>NC_057798.1:24281836-25707475 GCF_018294505.1 Triticum aestivum | reverse complement strand
CTCTCTCTTAGGTAAAATAGCATAAAACAGGTAAATCGGTCCATCTCAAAAATGGAGAATGGAGATCCACCTGTCGCAAACTTGTGGCTTGCGCACATTCATGTTGTCTCCAATTTGTTGCCTGGGCGCTTTCATTACTTTGATCCATTCTTTGATCACTAGTGCAGAACCGGGCTATAGCACCGATTCGTAAGGCCCTTTAGTGCCAGTTCTGTAACCGGCACTAAAGGGTGGGGACTAAAGGTCCCCCCCTTTAGTATCGATTCTACACGAACCGCCGCTAAAGGGCCACCACGTGGCACGAGCCAGTGCCGGGGGAGGGGAGCCCTTTAGTACCGGTTGGGTAACACCAACCGGTACTAAAGGATTTTTTTGAATTTTTTTAATAAAGAAAAAACAGCCCACCTACTGGGCTGGCGCGGCCTGCATACGACTAGAAACCCAACCTCTAGTTGGGCTAGGATGCAGGCCCGTACGGCCCAGTAGGACCCGCAGGGCAGAAGACTTGCAATAGGCCCACAAAGGCCTGCTTAGAGAGGAGCTCGACACGGTAGCCACGGCAGGGCTTATAAACCGGTGCGAGCTCCTCTCAACTAGCAAGGTGGGACTAAACATTGTGCACGGCGGGTGGCAGCGCACCCCTTTAGTACCGATTGGTGGCACGAACCTGTACTAAAGGGGGGGTCTTTAGTACCGGTTGGAGCCACCAACCCGTACTAAAGGCCAAAACCTCTTTAGTACCGGTTCGTGGCAAGAACCGGTACTAAAGGTTCGCCACGAACCGGTACTAATGAGCGCCGCCCGCCTTGCCGTTGGAACCGGCACTAATGGTCACGTTAGTGCCGGCTCAAATACAAACCGGGACTAATGAGCTGAACTTTAGGCCCTTTTTCTACTAGTGGATATCGAGTCTTTCATCTTTTAAAGAAATAAAGTATGCACTTTGGTAAGCCATCGACGTAAACGGTCGTTGTCGGTGTCAAAACCGGCAAACCTCGGGGTAGTGGGTCCCGAGCTGTGGATCTAGGATCAATGGATAACAAGGGACGACGAACACCGTGTTTACCCAGGTTCGGGCCCTCTCGAAGAGGTAAAACCCTACGTCCTGCTTTGCTTGTATTGATGATATATAGTGGTTTACAGAGTAGATCTACCTCGAGATCAGCATGAGCTAAACCTAAGGCTATGAGAATAATGGATGAAGCTCTCCCCTATAATGACTACAACCCTCGGTTTATATAGACACTGATAGGGTTATGGTTACCGGAGATAGATTACAATTAGGAATTAAAGGGATCCCACACCATAGCTCATAGATCTCCCGTCATAGTACGACTCTACCAGTCCGGCCCATGCACAATGGGTCGTCGTCCCGAGGACCCCCTAGTTCATGACTCCCTCAGTAGCCCCCGAACTTGCCACCAACGCCAAGACCTATATCCGTCTTTCATCTCCCCGACCAGTATTCGGCTTGCGGGGAGAGTTCCTTAGCATGCTTCTCCCCTGTTCGGCACCACGTGATGTCCGGAGTCTGAAGCGGCTGCTTTACTTAACACCGAAGGTAGTAATAAAAATATCGCTCAAGCGCAAGTAGTGCCTTTATTTGACAACTTTTTCTCCTTCGACGAGGAGTCGCTTCCGGTCATATCACCAAGCAGTTACTGTTTCTCGAAACATGGTTCGAGGCTGACGCCACGCTTGACACGTCCCCTCAAGGTGGAGATCGTATCCTGCCTTTCGGGGGATATGGTTAATGAT
Source organism: Triticum aestivum (assembly GCF_018294505.1). NCBI lineage: Eukaryota > Viridiplantae > Streptophyta > Magnoliopsida > Poales > Poaceae > Triticum > Triticum aestivum. The sequence goes on along the minus strand of NC_057798.1, from coordinate 25,705,717 downwards.
TTCGATTCCCCTCCCCGCTCATAAAGTTGCGGGGATATCAGGAAGTGGAGAGGCCAATGGCGTGAAAAAAAGGATCTTTGGCCTGCCCACAGTCTGTAAAGGGGGGCCACCACAGTTTGCATCCCACGCCCTCTCATTCCTTCCGCATCCGCCATTCTTCCAGAGCTCCAGTGCCCCTCCTCTCTCCACTCTCACAGTGAATCCAACTTAACCTCCTTCGACCATGGCAGGATCTGGCGCCAACGGGAAGTGGGAGGCCTCCTCCATCACCAATGAGGACATCATGAAGCTGAAGGAGGCCCGCTACTTGTTGGCCAATGTTGCCCATCGGTCCCCTGAAGTGGGCTAGATCATCCCTACGCCCGAGCCAGGCGAGAAAGGGTAGTATTTCTCCCCCATTTCCTCAGGGGGCTAGGATTTCCCCTGCATCCCTTTGTGTGGGGGCTAATGTTCTACTATGGGCTAGATTTCCACGATCTCGCCCCCAACTCCCTCCTTCATATCTCGACCTTCATGATCGTCTGCGAGGCGCTCCTCCGCGTCCAACCACACTTCGGCTTGTGGCTGAAGGTATTCAATGTGAAGCCAAGGTGGTCGGCGGTGAGCACGTGGACTGTGCCGAGGCCATGATCAGCAAGCTGACACGGGTCTAGTGGCCGGACGACCACTTCATCGACACTGTTCGGATGTGGCAGAAGGAGTGGTTCTACATCACAGAGCCACGGGAGGCCGCATGGGGAGCGCCCCCCGCATTCCGGTCCGCCCCCCAAGAGACTGGCTTCCTGGACCACCAAGAGTCTGGACTGGGGATGCGTTGTCGACACCAAGGCGCTGCAGAAGCGCGTCGACGGCGTGATAGAGACCGGAGCAAAGCTGGTCGATGTGTTCCAAATGATGCTCCACCGCGGAATCCTCCCTTGTCAGGAGAGGGCCAAGCCCATGTGGGAGCATGAGCCCGAGGATCCGGCCACTGTGCGGCACCTCTTCGGTGCAACCCCGGACAAGATATGGGGCCAAGTATTTCAGCCCCAGTAGGAGTGGTCGGCCGAGGGGAAGGACACTGGTCTCGATGCCTCGAATCCCCCGAAGGAGGTGAGTGGCACTTTTTTTGAAGAGTGTTTGGATATTCCCATTACATGTGATTCAGTCTAACTTTGATGCTTGTAATTTGCAGGGCTGGCTTGCCAAGGCCAAGAAGACCAGCGGCCCAACGCCGTTGCCAGAGGAGCCCCGATCAGAGCAGCTGGAGAAGATGCTAATCGTGGTGCCCTACAAGGAGCCTGCTAAGAAGGGCAAGAAACAAGAGGCAACGGAGGCCAGGGAAGTCCTGCGCCGCAGGGTCAGTCCGGGCAACCAATCTAGGGACGCCACGGCCTCATTCGTGCAGGACGAAGGTGAGGCGGAGGAGGATGAAGATGAGAGTGCCTTTTTGCACTCGAAAAAGAGGCCCACACCCGAAGACGGTGAGGAGGTCCAGCCCTCCCTGGCCCAAAAGAGACGCCACCGGCCTAAGCTGGTTATACCTGACAGCTCAGAAGATGAAAAGTCCAAAGCGTCCGAGGAGCCCCCGAAGAGGGAACCCTGGGTCAAGCCCCCAGGCGGCAGGTAAGGTGTTCATATTTTCGGCTATCATGCTTTCAGTAGTTTGCTTAAGTTGAAGGTTAACCCCTCAAAATTATAGTCCCGTAATACGTCTCCAACGTATTGCTACCTCTTGAGTTTGCGTTGTTTTTTTCCTTGAAGACGAAAGGGTGATGCAGCAAAGTAGAGTAAGTATTTCCCTCAGTTTGAGAACCAAGGTATCAATCGAGTAGGAGACAACGCACAAGTCACCAAATACCTGCACAAACAAACAACAAATTTGCACCCAACGCGATAAAGGGGTTGTCAATCCCTTCACGGTTACTTGCAAAAGTGAGATCCAATAAAGATAGATAAACGGTAAAGTAAATATTTTTGGTATTTTTGGTTTATAGATCGGAAAGTAAAATATTGTAAATTAAAGTAACGGCGACAGAAATTGGTAAGTCGACAGGAAACTAATATGATGGAAAAGAGACTCGGGGGCCATAGGTTTCACTAGTGGCTTCTCTCAAGGTAGCAAATAATACGGTGGGTGAACAAATTACTACCGAGCAATTGATAGAAGAGTGCATAATTATGACGATATCTAAGGCAATGATCATGAACATAAGCATCACGTCCGTGTCAAGTAGACCGAAACAATTCTGCATCTACTACTACTACTCCACACATCGACCAACTCCTGCCTGCATCTAGATTATTAAGTTCATAAAGAACAGAGTAACGCATTACATAAGATGACATGATGTAGAGGAATTAACTAAAGCAATATGATGAAAACCCCATCTTTTTATCCTCGATGGCAACAATACAATACGTGCCTTGCTACCCCTACTGTCACTCAGAAAGGACACCGCAAGATTGAACCCAAAGCTAAGCACTTCTCCATTGCAAGAGAAACCAATCTAGTAGGCCAAACTAAACTGATAATTCAAAGAGACTTGCAAAGATATCAAATCATGCATATAAGAATTCAGAGAAGACTCAAATAATATTCATAGATAATCTGATCATAAATCCGCAATTCATCGGATCTCGGCAAACACACAACAAAAGAGTATTACATTGAATAGATCTCCAAGAAAATCGAGGAGAACATGGTATTGAGAATCAAAGAGAGAGAAGAAGCCATCTAGCTACTAGCTATGGACCCGTAGGTCTATGGTAAACTACTCACGCTTCATCGGAGAGGCAATGGTGTTGATGTAGAAGCCCTCCGTGATCGAATCCCCCTCCGACAGGACGTCGGAAAATGTCCCTAGATGGGATCTCACGGGTACAGAAGGTTGCGGCGGTGGAAAAGTGGTTTCGTGGCTCCCTAGATGTTTTCAGGGTATAAGAGTATATATAGGCAAAGGAACTAGGTCAAGAGAGCTCCAAGGGGCCCACGAGGTAGGGGGCGGGCCCTACCTCCTAGGCACGCCCTCCACCCTCGTGGCCGCCTCGTTGAGTCTCCGACTTCATCTCCTAGTCTCCTGGTTTGCTTCTGGTCCAAGAAAGATCATCGCGAAAGTTTCATTTCGTTTGGACTCCGTTTGGTATTCCGTTTGGACTCCGTTTGGTATTCCTTTGGGAGAGGCAGAAAAGGAACCTAGGGACCCTTTCGTTTGGACTCTGTTTGGACTTCTCGTTTGGACTCCGTGAGATCCCATCTAAGGACCTTTTTTGGCCTCCTGCCGGAGGGGGATTCGATCACGGAGGGCTTCTAGATCAACACCATTGCCCTTCTGATGAAGCGTGAGTAGTTTACCACAGACCTATGGGTCCATAGCTAGTATCTAGATGGCTTCTTCCCTCTCTTTGATTCTCAATACCATGTTCTCCTCGATGTTCTTGGAGATCTATTCGATGTAATACTCTTTTGCGGTGTGTTTGCCGAGATCCGATGAATTGCGGATTTATGATCAGATTATCTATGAATATTATTTGGGTCTTCTCTGAATTCTTATATTCATGATTTGATATCTTTGCAAGTCTCTTCGAATTATCGGTTTGGTTTGGCCTACTAGATTGGTTTTTCTTGCAATCCCAGTGACAGTAGGGGCAGCAAGGCACGTATTGTATTGTTGCCATCGAGGATAAAAAGATGGGGTTTTCATCATATTGCTTGAGTTAATTCCTCTACATCATGTCATCTTACGTAATGCATTACTCTATTCTTTATGAACTTAATAATCTCGATGCAGGCAGGAGTCTGTCGATGTGTGGAGTAATAGTAGTAGATGCAGAATCGTTTTTGTCTACTTGACATGGACGTGATGCCTATGTTCATGATCATTGCCTTAGATATCGTCATAATTATGCGCTCTTCTATCAATTGCTCGGCAGTAGTTTGTTCACCCACCATATTATTTGCTATCTTGAGAGAAACCAGTAGTGAAACCTATGGCCTCCGGGTCTCTTTCCATCATATAAGTTCTATTTTCCATCTTGCTAGTTTTCGATCTACTATTTTGCGATCTTTTACTTTCCGATCTATAAACCAAAAATACCAAAAATAATTACTTTACCGTTTATCTATCTCTATCAGATCTCGCTTTTGCAAGTAACCGTGAAGGGATTGACAACGAGGAAGGATCGAGTCCGGAATGATGATATACGAGATATAGTTGGGGTAGCACCTATTGAAGAGAAGCTTGTCCAACATCGTCTGAGATGGTTTGGGCATATTCAGCGCAGGCCTCCAGAAGCTCCAGTGCATAGCGGACGGCTAAAGCTTGCGGAGAATGTCAAGAGAGGTCGGGGTAGACTGAATTTGACATGGGAGGAGTCCGTTAAGAGGGACCTGAAGGATTGGAGTATCACCAAAGAACTAGCTATGGACAGGGGTGCGTGGAAGCTTGCTATCCATGTGCCAGAGCCATGAGTTGGTTGCGAGATCTTATTGGTTTCACCTCTAGCCTAACCCAACTTGTTTGGTACTAAAGGCTTTGTTGTTGTTGTTGTTGTTGTTGTTGTTGTTGTTGTTGTTGTTGTTGTTGTTGTTGTTGTACAAACCCGAACCACGCTAATAAAATTACAGGCTATGAAAGTATAAATTCGAAAAATTCACACCAAGTTATGAACTGTATGATTTTGATACAAACTATATAGTATGCAACCGCCATATTGACTAACTATTGTCCTCTTCATGAACATAAATGGTAAAATGATAAAGAAATTGGTACTAACTACAAGCTAGAGCAGAAGCTGAAATTCAAGGACAAACTACTTATTGATACATCATACACTCTACAATTCTCTATTTAGTTACAACTAAACTTCATAGTCTTCTATATTATACACATATGTCAAATTATTTAGTATATTTCTATAGTCTAAAACACTCCACCTAATTCTATAAATATTTAAGGATATTATTTCTACTGAGCACTATAATGCATTAAGGGCATAAATGGCCAGACCCCATGGAAAGTTTGTATTGTCTCTTGCATGATCCCCCTTCCCCTTGCAAAAAAGATACACACAAATATCTACACATTAAATTAGTATGGAGAATTCAGAAATGAGCATGTCTTCAAATTCCTTCATTTTAGTCCTCATATGATCAGGAAACGATGGTCTTCCAATCTAATGTTACTATACTACTTCACTTGAATTTGCTACAACAAAATACACTATTAGGATTCAGTCGAAAAATTAGTTAGGACAATATAAAAATATTTAGTATAAATATATGATCATCTCCAATCAGCCGAAGCCAAAAAACACTCCACCTAGCTCGAGAAAAAGCTCCATAAAGTACAGCCAGATGATTAGAAGAATAAGCTTTAAGAACTCAAATCTCTCAATGCCAAGTAGATAATGCTCGTTGATAGGCCGACAAAACAATGCACATGAGAGAAGTTGTTGCGAGCTCACCACCAGGGCCAGCAGCTGTGAAACGTGCGTGGACCGGACGAGCTCATCAGATCGGATGGCCTAACCCCATAGCAGCCGCCACATAAAAATCCACACACCCTACGATCGGATCAAGATGCGACACCAAGCTAGTTTAGGGTCCGTTCACCCCCTTCCATTCCACAATGGCCTTGTTTCTCCGTCGCGCAGCCGTCGCCACCCTCCTCCTTCCCGCCGCGCACATCTTCAGAGCTGTCACCCGGCTACCTGTCCTCATCCGCCCCGCACCCGTCTTCCATTTCTCGCTGCACCGCCGCATGTGTCCTCAACGAAACCGAGATCAAGGAGTTGAAATCGGTGATGACCGGTCTGGAGGCTGACGGGGTTGCGGTATACGGTTCGACCGCGAGCATTATCATCAAGCTAAAGACTGAGGTGGACAAGATGTGCAATGCGACAACGGACAAGGCCCACGATGCCATGCGCGCCGTCGACAATGCCTCCTTCCAGATATGTGGAGTCATCGTGTCGGCAGCGGTCGCGCTTGGTGTGCTCTGCCACCTGACCGTGTATGCTGCTGGTGCCCGTGCAGCCAAGAGTGATGCGGGCGACCATGTGGACGTGAAGTTTACGCAAGTGAAGATCATGCTGGAGAAGAAGATTGATGACCAACATCAAGGAGACATGAACATGATCAGGGACGCCAACATGAAGCTTGACAGCCAGGCGGCTGCCATCAAGGCCAAAAAGGACCTGCGTGCCAGGCAAGCAGTCATCAAGTTGAAGAAGACTCAAGGGGGAGCCACCAAGCATGGTGAGGAGGAAACCATCAAGGGTCAGGTGGACCAGAGGCTGCAAGGACCCTTTTACTGGTTCCGGAAGTATCTTGGACTTGGATGATTTGTTTATCTGATCAGGTGGCAGAGGAGGCCATGGAACTGGTTGTTGTAGAGACTTTGGAAAGGGGTGTCAAGTTGTCTACTTATATGTATGTTGTGTCTAGTGGCGTGGTGCGTTTTGACTTTTGTCGGAGACTGCATTGTAATTTGGAATTCATCCTTCATCAACAAACTTGTTTTTAGTTATTTGCATGATATTTCTTGTGGGACAACGAAAGATATGGAAGATATTTATGACTCAGGATACGGTGCGGCTGCTAAAGATATCATGTCAACAAATATCTACCAAGTGCCGTCTAAAAATGTAAGTTAATCCTTCCTATGCATATCCACCACAATCAGTATGCAGAGGCCAAGGGTGTTCGCCCTCTTTTTGAAAAGAAAATCCACGGCATAAAGTGCCTAATGTGACACGCCACGATGGTGTAAATAGCGCGTGCATTTGCATCTACAAGATCTCACATGCACCTTGCAAAATTTTAATATTTTATACGCTGTGGTAAAACAGAACTAGTAGGTTATTTAATTCTTCATGAAAAATAAGATGCAAGTAAAAAACTGCTAGATTTCAGAAATGCTGAATAGTCCCTGTTCTTTTATCTTAGACAAAATAAACAAACCGGTGCAGGTGCACGACCCGGAGGGGGCCGATTTTCATGTTTTGACCTTTTTAAAAAAGTTTAGCCGGATCTGACCCTGGTTTGAAAGTATTTATGGATTTGACCCTTTTCCTACCGCTTGAGAGGCAGGTGGTAAGGGTAGAACAGGCTACCACCAGGTCTCCAGGCAGTAGGCTAACGGCAGCAACCGTCAACCAACAGTGTTGGGGCTGACGTGGCCTAATGGCACTACTGCCAGGGTACCTGACGGTAGGATAGCTAAACATACCATCACCCACCTCGACGGTAGGGTGTGGCAGGGCGTGCGCGGGCGACAAGTTCTGTAATAGAAACGTGGGGAAATTTTATGATAGGGTTTCACAGCCTACCGCCGAGGTCGGTGGTGGTAGGGTGCACTGTGACCGCAAGTCGCAAAGATTTTGCGGTAGGGTGTGAGAACCTATCGCCGTGGACCCTAGCGGTAGGGTCCTCTATCACTTATTTTTTTAGTAGATCTTGATCATTTTAATTACAAATATGAATGATAGTTCAACACAGTAATAGTGTTTGCAAATCAAAATATGATGATCTCACACACATTATAACATGCATCACGCATTGATGTAAATGATAGTTCAACATATCAAATAGGTTCACAAGTTCAAGATAGTAAAATGGTAGCAAACTGACAACACCAAGTAGTTTTACATAGCAAATAAGTTCTCATTCATATCTCAACACAACTAGTTTAACAAAGCAAGTTCAACATGACCATATCACTTGTTCCTCCCCCTCTTGGCGGTACGCTCCTCGTTTCTCTTCGAGCGGGTTTCATCCGGCTTTTTTGTGCGGCGGCGAGGGGCTAGTGTTCCTTACCCTCTTGGTGGTATGCTCGTTTCTCTTCAAAACCAAGCAGTTGTGCTCTCCTGAAGTATGGCTTGTACCGTTCGTCATACTCCATCTAAACGGCCTTGGTGTGGCCCCTTATCTGCAATGGGGGTAGCATCTATCAAAATATAGATGGAACTAGTTAGTAACTTCTTTTCTCATAATAACCAATAACTTCTGCAACAACTTGATCATAGTTATTATCACTCCATTCTTAATAAAATGGGTGCGATGGCCGTTGTCGAAAGCATGGTGTACTTGACGCCGATGTTGGGCGCAAGGGGGACCGCCTAAAACAGTTGGAAATGAATCAAGTTGTTTATTCAACCGACATCAATCATATAATTTTCATCAATTATCACATATTCAACCAACATCTATCTATTATATACTTAAGACAAGAGGCAAACAAGCCACCACGTTTATCCACATAGATTAAATTATCTAAACCATCAACTTTATAAAATAAACGGCAGAGATTTAAAGATATAACGTTACATACAAATATTGTGTGGAGGCATATAATGTGTTGCACATGCCAAGTCCATCACGTGCAAGCATCTATGATGGGAAAGTGCCATCAACGTAGATGAGACTCAACAGCTCAAAAAAAAGGTCAAGATTTAAAGATACAAAGTTACGCGCGACTACTGTCACGTGTCATAATAGCTTGATTGACACGTACAAGTATATCTAGGGGGCACATATTTTAAAAAAAAAATAGATCCAAGATAATGGATTCCATCAAACTGTCCAAAAAAAAAGAATACAACCAAAACAAGGGATTCCATCGTAACCGTGCATGACACGTATTGGTGAAGGAAAGCTAGATACTACAGCTACGGCAAAGCAGGAAACTTTTACTCCTAATTTCAAAAAAAGAAACTTTTACCCCTGAATTGTGATCAGGTCAGTATAACTCGCGTCCGCTCCGCTCCAACTCTGGAAAGTGCGCCCGCGATCCCATCTGGGCAAGCTTCGGCGTTGCAACGACGGAAGCTGTCCAAGCTTCATGAGACTTGGGAAGAGAGGTAGGCGTTCCCTCTTGTTAGGGTTTCCCATCCTCTCGACGGCGACTCTTGCCGGGCGTTGAGTTTCTCTTCCCCTACCCCTTCCCGCCAAGTCCTCTCTGTCTTCCGATGGGAGCGACCCCTAGCCTCGTTCTCCTCCCATCGAGCGACGAACTAGTGGCGGGGGTTTTGGTTAGGGTTAGGTCACACATCCCGGTTGCTTTTCCACTTTCGGGCAAGGGAATCGAGAAGATGGCGGCAGAAGCTTCAGGATCGGGTGATCCGGACGATCTGGCTACTATGATGAAGGAGCTGGGCCTCTCTGAGGAAGATCTGGATGATGTGGTGATCGACCAACAGTCTGTGCCGCCGGAAGCGACCAGATGGATGGCGGTGGCTAGGGTGAACACTGAAAAACAGTACAGCCAATATTGGTTCTATAGAAACATGCGTGCGGCCTGGAACCTTGCTCAAAAGGTCAATATACGTCCCCTGAAAGACAACCTATACACTCTCCAATTTGCTTGTCTAGGGGATTGGGAGCGAGTAATGATGGACGGACCCTGTGCTTTTCGAGGGGATGCGGTGGTGATTGCACCATATGATGGCTTCTCCAAGCCGTCCTCTATCAAGCTGGATCGGTTGGAAATTTGGGCTCAGATCCACGACTTCCCGGATGGCTATGTATCCCAGATCCCATCGCTTGCATCGAAGCTAGGTGACTTCGTATACGCGGAACCAGCATCGCATGATTTTGAAGGCAATTTCCACCGGGTGCAGGTCAAGATTGATGTAGGTAAACCCCTAAAGAATGCTGTGTCATTGAAAGTAATAGAAAAGAGAATGATCTTCCGGGTGAAGTACGAGCGCCTTCCAAACTGGTGTGTGGTTTGCGGAAGGTTGGGACACCTTTACAAGGAACATGGAGATGGTGTGCATCCACCATCGGCACTAGTGTTCAAGAGTCTCAAGGCAGAGTGGTCAAGGGGCGCAGGGCCAGGACCGGGGAGAGCAAGAAGCGGCAGCAGGGAAAAGGCCAAAGGTTCAGGACAGCAAGCACTGAACAATCCAGATAGGGATGAACACATGGTTGATGCGGATGGAAACAGAAAACGCACTCAGGTCTCAGATGCCATAGCCAACATGCAAAGGGGGTTCAAGACGACAACTAAGGGGGCAGAATTACTTGCTTTACCCTCACCACAGCTGCCGGTGAGCCCGCCCCCAAAGCAAGAGCCTAAGCGTGCTCGGATGGAGTCAATGACAGAACAAGGGAACCAGAGTCCGAGTATCATCAAGCAGTTGGGCAGTAGCTCGGAAGGAAAATCGGCGGACTCCCGCGAGGAGTACCGCCGGGCTCAATGAGTATCCTAAGTTGGAACTGCCGCGGTGTGGGCAAAGCCGCGACAGTTCGAGAACTTCGCGCACTAGCGAAGAGATTTGTCCCTACCCTACTTTGTATTGTCGAAACTCAACTTGATAGAGTACGGGTAGAAAAGTTAGCAAGCACTTTGGGCTTTGATAATTCTTTTGCTATTAGTAGTAATGGCCGGAGTGGCGGCCTCGGTATCTTTTGGAACAATCCAATAAATGTTGAAATTTTGGGTTACTCAGTGTATCATATAGATTGCTCCGTCGACGAACCGGGTCATGATAAATGGCGAGCATCTTGTTTCTATGGGGAGGCCAGAACACACTTGAGACATCAAACGTGGGACACCATGAAGGGAATAGCAAGTTCAAGTGACCTTCCGTGGGTATGCATAGGCGATTTTAATGAAGTGCTACGTCTGGAAGAACATGAGGGAATAGGAGAACGCAGCAATGCGCAGATTCAAGGGTTTCGAGATGCTGTTGATGTTTGCATGCTTATGGATGTAGGCTATGAGGGTAATTTCTGGACTTTTGAAAAAAGAGTAGCAGGTGGCACTTATACTAGGTGCAGGTTGGATCGGGCCCTAATATCGGCTGAGATGAGTGCTCAGTATCCGGAGGCCAACCTGAAACATGAAACTGCAGCTGGCTCCGATCACTGTCCTATTTTGTTCAGCCTGAGAGGCGACTTGGGGCGTCCGCGGGCGAAACCCCCTTTCAGATATGAGGTAATGTGGGAGGCGCATGAGCACTGGCGTGACACAATCATCGAGCAGTGGAGCGATGACCAGAGGCCGGTAACCATGGAAGGCCTTAGGGAAAAACTTGTGGGATTATCAAACAATATTGGAAGGTGGAACAGGGAGACCTTTGGGTCAGTCCGGAAGGAGATCGAGCACTTAAACTCGGAGCTACATCGACTTCGAGGTGAGCCAGCTAGGGTGGGGCCGACGCATGCAGAACTCAAGATCAACGAGAGACTCGTCGAGCTATACCATCAAGAGGAGATGATGTGGCGTCAGCGGTCACGCATAGAATGGCTAGCTGCGGGCGACAAGAACACGAGGTTTTTTCATATGAGAGCTAGTCAGAGGAGGAAGAAAAATACGATCAAAGCATTATCCAACTCCCTGGGCGTCTTGGTTGATGACAAAGCAGCACTTAAGAGCATGGTGTTTGATTTCTATAGAGATCTGTACTCATCGGAAGGGGTCAATGGAATTGATCAAGTGTTGCAACATGTGCCAGCCAAAGTAACAGCAGCAATGAATGAACAACTCTTGGCACCTGACACATATGAGGAAGTGAAAGTAGCGCTTTTTCAGATGTTTCCCACAAAATCCCCGGGGCCAGATGGCTTTCCAGCACACTTTTATCAGCGGCATTGGGACTTATGTGGGGAGGAGGTTACAAGGGCGGTTTTGAGAATCGTCCGAGGGGAGGAGAGCGTTGAATGTGTGAATGACACGGTCTTGGTGCTTATACCCAAGGTGATAAATCAAACCCTGCTTACTCAATTCCGTCCTATAAGCTTATGTAATGTCATCTACAAAATAGCGTCAAAGGTTGTTGCGAACAGGCTGAAAGTGGTACTACCAGACATCATTTCCGAAGAGCAGTCAGCTTTCGTCCCAGGTAGACTGATAACTGACAATATCATATGTGCATATGAGTGTTTACACTTTATGAAACGCAGCAAGGCGAAGTCCAACAGCTTATGCGCTTTAAAACTGGATATGATGAAAGCTTACGACAGGTTGGAGTGGTCTTATCTTCAAGCAATTATGATCAAGCTAGGTTTCAACCAACACGGGGTGAACATAGTCATGGGAATGATCAGTTCAGTATCGTTCTCGGTTCAGTTCAATGGAGAAAGACTTGAGAGTTTTTTACCTTCACGTGGCATCCGTCAGGGAGACCCGATCTCCCCCTACCTCTCCTTGATCGCAGCAGAGGGCCTTTCGTGCCTTTTAAAAACCAGTTCTCGATCATCAGCACTCAGTGGGATAAAGGTGGCACCCATAGCTCCGGCTGTCAACCACCTTCTCTTCGCCGATGATAGCCTGTTGTTGTTCAAGTCATGTGTGCAGGGGGCGACAGAGGTGTCAAACCTGTTGGATATATACTGTAATGCTTCCGGACAGAGGGTTAACCACAGTAAGTCATCTATTTTCTTCAGTAAGGGGACCCCCCAACTTGTCAGGGATAGCATCAAAAACACGCTCAATGTCCAGAATGAATCTCTGAGTGATCGATATTTGGGTATGCCAACTGAAGTGGGCAAGTCAAAGATGGGAACTTTCAGATACCTACGAGATAGGGTTTGGGAGAAGGTGACAGGCTGGATGGAGAAACTCCTATCGACAGCAGGCAAGGAGGTACTTATTAAGGCGGTGGCCCAAGCTCTGCCGGTTTACTCTATGGCCTGCTTCAGACTCCCCTGTGGCCTGTGTGACAACATCATGAAAATTATACGCCAGTTCTGGTGGGGTAGTAAGGCAGGCAGAAGAAAACCCAACTGGGTGGCGTGGGATGTCATGACAAGGCCAAAACACTTGGGCGGCCTGGGCTTTCATGACATGGAAATTTTCAACCTTGCGCTGCTTGCGAGGCAAGCCTGGAGAGTACTTACAAAACCGGACTCCCTAAGCGCCATAATATTAAAGGCTGCATACTTTCCTGAGACCACTTTGCTCGAAGCTCAACTTGGTGGCAGGCCATCTCAGATTTGGAGGGCGGTTTTGGATGGACGGGACATGCTTAAGCTTGGGATCATACGTCGCATTGGGAATGGGCAAACCACGCGTATTTGGAGTCACAACTGGCTTCCAAGATATGGCATGATGAGGCCGATCACATCCAGGATCCCAATGCCTCCGACGACGGTCTCGGAGCTAATTACAGTTGCTACTGCCACTTGAAACGAAGCACTAGTCCGGGCGGTATTTTTGCCAATCGATGCTGAGGCAATACTGAGCATACCACTTTGTACAAGAAACATTCCTGACTTCTGGGCATGGAGTGCGGAGAAGAAGGGTGGTTTCTCAGTCGGATCGGCCTACAGATTGATCATACAGACAAAGATCACCATGGAGGCATGGATAGATGAGGAGGAGGGAACCTCGGCTACTGGGCATGACAGTAGCTCGTGGTCGTCGCTTTGGGCAGCCCATCTACCCCCAAAGATCAAACAGTTTCTGTGGAGACTAGCAAGAAGCTCGATCCCAACTGCAGATGTTCTGGTACACAGAAACATGAGTGTCTCTGAAGCTTGCAGACTATGTGGCACACGGGACTCTTGGCGCCATACAATGTTAGACTGCACTAACGCACGATGCATCTGGGCACTTTCTGACGGAGACTTACTTGATAAGTTGAGCCAATACAGCGATGAGGACCCGAGGCAATGGCTGTTTGCCCTGAATGAGGCACTAGATGAGCAACAGTTTATGCTGTTGGCATGCACACTATGGGCTATCTGGACTGCGAAAAGGAAAGTTGTCTATGAGGATATACATCAATCTCCAATGTCTACACACATGTTCATCCAACGATATATTTCAGAGTTTCAGATTCAGAAAAGGGCTCCTACAAAGAGACCGCCCGGCCAGGTGAATCAAAGACCCAAGCAATGGCTTAAGCCACCACGTAATATGTCAAAGATTAATGTGGATGCAGCAGTTGCAGAAAGGCGCGGCGTGGGAACCATTGCAGCTATAACAAGAGACGAGCATGGCTAGTTCTTGGGGGCGTCTACACTGGGCTTCACGTCGATCACCAACCCGACCATCCTGGAAGCTTTGGCAGTGAGGGAAGCACTAGCATTGGCGGAAGATCTGAATTTGCAGTCAATACATATTGCCTCCGATTGCAAAGAGGTGATAGATAGCATCAAGGAGAAGAACAGGGCGGAATATGGAGCGATCGTGCATGAAATCATAGCCTACTCTAGCAGTTTTTATTCCTGTAATTTCGTTCATGAATTTAGGAGCTCCAATATGGAGGCTCACAATTTAGCAAAGCATGCTTTGAAACTCGGGGCCGGCCGCTGTGTGTGGTTAGGTCATCATGGAAACATCTCTTTCGTCCCGGCTCAACTGGTGACGACGTAATAAAGCTTTGCGAATTGTCTAAAAAAAAGAGACTTGGGAAGAGCATCATCGGCATCCTAGAGAAGATGCCGCTAGACCACACGGAGAAACGCAAGAACAACTTTGTAGGAGAAGGCCAGCATCCTCATAAGAATTGCAAGATCTACATCGAGAGGGACAGCGAGGCTGACCCCGACGTACCTCGAAACAGAGGCTGACACCGATGCCATGAGCGCTGCCCCGTCGAACATTCATCCGGTGTGCCGCTCGACACCAGACTGTGTCCCACTAATCGTCATCGTCGAACAACCGAGAAGTTCTTGCCGGAGCAGCCCCGGCTCCGATGGGAATGTAAGTTCCACCGGCTCGGACAGCAATCGCCTCCAAAACCACAACAACGGCCACTACATGCACTGTCGGGACAAGAGCGCGCAACTCGAAAGCAGCATGGGAAGGGGAAGCAGAGGATAGGAACAGGCGGGCTCGCTTAGGCTGCTGCTGCAGAGCGATCTGTCTGTGGCGGCCGCCGGCCGCAAACTGCAGCTGATGCGGCAATGGATGCATGGCGCGTGGTAACGAGCTGGAGGAAGAGCATGTACACACAACTGCAACGGCCGCATCCCAATTCCTAAGTAGGAGCGGTTCTGGCCAAGGACAGCGCCAAGATGAAAAGTGGAAAGCGGCCGATATAGAAAGCTCCGCCCCAGAAGACTCCGGCAGCGCAAATTTGATTCAGAGTAGGGTCTGAAAATAGATAAGAGTTGTTTGCTAAAGTCTTATTTTCTTTAATCATAGGACGCACATTGGACCAGCCTTGACCAAGTCATGCGTCTTTTCTTCTGTGTAAAAAAATGTGAATAAGATGGATGAGCTCCCAGGTAAACGAAATCTATTTTCACATGTCAAAACTTTGAATTTTTTTAGTCATATGCCCATTTGTCTTTTGTATGTGTAAATTTCCATGAAAAGTTAATGAGATTTGTGTGACCTTCTAAAATAATTTTTCTTGATTGCGAGGTTGTTTCCTTCAGAGAATTCAAATTTTTTTCAAGCATAAACAGACTTTTGTATATAAATTTACACGTACTAAAAGCATGCATGACTATGTACACGTACATGCAAACAATCCAGTTGGTATTGTCAAGTTTCTTTTTGTTAATTTTATATTCCTTAATTAATAGGTTTTACATGGAGACTCTTAATCAGGTAAAGCTCAATTTTTGCAATAGGCTAAAAGAACAGGATGTGATGGTAGGTGAGCAATGCACGAAATAGGACTAAAATATTTGAGGGTTAAGGAGCGAAGGATATCCAACGAAAGTACGGTCTATCAGTGTAGACTAGACGAAGGCACTTGTGCGATCGTCAATACGTAGTATCAAATAAATATGAGCTTGAAGATGTGGTGCAGAATCGGCAACGCCAAATCATATGGGAAAACATCAAGAATGGCCGCAAATGCTCAATACAACGGTTAAAAGTGTGGAATGGCAGCGAATCACAAGTGGTTTGCACATAATGAAACAATACATTTGTGCATAAAATTATATGTTTGATAAAACTAATAATATAGCATAGGAATGCATAGTATGACATAAATCAATCGCGTATATTATTGATAAGTCTAGAGTACTGGCGAACTCCAATTCTCTATCAATGTACCTATCACCTAACCTATAGCCATCGTACATCTACTTCAATGACATAGGAGCTAGGCTTGGAGAATTAAGCAAATTATGGTTTTAAAATCAAGTTTGATGCACCGACTGAAGGCAGAAAAATTGGACAAATCGAAGGATAGCAAGTGACCCGAGTCTACAACTACATGTGTTTTACAATGACGATTACCGATGAAACATGCCAGTCAAGGAGAATATTACAGCTTCGTGGCTGAAGAAGGTAGGAGAGGAGCGAAGATACAAGAAAACGATGTACACATATTTAAATAATAAAGTTGTACCAAGGTAGCCTGCAATGCATACATTGTCACAACACTTAAGTGTAACATATTGTTATCTATGATAAACAAATGGAAAATAAAAACATCTAGCCGCGCAAATTCGTGGGTGGACCGACTAGTTCATATTATATTCCAATATAAATAATCAATGCAAATGAATCATATTCAACCAACGTAATTCATTCAACAACATTCAACAATCCAAGAATTTTTTTTAACATCATTCATTCATTTATTCAACATTTATACAAAAAATGAAATACGCATTTGCATAATTCGCCAAAATTCATCATATTCAAACATTATACTATATGCATATGATTCATTCATTCAACAACATCCATCATATGTAGCCAACTAGTTAGAATCCCTCCAACATCCATCATATGACCATTCATCGAAAACAAAATTGATGATGAACAAGAGTTCATATGGAAACTACATAGAAGCTCTCCAACTTGTTACTAGAGTTCATATTAAGCCCCATACGTCATATAGAATCAAGCTAAGCAAACCTATCATCAACCAAAATTAAAATCTAGTAGGAATATAGGGTTAATTCGTACCAAATAATGCATTAGAATTGAAAGCTTTTTGGCTAAAACTACTTGGAGGGATTGAGAGAGCTTACTTTTCTAGTTTCGGAGCCATCTTGATCCGCAAAAACCGTGAAGAAATGAAAGAGATCCGAGAAGAAGAGTGGAGTGGATGAGAGAAGGTAGAAGAGCAGTTCTTCTCTGTTCTTGCGACGCGGGTGAAAGAAGAGATGGGGTGGGCGAACATGTGCCCGCGGATTATAACTGCTCACACCCTACCGTCGAGGACCCTGGCGGTAGGGTAAGACAAAGGTAAGACAATTTACCACGGGGCCCGGCAGCGGTAGGGTCGGAAGGAGGGGACGGCTGCCAGAGTCAATGACATCCGTCCGTTCGTCTGACGGAGGGGACGACGCAGTTGATCGCCCTCTGTATGAGATGGAGCGCTGCCAGAGTCAACGTCCGTCCGTCTGAGAGGGAGCAGCTCCGGGTGACCACATCCGCCTTGTGCCGCTGCAACTCCCATGACACGGGCGTCTGCTGTCTGCTGCTTGATGTTCTTCCATGTCGCATCGCACCAGTTGGTAGCTGAAACAAGTCCACGTGCTTCGGCCCGGCTGCCTGAGTGCGCTTGCAGCTTCTTGAGGCAGCGTACGTACGGACGTGCCTAGAGCAAGTCGACGGGATAATGTTCTTCTTCTTGCATGTAATCTTTGGTTTCCGTTTTTTCCATTTGATCTCGTGAGGATTCAAATCACCAAAGGAACTAGGAGTACTACTTGTTTTATTACAGGTGTCTTGCAATCAACAACTACAGAGAAAGATAAATCAGATGAAAATAATTAAGAATCTTGTATCAACGGCATAGACAACTATAGCCAACAAAACATCAGTTTTGTCTCCTTGATTGACTTGCACACAAATAATCTTACTTTTTCTGTTGAACACACAAATCCTCCAAGACAGATGGCAGTTAGTACAATAGAGTTAACTGTATGACTTGATCCAAACGCAAATGGTCTATTGTCAAGAGGACGCATCAACGCAATAACAAGATGAAATATGTGAAGGAATTTGCTCCACGGCCTCGAGGTGACCTTTTGTTGTTGGTACGGGGGTATGTAGACATGGGTGGATGGATGGATAGCTAACGTATGTAGTGTGCTACCCCCTCTGTCCCGAAATACATGGCGTATAAACCGAGTCAAAAAGTCAATGCTTTACAAGGTTTTGACCAAATGTATGTACAAAGCTATTAAGATAAACAATACCAAATCAACATAAATATGTTCATCATTAGATATATTTTCATAATGTACTCATTCAGAACTAGCAAGTTGCTATTTTCTTCTACTCCATGTCTCCATCCGTTTCTAAAGATAAGCCATTTTAGAGATTCCAATATAAGCTACATACGTAGCAAAATGAGTGAATCTATGCTCTAAAATGCATCTGTATACATCTATATGTTGTCCGTATTGAAATCTCTAGAATGTCTTATATTGAAAACAGAGGGAGTATATATTTGGTCAAACTTAGAAAGCATTGAGTTTTTGACTAAATGTACGTGCCAATGTATTTAGGGAGAGAGGGAGTAGGTAGCTAGTGCCATGGAGGCATGTGTATGGAGGGCTCAGATTAAGCAAAACTAATTGTACGTGGTGCATCGGTTGAGGATAATGTGTACTCCGTAGCCAGTATCCCTGTTGGACTGTATGTATAGGCTAGCATGCATGTGTAGTACTTCCGCCATTTCTAAATATAAGTCTTTTTCTAGAGACTAACTAAATGCCCGTGCATTGCAACTGGAAATAATAATTATGTGAAACACCATTCACATCCGATGTTATTATTTTAAATGACGTAGACGGTTCTTTTTACCGAAAAGATAAATTCACTCTTCTTCTTCTTTGTTTGTCATCCAATATAATACATGTGCGTTGCTACCGGGGTATGTAGACATGGATGGATGGATAGCTAACGTACGTAATGTGCTATCCCCTCTGTCCTGAAATACATGACGTATAAACCAAGTCAAAAAGTCAATGCTTTACAAGGTTTTGACCAAATGTATGTACAAAGCTATTAAGATAAACAATACCAAATCAACATCAATATGTTCATCATTAGATATATTTTCATAATGTATTTTCATTCAAAACTATAGCAAGTTGCTATTTTCTTCTACTCCATGTCACCATCAATTTCTAAATATAAGTCATTTTAAAGATTTCAATACAGGCAACATGGTAGCAAAATGAGTGAATCTATGCTCTAAAATGCATCTGTATACATCCATATGTAGTCCGTATTGAAATATCTAGAATGTCTTATATTAAAAACAGATGGAGTATATATTTGGTCAAACTTAGAAAGCATTGAGTTTTTGACTAAATGTATGTGCCAATGTAGGTAGCTAGTGCCATGGAGGCATGTGTACGAAGGGCACATATTAAGCAAAACACATTGTACGTGGTGCATCGGTTGAGGATAATGTGTACTGATCCATAGCCAGTATGCGTTTTGGACTGTGTAGGCTAGCATGCATGTGTAGTACTTCCTCCGTTTCTCTTCTTTAGAGATTTCTACATGAACTCCATATGATTGCATATAGACGTGTTTTAGAGTGTAGATTCACTCATCTTACTTTGTATGTAGCACATATCAGAATCTCTAAAAAGACATAGATTTGGGAACTGAGGAAGTACTCCTTTTGTAAAGAAAAATAAGAGCATTTAGATCGCTAAGTAGTGTTCTAAATATTCTTATATTTCTTATGGAGGGAGTATGTAGTGTGCTAGCTACCACGCACGTGTCGTGACGGGGCTGCAAGGACGGCCATGTAGTCATTGGTATCGGCCTTGTGGCAGCCTCAGATCGATTGACGCCTAGGTAGCTAGCTCTGTTAGGATAGAGAGGGATTGGTGAATGGTTATATTGCTTGAGCCTCGTGGGCTTATATATAGTGAGTACATGACCACTTGGAATACAAGACAAGGTAGAGATAAATCCTAGTCTATCCTATACTTCCTAGTAGTCACGATAGTCAACATCCCCCCACAGTCACAGCGGTAGCAATGCAGACGGTGAGACTGGAGAAGAATCCAAAGGTAAGCCGACAGACACCCCCCCCCCCCTAGTCGTAATGGCCGATGCATTGTGGAAGTTATGGCTGGAGTGGAAACCAACGAGGTTGCTCAAGTAAGGCGGTAGCCCTTTGTGCCGATGTCGATGTAGCCGAGAGCGTAGGGTGGTGTAGCTGTGGTCGAGGTAGCCGTGCGAGAGACGCGGTGGTTGATGTCAAGTCGGGGTGGCCGATGTCGTGGTAGTCGTTGTGGAGCCATGAAGAAGAGCGGAGGCGGCGGCCTGAAGAGGAGGCGGCAGCGGCAAGGTTAGGAGCGCGGTGGCTGTGCTCGAAGTAGGCGAGGAAGAACCCAACAGCGTGACGAAAACTAGCGCGGATGGTGGTGTTTCCGCGTATAGGAAGGAGGCATGATGCATACAGCACAGAAGTTGGCGCGCGTGGACTCTGAAGTGGACCGCGTACCGCGGCACTACAGCCCGAAGGGGCGACGTAGCGGCAGCGCGCGGGTCAGGACGATGGCGGGGAAGACCTCAGGGCGGTGGCAGGTACCACGTGACACGCTCGCTACGACCCGACGATGCGACGCAGTGGCAGCACGAGGGTCGGTGCAGCCACGAGCATGGCCTAAGCGGACGGCCTCGGGGCGGCGGTGGACCGCGGGCCGCGGCACTATGGCCCGAAGGTCGACGCAGCGGCAGCGCGCGGGTCGGTGCAGCCGCAGGAAGAACCATGAGACGCTGACAGGGACCGCGTGCCACGCGCGCTACAGTCCGATGGGGCGACACAGTGGCAGCGCGAGGGTCGATGCAGCCACAGGAACTGCCTGGAGTGGACGGCCTCGGGACGGCGGTGGACCGCGGGTCTCAGTGGAGAGCACGCGTGGATGGATGCGGGCGTCCCTCTGGAGCCACGGCGACGTGTAGTCACCATCAAGGGTGGAGTAGCTGCGCACAAGGATCGACGGAGCGGTGGGCGACACAAACCGATCTGCGGATTGGAAAACCAAAAAGGAAGATCAATTGATCGGAGAGAGAGAGAAAAATGGATTAATAGATCAGAAAAGAAGACTTTTTAGGACAGTCGATCAACATGATCGGCAGACGAACCTTAGGTATGGGTGACGCGGTCTTCGGTGACGATTATGAAGATCACGGGATAGAGAGAGATTGATGGAATCGATGGTTATATTGCTTGAACCTCGTGGGCGTATATATAATGATACATGACCTATTTAGAGTACAAAACAAGATAGGAATAAATCCTAATCTATCCTATACTTACGTAATAGTCACAATGCTCAACAAGCTCTTCATCACCGCTGCATCAGGGCAGTCCGGTACGAGCACGAGGCCGTGCTTGGCTTGGTCGGCTCTGTTGTCAATCTCTTTCTTTTCTGTGTGTCTGTCTGATCGACTCTTAATAAAAAATATAAAAACTTGTTGCTCTACTCTATGTTATGTGGCATGTGATTTTTTTTATACGTCTTTTGTGCATTGCCCCAGAGGGGCAAATATGATCGCCCATGAACTACTCTCTTCGTTCATTTTTATAAGTCATTTCAGACAACTATTAGGTTACTTTACATGCTGTCTGAAATGTCTTCAAGAACTTGTAAAAGTAAACAGAGGGAGTAGCAAATTTGGCTAAGAGGTAGTTATGTAATATGGAGTAGTTTCTTCGAGGAGCCTCCTGGAGAACTTATCCCTCTTTTACTCGGCGATGTAACTCTTATAGTAACACCGTAATAAAGTGGGGTGATATGTCTCAGAAAAAATGTGGCATTATTTTTTATTATTTTTTTAATTTTTTTTGTGGGTGAACATTATGTGGCATTCGATCAAAGGCGTGGCGCGCAGACCGTCGAAAAACCGTCCGTTGCCTAGCTAGTGACGGACGGCAACTGCAAAGCTGCCGTTGTCGCTGTCGTTCGGGCAGCAGCACTAGCTAGCTAGCTTTGGCCAAGTTGGAGCTGAGCGTCACATGTCCATGGAAGGTACGTGGAGCTGGATCGGTGTGGACTGGAATTGTTGGTCCCGGGCGTGGAGCTTTTGCACGAGTATTCAAAAATCTTTTCCATCCGTGTGTTGTCGACTCGGCACTCAATCGAATGAAAAGGACGGGACGGAACCAGCTGGGCTGGCTGCCCTTTCTTTCCATTCGATGGGATGTGTGCTATAAAAGAGGACACGGAAGAGATCCAACACAGAGGGAATATTTGGATGAATTTCTTAGAAAGAAAGACCCCGTAATGGGAAGGTGCGGCAAGACCAATTAACTAAAGTCAAAGATTTCTTGATAAAAAATTACATGCAAAGACCACATAATGGGAAGGTACGCATGGATCGGCTACAACACACATGCAGCGTGCATATGCCCTACGCATAGCGGTTTTTTTTTATCATATGTATGTTTTTTTACCAATTCTAAAACAAATTAAGTGATACTAATTATTCGATTGATTATTTTAAAACAACACCCAAACTTTTTACTAATTCTAAAATAATTACAGATGAGTGATACTAATTATTCATATGATTATTTTAAAACAACACCCAAACGAATTCTACAAAAAAAATAAAAAATCGACCGGCTGAGATTTACTACTCATTTAAATCACTAGTAGAAAAAGGGTCAAACGTGAAGCACATTAGTGCCGGTTTGTATTTGAGCCGGCACAAATGTATACATTAGTGCCGGTTCCAACGGCTAGCCGGGCCGCTGTCATTAGTACCGGTTCGTGGCTAACCTTTAGCACCGGTTCGTGCCACGAACCGGTACTAATGAGAGTGGTGGCAGGATGTTGTCAGTCTGGGCCCCCTCCAGCACCTTTAGTACCGGTTCTTGGCACGAACCGGTACTAAAGGTCGTCCTACATAAACCCTTCGTCCACCCGAGCTCGCTGTTCTTCCCCTTTCCCCTCTCCTCTTTGTTCTTCCCCTCTTCCTCTCGAGCTCATCACACATTTTGCCCAAAATTTGTCAAGATTTGAAGGCCCCCATCCATTCAAATGATCACAAAGGTTAGCAACTTTGTCCTTTCATCTCTCATTGCTATATTAGCTCTTGCAATGCTTTATATAGTTATTAATTTGTGAGTTTAGTAATTTGGGAGGAAATATATATATATATATGTGCTAGTATTTGATTTATATGCAATTTGAGGTTAAAATAACACTTAGTTTGCATATGTAGGTGTGGTTTACTTAGTGTCTTCTAAATCTCCGTCGTAACCACCGTCGATCGTCCGCACCGTCCCGTCGCCGGCACCACCTTGTGGTGAGCCTCTTGTTCATGAAATTTTATATAAAAAATTGATGTTTGTGTGATTTGGATATATAGTTACTCGTATAATAATTATCTTACCCGTACGTTGTTTGTTATACATAGTGCCATGGTTTTGATATCCGTCCCCGTCGGCCCTCGTCCTTGTTATGATTCGGATGTGGTATATTCTCTTTTAAAACTATTTGTTGCATTTCGTGTTTATGACAAATTATGCCCATCAAGTTGACATAGATATTTTTATCTAGGAGGTATGTGAACCGGAAATTCCAACCGACCCTATTGTCGAGAGGTTAAATTTAGTTGAAAGAGAAAACGAGTACTTGAAAGAAAAATTGAAAAGAATTGAGGGGGAGAAGATGGAATTGGAGTTGCATGTTGCCGATGTTGTCGATGATCACAAGATCAAGAAGGAGAAAATGCGCTTGAAGATTAGAAAGATTAGAAAATATGCCATCGATAGTGAGGCTTGGTATCATTATGCTGTTGGATCAATTGTTACCTTAGTTGCGATCTTGATCGCATTTGTTGTTGCATTTAAATGCTTTAGCTAGAGAGTTATTTGTTTGTTGCATTTAAGTGTTGTATGAACTTTATGTATGAACTTTATGTATGAACTTGTATGAACTTTATGTATGAACTTGTATTAATTTGGTCTATTCGGTGTTGTGTAATGAAGATGAGCCGGCAATGGATGTACGATGACCGATGCTCTCCCCAGTTCGTTGAGGGCGTGCATACTTTTCTGCTTGCGGCTGAGGCAAACAAGCGGGCGGATGGTTTTATGCCTTGTCCATGTGCTGGCTGTAAGAATGGTCGCAATTACTCTACGTCAAGAACCATTCACGTCCACCTGTTTGAGTCCGGTTTCATGCCCCACTATAATGTTTGGACCAAGCACGGAGAAAGTGGGGTTATGATGGAAGACAATGAAGAAGAAGAGGACGACGACAGCTATCCTGGCCATGGGTTCCCTGAATACGATGATACAACAATGGGGGAAGAAGCTGAGCCGGTAATGCGGGAAGAAGCTGAGCCGGCAATGCGGGAAGAAGCTGAAGAAGAGGCATCAAATGAGCCCGTTGATGATCTAGGTCGGGCCATTGCCGATGCAAAGAAAAACTGCGCAAGTGATTTGGAGAAGAAGAAGTTGCAGCGCATGTTAGAGGATCACAAAAAATTGTTGTACCCGAATTGCGTAGGTGACAAGAAAAAGCTGGGCACCACATTGGAATTGCTGCAATGGAAGGCAGAGAATGGTGTATCTGACAAGGGATTTGGAAAGTTGTTGGTAATGATAAAGGATATGCTTCCAAAGGACAACGAATTGCCCGAGAGTACGTACGAAGCAAAGAAGGTTGTCTGCCCTCTAGGGTTAGAGGTGCAGAAGATACATGCATGCCCTAATGATTGCATCCTCTACCGCGGTGAGTACGAGGATTTGAACGCTTGCCCGGTATGTGGTGCATTGCGCTATAAGATCAGCCGCGATGAGCATGGTGATGTCGAGGGCAAGCGCCCCAGGAAGAAGATTCCTGCCAAGGTGATGTAGTATTCTCCTATAATACCACGGTTGAAACGTTTGTTCCAAAACAAAGAGCATGCCAAGGCGATGCGATGGCACAGAGAAGACCGTAAGAAAGACGGAAAGTTGAGAGTACCCGCTGACGGGTCGCAGTGGAGAAAAATCGAAAGAAAGTACGAGAAGGAGTTTGCAGATGATGCAAGGAGCGTATGGTTTGGTCTAAGCGCAGATGGCATTAATCCTTTTGGGGAGCAGAGCAGCAACCATAGCACCTGGCCTGTGACTCTATGTTTGTATAACCTTCCTCCTTGGTTGTGCATGAAGCGGAAGTTCATTATGATGCCAGTGCTCATCCAAGGCCCTAAACAACCCGGCAACGACATTGATGTGTATCTAAGGCCATTAGTTGAAGAACTCTTACAACTGTGGAATAGAACAGGTGTACGTGCATGGGATGAGCACAAACAGGAAGAATTTGACCTAAAGGCATTGCTGTTCGTGACCATCAATGATTGGCCTGCTCTCAGTAACCTTTCAGGACAGACAAACAAGGGATACCACGGATGCACGCACTGTTTGGATGATACCGACAGTATATATTTGAATAGTTGTAAGAAGAATGTGTACCTGGGACATCGTCGATTTCTTTCGAGCAGGCATCCCGTAAGAAAGAAAGGCAAGCATTTCAAAGGTGAGGCGGATCACCGGACGAAGCCTCGCCACCGTACTGGTGCTGATGTACATGATATGGTCAAGGATTTGAAGGTGATATTTGGAAAGGGTCCTGGCGGACAATCTGTTCCAAAGGACGCTGACGGACGCGCACCCATGTGGAAGAAGAAATCTATATTTTGGGACCTGCCATATTGGAAAGACCTAGAGGTCCGCTCCGCAATCGACGTGATGCACGTGACGAAGAATCTTTGCGTGACCCTGCTTGGCTTCTTGGGCGTGTATGGGAAGACAAAAGATACACCTGAGGCACGGGAGGACCAGCAACGTATGCACGGAGAAGACGGCATACATCAGGGTCATGCAAGCTACGCTCTTACCAAAGAAGAGAAGGAAATCTTCTTTGAATGCCTGCTCAGTATTAAGGTACCGTCTGGCTTCTCGTCGAATATAAAGGGAATAATAAACATGGCAGAGAAAAAGTTCCAGAACCTAAAGTCTCATGACTGCCACGTGATTATGACGCAACTGCTTCCGGTTGCATTGAGGGGGCTTCTACCGGAAAACGTTCGATTAGCCATTGTGAAGTTATGTGCATTTCTCAATGCAATCTCTCAGAAGGTAATCGATCCAGAAATCATACCAAGGTTACAGAATGATTTGGTGCAATGTCTTGTCAGTTTCGAGTTGGTGTTTCCACCATCCTTCTTCAACATCATGACACACGTCCTAGTTCATCTGTGCCAAGAGATTAACGTTTTGGGTCCTGTATTTCTACACAATATGTTCCCCTTTGAGAGGTTCATGGGAGTCTTAAAGAAATATGTTCATAATCGTGCTAGGCCAGAAGGAAGCATCTCCAAGGGCCATCAAAATGAGGAGGTCATTGAGTTTTGTATTGACTTTATTCCTGACCTTAAGCCGATTGGTGTTCCTGAATCGCGGCATAAGGGCAGACTGGATGAAAAAGGCACGCTAGGAGGGGAACAAATAATATGTATGGACGGACATTCTCTCACTGAAGCACACTACATAGTTCTACAGAATTCCGCCTTGGTGGCTCCGTATATGGATGAACACAAGAATTTGCTACGCTCCAAACACTCGGAGCGGTCTGATGACTGGATTACACGTGAACAAACCAGGAGTTCGCTAGCTGGTTGCAGACACGTACCATGCATGACACCTCTATTGAAGATGACATGTACTTGCTGTCCCAGTTACCATCTTCGAATATAATGACTTTCAAAGGGTACGAGATAAATGGTAATACATTTTACACGATCGCCCAAGATAAGAAGAGCACCAACCAAAACAGTGGTGTCCGCTTTGATGCAGAAACCAAGACGGGAAAGAAAACATATTATGGTTATATACAGGACATATGGGAACTTGACTATCGACGTGGTTTAAAGGTCCCTTTGTTTCGGTGCAAATGGGTCAATATGACACGAGGCGGGGTAACAGAAGACCCGCAGTACGGAATGACAACAGTGGATCTCAACAATCTTGCGTATGCAGACGAACCATTCGTCCTAGCCAATGATGTGGCACAGGTTTTCTATGTGAAGGACATGTCTACCAAGCCAAGAAAAAGAAAATATAAGGAAGCGAATGCATCGTACGATGAGCCAAAGCGGCACATAGTTCTTTCTGGGAAGAGAAACATCGTGGGAGTGGATGACAAGACAGACAAGTCAGAAGATTATAAAAAGTTTGATGAAATTGCTCCATTCACAGTGAATATTGACCCGAGCATCCCGTTAAGTGATGAAGATTTTCCATGGTTACGGTGCAAAGGGACACACGGGAAGAAAAAGTTTCACACCCAAAGATCTGGGATGTGATCGGCTTCACTAGCTATCATCACTTTCTTCTGTGTTTCGCACCGAGAGGGGAATCTCTGTAATAGTTAGGGTAGTTATGTGTTTTGGCATTTGAAACGCGAAGAAATTTTATGTGCAAACAAATTCTTTCATGCCTTTACTGATTTTTAAAGTTAAGTTATTCACAAACTAGTGATTCACACTAATTTCAAATAATTCAAAATTTAAACTATTCAAATTTGAAAACTACGGGCACTAACAGAAAGTTTGTAATTTTTTGTACCTAAAACAAAAATGTTCACAAAAAAACTCTAAATACACAAAAAAACACAAAAATAAATAAAGCAAAAAAATAATAAAAAAACCCTAACAGAAAGTTTGTAATTTTTTGTACCTAAAACAAAAATGTTCATAAAGAAACTCTAAATACACAAAAAAACAACACAAAAATAAATAAAGCAAAAAATAAAATAAAAAAGCCCGCCTACTAGGCCAGAGCGGCCTGCATACGACTAGAAACCCAACCTGTCGTTGGGCCAGGATGCAGGCCTGCAAAGGCCAAGTGGGCCCACAGGGCTGCAAAGAACACGTAGGCCCAGTAAGCCTGCTTTGGAGAGGAGCTCGAGAGAGCGACCGCACGGGGGTTTATAAACCAGTGCGGTCGCCCCTCGGCTAGCGAGGTGAGACTAAACTTGCCGCACCGCACCTGCGCCAGCGCACCCCCTTTAGTACCGGCTCGTGGCACAAACCGGTACTAAAGGGGGGGCCTTTAGTACCGGTTTGTGCCACCACCCGGTACTAAAGGGGGTCGCTTCCCGCCGCTTGGCCTGGCCAAAACAGGCCTTTAGTACCGGTTGGTGGTTCCAACCGGTACTAAAGGTGCCTTCTATATATACAACGGCTACGAAAATTTCAGTTTCCCTCTCTGTTCGTTCCTCTGTTTCCGTCTCCGTCGCCGTCGCCGCCGCTCTCGATCGTCTCCGTCGCCGCTCGTCTCCGTCACCGCCCCCGTCCCCGTCGCCGCCCCCGTCCCCGTCGCCGCCCTCGTCTCCGTCGCCGCCCCGGGCCCGTCCCCGTCGCGCCGTCCCCGTCCCTGTCGCGCCGTCCCCGCCGTCGCCTCGCCGTCGCCTCGCCGTCCCTCGCCTCGCCGTCGCCGTCGCCCGCTGTGAGCCCTCCCCGAGCCCGTACACACACACACACAAGCATGTTTAATTAGTTTAGATAATTAGTCTTTAATTAGTTTAGATTATTTAGATTATTATTTTGTATGTTTAATTAGTTTAGATAATTAGTGTTTAATTAGTACACACACGTATTTTGTATGTTTAATTAGTTTAGATTATTTAGATTATTATTTTTTCACTATTATATATGTATGAATGCATGTTAGATGGATATAATTAGTGTTTAATCAGTTAGAAATTAGTGTTATATAGAAATGTTAGAAATTAGTGTTATATAGAAATGTTAGAAATGTTAGAAATATTAGTGTTATTTAGATTATTTAGATTAGCATAATTAGTGTTATATAGAAATGTTAGAAATTTTAGTTATCAAAATCCAATCATTAAAAAAATGTTACTTTTTGCGGGCATATAGCTAGTATTTTTTCTCGACGATGCCCGGCCCGCATCCTCGCCGTCGACCCGTCCGCGACGACGTCCAGCCGACCCATGTCCGGGACTGGGCTCCGCCGGGCTGGCACTGGGATGTGCTGCCTGGAGGGGCGCGCCGCTTGATGAGGAACCCGGCCCCGGGTCCCGTCGTCGACCCTGATCTCGTTTGGTGGCGTTCGCGTGGGCCAGTTTCGGTGCGGAGGGACCCGGCCCCGCCGGAGGTGGTACGTCGCCGTGTCAGGGAGGAGGACGAGCACGTCCATCGCTACATGGTTGCGTTAGAGGGCGGCAGGTTCTCCAATACCTGGCAGTATCTTCGGGGATCTCACTTCAGCTATGATCCTGTGAGGGTTCCTTCTCTTTGGGTGTCCACCGCCCGCGCCGCAGGAACCGCGGGTGTCCTAGATTCTTCTATAGTATTCGATCTTTAATTAGCTAGCCAGTGATGTACTATTCAATATTATATATTATTCGAGACGATGTATTTGAGATTATATCTATTATTCTAGACGAAGTATTCGTGATTATATCTATTATTCGAGACGATGTAATTTGAATACTAAATTGTTTTATATTTCTTTTGAATTAGTTAAATAAAAGCTATGGCAGACAATACCGACAGAGAGGGAGAACAGACCATGTTCGATATGATACGCGGGCCAAATGATGATCAGAATGAAGAAGATTATGACGGCTCCGAATTTCTAAACAACACCGGAGAGGGTGATATGATATTCGATCGCGACGACCGAATTGATGAAGTCATGAACTACGATTATGACGATGACGAAGAAGATGTTGATCCTGAAACAACAAAGACCGGCGAGGTATATATATTTATATAAGCAGGTATCTGGTGATCATCACATGTTTTAAATGACTTGAAGATATATTAACGAATCGATCTTTGTTCTTTCAGCCATCCGGATCGAGCAAATCTTCAGGCAAAAGGACGAAACGAGGCCCGAACAAAAAGTTGAAGGAGGGCGTAAAGTACAATATCGAGGCAGTCAGACCTAATGGCGAACCATTAGCGCCTAAGAAGATTGCGAACAAGTTCATTCGTCAGTGTGGAGTTCTTGTGAAGGACCAACTCCCGATCTCCCTTCAAGAATGGAGAGAGCCAGCAAAAGACAAAAGACAAAAAGGCAAAGAGGACGCTACTCCACGTTCAGATGTTACTTTTGTCGACAAGAATCAAAAAGATCTGCTTTGGGATACTCTCATGGAACATTTCACCCTACCAGATCATTTCACAGAAGCAGATGTGCAGAAAGTCAAGGACGCTGCTCTTAGGAAGATGGCGGTTGCATTCAAGAACCACAAGAATCGTGAATGGGACAAGTACGTCAAGGGAGGAAGGAAGACTCCAGTATTCGAGGGAACACTAGAGAACCAACGTGCTCATTGGGACGATTTCGTGAAATTCAAGGATTCGGAATTAGCTAAGGAACGGTCGAGAATAAACAAGAAGAATGCCGGAAAAAAGGATAAGTTCCATAAGCTGGGGCCAGGTGGCTATGCGGTGGCAATGCCTAAGTGGGATAAGTCTGAGAAAGAGATGGAGGATGCAGGTGCCACTCCGGTTACTAAGAGCTGGCCCCCCAGGGTCAGGACTTGGTTCTATGCACATGGGGGGAGTTGGACCCGAAGACAGGCAATGTTTCAACGAGGGCAAGTCTGAAGGGAGCCGACGATGCGATACTTGTTGCAATAGAAGAGGCACGATCGGGGGTGTTCCAGCCCAACAGAGAGAACGACGAGCTTACGCGTGCCCTGGGAAATCCTGAACACCCGGGAAGAACACAAGGCAAGGGCGCTATTCCATGGTATGAGGGGTTCTCAGACTGGAACACCGACTACAGAACCCGTGCGAGAAAGAAGATTGCGGAGGAGAAGAAGAGGAAGATGGAGGAGGAGCAGAGGAAGCGAGACTATGAACGCCTTCAAGGCCTAGAAGCAAGTCAAGCGGAATTGGTAGTCAAATTCCAGCGGCAGCAGGAGCAGATCGACTCACTTACCCAGCAAAGGGGGTCTCAGCAGCTGCAGCAGCTAGCGAATGATCCAGCATTGGATAGCACCGCCCCATCCATGCCGAGAAGCAGCGTGGGTTCCGCCCCAGACGACGCAATGCTGGGTGGATACCCCGTGGATGACATCACGGAGAACACTAGCTGCGAGCTACACGTCAAAATGAAGAACATATCTATGAAGGTGGCGGACGCCGTTGCTTTTACAAATCCCCCCGAGGCAACCTTCCATTGCAACCCGATTCCAGCAGGCTGTGCTCGTGTCTTGGTTGATGAGGTGGTGGACCCATATTCGGAGCTAGAGCTTGACTATCCTGGAGGTGACGACGAGTGCTTTCTCGGAGACGCCAAACATCGTATCATCCTATGGAAAAAGGATTGCATCATCATTCGAAGGCCACCGACACCGCGTCAGCCGACTCCTCGTCGAAGTCCGCCACCGAGTCAGCAGTCTCCTGATGCTGCAAGTCCACCAAGTCCGGCAATGTGTCAGGCCACTCCTCCTCCTCCAAGTCCGCCACAGCGTCAGACATCCACTCCTCCTCCAAGTCCGGCACAAGCTCAGGCCACTCCTCCTCCAAGTCCGGCACAGCTTCAGGCGGCCACTCCTTCTCGTCCAACTCAGCCCCGTCAGCCGTCTCCGCCGCCTCAGCAATCACAGAAGAGACACCCCGCAGCTATGGTGCGTAGCGGTACGAGTCGAGGTAGTATAGGAAGTACAAGCAGAGGCAAGCGATATAAATATGGTCCAAGCCTCACGCCTCTTCCGCAGAGGGCTTATGACAGGTCCGAGGAGGAAATCGCAGCCATATCCAAGTCCGAGGTGGAAGCCCATTTTGCACCGAAACCGCCAACACCGCCAAGGGAGAAAGTGCCTGAGGAAACGATTGACCACTTCATTCGTATGGCTCAACCACCAGCTCCTGAGCCTGTTGACACAGACTATGAGCGCCACATCAGGAAGTTAAATCGAGCACGTGTACGTAAGGAGGCGAGCTCGGGATCGAGCAAACAAGAAGCAGCTGTCAAAAAATGCGGGAAAACCATTCCCCGGCTGGGAGAACAGGCGGCGCAATCGATCCCCTCGCTTGTTGTGCCAACAGCACGTGACAGTACGCGCGCCCAATATTATTGTGGGCAAACAGTTTACGTCCTGAGGTGGGCAATGTGGTAATAACGGAGGAGCATATAATGCAGGCTGAAGTTCTCAAAATCACTGTTGGACAACTCCTCGAGATCGAGCCCATGTCTGTGCTTAGAGAGGATGAAATAAAACGAAAATATGTCCGGGGCCAACCTTTGGTCGAGCCAGACAAGGTCAAGAACCTCCCAACGAGAATGTATGAATTGCATCAATGGTACATGAACATTACCAAGATTTCCGATCGATTGTCCCTCATGGTGAATGTCAAGAAGGATCATTACTACCATGAGAAAGCTGTGTCCATTGAGTATTCTGAACTGTTTTAGTTATACAATGAAGACGCACTCGACAAATCTATCGTCAGTTGCTATTGTCTGTAAGTGATTTCTTTCTGTAATTTAAGTCTCAAGCTAGCTGTAGTGATCCTTATCATTACCTGTAATTATCCTCACTATATTCTTTTCTGTGGTATTATATGCAGGATGAAGATGTATGAAATGAGAAAAGGTGGACGCTATGGCATTGGGTTTATTGACCCAAACACCGTTAATGAATACACATGGAAAATAGATGAACGTCATCAAAAGGCCGTAGAGGACAGCATGCTAGAGTTCTTGAAGCGCCTCAAATACAATGAAGATATACTACTTCCTTACAACTTCCAGTGAGTCACACTGTCTTGTACTACAAATTTTCTGTTTTTGCCTACTAGCTAGCTACAT
The DNA here is from genome assembly GCF_018294505.1 of Triticum aestivum. Taxonomy (NCBI): domain Eukaryota; kingdom Viridiplantae; phylum Streptophyta; class Magnoliopsida; order Poales; family Poaceae; genus Triticum; species Triticum aestivum. The sequence goes on along the minus strand of NC_057798.1, from coordinate 25,673,035 downwards.
GTTTTTGCTTACATATGCCCGCTTAATTAAGACATGCAAACGTGTGTGCATGCAGATATCACTGGGTCTTGTGTATCATTAAAGTTGACGCTGGAACAGTTGAAATACTGGACTCACTACTCAAAGAAAAAACTGACCATAACATCTTGTTTGGGATAGTCAACAGGTAATTTCAATCATTATTAACTATATATCTTGGCCTATTTAGTTCGTCATTTCATGATATGAACTATTTAATAACCCCTTTATCTATTTTCTTTTTCAGCGGGCAGGGCTTGGGCAAGGTTCATCAGGGTCACGGACGGCGAATGGAAAGAAAAGCTTAAATGGGGAAGACCCAAGGTAAGTAATTAAGTAGTACTAGCTAGCTAGCTAGCTGCCATCTCTTTAATTATCATGCTTGATTAATTATTATCTGATCAAATTCCATTCTCGTAAAGGCCGTGAAGCAGGCGCAGGGGACTGATCTGTGTGCATTTTGCGTTTGCGAGAACATTCGCATGATGGCGTCCGTAAGGAGCAGATCTCAAAGACAGGAATGGGTACGCTTGTCAAAACACTATTCACAATTTTTACACCATTATCGATATCTAGTCACACAACTAATACACATGCATATTGATCTCCTTCTTAACAGTTCAGAGAGGTGCGAGCGAAGCTCCTAGAAACGGAGCGCGTAGAAGCACTTCAAGAGGAAATAGCGGGATTTTTGCTCGACCAGGTCATAAATCCGAAGGGAGAATACTATTACCCGCTACCGCCCCAATGAAAACCACTTCCAATTGTCATCGTGCTCCGAAGGCACCAATTAGGCTATAATGTCACTGGCTCCGAAGGCAACATGCATATGTAGGAGAAATTGTATATAGCTATACATGTGTGTATGTGTGAATTAATTAATATGATGGTTTGTGAGACATTGATGATATATATATATATGCATGATTGGTTCTACTAGAAATTCTATTTATATATATATATATATATATATATATATATATGCATAACGTGTACAATGTGTAGTATCGTAAAATACCAGCAAACGAAAAAGAATTAAAATGGAAACACAAATTAAATGAAAGGCCCCTGGAGCTGGCTCGTGCCACGTGGTTTCCCTTTAGCACCGGTTCGTGCTGAACCGGTACTAAAGGGGGGGGCCTTTAGTGCCCACACTTTAGTGCCGGTTATGGAACCGGCACTAAAGGGCCTTACGAACCGGTGCTATTGCCCGGTTCTGCACTAGTGAATGGTGATGGAGAAGGGAGGTATTAATTGTTAGTTATTTTGTACCGTTGGAACGCACATGCACTTTTGCTATCTATATCTATATCTATATCTATCTATTATTATATTATATTATATATATTATGAAATATGTATTTGGCAACCCTGTGACATATTGCAAAAACGCCACACCGCCTGGATGCCGTCCATTTCAAATCCGACGCACGACCTGGATGCCATCGATTTTTTGATCGTACGGTCGCGATCTGCCACTGGGTTGCTGGAAACGGAGAAGATGGAGTAGAGACATATTTACGCATGCATGCCACCGCGAAGTGAACGCGTACCGATTCGTTCGACCAAAGTCAAGCGGTTCCTTTCCTCTCTCACCATGCCGCCATAAGATGGAACTCCTGTTCGCCGCCATCGCCAATACTCTGTATTCCTCCACCTCGATCCCATAGCTCGTCCTCAATCTCACCGCCGGCCGGGCCGGTCGTCCCCGTAGACTTCTCCATCAACGCCCAGTCGTTCGACTTCGATCTCAACTCCGCCGCTCATCCTCGACCTCACAGCCGCTCCGCTCGTACACCGCCAGCTTGGCCGCTTTCCCCGTCTGAGCTGACCTCCGAGATCGCCGTTGTTCTGGTTCCCATCTGTGCTCGTCCTTGTTTTGCTTGTTCCTTTTGAGGTGAGCGAGGAAACTCCTCCTTGTAAACACGTCCGAGCTTGTCCTTGCCCTGCTCGCCCCATACAATAGCAGCATTCGTCTGAAGGTGCAGGTGCGGAAGCTAGACAGCTCCTTCGTGGACTGATAGGTCCGGGTGATGGCTGCAACCCTCCATTACATCAATCATAAGGTATAAATTCTAGGTAAGATCTGAATTCTAGGTAGGTGAGTTTTCTGAATTTTGTTGTACTAGCAGAGTAACTAATTCTAGGTGGGTGCTTTTCTGAATTCTGATGTACTAGCAGAGAAGCTAGTAGAGAATAAGCCGCCTGAGTGTGCTGGATCCCCGTGTGCAAAAATGATTGATATATATGCACAGATGTAGAACATGTATCAGTGGCATAACCACATTATTATGATGTATTGCTAATCTGCCTTGACAGAACAGAACATAATCAAGATTATTTGTCGTTGTTCTTTTTCTCAAATTTTATAGTTTCGTCTGATTGAGTATGATTTCTTCTCCACATCTGGACATGATTCAGTTCAGCCATGAGCCATTCATACGATACTCGGCAGTTTTGATTGTCTTCGACGCGCACATGATTAGCTCATAGTTTATACGGTGGGTTATATTTAAGTTGTGAACAAGAAGCTGAAAGTCCAAGCTCTGTTCTGGATGTGACCTTCCTAGACCATCCTGCTGCTAGTTCAAGGAACCATATAATGCTGCCTGGTGAGATTTTTCATCTAGTACATATGCAGAAACTCCATTAGCCTTCTATAAAGTAACATGCTCACATCAGAATGTTTGTTGTGAGAGTACTTGACCTGGGTTAGCATCTTAGCATGACATTCTAAACAAGCAAAATTACATTTTATTTCATTTCTGCTTGACGTGTCATGAACATATATTGCCCATATTAACCATATCCATATTCTATTTCTATTTGTTGAAAAAATAACTAGGGTAACTTTTGTGTAAATAGCACGGTAATATGTGCATTGCAGACCTGTAATGTAGGTGCAAACACCAGGATATTTTTAGACCCGAAGAAAAAGTTACCGAAAACATACCCATCGTAAATTCTTTGTAAGTAGCATGGTATATATGCATCATATACCTGATAATTTACGTATAAACACCGTAGTAACTATGACCATGAGAGGATTGTTGAAAATATACTCCGATAATTTTTGTGTAAATAGCATGATAATATAGGCACCATATACGTGATAGCATACATACGAACATCATGTTAACTTTGACCATGGGAAAGAAAATTATCGAAAAGATACACCTGGTAAATCAAGTGTAAATAGCATGATAATATACGCATCGCAGACTTGATAACTTAGGTGATAACATCATAGAAATTTAAACCCGAGTAGAAAAAATGTTGAAACATACCCCCCTAAATTTATTTGAAAATAGCGGTAATATACGAACAGCATACCCAATAATTTGTGCAGTAACTTTGACCAAAGAGGGGAAAAGGTTGTTGAAAACTATACCGCGGCAACTTACGTGAAAATAGCACGGTAATGTATGAACTGCATACCCGATAACTTACGTAAAAGCAGCGCAGTAACTTTGACCAAAGGGAAAATTGTTGTTGAAAAACATACCCCGATAACTTATGTGAAAATAGCACGGTAATGCATGACCCGCATACCCAATAATATATGTACAAAATAGCATATCGTTTTTCTTCTACTAAAAAAAGTACAGTAGTACCTTATGTTCCTCTATTCTATAGAAAGGATGATCTTTGTTGGCCTTGTTCTGCTGAATTTTGCATCGCTGCTACAAAGAAATTGATTGGTTTTGTTTTTGAAGGCATAAGAAATGAGAGTTTTGTTTAGTTGTATATGATGTTACAATTGTTGCTCGTTTGGTAGCTACTGATGAAATGAGAGCATTTTAGCTATACATTTTTGTTGCTAACAACATATGAAAAATATTGGTGACTTTTGTTAGTATCGGACGATAACTTTCGACCCCAACAAAAGGTTGATAACTTTGAAAAAAGTTCAGATTTTTCATGTCCTGATAACATCTGTGTAAACACTATGGTAACTTACATAGCCCATGCCTGATTACCTTTTGGACTTAGAATTTTTTTACTAAAACATATCCGGTAACTATTATGTGTATGATATGATATTTTATGCACCACACGCCTCATAAATTACGTGCAACACCATGATAAGTTTTACCGGGGAAAAACAGCCCCGAAAACTTCCGTGAAAATAGCACGATAATATACAAACTACATACCCGATTATTTACGTACAAACAGCGCGGTAACTTTGACTAAAGGAAATTTGTTGAAAAACATAACCCTGATAATCTATGTGAAAACAACACCGTAATACACGAATCACATACCTGATAACTTGCATACAGACAATGCGTTAATTTTGACCAAGGAGGAAAAGAAGTTGTCGAAAACATACCTCGATAATTTATGTGAAAATAGAACGCTAACATACGAACAACGTCCCCGATAACTTACATCCAAACATTGCGGTAATTTTTTACCAAAAAGAGGAAATATTTATGTGAAAATAATACAGTAATATACGAACCACATATCCAATAACTGATAATATACAAAATCCATACCTGATAACATAAGTACAGACACCATGGTAATTTTCTGGTAAGGCTACCAGTTTGGATTTTCAATGATCACAGTCTTTTATTTTTGTTCAATCTTGTCTCAGGAAGATACAAGTAGCATGTACATTGTGTGTAATCACTAAAGTTTGCTAGTTCAGCTCGAAATTTCATCCCATATAGTATGGGAGGGTCTGGGATCGATCCTCTGATGTCCCATTTTTGTCTACTTTTTAACTGCCGGCGGCCCAAAAAATCGGGAGGGGGGTCGTTCCAGAGGTGCGGGGTCGAAGGGAGGGGTTCGTTCGACAGAAAATCGGTGATGTCCCATTTTTGTCTATTTTTTAACTGCCGGCGGCCCAGAAAATCGGGAGGGGGTTTGTTCCAGAGGTGCGGGGTCGAAGGGAGGGGTTCGTTCGACAGAAAATCGGGAGGGATGGGATCGAAGGGAGGGGTTCCTTCGAGAGAGGAGGCGGGAGGGGTGGGATCGAAGGGAGGGGTCCTTTCGAGAGAGGAGGCGGGATGCCCAAAAAATCAGGAGGGGTCCTTTCGAGAGAGGAGGCGGGATCGAAGGGAGGGGGTGGTATGGTACTTTTGTAATCTGTCACACGGTTACCAGTTATCACAGTCCATTATATTATATACCTACTATAAAAGGGCTATTGCTTCTTACCACCGTAACTTCGTCCGTTTTTCGTCCGTCCACCTCGTTCATACGGTTTCGTATGGTTTGCCCAAGGTGGTACTATTTTTCTGCGCAGGTTCACAATCATTCACTTTTATTTATGGGCCACCAGCCGGCGTGTACGTCCGCCCAGGCTAGGCTGCAGCGAACGCACGAACCAGCCCATCTAGAAAGTGTTCTCGTGAAAACGGAAGAAGTAGAATAGTCCCAACAAGAGGGCACATGTTTCTTCACGATAAAATAATCCCACCTCGCCTTTTCTCATTGAATTCCACCTGTTCTTATAGTTCGCATAAAATAGTCCCAACAAGTAGCTTGGGAATCAACAAAGATTGTGGGGCATACCATGCATGTTAAGGAGGGAACCAAGGAATCACATCAAACGGCAAGCTCCTTGCTTAATTAAGAGGTGGGATTGTGGGCAAGAATCAGTAAGCTATGGTGGAAACCAAGGAATAACATGGAATTATGGGCAAGAATCACGAAGGAGAAAAATCTATGTGCGATTGCCAGCTAGGTACAGCGACTACTCCCGCATCCAGGCGCCGAAGCTCGCGGGAAAGAGATGGTCGCCGGCAACACGGTGGGAGAAGGAATTTGGGCAAGAATCACGAAGGAAAAAAGATGTGCGATGGCCAGCTAGGCCGGCGACTCCCGCATCCAGGCGCCAAAGCTCGCGGGTGGCAACACCTGAGGTAGCTCATAAGCATATTTGTATGTGCATATAACACACGTACATATTTTATTTTCTTTAAATAATTTTTGAGTTACGTATGACATCTGAGCCCGCTAGGGTTCCGCCCTAGCCCCCTCCCGCCGGCTCGCGCGCCCTGGCCCTCCCCGCCCCCCCTCTTCCCCCTCCCCATCTTGTTCCCGCCCCTGCGCCGCCTCCTCGGGAGGTGGCCGGGACGGCGCACCTCTCTTCTTCCCTCGGCCGCCACCCCCGTGAGCTCTCCCCCGCCGCCGCCGGTGGGTGCCCCGGCGCTGGCCCGAGTGCTGCCGGCGGCGGCGGGCCCGTCTGTACCCGCGCGTTCGTCTCCCTCCCGGGGCTGGTGACGGCGGCGGTGATGCTCGGCTGGGCGGCGGCCCGGCGACCCGGCAGCGGTCGCCGGCGGTAGGCGCGGTGGCGGTGCTGCCCTTGGCAGCAGGACGACGTGGTGGCGTGCGGTGGCCGGCGGCGCGTCCTCGGCCCAGATCTGGGCCCTCCCGGCCCCATCTGGGTCCTAGCGGGCCGGTCCCTGGCGTGGCTTCGTCGTCGTCTGTGTGGTGAGGAGGAGGAGCGGCTCGGATGGGGGCGGCGATGCCGATGGCGTGCCTGCTGCAGCGCGATGGCGGGAGTTGTCCGGGAATGGAGTTCCCGGCCGGGCCTGTGGGCACACGGGCCTGGTAGGCTCCTGCTAGTGTGTCCGATCGGCTACCGTCGTTGACGGTGGAGGTTGTGCCCTCCCGCGTGCCGACGGTGCTGCGGCCCCTAGTCCCGGCTCCTATCCCTTGTTGTGCAGACCTCTCCTCGTGGTGCCGTGGTGAGACGGCGTGGAGGCTTCTTGACCATGGTGGCGCAAGATGGTGGTCAGTTTGGTGCCAGGCTCTGGAGCACCTGAGGTGAAGGTTGGGATCGGGGGAAACCCCTGTCGGCCTGTCCGACCCCGACGCGGCGACGCCGGTGGGTGCCGCCGGACCTTCCTGGAGGGCGTCGGGGGCGACCTTTCCTCTCGCCTCGTCGTGTACCGGGGGAAACCCTAGGCAGCAGCGTCGTCTTCGTCGCGGTCCTTCTTGGAGGTGCTGATTGGTACCGGTGCTTCGGAGCCTTGGAGCTTGGTGGGAGATCTTCGGTGGGCACAGTGGTCGTGAAGCTTCTTCGTTTCCATCGATCCGCCGTTGTCAGCATTCTTTTCTCTTGTTGTTTCTCTTTCGTTTCTTTTGGGTGTGACTGTGCTGCTTCCGCCCCAGCACCTATCCTTGGATGTTCGGTTGGTTGCTTTGGAATACAAAGCGGGAGGAAACCCTTTTTCGTTAACGTATGACATATGATAATAATGCAAGTCTCATTGCATGTTGTATATTTTTTCTTTGATAAATGACATAGCTTTTGAAGTGCACATATGACAACAAAGCTAGTGTCGTGGAATAGTCGGGCAAATGTCCTAGCGTAAGGACTTAGTCGTGGAGCCATCGCAACTAGGTTAGCTTAAAGGGGTTAAACGAGACAAAGGACACAGAAGTTTATACTGGTTCGGCCCCTTGCGGTGAAGGTAAAGGCCTAGTCCAGTTTGAGGTGGTATTGCTTATGTCTCGATTATCAGGGAGCGAATTCGCTTGACCTAGGGTGATCCAAAAGCTTCATGAATAACAAGTATACCTTTGTTGGTGCATGTTCCTGTGCTGACAAGTGTGTGGGAATCATGAAAATTTACTTGAGTACAAACCCGAACCACGCTAATAAAATTACAATCTACGAAAGTATAAGTTCAAAAAATTCACGCCAAGTTATGAACTGTATGATTTTGATACAAACTATTGAGTATGCAACCGCCATATTGACTAACTATTGTCCTCTTCATGAACATAAATGGTAAAATGATAAAGAAATTGGTACTAACTACGAGCTAGAGCAGAAGCTGAAATTCAAGGACAAAGTACTTGTGGACACTTCATACACTACAATTATCTACTCCCTCCGTTCCAAAATAGATGACACAACTTTGTACTAACTTTAGTACAAAGTTTGGTCATCTATTTTGGAACGGAGGGGAGTATTTAGTTACAACCAAACTTCATAGTCTTCTATTTTATACACATATGTCAAATTATTTAGTTAATTTCTATAGTCTAAAACGCTCCACCTAGTTTTATAGATATTTAAGGATATTATTTCTAATGAGCATTATAATGCATTAAGGGCATAAATAGTCAGACCCCATGGGAAGTTTCTGTTGTGTCTTGCATGAGCCCCCTCCCCCCCCCCCCCCCCCCCCCCTCCAAAAATAACACACACAAATAAGCACACATTAAATTAGTGTGGAGAATTCAGAATTTAGCATGTCTTCAAATTCGTTTGTTTTAGTCCACGTATGATCAGGAAATGCTGGTCTTCCAATCCAATGTTTCTCTATTACTTATTTTGAATTTGCTACAACAAAGTACACTATTAGGGCTCAGTCCAAAAATAAATTAGGACAATATAAAAATATTTAGTATAAATATGCCACCTGACCGTGTACACCGCCAGTGCCCGAGCAGCCAAGTGTGTTGTGGGCGACCATGTGGACGTGAAGTTTAAACAAGTGAAGATTATGCTGCAGAAGAAGATTGATGACCAACACAAGGAGACATGAACATGATCAGGAACGCTCACATGAAGCTTGACAGCTGGGCGGCTGCCATCAAGGCCAAGGAGGAGGACCTGCGTGCCAGACAAGCAGCCATCAAGTTGAAGAAGACTCAAGGGGGAGCCACCAAGCATGGTGAGGAGGAAATCGTCAAGAGTCAGGCGGACCAGAATCTGCAGGGACAATTTTACTAGTTCCGGGAGTATCTTGGACTAGGATGATTTGTTTATCTGATCAGATGGCAGATGAGGCAATGGAACTGGTTATTGTAAAGACTGCGGAAAGGGGTGTCAAGTTGTCTACTTAAATGTATGTTGTGTCTAGTGGCGTGGTGCAAACTAAGCGAGTTGTGACTTTTGTTGGACACTGCATTGTAATTTGGAATTCGGCATTTATGGCAAACTTGTTTTTTATTATTTGCAATTACGAAATATGCAAAAGCAAGTAAATTATTACTTGCACACAGTTGATACGTCCATTTTGCATCATGTTTTTCTACTGTTATTTATGTTGTTTTATTACATAATAATGCTTTTTGGAGTAATTCTAATGCCTTTTCTCTCATAATATGCAAGGTATACACAAAGGGGGAGAATTCTGGCAGCTGGCAATCTGGACCTGAAAAAGCTACGTCAAGCTACCTATTCTGCACAACTCCAAATGAGCTGAAACTTCACGAGGATTTTTTATGGAATAAATAAAAAAATTTGGAGTCAATAAGTACCAGAGGGGCCCACCAGGTGGGCACAACCCACCTGGGCGTGCCAGGTAGCCCAGGCGCCCTGGTGGGTTGTGCTCAATCAGGCCCACCTCCGGTGCTCCTCTTCTGGTATATAAGTCATTTTGACCTAGAAAAAATAAGGAGAGGACTTTCGGGACGAAGTGCCGCCGTCTCGAGGTGGAACCTGGGCAGGAGCACTTTTGTCGTCCGGTGGAGCGATTCCGCCGGGGGAACCTCCCTCCCGGAGGGGGAAATCATCGTCATCATCATCATCACCAACAACTCTCCCATCTTTGGGAGGGCTATCTTCACCAACATCTTCAATAGCACCAACTCCTCTCAAATCCTAGTTCCTCTCTTGTGTTCAATCTTTGTACCGGAACTATATATGGATTGGTGCTTGTGGGTGACTAGTAGTGTTTATTACATCTTGTAGTTGATTACTATATAATTTATTTGATGGAAGATTATATGTTCAGATCCATTATGCCATTTAATACCCCTCTGATCTTGAGCATGATTATCATTTGTGAGTAGTTACTTTTGTTCTGAGGTCAAGGGAGAAATCATGTTGCAAGTAATCATGTGAACTTGGTATGTGTTCGATATTTTGATGATATGTATGTTGTCCTTCTCTTAGTGGTGTCATGTGAACGTCGACTACATGACACTTCACCATATTTGGGCCTAAGGGAATGCATTGTGGAGTAGTTATTAGATGATGGGTTGTGAGAGTGACAGAAACTTAAACCCTGGTTTATGCAATATTCCGTAAGGGGCCTATTGGATCCAAAAGTTTAATGTTATGGTTAGAATTTATTCTTAATATTTTTCTCGTAGTTGTGGATGCTTGCGAGAGGGTTAATCATAAGTAGGAGGTTTGTTCAAGTAAGAACAACACCTAATCACCTGTCCACCCACATATCAAATTATCAAAGTAGCGAACACGAATTAAGCCAATATGATGAAAGTGACTAGATGAAATTCTCGTGTACCCTCAAGAACATGTTGCTTGTCATAAGAGACCGTTTTGGCCTGTCCTTTGCCTCAAAAGGATTGGGCTACCTTGCTGCACTTTTGTTACTACTATCGTTACTTGCTCGTTAACATTATCTTGCTATCAAACTACTCTGCTACTCACAGTTTTAGCACTTGCAGACATTACCTTGCTAAAAACCACTTGTCATTTCCTTCTGCTCCTTGTTGGGTTCAACACTTGCTACGTCTCCGTCGTATCTACTTTTCCAAACACTTTTGCCCTTGTTTTGGACTCTAACTTGCATGATTTGAATGAAATTAACCCGGACTGACGATGTTTTCAGCAGAACTACCATGGTGTTATTTTTGTGCAGAAACAAAAGTTCTCAGAATGACCTGAAAATCCTCGGAGATTATTTTTGGAAAATATAAAAAATACTGGCGAAAGAATCAAAGCCAGGGGCCCACACCCTGTCCACGTGGGTGGGGGCGCGCCCCCTGCCTCGTGGGCCCCCTGGATATCCACCGACCTCAACTCCAACTCCATATATTCTCTTTCGCGGAGAAAAAAATCAGAGAAATTTTCATCGCGTTTTACGATACAGAGCCGCTGCCAAGCCCTAATCTCTCTCGGGAGGGCTGATCTGGAGCCTGATCGGGGCTCCGGAGAGGGGGATTCGTCGCCGTCGTCATCATCAACCATCCTCCATCACCAATTTCATAATGCTCACAGCCGTGCGTGAGTAATTCCATCGTAGGCTTGCTGGACGGTGATGGTTTGTATGAGATTTACCATGTAATCAAGTTAGTTTTGTTAGGGTTTGATTCCTAGTATCCACTATGTTCTGAGATTGATGTTGCTATGACTTTGCTATGCTTAATGCTTGTCACTAGGGTCCGAGTGCCATGATTTCAGATCTGAACCTATTATGTTTTCGTGAATATATGTGAATTCTTGATCCTATCTTGCAAGTCTATTAAAAGGAGGCCTTAATATCCCTTAGTTTCCGCTAGGACCCCGCTGCCACGGGAGGGTAGGACAAAAGATGACATGCAAGTTCTTTTCCATAAGCACGTATGACTATATTCGGAATACATGCCTACATTACATTGATGAATTGGAGCTAGTTCTGTGTCACCCTATGTTATAGCTATTACATGAGAAATCGCATCCGACATAATTATCCATCACTGATCCAATGCCTACGAGCTTTTCACATATTGTGCTTTGCTTATTTACTTTATCGTTGCTACCGTTACAATTACTACAAAACTGCTACCGTTACTTTTATCATTGTTACCATTACTATCATACTACTTTGCTACTAAATACTTTGCTACAGATACTAAGTTATCCAGGTGTGGTTGAATTGACAACTCAACTGCTAATACTTGAGAATATTCTTTGGCTCCCCTTGTGTCGAATCAATGAATTTGGGTTCAATACTCTACCCTCAAAAACTGTTGCGATCCCCTATACTTGTGGGTTATCAAGACTATTTTCTGGCGCCGTTGCCGGGGAGCATAGCTATATTTTTTGAGTCACTTGGGATTTATATCTGCTGATCACTATGACAAGCTATTTACCAGATTTGTACAATCTAAAACACTCCAGCTAGTTGTATAGATATTTAAGGATATTATGTCTCAGGAGCGCTATAATACATTAAGGGCACAAATGGTTAGATCTCATGGAAATTTTATCTTGTGACTTGCATGCTCCCCCCCCCCAAACCACAAACATGCACAAATTAAATTAGTGTGGAGAATCCAAAAATAAGCATGCCTTCAAAATCATTTTTAGTTTGTGTATGATCAGGAAATGATTGTCTTCCAATCTAAGGTTATTCCATTACTTAATTTGAATTTGATAAGTCAAATACATTATTAGGACTTAGTCCAAAAATAAATTAGGAGTAAAAATGTTTAGTATAAATATGTGATTATCTCCAATCAGCCGAAGCCAAAAAGCACTCCACCTATCTCTTAATAAAGCTCGAGAAGAGGATTCACAAAGTATTTATACTCGACAAGAAGAAAAAGCTTGAAAAACTCGCTTCTATTGACGTCAAAGACATGACAATGGATGTGAGAGAGAAATTATTGTAGGATCAAACAAGTCTCTTAGAAGGAATATCGAGTTTGATGATCTCTGCTCTACATAATTTATGTATCTCTATGTTGATTCTCTAGAGCTGGTGATTCACTGTTGTTGAGTTGAAACTATGTTGATTTATTGTTGACGACTGAAATCTAGATCTTTTTTTTTGGTGTTCAATGTCCTCTTGATGTAAAATGTGCTTCACTTTCCTGTGGGATATGTTGTTGATCTATTGCTATGATCTGCTCAAAGATGATATATATGGATTTGGATTATCCAACCTATTAATGAAGTTGATATCATTTTTTGGTTTGGTTTCTACTATTTCTATGTAAGTTCAACTTTTTTGTGGTACTGAGTTTGTTGATTGTCCCTTCTTCTTATGGGCTTCCTTTCGAAACACTTCTCGCGAAGCTTCCTTATGGGCTTAAGATGATGAAGTTTGATATGTTGTACCAATACTTTGATTGAGTGCATTTGAACAACTTACAGGAACATGGACATATTCCTGTTGTTGGATTAGTGCCTTCTTTATGTGTTTATATGCATACAAAAAAAGAGTCAAACAGTTCAAGCTCAAGCCAATGTAGATGAGACCAAATGTTTTTTTTCTCCTGCCTTGGGATGCATTCCGTGTTATGTAACTAAACTAGTAGTCTATCGACGAATGCTAGATTTTAAGAATATGATCATAGTAACATTAAAAAAATGGTAGGCTTGCCCAATTTTTGCAATGGTACAAATAACCATTGAACTCGAATTTGTGTAAAAGTATTCCATGGATACTTAGTGGTAAGTGTAGGGATGTGAAATTATGGTTATGAGAGCAAGTAATAAAACACCAATTAAAGGAAGGGGCCTTTGTTTGAAGGTTGGAAGAAACCTATTTGCATCGTAATACATGCATTTAGAGAGCGGTATCGAGCTACTGATATGATTTTTAGTGGTTCATGAAATCTTGAGATGGTTTATGGTTTTTTATATTGCATAGTGCGGTTCATGTTTTATATCAATATTTTTTTATGTGTTCTTATTTTAGGTTTTGGTTCCCTGGGTTTGATGTTGTCCATTGTAAGTCAAATTATAAAAAGGTTCTCTTCTGCAGTTATCTTCTAATGGGAAGACACTAGAGGCAGAGGCTGCTCATGGAACTGTCACTGGACATTTTAGGTTACATCAAAAGGGACAGAAGATGAGAACCAATAGCATAGCATCTATATCTTATTTGGCTCTAGAACATTTTCTCGAAAACGAGGTTTAAATCCCTTGCCTCTGTATCATCACGATGCACACATCCATTCTTATTAAATATTAAGTGGAGTACAAAACAAAGATAATCACAGACGATCCACTAGAACATGTCAAATCAAGAACTACGTCTCAAGCGACTTCTTCCACAACAACACCTTGAAGAAGGGATGCATGTACTCACGCCATCGTCGTCACATCCGACTGGAGACACCCATCCAATGAAGACCAGCACAATAGCAAGTACACAATGTCTTCAACAAGGTAACAATGCAAATTTGTCACTGGTGAACTTGACAAATAAAGTCTAGGACAAGAGTTTTCACCCCGTACATGAAGAGGTCATCTTGAGGACAAATCGTTCGATGGTCACATCTGCTAGTACTCCTCGCCAGGGACAAAAGGCACTAGCAAATTTGTGGAACATCTTCCCAACTTAGACTGCTGCCACGGCCATTAGGTGGACGCCCATGTCTCGGCGTGTAATCTAGAACATAGGTAATCACAAATAGCATTGATGGATTTTACACTTGAACTAGAAGCTCTAGAAAGAACTTGTTTTATTTTGTTCCTAATCAGTTCTAAATGTTTTTCACAATCTTCTGTACTTACCTATGTAGTAACAACTTCTTTCCCCCTGAAAAAAAAAGTAACAACTTCTTTCTCTATTTAGAGCAAAGCTGGATAAATTTGATATGCCACTCGATTTCACACAAAAGCTTTTTTTGAAATGGAACGCATTGATTCCATACCTCACGACGGTCCAGCAGAAACACTGGCCAACCGGATAATTACATCGTCTGGCAGTTCCTCACCCCAGGTCTGCAGTTCGACACGACGACGAGCACCAAGTGTGCCCATTACATGAGCTAGCTTATTACAAGCCGCAGGGGCAAAAGAAAACGTGACATAAGCTTGAATCTACTTGTGTGGAAACAATGTAATCTGAGGAAATGCCAAAGGACTTTGGACTTGCTCATGGGACATAAGTGATCCCCTGCTCGACCCATTTGTGTGACTCCCTCCCCTGCCACATTCCTTCTCAGATCCTACCGTGGCTTGGTGCTTATTCTGTTCCTGAATCCCGGCCCCAAACATGTAAATCTGTTGTTAGAAGTTTGAAATATCAAATATTTGACATTGTGAAATTTGTAAGGCCAACTCCACCGCACGACTCCAAACGGACGTCCGTTTCTGTCCATTTGGGGTGCAATTTGGCGGACGTCCGGGAACGAACAGGCGAAGGAAAGTGTAACGCCCCGGATCCGATGCGCCAGGTGTCCTCCAGTTATTCGTCGTTGTTGCCTTGTCATTTATTTGCGTGTTGCATTTTGCCATGTCATCATTTGCATATCATCTGCATGTTTTTCAAAACTTGAATCTGTTCGGGTTCCGTCGGTTCTCTTCGTTGTCCGTTCTGAGCCCAACCACACTCGCACGCACCCGTCGCCCCTCTCAGACCTTGTTTCATTGGCGGGTTAAAAACGTTCTCGGAATGGGCTGAGATTTGTCGAGTGGCCTTGGTATATCACCAGTAGACCGCCCGTCAAATTTCGTTCCATTTGGAGGCCGTTTGATGCCCCAACGGTTAACCGCGTAGCCCGAAATCCCTCTCTCTTTGCAGCCCAGCCCCTCTTCACCACAGCCCGTGAGCCCATCCAAACCCCCTCCATGCTCTCGATCGTTCGATCACGATCGTGTGGGCGAAAACCGCACCTCATTTGGACACTCCTAACTCCTTCTACCTATATATTAGCCTCCCCCTCTTCAAATCACGGATCAAATCCTACCCTAACCCTAGCCTTCCCCTTCCTCCGCGCGTCGGACGTGTCCGCGCCGTCGCCGGACGCGTCCACCGCCTCCAGCCACCTCACTCCGACCAATCGGGCATCGCCACGTCACCCCACCGCTGCTCTCCTCCAACCGGCGCGCGCCACCTCGCCTCCTCTCTCCTCCCACTAGCGCCACCGAGCCCGCCGGAGCCCATCCGCGGCCCGCCCCGGGCCGATCTAGGCCTGAGGCGCCCGCATCACGCCGCCCCTGCTCCCCGAGCTCCAGATCGGGAGAGGAGCTCCCGATCCAGAGCTCCGCCGCCTCGCTGCAGGCCGCCTCTGGCGACCGGGCCTCGCAGGATCGCGCCCCCGCCGCAGTCTCCCCTCGTCGTGCCTCGCCGGACGATGTCGCTCCGCCGACGAGCGCCTCCCCACTGCCCCTGACCCCTCCATCGACTTCCTTCGCCGCCCGGCCCATCGCGCGCAACCTCGTTGCCCGCACCTCACCGGTGATCTCGCCGACCCTCCGGCGCCTCCAACCCCCGGGAATGGACCCGCGCCGACCAGATCCGCCGGAATCCGGTCGGGCCCCGCCGAATCGCGCCGCCCCCTCGCCCGCACGACACCGGAATCGCCATTGCCATGGCATGTACCTTCCTCCTCCAGCGACCTGGACCGCCTCGTCCCAGAACACCTTCGTCCCGCTCCACCTTGTCCAACTTCGTCCCGAAGGGTAAAATATGACTAAGTCCCGAAATATTTGCATTCTGGTGCTATGTTCTGCATGCCATAACTTCATGTCACTACATTTCATTCCACTGTGCCATGCTTGTTTGAGTCCATCTTGATGTCATTATCATCGTTGCAAGAGTGCTATATGATGTTAACTGCTGTCTGTTAACAGAACTTGGTGATTTGTCTTTTTCATTGCATTTTGTGTGTGCATCCTGTGAGCTTGATGTCTACATGAGTTTTGAGCTACATCATGCCATATTTACAGTGGTGCAATCCATATATTTTTGTGAGTCATGTAGTGAGTGCATCAAGCTCGTGAAGTAGGGTACTTGTTGTTACTGTTTTGCTAGGCTCAAACTGCTATATTATGTTGCTATGTAAACTTGCTTCTACAAGTCATTCTATGCATAATCTGGAGATGTTCAGTAAGGATGTTTTGTTATGCATGTCAGGATCTATCCATCCGTGCCCTTTGTTGAATTTATAGCCTGCTGTAGCTTGTTGTAATCTTTCTCTCAAGTTGCTAAATAATGTTGAGTGTCAGCCTATTAACATTAAGTTCAGTTTTGCCTTGAGTTTTGCTAGTGATCCATGCACCCCATGAATTTGCTCTTGTCGTGGTTAGCTTCATAAATATGTCATCTTACCGTTGTTTAACTTCTCATGCCATGAAATGCTCTGTGGAGAGTGGTACAAGCTCACCAACATGCCTATTTATCGTTGTTCCTGCCATGTACTGTTATTCTGAAACTGTCATATCATTTGCCATGTTTGCATGGATCCTACCATCTTTTCTGTTAATCTTTGGAATTAGTTCAGTAAGGGAGTTTTGTTCTTTGTCTTTAGTATTAGCATGACATGCCTTTGTTTGCCATGATAAGTTCATGTAGCATGTTGTTTTATAGCTCTAAACATTACAACCTGATGTTATTTCTGTCATGCTCAGTGATTTCTGCTAAGTCTGTGAAACTGTTATTATTTGCAAACTTGTCATGTCCTTTTGACCATGTTCTAGTGATTTCTGGAGATAGCTCAGTGTTCATGTTTTGTCATGCTTTACCTGTACATCATGTTCATGCCTTTTGTTTTCATGTTAAGGTGCTATAGCATATTGTTTGATGTTTGTGAGATGCCTAGTTGCTGTTTTGGATAGATTGTTGTTATATCTTGTTTGGAGTGTATGTGTTGCACCGTTGCTCCGTTTTGAGCATGTTCTATATGAAACTTGCTTAGTTTTGCATGTAGTTTCATCTTATCATGTTGTATCCTTGTTCTGAGAGTGTTTTCTTGATGTTTGAATGCATTTTGCATCAATGCCATGTTTAACTTGTTTTGCTCATATCTTCTAGGCCGTAGCTCCGAACTAAATGAACTTTATATGTAACTTGACTAGAATTTCGTATAGATCATCTTGGTGCATTTTAACTTGCTGTTTAACAACTTGAACATAAGGTTTATTCAGATCTGGACCAATTTCAAAATTTGCATATGAGGACTTACCGCAATTAATTGGTATATGTTGTTCCCGGCCTCATTTAAACTTGCTTTGATGTGTTGCTCTTGTATGCATCATCTCTTGCCATGAGTAGCCTCATCTAGCCTTGTCATGCATCATGTTTGATTGTGCATCATGTCATGTCTATGTGTTGTGTGTTTACCTTGTTGTTTGCTTCTTTCAGGTTGTGCTCCTTTTCGTTAGTTCCTATTTCGTTACGATCGTGAGGATCCGTTCGTCTATGTTTGGTTCGTCTTCGTGGCTTCATCTTCTTCGTGGACTCGTTCTTCTTCCTTGCGGGATTTCAGGCAAGATGACCCTTACTCTGGATCTCACTACTATTATTGCTATGCTAGTTGCTTTGTTCTATTGCTATGTTGTGCTGCCTATCTCTTGTCTATCAAGCCTCCCATATTGCCATGTCAGCCTCTAACATTTTTCACCCTTCCTAGCAAATCGTTGCTTGGCTATGTTATCGCTTTTGCTCAGCCCCTCTTAGAGCGTTGTTAGTTGCAGGTGAAGTTGAAGATTGCTCCATGATGGACAGGATTATGTTGGGATATCACTATATCTCTTATTTAATTAATGCATCTATATACTTGGTAAAGGGTGGAAGGCTCGGCCTTATGCCTGGTGTTTTGTTCAATACTTGCCGCCCTAGTTTCCGTCATACCGGTGTTATGTTCCTTGATTTTGCGTTCCTTACGCGGTTGGGTGATTTATGGGACCCCCTTGACAGTTCGCTTAGAATAAAACTCCTCCAGCAAGGCCCAACCTTGGTTTTACATTTGCCTCACCTAGCCTTTTTTCCCTTGGGAGTCACGCTCCCGAAGGTCATCTTATTTTTACCCCCCCTCCCCCGGCCAGTGCTCGTCGTGAGTGTTGGTCCAACCTGTCAGCCGCCGGTGGCCACCAGGGGTAACTC
The DNA here is from genome assembly GCF_018294505.1 of Triticum aestivum. Lineage (NCBI taxonomy): Eukaryota > Viridiplantae > Streptophyta > Magnoliopsida > Poales > Poaceae > Triticum > Triticum aestivum. Next base: position 25,654,529 of record NC_057798.1, on the reverse strand, counting down.
TGGGCTAGCCTACCAGAAGTTTGGACAATCCGGTGTGCCCTGAGAATGAGATATGTGCAGCTCCTATCAGGATTTGTCGGCACATTCGGGCGACTTTGCTGGTCTTGTTTTACCATTGTCGAAATGTCTTGTAACTGGGATTCCGAGTTTGATCGGGTCTTCCTGGGAGAAGAAATATCCTTCGTTGACCGTGAGAGCTTGTGATGGGCTAAGTTGGGACACCCCTGCAGGGTTTAAACTTTCGAGAGCCGTGTCCGCGGTTATGTGGCAGATGGGAATTTGTTAATATCCGGTTGTAGAGAACTTGACACCGGATTTGAATTAAAACGCATCAACCGCGTGTGTAGCCGTGATGGTCTCTTTTCGGTGGAGTCCGAGAAGTGAACACGGTTTTGGGTTATGTTTGACGTAAGTAGGAATTCAGGATCACTTCTTGATCATTGCTAGCTTCACGACCGTTCCATTGCTTCTCTTCTTGCTCTTATTTGCGTATGTTAGCCACCATATCATGCTTAGTCGCTGCTGCAACTTCACCACTTTACCCCTTCCTTACCCTTTAAGCTTTGCTAGTCTTGATACCCATGGTAATGGGATTGCTGAGTCCTCATGACTCATAGTTTACTACAACAACAGTTGTAGGTATAGGTTATGCGATGATCATGACGCGAGAGTGATGTTTGCTTGTTTTGGAGTTCTTCTGCTGCTTCTGCTTCGGTCAGCGGATAGGTTCCAGGTCGGCAGCCTGGGCTAGCAGGGTGGATGTCGTTTGAGTTTATGTTTATGTTTCATCTGTAGTCAGATGTTGCTCTTATGTATAATGATGTTGTATTCGTGTGGCATTCTGTGCCTCTTGTATGTATCCCCAACTATTATGTAATGGTACGATGTAATGATATCCACCTTGCAAAAGCGTCTCCAATATGCGCTTCTATCCTTGGTGGGACCTTCGAGTTCCTTTAGGATAGGGTCGCATATTAGGCGTGACAGAAAGCATCTGCGCCCAACGCGCAGGAGGCAACTTTACCCCAAACGGACATGCCCTGCCCCGCCCCTAGCTCCCCACCCGCCGCAACGCCGCCAGAGCGCGCCACCCCGAGCTCCCCGCACTGCGCTCCGCCCCGCGCTCGCCCGCCCCGAGCTCCCCGGCCACCCCACAGCCCCGCGCTCGCCGGAGCGCACCCACCTCGAGCTCCCGGGCCGCCCCGCGCTCGCCGGAGCGCGCGTGCCCCGCCCCGCGCAAGCGGCCGCCCGCGCCGCGCTTGAACTCGCCACGCGCCGGGCTGGCCTGCGCCGCGCCCCCGCGCCCGCGCCGCGCCGACCGGGCTGGCCTATGCCGCGCCTCGCCGCAGCCCTGACACGCCCGCGCCACCCCGCCCCGTCCTTGCTGCTTGTCGTCCCGCCCGTCCCGCTCGCCCGTGCTCGCACTGCTGCTCGTCGTCCCGCTCGCCTCTAGCTCGCCCTCCTGCTTGCCATCCCGCTCGCCCCGAGCTCGCCCTGCTGCTCGTCGTCCGTGGCCGCCAGCACGCGCCGCCTCGCCCCGTCTCGCTCTGTGGCGAGTTTTATAATTATCGGCTCTTTTCAATGTCTGTAATATGGACATTCAGCAATATATCGTACCATTATTTTCATTAACTCTTGCTTTGAATGATCGATTATTTGAAAATTGTTTCCTTTCATTATTAAACAGATTTTCGTCGTTTGCATCTATTTAACTTTTGGTACAGTATTTGCACTCTTCTTTTTGGCAAAAATTGTGTCAACAGGAGGCGGTGAGTGTCCGTCTCCGTCGTCGTGAGGGAGCGGCGGTACATCCAGGTGGCAACACGCGGACTGCTCTGCTGCGTCCTTCTCCCGTGCACGCTGCCTCTTGCGGTGTGCGCCTCCAACTCCGGAGTGCGCGTGCGGGACGGAGGAGCGGGCACAAGCACCCAGCGCTGGCCGCGTGCAGGAGCGGCCGGCAGAGGAAGGAGACACCGCGGGGCTGGCGTGAACTATGTCGACGGAGCATCGTTGCGCGCGGGCCGGGTGGGTGCAGCTCCAGCGTCCGTGTTGCGCCGGTGTGGGTGGTGCGGCGACGCTCCATATCCGGAGCTGTCGCCGATTTCCACCTTGGACTGCTCCAGCGCAATGCGGAGGGCCATCTCCTCCTCGTAGTCGAGCTTCGAGCCGGAGTCACTGTCGGAGCTGCTCATCATGATGGATGGGATCAGAACCGGACAGGGAGAGGAGTGGACGGAGCGAGAGAAGGAAGAGAGTGAGCTAGGGTTTGAGCTCGCCGTCCGGATTGGGGTTCTTTGTGGGGTCCATGGTGGGTCGGGCCTGTCAGGTGGACGTGCCCGGGCGTGGCCAGGCCGCCCCATATCCGCCTTATATTTGGACTAGATACGAATGGGTGCCGGTCAGTCCGAACGTTTGTCTACGGTTTGAGAGTTACAGTTGGGCCGATTTTCTTTGTAACCGGTCACTTATCGGACGGCCTGCCGGGGCGTTTGAGACGGACCGGAGCAGAGTCTTCAGAGCTGAGGGACAGAGGAGCGGAACCCAAAGGAAACGTCCGAGTCAACCAACCGCGCGTGCATGTGCTCCGCTCCACCAAAACCCGCCCAACCCGTCCGCCTCGCTCGCCCGGCAATCCCCTCCCAATAAACAATAATGAAGCCGTCGGCGCGGCGGCCGCTGCTGGGCTTGCTGGCGGCGGCGGCGCTCTCTTGCCTGCTGCTCCTCGCGCCGCCACCCCGCCACCTCTTCCCCTCCTCCTCCTCCTCCCCCGCCCGCGCCCCGACCTCGCCCTACGCGCCCCGCCCCAAGCTGCTCTTCCTCCTGGCCGGCCAGTCCAACATGGCCGGCCAGGGCGCGCCCACCTCGCCGGATTCGTCTCGTCATTATGAGCAACTTTCATGTATAAAGTATTTTCATCCGAGCTACGGTCTATTTCCTATGATATTTCGAAGTTTAATCAATATTATGGAATTTCCTGAAAATTGGCTAAGTCTGAGAATTGTTCAGTTTTTTAGCATCACTTAGCTGTTTTCCAGAGGCTATTGCTAGTGTTCTGTATATCCTATGAATTTGTGCCTTTTACCATTTTTATCATCTTTCTGTGATCTATATGACAGTATCATTGACATCCATATTAGAGTTCAGTTGCTTGATCGAAAATGTATTTGAAAAGTGCCACTTGAAGTTAATTCTAGAAACTGTTAAAATATACGAACATAGGATTTTGTGATTTTCATAGGATTTAATCGTTACATATTTTGAATTTGGACCAATGGGATAAAACGGAGTTTGTCAAGTGTACTTTCTACGAGTATTATCTTTACCCACATTAGAATTCGTTTTGTTGTAGTTTTGCTGCAGTACAGAGGGGTAATCAGTGTGATGGTAACAAAGCCAGCTACTGCTACAGTAACATTCAGTTACTGTAGCAGAGCCGCAGAGTGTGGCGTACGCACACATCACACACATAGCCGCACTTGGCCATGGCTATGGCCTGCAGCGGCAGCGGCAACTAAGCAACAGCGGCGGCTAGCATCATCTACAGAGAAACGACAGCAGTGGCGAGCATCGGCAGTAGCGGCAGCTACAGCGGCAAGAAGCAAGCAACGAGCAGCAGTGCACGGGCATGGGGACGAGGACGTGCAGGGGCGTGGCCATGAGCGCGAGGGGAGGGGCGGTCAGCAGCGCCAGGCGTGGTCCGCTGCTACAGTAACGCTACCATTTTTTTTAATTTTCTCAGAAAGCTACCAAACGCGTGGTCCGCTGTTTCAAAAAACCCAAACCCGCGGTGACTAGCGATTTAACCGTTTTTTTTACGGCCTGGGCCCATCTGTCAGCCCACGTGGCCACGCGCGCTCACGGCGCGGCAGTTCACGGCCGTTAGCCGACGCGGTCCGGTCGGAACCAAAGTAGGCTGTCGGGTTTCTTGTTCTCTCACTCCCCTCATCTCCCCCTCCTCTTCCTCGCAGTGACCTAGTGGGCGATGGCGGCGGCGCAGCCAAATCTCGTCGGCGGCGAGCGATTCAGCCAAGGCGGCACTGGCGAGGAGGGCGGTGGACCCTCAGAGGTGGACAAATGGCTAGGCAGCTCGAGCTTCCCGGCGCAGCGGTCGCAGCAGCCATCACCGCCCGCGGCTCATGTGGATCCGGCGAGCTCAGATCTGGAAGTCCGCGCGGCCAGGGCAGTGGCGAAGCGCATCCACGCTGATCCAGCAGGCGGCCACCATTGGGCTTCGTCCTTTGGTGGAGTGAGGTAATCACTGCTCAATGTTTCTGGGTGCTTTAGTTCAAATTAGAAGAAAATGCTACTGTATTTATGGGTCAATTTAATCCTACAGCTTAGATGATGCGATTTGGGACTTGAGGCTACATTTTCAAGGAATAGATAATATGGAGAAAAAGTATTCAGTGTCCTCAGATATCAGTTATCTGACCATATTCGCATTGGTTGAGTTGGAGGGCTATGGAATGGATGCATTTCTAACTTATGTAAAGGAAGATGGAAAGGGGCTGGAGGGTGTGGAGGCCCTGGATAGTGAGGAGGCATTAGAGGAAATGCTTGACTTATTTGTTGATAATAAGGTACTGAACAACAGTGTCAGAAAAGCTACTGATCCAAGCCCAGCAGATGAGGAACAGATCCCCATTGATCATGTTGGTGAACCTGTTGTTTACAGAGTTTCACAAGAAGGTGTTCTGTCCCCTGCCCCTGATGATCCCTACATAAAGACACAGCAAAGCAGCAATTTTAACAAGGGGAAAAAAGTTGTGGAAGAAGAAGATGTAGAAGAAGCAGCAGATGAAGAAGAAGAAGATGTACCAGAGGAAGAAGATGAAGTTGAAGATGACAAATCATCTTCAGATTTTGAGTTGTTTAGGGGTGATTACAGAGGGAGAAAATTTCTTACAAAGCTTGGTGTAGGGGTGAAGACGAGACTGGCACTGATACTGCAGAGCACTTCTGTGCAGCTAACTCAGAACCTTCTGAGTTTTGGGAGGAAGAACCAGTTGTTTCTGAAGATGAACAAGTAGAGGATCCTAGCATAAGTGATCCTAGTACTGTAACTACAAATGCAGCCAAAAAGCTTAAGCCAGTTAGAAAACCTGGCCCAACTAGCAAGTCTCACAGTCAGCCTGAGCACATCAAGTTTGAAGATTATGTCCCTGAAGCTGATGAGTACTGTTTTCCAGGTGATTTTGGCATAAGTGATGAAGATGATGCACCAAGGCTGCCATCTGGAAGGAAGAGTAGGAAGAAGCAGAAGAAAGAGAGGATATGGTATGATCCATCAAGGCCTGATGCACATGAGCAGTTTGCAATGCATTTGTGCTTTGCAAATGTAGTTGAGTTCAGAGAAGCACTTAGAAATTTTCATGTGAGGACTCTTAGGAATTTTGAGTATCACAGAAATGAACCAACTAGGGTTATTGCTTGGTGCTCTGAGAGAAAACATGGATGTCAGTTTTACATAGTTGCCTCCAAGATAGCTCATGAGACAACTTTCAGTATCAAGAAGATGAACCTGGATCACACTTGTGGAGCAAGTGGAGAGAACACAAAGGTTACAGTCAATTGGGTTGCTAAGGTTTGTGAGGATACAGTCAGATCCAACCCTAGAGCTGGTGTTGACACAATTATGTCATACACAAAGAAGAAGTTTGGTGTGAATGTGCCTAAAAGCTTGGCATATAGGGCAAGGAAGCAAGCAGTTGAGGTTGTGCAAGGAGATCACAAACTCCAGTATCACAGAATAAGGGACTACCTGCAGTGTGTGCTAGATACTAACCCTGGCAGTAGGTGCATAGTAACAACACATGAGGACCCACTTAACCCAGCTCCTACCCCAAGGTTTCACTATATGTTTTACTGCTTGTTTGCATGCAAGGAAGGTTTTCTGAATGGATGCAGGCCATTTATAGGTAAGTATTCAGAAATTTATATGTTTTTTAAACATTGATGTACTTAGGCACTCATGTTATCATGTTAGCAGGTCTGGATGGTTGCTTCATCAAGCTAAGCACTGGTCAGCAGATATTGGCAGCTACAGGGAGGGATGGCAACAATAACATCTTCCCAATAGCTTTCGGTGTTGTTGATAAGGAAGAGACAGACAGTTGGACATGGTTTCTCACATAGTTGAGAACAGTCATTGGAACTGGCAATAAGTTTGGCAAATACACAATTATGTCTGACAGACAGAAGGTATTGTTCTCAACGCTTGATACTACTACTACTACTACAAATCTCACAAATACTACAAGTCTCATAGATTACATCCAAATCTCACAAATACTACTACAAGTCTCATAGATTACATCCAAATCTCACAGATTACATCCAAAGATAGATAGAAAGATAGATAGAAAGATAGATAGAAAGATAGATAGAAAGATAGATAGCAAGATAGATAGCTAGATTGACCCATCAGTCATAGCGCTCAAAGAAACGGACCCATTTGGTCCTAGTTGCTGGATGAGGAGCCATGACTACCCTCATCCTTGCCCACCTAATGATCTGGATGAATGACCTTCCCCTGCCACCAGTGAAAACCAGCTCTAGTTCTTCATCATTGCACTTCTCCAGTACCTTGTTGGAGAGTCAGCGGTTGAACTCCTCTTGTTGTTCATCCTGGGTCGCCTCTAGTGCCCTCTGCCTGTGCCTCCTCCTCCTCCTCTGTGCTGCTGCTGCTGTCCGTACTTCCACAGCCTCCCCCTCTTCCTCTGTGACATCTCCCATGTCAGGATCCATCTGTAGGGTTTCTTTTGGGTGGCGGCTGGTGGAGTCACTGGGAAAGGGTGGGGGTGGGGAGGGGTTTATATTGAGAGATGGATGGGGGATTGGGGTTAGTAGGCCTAGGGTTGCATTTGGTCAGAGAGTAGTGGGACACTAAGCCCAATTACCCACAGAAATAATATATGAAGGATAACAAATAACATATAAAAGATATAAGATCAAGTTGAACACTTAATAGCATAGGAGATCCATTTCCACTACTTAATAGCATAGGAGATCCATTACAACACTTAATACCATAGGTGATCCATTACAACTTAACAACATAGGAAATAAGGTTCTTACACACTAGGTTAAACTTCACATTCCCCCAAAATGTACACCCATAATTACTTGAAATCATGCCAGGCCACATCCTTATATAAAGGCCTTTGGATGTACTTACTTCACCAACATATCACAGCAAGTTCAAGACTCAAGGATGGCCTTGATTTGCTCTAACTTCTCCTTGCTGCCATACCCTTCATTCAGCAGCTCAGCAACAACAAGCTCAAGCTTTGCCTTCTCCTTCTTAAGAACATCTCTGTCAACTTCAACATCCTTTATAGCCTTCCTAGTGTTCTTGATGATATCAGCTTGGCTCTGCAAAATGCACCTCTGCTCTTTTGCAAGTTTGAGCTTTTCCATCTGCACCTCCAACATGGCTTTCTCCTCTAGCTCCTTCTTCTTCTTCTCAAGTTCTTCCTCCTCTGCTTGTTTCTTGTCCACCCTACCATCCTGCCAATCAAACATATTGGATACATCATCAACAAGCTTGGTGTACTCAATGCAAAGCTTGTCATTTTCAGTCCTCAGCTTGGCCAACTCCCTTTCATGTTCACTCTTAAGCCTGGCCAACTCTTGCTCAAACTTCTCCTTGTCCTGTACCCTTCCAAAGTTCTGCTCATGGAACATCTCCCATAGCTTGCACAAACATCTCTGAAGAACAGTTGGCCAAGGCCCATCAACCCACTCTGCAACACCACAATTCACACCATTTTCCTGCATTTGTAAATGTGAAAAGTTATTACAATGCCATTAATAAGTTTCCAAAGTGGCAAAAATACATATGTGTCTGTCATATTAAACAAACTGCTGCATCATATCAAACATCACTGAACATCCATAGCAGAAAACTTAATTGGCATCTAACCTGGACTGGGCAGCCATAGAAACGCCTCCCTGTTACAGGCCCTTCAAAAGCAACACGCTTAATAGGCCTCAGTTGGTGCAGAATGCACTTGGGATGAGGAAGCTCAAGTTGGCCACAGAAAAGGGGCTCTACAGTGGTGTCTGGTTCCTCCTGCAACCATAATAACCAACAAAAACTGGTTTAAATCTTCACTCAATACCAGAATCAACTTGCACTGTTCATTAAATCCCCAAATCAGCATGAACCCTAACACTGTACCGAGATGAACCCTAGGTTACCTAAATCCTACAATCAAACCGCACCCTCCACTAATCAAGAACAGTATCACTCACACAACAACAACACTACACTAAGCAAAATCCATGGATGTAGCCTAAGCTACTAGCACCTAACCCTAACCCTAACCCTAGGTGGCAAAGAACTTACCATAAGTCCCATGTCCATGCTGACAGCCTCGCACTCCTCCTCCGAGTTGGTTTCCTCGTCGTTCCAGGAAGGCATTGCGGCAAGGAGGTTGACGGCCACCGGCCTCGAAGACGGCGCGCGACGGCGAGCTCGTACTGGAGCAGGGGAGTGAGAGCAGGGGAGTGAGCGAGCAACGAGAGAGTGAGCGAGTGTGTGATCCCGACCGACCGAGCGGGTATATTTACCCCACTTCCGACCGGGTCGGTCGGCTAATTGCCGTGAACTGCCGCGCCGTGAGCGCGCGTGGCCACGTGGGCTGACAGATGGGCCCAGGCTGTCGGAAAAACTGTTAAATCGCTAGTCACCGCGGGTTTGGGTTTTTTGAAACAGCGGACTGCGCGTTTGGTAGCTTTCTGAGAAAATTAAAAAAGTGGTAGTTTTTTGGAACCCTAACCTGTAAACTAGTAGCTTTATGCTATTTACTCGCGCTGGCCTGGACGGGGGTGGCCAAGAAGGACGACGATGTCGACGGCCGAGCGGCGACAGCGGTGGCGCTCGTCGGGATCGAGCTCGAGCCCATGGGCTCGGATTCGACGAACCGAGAGGCTAGGCGGCATCTACACAGCTCCTGGAGCACGCACGCATCGACAAAGGGAGCTAGGGAACACGGCAGCGATGAGCCCGCCGGCCGTGGTGGACGGCCGAGCCGGAACTCGCGAGGATGAGTGCTAGGTGACGAGATCGATGGCGAGAACAGAGGGGAAACCATGTGGTGCTCACATCGATGACGAGGAGCAACTTGGTGAAGTCGGAGCGGGTCGAACGCTGGCGGATCGAAGCGACGATGAGCGGTGGCCGGAGCTTGAAGAAGGAGTTGATGTAGGCGATGCAGGGGTCCCGGCGACTCAGTCCCACGGGCCATGGCGGGGAGCTTCGGGCGATGCGCGTGAGAGAGGGAAACGGCGCGAGGAAGGGGGAATGGGGCTAGGTTTTTCGGGGGAGTGTGGGGCGATGCTCTTAACCTCCAGGGAGGGCCGCGGGATGGCCAGCGCGTGGCCGGTGGCCATGGTGGATGGCCTTCACGCCCTCTGCCTCCACTGTAGTGGAGGTAGGAGGAGAGGTGGAACTGGGCTGGGCTAGGCACAGTAGCTAGTGGGCTCACGTGCACAGTAGTCGATAGGCCTTTTCCCCTTTTTTCTATATTTATTTTTCTGTTTTGCTTTTCTTTACAGTTTTGTATTTTTGTTGAACTAATAAATGAGTATAGTTAAATGTGCCACTTAGCACATAAATACTAGGCAAGGTTTAGAAGCAGAACACAAAGTTCCAAATTATTTTGAATAGTTTAACTATTTGTTTAAGTTGAAAAGGTTCAAATAAATACTAATGATTTAGTTTTAAAATAGGTTAGAACCACTGTAAATATTCAAAATAGGTTGGCTCCTACATGACAAATAGCTAGGGAATATTTCAACCCATCGAACATTTTCCCTAGCCAGTTTGAAGGAATAATAATTTGACTTGTTTTTGGAATTTGAATTTGAAGTCGGTTTGGGACAAAGTGATGATTAGCAAAAATTTAATTATGATGACGTGGCACCATTAATAGGAGTTTACTGTAGCATGTCGCCCGGGGTGTTACAGGGGTGGAGCTGCTGGTGGCGCGGTGATGGTGCAAGGCGGCCTATTCTTCTCGGTGGCTGCCACCGTGGTCTCGTATGCGGAGTTCCAATCCCTGACCACCGCTTGGCTGTGCCCCTTTTTGGCCTTCTCCGTGGATCTTCGCCTTCGTTCGACGACTCGCGGCCGACGTCCTGTCCTGCGGCTTTCCGGCGACGGTGCTCTTTGGTCGGCTTCCGGTGCGTGTGGGTCTGCCTTTGTTGTTTCCCTATGGTGGCTCGGCGCCCTGGTCTGGGTTCGTGTGGAACCGCTCTGTCGGCCGCCGATGCGGCACCCGTCCAGCCCGGGTGAAAGGGTTGTGGCCCTTTGCGGCGGTAGAGACAGATCTGGTGTTGCTCTTGTCTGCCCGTGCGGTTACAGTCAGCGGCACAATACAAGTCCGGAGTTGCCATCCTCCTATAGCCTTAGTTTGGTTGCTTGTTTGGCATTGCGGTGGTCGTTGGCAACACTGTCTATTGTTGCCTGTGAGTCGTTCCTCTTAGCGCTATGCATCTCTGCTCCGCTTTGTTTTGTTTTCTTTGTAATGTGGTTCTTTGTAATCCTGGCCGATTGATGGCTTTGTTAATTCAAAGCCGGGCTAGGTTCGAGCCCTTTCTCGGGCTCGGCCGATGCTTTTTCTCTAAAAAACATTATAGTGGGTTCTCTTCTACAGTTATTTTTTAATGGGAAGACATCAGAGGCAGATGCTGCTCATGAAATTGTCACTAGACATTTCAGGTTACATATTTACAATTATATAATAAAGTGAGTATAACCCATTACACATATTAGTTCTCCTGTTATGTGGAAATTGTTTGAAATTTTAGGCCACATTTTGGCTTTCGCTCGGGGCCCCCAATTTCTGGAGACGGCCCTGAATAGCATGTCTTCCATATTTGATTGGACTCTAGAATATTTTTGTCGAAAAGGAGGTTTAAACCCCTAGCTTTTGTATGATTGTGATGCACACATCCATTATATTACTAAAGGATAATTAATTGTATGCCCCTAGTTAAATCCCACTCAACAGTTTTATCCTTAGTTTGCAAAAACCATCGGGTCTGCCCAAGCAACTCCGCTCCTTTTATACTTTTGTCCTCAGACCGTTTGACAGTCACTTTGAAAACTTAAAAACAAATTCATACTAGCAGAAAAACGCAAATAAGATATCAAAATGCTCAGGAAAACATCACATGTATGTGCATTTGCATCCGTGACAAAAGTTTTGGAAAGCCCCCATCTCAGTCTGAGCTCGTATGATCTGAACATGAACAGTGGAATGTGCACCGCCCCCACCCTGAACCGTAAAATAGATAGTGGGGCGATTACGGCGAGCCCCTTTGTTCTCTCCGGCTAGGCCGTTCCTTCTCCTTCCTTAGCTCAAAATCGACTGACCCAAAACTGAAAAGTCAGCTGAGTGAAATGTAGCTAAAGGAAACGTCCGAGTCAACCAACCACCGTGCATCTGCTCGGCTCCACCCAAAACCCGCCCAACCCGTCCGCCTCGCTCGCTCGCCCGGCAATCCCCTCCCAATAAACAAATAATGAAGCCGCCGGCGCGGCGGCCGCTGCTGGGCGCGCTGGCGGCGGCGGCGGCACTCTCCTGCCTGCTGCTCCTCGCGCCGCCGCCCCGCCACCTCTTCCCCTCCTCCTCCTCCTCCCCCACCCGCGCCCCGACCTCCCCCTACGCGCGCCGCCCCAAGCTGCTCTTCCTCCTGGCCGGCCAGTCCAACATGGCCGGCCGGGGCGCGCCCACCTCGCCCCTCCCCGCCCCCTACCTCCCCCACCCCCGCCTCCTCCGCCTCGCCGCCGACCGCCGCTGGGTCGCCGCTCCACGCCGACATCGACACCCACAAGACCTGCGGCCTCGGCCCCGCCATGCCCTTCGCGCACCGCCTCCTCCTCTCCTCCTCCCCCTCGCCCTCCTCCCTCCCCGCGCCCTCCGCCGTCTCCGACCCCGCCGGCGAGGACTCCGACCCGCTGGTGCTCGGCCTCGTCCCCTGCGCGGTCGGCGGCACCAGGATCTGGATGTGGGCTAGGGGCCAGCCGCTGTACGAGGCCGCCGTCGCCAGGGCGCGCGCCGCCGTGGCGGGCGGCGGCGGGGCGCTCGGCGCCGTGCTGTGGTTCCAGGGCGAGAGCGACACCGTCGAGGTCGACGACGCCCGCGCCTACGGCGGCAACATGGAGCGCCTCGTCGCCGATCTCAGGGAGGATCTCGGCTCGCCCAATCTGCTCGTCATCCAGGTCAGCGCACGCCAACACTCCCCATGTGCTGGCGTTAGCTGAAATTCAGCTCACGCATTAAAAAGCTAGCTCCTTTTTCACCAACACGCCACTGCAAAATTAACACTCCTTGGTATGAGAAATGTTAATCTTATCAAACAATGTAAATACTCCTTGATACTCAAAGATGATGTTCTTACTACTACACTGTTTCATTGCACATTCATGTCAACTCCGGCTTGATAAATCACTATGATATGAGAACCAGCTGGAAGAATTAACCTTTGAGGTTACTGCTAGTACTAGATAGAGAACCCAAACCCGATAAAAGCACGGCGATTTCCCTAGGAATTATTGTGCGCACATCCATCTCATTCACCACCATTATTTTACCACTGTCCTGCGTAGATTGTTTCTAGTCGTGTGGAAATCAAGTACAGAGGCATACCGAGACCCTGCAATCACTATGATATGGACATAAAACAAAGTCAGCAGTACCTCATGCCTCACATGTTTTATTAATAAATCAACTCGTGGATTAGTAGTGGATTATTATTATATTAAAAAGACAGAGGCATGAGTTGAAACATCACCAAAATCTATTTACAATTGATTAAATGAAAGCTTCTCGAGTTCCACATGGGCATCAATGGAATGATTCATATATTAACTAAAGACAGATACATGGGCTGAAACATAACATCACCAAATCTCTATTACAAATGATTAAATGATCTTCTGGAGTTCCACATGGGCATCAGTGGAATGGTTCAACCACTCAAACTCGATATCGTGACAGTGTAACCATGATAAGGGAATGATGAGTTATTGATCCCCTGCAGTCAATTAGGTTGACCCGTGGAGTTTGATATCGGTCATGATGTGCCCAATCCAACGATTCAAAGTTGTGCTAGCACTTTTGGACCGCTGCGAGACACGTGACTTGTGACCTACTCTGCCTCATCTCAGTAATGAGCCTCCCAGGTAGACTGGCCAATGCTCCATCAGAATTGGGAAGACAACAGCCTTTAAGCTACCAGACCTTCCACAAACAATATCTCCTGTGGTCCTACCTAAAGTTGCCAGCTTATTGCGTTTAAAATGGCACTATATCATAGTGCCAAACACCACCAGATTAGTGCTAGCACTCACGGGAGAAAAGAAAATTCAGATGCTTGTACATTGCCCGTAACTTGAAGCATTGTGCAGCAATCTATCTTGCCAAACTATTTTTGGATATGCCTTACCCAAAGCAACAGCATACCACCTAGTGCCAACTTGCCTTTTATATTGCCGTCGTTTTTCTTGCCTTTGACTCCATGTGATTATCTGTATGGTCTTTCTGAGCAGATTACATGACTGCTGACCAGCTCAATAAGTTTATGATAATACTATATATGATACGCCAGTTATATTATGGCCCTACAAACATCTAACGTTATAAACAAGGGCATGTTGCCACCAAGAACCAGGTAGTGGTTTTGTGGTCACTCCATTGTCTGTCTAGAATCTGTGAGCCTGATGTATTTGTGAATGTCGAGTCGGTCGCATCTAGCATCGGAGATCGATGCTCTCATTTTCACTGCACACAACCGAGACATAACAGAACTAGATGGTGAAAGACAAGATTTATTATTAGTTTCCACAAGGAATGGTCTGCGCATTCATGCACACTAATCTATGTGCTTGAAAACTGTGTCAGTTATATACTACTCCCATAGTTTCACAAAGCTTGTACGGAAATGATTCTTTTTCTTACAGCTGTACAGAAGTGATCTTGATTCTACACTCCTCAATTCACTTCTAAACAACATATTACTTACGTATTAGTGCACTTTTTCTTTGTTAGTCCATGGTGAGAATAAGAATCTCGTATAATGACTCTTCTTCGTTCCAGGTTGGTCTTGCATCAGGGGAGGGGAATTACACCGACATCGTAAGAGATGCTCAGAAAAGTATCAATCTTTCCAACGTGATTCTCGTCGACGCCATGGGCCTGCCGCTCAGCGACGACCAGCTGCACCTCTCCACAGAAGCTCAACTCCGGCTCGGCGAAATGTTGGCACAAGCCTATCTAGAATTCGAGTCATCCAGAGATCGCAAGCTATAGCATCAACAACATTGTCTGATTCGTTAGTTCTAGATACAATTATTATTCTTTGAGAGCATCCTGTTGTAGAGTGTAGATGAATGTACAAACAAGGGAAGATGTGCCCACAGACGTGTTGTCGCTCACTATACCGCAATAAAAGGCTTTCCGGTAGAAATTTAGCTCAAACTGTTGTTCAAGTGATGTACATTGGGGAGAAGAGAACAGAGCTGTGTGTGTTGGAATTAAAGCTGAAGAGCATTTGTGGTGGGATTCTGATAACATCTCCATTCAATTTTATCATGCTCTGATATTTTTCTCATTCAGTAGTTCCGAAGCAGGGTATAAACTTCCTTCCTGAAAGTGCCGTGCATACATGGGGCACCAGCAAAAATACGTCGAACTCAGTTCGGAAATTTCATCCATACTTTCTGAAACCAAATTGCAATTTCCTTTCAAAGCATCCTACCTTACAGACATGATGAATTCATTCTTTTGTTATATGAGACTGCTTGTGAGTACTTCAATTTTACATTCAAAATTCAAGCATCTAAAAAAAGATTACCCTGTGATGGTTTGAATATTAACTTACTGCTGTGATATGGCATGTTAGCTTTTATGTGTTAGAACATGTCTGAAAGCAGTCACATGTTTAGTAAGTTTCTAAAATGACAACGATATCAACGGTACAAAGCTGCGAAACAGGATTACAGATCATCACAAGGTAAAGCGATTCATAAAACAATAAAATCCAGCATTGTCGCTTGAAATAGATCCAGCATTACATTACATCATAGCTGTCGAGGTACTGAAGAACCAATCAAATCGTTGCACACTCACACACAAAAAAAAAAACAGATGGTACACTTCGACATACAGGAAACATTTTATTCTAGTGCTCGGCATAAACAAATGCAAACTCCCACAAACAATATTAGACTCTGACATAGAACAATCTTAACAGCAGCATAAGCACTGCAAGGCCAAACCACAAACATAACAACAATCCTGGTGGTGGCAGCGACCGATCAGCCGCAGCAGGACCAGGAGACTCCACGCCTGCTTCAACAATTTAGTCGCAAAAGTACAAGCAAAGCTATTATTATAGCGCCCCCGGATGAACTGAAGACTCTTTCGCAGTTTTGCATCTGCAACACAAGAGATTTATACCGCGGTCAAAACCAGCTTCCGTAAAACAGGAGACAGTAGGCATTGAGAATGGTTAAAATGATGAAGACAGGATTGGTGCTGAAACATTATTACGTGGAAAACATAAATCTAAATTTGATCTTAGTCCTCCCAAATTTCTTTCTACCCATACACATGGCACAGATTTCGGTTGAGTTAGATATGAATCAGATTTGATATGGTCAAGGTTATTGGATCTAACTTGACCCATAGATGATACCTATGCTGCTGGCATGGAGGATGTGCAACTATGCTGTTCCAACGATCACACCAAGATAGACAATGACAGGAGGGGTGCACATTGCTCATGCGGCCAAGTGGTTTTTTTTATATAAGACAAGATGAGACTCTCTATACGTAGTTATATGAGATGAAGCTCAATGCATGGTTTTGTGATATTTTTGCCATTATGTTGGAATAATAAATTTTGCTCTACTTCAAGGAATTATCAGAACAGATTTATGTAAATAATATTAGCTACCATGTATCCATTATCAGTTAAGCAAAGAATAAACCAATCTATGTCCACTCCCCCTTCTCCAAGTCCTGCTCTTGAAACGTGGCTGCCAGCGAGGCCTCACCCTCCATCTTGAGTCCAGGATAAACTCAAACAGATCCTAAACAGTCCCTATCTACCCCACCACTTGGCAAATGCATTCTATAAAGGGGAAGACTAGAACCTAAGGGCAATTTCACAAAAACAATTCAGTAATGGCCTAGGCCACAAATTTGAACAAAAGAAGCCAAGACATAGTACCTGTTACAAAATGCACGAGATGCGTAATTATGATTGCTGCAGTTGGTGCACAACCAGTCTCCTTCACGCCATTTAGCTCTGATAAAGTGCAAGAACATATGTACTCAGCTAGCTTATTCATGTCAAGTACAAAATTAATAATAAATACTTGCAAAAGGCAGTACTTTTCAGGATACATTCATTTGTCAATGGTCAATCAAGATTGTGACACTGGGATTCCATATAGTTCAACTAAAGAGTTAGTCCAAAACAACTAGAGTGTCTCCAGTACCCATTTAAGTTGTACTCCATCCAAAAATAAGTGTCTCAAACTTAATACAACTTTGTATTAGAGTTAGTACAAAGTTGAGACACTTATTTTGGGACGGAGAGAGTATTATGCTACCAACATAAAACGACCATGCAAATAATCAGAAAACAAGAAGACATAAAGGGACATAATTTTGCCAACCACTCCCAAATTTATATTTAAACACATGCACAGGCTATCTATTTAACACCCACTCATTCTCAAAAAATTTGACCAGGTATATTCATGTATAATTTCCTTCCACATACTTATAAATTTAATCATTAACAGACACAGATTCATAATCTATTTTTTCAGTTCCTATAAAAAAGATATTCATATCTTCAAACCTGAAAACCCTATTCAAAATTATATAATTTGCTATTTTAATTATATAGGGGGGGGGGGGTCATATTTGAACTGCTCTTCATTTGTCATCTCCCTGTAGGTTGTTACACCCATTAGGATAGCATTCTAAGACAAGTATAGTGGCCTACTACATGAGTTTAATTTGTAATATGAGCATCTATAATCTATGAGAAGTATTACCCTTTGCCAACTACACCAGACATCCCTGGAATTTGTCCAGATGCCATTGAGTTTCCATTGTCATATGCAGAATAAGTTGTCTGGCCATTATTGTTTCCAGCACCTTGACCCATAAATAAATTATCTGAGCCTGCTGCCTTTAATCAAATTGGAAATGAATCAATGCCATGTGATAATCAGGTAAATAATCAATGACAAGTAAAAAGGCCCACAAGTACATACTGAAAGTGGATAATTAGCATGTCCAGGATTTAGCCTTTTATTATCCCAGTCATTGGCAAGCTCCTCTGATGCCAAGCGCTTATTACCTAATGCTGGAACAAGAAGAATTTCAGGATAACTATTAAACTACATGTTGACCCCAATTACTACTGTGATACTACATGAAGCACAAGAAAGAATGTGTACTAAGTAAAAATAATTGATAAAACTAATTTACATAAATCATTACTGCTGCATTGCTGCAGCAAGAAGAAATTTCAATATAACTATTGGACTGCATGTTTGATACCAATCACAAAATGTTACAACAGGCCAACAGGGATACCATTGTGATACTACATGAAGTAAAAGAAATAATGCATAATGTGGTCAAGAAAATAAATGATGGACTATGTTAGATAAATAACTATGGCAGCCAAGCCAACAGATCCAGAAAACAAAACAAAAATGCGAATATGGCTATTATCAACTTTTCTTCGAGCGTATTACCAACTTACTTTGATCATGGGGAACTTGTACAAAGAAACATCTGACTACACTCACTCATTTAATCAAAAGATGATTGATGTATCACATATTCACTTGTGTAAAATAGTGTACTTTTGGATGTGCATGTACTACTCCCTCTCTGTCCCATACTCCCATAATATATCGCGTATAAGATTTTTTTTAAGTAAAATTTAGTAAACTTCAACCAAATTTATAGAAACATTTATCAACATCTAGAATACCAAATCAATATCATTACATTCATTATGAAATATATTTCCATATAGTATATATTTTGTATTGTAGTTTTTCTCATAAAATTTGTCAAGATTGACTTTTGCGGAAACCAATGTGCACTATATTATGGGACAGAGGGAGTACTAGACTAATTAACCTATTTCTGGTGGCAAAGAATAACACAACCTTTTGAAAAGGCAAGTATATCAGATAGTTCCCTAATCACTGGAATTCAGGGGGGGGGGGGTATTTTTTCATCAGTTAAGAGTACAAGTTTAAAAAATGTAGGACATTAGAACAGAGATGTCTTACTTGAAGAACTATCTGCTCCTGTGGATTTCATGGTTGTAGAGGCCATGCCTGATGGGACAGGTGCATTACACTCTTTGCACTGTAAAAGATAAAATAACAAGGAATAAGGTCAATCATACTGTACACTCAATGTAGAAAAGGCATACTGCAGAGAAACCAAAACTAGAGTTCATGTCTAAGGCTCAGTGTGAAGTTGCTACACTATGTTGTTGCTTAACTTATTTTATAATCTACTGCAGAAAAACTAGCCACGAAGCAGAAAAAAGCTGGTTAACCAAACAGTAAAATACGAAGAAAAAAAAGCGAGTTGGAAAAGCTAGATTATCATAATCAATGCCAAACAAGCCTAAATAGACAATAAACAACGGGGAAGGAAAGTTATTAGCGTAATATGCAAGTGAGCAAAGAACAATTTTAAGAATAAATGCAGAAGTAGGTGAAGGAACTTAGATGATAAGAAAAGCAACAAGATCAGACATATTAAAGGCTCTAATGATGACCTGAGAAGTGGCAGTATCAGGGCTAAACTAGAGTTAGCCACAATCGGCATATAATACATAAAGCCCATTCTTATTACAATTCAGAAGGCAGGACAATATTTGCCAGCAACCATTATGATTGACAATTAAGATATGACAGGCAAGTACATTAACATTGTGATCACCTGAGCACGAGATGAGTAGTTATGGAATCCACAGCTGCAGAGCCAGTCACCACTACGCCAGTCCTTTGGAACACCTTGAAACTGATTTGTGCTGTTGCCGGCGAATGGCCAAGCAGACGACTGCATACCATATCTACCAGCCATCCCATAGGGCCAGTTTGCATTTGCAAGTAGCTGCTGCTGCATAGCTGGATTGCCAAAGTTCATCTTATACCCAGCATTGGCAATCTCCTGTACCCTGGCCATATAATCTGCATAGGCTGGCATCATTCCTCCCATTGATAACTGCGGCATCGCTGCTTCCTCCTTGGGCAGGTTGCACTTCTTGCAGTTCTTTCTGGATGCATAATTATTGTTACTGCAACCTATTCATTCATCCATTTGCCGCATAAACCAACCACCACCACCACCACGACCACCACCACACCAGGCAGCACGACAACGCACATCCGAAGTACACGCACACCAAGGCAACCAGCCAGCCCGCACAACACCCAAAAAAGAAATAAGCACACACACACTAGTCATTTACTCGGAAAAGTTGCTGGTACTTGTCTAATATCATCTACAAGCATACGTACATATACAATGAGTAAAATAAACATCAACAGCAATTAAAGTTTTCCAGAACAAAAGGTAAGAAATTACTAGCACGGATCCTACATCCCACACATGTTATTTGCCACAAGCAAAAATCGCTTAAATAGCGTGTAGTATTCACTTTCGAGTACCAACTCCTTACCCAAGCCTCCAGACCTCAGAATTATATCACAACCATATACTGCAGTTACTATGATCATAGGCTCTAACAAGCCCAAATACACCTAAACAGGATTAAGATAATCAAATAAAACATAAATGCTATAACCCTTGAACGGTTAAACCTCCGATGCAATGCGCCGAGAGAGATCACGAGCTTAAATTAACAGGGGGCCCCGAGAGGCATCGGCGCCCATCTCATATCACTCACACCCTAGCCCATGATACAATACATCTCGAGCCTACGCCACCTCCAGGCTTGCTCTACGGTTTCCCTCTCCACTTGATTTCATTAGAGCGGTGACCAAGGTAGGAAAGATTGTGCTTCTACCTCTACCTAGAGGGGGAAGGCGAGGGGAGGCGTGGGCGTGGGGTTCGGGGGGCCGTACCGTTGCAGATCCAGTCGCCGGCGCGGGGGAGCCACTTGGAGTCGCGCGGGGTGTTGGGGTCGACGAGGAGGCGCGGCTGCTTGCAGCGGTTGCACAGGGAGCGGAAGGCGTAGTTGCGGTTGCCGCAGCCGCCGCAGTCCCAGTCGCCCTCCCGGCCCCCGCCGCCGCCCGACCCGCCCGACGAGGATCCCGCGCCGGCCATCGCTCCGCTCGCGCTCGCGGCTCGCGCCGGCGGTGGGGGTAGGTGGGGGTGGTGATGGGGGATTTGATTTGGGAGCGGAGAGGAGAGGAGAGGAGATTTGGGGGCAGCACGGAAGGGATCCGGGGAGACGGGAAAGGTATATTCTTTCTCCCTGCTCTTTTTCTCGCCGCCCCTCTCCGGCCTCGCAAGTGTCTACCGTCAGGTTCAGAATCCCCCTTCTCCTTCAGTCAAATTTGTAAAAAAAAAAAAAAATTACCCTAAAATCTTGTGTACTACTCCCTCTGTAAACTAATATAAGAGCGTTTAGATCGCTATTTTAGTTTAGAGAGCTGGATTTTGCGCAGATTGCTCGGGTCTAGGTCTCAAATTTAGATCTCTTATCTTTTCCGTAATTTCACATTATTTTGTCCCCGGGACCGGCTATTGGGTTGGCAATCCATTCCCTCCCTTTTCTTGTGTAGAAGCTTCAAAAGTGCTCCCTTTGTAAACTTCAAGTCTCTAGAACGTCGTATACTAATTTACTGAGGGGGTAAATCGCAAGATAATATTTTTCGCCGACTTTTTTTTTTGCCGGCACAACCCAACATGTCCGACAATTGAACAAGCGTCACCGTCAGGCATGTTTGGTTGCCCCTACGCATTTTGCCACACTTTTTATGCCACAAATTTCTTGGTGGCCGAATTGCTTGTGGCCTAAGTTGGTTAGCAACGGAGTCTATAACAAGCGGCGTATGTGGCTAAGAAAGTGTGGCATGCTATGACCGTGGATACAACCAAACACTTTTCCGCGCTTTGGTAGAAAAAAGTGTGACAAGGCGTGGATGCCGACCAAACATGTCCTTGGTTACACTCCAACAAACTTTCCGGTAATGGCCTGATGCCATCACTTACCGAAGACTCAACTTGTTCGCAGATCTTGGATGAGCTCCCACAATTGCAATGAACTTCTTTATTGGCTAGTTGGACTGTCAGAGTCATCACAGGATAATAACAGAATCTGCGGTGCGGTTACAGCTCGATCTGTCAACAGTTTTGAGTTTCAGTGCCAAGCTTCAAAATCTTTCTTTCTATTTTGAAAGAAAAAATTTGAACAATTGGAGGATCTGATGGCATCAATAAACTAGCGACCTACAAAAAAACTTAAAAGAAAGGGCGGAAAAAAGAAGGTACGGTTTGAAATCCCCTGCGTTCACCATTTCTGGCCGGCGAACAAATGATCTCAAAGCCATGCAGCAGCTTGTCTCATACAGTAGCGGTGGCGGGGGTGGTAGCTCCTTCCGTTTGCAAGCTATTGTAGTAGTCAACAAGAACCTTCCACCCACCAGGGCACATGAAACCATCAGGAGGGTTCTCTCCGGTTTTGGCGAAAGTGCGCATCTGATTGATTTGTAGGTTAGTTGTTAGCAGCAGGTAAAGTATCTCCAGTTTGGTACCATAGAGCGAGCATTTCTCCCCTGAGACTAAATGAAACGCTTACCTTGGTTCCTGAGATGAACAGAAAATCTTGACTGCGTGAAGGTTCAAAGAAAGCCATCTTCTTCGCTACCGTATCGTATGCTGCTACCTGGAGAGATTCAAAATGTATATGTGAATCTAATAAGATATGTGTTAAGGGCATTAGAATTAAAAGGTGGAAACAATTTTAATAAATTACAAGCATTAAAGCTGATCCAACTAAAGAAAAACAGGACAACTTTGACAATATTAATAAATCTGAAAGGACACATCTATCCATCAAATACCTTGAAGGGCAATATGTTGAGTTTCTCCAAACCGGGGGCCATGCTTAGGACTTTCTTCCCATGGTCTGGGTTGTACAGATCTCTCTTCTCTGTTGGATGGCCCATGCCAGCTGGATCACGACCCACTATGTAGAAATTAGCACCGGCATTAATTCTTGCCTTCGCATGCCACTGCACCTCTGTTGGACCAGCATAATGCATTGGAGAGGGAAATATAGACACGATAGTGGTCTCAGGGTCAAGGACTCCATCTTCTAAGACCTGGCATGCAGTAGGACTTAAGGTTTGCATTTTGCATTATCCAAACTGATAATAATCTGTGTAAACAAAATTTATTACCTTGCTGTGTTGTTCCATTCGAACAGGCAGTGGGACATCGTCAGCTTTTGTAAAACCACCCAAGGGGTGTAGCAGTAGAATGGGGTTCTTGAAACCCATTTCCAAGAGACGCCTTCTAGTGTCATTCATCAACAGTGCATGCCCATTGTGGACTGGATTTCTCAACTGGAACGCAAATACAGCATCAGCCCCACGCTTGTCAAATTCGTCCCTAAGTTGCTGGGGTGAAAGCCTGTAATGGTCGAGGCCATCGTTATACTTAATGGGTTGCAACACCTCCAGATCACCACCAATCAGCCAGTTCCCAGCTGGTGTTATCGCCTCATCGACATAAGGTAAGCCAGGCGCAGTTGTCCCCCATGTTCTTGCAATCCTTTCTTCTTTATTGTGAGGGTATATTTCAACACTGATAAAATAATAATGTACATATCAGTAAAAACCTCGTTAGAATTGGACACAAAAATAATACCACAAAGGACAAATTTCGCTAGTCATTTAAGTGCTGTCACAATGTTAGTTAAGTTTCATCTAGCATATGATCATATATATGATTGGTTGCTACTACCTAGCAGTTAAGCCACTTAAGAAGGGAACTGTTCTAAAGTGAATCATGACAGAAAATAAAACAGAGGGTAAAAATGACATGAATTTGTAAACAAAATCTTGACGCATCAAAAATCTCATCATGATTACTACTTCATGGTCCACAAGTAAATCCAAACAAAAAGCTTCTTATACACATATGATGTGAGGGATCAGCACATAAACGAGTTTTTGACTTTTTGTACAATCAGATTTATTATGAAGTTTTGTGGTTAGATAGCCCAAAATATTTATGTGTTGAAGACTTGAAGTTAACCAAAAAGGTTATGATGCTTAAAATTTACCCCGAAGTAAAGCTATGCTGAGCTTAATTCAACCAAACCATGTAGAGGTCATTTGTACAAGGGTTCGAGAAGCGGTGCCAACTGCCCAGGTCCCTGGCCAGTGTCTGTTTTTGCCCAAAATTGAGAACTGACAATTTTTTGTTGTTTTGGTACAATTTTTGAAGTACTCAACCAGATATGTTGGTAGAGTTAAAAGTTGTAGGAAATGCCAGATAAATTGGTGACAATTTGAATTCAAGAAAAACGACCGTTAACTGGCCAATCATCAGAAACCGGTGAGGGAGTGGTAAATTTCTCCAAATTATATTATATTTTAGACCTGATTTGTGTATAAATATAACTACAATGGTAATTCAGAGCTACTGCAAAGAAATGACTACTTAGGATTCAGATATGCTTAGATTCTCTGGAACAGGCATAGTTCAAATACAGTTCAATGGGGCGACTTAAAAGTGCTGATAGGATGCTTTAGTACTCAAAAGAAAGGCAAAAAAATGTCACAAGGAGAACATCACATGTGTCAATTTCTACTTTTGAAGTCGGCGCACACCAAAAAAAAAAGGCATTGCTCCAATAACCACCTAATCATGAATAAGCACAGATACCTTCAACTTTAAAATGAACAGTTATCCCCTTTCCACTTTATAAAAAATAAGAAGAATTGGCCTACAGTGGATAAAGAAATGCTATAGCAATTAATGACTGGTCGCATAGGCACATGGGGCTACTAAAATCAAGTTGTTAATTAAGCACGAGGTCAAATATGCATCACAAGGCAATCCTTATGCAATCACTATGAGAGTGACATGAAAGGGACGGCACTGTCAAGGGTGGCAGCATCTTTTTGTTCAAACATTCTCATCCATTGAGCTTTTGCTAAGCTGCTAGTGGTGCTAGGTGCCATGGTCCCCCAAACCTGCTAAAAAATGTGGACTAGAACGAACAGACAGCAAAGCTAAGATGCTTCACTAAATTTTCCCACAATGATAAGATGCTAAATTCTCCCACAATGGAAGGACAAGAGTAATTTCGGCCTTTCGGGCGACGAAAAAGACAACAGAGGCACCATATTCTTTGGCCGTGAACTTGTGATGATAAAGTCTTTAAGTACCACCTCCGTCATGGTTTATAAGTCGTTTTTGTATTTTGTGCCAAATTTTTGACCTTGAATTTAAATCGTAGAGCCAACATTGCATCCTACGTTCTCTAAATTATTGGGAATGAATCAACTCGTCATTACATATCAAAACTGACGCCTACAAGGCCACAAAAGTACACAATTTCATCCAATTGTCAATTTGCAAGCCCGATAAACTCGGAAGGAATTTTCGCCAAGTATTATTCAATGTTGTTTTTGCACGAAAGCTGCAGCAAATGTTTACGGTCGAGCCAAGAACCATGAAAATGGAGCGCGCGTGAACAAGCAGACGGGTGAAAAATGAACGACGGTAACGTAATCCACAGAATAACAGCATAAGGAACTGAGAGGTGGAGATGAGAGGAGGAGGAGGCAGGGGCGGACCTGCGGAGGACGGCGAGGAGCTCGCCGTCGGGCCCGGCGAGCGCGACGTCGGGGGCGGCCCCGACGCGGTCCTTGGCGGCGTCGTCGACGGCGAGCACGATGGGGAGCGACATGTTGGCGAGGCCGCCGGAGGGGAGGCGGAGGGAGTTGAAGTGGAGGCACTGGAGGTACTCGTGCTCCCGCATGAAGCCGCGCAGCGGGGACGCCCAGCCCTCGGCGAGCACGTGCGCCCACTCCACGTCCACGGCCGCGAGCCGCACCCGCGGGAGCGCCTCCGCCTCGGCCCGCAGCGCCGCGCGGCTCCCCGGCGGCGCCACGAGGTCGACGAGCGCGCCGCCGTCCGGGTCGATGAGCGAGCTGCGGATGGCCGACATGCCGGCGCGGCGTGGCCCGGTGCGCGGGGAGGACGCGGCGGTGGCGAGGCGGAGGCGGAGGCGGGGGTGGGCGCGGAGTGGGTGCGCGAGCGTGGCTGTGGCCGAGGCGGCGGCGCGGCGGCGCGGGAGGGGGGAGGAGGGGTGGTGGAGGTGGGTGGGAGTGAGGAGGTGGAGGGCCATGGCTGCCTGCTAGGTGTTCGACGGACCGACGCTCCGGTGCGGGTGCGGCGCGGCCTCCGAGCGCGCACGGGTGGGTTTGGTTTTTTCTTTTTCTTTTGTCTACTAATCTATTGGCTCAGAGGTTTGTGGTAGGATGTGGACTATTTATATGTGTGGGCATGACATGGGTTGGATTTGATATTGACCACACCATCCTGTGTTGACCCCAAATGTTTGGAAATGTTTTTATGGGGTTAAAGAAGGGGCAGGATTCAAGGGCCTGCCAATCAAGGTGATGTAATGGAGGATTTGACACAATTTGAGTTACTACTTGTTTGGAAATGGTTTATGGCAATAAAAGTGAGCATAATGTTTTTGGGTAATTGCCTATCAAAGGGATTCAATTGGGGATTTGACTCCCCTGACAATTTTCTACTCCCTCAATTTCTTTTAGAGATTTCAAATGGACTACTACATACGGATGTATATATATAGACATATTTTATAGTGTAGATTCACTCATGTTGCTCTGTATGTAGTCATTTGTTGAAATCTCTAAAAAGACAAATATTTAGGAACGGAGAGAGTAGCTGACATGTCATGCATGGTGTGTTTGGTTTGTGATGATCAAAATCAATAGTGTTTGTCGTTTGGTCATGATTTTCTTTTTAAATGTCGTCTGAAGGGCGGAGGCGCGCAGAGTGTTGGTCGTATTTACTAAATTTATGATGGGTCGGGTCACACTTTAAACGGGAGCACGCGTCTGTATAATTAGAACCGGTGTGCCTGTGTGACACAGTGACACCACACCAGAGAGCAAAACATGAAATCAAAATACAAACACGGAAAATAATGGACTGTTTGAATCAGCGGAAGATTCGCACATCTTTCACGGGGAAGATGGTCTTCTTCCGCTCAAATAAATTTATTTGTTTATCTTTTCTAACAACGAGGTCATTGATACATGAACGCACCAAACTCAACACTTGTACAAACAGCGAGATTAGGGTACTTGATCCCTCCCAATCTCTCTTTCATATTGATGTTCTTGAGAGGTGTTTTCAAAGTCATCTCCAAAAAATTGTCATCTCAAAATATTTCCGGTTTTCATTTTCTTATGATATGTATTTCTATATGAAAACTACACCGACCGTTCCTAAAAAAAACTACACCGACCGATTGAGCAGGCTACTATTGTATATTGTGATAATTTTTTAGCTGTTTACTGTCTGGAAATTCTGTTCAGCATCGCTGGACCAAACACATTGAGATTGATATTCATTTTGTTCAAGAGAAGGTGGCTCTTGGACAAGTTCGGGTGCTCCATGTTCCTACTACGACTCAATTTGCTAACATCTTCACCAAAGGACTTGCTACTAAGCCATTTCAAGACATACGTTCCAGTCTCAACGTCATCGAGCCTCCCGTTGATACTGCGGGGGGATGTTAGACTATTCCTTGGATCACAAGTTTCTTAGTCCAAGTCGGTTTGTAATACCTAGTCTAAGCCGGCTTGTATCAATATATATATAGCCATGTACCATGTGCTAAACATAATGCAAGCAATAGTTTTATTCGCCTATCACTGCGAAGTAACCGAACATGACTTAACATTGTGGTGCAAATTTGATTAATACACGCATCTTGATTTGATTCAGATAAGACCAGCCAAGGTACAATGTTTAGTACTCCCTTCGTAAAGAAATATAAGAGGGTTTAGATCATTAAAGCTTGTTGGTATAGCTAAGAACGGTGGACAGCTTGAGGAGAGATGCGGAGACTGTTGTGATTTCGCAAGGAGAAACTGTCTCGGGGCAGATGCAAATGTACCAGAGAGGCATGTGTAAATGACAAGTGCGTTGATCATGTACCTTGGATGTAGATCCAACAGGCCACACAGTCCCGGAGCATGGTATCATGTGATAGGCTGTATCACTGGATATTTTCCCGGCCGCAACCCCCTCGCCCCTCTCCGCTCTCGGGCGATTTGATTTTCAGCCACTATTTACTTTGAACTTTGACAAATTGCCCCTGCTTATATTGTAATTAATCTTTTGCCACTTTTTAGTCTGCCATTTGATCTTTTGTCACTTTTTAGCGCAAAAACAATAATTACAATGATAAACATATTATATGCACAATACATCGGACGGATATCCCCTTATGTGCATGCTTGCCACACGAACTCGACGCACATGACGAACTCAATCCCCGTCCCATGTTCTCACGTCGGTCGACGACGACACTCCTCTAGGCGCAGCGGGCAAGGCCGGCTGCAGCTAGCCGATAGGCAGCAACAACGTGCAGCGGCGGGGAGCAGCAGCAAAGACAGCGGTGCACAGGTCCCCGCTAAGGCCGAACATGACGCCGCCCAAGTGGAGCCGGGTGGCAGCGAGCGCCTCCACCGCGCCTTCCGCCGACCACCAGTAAGCAGCAGTAGCACATAGGGCCACGAACTGCGGCAACGGTACAGGCACGCTGGAAAGAAGAGCGGCGGCATAACAGAGCGACGTCACTGCACGAGCACGCGGGACCGGCGACGACAAACAACATCACCCGCATCATGACCTAGCCGCCGCCATCGAGGACCACGGGGAACTGCCGGGACGAGTCGCCGCCGTCTGGGGTGTGGGTGTGGGGAGGGGTGTGGGTGTGGGGAGGGGTGTGGGGGGGGGGGGACACGACAGGGGCAAAACATCCAAGCCCAAACTAAGCAGTGGCAAATAAGCAAATACTCCAAAGTAACGAGTGGCTAATCGTCAAAGTGTGAAGTAAATCGTGGCAGAAAATCAAAATCCCCCTGCTCACCTCCGTCGCCACCGCCCGTCGTCGCCCGCCCCTGCTCGACCGCGCCGCCGCCCCTGCCCGCCCCCGACCGCGCGGCGCCGCGCCGCCCCCTTCTCCGGCGCAACCGGTATTCCGGAGTTCTCTCCGGTAAGGATCTCCTCCGCCTCAACCCCCTCCCCACCTCTTTTCCCTAGATAGGGTTTCGTCGCCGGCGTGAGCAATTGGTGGATTCTGGCTTTGTAATTTTAGGGTTATGTTAGTTTTAGGGTTGCTCTTTAAGATCCGCCCACAGTTTTGAGGGTTGCCCATTAAGGGCTCAGCGTTTGCGCCACCGGCCCGATCAATTCACGACCAAAGCAAGCAAAAAACATACCAGCAGTTTGGGCATTGGACAGGCATGTCGTATATCAGTAACTACTAACAGAATTTCGCTCACAAGCTTTAGACTAATCCATTGCATACTACTTGTACTAAAGTTGAGACACTTATTTTGGGACGGAGGGAGCACCATCTTATTAGCTAGCGGTATCCCAAATCCTATCTGTAGTTTTTGCCTTTTGGGAGCCCCTATCTGGGCACTACAGATCTGTTTTGATCGAGCTGACCGTCCTCCTCAACAACTTCTCTTATAGGTCGGTCTAGCCTGCCGAGGGGAAGACTTGGGACGAGATAATGGTGAGTTCATTGCACCCCCTGTTAGTTAAGCAGCTAGGCAACCTTAAATTTACAATTTATTTTCGGCATCGGTCTCATGCCCTTTTTTCTGAATGATGCCGCTTCACAGGCAAGCCTTGCCGATTCTTTCTTGGCCGATCTCGACGAACTTTCGGACAATGAGGCCTACCCCGTGAGTTGATTTCTGCGTCTAATGCATACCCATGTTTTACAGGGATATTTTTGCAGGCAGTTTGTTGATCTGTTGCCAAACTTTTCAGGAAGAAGACAATGCCGAGGCGGCGGGCATGGATGAGGATGGTGACGATGATATGCCTGACCTTGAGTCTCTTAATTATGATGATCTTGACAGCGTCTCAAAACTGCAGAAGACACAGCGTTATAGTGACATTATGCAAGTATGTGATCAAACTCGTAGATCTCCACTGACCTTACACCTTTCTCTCTTGCATAGTTCTATGTTTATCTGGCAAAAAGGTAAAACCTTATTTGTGTGGTTAGGGTGATCAGTCAGTTATAAGATGCTGCACAATGTTTTCCACCAGAATAGTGTTTACTAGTTCGAAAAGAAATCTTAGATAACACATATTATATGGAAATCGGAGACACACTCAGTTGATTGTTCTTTTCATGTCTGATTCCTGAATATTACTTTAGATGTTCTTAGGGTGCAAATGGAGATATTTATTACGTTCTTAGGGTGCAAATGGAGATAATAAACAAAAAGACCAACCAGAGACTAGTCACTCAGGGCCTTTTTTAATGTAGTAAGACGTCCTGATTCACCTGCAGAGGCTAGGCCTCAAATGCAGGTCGGTAGCGACGCAACGTGCTGCTAGCAAACCCAGCAATCCTCAGTTTATGCTCAATGTCACAAATGGTTCATGTGGAAAATATGGTCCATTCATTTTGAGTCCATATAGGGCATCCAGCGCTGTAAATCTATATTTTATCCTTAGTCTGTAAAAATCTTCAACTCACCCCATGCCCGACAATAGATTAATAGACAGTTTCATATTTTCGTGTGCAGAAAGTTGAAGGAGCACTTGACAAAGACACATATTTGTCTAATCAAGGGTTCATCCTGGAGGAGGATCCAGAGTACCAGCTTATTGTAGATTGCAATGCCTTATCAGTAGATATTGAGAATGAGCTCATTATAATACATAATTTCATCCGTGACAAGTATAGGCTGAAGTTTCCTGAACTGGAATCCCTTGTTCATCATCCGATTGATTATGCCCGTGTTGTTAAGAAGATTGCAAATGAGGTGGATATAACACTAGTAGATCTGGAAGGGCTTTTACCTTCTGCAGTTATAATGGTTGTCTCTGTGACAGCATCGACAACTAGTGGGAAGCCTCTTTCTCAGGAGAATTTGGTAAAAACCATTGAAGCATGTGACAGAGCCCTTAATCTTGATGCTGCAAAGAAGAAGGTGCTTGATTTTGTAGAGGGTAAAATGGGTTACATCGCACCAAACCTATCTGCAATTGTTGGCAGTGCTGTTGCTGCAAAATTGATGGGAATTGCTGGTGGTTTGGGAGCACTTACAAAAATGCCTGCTTGCAATGTTCAGCTACTTGGAGCAAAGAAGAAAAATCTTGCTGGGTTTTCTAGTGCCACATCTCAGTTTCGTGTTGGCTATCTTGAACAAGCCGAAGTATTTCAGAGCACCCCTCCAGCCCTGAGGACCCGTGCTTGCAGGGTTATAGCTGCAAAGGCAACTCTAGCAGCAAGAATTGATTCAACTAGAGGTGATCCAACTGGAAAAGCTGGTCGCAACTTGTTAGAAGAAATTCGCAAGAAGATCGAGAAGTGGCAAGAACCACCTCCCGCAAAGCTTCCAAAACCACTTCCTGTTCCAGATTCCGAACCTAAAAAGAAGAGAGGGGGTCGCCGCCTTCGAAAAATGAAAGAAAGGTAAGATATTCTCAACCTAATATATGTTTTTGCAAATAAACATGTTGAACAACCTCATGCTTATTTTTGCCTTGAACTACTTACTAATTTGCATTCCATGCTGAAACTTGGGTTCATCACATAAACAGAATGGTATCTTGTCATAATGTTGGTAACTTGGTTCTGCAGATATGCGGTGACTGATATGATGAAGCTTGCAAACCGAATGCAGTTTGGTATACCAGAGTAGAGCTCATTAGGTCAGTTGGTTTTGACAGGGATGCTGGAATGACATTTTGTTAGTTGTTTAGTTTCACTTTACCTTAATATTGACACAATCACATCTTGTTATCACCAGGTGATGGTTTGGGGGAAGGTTATGGCATGCTTGGGCAGGCCGGAAGTGGGAAACTACGTGTCTCAGCTGCGCAAAACAAACTTGCTGCTAAAGTGGCAAAGAAGTATGCCTCAATTCTTCCCACAGTATTTTATTTTCTTCCTTTCTGTTCCTTGCCATTTGATGTTAAAGCATAAAGCACATGAGTACTACTTGGCTCCGCAATGGAGGTTTTATGCCCTTTTACTCCCCAAAACATGGTATAACTTGTAGTGTAGTGTGTTCTTTCTAACTGTTTCTAAATTCAATACATGCTGGTTCAAACTATTAGAGGAAAATGTGGAACTTAGATCCTCAGTTTTAAGCTATCAAGGCATACATCAACAAAAACCGATTCTCACAGCTTTCTCTTCACTGTGTTTATACCCACCTTGATTCCCACTTCCCGGAGCTTAATATTTTAAATGTAGTGCTTTATGCTTTATACCATCCTTATATCTACGTTTCCCTGCACATTTAGGTGTTTGCGTTCATTTTTTATGTTATGGATTATTTGCACCCTGTACCATCGTTATGCTGCAGTAACTAACTCTCTTAAGTATCTTCACATTGTTGTTTATATTTCGAATCGTGGCCTCTTTTATGAGATCATGCACTGCAATCTCTCTCTCTCTCTCTCTCTCTCTCTCTGATTCCATGTTACTTTCTGATATCAGATTCAAGGAGAGGAGTTATGGTAGCGGTGGCGCAACATCTGGACTGACATCTAGTTTAGCCTTTACACCAGTTCAGGTGAGTTTATTTTCCCCTGGTTCGTTATGCATGATATTTGGCTGATCCAGTTGTGGAACAGGGGATTATAGCTACAGTGCTGCCTACTCTAGATCGCTATGTATTTTATTATCTTTTACTCCCTCCGTTCCTAAATATAAGTCTTTTTAGATATTCCACTACAAGCTACATACGGATATATATAGACATATTTTAGAGTCTGGATTCACTCATTTTGCTTCGTATGTAGTCCATAGTGGAATCTCTAAAAAGACTTATATTTAGGAAAGGAGGAAGTAGTATTTGCTTAGCTTTTGCTTGTGTTGCTCATGTTTGAGGGATCGGAAAAGGCAGTTTAACCTGTTTTTTTTTAACCTTTTTTGCTGCATTACTATGAAGTTCCTAGATTTTGCTTCTGTGAAGTCATCATGAACAATATAGCTTGATGTGTTGGTGGTTTTACCTATGCTACCGTACATCATTGCATGTTTGTTTTCTTTCTTTTTTGTACACCAGGCGCTGGATGGTTTGCTGTTGTTAGCTTCTTATATACATTTAGCACCTTGTGTATAGATAGATAGACGGTAATCAGTAGGTTGTAGCATCTTCGATGTCATCATATATACCTTTTCAGTCAGTTATCGTTATTTTTAAACAGGTTAACCTATGATCCATGACCCCTTGTTTCTTCTAAGATGCCATTGTTTTCACTTGCAGGGGATAGAGCTGTCGAACCCACATGCCCACGGGAACCTTCTTGGAAGTGGAACACAGAGCACCTATTTCTCCGAGACGGGGACGTTTTCTCGGATCAGTAGGCCCTGACTGCGGTTGGAATCCGAACATGAAAAGGGCCTGAGATTAGAAGAGAGGATTGTTTCTTGGTCCCGGCGATTCCATCTCATTCTGCACACAACGCTCAAGAGCTCTTGGGATTCTTGCACCAGGACATAATCAACTTGTCTTCTCAGTTGTACCGTGGGGTTTTGTATATGTAAGTACAGTTAGCGGCTTAGCGCACAACAACATCACAGCATATGAAGCCAGGCGGCACTCAACATTACCTATGCTTGCTTGGAGCGTGGATAATCTTTCCAGAAAACCCGCCGGAATTGAATTGTTGGAACTGTCTTGTCTATAACATCCGCCATTGCATGCTATGCAGAGGCATGCTGAATCATTCCATACCACAATGTGAGTCGTGGTCGCGATGCATAATTTTGATATTATTTTGTGAGTGATATGATTGTAGTTTTTTCTTTCTTTACTTGCTGCGGTGTTTGGTAATGGCAGGTTCTAATTAAACATTATCATATGAGACAGTTCCAAAGAAACAGCACCACCAGTAAATATCTTTTGAGTTTTCTTAGTTAATTCAAGACTATCATTATGAGTTTTTTTCTTCTGAGAATCTGATAGAGGAGGTCCAGTTGACCTGCCTGCTGGCTTCGCAAGGGAATTTGTTCGGGCCCAAGTGCCCTTGTTGTGAAGAAGGTGGTGAAGACGGGGCGCGGCTATGTCCTGCCTTTTTATTCCAAGGGTAGGCTAGGGAGCACCTATGGCTTCGCACTGGGCGCCCCCCGACTGGGCCGGCCCACACAGGCAGCGAGCGGTGTAAAAATGAAAGAAAAACGTGAAGTTTACAGCGAGGAATTGATCTCACGCTCTGAGTCTTTTGTAGAGCGAGGTACCTAACCACTACGCCTGATTGATGCTTGTGGTGATATGGCAATGCGAATACCATAGAACTATTCACATCACCAGATCCGGTTATTTTTTCTTTTCTCGATCTTTTCTTGTAATTTCTGAATATCTTTTTTAAGTGTAAGAACGTTTTTTACAAACACACCAAGTTTTAATTTTTTTAGCCTTTTTTTGAATATGTAATCAAATTTTTAAAAATGAACAATTTTGAAGTTGTGGACAAATATTGAAGAAAAGGAACATTTTTTAAAACGGAAATGCTAACGCCCACACGTGTGGGCGTTCACCATCTCGACCACACGCAGGCATCACCGTTGGCAACTTCGTGCACGAATCTTGGCACAATCCGGTCGGTTTTCTGCGCCACGTAGGACGGGGCGCGTGTGCGGTGTGCGAGATGGTTCGCCCGCATGTTGGTTGCCCTCCCGCGGTCAGCGGTTGCCACTCGGGGCGTGCGGTGGAACTGCAATGCGCCCGCACGCCACGCTCCGACCGCGGTTGACGTCAAACACGTCGCACACCTCTGTCCCCTCTCCCCTCACGGTTCCATTTACTCACCACGCACCGCATTTACTGGCAGAACCCACTCGCAGTTCAGACCATTGGAGGAGAAGGCGAGGGGAGAAGGCGACGGCGGAGGCGGAAGAATCGACGGTGTTCGCGGCCGTCGGTGGTGCTCGCCGAAACGGAGAGGCTTCGCCGGAGCTCCTGCGGATTGAAGGTAATGCTCGCTGCAACTCTCGCAATCCCTTCCTGCATTCCCCCCCTTCCCTCCTTGTTCAATTCCTCGACCGAGATTCGTAGAGATTCAGGCGATCCGGCGATGCGTCGGCGTTCCCGCCGGCGGCGAAGTCGCCTGCTAGCCGTTTTTGGTGGCACCGGGCAGTTTCGTCGCCGTTGCGGCGGCGGTATCGTCGGTGTGGTTACGCCTGTCCGGAGGCACGTACTAGCCTTGCCTTTGGATTGGAGAAGTATCTCCCGGTTTGTTTTGATGCGCATTGGTTCGAATTTGTGTTTACAATCAGTTCGGGGGAGAATTTCGAGGTTGAATTTGAAGTCGCTGTAGTTACCATTGAACCCTAGATCTAGTTAGTTGGTTTTTAAAACTGTAGTATGAGGCGAACTTGGTAGGTTGATTAACTATCATGATTGTATGGCAACTAACTTCCTGAACAAATGTGATAGTTGCCACAAACGTGTTTTCCCATGCGGCAACAAATTACTGAAATGACTGTGATAGTTGCCACAAATAAGCTTTCCCATGCGGCAACTATTTTTTTGAATGACTATGATAGTTGCCACACACATGCTCTTCCATGTGGAAACTAAATTTGCTTAATTACTATGATAGTAGCCACAAACATGCTATTCATTGCGGCAACTAATTTTTCTGAATGATTTGTGATACTTGCCACACTGTGATAGTTGCCACAAATAAGCTTTCCCATGCGGCAACTATTTTTTTGAATGACTATGATAGTTGCCACACACATGCTCTTCCATGTGGAAACTAAATTTGCTTAATTACTGTGATAGTAGCCACAAACATGCTTTTCATTGCGGCAACTAATTTTTCTGAATGATTTGTGATAGTTGCCACAAATAAGCTTTCCCATGCGGCAACTATTTTTTTGAATGACTATGATAGTTGCCACACACATGCTCTTCCATGTGGCAACTAAATTTGCTGAATTACTGTGATAGTAGCCACAAACATGCTTTTCATTGTGGCAACTAATTTTTCTGAATGATTTGTGATAGTTGCCACACTGTGATAGTTGCCACAATCGGTAGTCAATGCAGTTTCAGCAGCCAACTACACTGGACGGCAACTAATGTGCACATCAAGTGTGCCTGTTGCCACTTGGATAGTATATTCATGTGGCAAATAGAATGTGAACACACTGCCTGTTGTCATTCTGCACATAGGACAGTGTGGCAAATTGGATGCATAATATGGCAACCAAATTTGCATATCAATTGTGTCAGATGCCATACATATGCTTCACATGTGGCAAGTTTTTGGCTGACCACATCATGTTTATTGCCATTCTACTGTCAATACAATGTGGCAAATTCATTGTGCTGTAGGTGCAATTTTTTTTTGTTTTTGCCACAAAGACTTTGTGCTATCTGAACACACTGTGGCAATTTTTCAGGTTCTTGATTAGATGTGGTTTCATCGCTTTTGTTGTAGTATGTGTTACATTTTAGCACGGCAATTTACATTTCTGCCGCTGTGGCAGTGCAAATTTTTTCAGGTTCTGGATTAGATGCTTACCTATTGCATTTACATTTCCACCATGATAATTTGATCTGTTCCTATGTCAGCAGAATGGCTCGTGGTGATCATCAAAATGATGATGATGATTTCATGGATCCACCACAGCATAATCGTGCAACTGCACGGAGAAAAGAGGGTGATGAGGTAAATTTCCACACACCCCCTCCTCCTGTTTTATGTTACTAGGTGACACCTCGAGCTTGCAGTCGTCTGACACGAACTAAAATTTCATGACATTGCA
Source organism: Triticum aestivum (assembly GCF_018294505.1). Lineage (NCBI taxonomy): Eukaryota > Viridiplantae > Streptophyta > Magnoliopsida > Poales > Poaceae > Triticum > Triticum aestivum. Next base: position 25,618,448 of record NC_057798.1, on the reverse strand, counting down.
AAACATGGCAACAACTGCTTACTTTTTTGTAAAACATGGCAACAACTGATCACTTTTTGTCTGTTTTTTTGCAGAAGAAGAAATGTATTCGCAACAGAGCCTCCCAAGAACGACTGACTGCGTTGACTGACAAATTCACCGACGATCAGAAGGGAGCTGCTGCTGAGATGGGTATGCAGGCTATGATGGATGTCCGGTGCATGAACCTTATCAACCCTGTATGCGACTGGCTTAGTGAGATCTATGACCCCGCCTCCAGGGAATTCGTGATTCCGGGACGTAGAAGACTACCGTTGAACGAGGATTCTGTGTTCTGCACTTTGGGTGTGCCTCGTGGACATATCAAAGTCCCGTACGAGGTCAATAATGAGATCGAGCAAGAGCTGTTCCCCCGTTTGTTTCCTGGGTTGGAATCCATGCCAAACACGTCTGCAGTGGCAGATTCGCTGCAGGCCATGACGATGCATGGAGATGTTTTTAAGATGAAGCTACTCATGTACCTCATCTCAGCTGTTTTCGCGCCGACCACTTCTCTTCGCCCAAGCAACAAATGCTTCCTCATCCTGGTGAATGATCCATCTTTACTACTTTATTTTCCTTCAAACTTTTGGCTCCGATGTCATGTGTAAAGCTAGTGACTGCCAGTGTTTTTCGATGTTTTTTTCCATTTGATTTCTCATGCGGCAACTTTTTTGCGCTGAACTTTTGTGTGGTGCAGGCGGATCTGAAAAATGTGAAGAACATGAATTGGTGTAAGTTTATCACCGACTTCCTGCATGATGCATTCTCCAGCAAGATGTTCCAAAAGGGTTGTCGACTGCATTTAATGGTATTTTTTACCGGTTCTTTTATGTGAACACTGTTTTTTAACACACTTTTGTTCATACATGGCAACCTGATCATAACAAGATGGCAGTCTGATCATAACAAGATGGCAACTGCCATAATGACACTATGTCAACTGGCATAATGACAATATGGCAACTGCCATCTTATTATTATGGCAACTGTCATCATACTATGATGGCAACTGCCATCATAGCAACATGGCAACTGCTATCACACTATGATGGCAATTAGCACATGCAGATGACAACTTTTTATTTTCTTCTCTTCTTCATGCACATCAACTTGATTATCATGTTAACATGTATTATCCTGTTTTTTGCACACAGTACCCATGATGGCAACTGATATTTCTTTCTTTTTAAAATTGTTTTGCATCAGCTCATGTACGTCGACTGTCTTGATCTGTCCATCGTGGATTTCACTGGGACTGGAGGCCTGCCGCCTGCGCACAAGTTTGCTGTTTCTGCGCGGACTATCAACACTGTCAAGGCTGTGCTTGCCGCAGACAAGGCTACTGACACCACATATGGAAAACTGCAGGTTAGTTCTGTTTTCTATGTCCACACGGCATGCTTACAATTTGGCATGTGGCAACCGTTTGTGGTTCATAAGATATGACTACCTTTGTTATCCATGGCTGTCTGAGTACTGTATCCATGTTTCACTCCACATGGCAACTCTTTTTCATTCGTGCTGAGACTTACATTCTCTCTCTTACGTCCTAGCTTTTTTTTTGTTCTTTCCAGCTGATGGCCAAGCATTCTATAGACTACAACGTGTTTGGGGGCCCTCAAAACTTTGGAAAGTGGATGGACATGCACTCAGCTCCGTCTTGCCCTGCCGAGGTAATCAAAAGATCTACATCTATGGTTTGCCGTGGAGTATTTTTTGATGTCGTGCAAGTGATTGCAATACGGGTGGTTGTTGATGCTTCTTTGTTTCGTGCACAGGCTAGGGCACTTGTTGAGCATCTAATAGGGCAGTTTCAATTCGGAATGACCGGCTTGCTCGGGAAGTTGGTTGAGGGGTGGACGTCCCTCAGTGGCTCTGACAGCGACGCGGTTGCGAGGCAGTTCACTCCATTTGTCCCGGAACATACACATCGGCCAACCAGTTGCCGTGGCCGGTATGACTACAACAGTTCTCAAGAGCCTGCTGACACACAAGATGAACTAGGTGAAGATGCTGGTCTCAGCAAGGATGACGACGATGACATGGAGAATGTGCAACAGGACACCGATGATGATGAACATGCCGAAGTTGGCGCAAGTGGTAACAAGGGCAAGGATGCAACAAATGTCCCCCAACCGGAGAAAGTCAAAGAACATACGTCTGCGAGAGGCGAGGGGGTTTTGCCATCAAAGAGGGGGAGGGCTCCAGAGGGTGTTGGGCAGGGTTCTCCTGGCAAGAGGTCTAGGACTGATCCCGTAGTTGCCATGAAGAGGTTCGACTTTTATTTTTAGTTTTTTGCTTTTGTCTATTTTCTTTGAACAAACTCATCCTTTTTTTTGCACTTGTTTTTGCCAAGTGCGGCAACGAGTTTGCTGTCTGACAATTGCCACCTTTTTCTTTTTCCTCCATCTCATACGTGCAGCGAGTCAACAACTGGTGGACGAGCAATTACAAAGAAACAAGCGCCAACACCAACCCGTGCTTCTGCTCGGTTGAACAAAGGCGCCTCCATTGCTGGTGACACCCCTTCCACCAGGTCACCTCCTCGCACGACGACGACCAACACCGGGGATCTTGTCGTGTTGCCAGACCCGAGGAAGGCAGTCAAGAAGTAGGTTTTTTCCATGCGCTTTCATTGACATAGCGCTATATTTTCTTGATTTTCCAATGCATTCGTTTAGCTTGTCACAATGTCTTCTGTCATCGCCCCCCACATGGGCAACTGTTGTTTTCCAAATGATTTTTTCCTTCCTTTTTTAAGTGTATGGCAACTCCTACTGGTTTTTACATGGCAACTGGCATCTAGGCCAAATGTTAACTTAACTGTACCTAATGGCAACTGCCACCTTCACCAGTGGCTTGTGAGCTCATCCCACACGTAGGATTGAAATTGCATTCATGGCAGATCAGACATTTTTATCATTCTTCAAGTGGGCCAACATGGCAACTGCTGCTAGATTTTGTATGGCAACTGCTAATTATGACACATGGCAACTCACGTTCCCCTTACATGGCAACTACCAGCTTTTCCACTTGTTTTTCATTTTTTTAAGATTTCTACCATGGCAAACATATTTTCTGTTCATTTTTAATACCTTTTTCATGTGCTCTATTTTTTTTGTAGGATGAAGAAGACTACTATGCGTGGGGCCAAGCATATCAGTAAGGACCCGTTCGAACGCCTGCATTCAAAGTTGTCAATGGGGGGCAACTCAGATGTACCTGAGGCGCAAGGCGACAATACTGCTGCTGCACCGTCAACCGCTCCCACCAACTCTGATGCTAGTGGCCGACCATCTCCGCCGGCTGCAGATGTGCAGGCTAGAACAACAAACATCCGTACATCGGGGAGTGACGAGTCGATATCCGCCAGGATAGCTGAAATATTGCCAACTCTTCTGGCAATGAAGGATGCTGCTGTGAGCCATGCCACCCCATCAGCAAGCGTTGAAGTGGACGCCCCCGAGACGAACCTAAGCAAGGAAGATTCCCGCTCATCTGACACTGATTCCAAGCGCGTGCGTCTTGGCCCTCCTGTGTCCACGACAGAAGTGGCTGAGGCGGCAGTTCACAATGATATGCCATCTACAGGTGAGAGTCCTGGCACAACAGCTCCAGCTCCTGTCGGTGCAGATACTGCTAAGGCGACTGTTTCACGTGCTGGTCTTCCACCTAGGCGTCGTAGCCCCCGCAAGCAACTAACAGACATACCCAACGCACCGGCTGTAGCTAGGAGCAGGAGAGACGAGTCTGGTTATGTTCCTGCGTCCACACTGTTCCCGCCACCTGCCAGAAGCAATGTGATGGAGAAACCGGAAGTCCGGAGCACAGCTGATGCAGGTGTCAAGCCGGGCACGAGTGACGCAGGTGAACGCCCGAAGCAGACTGCACCTTTACCCGCAGTGGAAATCCCCAGCTTAAATCTGCGCACTTCCAGGCTCTCAGTCAATGTGGGTGTCCCCTACAGCCCAAACAAGAAGATTGTCATGAAAGCTACGGCTGATACATCTGACAACATGCCCCGCCCTGCAAATAAGCCCGATCATTCTGTAGCGGCCGATTCAGATATGTTTGTCGATCTTTCACCCTTGGATTCTGCCCCGCAAGTCATTCGTGGTCCGGCTAGTAGGCATGAGAGGCACCCAATGGCCTTCACCCCACCGAGCTTCAGCCTTGGCATCAGTCAAAATCAACCGGTGGTGCAAGATCCTACGCCAGTTGCCTTTGCTTTCCCGGGAGGCATGCCCGCAATGACGGCGCAGCCAATGGTCGAGGGCAGGAAGGCTGTCAAGTTCGCAGAGCCGATAGTGCAAGGTACACTTATCATGTCCTTATGATTTTTTTTGTATACATCTTTGTACTTTGAATTTTGTCGCAATCATATTTTTTTCGGTGTTCTCACTTGTGATGGCAACTGACATATGATGACATGGCAAACTGGATTTGATAAAATGTCACCTACATTTTTTTGCTGACATGTTGTATTTCACATTTTTGGGCAACCACATGGCAACTGAAGTTGATTCAACATGTCAACTGTAGTTGCTATCACATGGCAAATACAGTGCATCACACATGGCAACTGGATCTGCCGCACCATGTCACCTGCATTTTTTGTTTCCATGCTGCATTTTTCCATACGACAAGCACATGGCAAGTGGAGTTGTCACAACATGGCAACTGTAGTTGCTGTGACATGGCAACTACAGTCCAACTAGATGGCAACTACAGTGCAACTACATGGCAACTGTAGTTGCTATGATATGGCCACTATAGTTGGACCACACATGGCAACTGCCCAATTTTTGTGCCTACATCTCACATCATGCACCCTATCTTCTCACAATCCATCTGTTTTTGATTTCTAGGTATCCTAATCCATTTTTTTAACCTTGCAGCCACCCCCGAGGAGATTTCACCATCACTTGATGAAGCTTACCGCAGGATCAAGGAGGCAGCATTGCAGAGGAAGTCCTCACGAGGGCAAGGGCAATCAAGTTCCAACGTGCCTGCAGCTACGGTATCTGAGGATACCATTAGGAGTGCCACCCCTGGTTCTGTGAGGCAGCAGAGGGTAGTTCACCCACCTCCCACGGAAGACTACGAGCCCGATTTCAGAGCCACCAAGGAACATACCCAGCTGTATGATATTGTCAAGCGGTTTGGAAATGCGAGGGCCAGCAGCAAGCACATGAAGGAGCTGAAAGCGTAAATGACCACACCACATAATCTCTCATTTTGCTTTGCTCCTTTTTTACCATTCATTTTCTTTGTACTTTCTATACACGATCCGCTTACGTTTTAGTTCTTTAATTTTTTTTACTTAGTAGGCATGATTCTTTCATGTTATATCATTTTCATACAGCTCATGTTTGGACAGAACCAAGGTCATTCAATGCGAAGCGACGTACGTTGACCTCGGTGATCTTGCCGAGTCCGTGAGGCCAAACGGTAAAATGTCGACGAATGTAGTTGCATGCGGGATCGACTACATCAACAATCACATCGATGTGTGTGCCGACAAGATAATCATGCATTACAGTGTGACCTGCAAAATATGGGATGGTGACTTCCACCACAAAATCCTGAGGAAGAATTTTGCTCAACACGGTGAATTCAAGCTCACACTAAAGAAATATGTGAGTACTCCTTCCCTGTTTGCACTGTTTTTTTCACATGGTATGGTTTTTTGCCATCATCTGCACTCTGTTTTTTGTGGCAGATGTTTTCATGTGGCAACAACTGCCGTGCACACTGACTTTTTGATTTTTCCTTCCTGTGCAAACTATGTGGCAACTTCATAGTAAAATACACGGCAAATTTTGTTCATACATGGACGGCAACTTTTCTTTCAACCACCCCCACCCATAACCAAACATTCTACGTGATTCTAATTTTTTTGTCCCTCTGCTGTTCTTCATGTGAACTCTGCTTCTCATTTCATTCACTTTTTAAATGCAGGTCGTGTTCCCCATGTTCCAGGAGCTTGCACCACATGACCCACATGACAAGTGTGGTCACCACTATGCGATATGTCTTGACCTGAAGAACCAACGTTTTGAGGTGCTTGATTCAATTCGTTCGGAAGCTGATGCAGACCTTACTATGCATGCTGAATTCTTCATCAACAACCTCAAAGAGACATGGAACCGTCACTACGAACACTCAAAGGTCCAGATCAGGCATTTCCCGACTGAGTACGTGGCGACTGTGAAGCAAGGGAACACGTAATTTCTTACCCCCCCCTCCTTCATGCGCCATTTACATCAATCTAACCCCTTATTTGTTGTCACATCTGAATTGAAGTCTACCTTTGCTATGTCTGTCCTTTTTGCATGTTCACCTGACTCTTTTTCTTCTGCAGGACGGACTGTGGCTTTCACGCGTTGGAATACTTTGCAAAGTGGGAAGGTAGACTTGTCCCTGCTGTCACAGCTGCAATGGTTGTTGAGCTCCGGAAAATCTACATATGGAACTGGTTAACGAATGAAGATTTCAACAAGCGGTCCGGAGCACGCGAGTTCGTGGAGGAAGCTGTCAAGAAAGTCACCAAGAAATACAAGTGATCACGTGGCGTTACACACCGGACGCATACCTTACATTCTGTTGCCGAGGAATGTAAGGTACTACCTCTTTGTTCTTGTCGAAAACTATGTGTTTGTGTGCTATGTTAATACTGCAACCCCGCGTAGCCTACTATGTAGTGGTGGTGTGTGAGCCACATTTGAACAGTCTCTGTAATATATGTGTGGACGTGAACCTTTTTAGGCGCTACAATAGATATGTTTTATGTTTATCATTATTACTATGGTTTCATCGTTTCTAGCACCGGTTTTGCTGTTTCGAATGCGTTTACGATGTTTTAAAAAAGGTGGAAAATGTAGTTCATCAGACATGGGTAGTGAAAGTCATCGTCGTTTTTCATTTTGGATGTTTTGCTTCTTCTTTTTCATCGCTAACTGCACCGGCTAGCATGGGTAGGTTGATCATGTAGCCACAACCTTTGCTGCGGTTTATGCACGTTACGCTTTTTCCAACTTGTTTCCCATACATTTCACACAACACACTATGTGTCAATAAATCGCGTCGATTTGTCATTGAAATATATGCCATGTAGAGTCATTACAAATACCATGGCATATTTTCAGTACAAATAACATGGCAGATACAGTACAAACAACATGGCAGATCCAGCATAATTAACATGGCAGATACAGTACAACTAACATGGCAGATCCAGTACAACTAACATGGCAGATCCAGTACAACTAGCATGGCATATTTAGTATATAATAGCATGGCATATTTAGTATAAAATAGCATGGCAGACTACCTACACATAACATGGCAGATTAACTACACATAACATGGCATATTAAGTACCCACAACATGGCAACTGCATTTATCCATTCAATAAATTTTCCTTCCACTTCTGATGCCCCTCAAGAGTCATTATCCCAATTATTTTTAAAACAAAAATTCTCATCATCTAGGGTACAAAACAAAATGTCCACAAGGACCATATCACATCGCCCCAATTTTTGCTTATGGATTGCCTGCCCCTTTCTTCGTTTTCTTGTGTTTTGCTTGAATCTCCAATCCCGACTTGTACCTTATTTCTCTTGGACGACCCTTTGTGATGGAATGGGGTGGGTTCCTGACCTGGGTCTGTGTGCTTGCTGTTCCAGATCCTATCTCCGAGTTTTCAGATGATGGCCCCGTGGATGAAGGCACACTTGATGTGCGGGGGAAACGGTGTAAGGCTTCCTCAGCTTTCCTCTTCTTGATCTCATCAAGCTCTCTTTTCAGTGCCTTCCTGTGTTTTTCTGCGACTCTCGCTGTCTCATCACTCTTGCACGCTTCATCAATTAGCTCAGCATAGTTCTTTGTCAGCACAACATGCCTCACGGCTTCCATGGTTGCCTCAGGTCTCTCGTCATGCACAGCCAGAACTGCGTTTGTTGTCTGAGGCGCAAACGCGTCGTCAGCGTCCCAAGTCCATCGCCGCCTTATGAAATGGCGGGGCATCCGTGTCACAGCGTTCATGTCCATTACTTTTAGTATGTGACAGCACACAATGCCGTCCCGTTCGAACTTGCAGCATTGGCAGTAGTATTCGCCTTGTTCGATCGAGGCTTTCACGAAGTAGTTCCTTCCTTTGTCCGGGTCTTCAGGTTCTGAATCTGACATGCCCAAAATGGAACACACCTTGAAAGTATGTTCGTCCACCTGGAAAGCCGTGAACATGCCGGCACACTTTATTTCTTCCTAGAATCTGCAAGTTTTGTTTGTTTTTCTGTTACACATGGCAACTGTAGTACATAACACATGGCAAATGTAGCACATAACACATGGCAACTGTAGTACATTAGACATGGCAACTGTAGTACATTAGACATGGCAACTGTAGTACATTAGACATGGCAACTGTAGTACATTTAGACATGGCAAATGTAGTACATTTAGACATGGCAAATGTAGTACATTTAGACATGGCAAATGTAGTACATTAGACATGGAAAATGTAGTATATTAGACATGGCAACTGCATTGCACTTCCAACTGGCCATTGTCATTTCCATACAAACATCCCAAATAGAAGCACAATGCTTACAACATGGCCACTGCATTCATTAAACATGGTAACCTCAGTTGAGCAAATATGGCATTTTTGCATTTCAGGAAACATGTCAACTTGCATTTCATAAAACATGGCAAAATGCAGTTCAGTAAACATGGCAACTACACAACATTTTCATTTTGGCATTGGCATTTTGCATACAACATGCCTAGTGGAAGTACAGTGCATTAAAGATGGCAATTGCATTTCATTGAACATGGAAAGTGCATTCCATTTGAATATGGCAAACTGCAGCTGAGCAAGCATGGCAAAAACAGTGGTTCACTAAACATGGCAACTGCAGTTGAGTAATCATGTTAAACACTAGTTCATTAAACATGGCATCCTCAGATCATGGCAACTGCATTGCATTCTACATGGCCCCTACTGCATTCATTCTTGTGCAAATAAGACTGTAACGCAACTGACTTACTTGTTAAAGATCTTGTTTGTGTATATCTTGCTCATTTGACTCTCCATCGGTAAATACGTTAGCAATCTCGGCTGGTTTAGCGCGGTGGTAGCTTCTTGCTGTAGCTTAGATCCCAGAATTTTTTGTTGCAAAGCTGTGTACTATTTGGAAAACTGTAGTAATGAGTTGCCAGGGCTCACGTACCACTTCAAAATAGCATTGAACCCCTCGCTGCGCTGCGTAGTCTGCAGAAAGGGGAAGAAGCACTGCATGAAGTAGGCCGGCACCCAGTACATTCGCTTCTCCCACAGGCTAGCAAGCGTCTCGTTGTCTTGGACTTGATATGTTTCTATCATGGCCATCCAGCTCCTTTCAAACTCCTCCACCGTCAAGCTGTGGTCCACGCACAGCTCGAATGCCTTGTGGAGCTCTGGACGGTCAGCAAAGAACCGTCCTAGCGTCTCCTCAGCCTTCTTTATAATGTGCCACCTGCAGTGCCTGTGCACTTCCAACGGAAAGACTCCCTCTATGCCTGCACGCATGCTGAAATCCTGGTCTGTTATTATGTTCATCGGAGCAAGTCCATCCATGCACTCCAAGAAGGTCTTGAACAGCCAAACGTACCCATCCGTGTCTTCGTTCCGAACGAGCCCACAGCCGAACTGCAATGACTGATTGTGGTTATTTATTCCTATGAACGGAGCGCATGGCATCTTGTACATATTGGTGAGGTACGTCGCGTCAAATGAAATGCAATCTCGGAAATGTTTATAGGCTCTCCTTGCAGCACCATCCACCCAATACATGTTCCTGACACGGTCCTCATCGTCCAACCTTATCCTGTAGAAGAAATCTGGATCTTCCTTCGCTTTCTCATCGAAGTATGCCATTGTGGCCTCTATGTCAGCCAACTTGCTCTCTCTATGGTATTTGGCCTGTAGGTTTGTGACGTCAGCTGGTATGTACGACATGCTACTCAGAGTCCCCTTTTTGCTGTGGATGAGCGATAGTATCTGGACCATTCTTGATGGACCGATGTTACAATCGTGTAGCAGCTTTACGAATTGCCTTTCTACGAGGGTGAACCCTCTATGGGCGGTCAGAAATTTTACCAGGTCGAACTTCTTTATGAGTTTATGGTTGTGCTCGTCAAAATATTCAGTGACCACCCACTGTGTACCATCTACGTTTAGCTTACACCGGACAGGGCATTCAGTCTTTAGAATGATACCTCTCTTTCGTTCCGGAACGACAGGCGCAACACCTTTCACCTTCTTGTTCCTCCGTGCCTTGTGGCACCTCATATCACCTTTGCTGTACTCGTTAGTTTTCTTAATTTTCCTATGGTATTCGGTGTTGACCGCAAATCCATGGAACTTTGCATATGTCTGGTAGAATTCCTTTGCTTCTTCGAATGATTCAAATCTCTGCCCAACGTACGGTGGCTGAGGTACCACGATCTCTGATTGCCCACAATCTTCATCCCCTTGTGCGTCATCGTCAGTTTCATCATTCACTTCAGTATCGGCGGCAGTTCCATCTACTTGAGTGTTGCTAGTGCTTGTCTTCAAAGGGGTGCTTGTCGGCATTGCTGGAATGATTGCCATTTCCGACTCCGACTCGAAATTGTTTGTGGCATGATTGTCTGCTGGCTGGTGGAACGCGTCTTCCGTGTGCTCAGAGCTCCCCGCAGTAGATGTCCCCGCACCGCTGTTCATTGTAGTTGTAGGCCATGTAATAGAAAAACCAGGTACGAGAGTAAGATTTTTTGTTTGAATAACATGTTTATCCCAACGGATCACATCAAATTCGAGTGATTTGGCATGACATCATTTCAAACAGCAAGCCGTAAGTCTGTGCGTGGACATGTATGGCAACTGTAGTTGTCCAGTCATGGCAGCTACGGTTCAACAAACATGGCAACTATTGTTTGCCAATGCACAACAACAAGCTCCTTTATTTTAGTACGAAAACTTGGGTTCTATGTGCATGGCAGCTGCAGTCTTGCATACATGGCAAACACTGCAACCAACAAATGGCAACCACTGTGTTCTAGCAACAAAACTACTGCATTATATGATTAATCTCATTAGGCGAAATGCAATAAACCATCAGTGATGTAGACATTTTTTAGCAGTTGGCAATTTTTCAAAGACAATACATGACTCATTTACATGCAACCACTTGTCAGCGTTTTATGCTTGGTTTTTGTCCGCCGTCACTGCTTCAATTCCTTTTTCTTGGCACGCGCGGTTTTTTTTGCCAGAAAAACAAATGTAGTGCTGTTTTGTGGTTCAGTTTTTTTCCTTACCTTCTTGTGCTGCATGCGACCATCTTGTGTGGTCTGTGACACCAAAATGACGTGCTCCAGCTGCAATTTTTGAAGCTTGCCACGAGACGTTTGCCGGGTTACCACCATCGTACTAACCTGTAAGCATAGCAGTGGTTGGTCAATTCATGGCAAATGCAGTTTTGTGCTAGCACGGCAACTGCAGTTGCCCCTGACGTGGCAACTGCAGTTGTCATGGCATGGCAACTACTGTTGTCATGGCATGGCAACTGTAGTTGCACTTGCATGGCAACTACAGTTTTCCATCCATGGCAACTGAAGCTGTCCAGGGATGGCAACAACAGTTGTCCAGGGATGACAACTGCAATTTTTTACACATGGCAATTGTAGATGTCCAGTCATGGCAATTGCAGTTGTCAACTATGCTCCTTCTGCTAAGTGCGCATCCGCAACTTCACTTTTTTATGTACTCACCTGTGTGTGACGTCGATGGCAGGTACATGGGTGGTGCCTTATGTCACGCGCTACATGAGGGCTCTGCATTTTCACCCGTGATAACTCGTGAGTCCTTTTCTCATTTTTTTTGCATGTTCATTTTTCATGTCCACACCAGTATGCGCTCTTTTTCTGTTTGCGTTACCTTGATTAGCCATATTAGCTAGTTGAAGTTGGCTGCCCATACATTTGTCAGTGTTAGCGCCTTGCGACTGAACTTGCCACGGGGCCCCCCTAAGAGTGTTTTGGTCATAAGAACCTGCAAAAAAATGACAGTGTACGACATAAGTAGAATATCATCTTCATTGTTGCCAAGATGGTAACTATTCTCTTTTTTTGTTATCACGCATCATACCAACGCCTGCATACTGTTCTAGTAGTGGCAGCAACGGCCCTGCAGAGATGAGTTGACTGTACTCTGATGCATCCCAAGGGGGCGTTTCTGGCCTTTGAGAACCCCAAGTATCAGCGCCATCTTCGTGATTCATTCTTTCCGTTTCTCACTTCTTTCCAATGTGATCTCAATCGCTGCACGAACATTGCACATAGAAGATAGGGATGGCAAGCAACAGGTCAACTAGGTGGCAGTTACTGACAACGAAAGGTGGCAACTGCCGTTATACACAGGTGGCAATTAATTTTTCCCACCCCCTTTCATTCCAAAATTGTCCTTCCTCTCCTTTTTTTAGGGATTCCCACACATCCATTTTCATGCCCAACTACTTGCGTCAATCAAACTAGGAACTTAAGTTAATCACAAATGTATTACATGGCAGATCTAGTGTATTTTGCCTGGCAATTGCGAATATACACTGAACCATGCAGTGTTCTACCCCTATAGCATGGATCCAGTACCAGATCGTGAGATTTTCAACCTTAAGGATGAGAAGGATGAGATCGGGAGATTTCACCTGGTTTTAGCTAATTGTCTCTGGAGGGCTGGGTTGGAGTGGGTGGTGGGGGTGGGGAGGGTTGGGGTGTGGTTTGCGGTGGGAGTGCCCTATGGATCTGCCTTGGTGGCCATGGCAACCATAGATGGCCGGCGACGGAGGTCGGGGTTTGAGAGGTGGGGGACGATGGCGGCAGACGAGAGAGGGGATGGATCGGAGGCCGGGAACGGCTGGGTCATGCGGGCAGCGTGTCGTCTGGCCCGGACGAGGCAGTGCGGGCGGGGTTGCCACACACCGGACGTGCGGGCTGTGCAATTGCGTGCTCGGACGCGGTCGTGCGGGCGGGTTATTGTTCACGCCACACGAGGCGTGTGGGCGGGTTCGCATACATGCCACACGTGTGGCAGTTATCGCGAACCTTTTTAAAATTACGATCAGTTTTGATAAAAACAGACAAGTTTTTTAAAAAATGTGAACAATATTTTGAATTGTTGAAAAAAAACTAAAAACAGGAACATATTTTGAATTTGTGAACAGATCCTGAAAAAATATGAACATTTTGTTAAATTCTGAAGAAAAATTCACAAACATGAACAAGTTTTGACAAAATGTGAACATTTTTTGAATTTGTGAACACTTTCCAAAAAGAGGAGCATTTTTTAATTTGTGAACAAATTCTGAGAACAGGAGCATTTTTTAATTTGTGATTTTTTTAATAAAAATGGAACATTTTTTTAGAATCAGGAACACTGCAATAGATAAACGGATCTCGTCTACATCATGTCATCATTCTTATTACATTACTCCGTTTTTCCATGAACTTAATACATTAGATACATGCTGGATAGCGGTCGATGCGTGGAATAATAGTAGTAGAAGCAGGCAGGAGTCGGTCTACTAATCTTGGACGAGATGCCTATATAATGATCATTGCCTGAATATCGTCATGATTATTTGAAGTTTTATCAATTGCCCTTTGATGGATGGTTGGATGTGGACGGGGCAAGTAGTGGCGGCATGCGCAAGTATATATCCTTGGATGTCTCCCTAGTCCGGGCCTGTTTCGGCGACCCGGACAGGTCCGTGTTCGACACGAAAGACAACACATGTCTTCCCAGCAACCGATGGTAGTTTACAGTTATGAAGATTTTGCAAAACCACTTTTTTTTCGAGAATCATGGGGTATTTATTCCAAGGTTATAGAATTACAATCTTCAGCGACTAGCTCACCAACACACACACAAAGGGGGATGGTTTAACCAACATGCATAACTCTCCCCGTTTCACCCACCGCTTGGGGCGATTTGGGCTTGGCTGCCCAATCTCGCCTTTGGGCTTAGATCTGGATGTGTCGGGTCCCGACAGGGCCGACTATGCAGCTGACCACGTCGGCGGGCGCCGACGCTCGCAGCTTCAGGCGCTGCTGCCGCCCCGCCTCTGCTCCCTACACCGCCGGCGGCCTCGCCGTGGCCGCGGCCCCTCTGGTCGTTGCCGTGGCCGACGCCCCTGGTGGCCTCGGTCGGGGGGCACCCGCCCGTTGATCCACCCAGCCACGCCCACTCGGGCCTTGCTCGCTTGCGGGTGCCAGCGCCCCCGTTTTGCCCAGCGCCCATGAGGCCCTTTGGGCCACTGACCATGCGGGCCCACGCCCTGAAACTATATATATATATAAAAGGTAAGTAATACTAATTAAATAGTTAATTAATTAATTAACTTAATTAATTGTGTTTAATTAGACTAGTTAAACTTAGTTAATCCAATGAACTAGCTAAACTAATTAATATGTTAATTAGGGTTATGTGTCAATGACAGCTGGACCCACTTGTAAGTTTGACCCAACTCGGTTGACTGCTGACATCATGCTGATGTCGTGGTAACGTCATAACCCTTTTTTAAAAATCTGGTAATTCCAAAAATGTTTTAAAAACTTTAATAAATCATAATAAATAATTTGTAGCTCGGATGAAAAAGTTTTATACATAAAAGTTGCTCAGAACGACGAGACGAATCTGAACATGCGGTCCATTCGGCCGCCACACATCCCTAGCATAGCAAACGTTGAACTTTCCCTCTCCGGTTCATCTGTCTGACAGACGTCCGAAACCGGGAAAACTTTCCCGGATGTTTTCCCCCTTCGCCAGTATCACCTAGCACCGCGTTCGAACACTTCTAGCCCCGCTTTTTGTCTTGTTAAACATATGTTTGCGTGTATTTACTGTTTCTTCCCCCTCTTCTCTCCGGTAGACCCCGAGACCGCTGTTGATGCCCCTGTGGTGGACTACGTCACCGACGACCCTCCTTCTTGTCTAGGCAACCAGGCAAGCCCCCCCCCCCCTTGATCATCCCGATATCGCCCATTCTATACTCTCATGCTTGCATCAGATTTTGCTACTATTATTGATTGCTCCTATTCTGATGCATAGCCTGCTTTTGTAACCTGCTGTTGTACCTTACCTGTTTATCCTAAACTGCCTAGTATAGGTTGGTTAGTGATCCATCAGTGACCCCCACCTTATCCTTGTTGCCCCTGCTTCATCATCGACGACTCGATCAGCGTGATCGATGACCAGAGCCCGACACCTCACATCACATCACGCCACTTTTGTTGCTCGACTCTGCAGAGCTACTATCGAGTGCCAAGGGTGATCCCTCATAACGCACTCCTGATGATAATTCTGTAGTGTAGCTATTCGGTCGTGGTCATCGAGTGTGATTTCCTCTTTCACCATTCCCGATACGGCTCTGTCGTTCAACACCTCAAGTGTGAACCTCGAGGGTGGTCCCTCTTACATTCACCTTGATGATTACGTTGAGCGGAATCCACCGTGGGTGATTCCTCGGGTTTTCCCCTTGATGTTTGGACACACGGTTACCTTGAATTTACTTGAGACCATTGTTGAAGTCGGGTCGGACCTGAGGGGTACCCGCGAGTTGATGTGAAAGTCGGGCCGGCCCGTTGAGCACCCGCGAGTTTTCCACGTGGCGCGGCCGGGCAGTCTGGGCCCTTGCCATAAGTCCATGAGACGGGGCGACGGGGTCACCTTATCATGAGTCTCTGCTCTTTTGCACGAGCCCCCAATGCACTAACAGGTTTGGGTATTTGTTCTAAGTTGGCCTCTGGCCTTTATGCACTAACCACCACGCGAGAATAGATATGGGCCTCAACGTTGCAGTATCAGCCGAAGCTTTGTCAGATGTCCAGTTTAGCAGTGTGGCACAGTCGGATCGTGCTGGCCATCCGAGGCGGTGCTGGCATTCACCCTGCTCACAACGACCCGGAGTGCTGCAGGCGATGGGCCCAAGACCCCGGAGTGCTTAGGATGTAGACCGGCGGGGACCTCTCTGCTGAGCCTAGGTAGGGCTGTGATGTGTTGATCTTCTGAGGGTGGGTATAGACCCTAGAAAGGTGTGTCTGGCCAGAGTGATCGAGCGTGTTGGGTAACGTGGTGCACCCCTTCAGGGAAGATACATATTCGAATACCGTGTCCATCGTAATGGACGTTCAGACTTATATCCTGATCTTATATAACTAGAAATGAATACTTGAGATACGTGATGGATATGTGGCTCCGGGATTGCTTTCTCGCAGGGAGTCGAGGAAGGATCTCTGGGTGCTGATGTTACAACATGCTTGTTAAATATTAAACTGCTATTCTTTACTCTTCTACATGCTGCAAGATGTTCGGAGCTGCGTGAAGATGCTAGTCTTCGATAGGCTAGGCATTCCCCCTCTATTCTGGCATTCTGCAGTTCAGTCCACCGATTCAAACCTTCCATTTGATACCAGTGCATACTTAGTATAGATCTGATGCTTGCGAGTACTTTGGATGAGTACTCACGGTTGCTTTGCTACCCCTTTTCCCCCTTCTTTCTTCTTTCCGGTTGTTGCAACCAGATGGTGGATCCCTGGAGCCAGATGTCATCGCCGATGGATGCTACTACGTTGAGACCGCTGACGACTAGGAGTAGTTAGGAGGTCCCAGGCAGGAGGCTTTGCCTCTTCGTTCATGTTGCTTTTGTGCTAGCCTTCTTAAGGCATCCTTGTTTAACTTATGTCTGTACTCAGATATTGTTGCTTCCGCTGACTCTCTTGTGTATCGAGCTTGTATTCGATCCCTCGAGGCCCCTGGCTTGTAATATAAAGCTTGTATTATTTTAATTTGTGTCTAGAGTTGTGTTGTGATATCTTCCCGTGAGTCCCTGATCTTGATCGTACACATTTACGTGTATGATTGGTGTACGATTGAATCGGGGGCGTCACACTTCAAATATTGAGCACCCTCCCAGAAATGTAAATTTCAACTGACTCTAACTTTATCATCCATCTAACTGTATATTTGTGATAGAACGCAGAAGTGGCAATCATCGTCAAGACATGGTATACTGGATTTAGCAAGAGTCAGCACTTCACCTCAGGACATGATCTCTTGCATTTGTGAATCGTGCATCCAAAATAGCGATTTTGCTCACGAGAGACCTCTTCTCATCCTCAGTTGTGAAAAAGGCCGCTGCCTCGGTAGTATTTGCTCATCATCATCAATCAAAGCTTCTTTGAAAGCCTGCAATGTTGTGATAAGGATAGAATAAGGTTTTTCTTTGCCCACGGGACTATCATCTGCAACACAGTTTTTAGTAACTTCAGCTTCTGAACCATCCTGTCACAAAGAAAAAGAAAAATACGAGTGTACATTTATGCAAGGCTATATATTCTAATGATACAGATCAACCTTTTATCTTTAACACAAGCAACAAAAGTAAAATGATGCACAGTGACCATCTCATAACAGTTACCAATTATCATGGAGGCCTGCCTGGTCGTTGTCTGCAGGCGCGTTCGGGCGCGTCCGCGGACATTTCAGGGCCCAAATTTGCAGGTTGCGGCTGCGACAGTAGATGCCCTTAGGCTATCCACTTTGGGGATTTTGCTATGTGCACATGAGAAGGCATCCACTGTGGGGATTTTTTTGTGCTGATCCACTTTGGGGATTTTGCTTGTGTCTCGGCACCACTGTTGGAGTGCGACAAGCCCTATTTTGTTAGCACAGTATATATGCTTGAATACGTTGCACAAACCGAGCCAGCTTACATGGAAGCCGATGACTGGGATATACATATATGTTGTGTCTATCACATCAGGTATCATGTGATAGAAAATTTGTGAAAGATGATTTTTGAGCTTGGTGGTTGAGTGAGTGTGTGTGGGTGGGGGGGGGCATGTTCTACATAGACGTCGATTAATGCATGGTGATTTCTGTACTGAGAAGTAAGATGAGGCAGATTACGGTAAGACAAGTTTGGCTGGGATCAGACACACAAGCTAGTGATCTGGATAGTCCAGCGGGTCGACAGTGATATTCGTCGAAATAGAAGACAATGATGATTGCACTCAATGACATAGGAACGTGATGATAGTGGTGGCCAACTTTTGGGCGTGACAACACACATCGCATGCCCGAGGGCTTGTGCGGTTCAACAAATTAGGATGTGGGGTTAATTCAAGATGATGTACACATGAGAGCTTAGAGTCAGGAACCTTCACGGGAGCTTGAGGATCAACACTGCTGAAAGGATCGATATGGTTGACTAGAGGGGGGTGAATAGGCAACTAACAATTTTTAAGTTTTTCTTTAAAATTTAAACCTTGCAACAAAATAGGTTGTCTAGATGTGCAACTACGTGGCCAACCTATATGATGCAAAGACAACTAGCACACAAGCATGCAATAGACACAACACAAGTAGGCTTGCAAAAGTAAAGGCACGAAATAACCAAGAGTGGAGCCGGTGGAGACGAGGATGTGTTACCGAAGTTCCTTCCTTTTAAAGGGAAGTGCGTCTCCGTTAGAGCGGTGTGGAGGCACAATGCTCCCCCAAGAAGCCACTAGGGCCACCGTAATCTCCTCACGCCCTCACACAATGCGAGATGCCGTGATTCCACTATTGGTGCCCTTGAAGGCGGCGACCGAACCTTTACAAACAAGATTGGGGCTATCTCCACAACACTTGGAGGCTCCCAACAACACCACGAAGCTTCACCACAATGGAGTATGGCTTCGAGGTGACCTCAACCGTCTAGGGTGCTCAACACCCAAGAGTAACAAGATCCACTAGGGATAAGTGGGGGGAATCAAATTTCTCTTGGTGGAAGTGTAGATCGGGGCCTTCTCAACCAATCCCGAGCAAATCAACAAGTTTGATTGGCTAGGGAGAGAAATCGGGCGAAAATGGAGCTTCGAGCAACAATGGAGCTTTTGGGGGAAGAGGTGAGTCAACTAGGGGAAGAAGACACCTTTATATAGTGGGGGAAACAATCCAACCGTTACCCACCAACCAGCCACGCACAGAGCGGTACTACCGCTTGGGCAGGGCGGTACTACCGCTGATAAGCGGTACTACCGCTCCCTCCCAGCGATACTGCCGCACTGACGAGGGATACAGGGTCCTGTCCCCCGAGCGGTACTACCGCGGAAGTATAGGCGGTACTACCGCTTGGAGCGGTACTACCGCCCCTACTGCCGCCACTAGTACCATAAAACCCGACACGAGAAATAGCAGTCGAGAATCGAGGCGGTAGTAGCCCGGAACCACTGCGGTACTACGGCCGAAGCTCACAAGCTGTACTACCGCTCGGGGAGCGGTACTACCGCTTGATGAGCTTCGGCGGTACTACCGCTGAAGAACGCGGTACTACCGCTGGGACAGGACAGGCAGACACAAATTAAGGAAATATAGCTCCAATGAAGCGGAAAGAAGCATCAGGTGTGATAGGGATGTGTACGTGTTGATTCCACCCTAGCCTTACCAAAGCGGATCCCCTCTTGATAGTACGGTGACTCCTACGAAACTAGACCACCAGGATAGAAACGAAGGAGCTACACCGTCTTGAATAAAACACCGAGGGGAAGTAATCATCTCGTGCCAAAGGATGAATCTCTGAAAGAACTCAAGGCACACGATTAGTCCGCAAAAGCATTGTCATCAATCACCAAAACATCTTGGGGATAAATATGCCCTTACAATCCCCCTTTTTGGTGGATTGATGACAATACGGGATTTGCACAAACAGGAAAGATATAGGATCAGTGCAAAGCCCCACGACCTAAAATGTAGAAGGGATCCCCCTGGATGTGTGCTGTCTAGATAAGTGCTTTGGACTGCACGACACAGATACCAGGATCAACGCTCCCCCTACATTTTAGAGACCAACTACCTAAGCATGATATATGAGAGCAATACAGATAACAGGATAAGCATGCAACTCATAAGCTAGATAGATAAGCTAGATAGATATAGATAAAGATATTCGAAAGATAAGGTAGCATATGTCTCACACCATGTGACTAGAACTTAGGTCTCACTGGCATAAACTAGACACAAACCAAACCAGGCAAACGCGAGAAAACACAAACGACGGAAAATATAACACAAATCCCTAAACTCTCTCCCCCTTTGGCATCGAGACACCAAAAAGGAGAGGAAGTGTTGCTACAGCTCCAGGTGATAGCAAGAGAATCAGATCTCAGCGGGATTGTCTGTGCCACCATCGTCGGTCGGGAAGTGCTCGACATCAGAATCGGTCCACGGGCAGTGCTGCTGAATCCACTCCTCCTCCTCAGTAAGCTGGTCCTCAGATCCACTGTTAACAGTGGCACCCAACTGGCGCTTGAGTTCCTTGTGACGACGACGGGCCTTCTTCTCACCCACATGAGTCATGTACTGACCGTGAGCCTCCATGTCGAACAACTTCTTCATCTTGAGCTTGAGCTTCTTTGCCCAAGAGGGCTCTGCCGCAGAAGGCACATAGTCATCATCATCCTCAGCCTCGGTCTCAGCCTCCTCCTCGGTCTCCATGGCAGTGGCAGACGAAGGAACTCCAGATTTAGGGACCTGAGAGCCCCAGTTGTCCTTCTTCCTCAGACGCTTGATGTCGTGAGAAACCAACTCCCCGGTCTCTAGCATCACCTTGGGATAGACACGACCCCATGCCTTCTCAATAAGCAGCATGATGAACGGACCATAAATCGGGCACTTGCGCTCGGAGATAGCAGATAACAGCTCAGACCACATAACATGGGATATATCCAGGGACTCTCCGGTGTTTTGTTCCTTCTCACGCTGGCAGAAGAGAAGCATGTCCACGAGATAAGAATGAACCATATCCAGATTCCCGATGCGAGGGAAAAGAGTCTCACGGAAGACACGGTGAAGAATGTCCAGAAAGGCAGGAAGCTCATATGTTTCCTTCTTCGTCTCAGGGTTGATCTTCAAAGTGCAGTAGGGCCATAGAGCTTGCTTGTGAGTGGCGGAGGTGTTGCGGTGTGGGCGAAAGCCGACAGGAGACGCAAGCCCTTGATCTTCCACCCCAATCAATTCCATGAACGCCTTCCACTTGACTGAAAGCAACTTGCCATTGGTCATCCAAGTCAGTGTCCTGTCCTCATCAGTCCCGAGATGAACCGTGGCATAGAATTGGGCCACAATATCAGCATCATAATCTTTGTTGAATTGCATGACACCAAGAATGTTCAGTTGAGTGCACATCTGAAGAGCTTCACCAAAGTAATCAGGATCCTTCTCCATATGGTCGGTGTCGATGGAGTGCATGTTAACATAGAGGTTCTTCTTGGCCTTGAGAACATCAAAGAAGATGGCAAACTGAAACCTGTTCCAGAACGGACGGTTGACCAAAGTGGGATCTTGGTCTGCCTCATAGGGGTTGCGGCGACGTCTTGCCCAGAACTCCTTGGCTGGCATTTCTGGCACAGTTTTGCCTGGCT
This sequence comes from Triticum aestivum, assembly GCF_018294505.1. Classification (NCBI taxonomy): domain Eukaryota; kingdom Viridiplantae; phylum Streptophyta; class Magnoliopsida; order Poales; family Poaceae; genus Triticum; species Triticum aestivum. Next base: position 25,596,943 of record NC_057798.1, on the reverse strand, counting down.
TCGGCTTGACACCAGGCTTCTTCTGGAGTTGGGGTGGAGGAGAAGCACTTGAGGAACCTCCTGTAGACTCAGTTGTACGGTACCGCTTGGACGTGGCACGACCGGGGTTGACACGCCGAGCCTGATGTTCAGGAAGCTCATCACCTGGAACCACACACACGAACACGCAAACAACCAGAAAGAACGAGCATAAGCCACCAAACACAACCAAAAAGGATCACTGATTAGTAGAAGTAAGGAGGAAGCTAGTAGAGAGCGGTAGTACCGCGTCCTGTGAGCGGCAGTACCGCTTGAGACGGGAAACAACAGTTTCCTACTGCCGTGGTCAGATCCGGCACTACCATCCTACCAAATTCAAAAATACTCCTACCAAACACCAATCCAAACTGCCTAGAAGCCTTCTCCATCCTACTCAAGCCTAGATTTGGCCAAAAATCTGGAGATGCAACTACTATTGCCCCTAAGATGCTAGATTGGAAATCTAGGCAAGAAGAAAGAGGGAACGGGGACAATACCGGCATCCATGGCAAGAGGACAAGGTGGGAATCGACTCCACCGAAGGAAATGGAGAGGAGCGCCTCGGAGAGGGAGATCCGCCGGAGCCCTCCTGCGGCGCCGGTTGTTGGAGAGACGAACAGGGACGTGGGGGCGAGCGAATAGGTATGGGGGAGAAGAAAACTCCCCCTGCCCCCGATATAACCCCCTGCCCCCGCCTCGCAGCGGTAGTACCGCGCTGTTGGGCGGTAGTACTGCTTAGAGCGGTAGTACCGCACACCACCAGCGATAGTACCGCTCAGCAACCACGGGCCTCTAAACACATGGCTTAGGCTCAAAAAGAACAGGAAAAACACAGCCAAAAAGGAGGAAAGACCAACAAGGCCACAAACACACCAACAACGGACCAGAACACACCTCTTCTAGAGAGGGCGGTGGCCGAGGCCACTTATGTTTGAGTCAAGAGGTATGGCGTCGCGAAGATTTTAACCTTGGACCCATGACCAAAACTCATCCTTGAAGCACTAGTACCATACAAATATGGTTAAAGTGAAAGACTAGATCAATTTATGCATAATGGGGGGAGGGAGAGTTCATTGAGAGAACAACACTCCCCCTATGTCCATGCCCACATCTAAACTAGACAACAAGATGAGTGAGGTGGGGGGTGCACGGGTTCAAGTCACATTGCTCAAATCAATGATATTTAGCTCATGCCTTAACTCGCGAAATCTTGCTTCATCCAAGGGCTTCGTGAAAATATCTGCAAGGTTATCATGAGTGTTGACATACTTGAGCTCGATCTCCCCTCGCCTAATGTGATCCCGGATGAAGTGATACCGGATCTCAATATGCTTCGTCTTGAAGTGTTGCACCGGGTTGAGAGAAATCCTGATGGCACTTTCATTGTCACACCAAAGAGGCACTTTGTCACAAATGACACCATACTCCTGTAAAGTTTGCCTCATCCATAAGAGTTGTGCACAACAACTACCGGCCGCCACATATTCCGCTTCGGTGGACGAGAGAGATACACAACTTTGCTTCTTAGAAGACCAACTTACCAAAGAGCAACCAAGAAATTGGCACCCTCCGGAAGTGGACTTCCTATCCACCTTGTCTCCCTCCCAATCAGAATCCATGAATCCTTCAAGCATGAAGTTAGCTCCTCTTGGGTACCATAGGCCAAAGTTTGGGGTATGAGCCAAATATCGAAAGATTCGCTTGACCGCCACATAGTGGCTTTCCTTTGGTGCGGCTTGGAACCGTGCACACATTCCCACACTCAACATGATATCCGGTCTAGATGCACAAAGGTAAAGCAAGGAACCAATCATAGAGCGATATACCTTTTGATCCACCACTTTACCATTGGGATCAATGTCAAGTTGGCACTTGGTGGGCATTGGAGTAGAGGCCGGCTTGACATCACTTAGCTTGAATCTCTTAAGCATGTCTTGAGTGTATTTGGCTTGGTTGATGAAGGTACCTTCTCTTCTTTGTTTGATATCAAAACCAAGGAAGAACTTCAACTCTCCCATCGAAGACATCTTGAACTTAGAGGTCATGAGAGCGGCAAATTCTTCATTGAAAGCTTTGTTAGGGGAACCAAAGATAATGTCATCAACATATAGTTGGCACACAAACAACTCCCCTTTGACCTTCTTAGTAAAAAGAGTGGGATCGATTTGCCCAACTTCAAATCCACGATCTTGTAACAACTCGGTAAGGTGGTCATACCACGCACGTGGGGCTTGTTTAAGGCCATAGAGTGCCTTATCGAGTTGATACACATGATCCGGGAAGTAAGGATCCTCGAACCCGGGGGGTTGCTTGACATAAACCAACTCATTAATAGGACCATTAAGAAAAGCACTTTTCACATCCATTTGTTGCAACTTAAAGTTGTGATGGGAAGCATAAGCAATCAACAAACGAATGGATTCAAGGCGAGCAACGGGAGCAAAGGTTTCACCGTAGTCGATACCCTCGACTTGGGAGTAGCCTTGTGCTACCAATCTTGCCTTGTTGCGAATGATGTTCCCATGAGCATCTTGCTTGTTCTTGAAGATCCACTTGGTTCCAATGATGTTATGGTTCCCCGAAGGCCTTGGCACCAACCTCCACACCTTGTTGTACTCGAAGTTGTTGAGTTCTTCATGCATGGCATTGAGCCAATCCGAGTCTTCGAGCGCCTCATAGACCTTATGGGGTTCAACACAAGAGACAAACGCGTGATGTTCACAATAGTTTGCTAATTGTCTATGAGTGCTTACCCCATTTCTTAGGCTTCCAACCACATTCTACATGAGATGACCTTTGGTGGTGAGTTTGGAAGCAATCTTCGCGGCATGATGCTCTAATTCCTCCTCGGATGTGGAAGGAGGAGGGTTAACTTGATCATCTTGAGCGATGTCTTGAGCTTGTTCTTGATCTTGAGCTTGCTCATGATCTTGAACTTGCTCGAGGGGGAGAACTTGACCTTGGGCATCATTTGGAGGTTCACCACCATCTTGAGATTGATCTTGCCCTTGGTCTTGTTCCCGAGGTTGAGGGCCTACACTTTGTTCTTCGGAAGCGTGTGGGTCTTGAGTAGGTGAAGGCTCCACTTGAGTGGAGCATTGTCCTTCTCCTTCGGCCACAAGGAGTTCCTCAATGGGTAGAATATGACCAATACCCATTCTTCTTATGGCTTGGGGAGGAATTTCATCACCTACATCACAAGTACCACTTTGCTCCACTTGGGAGCCGTTATTTTCGTCAAACTCCACGTTACACGTCTCCTCAATGAGTCCGGTGGACTTGTTGAGAACACGGTAAGCATGAGAGTTTGTAGCATAACCAACAAATATGCCCTCATAAGCTCTAGCCTCAAATTTAGACAAACGAACACCTTTCTTGAGAATGAAACACTTACACCCGAACACCCGGAAGTACTTGAGATTGGGCTTGTTCCGGTGAGTATCTCATAAGGAGTCTTGTTCAAGCCTTTGCGGAGATAGAGCCGATTGGATGCATGACATGCAGTGTTGATGGCTTCGGCCCAAAAGTTGTATGGAGACTTGAACTCCGCCATCATGGTCCTTGCCGCATCCATCAACGTCCGGTTCTTCCTCTCCGCAACACCATTTTGTTGAGGGGTATATGGTGCAGAATATTGATGCTTGATCCCCTCATCACTAAGAAACTCATCCAAGGTGTAGTTCTTGAACTCGGTGCCGTTGTCACTTCTTATTGTCAAGATCTTTGCATTATGTTGACGTTGAGCTTCATTTGCAAAGTCGATGACGGTTTGTTGAGTCTCACTCTTCCTCTTGAAGAAGTATACCCAAGTGTATCTTGAATAATCATCCACAATCACCAAGCAATACTTTCTACCCCCAAGACTATCAAAGGATGGAGGCCCAAAGAGGTCCATGTGCAGGAGCTCCAAGGGTCTCTTCGAGTAGATGATAGTCGTGGGAGGGTGAGCCGTCTCATGAAGCTTTCCTTCGATACAAGCACTGCAAGCACGATCTTTGGCAAAACTAACATTCGTTAGTCCACGGACATGGTCCCCCTTGAGAAGACTTTGCAAAGATCTCATATTGACGTGGGCTAAACGGCGATGCCAAAGCCATCCCACATCAACTTTAGCCATTAGGCATGTCGCGGTCTTAGTGGGTTGCTCCGAAAAGTTAATCACATAGAGACCGTTCTCGACATGCCCAACAAAGGCTACTTTAAGAGTCTTGCTCCACAAGAGGGCCACGGTATCAATATCAAAGAAGGTGGCAAAGCCCATGAGTGCGAGTTGACGAACGGAAAGTAAATTGAACGCAAGGGACTCAACAAGCATGACTTTCTCGATCGTTAGATCATGAGAAATGACAACCTTGCCAAGACCCAATACCTTAGAATGTGAGGCATCACCCCACTCGACATTGGTGGGCATAGATGGGATCTTTTGCACGTCCACCACCAAGTCCTTGCTCCCGGTCATATGATTTGTTGCTCCACTATCGAGCAACCATGATCCCCCACCGGAAGCAAACACCTACAAGAGATCAATGCTTGGTTTTAGGTACCCATTGAGTAATGGGTCCTTTGATGTTAGTAACAAGGGTCTTAGGAACCCAAATAGACCATTCAATGTACTCATAAGAAGAACCAACAAATTTAGCATAAACATGCCCATCACTAGCACGGCACAACACATAAGAGGGGTTAAAGTCGCCGGCTTTGTTGGGAGAGATGGCTTTGCGCTCTTTGGCATCACCACTCTTCGCATTGTTCTTCTTCTCCTTAGGAGCACCCTCTCCCTCCTTCACAAAGGTTTGCTTGAGCAGGGGAGGTTGATTGGTCTTGTTATTCTTCTCCTTGTTCTTCTTCTTGTTCTTGGACTTGGGTGAGAACCCAACTCCCTCCTTGCCCACAACTTCCTTTTGATTGCTCAAAAGGTCATTTAGGTTCTTCTCGCCTTGTATGCATGACACAAGACCTTTCTCGAGTTGTTCCTTCAACTTGGCATTCTCCTCCACAAGATGCACATGCTCACAACACGGGTTAGTAGCATTTGCATTATCAATTAAGACCATGTGAGGAAATGTGGCCTTTTCCTTGGTTAGCTTAACTTGGAGTTGAGCATGAGACTCCTTGAGGTTTGCATGAGCACCTTTCAAGACCTTATGGGCCTTGTCAAGTACATCAAACTCCTCCTTGAGTCTAGCATGATCAACCCCAAGTTTAGCCTTCTCGGAAGTTAGAACACGAGACACAACAAGAGCATGATCAAGATCTTTCTTTAATTTGGCATGGTCATCGTTGTGTGACTCCTCAAGAGCCAAACGATGCCCACGCTCTTCCTCAAGAGCATTAGAGAGATCCGATATCTCATCGGCATAGTCACGACTATGACCTTCCATCTTAGAGATGGTTTCTTCGTGAGCCTCGATCATGTCATTGGCTTCACCAAGTTGTTCCAAGAGAGCAACGAAGTGCTTCTTGGATTTTCCCTTGAGCTTACTCATGAAGGACTCAAATTCATTTACCTCCTCATTAGACCCTTACATCATCAAAGCCATCCGTTGAAGAAGGATTAGGAATAATGGTGGTTTTGATGTTGGGGGTTACCTTGTTGGTGGCCTTAGCCATGAGGCACTTGGCGGTGATGTTCTCGTTAGGTGAATCGAAGAGAGACACCCGGGGAGTTGTGACAATGGCAACGGATGCCATGGCCATTGCTTCACTATCTTCATCATCATCCTCACGGTATTCTTCTTGAACCATCAACCCGCGAGTAGGAGTCTTCTTGGTGAAGTTGATCTTGTTTGGGAAGGACTTAGCTTTGTCTTTTCGGATGAACTTGCTACCATTGTCTTCCCGCTTCTCGTAAGGACAATCCGCAATGAAATGGCTCACATTGCCACAGTTGAAACAAGTTCTAACTCGTTGCTTGCCCTTGAGGCCACTTGAGTTGTTCTTGTTGAAGTTGGGTCTTGTATTCTTCTTACTCCAAAATTGTCTTGAGGCAAGAGCCATGTGCTCACGATAATCATACTTCATGTCTTCGGGGTTGCTCTCCTCATCTTCCTCTTCTTCTTCTTCCTCCACACTAACCTTGGCCTTCAGGGCAAGATTGGGCTTCTTTTCCCTTTGAGAACGGTACCGCATTGTTGGCGGTCTTGTCCAAAATGCTCATTGCAACGAACTCATCCAACACTTCACCTAAGGTCATGGAGTGGAAGTCCGGTCTTTGACGAATGACGGAGGACATGGCCTTGTTGTAGGGCATCATGGCCTTGAGGAACTTGCGCTTGATCCAATTGTCATCCGTGTCCTTGCTCCCATGATCTCGGAGTGCGACCGCGAGTTTGGTCACTCTTCGAAAGAGCTCACGAGGTTCTTCATCTTCTTTCATTGCAAACTCATCGGCTTCATCTTGCACCACTTCATAGTTGGAGCGTTGAATGCTAGCACTTCCTCGATAGAGAGACACAACACATTTCCATGCGTCTTTAGCCATGGCATGAGGACGAAGATGAGGGAGATCTTCGGGAAGGATTGCATCTTGGATGATGAAGAGAGCACTCTCATTGAATTGATTATCCACGGCTTCTCGAGGGGTGAAGTTGCTTGGGTCATGTGGATAGAAACCTTCTTCTATAATTCTCCAAAGATTAGTATTCACATGCTTTAAATGACGCTTGAAACGATAAACCCAAGCATCAAAATCCTCATTTTTCACAATCTTAGGAGGAGGACCGGCATGATTTAAATGAGTAGTAGGGAATCGGTCCACCATAAGTAGGAGGTTCCACATGGGCAAAGATGCCGGAGCCATTTCTACCACTAGTAGAAGGACCTTTTCACTATTAGCTTCCCCCTTGTCGGAGGTAGCATCCGTCACCTTGTTAGTGGGATCACCCACTTTCATCGGCGAGGTGGATAGTTTAAGTCCTTCTAGGAATTCAGAAAACATGCTTTTAACCTCGGCCGTCATGAAGGTTTTCAATGTGTCTAAAGCCACATTGAATTCCTCACGTGAGACCGAGGTTCCCCCATCGTCGAAGACGAGATAGGATTCACACCGGAGTGCTCCTCCGCACCGTCGTTGGTGTCAACCATACTCTTCGGACGGCAAAGTCCTTAATAAAGAGACGAGGCTCTGCTACCAATTGAAAGGATCGATATGGTTGACTAGAGGGGGGTGAATAGGCAACTAACAATTTTTAAGCTTTTCTTTAACAATTTAAACCTTGCAACAAAATAGGTTGTCTAGATGTGCAACTACGTGGACAACCTATATGATGCAAAGACAACTAGCACACAAGCATGCAATAGACACAACACAAGTAGGCTTGCAAAAGTAAAGGCACGAAATAACCAAGAGTGGAGCCGGTGGAGACGAGGATGTGTTACCGAAGTTCCTTCCTTTTAAAGGGAAGTACGTCTCCGTTAGAGCGGTGTGGAGGCACAATGCTCCCCAAGAAGCCACTAGGGCCACCGTAATCTCCTCACGCCCTCACACAATGCGAGATGCCGTGATTCCACTATTGGTGCCCTTGAAGGCGGCGACCGAACCTTTACAAACAAGATTGGGGCTATCTCCACAACACTTGGAGGCTCCCAACAACACCACGAAGCTTCACCACAATGGAGTATGGCTTCGAGGTGACCTCAACCGTCTAGGGTGCTCAACACCCAAGAGTAACAAGATCCGCTAGGGATAAGTGGGGGGAATCAAATTTCTCTTGGTGGAAGTGTAGATCGGGGCCTTCTCAACCAATCCCGAGCAAATCAACAAGTTTGATTGGCTAGGGAGACAGATCGGGCGAAAATGGAGCTTGGAGCAACAATGGAGCTTTTGGGGGAAGAGGTGAGTCAACTAGGGGAAGAAGACACCTTTATATAGTGGGGGAAACAATCCAACCGTTACCCACCAACCAGCCATGCACAGAGCGGTACTACCGCTTGGGCAGGGCGGTACTACTGCTGATAAGCGGTACTACCGCTCCCTCCCAGCGGTACTGCCGTGCCGACGAGGGATACAGGGTCCTGTCCCCCGAGCGGTACTACCGCGGAAGTATAGGCGGAACTACCGCTTGGAGCAGTACTACCGCCCCTACTGCCGCCACTAGTACCGTAAAACCCGACACGAGAAATAGCAGTCGAGAATCGAGGCAGTAGTAGCCCGAAACCACTGCGGTACTACGGCCGAAGCTCACAAGCGGTACTACCACTCAGGGAGCGGTACTGCCGCTTGACGAGCTTCGGCGGTACTACCGCTGAAGACCGCGGTACTACCACTGGGACAACACAGGCAGGCACAGATTAAGGAAAGATAGCTCCAATGAAGCGGAAAGAAGCATCGGGTGTGATAGGGATGTGTACGTGTTGATTCCACCCTAGCCTTACCAAAGCGGATCCCCTCTTGATAGTACGGTGACTCCTACGAAACTAGACCACCGGCATAGAAACGAAGGAGCTACACCGTCTTGAATAAAACACCGAGGGGAAGTAATCGTCTCGTGCCAAAGGATGAATCTCTGAAAGAATTCAACGCACACGATTAGTCCGCAAAAGCATTGTCATCAATCACCAAAACATCTTGGGGATAAATATGCCCTTACAATCTCCCCCTTTTTGGTGGATTGATGACAATACGGGATTTGCACAAACAGGAAAGATATAGGATCTGCGCAAAGCCCCACGACCTAAAATGTAGAAGGGCTCCCCCTGGATGTGTGTTGTCTAGATAAGTGCTTTGGACTGCACGGCACAGATACCAGGATCAATGCTCCCCCTACATTTTAGAGACCAACTACCTAAGCATGATATATGAGAGCAATACAGATAACAGGATAATCATGCAACTCATAAGCTAGATAGATAAGCTAGATAGACATAGATAAAGATATTCGAAAGATAAGGTAGCATATGTCTCACACCATATGACTAGAACTTAGGTCTCATTGACACAAACAGACACAAACCAAACCAGGAAAACGCGAGAAAACACAAACGACGAAAAACACAACACAAATCCCTAAACTCTCTCCCCCTTTGGCATCGAGACACCAAAAAGGAGAGGGAGTGTTGCTACAGCTCCAGGTGATAGCAAGAGAATCAGATCTCAGCGGGATCGTCTGCGCCACCATCATCGGTCGGGAAGTGCTCGACATCAGAATCGGTCCACGGGCAGTGCTGCTGAATCCACTCCTCCTCCTCCTCAGTAAGCTGGTCCTCAGATCCACTGTTAACGGTGGCACCCAACTGGCGCATGAGTTCCTTGTGACGACGACGAGCCTTCTTCTCACCCACATGAGTCATGTACTGACCATGAGCCTCCATGCAGAACAGCTTCTTCATCTTGAGCTTGAGCTTCTTTGCCCAAGAGGGCTCTACCGCAGAAGGCACATAGTCATCATCATCCGCAGCCTCCGTCTCAGCCTCCTCCTCGGTCTCCATGGCAGTGGCAGATGAAGGAACTCCAGATTTAGGGACCTGAGAGCCCCAGTTGTCCTTCTTCCTCAAACGCTTGATGTCATGAGAAAACAACTCCCCGGTCTCTAGCATCACCTTGGGATAGACACGACCCCATGCCTTCTCAATAAGAAGCATGATGAACGGGCCATAAATCGGGCACTTGCGCTCGGAGATAGCAGATAACAGCTCAGACCACATAACATGTGAAATATCCAGGGACTCTCCGGTGTTTTGTTCCTTCTCACGCTGGCATAAGAGAAGCATGTCCACGAGATAAGAATGAATCATATCCAGATTCCCGATGCGAGGGAAAAGAGTCTCACGGAAGACACGGTGAAGAATGTCCAGAAAGGGAGGAAGCTCATATGTTTCCTTCTTCGTCTCAGAGTTGACCTTCAAAGTGCAGTAGGGCCATAGAGCTTGCTTGTGAGTAGCAGAGTTGTTGCGGTGTGGACGAAAGCCGACAGGAGACGCAAGCCCTTGATCTTCCACCCCAATCAAATCGATGAACGCCTTCCACTTGACTGAAAGCAACTTGCCATTGGTCATCCAAGTCAGTGTCCTGTCCTCACCAGTCCCGAGATGAACCGTGGCATAGAATTGGGCCACAATATCAGCATCATAATCTTTGTTGAATTGCATGACACCAAGAATGTTCAGCTAAGTGCACATCTGAAGAGCTTCACCAAAGTAATCAGGATCCTTCTCCATATGGTCGGTGTCGATGGAGTGCACATTAACATAGAGGTTCTTCTTGGCCTTGAGAACATAAGATGGCAAACTGAAACCTGTTCCAGAATGGACGATTGACCAAAGTGGGATCTTGGTCTGCCTCATAAGGGTTGCGGCGACGTCTTGCCCAGAACTCCTTGGCTGGCATTTCTGGCACAGTTTTGCCTGACTTCGGCTTGACACCAGGCTTCTTCTGGAATTGGGGTGGAGGAGCAGCACTTGAGGAACATCCTACAGACTCAGCTGTACGGTACCGCTTGGACGTGGCACGACTGGGGTTGACACGCCGAGCCTGATGTTCAGGAAGCTCATCACCTGGAACCACACACACGAACACGCAAACAACCAGAAAGAACGAGCATAAGCCACCAAACACAACCAAAAAGGATCACTGATTAGTAGAAGTAAGGAGGAAACTGGTAAAGAGCGGTAGTACCGCGACCTGTGAGCGGCAGTACCGCTCTAAGCGGTAGTACCGCTCCAGGGGGAGCGGTAGTACCGCTTGAGACGGGAAACAGCAGTTTCCTACTGCCGTGGTCAGATCCGGCACTACCATCCTACCAAATTCAAAAATACTCCTACCAAACACCAATCCAAACTGCCTAGAAGCCTTCTCCATCCTACTCAAGCCTAGATTTGGCCAAAAATCTGGAGATGCAACTACTATTGCCCCTAAGATGCTAGATTGGAAATCTAGACAAGAAGAAAGAGGGAACAGGGACAATACCGGCATCAAAGGCAAGAGGACAAGGTGGGAATCGACTCCGCCGAAGGAAATGGAGAGGAGCGCCCCGGAGAGGGAGATTCGCCGGAGCCCTCCCGCGGCACCGGTTGCTGGAGAGACGAACAGGGACGTGGGGGCGAGCGAATAGGTATGGCCGAAACTCGACTTCCCATATATAATTCTTTACCTCCAGACCATTCCGGAACTCCTCGTGACGTCCGGGATCTCATCCGGGACTCCGAACAACTTTCGGTTTGCTGCATACTCATATCTTTACAACCCTAGCGTCACCGAACCTTAAGTGTGTAGACCCTACGGGTTCGGGAGACACGTAGACATGACCGAGACGACTCTCCGGTCAATAACCAACAGTGGGATCTGGATACCCATGTTGGCTCCCACATGCTCCTCGATGATCTCATCGGATGAACCACGATGTCGAGGATTAAAGCAACCCCGTATACAATTCCCTTTGTCAATCGGTACGTTACTTGCCCAAGATTCGATCGTCGGTATCCCAATACCTCGTTCAATCTCGTTACTGGCAAGTCACTTTACTCGTACCATAATGCATGATCCCGTGACCAGACACTTGGTCCCTTTGAGCTCATTATGATGATGCATTACTGAGTGGGCCCAGAGATACCTCTCCGTCATACGGAGTGACAAATCCCAGTCTCGATCCGTGTCAACCCAACAGACACTTTTGGAGATACCCGAAGTATACCTTTATGGTCACCCAGTTACGTTGTGACGTTTGGTACACCCAAAGCACTCCTACGGTATCTGGGAGTTACACGATCTCATGGTCTAAGGAAGAGATACTTGACATTGGAAAAGCTCTAGCAAAACGAACTACACGATCTTGTGCTATGCTTAGGATTGGGTCTTGTCCATCACATCATTCTCCTAATGATGTGATCTCGTTATCAACGACATCCAATGTCCATAGTCAGGAAACCATGACTATCTGTTGATCAACGAGCTAGTCAACTAGAGGCTCACTAGGGACATCTTGTGGTCTATGTATTCACACGTGTATTACGATTTCCGGATAATACAATTATAGCATGAATAAAAGACAATTATCATGAACAAGGAAATACAATAATTATCTTTTTATTATTGCCTCTAGGGCATATTTCCAACAGTCTCCCACTTGCACTAGAGTCAATAATCTAGTTACATTGTGATGAATCGAACACCCATAGAGTTCTGGTGTTGATCATGTTTTGCTCGCGGAAGAGGTTTAGTCAATGGATCTGCGACATTCAGATCCGTATGTACTTTGCAAATATCTATGTCTCCATCTTGAACATTTTCACGGATGGAGTTGAAACGACGCTTAATGTGCCTGGTCTTCTTGTGAAACCTGGGCTCCTTGGCAAGGGCAATAGCTCCAGTGTTGTCACAGAAGAGAGTGATCGGCCCCAACGCATTGGGTATGACTCCTAGGTCGGTGATGAACTCCTTCATCCATATTGCTTCACGCGCTGCCTCCGAGGCTGCCATGTACTCCGCTTCACATGTAGATCCCGCCACGACGCTCTGCTTGCAACTGCACCAGCTTACTGCTCCACGATTCAACATATACACGTATCCGGTTTGTGACTTAGAGTCATCCAGATTTGTGTCGAAGCTAGCATTGACGTAACCATTTACGACAAGCTCTTCGTCACCTCCATAAACAAGAAACATGTCCTTTGTCCTTTTCAGGTACTTCAGGATATTCTTGACCGTTGTCCAGTGTTCCTTGCCGGGATTACTTTGGTACCTACCTACCAAACTTACGGCAAGGTTTACATCTGGTCTGGTACACAACATGGCATACATAATAGATCCTATGGCTGAGGCATAGGGGATGACACTCATCTCTTCTTTATCTTCTGCCGTGGTCGGGCATTGAGCTAAGCTCAATCTCACACCTTGCAATACAAGCAAGAACCCTTTCTTGGACTGATCCATATTGAACTTCTTCAATATCTTATCAAGGTATGTGCTTTGTGAAAGACCTATGAGGCGTCTCGATCTATCCCTATAGATCTTGATGCCTAATATGTAAGAAGCTTCTCCAAGGTCCTTCATTGAAAAACACTTATTCAAGTAGGCCTTAATGTTGTCCAGAAGTTCTATATCATTTCCCATAAAAAGTATGTCATCTACATATAATATGAGAAATGCTACAGAGCTCCCACTCACTTTCTTGTAAACGCAGGCTTCTCCATAAGTCTACATAAACCCAAACGCTTTGATCATCTCATCAAAGCGAATGTTCCAACTCCGAGATGCTTGCACCAGCCCATAAATGGATCGCTGGAGCTTGCATACTTTGTTAGCATTCTTAGGATCAACAAAACCTTCCGGCTGCATCATATATAGCTCTTCCTTAAGATAGCCATTAAGTAATGCCGTTTTGACGTCCATCTGCCATATCTCATAATCATAGTATGCGGCAATTGCTAACATGATTCAGACGGACTTCAGCTTCGCTACGGGAGAGAAAGTCTCATCGTAGTCAACCCCTTGAACTTGCCGATAACCCTTAGCGACAAGTCAAGCTTTATAGATGGTGACATTACCATCCGCGTCCGTCTTCTTCTTAAAGATCCATTTGTTTTCTATCGCTCGCCGATCATCGGGCAAGTCTATCAAAGTCCATACTTTGTTTTCATACATGGATTCTATCTCGGATTGTATGGCTTCAAGCCATTTGTTGGAATCTAGGCCCGCCATCGCTTCTTCATAGTTCGAAGGTTCACCGTTGTCTAACAACATGATTTCCAGGACAAGGTTGCCATACCACTCTGGTGTGGAACGTGTCCTCGTGGACCTACGAAGTTTAGTAGCAACTTGATCTGAAGTACCTTGATCATCATCATTCATTTCCTCTCCAGTTGGTGTAGGCACCACAGGAACATTTTCCTGAGCTGCACTACTTTCCGGTTCAAGAGGTAGTACTTCATCGAGTTCTACTTTCCTCCCACTTACTCCTTTCGAGAGAAACTCTTTTCCAGAAAGGATCCATTCTTGGCAACAAAGATCTTGCCTTCAGATCTAAGGTAGAAGGTATACCCAATGGTTTCCTTGGGGTATCCTATGAAGACGCATTTTTCCGACTTGGGTTCGAGCTTTTCAGATTGAAGTTTCTTGACATAAGCATCGCATCCCCAAACTTTTAGAAACGACAGCTTAGGTTTCTTTCCAAACCATAATTCATACGGTGTCATCTCAACGGATTTAGACGGTGCCCTATTTAAAGTGAATGTAGCTGTCTCTAAAGCGTATCCCCAAAATGATAGCGGTAAATCGGTAAGAGACATCATAGATTGCACCATATCCAATAGAGTGCGATTACGACGTTCGGACACACCGTTACGCTGAGGTGTTCCAGGCGGCGTGAGTTGTGAAACAATTCCACATTTCCTTAAGTGTGTACCAAATTCGTGACTTAAATATTCTCCTCCACGATCTGATCGTAAGAATTTTATCTTTCGGTCACGTTGATTCTCTATATTATTCTGAAATTCCTTGAACTTTTCAAAGGTCTCAGACTTGTGTTTCATCAAGTAGACATACCCATATCTACTTAAGTCATCAGTGAGAGTGAGAACATAACGATATCCTCCGCGAGCCTCAACGCTCATTGGACCACACACATCAGTATGTATGATTTCCAATAAGTTGGTTGCTCGCTCCATTGTTCCGGAGAAAGGAGTCTTGGTCATTTTGCCCATGAGGCATGGTTCGCATGTGTCAAATGATTCATAATCAAGAGACTCTAAAAGTCCATCAGCATGGAGCTACTTCATGCGCTTGACACCAATGTGACCAAGGCGGCAGTGCCACAAGTATGTGGGACTATCGTTATCAACTTTACATCTTTTAGTATTCACACTATGAATATGTGTAACATTACGTTCGAGATTCATTAAGAATAAACCATTGACCATCGGGGCATGACCATAAAACATATCTCTCATATAAATAGAACAACCATTATTCTCGGATTTAAATGAGTAGCCATCTCATATTAAAGAAGATCCAGATACAATGTTCATGCTCAAACTTGGCACTAAATAACAATTATTGAGGTTTAAAACTAATCCCGTAGGTAAATGTAGAGGTAGCGTGCCGACGGCGATCACGTCGACCTTGGAACCATTCCCGACGCGCATCGTCACCTCGTCCTTCGCCAGTCTCCGCTTATTCCGCAGCTCCTGCTGTGAGTTACAAATATGAGCAACGGCACTGGTATCAAATACCCAGGAGTTACTACGAGTACTGGTAAGGTACACATCAATTACATGTATATCACATATACCTTTAGTGTTGCCGGCCTTCTTGTCCGCTAAGTATTTGGGGCAGTTCCGCTTCCAGTGACCCTTCCCTTTGCAATAAAAGCACTCAGTCTCAGGCTTGGGTCCATTCTTTGACTTCTTCCCGGAAACTGGCTTACCGGGCGCGGCAACATCCTTGCTGTCCTTCTTGAAGTTCTTCTTACCCTTGCCCTTCTTGAACTTAGTGGTTTTATTGACCATCAACACTTGATGTTCTTTCTTGATTTCTACCTCTGCTGACTTCAGCATTGAAAATACTTCAGGAATAGTTTTCACCATCCCCTGCATATTGTAGTTCATTACAAAGCTCTTGTAGCTCGGTGGGAGCGACTGAAGGATTCTGTCAATGACCGCCTCGTCCGGGAGGTTGATGTCCAGATGGGAAAGGCGGTTGTGCAACCCAGACATTTTGAGTATGTGCTCACTGACAGAACTATTTTCCTCCATCTTACAACTATAGAACTTGTCGGAGACTTCATATCTCTCGACCCGGGCGTGAGCTTGAAAAACCATTTTCAGCTCCTCGAACATCTCATATGCTCCGTGTTGCTCAAAACGCTTTTGGAGCCTCGGTTCTAAGCTGTAAAGCATGCTGCACTAAACGAGGGAGTAATCATCAGCACGTGACAGCCAAGCGTTCATAACGTCTTGGTTCTCTGGGATGGGTGCTTCACCTAGCGGTCCTTCTAGGACATATGCTTTCTTGGCAGCTATGAGGATGATCCTCAGGTTTCGGACCCAGTCCGTATAGTTGCTGCCATCATCTTTCAGCTTGGTTTTCTCTAGGAACGCGTTGAAGTTCATGTTGACATGAGCGTTGGCCATTTGATCTACAAGACATATTTTGCAAAGATTTAAGACTAAGTTCATGATAATTAAGTTCATCTAATCAAATTATTTAATGAACTCCCACTCAGATTAGACATCCCTCTAGTCATCTAAGTGTTACACGATCCGAGTCAACTAGGCCGTGTCCGATCATCACGTGAGATGGACTAGTCATCATCGGTGAACATCTCCATGTTGATCGTATCTTCCATACGACTCATGTTCGACCTTTCGGTCTCTGTGCTCCGAGGCCATGTCTGTACATGCTAGGCTCGTCAAGTTAACCTAAGTGTTTTGCATGTGTAAAACTGTCTTACACCCGTTGTATGTGAACGTAGGAATCTATCACACCCGATCATCACGTGGTGCTTCGAAACGACGAACTTTAGCAACGGCGCACAGTTAGGGGGAACACTTTCTTGAAATTATTATGAGGGGTCATCTTATTTACTACCGTCGTTCTAAGTAAACAAGATGCATAAACATAATAAACATCACATGCAATTAAATACTGGTGACATGATATGGCCAATATCATATAGCTCCTTTGATCTCCATCTTCGGGGCTCCATGATCATCTTCGTCACCGGCATGACACCATGATCTCCATCATCATGATCTCCATCATTGTGTCTCCATGAAGTTGCTCGCCAACTATTACTTCTACTACTATGGCTAACGGTTTAGCAATAAAGTAAAGTAATTACATGGCGTTAAATCATTGACACGCAGGTCATACAATAATTAAGACAACTCCTATGGCTCCTGCCGGTTGTCATACTCATCGACATGCAAGTCGTGATTCCTATTACAAGAACATGATCTCATACATCACAATATATCATTCATCATTCATCACAACTTTTGGCCATATCATATCACATAGCAATTGCTGCAAAAATAAGTTAGACGTCCTCTAATTGTTGTTGCATCTTTTACGTGGCTGCAATAGGGTTCTAGCAAGAACGTTTTCTTACCTACGAAAAAACCACAACGTGATTTGTCAACTTCTATTTACCCTTCATAAGGACCCTTTTCATCGAATCCGCTCCAACTAAAGTGGGAGAGACAGACACCCGCTAGCCACCTTATGCAACTAGTGCATGTCAGTTGGTGGAACCTGTCTCACGTAAGCGTACGTGTAAGGTCGGTCCGGGCCGCTTCATCCCACAATACCGCTGAAGCAAAATAAGACTAGTAGTGGCAAGAACGTTGACAACATCTACGCCCACAACAGATTTGTGTTCTACTCGTGCAATAGAGAACTACGCATAGACCTAGCTCATGATGCCACTGTAGGGGAACGTTGCATAAAATAAAAAATTTCCTACATTCACCAAGATCAATCTATGAGTTCATCTAGCAACGAGAGAGAGGAGTGCATCTACATACCCTTGTAGATCGCGTGCGGAAGCGTTCAAGAGAACGGGGTTGAGGGAGTCATTCTCGTCGTGATCCAAATCACCGGAGATCCTAGCGCCGAACGGACGGCACCTCCGCGTTCAACACATGTACGGTCAGCGTGACGTCTCCTCCTTCTTGATCCAGCAAGGGGGAAGGAGAGGTTGATGAAGATCCAGCAGCACGACGGCGTGGTGGTGGATGCAGCAGGGCTCCGGCAGGGCTTCGCCAAGCGACTACGGGAGGGAGAGGTGTAGCAAGGGGGGAAGGGAGGCGCCAGGTGTCAGGGTCGGCTGCCCTCCCACCCCCCCTCTTTATATAGGGACCCCAGGGGGGCGCCGGCCCTAGGAGATGGGATCTCCTAGGGGGGCGGCGGCCAAGGGGGGAGACTTGCCCCCCAAGGCAAGTGGAGGCGCCCCCTCCCCTAGGGTTCCCAACCCTAGGCACGGAGGGGGCCCCAGGGGGGGCACACCAGCCCACCAGGGGCTGGTTCCCCTCCCACTTTAGCCCATGGGGCCCTCCGGGATGGGTGGCCCCACCCGGTTGACCCCCGGGACCCATCCGGTGGTCCTGGTATAATACCGGTGACCCCCAAAACTTTCCCGATGGCCGAAACTCGACTTCCCATATATAATTCTTTACCTCCAGACCATTCCGGAACTCCTCGTGACGTCCGGGATCTCATCCGGGACTCCGAACAACTTTCGGTTTGCTGCATACTCATATCTTTACAACCCTAGCGTCACCGAACCTTAAGTGTGTAGATCCTACGGGTTCGGGAGACACGTAGACATGACCGAGACGGCTCTCCGGTCAATAACCAACAGCGGGATCTGGATACCCATGTTGGCTCCCACATGCTCCTCGATGATCTCATCGGATGAACCACGATGTCGAGGATTCAAGCAACCCCGTATACAATTCCCTTTGTCAATCGGTACGTTACTTGCCCGAGATTCGATCGTCGGTATCCCAATACCTCGTTCAATCTCGTTACCGGCAAGTCACTTTACTCGTACCGTAATGCATGATCCCGTGACCAGACACTTGGTCACTTTGAGCTCATTATGATGATGCATTACCGAGTGGGCCCAGAGATACCTCTCCGTCATATGGAGTGACAAATCCCAGTCTCGATCCGTGTCAACCCAACAGACACTTTCGGAGATACCCGTAGTATACCTTTATGGTCACCCAGTTACGTTGTGACGTTTGGTACACCCAAAGCACTCCTACGGTATCCGGGAGTTACACGATCTCATGGTCTAAGGAAGAGATACTTGACATTGGAAAAGCTCTAGCAAAACGAACTACACGATCTTGTGCTATGCTTAGGATTGGGTCTTGTCCATCACATCATTCTCCTAATGATGTGATCTCGTTATCAACGACATCCAATGTCCATAGTCAGGAAACCATGACTATCTGTTGATCAACGAGCTAGTCAACTAGAGGCTCACTAGGGACATCTTGTGGTCTATGTATTCACACGTGTATTACGATTTCCGGATAATACAATTATAGCATGAATAAAAGACAATTATCATGAACAAGGAAATATAATAATAATACTTTTATTATTGCCTCTAGGGCATATTTCCAACACAAGGTCCCCGACTTGGTCTTCAGAGACATCGGCCCCTACAAGAACCTAGTCAGGTTCACGTCTAGTGCTTTCAACCTCCGGAGGTTCTCCATCTCCCGAGGTTCCCTGTCTCCCCTCTGCTCACCAAACTGAAGTGAATACTAGTACATTCATCCATAGTTCATCTTCAATTTATTCGATCAGTTCTTTTTATTATTATTGCTAATCATGTTTTGAAATGCATGATGGTAGGGAGATGTTGGAGGCATTGCAGCAGGTGGATTTGAGGTTTCCGACGAACAACAAAAGCTAGCATTTTGGCTAAACAATTACAACAACACATGCATCATGATGCATTTATTTGAGGTAGATATTATTGGGATCTGTTGTCTAGTGATGGGAAACCGTGTGTTTCGCATGCTTCTGCGGGGTATCTTACTACAGGAAAAAGGTTGTATGCTGAGTGTTTTATTGTTTGTCGAGTTCCTTTCCACGGGCACTTTGACAAACAGGGTCTTTGCCGAGTATCATATAAAAACACTCATGAAACAAACAAAACTCGGTAACGTGGGGCGTTTGCTAAGTACAACAGATTCCGGTAGTGCCTGCAACATGGTTTGCCATCAAACTCCGAAAAACTATTGACACTAAAGAACAAGGTACAATAATTTGGTTAGACAAATGATCTAGTTCATCTTCTTTGTATAAAGGAAGTGTAATCCTTATGGTATGTTTTGGCAACTATCAATGTTTCAAGGCAAAATTTCAATGCTCTGGTGATTGAAAATTTCATCCCGAGGTACTGTGAAAGAAGTGAGCATTTGCGATTTTATTCTGATTTAAGTTGCACTTGCACAACAAGAATGAGTTTTTTAACAGAGTACATATGCATATGCTCATACATACGCTCACCCGTATGAAGGCATGCATGCACACCATACCCCTATGAGCACCTCTGAGAGATTGAGCCAACACATCAACTTGAGATTGACAAAATTGCTGTAGACGCCTTCGTAGTCCATAGGAACATCTCCTCTCACTAAACGCACATTGTGAAAGGCCTGAAACAAATCCATGAAAATGCGAGCACTCGTGTCAACTCTAGGACTTGAACATTGATGGGTTGGGGATACCACTTTTCTTCTAATCATCCAACCACAGGTTAACTTATGAAACACCTCATGAACTCTTGCAATGCAATGTCGATGTCGCAGAACATAGGTGAGTGGTCTCCATGGATTGAATGCAAAGCCCAACATTCTATTTGTGATGTGTTGTGCATCAAATCTTCTCCAGCGATAAGTTCGTGCAATCCTAAACCCCTAGGGTGTGTTTGTTAGGGTGCATGAAGGGTGCACGAGGGTAAAAGTTCCCAATCTGACCCACTTTTGCTTGTTTGGTAGGGTGCATGGGCTCACTTGAGCTATGTTCAACTGATGCAGAAAAGGGCCCTCGGCTATGCCCATCTCATGCACCCCAGAGAGGGTGAACCGAGGCAGACATGTTGGCCCTGACCCTCGTCCCCACCCACCAGACAACGTCCAGATATGTTTAAATTTTCAAAAAGTGTTCATAATTTCAAATTTTGTCTAAATTTTCACAAAATATTCAGAATTTCAAATTTTGTTTAAATTTTCGAAAAAGTTCAGAATTTCAAAATCGTTCAAATTTTCAAAAATGTTTAGAATTTCAAAATCGTTTAAATTTTCAAGAAAAATTCAGAATTTCAAAAGTTGTTTAACTTTTTAAAAACATTTAGAATTTCAAATTTCATTTGAATTTTCAAAAAATGTTCAGAATTTGTTTAAATTTCAAAAAAGTTCAGAATCTCAAATTTGGTTTAATTTTTTGAAATAAATTCAAAATTTCGAAAAAAGTTCAGACTTTTAAAATATATTTAATTTTTTTAAAAATGTTTAGAATTTATTTTGTTTAAATTTTTAATAAAAGTTTGGAATTTCAAAATATCTTTAATTATTTTTTCACCTTTCAAAAAAAATATCCGGAATTCAAAATTGTTCAGCATGTCTAAACACATGCAGGCTGCCAAACAAAGTCTCAGTCCAGCATGTCTCGGCGCATACACCGCTACCAAACAACAGCAAATGCATGAACTTAGCATGTCTACGCTCAGCATGTATGAGAGGAGAACAACTAGGCTAGGCCCATAAATGCTACCAAACACACCCCTAACGAATTCATGTATACACTTGAATGCTTGAACAGTGAGGAGGAATGCTTGAAATCTACGTCCAGTTTACCACTAGAGAAATATGAATTTCATGTTGCACAAGAACACACTGTGAGGTGCAGATGTGATTATACAAAGCGAATTGTGTGATGATGGATCTGGAGAAGGCAAGTTTGGCCTACTTGCAGACATTGCTGACAGTGACCTCGTATGGTGATTGTGAATTACACGCTGATGGTGACCTCCATAATTCAGCCAATGGATGCTATATCTTACCAAGTATTAAGTACACACGTGATGTCAACTGTTTGCTGAATCGGGAAGAAGAAAGACATCCCAGAACAAACCTCCCATAGACACGTTATATACTCTAGACCAATTTCCTTGCACCTAACTATCATAGACATAATGCACTATGGATATTTCCGCATGATATTTATTATGTATACATTGACCTCTTGGACACAATGTTTAAATGTACTAAAATAAATACAAACACATATGTATGTCCATAATTCATCTATGACACACAAATTAATCCACATGGACATGTTATTAAGCTATGGACACATTTCGTTTAACCAATGATTTGTCAAAGCGGTGTCTAAGAAAAATAAAACATCATGTTATTTTGCATAATATGGTTTGATAGTGCAAGTGTATTTGCAATGATGGAGATTAGCTAGAGACAACCGATCCAAATTTTGTATCTTAATATTTAGCATATTTTAATGTGGTTAATTAAATTTATGTGAAAACCTACTGGTTCAAACCTTTCTCGTAACATTAGTTATAAATAAGTATAAAAATAAGCTATAACAACATTTCTCAAAATGCTCCTGCTAGAAAATAAGACACGGCGGCGATGGAGACCAGTGTGTGTGCGAGGACTGACGTGCCGAGCCGTGACAAGTGTCTGTGCGTGCAGTGGCGGAGCTTCCTTAGAGCCAACCTGGGCCATGGCCCCCCCCTGCTTGTGTAGATTTCTTATAATATTAGCACATAATTAGACAGGAATGATGGTGTTTTACCCAATCTTTGATTGAATAGCCCCTCCTACATGGATTAGCCCCTCCTATAATCCTGATCAAGCTCCACCACTGTGTGCGTGTGTGTGTGCGTGCGCGCAGTGTGCGGAGACACCGCGTGAGCCGCTGAGAGACTGCCTCCTCATACGCTGCGTGCGTGGGCAGCCGAGGGCCAGGTTGTTAGCTAGTGGATGCATGTGTTCGTTATTCTATTAATGCATGCAGGTGAGCTACACACATGCGTATAGGGAGACTGAGTCGGAGTTAGTTGGCATCGTGACATTCGTAGCACAAGGATGGAGTTCGTGCTTAGTAGGTGTGTGTTTCCTGGCCTAAAAAAGTCATTGTACTCCTCAGTTGTAACCGTCTGAGCCGAGTGAAATAAAAGGAGAAACAACGGCGTTCATCGCCAGCAGGGCGTCCTTCGCTGCATGCGTTTGTCGTCCGGCAAAATTCTTCTCCTCGTGTTCTTGTCTGATCATTGGTCGATCCTCGTTTTCAACACCTCCTAAAACTGAATCAAATAAATTAATTTTCATTTTGCACATAGGATGAACTTGTGTCTCTTGTAACACTGTGTGCGCACGACAATCTTGACTGTCACGGCTGTGGCGTCAGCTTAATTAAAATAAACAAGTTTGAATGTGACGTGGAGTTCACGAGGAAGCATGGTTTGTGACAACCAAGACACATAATATTGAGAAATAATTATATTGCGAAATACTATGACGATGTTAAAAATTTTAGGAAAGGAGGATGACCCCGACCTCTGCATCTGGGAGATGCATGCGGCCATTTTATTGATTATTCTCGAGGACCTTACAAAGTAGTACAACAATATGCCTGAATCCGCCATCTTGGCAACATCTGCCGCTACTCTTATCCATATGATGAAGGGGTGCAAGCTGGTCATATACCCAAACCTCTCACCTAAGCCTAACATCAAAAGCCGGAAGCCCCGATCGAGCAACATACCGGGTCCGGGGAACAATCCGGTCCGACGCACTCACATGTGTCGTCACCACCATCTTCCACTGGTCCATCTTCATAGCAGATTGAGGTGCCAATCTTAGGAGGTTCCTCCGCCATCGACGCCACCATGACGCCAAACGACAACCACCACGTACGCTAGTCCATCTCCAAGCCGAAGGAGCGCTACCACAAGATGAAGACCGACGGTAGAATAGATGAAACGCTGCACATATTGCCCCGCCAAACACCTCACACGCACCTCAAAGCGTCCACCTTGCTTCCGGGAACCGAGGCGACGCCTTCAAGAAGGAGCGCGACGAGGGTACGACGCCGTCGCCGGCAAGGGGAACTAGAGCTTTCGCCCAAAAGAAGAGCACAGTGAAAGACGGGAGAGGACCTCGACAAGGCCTCCAAGAAGGGAACTGACGCCCAGCAAAGGCGCCGCCATTGTCGTGGCCTCTGCCGACGGCCAAGGGTTTCCCCCCAGTCCCGCCCCCATCCCATCAACCCGGCCAAAGACCTGGCCAGAGGAGCGCACGCAGCCGGAGAAGGCGTTCGACTTCATCGAAGTAGGCACGCCGGGTGATGGGGCACCCCGACCCACTATAGTAGACGTCCACCGAGACCTCGCCGCCCGCATGGCCGAAGTCGCGGACCACCAGCACCCACGGCCGTCGCCCGCCGAAGAGGCAAAGCCGTCCACACCGCCCGAGGCTGCTGCCCCGGCATCTGCCCACCGCACACATCCCGTCGAAACATGGAGAAAGACCCACACCGCAACCACCAGGAAGCACCACACCGCGAAAACCCAAGCCGGGCAGGACGAGGCAGTGCCATGCCGGCCAGATCCGTGCGGATCCGGCGAACCCCGGCCCACCAGCCACCAGATCGGAGGAGCTGGCCCCGATCCAGTGCAGAGCCGACCTAATCTAACAGGTGGAGTCGTCCCAGGAGGCCCCCGCACCGGATCGGGAGGGGGCCGACTCGACAACGCCGGCGACCAGCCGCCGCAGAGGGCCGGCATCGGCGGTCACCGGGTTCCGGGGAAGCGGGTGGCGGCGCCTGATGCGGGGTAGGGTGGTCTCCAGAGGCCGAGGCGGGTGTGCGGGAAAGCCCCGCCGCCGCCTACCGCCGCGCGGGCAAGCCCGACGACGGCTGCCGGCAGCGGCGGGGGAGGAGGAGGGGAGGCGGGGAACCGGCGGGTGACTAGGGTTTTGCCCCCGAGTCGCCCGAGAGCGGACGACGTGGGGGGAGCTCTGTCTTCAGTCTTTGGAGCCAAAGTGACCACTACTGCCTGTCCTATGACGATGTTAATGATCTAGTATGAAATCAATCTTACATGCAATAAAAATTATATTGAAGGTATGAGTTTGTAATTGATATTTCATAAGAGTTTGGTTGATCGAGGTTATGAAACGATATTTTTCAAAGAGAAATTAATCACCAGATTCATATAGCGACGTTAGATTCAAAGAATTATTTCATCAGTTTTGCTATTTGTTGTGATTTGCTAGAAATGATTTGCATTCGGTCAATTTACCCTGAAGAAGAGGTGAGGTAAGGAGCACTAAGGCAAAGACGACAGAGTGAGTCACGGCATCTTTGATGAAGCTGATCCGGTAATGAGCTAGAGAAGGGGATGTGCGGGTAGTCACTACATTGTCAGAGGGGGCTTACAGTAGAAAATTGGCTTACGATTAGATGGAGGGCCGGGGCAACGAGACAGTACGATAGTGATGTTAGTCATGAGTAGCGGGAGAAGGTCGTGTCTGGCGCAATGGGCAGCGCGGTAATGGATCTCTGAAGAAGAAGAAGAGGAAGATATCGACTATAGCTAATAAAATATTCGAGGCAACATGCCACAGAAACAAATTGGAAAGACAAGGTCGACCTTCCACTAACGCATGACATGGAAGGGAAAATATTCGTTAGCAGAATCGCACACCAACACCATAAGAATGGAAGAGATAACATGTGTTGGCCTCAAGCTGATCCACATGATCTTCACAGGAGACAAAGTGACACACACGAGAAGGAGCCCGCATGTAGCAAGGATAAGGTGAAAGTACATCCCGGTGCATTTCGCATCCAACGACGAGCAACCTCCTTGAGGGAGCAACGAGACAACTTAAACAACCAAAATATACTACTTGCCCCTAGAAGGAGGGACATCTCTCTCAAGCTATCATTTTGCATAAAAAAGTTCAACCACATTCACAGGCTCTTTCTAAGAACCTCACTGCGAGCGTGGGGGGTTATGATTTGGAACTTTTTTAAGTACATATTTTACAGAAACTAATTTACTTATATTTCTACAACATTCATTTCAAAAACCCTAACATTTAAAAATGTTCATATTTTTTTGCACCATTCAAAAATATGTTTGTGACTTTAATTTGTTTATAAAATGTAAAAAATATCACATAATTTAAGAAAAAAAAATCATGTACCATTTTAAAAATGTCCATGAAATGTTTTAAAAGTTCACGCATTTTAAAATATGATTGTTACTTTTTAAAGCTGCAATGTAAAAAATATTCAGGTAATTTTAGAATTGTTTAGTACCAAAAAAATGTTAATCGTTTATTTGAACAATGTTTAACATGTATTTGAATAAAAAAATTCTTCATCCTGTACTTGAAAAATGTTCGGTGTGTACAAAAAAATTCAGTGTGCCTACAAAAAATATACAATGTGCATTAGAAAGTCGACATATATTTGAAAAATAAAAAGGAAAAAGGAAAAAAGAAGAAAGGAAAAAAGAACAGAAAAAGAGAAAACTGGAAGAAGGCCCGGTGAAAACCATAAATAAAACACATATAATAAAACATAGAAGCGAGGCAGGGCTGCGTCAGGCAACAAACAAGGTATAGTCCTGATGCACCAGCGTTACAAATCCAGTTTCTGAAAGTTGAAAATTGTGAAACTTGAAAAATTGAATGTTTCTGAAGCTTCTACTCCCTCCGTTCCTAAATATAAGCCTTTGTAGAGATTGCACTAGATGGACTACATACGGAACAAAATGAATGAATCTAAACTTAAAATGCATCTATATACATCTATATGCAGTTTATAATGAAATCTCTACAAAGACTTACATTTAGGAACGGAGGGAGTAAAATTTAATTATTTTGTATGAAGATGTTTGAGGTTGATGCTATGCCCAAGTTCCGCCCCTCAACTAGGGATGCAGGGCTGCGTCCCGTATAGTCCCGCAAAAGTAAGAACTAGACCAAAACTAAACCAAATCGCTATAAAAACACACAACTAAGCCGATCTGTTTATACTACGGAGCTGGGCGGATTAGGCACCGCCCTGCAGCCCTACCCTCAAGTATCTCCTTGTTGATATAGACTGTTGAGGCGCGACCAGCGAAGTGGTGGAGACTATAGAGGCCAACTGATAGAGGCAGCCATCAAGGGTGCCACTGATCTCATTTCCGATCAGCTCCGAATCGATATCATCAAATTGTGGAATCAGATGATGAAAGATGAGGATGATGGGAGCGTGGAAGGATATCAACCAAAGGAGGAAAGATATCAACGGGAAGATCCTACCTGTGCAAAAGGATGTGAGCTATAAAAAAAATCTATGTCTTTAATCAAGAATTACATATTTGGTCGAATACAAAATTGTCCATAGAATTCTGTCATGCTATATATGCTGAATTGTCTCTGATCTAAGGGCAACCCAGGCACTGATTTCGAAAAAGTTGTATGTTTTTTAATGAAATGTGAAATTTCCTTACTTTGTAAATAAGAAATATGCAATTTCCTAGGAAAGGAACACCACCCTACAGCAGCAGCAACTACTGTGTTCTCTTAATTCTATCTGCAAAATTTTCACTCCTATAGTCTCTGTAGTTGGGCTAATATTTGGCCCCTTTGCATATGCGATTCTCTGTCAGGATGTATTTCCTTTCCTTCTTCTGATACAGTATTTTTCTCAGGCGATCAAAGGATAGGATTGCGGCATCGCAAGCCGGCCAGTATGACCACGACGCCTGAACCGAACTGAACTGAATTCAGCTTGTAACACTATCAAACAGTCAGTCGCAAACTGGTGGTACAATGTCTGTTTCTTTCTCCCGGTGAACGGCCGCGGGAGAAAGGAAGAGGCAGCCTCCGTCCTGCCCAATTCCATACAATTCTCGAAAAGTTACACAAGCAGTTCATTTTCTGCATTTTCCATGTTGCATACACATGGATGCAGTTCATAGTACTCAAACTCTATCCACAACCTCAAAAGGCCACCTGCTATGCTGCAGAAAGAACCGAACAGGCCAAAGAAAACAGCGCAAAATAAAATCTCAACATGAAAGTAGCATTATAGATCAACCAACATGGCATCAAAATGTCGTGCAAGCAAAGATTATCTAACCTAACGCTATAAGATAGAAGGGATAAAGCATGCAACCAATAATAACAAATTATATTCCGTCTTGCGATTCGCTGCTACATGCAGAGCAGGAAAAGCACTTTCAGATATGTGCAAGGCATGAAAAGGAACGGCAGGGCTTGTACTTAAAGTCACTGTTCATGCAGTTCAAAGATAGATAGATAGATAGATAGATAGATAGATAGATATGTGATCACTTCGACGCATGGCAAGACCAGATTGTGCACAGATATCACAGAGTACACAGCAAGCAAAATTACCAATTCATGGTATGTCTGATTCCACCAGGTATCAGGCCACAAATTCGACGGGTGGCTGCCAAATGAAGCAGATTGCAGATACCACACATGATCATAGTTCAGCACATCCCAAGAAACCTCTACTGCCCTAGGTTGATGACTTTCGTTGGGAGAATTTCCTCGGATGGAAAATAACTTGCATTTTTGAAACTCCACGCCTTGCCACCTTCAGGACCTGTGCCCTCAAGAACCATGCTGGCTTGGCACCTACTGACCTTAGACGCTTGCCACGCTCTGGAAAACGCCACATCTGCCCGAAACGGTGTGAAGCTTGGGTTCGCCATAATTACCACAGCAGCCTCCAGCATCTTCGCGCTCTTATAGAAGAGCTTGAGGAAGGCAATCTCGCTTTGTTCCCCTCGGAATTCACGGAAATACATTACTTTGATGCGCGACATGGCACTATCAGTGGGACCCACCTTGCAATTGAGCCTGAGATTACCAGTGTGCTGATTACATTTTCTGGACTGCAAAAACAGATTAAATTGGTCAATAGTTGCAGAGCAACCAAGTAAGGTGTGGAAATTTGGTGAATGAAGATAGCCTCAATATATGCCGTGAAGCAAATATTGTGCATGCATTACCTAAATGCTGACAAGATATACACAATATAAATTGTGGAACAATACATTTTCTACCAAATGTCATAAGAGAAACAAATCACATCTAGCCTATGCGTGTTGAGCAAGGCTTGGCATTTAAGTCGTGACTGGTCAATAATATCACATATCAGATATTACATCTAGTCGTGACTGGTCTATGCAAACAATCTACAAGTACTAAAAACTGCTGCATGATGGAGAAATACATGTAACATTTACAGGAAAATGGTGGGAATGTAAGCAAAGCAGGAATTAGCTCAGATACATTGGTCGATGGTTGCTACTAGCAGTTTCAACAGAAAAATGTCATGTAAGGTGACAGTATTAGGGTAGTACGTTTTTCGTGAAAAAGGGGAACCTTTTGTTTGGAAGTTGAAATTCATCAATTACATGGAGTGCTCAACTCTAAAAACTATGTGTTACGCAGCGAGTGAAAAGTGAGGTGGTGTATGCATTGTGCCTCTGCAACAAAGAAATGGAAAACAAAAGGGAGGGGCGTTTTGGCTCCTGGGTCTAAGTGATCCTGTTATCTCTGCCGTCCAGTTGAGCTTCGTGATCTGTACCAGGTGTCATTGATTGAACAATATGGTGGCAGTAAAATATGGAATACATAGTGGCAGGTGCTGGTACGTATAAACGATGGACGGCTCGACCAGACGGGGCGTTACGGTGGTGCTGCTGGCCGTTCCGTTGGGATTACGCACAAGTGGTACAGGTCCGTGCGGTTCCGTTCGGGGCCCGTGGTACAGGATGTCGTGAGACCCCACACGCCAAAGCCGGAGTGATTGCAGCCCATTTACCAGCTTGGGCCAGGTCGTGAGGGGATAAGAATCTGGGAGTGGCTGTGAGGGCGGCGGCGAGTGCGGCGCCAGAGGGGCAGTACGCACACCCATTGGCGGCAGCGGTGAGCAGTTCAGAGCCACTCTGGAGCAGACATGGCGATGGACTTCCATGTGCCTCCAATCGACAGGTAAACATTTCCCCTACTGGATCAAGAAATCCCCGGCTTAGATTTTGGGATCACCAAGCTCCAGGGTGGACTAACAGGTATGGACCTGGGATATCTGATTATGAACAGTGTTAACCTTTTTGATTTCCGAACTGTGAATTTGGCATTAGGGTGCAGTTTCATTTTGGTTACTTGGTGGACTCTGATGTGTTGTGAATGTTTGTAGAATGATATTAGTAGGTCTGATGTTAGTTCACTTGATTATACTGAACTAGTAATTGCAATTTCTGGTTGATGTCTGTTATGAATGTGTTGTACAATGAAAGTTGCAGATTGAAATTGGATGATGAACCCGCACTCACCCATTTAAAGAAACCAGTTTTGTCTTGACAGTGCTGCACCAAAAGAAGATTCAGCTAAACCATAATCTTTTAAAAATGTGTTGTTTGCTGCTGCTTGCAGGGTTAGAGTTGGTAAGCATCCGCCGGACAGGAAGCCATGTCCTGATAGAACAGGTGCGCTAGAACAGACAATTCGGGGGGATGCTGATATAGGTGAGCATGTGGTCGAGCCTGCTATTGGGCTAACATTTGACTCACTTGGGGAGGCCTACAATTTTTACAACCTTTATTCGTGGGAGCATGGGTTTGGCATCAGATGCGGGAAAAGGAGGCTCAATGCTGAGAAGACAAAGTATATGCAGGAGGTGGTCTGCTGATGCTCTGTAAGTGTACAGAGGAATGTGTCTCTCTGTTCAATTCATCTGCAATTCTTTTGCCAAATTTTCTAAATGCCATGTTGTAATTACAGGGGAAGCCCATAACAGAGAACAACAGATCATGCCGTTGTGAGTGCCCAGCCATGATCAGGTTGCTCCGCACATCGGATAATGGATGGTACATTACAGAACACAGGGTTACTCACAACCAGTCGCTAACCCCCACATGTGGAGAGAATGTGAACTAGCCGTCACGCAAGCACATAGACGTGTACACGAAGGATTTGGTCAAGCAACTTAGAGAGAATAATGTAAATGTCACAAAGGTTTACAGCATAATAGCAAGTTTTTTTTGGCGATGTCGACAAGGTTCCATTCACAAAGAGAACACTGGGGAATCTGTGTGGAAAAATAAACAGGCGGCAGGTGAAGGATAATGTCAGGAAAACCATTGATGTATTTGCGGATAATGCTGTGCAGCCAGATGAAGGGTGACGGATTAAGAATTTGATGTGGGCAACTGGGAGCAGTAGACATCAGTACGTCTACTTTGGAGACGTCATTACACACGATACCACATACAGCACCAACCTTTATGACATGCCGTTTGGCTTGTTCATAGGGGGTAAACAACCACTTCCAGAGCATTATACTTGCAGGAGTGTTGCTTCGTGATGAGCAGGTAGAAAGCTTTGAGTAGGTTTTTACAGAATTTGTTAGGATGATGGGCAGCAAGCCGCCTATTACGATTTTAGCAGGTAACAAAGATACAAGCTTGATAATAAAACAAAATTATGATGTCTCACATGGGTGGTTTACAACAAATCAGTTTGTTTCTGTGCTGCAGATCAGAATAGGGCGATGGATGTTGCAATCAAGAACATTTTGCCGTCGAC
Source organism: Triticum aestivum (assembly GCF_018294505.1). Lineage (NCBI taxonomy): Eukaryota > Viridiplantae > Streptophyta > Magnoliopsida > Poales > Poaceae > Triticum > Triticum aestivum. The sequence continues at coordinate 25,565,821 of NC_057798.1, read as the reverse complement.
AGCTCATCGGTGGTGCAAATGGCACGTGTTGAAGAAAGCAAAGGAGACACTTGGGTCATTGTTCACACGACGGAGCAAGTTCAGGGCTTAGTTCTACAAAGTAATCAATCACATGTTGACAATTGATGAGTTCAAGGAGACTTGGAAGATGCTGATAGAGAAGTACAACCTGAAGAGCCATGTGTACATGACCCAGATAAAATGGGAAAAACCATACTTCAAGGGAGTTTTCTGTGCTAAAATGACTAGCACGCAACAGAGTGAGAGCGCAAACAGCATGTTGAAGACATACGTGCCGCCCCGGTGTCCAATGCACATGTTTGAGAGAAAGTACATGCATTTGCAATTCGACGGGGGTTCGGAGGAAAACTATGAGGAGAAATGGACTAAAACCATGAGTGGCTTATATATTCTTTATTCTGAAAATGATAAACTGACAAAGGACTAAGCTGTCTTTCGTGCAGGGGTTGTGGTTAAATGCAACATGTCGATAGAGAGACATGCAAGCAGGATCTACACAAGGGGCATGTTTGAGAAGTTTAGTGACTTGCTGTATCAAGCCCATGCATACCAAACTGAAGAAATAGAAAAGAAGCTATACAGGGCAACGCACACTCAGGCGGAGAGACGGGAAAAATGGGCAAGGGTTATCTATGAAGTGAGGATCCTCGATGATGGAGACAAATTTGAGTCCAGTTCGAGCATATGGGGATGCCCTGTTGCTATATACTGAAAGTATGTCTTTGTTTTATTTTTTGTTTTGCCACACTCACAAACTTGGAACTGCTGCCTCAAATCATGGTTCTAATTGCAGGTGATGGATGTCCTGGGTACACGGAGATATCGCAGCACCTGATACTGAAGAGGTGAACAACGGATGTCAGGGATATTCTGCCACAACACCTACAGGTATACCAGCATGACCATGCTGGGACACGAACAATGACCCATCGCCACACAACACTGTACGTTCATGCTATGGAGTTAGTCCGTCTTGGAGATGCATGCGTAGCAGCTTACGAGAAGGGTATGGATATTTTAAGGGGAGGCATTGCTACTCTTGCTGAATTCGAGGATCAGAGAGACAGCCTTGCTTTGGAAGACAGGGTGTCTGATGGGGCTGGCATGGCAGCTAGGGCCAATGAAAACAGGGTTGATCCAGCCGATGTTAACCCAGCAATGCAGGATGGCACACTTGGTGGTCTAGGAGCACCAGAGAAGAAACGCAAAGAACAGCCGTGAGAAAGCACCATATGAGGAGCTGAGAACTCGGTTTTGCAGCATTTGTAGAGGCACAAAAAGACTACCTGCCCAAAGAGAGGTAATTTGCCGAATCTGCCCAGGTAGGAGGCCAAATGCAGCAAACTGTGGCGTTGCCAGGCACTGGAAGAACACTTGCACAAATCCTGTGGGTGTTAAGCTGAACACTGAATCTTATTTTTTGGAAGTGTGTGTTGTAATCTAGAACTATTTAGGTGAACCTGTGAAATCTGTGCTGACTTACCCCGATCTTGTTTGAATGCACTTTCAGTAGCATGAAAAAAAAATTGTTCCACAACTGTTTTGGTTGGGAGGGGCATGTAAATGCAGCGAGTAATTGCCGGTGTGATGCTTGCCCTGCTTGATGTGACACGTGTGTCCCCCACATTTTTGAATTTGAAAATTTGAAGACTAGTCCCAAGCAAGAAACCTATCTTTATAAGGTTGCCATCAGGTGGAACTACCAGCGCCAGTTTAACAGGAGACAACATTTATTGGCAACTGTACATGGGCCATTGGGTATTCACGGGAAAACCACTGCCGTCCAAATATGACGTGGAATAACACCAAGGCATGCATCATGATGAGAAGGGGCGGTCCAGATTGTGGGATCATCTGGACCCGGGAGCCAAAATGGATTTCCAAAAATAAACTGATATAATAAATATTGCTACAGGTGTTAAAACATGAATTGCTGGCACATACCGTGATATGCAGTCGCACGACATTTGGACAGAATTGGAGATATGTTGAAACCATATTTGCCTCATTGGGGACCGCGAAACGCACATGTAAGCTGAGGGTCCTGATGCTTGTGAGAATGCTGCTTCTGCTCACCTTAACCCCAGCCTGAAATTGACCAAATCTCAGAACAAAGCATGTACCTAGAGCAGTGGGACATATCTAGAGACATGAGACATTTACCGTTATGATAGTGCCTCTGATCTCCAACACATGATTTCCAGGCTCCAATGATCCAAGCGAATGCAACTTTGGGGCATCAACAATGCTGACCCTAGTAGATAGGCCAGCAGCCGTGTGCCGACATCCCTCTAGGACGAGCCGCTCGAGGCATGGAGCCTTCACCACCATGATGCTCTCCACAACTGAGCTGCAGACTTGCACGCAGCGTAGGCTCTGGCTGACGAGGCGTAGGCGGAGCCCCCTGTGGCTTCCCTGGACGTTCAGGATCTCCAGTACAGGACTGCTGGCGACGATGGATTCGACGTCCCCCTGCTCCATCACGACGGTGCAGATGCCGAGCTCCCGGAGGTTGGGGAAGCAGGCGCCGCGGAGGCCGGCTGTGTCTGGGAGCTTCCAGAGGCCGATGTAGAGGCGAACGAGCGTGCTGATGCCGAAGAGCGTGTCCGGGAGGGGCACATCAAACGGCCACGGGCGGTTGACGAGCACAAGCTCCTGGACGCCCTTGGCAGCGAGGAGCTGCAGCCAGCGCGCGAGCTGGGCCTGGTGCGCGCCCATGTGGCTGCAGGTGAGATGCACGCAGCGGAAGGGCCCCGGGTGCGCCTCGAGGATGCCGGAGACGGCGGCGGTGATGGCCGGCGTGTTGGCGGGGGTGGGAGGCCAGGCATAGTCGTCGGGACGGAGGGAAGCGTCGACCACGACGGGCTGCCGGAGAGCCAGACCCGGCGCCAGCGCGAGGCAAGCGCGGCTGTGCGCGCGGCGTCCGCGACCGGGAGGCGGGAGACGATGTGGCGCAGGAGTGCGTCGGGGAGGGCGCTGAGGCGGTCGACGCCGTCGGCGGCGGGGAGTGCGGGGTCGTGCGCCGCGCCGGTGATGACGGGGTCGTGCGCGGGGGCTTCGGAGGCGGGGAGGCGCGAGCCGATGCTTCGCAGGAGGGCGCTGATGCGGTCGACGCCGTCGGCGTCGGTGGTGACGAGGCTGCGCAGGGGGGCCTCGGAGACGGGCGGTGCGGGGAGGAGCTCGGTGGAGACGTACGCAAGAAGCTGCTCCGCGGCTCGGTCCAGCTCGCGCGGGTTGAAGCCGCTGCGCCGCAAGCCCGCCGCCGTCTCCCGGTCGACGTTGGTGAACGGCGGCCGCCCGGCCATCGTCGTCGGCGGCGAGGGTTTGCCGATTTGGGGGCGCTTCCGGGCGGCGATTTGGCCGGCCTTCCCTGTGATGTTTTTTTTCTTTAGTGAACTCCGTGTGAAATGGAGACCGTGACTGTGGAGGCTTCGGTTTCGTTGTTTAGTTGGGCTACAAGTTCCTGGCCCACGGACCGTTTGATCTTGCCATGTGTGTCGTACGGTTTTCGCCATGGCTTGCCACGATCTTGCCATGGTGCCTCACTAGTACCACGATCTTGCCACGATTTTGATAAGTATGTTACTATCTTTATGATTTTTCGTACTATGTGTATGTTGTCCCGTGCATATTAGCACATCTTTTTTTTATAAAGCTAGTCAATTTGACTTAGGAAAAAAATCTACAACTTCAACTATTTTGGAACTTAGGCAACAACACGGAAGTCTTCGTGCAGCACAGCACCTATTTCGCATGTAGGTTGCTGGATTTTATTTTGAGGGGTTGTAGGTTGCTGGATACAGGAAATGTTTTGAATTTTGGAACATTTTTTGGAATCCGGGAACACTTTTTGCAAATTCGTGAATAATTTTTGATATCAAGGAGCATGTTTTCAATTCATGGAATTTTTTTGACAACTGGGAAAAACCGTGAATATTTTTTTACATATGGGAACATTTTCAAATATGTGAACAATTTTTGTAATTCAGATTTTTTTTTCAAATCCACAAAACAAACTTTTCAAATATGATAATATTTTTTGAAATTCATGAAAAAAATAAAATATGAGAGCATTTTTGTAATTTTGTGAACATTTACAAATATGGAACATTTTCCAAAAAAAAGAACTTTTGAAAATTCGAACCATTGTTTGAAATCGTAGAACATTTTTAAAATTCGTGAATCTTTAGAATTTTGGAACTTTTTTTTAAATTCAGAACTTTTTTAAAATTCCTAACTTTTTGCAAAGAAGCAGGAAGAAAAAGGGAAAACACAAAAAAAACAAAAGAAAAAATGGGAGGCCCGCCCCGCATATAGGTTGGCTCAAAGCTATCGCCGGCGAAGGGCAGCTACCCGTTTCCTCTCTATTCCCGGTCTCTTCGTGCAGATCCAGCCCTGATGGAGCGGTGGAGGTTTGCCAAGGTGCAGTCCAATGATGGGTGAGGCAGCTAGCAAGGTCCAAGTGTCGGATAGCGGCCCAAGCACTAAAGGAAAGTGTCCCAGCAGCGGTGGCCTAAGAGCATCTTGAACAGCCGCGCTTCACGCCGCATGCTAAAAATTAGTTTGCCGCGTGTCGTTCGTCAGGTTTTGCGTGGCCGCCAGTGTTGTCTTCAATAGCCGCGCTAAAATGCAACGCGCGCGCGCCGCTCCAGCAGCGCGCAAAAAATACAGCGCGCGCGACTCGCACAAACAACATATACATTTCAAATAGAAGCAAAATGATCAAACTAACAAAATAAATCAACAATAAATAGTTCAATTTCGTTACTATTATAACCCAAACAAATAGTTTATCGTTCAGTACAATAAATACTGCAATAAACACAACAAATAGTTCATGAACAATACAATGTCGAACGCAGAAATCATGCTCTTTGTCGTCCATGCCATGCCCACCACTCCTCTATGAGATCCTTCTGAAGATCATTATGCGTTGGGGGACGCCGAATGGCATGATAGAGGCAACAAAACGGGCCACCCTTTCAGCCCTCCATCGCACTCGCACGGGATGTCCCAAGAGCTCATACCGTGAGTAGTCTAAATCTTGGCCACGCTCATTCTCGATGATCATGTTGTGCATGATCACACAAGCGTGCATGATGTACCAAAGCATTTTTTTGATCCCAAAATCTAGCCGGTCCTCTCACAATAGCAAATTGGGCTTGCAAAATCCCAAAAGCTCTCTCCACATCTTTTCTAGCCGCCGCCTGAGCATTGTGGAAATCAAGATTTTTCTTACCTTCCAGCTTTTTCAACGGCTTCACGAAGGTTTGCCACTTTGGATAAATGCCATCCGCTAGATAATAGCCATAGTTGTATGTACGGCCATTTGCTACAAACTGCACCGGTGGCAACTCACCATTTGCAATCTTATTCATCAATGGTGGCCGGTTGACAACATTGATGTCATTCAAAAATCCAGGCATTCCAAAGAATGCATGCCAAATCCAAGTCTCTTAATCGGCCTGTTACACACGACGCGGTCAGCCCAACAGCATTTTGCGGGCTATTTTTGCGGGGCGGCATGGCGGCCGAGCGGGATGTCCCGCGCCGCTTGCACCCTGAGTTTAGAACCACGACATTTGTTTTCAAACGGAGGGAGTAGATCTTGTTAGAAGGGGAGAGAGAAGGATTGGTGGAATAGTTGTTCGTTTGCTTGAGCCTCGTGGGCATATATATAGGAGTACAATTATCTACTTGGAGTACAAGACAAGCCAGAACAAATCCTAGTCTATCTCGTCTTTCCTAATAAACATTATACTCAACATCCCCCCGCAGTCACAACGGTAGAGACGCAGACGGTGAGACTGGAGAAGAATCCGAAGGCAAGCCGACGGACACCCCCCCACAGTCGTAACGGTCGACGCATCGCGGAGTCGTGGCTGGAGTGGAAACCAACGAGGTTGCTCAAGCAGGCGGTAGCCCTTTGTGCCGTTTGTCGATGTAGCCGAGAGCGTGTGTGGTGGAGCCGTGGTCGAGGTAGCCGTGCGAAGAATGCCGTGGTCGATATCGAGTCGGGGTGGCCGGTGTCGAGGAAGTCGTCGTGGAGCCGCGGGCGCAAGGGGGCGCCGAGTTAGTCGTGGGCGCAGTGGTGTCGAAGTAGTGGTGCACCAGGACGGAGATGATGTTGACGACGCGTCGCGCCTGGGTTGCCAACCCTGGGGACACATCGTAGACGAAGGCACGCGTCGGTGTTGCCAGCACCGGGCATGCGTAGACGGACGAAGACGAAGTTGACGAAGCGCCGCGCCAGGCTTGCCAGGTCCGGGGACACGTCGTGGACGAAGGCACGCGGCGGTGTTGCCAGCATCGGGCATGCGTAGACTGGGACCTGCACAAGCTGTACGCCATGTCGAAGAAGTCGGAGAGGCCAGCAGAGAAGGACTCGACGACGGTTGCGGCGCCAATCGGCGCGGGGCCAATGTCGCACGCGGTTGTCGGAGTAGATGAAGCGGTCGGGGTAGATGACGGCGACGCTGGCGACGGGCTGGTGCTGGATGAAGAAGAACGGGGTGGACGAGCGGCGGCGGCGGCTACGGGGGTAGCGGCGGCGGCGGCCGAAGAAGAGCGGCGACGGCGGCTAGGTTATGAGCGCGGCGGCGATGCTCGAAGTAGGCGAAGAACCCTGACAGCGTGACGAAGACCGGCACGGACGGTGGCGTTCCCGCACCAAAGGAGGTGGTGTGGCGCATGCCAAGGGAAGTCGACGCGCGGGGACAGCGGTGGACCGCGGGGCGCGGCGCTACGGCCCAAAGGGCGACGCAGCGGCGGCGGGCAGGTCGGGGCGACGACGGAAGACCTCGGGACGGTCGCAGGGACCGCGGGCCGCGGTGCTACAGCCCAAAGGGGTGGCGCAGCGACGGAGCGCGGGGTGGTGCAACCGCGTGGACGGCCTCGAGACGACGGCGTGGATCGCGTGCCACGCTCGCTGCGGCCCGACGGGGCGACGCAGCGGCGACGCAAGGATCGGTGCAGCCACGGGGACGGCCTGGAGCGGACGACCTCGTAGCGGCGTTAGACCGCGGGCCGCGGCACTACGGCCCGAAGGGGCGACGCAGCGGTGACGCGGGTCGGTGCAGCCGGGAGAAGAACCACGGGACGGCAGTGCTCCGGCCCGACGGGGCGACGCAGCGGCAGCCCGTTGCTCGATTGGCGGAGGGGCGCGCTGAACTCGGAGACGATCTTCACGGGACCTGCGGAGGCGCGCGTAACTGACGGGCCAGGTCGGTCGCGCGGCGTAGATGAGGCGGATCGCGGCGGCGAGCGGGTGATCAAGTCGATCGCGTGCGAGGTCGGGGACGCAGCTCGATGGAGACGGGATGGTGGCGGAGTCCGAGATGAAGCCGGCGACGGTGGGCGACAGGGCGGCTATGATTGGCCGCCGCATGGCGCGAGGCCGCCGGGTTGGGTGATGCAGGAGTCCCGGTCGGAGCAGGGCGGGCCGGCGCGCGGACGACGGCCTTGAGGGCTGCCTGTCACGCGAGGCCGTCGGGTCGGTGAAGTAGCTGGCCCGTCGCGCCGATGTCGGAGTAGAGGCGCGAGGTGTCGACGGCGGCGGCGAGCGACGCAAACCGATCTTAAATCGGAAAACCAAAAAGTAAACGCCGATCAAAACGACCGGCGAGAGAGCGAAAAAACCCGGAGTAAGGGCTCGGAAAAAAGACTCTCTAGGGCAGCCGGCCAACACGGCCGGCGGACGAACCCTAGGTACGGGCGGCGCGGCCCCCGGCGGCGGTCATGGAGGCCGACCGCCCCGGGGGCGGCGGGCAGGTGCGAAAGCGGCGGCGGCTAGGGTTTAGGATCGACTTGCGACAGATACCATGTTAGAAGGGGAGTGAGAAGGATTGGTGGAATAGTTGTTCGTTTGCTTGAGCCTCGTGGGCATATATATAGGAGTACAATTATCTACTTGAAGTACAAGACAAGTCAGAACAAATCCTAGTCTATCTCGTCTTTCCTAATAAACATTATACTCAACAGATCTTAATATCACCTTTTGAATCATTTTTGTACAAAAATAAGAAAGAAAACCATTTCAATCACAATGTGTTGGTGTATCAGTAACCAAAAATCTGGTAGTGGGGTCTGCATCGCTTGAGCACGATGACCCTGAATCCTAAAGAGCATCATCATCAATTAAACAATCCTTACAATCTTTAAACAATCACACCACACCACACCACATAGGTTGGTGCATTCACTGGAATTCTTTGTGCTCGCTCGCTCCCAGATCTAGTCAATGGCTCATTTAGCTAGCACGGCGCCGGTTTTCTCCTCGACAAATCAATGGCGAACAGGAATGGCCGATCTGCCACGAAATCCACCGGAGGCCCTGGTGCGCTCGCGCTCTGAGCGATCACCACGGCCGTCGCTGCGGCGGCCACGGTGCCCAGTGTTAGAATATAGAGTTGTAATCTCAACCTCCTTTCTTCTCTTGTATTCTACCCAAACTCTTTCTGTCATAACCTTATACATCAAGCCAGATTTCGGCCACGCATCAATATAAACTACCACGCGGCTCCCTTGATGGAGTAGGAACGCTTCATATCTTTCATGGTAATCAGAGCCACCTCTTCTCATCCATCTAGCCACAATCCAAAACCCTAGAAACCACACATCATCGTCTCCATGGCTTCCTCCGCCGGCGTCTCCCTCAACCTTGGATCGCCGCCGTCTGAGAAGCTCGCAAGAGGTAATTTCATCCTCTGGAAGACGCAGGTCCTCCCAGCCCTGCGAGGCGCGCAGGTGACGGGGCTCCTGAACAACACCGATGCCGCTCCACCCAAGATGGTGGAGATCACGAAGGCAGACAAGACCACGGCCCTAGAGCTGAATCCCCTATACGGACCCTGGATCGCCAAAGATCAGCAGGTTCTATCATACCTTCTCAATTCCATGTCTCCAGAAATTCTTGCACAAGTTGTTGGGAAAGATTCCACCTTTGAGCTCTGGACGACGGTGACAAATCTCTTCGCCTCACAATCTCAGTCTCGGATTACTAATCTGAGACATCACCAATACCAAGAAGGGCTCGATGTCAAGCTCGGCGTATATGGCGAAGATGAAAAGTCTTGGGGATGAACTAGCTGATGCAGGTCGTCCCGTATCTGATCCGGAGATGGTGGACTATATACTGGCCGGACTGGACCGCGACTACGACCCCGTGGTGGCGGCGATCGGCGCTGTCAAAAACATCATCACAGCCGACGATCTTTTTGCCCAGATTGCTGCCTTTGATCAAAGGATGGAGATGCTAGGCGACTCATCTTCAGGCGGGTTCTATTCATCCGCTAATGCGGTCTACAGAGGCCGTGGCCAGTCCCGTGGCAGATCTCGCGGGCGTGGAGGAAGAGGCCGTGGCCGTGGTGATCGTGGTGACCGCGGTGACCGACAGTCGTCTTCCTCCAATGGAGGCGGCGGATTCAGAGGCCATCCTCGACAGCAACAGCAACAGCAGGCTCGTGAGCAACAACATGACTATCCAGAATGTCAGATATGCTACAGACACCATCCAGGAGGTGCACGAGTTTGCTGGTGGCGTTATGAAGAAAACGACCAGGAAGAAAAGCAAGCGCATGCAGCCTCCTATGGCGTGGACACCAACTGATACGCCGACAGTGCAGCAACAAACCACATCACAGGTGAACTTGACAAGTTGACGATGCGGGAGAAGTACAATGGAGGCGACCAAATTCGCACGGCAAGCGGTTCTGGTATGGATATCACACACATTGGCAGTTCAATTGTTAAAACCCCCGTGAAAAATTTACACTTGACCAATGTCTTGCATGTTCCTCAAACCTCTAAAAATCTTGTTTCCGTTCATCGATTCACTCTTGATAACAATGTTCTTATTGAGTTCTATCCTTATTTTTTCTTGGTTAAGGACTTGAAAACAAGGAGAGTCATTCTTAGAGGACAGTGCGTGGGAGGACTCTACCCACTCATATCATCATCATCATCATCATCTTCATGGTCCAATAAACAAGCAAATATTGTCACCAAGCTATCTACATCAAGGTGGCATAGTCGTTTAGGTCATCCATCTTCAGTCATAGTTAGATATGTTCTTAGCAAAAATAAACTCTCTTATGAGCCTAGTAGTGAGTTAGTTTGTGATCCGTGTCAACAAGCAAAAAGTCATCAATTACCTTACCCAATTTCTACTAGTGTGTCTACTGCCCCTTTACAACTTATCTTTTCAGATGTATGGGGGCCAGCTCCTATTTCAGTTGGTAGATTTTCCTATTATGTAAGTTTTATTGATGACTATAGTAAATTTATTTGGATTTATCTGTTGAAAAAGCGATCTGATGTATTCCAAGTTTTCCTCAATTTCCAAAATCTTGTTGAACGCAAACTGAACTCTAAAATCATTGCTATGCAAAGTGACTGGGGTGGTGAGTATGAAAAACTAAATTCTTTCTTTCAAAAGCTTGGCATATCACACCATGTATCTTGTCCTCATGCTCACCAACAAAATGGATCCGCTGAAAGAAAGCATCGTCACATAGTTGATATGGGGCTTGCCTTGTTAGCAAATGCTTCCATGCCGCTTAAATTTTGGGATGAAGCATTCTTAACTGCTACATATCTCATCAACTTGCTTCCGAGTAAAGTTATCAAATTTGAAACACCCATTACACGACTTCTTGGTGTCACACCCAACTATACATCTCTTTGTATTTTTGGTTGTGCCTGTTGGCCCAATCTTAGGCCTTACAACACACGCAAACTCGCTTTCCGCTCAAAACGGTGTGTCTTTTTAGGCTATAGCCCCATGCATAAAGGGGTTAAGTGCCTTGATGTTCCTACTGGTCGGGTGTATATATCTAGAGATGTTGTATTTGATGAGTCCGTGTTTCCCTTTGCATCCCTTCATCCTAATGCTGGTGCACTTCTCCGCAAAGAAATTCTTCTTCTTCCTTCACATCTTCGGTCTTTTGATCATGGGGGCGACAACAATTGTACTAACCAATGTGATGATATTCCTGTTGGTACTAGTCTTTCTCTTATGCCTGTGCAGGTCCCTGGAGAAAACGGTGCTCAAAATGACCAAGATCTCGAAAATATGGCTGGTTTTGATCCTATATTTCATGCTGAGGAAGGAGACGAAGCTGGCACAGATGACGAAGAAGATCTGGCGGCGCCTGCCACCCCTGCACGCGCGCAGATCTCGGATCACGCGACCGCATCCGCCTCGGATCAAGCCCCTGATGACTCCAGTCCTGGATCCAGGGCGGGCCACTCCCGTGTTGCCGCGTCAGCTTCAGGCGGGACCAGCAGCGGGGCCGAATCCCCCTCGCCCCGCGCGCCAGCGTCAGACGGGACCAGCGGCGGGACCAGATCCTCTCCGCACCATGCGCGCCTCCAGTCGCGGTCGGGTGGCGGATCCTCTGCGCCAGTGCCTGCAGGAGGGGCAGCCACACCAGAAGCCACAGGATCCCCTGCGCATATGACGACAAATCAGTCCACTGCATCAGCAGATTCTCCTGGATCTTCTGTGGCAAGTATACCAGCGGTGCAGCGAGAGGTTTCTTCACGTGTTATGACCCGGCTACAGAAAGGTATACGGAATCCTAAAATTAGGAAAGATGGAACTATACCATATGGAATGTTGTGTATTTCAGGAGAACCAACATCGTTGAAGAATGCACTTGATGATCCTAAATGGAAAAAGGCAATGGATGAGGAGTATTCTGCGCTCATGAGGAATAAGACTTGGCATCTTGTACCAAATCAGAGAGGTAAAAATATTATTGATTGCAAATGGGTGTATAGAATTAAGAAGAAGGCAGATGGCTCCATTGACAGATATAAGGCACGTCTAGTTGCAAAGGGCTTTAAGCAACGTTATGGCATTGACTATGAGGACACCTTTAGTCCCGTTGTGAAAACTGCAACTATCAGACTTGTGTTAGCCATTGCTGTATCCAGAGGATGGAGTTTAAGGCAGCTAGATGTACAGAATGCGTTTCTGCACGGTGTTCTGGAAGAGGAAGTGTTTATGAGACAACCACCTGGGTATGAGAGTAAGAAATTGCCACAGTATGTCTGCAAGCTTGATAAAGCACTCTATGGTCTAAAGCAAGCACCCAGAGCATGGTATTCCAGATTGAGCTCACAGTTAAAATATCTTGGCTTTGTTGCTTCCAAGGCTGACACATCCTTGTTTATTTATAACAAGGCAGGAGTAGTCATTTTTGTGCTTATATATGTTGATGATATCATAGTTGCAAGTTCTTCACAAAGTGCTACTAATGCTCTTTTGCATGATTTGAGCTCAGAGTTTGCCTTGAAGGACCTAGGTGATTTGCATTTCTTCTTGGGTATTGAAGTCAAGAAAACTCAAGATGGTATTGTGTTAAATCAGGAAAAATATATTCTTGAGCTTCTGTCTCGCATGGGGATGAAAAATTGCAAGCCAATGTCTACACCTTTATCCTCCTCAGAAAGTCTCTCAGCATATGAGGGTGAGCCACTTCAAGAGGAGGAGAGTACAAGGTATAGGAGTACTGTGGGAGCACTACAATATTTAACTCTCACACGTCCAGATATCTCATTTGCTGTCAACAAGGTTTGTCAATATCTTCATGCACCTACTTCTGCACATTGGTCAGCTGTCAAGAGGATTGTGAGATATGTGAAACATACTATGGGAATAGGACTTCATTTCAAACGGTCTAATTCTTCTCTTGTGAGTGCATTCTCTGATGCTGACTGGGCAGGATGTAGTGATGACAGAAGATCAACTGGAGGTTTTGCAGTGTTCTTTGGATCTAATCTTATCTCCTGGAGTGCTAGAAAGCAAGCTACTGTGTCACGCTCAAGTACAGAAGCTGAATACAAGTCTTTGGCTAATGCAACTGCTGAGATCATTTGGGTTGAATCACTTCTTGAGGAATTGGGAATCAAGAAAAATCGTATCTCATGTTTATGATGTGATAATTTGGGAGCAACATATCTGTCTACAAATCCAGTGTTCCATGCCAGGACAAAGCACATAGAAATTGATTTTCACTTTGTACGAGAAAGGGTTGCGGCAAGGAAACTTGATATTCGATTTATTCCTTCTAAGGATCAAGTGGCTGACGGTTTTACAAAAGCACTACCAGCAAGACCATTTGAAGAATTCAAGAGTAATCTTAACTTAGGTTAGTTGAGATTAAGGGAGGGTGTTAGAATATAGAGTTGTAATCTCAACCTCCTTCCTTCTCTTGTATTCTACCCAAACTCTTTCTGTCATAACCTTGTACATCAAGCCAGGCTTCGGCCATGCATCAATATAAACTACCACGCGGCTCCCTTGATGGAGTAGGAACGCTTCATATCTTTCACCCAGCTCGTCCATCTCGATGGTGGCCTTGTGGTACACCCCGAGATGAAGAGCCCGTCGCCACCGCTCACCATGCCCGAGAAGTCGCCGCCCTGGAAAGCCCTGGCGACTCCGAGCTTCCGCATGTCCGCCCACGCCTCGAACTCGAACGTGAACTAGAACTTGGGGACCATGAACCGCCCCACCGGTACCTGGTGCGCCGGCGTGTGGTGCTTGATGAAGTCCGGTGTCTCGACCGCCTTGTCGTAGAGATCGGGCAGACTGAGGGTGGCCCCGTCATCCGGGAGAAGGAGAAGCATGTAGAACGCGGCCGTGTGGTCACCGTCGTCGTTCTTGTAGAGCAGCTTGAGGGCCCCGAACCCCGGGTAGACGGCGACGTGCTGCTTGAACTCGAACCGGTCTATCGTCATGAACGGCACGCGCACGGTGGTGCCGTCTGGGTCATGGAACATCGCGGTGAAGGTCGACGACCGGTCGAAAGGCTGAGACCACGCCCCCTTGAAGTAGAGCGCGTTGGCGAGGACCACGACCGTGGACTAGTCGACCGAGCGGGGAGGGAGGACGTAGCGGATGAGCTTGTTGGCCGCGTCGGCGACGAACGCGTTCACCCGCGCCTCGCCTGCTCGGCGTCCTGGACGAAATCCACGGACTCTGCGGTGGCAGCGTACCTCGACGCGGCCGTGACCATGAACTCTGGCTCCAGCGTCCAGCCCCGGTCGACCCACACTCCGCAGGCGAAGGACATCTGCGTCAGGCCGTTGAGCTTCCCTACCAGCTCCATCGCCGGCGTGCCGTGTAGCTCATCGAGTGACGCTGACCCGAGGAATCCCAAAAGCTCCTCACGCGTCTCGCCCTGCGCGAGCGGCGAGAGGATGAAGTTGGCTCCCCTGCCGGCCACCGCCCGGACGCCGACCTCCCTGGCTAGAGGCAGGCACGACGCGAAATCATTCCTGTGAGCTTACGCACACACCCGGGTACTGTTATCCTGGACGTCCATATTCTTTGGGATGTGTGCCACATGGAACGGAAACGATTAGGTGTCACGTTTTCTGGTAGAGGGTTACAAACATACGGGCCGTGATGAATAACTGAGAGATGCTAGACTCACGGGCTGGTTCAGGGGTTTAACGGGGTGATTATTGTTGATTGGTTGAGATTGATTTGGTCTAATGAGGCGGGCCCACCCCAAAAAATCCGGGGGGGGGGGGGGGCAATTAATGAAGGACATGCAAGGGGGGTCCGTAATAGTCCGTCGTTTAACTCCGGGCGTGTAGTATTATCGTGAATAACTAGAGGGTGACGCGTGCTTTGCCGCGCCGTCCTTCAGTGTTAAACCTCCTATTTCCTCTCTAAAAAAAACCTCCTATTTCCGTGATTAAGCCTCCTTCTTTTTAACATGTTTTTATGCATGTGATTACAATTGGTTACTTTGTTGTGTGCTTCATCTCAAGTGTGTTGAGATATTCTTGCACATAACATGCCTAGGAATAAGGTGCGCGGGCAGGGGCCTAGCCTTGGCGAGTTAGATGAGTGGCTCAGTGAAGTAGTAACGCCCTCACCCCAGTATGCGAGGAGCACAGTGGGCGGTGGGAGGAGCTCAAAGTGCACGCTGAAGGGCGTCGACATCCTGGACAACAAACTTGAGGAGGTGGAAGGTGGCCAAGGCATGGCTCGAAGGACTTTGAGGCGACCGGAGACAGATAGGGCCAGTGGCCCTGCGGCGAGGGCGAGGCGAAGTAGAGATCCCGAGAAGATTGTAGACGACGTCACGGCGGGCGAAGTAGGCCTTGGGGTTGGGCGAGGAAGTCGCAGGGAGACGGGTGCAATGCAGTGATGGCCTTGAGAGCCTAGGAGGTCATGCTGTGACTGGCAAGTATAAATGGGTTGTGATTGCGCACGAGCTCACATTGAAACGAATCCCTTCCTTGTGGATCTCCTTGCGCCGATGTTGCCAGTAACACAACACCTCTTTGGTCGTAGGGGCATCAACCAAATCTCCGGTTAACAAATTTTTCATACTTTTTAAATTTTTGTTAGCACCATTGTTAACCGAAAATGACTTAAAAATATTGAAACTGAATGCTCAGTTAATTGATTTTTAATTTTGGTTGTCAGAACTGTTAACCAAAGTGAAATTAAAATATTAAAACTAAATGCTCGGTTAACCGGTTAAATCGGTTTGGTATTCAGTTGTACCCAAAACAGACCACTCAGACTTGTGCGCATCAATACATGCAGCACACCCTGTTATATCGCTGATATCTCATTTTCTTCTGTGTAACGTGGCGAGGTGGGACTAAACCAGTAATTACACCATCAAAACTGTAGCGGGCTCACCTTCATAAAAAAAACCACCGAAGTTTGGGCCTTGCATGTAGCAGCTTGTGTGGCCCATGTAGCTGACAGGCTCATGATATACTCTCCAATTCCTCAGACCCATAGCGAAAAAGGGACCCACCGCGCCCCAGCTGCCTCGATTCACCAGATCGCTCCAATTCCTGGGAGCTTAGTGTCTCTACTGATGCTACACGCAGGGACCTCTCCCCCATGATTTTCAGGGGGTGGGCCCCTGTCTCTTCCTATCCCAATTAGAAGACACCACCTGCTCGTCAGTGAAGTCTGTAAAAACTTCTCTGTGTGTCTAGCATCTCTCGGGCATGATCAGCCTACTCGTACTAGGGGCACTATATCAGCTGACCCATCCGCCCGCACAAAATGACAGATGCATGTGGTCTTGCAAGCAGGCATATCCAGAAAGGAGACAGAGGAGTCATCCGCAATCGTCCTATGACCACTCCGTGCTCATGTGGAGCTAGCTTCGCGCGCGCGGCGCGGGGGGGGGGGGGTAGCGGATTCCGTTTGAGATCGAGGAGAAGAAACAGATTTGAGAGGCAGCATCAGTTGCCGGAGAGGGAGGAGGAGGGGAACCATCCGCCCGTATGGTATATTTTTATTTCTCTATTTTATAAAAAAATCATGAATATTTTTATAATATGCGAGCAATTTTTTAAATCACAAAAAAATTATGATTTCTTGATATTTTTTCAAAACTTGCAACTTTTAGAAATTTGAATTTTTTGAGAATCCTAAATTAATTTTAAAAAGGAAAAACAAATACAGGAAAAAGAAAAGGCAAAAAATGAAATAATAAATAGCAGGGGTGCCACGACTGGCACATTACTGCGCACGGGAAGTAGGAGGCGAGCACAAGAAAGGAGGAGAAAAAAGAGCAGAATCAAAAATTGAACCGCGGTCTCGCGCGTGGAAGATTGGGGCCATAGTCACCGTGTTGCTTGTTGGCTCGTGACATATGACTGTATCAATATATAAGAACCAAAACTGACGGCGTTTCTTAAAAGAAAACAAATCATTTTCTGTACTTATAGGTGGCATAATGGGCAATTTAGGCAACTTTGGGGGCAAATTTTATGACTGGACGACCAGAAGCGACAACACCTTTATTAGTAGGTAGAGATAAATTAGTGTTTCTGACTTACATCACCTATAAGTGACAAAAGAACATTTCACACAGGGTAATTCCTTGCTTGGGCCGGCCCACGCAATAGAGACCTCATATACTGCGCTTCACATGCTCGGAATAAGCACAGGATGCCCGTTTGTGCCGGCCCATGTGCGGGTGGCCTGTTTTTAAATTTCGTTTTTCATTTTTTTCTTCTTTAAATGATTTTTTACTTAAAAAAGTTCCAAAATTTTAAAAAGATAATTTTTAAAATAAAATGTTCAATAAACCATAAAATGTTTTTGGATTTAAAAAAATGTTCTCTTATTCAAAGAATGTTCGCAATTTTGGATCAGCAAGAGGCAGATCCACGATGCCTGACGAGAGCGGCCAATACATGTGTGCATCGCCCTGGAGCTAGCGAGGTATGTCGTCCTCCACGTCAAAGCAACCACCAACATCCCACCGCCGACCCCGCCATGCCTATGCTCGAGCGAGGTCCAGAGGCCCCGTCTCACAAGACATCCATCGCTCCCTGTCCCAACTTCACCAGAATGACTACATACGGTTCACGCCGCCATATCAACCAGGGCCAGATCTGCGCCGCCCCCGGACCATCTCGACCACCGCATGTGCCACTATGCGCTCTCCTGTTTTGCAAAACAAACAAGGCCATCATTCAACATAAAACTGGGGAGGTGTGCACATAACCATGAGGCCTTGGCATACACTTAAATAAGGTTTACACCAAACATTTCATTATCGCGTAGGGAAGCTAACTCACCCTCAACAACTGGAAAATGAATGTGGAGCTTATGTCCGCGTCTAAAATATTATTTGTTTTAAAACACTTTGATTAGTACTAATGTGTTTACGTTACTCTAACAGAATGTGTCACCTCAAACCTATCGAGTCGGAGTAGTGATCAGAGTCTGACATGAACTTGTACCTACATGCCAACAAACAAGGGGTGACTCGAGACAAAGACAAACACATTATAAAACAGAGGGGGTATATATAGTGTGGACTACTTTTGCCCTAAGTCAAATTTATTTGTAGAAGTAAATGTCAATATCTGAGTATCACCAAAGAACTAGCTATGGACAGGGGTGCTGGAAGCTTCCTATCCATGTGACAGAGCCATGAGTTGGTCGCGAGATGTTATGGGTTTCACCTCTAGCCTAACCCAACTTGTTTGAGACGAAAGGCTTTGTTGTTGGTGTCAATATTAGAATATATTTGACAATGGATTCAATCTTATATATTTTTTCTATACATTTGGTCAGACTGAAATAAGTTTGATTTAGGACAAAACAAGAATGCATTATGCTCTCGAAAGAGAGGGCACCTCAACATGCGCCACTATGCCGACACACAATATTCAGGAAAAGAAATATGATGTCCAACCCAGGTAATCGCAGCCTTTTGTTAATCATGCCAGAACTTGAGTTACTTCATCACAAAAGAAGAAATCTAGAGTTATCATGGCAAAATTAAACTGCACCCTGGTAATCTAAACAATGCAATAGTTCTACCACTCAAAGGTTGGAGAAATTGACACCCATACACGCTGCAAATCTATTACAGGTGAAACTTGAAAAAGACAACTAGCGATACAATCTCCTTGTTCAAATATAGTTGCACAAAACACGAAGCAATCATTGAACATAAAACTAGCGGTGTTGCTTACATGACCATGAGACCTTGACATCTACCTAGATAAGGTTTACACTAATAGTGCACATGCAAGTTAGCTCACCCTCAAAGGTCTGGAAACAACCGTGCAGTTGCTCTTTACTTGTCAGTTGTCATAGCCAGAAATCCAATCACCCGCTTTAGATCGACAAGTCCTGCTGTTGATTCACAAGCAGCAACATCCCCAAAAAATCACTACCCACGGTAGGTTAAGTTGCTCCATTTCATAGGATTCAGAGCCTAAATTGAACCTTCAAATATTGAGCATCCTCCCAGAAATGTAAATTTCCATCTAACTGTAAATTTGTGATAGAACGCAGAAGTGGCAATCATCGTTAAGACATGGTATACTGGATTTAGCAGAGTCAGCACTTAACCTTAGGACATGATCTCTTGCATTTGTGAATCGTGCATCCAAAATAGCGATTTTGCTCACGAGAGACCTCTTCACATCCTCAATTATGAAAAAGGCCGCTGCCTCGGTAGTATTTGCTCATCATCATCAATAAAAGCTTCTTTGAAAGACTGCAATGTTGTGATAAGGATAGAACAAGGTTTTTCTTTGCCCACGGGGACTATCATCTGCAACACAATTTTTAATAACTTCAGCTTCTGAACCATCCTATCACAAAAAAAAGAGCGTACATTTATGCAAGGCTATATATTCCAATGATACAGATCAACCTTTTATCTTTAACACAAGCAACAAAAGTAAAATGATGCATAGTGACTAGTGTTTGCCCTAGATTCTAATGAACCAACCTTTTATCTTTTATGTGTTCTTCTTCTTTTTGTTCGAGGTCTTGCCGCAGATTCTTATTCTAGTGTTTGCTCTAGATATGTTAGGTTCTACGTCATATATGCAACTTGCTCTACTATCTGCTCTAGATATGTTTGGCTACAGTTCATATATGCAGATGCTATTTACTTTCTCTCTGTCAGATCGCATGACTTGTTTTATCTCTGATATATTAGTCATGCTTTATCTACTATTTCTGTTAATAAAATCATTTGGTAAATTGCTCATATTTCCAACAATACGTTCAAGCATCACCTATCGCACACGGTTATCCTCTATCATCTGTGATGGAACATCTATCCCAGACCATCGTAAGATGATGGTTTGAATCTACTCTCTTCGTCTCATAATATAAAAACGTTTTTGACACTAGTGTAGTGTTAGAAACGTTCTTATATTTTAGGACAGAGGGAGGAGTGTGTAATGGGGTTTAACCGTGTGTGATGTTCTGAACTGCACTAGTTACATGCAGTGACAAGTTAGAGGTCTCTGAGGGCCGTGTAGGTGGGGGCCAAGTGTAGTATAATAATCGTCATGGTCGCGGTCGCTCACGAGTAAGACATTTTGTAATCACCTTCAGCAGTCACCAGTACGTCGTCCTTGTTGTTTTGTCTCTCGTGGACTACCAACTGCAGCCACTGGTAACTCCCCTCGATTATCTAGTCTTTGCTGCCTAAAAATAACGCGGTTCGTTTTGTGTAGCAAAACATTTATGGGCCCACATTTTCGTTCGTTATATAGACTCGTTGACTTTGATTGTTATTATATAGATTTATATATACGGAGTAGTATAGTCGTGGAACCTCGTCCGTTCGTCCCACGCGTAGTTGCGATAAGAAAATCTCAGCAAGACAGGACTAGGAGTGTATATACATATACGCTCAGGACTGGCTAGCACTAGCAGTTGTGTGGAACGTACCTGCAGCTCTCGCTTCTGAAGTCACAGGTACTCCTTACTACTGTACTTGATATCCTTTACCTTAGCATTAAAACAAGGGTCCCTTAAAACAATCCATCTTCCCGACAGATTTCTTTTTGGCACCTGCTAGATACTGTTGTTGCAGTAGAGTTACATGCCTTAAATCTAACTTCCCAACGTTATCCTTTTAGCGAAAATTGTATTCCTACACGTACAGTTTTCTAAAACAAAACTCTACGTATACTACTGTAGTTTGCTTGGATTATAACTACCTCCATGATTTCAAGTAACCACCTTCGGATTGAACTACTCCCTCTGTACCGAAATACATGTCGCTGGAGTAGCTGAAGTTCAGCTACTCCAGCGACATGTATTTCGGTACAGAGGGAGTAGTATGCATGTAAACATTTCGTAAGATGTCTACTTAAGAATAGCGTTGCTCTTAAGATGTCTACTTAAGAATAGCGTTGCTCTTTTTCTAGAGTTATTACAACTGAACAATTCACGAACTCCTCTCGTTTTGTCCTCGATCGTGCTCCTGCCCTCGGCCTCGGTCCTGCCGGACAGTACAAACGAGTGTCCGGCGGTGCTTGGCCTTGGCTGGGTGGGATAGTCTAGGAAATTGGCTCGGAATATCCGCGCACCTGGCTGTAGCACCCTTTAGACTTCTCTATGATCATGACCTGCTTGATATAGTAGCCAATTATCATTTAAACTCAAAGGAAGTTCACTGAGGAGTTAAGTCACCTTATCTTGTGGTATTGCTTTGGCAACATCTCAAGTCATCGATCCATGTGAAGCTTGGGTGACCCGCACGGAGGTTTAGGAGATTTGTCTGAGAGCTGCCCCGTATCACATGATAATAGGGTAGTTACCCTATCTACAAAAGGTTCACCACTGATTTTACTTACCTTGTTGTTCGGGTTTATTGAATCCATGTTTCAGCGCCAGTTACTACAAAAGACCGAACTAATGGAGAGAGACGAGCAATATATTTCAACGCTCCCCTCACGTCTAGGCTTATTTAGTCCTTCGACATGGGATCGATCTAGGCCGTAAAATCTTTTTTCGGTACTGCGTTGGCAGGGTCTTGAACTCAAGACATCTTGGCACCGATACCATATTGAATTCATGCTTTGACGGATGCTCCAAAGACCCGAACTGATAGAGAGATGCGACCAATGTAGTTCAACACACCCCTCATGTCGTAACAGGAGTGATGCAGACGATTGCGATTGAATTTGAAGTCTCGCGCTTCTGTCGTATTCTCCGTTGCCCCATCATCAACTTTGTCTCTGATGGGTTGGCCCCTAGGGTGGTGACTACGCCCCATTCTGGTGCCTTCCATGTCTCTCTTGTATCCCCTCATGCCGTCACAGCGGGAGTGGAGTGGATGCCAGTGACAACGAGGATGCTGTTGACTGAAGTTGTTGTCGATGAGTAGTTTTAGACATAGACGTACATGTTGATGTCGAGGTAGCCGATCATACAGTAGCCATGATCAAGGTCGTCGTGGTTGATGGTGTAGTCCTCATGGATGGTAAAGCCTTCCAGAGTCAGAGGTGAAAAAAGTGCTATGTTGTATATGACGGAGCTGCAATCGTTGACGTTGCTCTTTGCAGATATCGGAGGGTGTCGCCGGCGATGAGACCATCGATTTTGACAGGACCGGAGGAAACCCATTGAGCACACCTCGATATTGTCAGCATCGTGTAGCCATGAAGGGGTCGTCAATAGTGACACCATGTCGATGCAATGGTGCCATCGTAGATGACGCAGTCGTTGCCGTCGCGTGACGTGGTCATTGTCGCCATCGAGGTCGCGTCTTGCAAATATACTATTAGAGGGCGCTGGAAATGTCCATCTTGTAGATGAGGCGGCGGTTGTAAACCTTGGCGATCTTGTGTCGGCAATGTAGCAGCAAGCGTGAAGTAGTGTGTAACTTGCAGATGTCCCTCATGGTGGCGTACCTTGCTGTCAGAAAAGTCGATGAAGAATCACATCTCTTTCCACACTGGCCTGGCGTGTGTGGATGGTGCGTCTCAATGTTGCTTCTCGTAGTGTGTTCGACGAAACTTGGCTCATAGTCTGGTGTAGTCGTAGAATTTTATGTTATTCGGCTCGGAGTAGTGCGGCTTTTTGGTGTAGGTTTATGACTTGATATAGATGGCAGTGCCAATGCAGGAGGTCGATAGAGCCGGCCTGGGAGAGATCATGTGCATGGGCGTGCCTCGAAGTCAAATACCTACGAGCCCTCCCAATGTCCCGCACTGCGAGCCGGCTTGGTGAAGATGTCGATGTGCGGCTAGGTGTCGCCGTCGTCAGGCATATCGATGAAGTTCCCCGCGTGTAGCCCAATCCGATCGACCACACAGGCATCCGATCGACCACATACACACACACACACACACACACATATACAAGACTTGAAGGGCAAAAGGTATTTTAGAAATAAGATGAAAACAATCCATATCTAAATTCGTGCAATCTCTAACGTTGGTGCAACGTCCCCGGAAGAGGAGGTTAATCTCCACGGAGAAGCGCACTACAGAATTGGTGGAGAAATCTAGGATCGATGTCGTTGGACTAAGCGCTCTAGTATCATTTCGAATTCATGCTCTAGACGGCTGCTCTAAAAGTCTGAACTAATAGGGAGAGACGAACAATATATTTCACCAAAAGATATCATGAACGTATTTTCTATTACTCTATAGTTTATGTTAGAGTTCTCACTTGTCTACATGTCACATA
Source organism: Triticum aestivum (assembly GCF_018294505.1). Classification (NCBI taxonomy): domain Eukaryota; kingdom Viridiplantae; phylum Streptophyta; class Magnoliopsida; order Poales; family Poaceae; genus Triticum; species Triticum aestivum. Next base: position 25,542,840 of record NC_057798.1, on the reverse strand, counting down.
CTCCTACCATCCCAAAATTCTTGTCTTAAATTTATCTATATACGAGTGTATCTAACACTAAGATGTGACTAGATACATCTATACGTAGACAAATCTAATACAAGAATTTTGAGACGGAGGGAGTATATAGTTACCCAACCTTTCATTGAAGTTACGGTACCATGGCAATGAATATTATTAATCAATTGCCTAGGTTGGGGCGGGGGGGGGGGGGAGGTGTCTGCTCTAGCTTATCGACACAGTAGCGTGCCGGGGGAGTGCAGCTCCTCCTTCATGAAGGTTTGCGGCAACAATGTTCCATGTTTCCGGAGCAACCCTCCATCGGCAGCTCGATCTGCCGGACAATTTCTTGTCCGTGGCAGGTGGCTTCTGAGAGGAGGCCCGGCTGTTGTGGCAGCGCCTAGTCCTCCTCATCGTCGGAGGAGATGATGATCTCCTCTATGTTAGAGGAGCCAGCGACCGTGAAGCCTGAGGGTCCCGAAGAGCAAGGGTGGTGGTGCCAATATCCAGAGGGAGACCTGGAGCTGCCTCTGACTGGTGGCGCAGAGAACGACAACTTGGGCATGATGTGGATGGGCAGAGGAGGAGGAGTTCGATGATGAGATGCGATTGGGCGCGGCCAGGCCAGCCAAAGGGCCAAGATATCGGCTTCAATGCAGCGCAATAGATGGAGTAGGCATTGAAGCGGCGCCACCCTACTCATCCAGCCGCGTCAGTCTAACGGGCATCAATGCCGGGGAGTCATGTCCGCACTGGAGTGGTGCTGACCGGCATGAATGTGCGTCAACCGCTTCGCCTGGGGGAGGGCGCGACTGCAGTTGAGATTTTCTGATGGGACCGGGGCGTCGGACACGTGTGTGGCAGCGATCCGTATACCGGCACCCCCACCCCCACCCCCGCTGGTAGGACCGATTAGGTACCACGTTGGATGGCAATTAATGTCCGGACTGCCTTGTCCGATGGATGCGGGCAGTTTGAGTGTCAACACTGGATATGTCCTACATGACTTAAATATAGTTCTGACCTTTGACATGGAACATGTAATGTTGTGCGTTTACCATATTAATGGCGTGTTTGGAATTCCTTTGACATGGAATTCCTACACTAAATATGTGTGTTTTGCTATATTTGAGTCGCCCTTATGTTTGGAATTCCTTTACCTTTTTGAGATAAGGCATAAACAAAGACCGAAGAACACAAACACTCCCTATGTCCAGCTATATAAGACGTTTTTGCATGGCTAAAACACCTTGCAAAAACATCTTATATTATGGGACGAAGGGGGTAGATTTTTTCAATACAACTTTACATAAAAATCCATGCATTTTGGTTCAAATTTTGATTATATGCACTAAATGATTAAAGATGCACTTAACGCCTACAAAGGGAAATGGAGAGGCAGAAAGAAGAAAATAAAAAAATAATGTAAAAAAGAAGTAAAGAATGTAACATAAAAAAAGGAAAACAAGTAATGTGAAAAAGAAATGAAACAAGAGAAAGGAGAAGAAAAAAGAAACAAAAAGGTGTTTGCAAGAGAATGAGAAAAAAATGTTTGCCGAGTGAAAGAAAATATAGTTGGTAAACAATTATTTGCGAGTGTACAAAAAATAAGTACACGGCAAAGCTCATGTTTGCCTTGTACCGATGAAATGCACCGCGCAAGCAACCTGACACTAGGTAATGTTCCAAATTCCCAATAAAGAGACTCATCAAAACATCCTAATCCCTTTTTAGGGTTTTTAGGGTTTGGAAGTTTGATCTTTAAGCACATGGAGAAAGGAACTCATCAAAACATCCTAATCCCTTTTTTATAGTATCAACATGCCTATGGACTCAATGTGATCTAGGATCACTAAAATGAAAATGAATAACTATATATTTGGCTTGACCAACACTAGTCTTTATTAAAAAAGTTGTGTCACCTTCATTCCTTTGTTGCACCCACGAGGAACTTTCTCAAAATGAACTTGTAGGAAACATTAGTTATGCGAGATATGTTGACATTAATTAACAAAATCCACCTAGGGGATTAATGCACTTTCATCATGGCTCTAGCTTTGCCAATTGTTTCAAAAACAACTCGACAAACTTTTTTTGTAATGATATAAATATAGCAAATTGTCTAGAAAAGGAACTAATGATATAAATATAGCAAACAAACCCCGAAAACGCCAAACTTTGACATGGGACATGTAATGGTGTGTCTTCGGTGCAGAAAAAATTAGAAAACCAGCGGATGAAGTAGCGGTCGCTTCGGCTTCCAACCCGGCATGTTCGCGCTAGGAACCTAGATTCTTCCTCCGAGATGGCATGGTATTTAAGCAGCATACATCACAAGTTTTGAGAAACCTTCCCAATTTTTTATTGCAGACTCTAGGTGTGATATGATGACACCATGTCTATTTCCGGCGTTCGTTGCATTATCCTGAATTGAAAAACCCAGTAACCTCCATGTTTGGGGTCGACTAGCTCATAGCACCCCGGGGATTGGAAATCCTTCCCTTTTGTTGGACATCGCCTAAAATAGACGCAAGAATACAAATAAGTGGTTTCAACCCAACTTTACTAGTTCTTTCATGCACCTGTAGGTCAAATTTCAATTATATTCACTAGCTACCTAGAAATGTACTAAACGACTTAAATATAACAAACGAACCCCCCAAAACGCAAAATTTTGCCATGAAACAATAATAGTGTGTTGAGCAAAGAATTATTTTTAAAGCCAACAAATGAAGCAGGGGCGCTTCGCCTTCAAAAATGACAATTTATTTCCTTCCAGAAACTGAGATTCTTCATCGGAGATTGTCCGATTTTAAGAAGTGTACACGATAACTTCTGCGAAGCCTTTTCAAAATTTTACCATAACATGTTAATGCCATAAAATGACACTATGTCAAGTTTCATGGCATCAGTCTTTGTCTATGTTCTTTGGAAGTAAAAAAAAACCTCCATGTCCAGGTCGAGTCCCTGTGTCCCGGGGTTTGGAATTACATCCTTTTTCCTGGATAAGGCTTAAATATAGAGTCAATAATATAAATAGGATTTTCTTCAATCCAATTTTGCAAACCTTTTCGTGCAGCTGCGGTTCAAATTTGAATTCTATTTACTAAATGCCTAGGAATGCATAAATGACTTAAATATAGCAACATTTTGACATACAACATGTAATGGTGTGTGTTTAACATAGAAAACAAATTCTATGCTAAATAACTTCAATAAAGAAATGGACAAAATGACTTAAGTATAGTTGTAGCTTGGAATTTCTTTGACATGAAACATGTAATGTTGTGTGTTTAGCATATAAATGGCATGTTTGGAATTACTTTGACATGGAATTCCTACACTAAATGGTGTGTGTTTTGCTATATTTAAGACATTTAGCAATATTAGATTTGGAATTCCTATACTTTTTTGGAAAAGGTCTAAACATAGACTCAAGAAGACAAATAGAATTGTTTTATCCATTTTTGCAACAAAAAAAGTGTATTTTGGAATTCAAATTTTCATTATATATGCACTAAATGTTTAAAAATGCACATAATGTCTATAAAAGGAAATAGAGAGGCGGAAAGAAAGAAAAATGATGTGGAAAAGAACGTAACAAAGAAAAAGGAAAACAAGTAATGTACAAAAGGGATGAAGCAAGAGAAGGGAGAACAAAAAAAAAGTGTTCGCAAGAGAAATGAGAAGAAAAAAAGTACTCCTCAAGTGAAAATAATATAGTTAGCAAACAATTATTCGCTGAGTGTAAAAAAAACGATAAAGGTCATGTATGCCTAGTACTGATGAAATGTACTCAGCAAACAATCTGCCACTAGGTAAAGTTCCAAATTCCAGAAGTCATTTCTCGTTTTGTTGGATGTTTGAGTTAATAAAAACACGCAATTAAGACCATTGGATTTCGACAAATCAAACGTTCGTTGTTTGACCATGTTCAATCAAACGTTTTTCATAGCATTTATAGTTGTTGCGAGGATTGAAAAAAAAATAGCAGCATCCTTGCCATGTTCAGTTACCAGGATTTACCTTGCTTGCTAAAGAAAAATCCTTGCCACAATTATAATTGCCATGAAAAATGTTTGATTTGACAGTGTTAATTAAAAAATCTGACGTCGCGTTTTAAAAACGTTGTATTTTCATGCATGCAGGGTGACGTGGGACTGAATTAAGCTGCATCGATCACCAGCTCATGGTGGTGGTAGGAGAACTAGGCGTTGGGGTTTCAGTCATGGGGTGGTTCCTAGCGCCTCACATCACCAAGCTCATGGAGATTGCACGGGAGTGCGCAGCCTCCAAGTGCATGCTCTACGGGGACAGCACGGAGATGCTGCAAAAACTGGCGGACGATCTATATGACATCAAGTGGCACCTCGACCCAGACAGCACCGACTTCGTCAACGACCAGGGCAAGCTTGACCGGCTATGGCGGCTCAAAGACGACGTCCACCGCGTGGAGGAGATCTTGGACCTGTTTCAGCTGGAGATCCATGACATCGAGACAACCGGTAATTACATAACAAGAAATAAGAAGCGCCTGCACGGCAAGAAAGTTGAGTTGTCGCGTCAGCTGGTGAAAGTGCTCAAGAATCTAGACGAGACCCGGGACAGGGCGCGGGAACTCCGACATGGCGCAGGCCCTTCCATGTCGCCAAAAGCAGAAACTGGCCAGCACACCATGAGGGACAAGAGGAGCTTCTTCGGGTACCAGGACGAGTATGCCCAGCTGGTCTCTATGTTGTGGCCGCAGCAGAATGGCCACAAGCTGGTGAAGGTGGACGCCAAGGCGCGGCGGGTTATCGCCATCGTCGGCCATGCCGGGATGGGGAAGACAGAGCTTGCTCGCCAGGTGTTTCGGGACGCCAAAGGAAAGTTTGATCTTTGCATATGGGTGCACGCCTATGGCAAGAACAAGGAGTTGGACCTCCTGAAAGAGATCTGGAGGTCTGCTGATAGGCCTGTCGGCGATATGAACGTCTCAAGCCTTCAGAAGAAGATGGAAAACCTATTGGCATCCAAGAGGTGCCTTCTGGTGCTCGATGATGTATGGAACCATGAGTTGGCGACCAACGAGGAGGAGAGGGAGCAGGCATCGCTGGCGCTGGAATCAATAATGAGCTTTGCCCAAGGTGGAAGCCGAATCGTGATGACGACTCGTGCCAAGATTTGTTCAGTGACATTCAAAGCAGCTGCAAGCATCATCCTAAATGGAATCAAACCCAAGGAGATGACACTTCTACTCAACCACACCGCCAAGCTAAGGACCGATGGTACTATTGACAATGATGACAAAAAAATTCAACAGCTCGTAAACAAGCAGGTGTCCAAGATGAAGGGGTCCCCGTTGGCGGCCGTGGAGATCGGCCACGAGTTGAGGAAACAAACCACAGTTGACAAGAGGTGCGACATATTGCACAACGTTGAGCATCATTTGGACACCGTGTTACAGGCCCATCTGTTCACGTATCGCCATCTCTTGCCGCGCCTGCAGCGCTGCTTCGAGTTCTGCAGCATATTCCCATACAATTGGAGGTTCGAGGCTGAGAAGTTGACCAAGATGTGGATAGCTCATGGTTTCGTCGAGGAGGACGCCCAACAAGAAGGTCGGAGCATGGAGGATGTCGCCACAGACTACTTCCATAGCCTGGTGGATCGTTCATTGTTCCAAGAAGAAGGAGGCGAACCAGCTGGAGGCAACGGGACGACCTATGTGATCCATGAGCAGGTCCATTGGATGATACGCATGGCCTCTACCAAGAACTGCATCAGCATCTCCGGCACAGCAGTGAGAAGCATCCCTCCCACAGTTCGTCACTTGTCTGTCACCAGCAGCTCTCTTGATCAGCTCAAGGCATATCCTAAAATCATAGTACTCAGCAATATGAGGACCCTGCTAGTCCTACAGAGCAATCATGGTGATGATGATGATGATGATTCAACATCATCGACGCCCTTGATCAGTACAGTTGACAGAGTACTCCAGTTGACAAGGGTATACTCAAACTGTTCAAGGGCGTGAGAGTACTGGACCTGACAGAGACAGGACTAACACAGCTGCCAGGAACTATCGGCAAGCTGAAACATGTCCGCTACCTTGGGCTTCCGAGCACCATGAGGAATCTGTGTGATGAGGTCACCGGGTTACTGTTTCTCCAGACCTTCAGCCTTGGGGGGAAGATGCAGAATACCTGTCGGCTGCAGAGGTTTCCCAAAAGGATGAACAGGCTCGTCAACATGCGACACCTCGACATGGACATGGAGTGCATCGCCAACATCAGTGGCATCGGGAGGATGCGTAAACTGCAAGGATCCATCGAGTTCAAGGCCGTCAGGGCGTCAGAGAAACAAGGGCACACCATGTCAGAGCTTGGCGGGATGAACTCTCTGCGAGGGACGCTGAGCATAAAGGGACTCGACGCCGTCGCCGGCAAGGAGGAGGCCATCAAGGCTCGACTCGACAACAAGAGTGCCATCAAGGTCCTCAAGCTTGAATGGAGGCCTCTAGATCCACGGCGAGTTGACGGTGGACCTGCCGACTCCGACGCCGCTGCCGTCCTTGAAGGTCTCGAGCCTCACCGGGGCCTCCATGAGCTGCGCATCACGAGGTACCCTGGGGCGACGTCGCCGACTTGGTTGGGCCGGGGCATGATGGTCAACCTGGCGCGCCTGTACCTCAGGAACTGCAGGAGGCTGCAGGCCCTGCCTGCCGTCGGCGGGCTTCCTTGCCTGGAGCTTCTCGATATCAAGGAGCTGCCCTGCGTCGAGAGGATCGACGGTGACTTCTGCAGCGGCGGTGCGTTCCCGGCACTGAAGGAGATGGTGCTCGACGACATGCCGAGGCTGGTGGCGTGGGATGATATGCCCAGTCTAGCCTTCCCTGTGCTCAGGGACGTAAGCATCGCCGACTGCCCACTGCTGTCCTCCTTGTCGGGCCTCCAGCGCTGCAGAGGTCCCATCCACCTCTGCGTCAAGGGAACGACGGTCCTCGCACGGGCGACCCTGCCCAAAAATTTCAATGGCGGTAACTCTACTTGCAAATTTTACTAGCGCCCATGTTTAAAATACCTCTTCATTATACTACTATATAGTATATCTCTCCTTTGAGAGCCGGAATTTTTTTCTGCATCTCTCGTGAAGCTGAATGTTTACGCTCCATGATATACTAGTAGTGCACCGAATCATTTCTAGTTGTAATTAATCAAATGCACAACACCGTTGATGAAATGGGTTAAAACCCATATTTGTGGTTCAGTCTATGTTTAGGCCTTATCTAAGAAAAGAAAATGAATCCCAAACATTAGTACGTGTGCCAAGACTCGACCCTGGCCATGAAGCTTATTGGTTTCTAATTCTATAGAAAATAAAAACGAACTTAAAAATATGAAACCCGACATGGTGTCTTGTATGACAAAAATAAGAAGAGGCCAAATATGGCACAAAAACGTAAGAAGTTATTGAAACTTCACAATCCTCTAACCCTAATCTAATTTTCCCATATTGATCTTGCAAGTTTTGCTTGCAAGGTTGGACACTATTGGAATTCCATGCTTCTCGAGTACTCCCTCCGTTCCTAAATGTAAGTCTTTGTAGAGATTCCAGTATAAACCGCATACGGATGTATATAGATGCATTTTAAGTTTAGATTTATTCATTTTGCTCCGTATGTAGTCCATCTAATGAAATCTCTATAAAAACTTATATTTAGGAACGGAGGGAGTACTTATGTCTTTGCTATGTTTCATTCCACAACTCGACAAAACACGTCTTTTTTGCTGAGAACAAAGCACGTCTTAAGCTGAACAAGCTCATGGATGAGCGGCCACTGCCGGAGCAAAGCCTGGCCCAGATTTGGGGCAAGGCTCGGGGTAGCTGACCCGAAATGGGGCGGATGCTGCCAGAAGGGGATTAAATGACATAAAACTGCCCGTAGGGTTTCGTAGAATTACACCTTTTTCTTGTCGCTGATAGCTACCACAAAGCTGATTTTTTGTTTAAAAACTCAAATGACCGTTCAGCATAAAATTAATCCGGTTTATGACTTGTCGGGGTCGAGACATAAGTGTCAGGAAGATGACAAGTTCACTTGACACACACCACAATTTTCTAGCAAAAAAATACACTGAGCACGTATTTACCATGCTTTGCCAACTAAACGAGCGGCGTTTTGGCTCCTAGGTGCATATGCATCCATTGTCGAAATACACATTTTGAAAAGTTAAAAAATTCGGAATAAAAATCCCACGTGTATATCTGGACATTTTATGTGCGTTCACAAGGTTTCGATAAAAAACGATGTTTTTTGTGGCTTGTGTAAAAAAGATAAAGAAATGCCTCGTGAATAGTTAGAATGAAGCATCAGAATTTGTCTTTTTTACACAAGCCACAAAAAACATTGTTTTTCACTGAAACCTTGTGCACGCACATAAAATGTCCGGATATACACGCGGGATTTTTGTTCGGAATTTTTCAACTTTTCGAAATGTGTATTTCGACAATTGGTGCATATGCACCTAGGAGCCAAAGGCAATTACCTCCAACTAAACTTGCTATTCTCGTGTCATTAAAATTGCCATAAAAGCGTTCCATTGTGATGGTAAGAAACGAACATTTGGGATCCGGGTCCTAATGTTTTTTTTTGAGCAGTGGGTCCTAATGTTATTAACACGGTAAATGCGTTAAGTTGGACCAGGGGCCCACCCGTCAGCACATCTCTCCTCGTATATAAAAAAGGCCCATCGAACAAACTCATACTATACAAGTAGCTAACTCGTCTCCGGAAAAGGGTTTCCCCTACTTTGTATTACAAAGCAACCAACCGATACAACCAATGATAGGTGCTGGGGCGGAAGCAGCACAGACACGCCCAAAAAAACTGAAAGAGAAAGACAAAAGAATGCCGACAATGGCGGATCGACAAAATCAAAGAAGCCTCGTGACCGCTGCTCCCGCCGAAAATCTCCCACCTAGCTCCTAGACTCTGAAGTGCCGGTACCGATCAACACCTCCAAGAAGGGACACGATGGTGACAACGCTGCTGCCAAGGGTTTCCCCCGATACGCGATGAGGAGAGAGGAAGGGTAGCCCCCGACGCCCTCCAGGGAGGTCCGGTGGCACCCTCAGGCGCCACTGCGTCGATGTCGATCAAGCAGACTGGGATTTCTCCCAATCCCAACCTTCACCTCGGGCGCTCCAGAGCCCGCCACCAAACCGACCACCATCCTGCACCAACATGGTCTTGAGGCTTCCACGCCGTCTCACCACGGAAACACGAAGAGAGGTCTGCACACCGAAGAGCAGGAGCCGGGACTAGAGGCAGCAACACCGTCGGCACGCGGGAGGGCTCAAACTCCACCGTCAATGACGGTAGCCGACCGGACGCAATAGCAGGAGCATACCAGGCCCGTGGGCCCACTGGCCCGGCCGGGCCCTCATAGGCCTGTGAAGCTCCCACCTTCGCGCTGCAGCAGGCACACCGTCGGCGTCGCCGCCCCGGTCCAAGCTGCTCCTCCTCCCCAACGCGCAGAAGACACCGAAGCCGCGCCGGAGGTCGGCACGCTAGGACCCAGATGGGGCCCGCACGGCCCAGGTCTGGGCCGGGGGCGCGCCGCCGACCACCCCGCACCACCAAGTTGTCCCGTCGCCACCTCGCTCGCCGCCCGTCACCGCCGCAGGGCCGGACCGCCACAGTAGCTAACTCGTAACCGAACCATAACCCTGAACTAATCCACCTGGCTCGGCCCACTGTCCAATGGTTATTTAGCAGAGAAACTTAGCTAATGACCCTACTACGGGCGTCGATTGCCTAAGCTTCGGTAGTACAACCTCCCAAACTTTTCGGAACCTGCCAGATAGTACACAAGAAACGAATTAGTGATGAAGCATCATATACCCCGCAATGTGTTCAAGAGCAGAGTACAAAGTCACATACTTAACTGTAGGTTATATATGTCATCTGAGGAGCAGTGTCCATTTTGACTTTAGATGCCTTTTCATCTTTCATATAACTCTTCAATGTTACGTTCCAGTTGCTCGACAGTAAAATCACGGTGAATCTTCCCTAGCTGCGTGAACTGCTTGCACCGATAACACACCCGTAAAAACCTGCCCGGTTTCTTCTGCAGCGCACGTGCATATGGTGCAACAAGTAGACTCTTTATCTCTCTTCGCAGTTCGTACTTGAGCTCCGGTGTGACCTTCCACGTTGATTGGGAACGGCACATAGCATCAAATCCTTTAGAAAATTTCTGCAGGTATGAAGGGCGCGGGTTCTTCAGGTAAGCTTCAGCCTGTAATGGCGTTATAAGCGCAACCCAAGATTGATCAAGGAAGCTCTTCCGGTCTCGCTGGATCATCACAATGAGCCTACTAATCAGATCCACGTTGGGCAAGGAAGCTCCTGAACAACGGCGCATCGTTTGCCAAACAGAGTACGTGTTGTTCAACAAGTAGATGTTCCTTAGACCTTTTTCGTCTTGGCATATCGATCGTGCATCTTCCTCTAGCTTGCGTTCCCAGCAACCGAACCCGTGAGAGCAAGGATCAATGGTGCACCCTCCAGTAGCAAGTATTGACTGCACCATATCTGTGTTGCTGCATAAAAATCGCAAGACTTGTTTGAAAACAACAGTTGCCTGATGAATACCACATCCTTCGCTGTTATCCACGTCACTAGCAGTTCCACTAAGTATTGCACTGAAACCATCCACCACCATCTTCCTCAGAATACCAACGACCTCATCAGATATATTCAAAGGTAAGCCCTGAACGTTGTGCAGGATATCAACGACTGCGCCAAACATAGTCAGCACTTCCTTAACATGGCAAGCACACCATCCTCCCTCAATCAATGAGCGTGTTACCTCAAGGAGCTTGTCAACAGATTTCCCTGCAACCAATGCAAAGCATTCTGCTTTTACTTCATGACATAACGGATGATTTTGCTCATTCGATTCCCGCCATATTGAACACAAATATGCAGTAGCATTTTTCAGCTTGATGCCCCTTTCAGTTGACTCCAGGGCAAACGCACAAGGATCTGCGTGGAAAACTGATGGGTTTCCTGCGACATTGGCCGATCTGTTTCATCAAAAGAAAAACATCAGAGTCTACGGCAAAGTGCATAGAAAAAACTTTCAGGACCGCGATAGATCACTCGAATGAAAACAAATTTTGGGTCACACGACTGACCACAAATTTGTTCCATCCATCCAACCGAAACAAGTCCCTTGTCCACTTGTGCATGCACATAACTGCACAATCTCACTCGCCCCCACTATCTGGTTGGGACGCATGCATGCAACAGCTAACCGGCTAAACTCATGTGCAATATTCAGTTCATTAAGCACCGGCCATTATCATTTAATATGCTTAATGACTATATGTGCACTCCCACACACATATATTTATTTTTACATAAACGCATAAATAAAAACATTGAAGTTTTGTAAGGAAGAATGAATCAGTCTTACCCTTAACGAATAAAGAAATAAGAATACATTAAAACAAAATCAAAATAATGAGATTTAAAAGGAAGAATGAATTAGTGTCATTGGTATTACCCTTTAAGAGGAAAGAAAATGAAGCAGGAAAACTTGTGCACAATCTTGCACTAGAATTGCAGGTCTTGTAATACGAGAAGAATAAGCATATGATAGTGCACTTTTCACACTCTGGTGTAATTTACACACATATTGCAACTTACGTGTATATATTTCCTAAGAAAGGATGAATTTATGACATTGGGATCATTGAAAAAGTAAGAAAATGAAAAAACTAAAACAAATAGTGACAAATTTTACGAAAAGTGGGCATTTTTACAATGTAATAGTGGAATTTTCATAAAAACAATTTTTTAAGAAGGAATAAATTAGTGGCATAACTATTACCCCTGACGAAGAAAGAAAATAAAATTAAAATTAAAAATAATAACTATGTATATTACTTCCCGTAACAACACACGGGCAATTGCCTAGTCAAAATAAATAGTAATTTAATGCAGAAGAAGAGCTAACATCATCTAGGGTTTTCTGGGCCCAAGCCTAAAATAGTTAGTTCCTGCGTGCACAAGCTAGACATCTAGGGATTGATATATGCAAAGCATAGACAACGCTAGCTGCAAAGAGCTTACTGACTAGTAAAACTAAAGTACTGAAATTACTAAGCTACAAAAATCTCATACTTTTCCAATGAAAATCACGGGGCGAAATGATAAAAATCAAAGCACAAAGTAACCTACATAAATCTTATGATTTCCCCATGAAAATCAAAGGAGGGAAGTGATAAAACAAAGCAAAGAAAGATCAAAATGGGCAGAAACAACCAGTGTGGACGGGGATAACAGGTCCAACAGTAACAGGCTACAAGCCCATTGACAAAATCTGTTGAGTTCAAAAGAGAGCAAGTCAAAAACTGCAAGCCAAGCCTAAATAGGACATAGCAGATTCTCAAGAAAAAAAAAGGACATAACAACACGCGCGCGCACAGCCGCACACACACACACACACACACACACACACACACACACACACACACACACACACACACACACACACACACAAATGAACACCAATCTTGGAGCAGCACTCGACGGTGAAAAATTGACCTGCCGAAATTTAAAATTCACGCGACTTGCATTTAGCTAAGTGGAAACTTTCAGAAGGCCCGCAAGGATTGTAAAGCAAAGAGTGCAACGTTAATTCAAAAGCGTTATCAAACTCATTAGCAACTGGTAGGTACCTGAAGGTGGCTAGATTGGCTGGCGAGTCCGAGAGCAAGTGCTGGAGCTGCTGGCAGTGCAGGCGGACAGTGGCGCACCAGTTCTCCACGGTCTCCTTGCGCTTGCGCACGTCCTTCTCCCCCGGCCAAAAGAACTCGTTCGCCATAGCCATCAAACTCTCTACCGACAGCCCGTTGTTGAGCGCCTGGCAAACCACACACACAGCGAGACGGTGAGCAAAAGCAGAGGATCTCCATTTCTGAAAAGCAGATGAACCTGGGATGTCGGAACCTGGGACTGGGAGAAGCCGCTGGTGGCGACGGCAGCGCGGTCATGGTAAGCGGGTTCACCAATGACCGGGATGACAATCTCGTCCGCCTCCGCATGGCTGGAGCTCTCGGGCATCTGCAGCATGACGACCAGTTGGTTCATGAACTTCTTGATGTGGCCCTCCTCCAGCATCATGGCGGGTAGCCACTCCGGGACGAACTGCTCGAGCCAGTTGTGCCGCACCGTCTCCTCGCGAGCGTTGAAGCTGTCGGAGAGGCGCATCTTCTCGGTCGGGTCGTCGGAGCAGAGCTTGGCCTTCTCGTTCTCCTCCGGCGACACCCCGAGTAACTCTTGGGCTTCCGCCATCCAGGCCGCCTCCACCTGGCGAACGGAAGAAGCGCACACCACGTCACGCGAGCACGGTGAGGTGAGCGTGGTCGATGGGTGTGGAATTGGAACCTGGAAGAAGCGGTAGGAGATGCAGGCGCGATCGGCTCCGACGACAACGTCGGGGATGTCGGCGGCACGGATGACCACATCCAGATCCAGGCGCGGCCTCTCCGCCTCCACCCGACCGGATCTCTCGGGCAGCATGTGGTGCACGGCCGTGGAGATGAGGTGCTCCGTCATGCCGGCAGAAGAAAACGAGTCACGCACACCCACGCACGCACAAGATACTCCATGGCTGGCTTTGAGCAAGCGTGGCGCGCTGATGAGTTAACCAAGGTGGGGCGCGACGTCACACTACCATGACAGCCGGAAGAGCTCGTGCGCCGCCCGCATCGCCTCCAACGGCATCCCGTGGTTGAGGCCGTTGAGCACCTGGTGAACGGACGACGAACCTCTCCGGAGAAGGAAGGAGTGTGGTGGTGAGGAGAAGAAGAGAGAAACAGGAGGCGATGGGGCGAAGCTCCATGGAGGAGCCTACCCCTTTTTATACCCCCGAAGGCCACTTTTCCCGTGGTTCCGTCTGTCGACACCTCCCCTTCATAGCCGAAGAGATGGCCACTTTTCCCGCGATTCCGTCTATCAACTCACCCAACGCCGATTCGTTGGAGAAGACGGTAGACGGGGATAGCGATAGACTTGGATAGTTTCTCTCCCGGTAGACGAGGATAGCGATAGATAGGCATGGATGTCACCCAACGACTGAAGCGACGCGCCGATGAGGTGACCTAGGACAGGGGCGTCGTCACTAAGAGCCAAGACATCCCCCTCGATCTTATCAACGATAGGACGATGGGCGCGGCCGGCGGTGAGCATGGCGTCCATGTTCCCGCACGTCAGGTCAAAAAAGATGCGCGACAGCGATTGACGTCACAAATTAGTTATCATCTAATCAATGCGCCGATGTCCGGTCACTCTATGGCCGCAGAAAACGGCAAAAATAAATTTGACCTGTGGATGAAACGAATTCACAAATTGAACTGTTTTTGGAAAAGAAAAATATCACGTCACTGACCCTTTCGTGTAGCGCACAGTCAAGCGTCACACAACACTGTGCAGCGCCTGACTTAGCGGCGCTACATATCTGACCAGCGTCGCTCCTCAGATTACCTGAAAATTACTAAATCAATGTGTAAGCGCTTGAGTGCTAGGCGCTACACTTATAGTAATTGGTTTTGCTTCACTGCGTTGTCGCGAGCCAAGAAGAGATGTTGACCCAGTTGTCGCGCTCTGTGATAACGGTTAGAGACGTATCAGGCGTTACCTATCTGACCATCGTTGCTCCTTGAAAAATTGCTAAGTCAATATATAACGCTTGAGTGCTAGGTCGTTACGTTGAGACGTCTAGGCGCTACACTTAAGTAATTGGTTTTGCTTAGCTGCGCTGTCACGAGCCGACCAGAGATGTTGACCCAGCTGTCGCGCTCTGTGATTACGGTCAGAGACGTATGTCACAGGGTCACGATGCCCAACACATATGCATGCAAGTCCATCCATTACCCTATCATGGTCGCTGGAAAATCAGCTACGGCTCCGTCCTCACCCCGGCAAGCAGCCCTGCGTCACTGGTCTCTTCGACGTGGCGTGTTGCAAGGGAGACGTAGGACTGGCTGCATGCACTTTTAACATGGTCCGGTCTTTTTTCTTTCACGTCCTCAAAAGCTTCTTTTTTTTGCGCTGGCGCCTAAAAACAGGCCCAGTCGCATTTTCAGGAGCTCATTTTTCACTGGTTTGGCCCGAAATTGACGTCGGTAGACCCAGGCCGAACCTAGCGCGCTGGAGGTGACTGGGGACGCCGGGGCAATTGGTCTTGGCGCGATCGAATGGCGGGCCCGCCGAGTCATCGACCCCGCCTCATCATCCTCACAACGCCTCGTTCCCGCGGGGAATCAATGCCAAGGCTGCCGCCGGTCAGCCTTTCATTGATTCCTCACGGACGGCGCTTGGCGACGCGCCCCCTCCTCGCCATGCGTACACACAACGCCACCCCCCGCCTCCCGGTCGCTATATAAAGCAGCATCTCCCTCGCCGGGGACGCACCCGCCGGTAGCCCCCTTCGTGCACAGCCGCCGCCGACGAACTCTTTTCGCCGCCGCAGACGATGGGTGAGAGGTACCCGGCGACTGGGCGGCGGCCAATGGCTTCGACCCCCGCTCGCTGCACGAGTGGGAAGGCCACCTCCTGCATGACCAAACATCCCGCCGCCTCCTGATATGCGCGCGCCGGGGCGATGGAGGCTCAGCGCCGGGGGGCGTCCCCGTGCCCCGCTGTCGGACGTCACGTGCCCCGACTACTTCAATGCCGAGGTCGAGCGTGCGCGGGTGTCGCTGACAGAGGAGTAGTTGGCCCACCCGGAGTACACCGCCGGCAACCACGAGGCATCGGCGGCCTACTTCGAACGCCGGCAGGCGGAGCGGCTAGCCTCCACCAACAACGCACCAGTGGTTTGGGGGACAAAGAACAGCGACGCCCGCAGCCTGTGGTGGGGCGCCCCAGGCTGCACGCTCCACGCCGCCCCTCGAGGTGCCTCGAGCACCTCGAGGGCGGCAACGAGCCGCCGTTCATGTACCCTGCCGCCCCCGCCCCCCCGCCGGAGCGGCGGCCAATGGCTGCCGAGGAGGACCGACTCCACTTCCTCCTCCTCCCACTCCTCCGGGTGGGCGCTTACAACATCAAGGCCGAGCCCGCGGAGACGCCGCTCAGCCAGCGCACGCGTAGCGCCGACATCGTCATCAACGAGGGCGGGCACGCCTTCTCCTCGGCTCCTCCCCGCCTCGTCAAGCCGAAGAGGGAGCCGGGGCTCGCCGCCGTGAAGACGAAACCAGGGCTCGCCGTCGTGAAGAGGGAAGAGCTCGACGACGCGGCGGCCATGAAGTGGGCGCGGCTAGAGTTGGAGCGCCAGCGCCGCGCTCTAGAGGAGATCGCCGCTCGGCGCCATGGCCGCGACGAGGGGGGGCGTCGTCGTTCTGTACGACAGCGACGACGACGCGCCGCCACCGGTCCGCTAGGGTGACTCCGGACAGGGGTCCAGCAGGGGCGGCCGCGTGAAGGAGGAGAAGGACGGCGGCGACGGAGACGACTTCGCCGAGTTCAGCGAGTTCTTCTAGTAGTCACGAACTTTGTTTTTTTAGGTAGATTTTAAGTTTGCTATGTAAAAAAAACTGTTTGAGTCGCCGAAGTTTATGCCGGTTTGCCGAATTATAGCCGAATTTTTGTTAAAAAAAATTAAGAATCCTTCTCAAGGCGACCTTGGGGCCCGCGGCTAGGAACCCGATCGGCCCCAAGCCGATTTTAGCGACGAGCTGCCCTAGGCGGCGATTTTTCGAGCCCCCTGAAGGCCCGACGGCTGGAGTTGCTCTAACATGACAACCAAGTCTTGGTGCACAAATCGTACGAGTCTATTGGATCCAAATAACATGTACCGACGGCGGAAGCTGGCGTCTCAGCTGTGGACCGCTAATTGTTTGTGAGCGAGAATACACACGGATTTGGATACCAAGACACGAGGGTGTGGTCCTCCAAAACGACTATTTGATCGATACATCATCTATACAGCCAGAAATACAATGACCGGCACACATCCACACACCAACGGACGGGTATGATTTTGGGATGAGCTGAGCCTGGGCTCCGAATCGAATATCTCGTCTTAATCTGGTTATACAAGAAAAAAAAAGGAGGCTTTAGGCTTTCAAGAGAAGTTAGCCTTTGAAATTTTGAATACACAATCTCAAATCCTGGGCCCACCCCCGGCTGGGAGAAGAGATGGGGTGGGCGAACCGGCACCCGTGGATTATAAGTGCTCAGACCCTACCGCCAGGGATCTTGGTGGTAGGGTAAGACAACCTACCGCCGGACCCTGCGGTGGTAGGGTCAAACGGAGGAGACGATTGCCGTTTGTTGCTGTTGAAATGGATTAGTTGCCTATCGCCACTGGCTTGAGTGGTAGGCTATGCAACCCTACCGCCTACCGGCCTCGGTAGGATAAAGGGTCATATCCCAAATTAGTGAGTGTTTGATAAAAAACTATCACAATTGGGATCCGCGTCCCACAGAACTACCATTTTTTAAAAAGTGACTGATAACTACCAAAAAATGGCATCTCGTGACTAAAAACACCTCTTTCAAAAAATGGCTAGTTTATGCGATTTAAACGTGTTCATGACAAGTGGAGCCCGTCTGTCAGCGCTGACATGGAGAAAAAGTCAACACCGTTTAGTTTGACCATTAAGTGACCGTGGGGCCCATACGTCATTCTTATTCGTCCTCCTCTCTTTTTCTCTGGCATTTTAACAAACACCACATCTGCAGAGAGGAGCAATGTTGTCGTTGCCGCCTCCGTCGTGGAGCTCGAGCTCATCCAGGGGTCCGGGGAAAGGCGGCGCGGCGCGGGGTCGCCGGCGGCTGGTGGTGTCCTTCGAGTGTCGTTGCTCCTCCCCGTCGTGTCGCGTTGGTAGCCAGCCTGCACCTCCATCGTGGAGCTCTAGCTAGGCGACGAGCGGTGAGGTATGGCGGCGAACCTAGCGGGTAGATCGCAGCAGGCGGCCGGAGCGGAGGCACCAGACCCCTCGGAGAACGCGTCCGCGGCGTGCTACTCCAGGCGCTTCAGGCCAACTTCCCAAGCCTGGGGCACGCACACCAGGGCCACGCCCTGCAACACGCGTGCCGCCGAGGCTGCCGAGCCGCTGCGGCGCTATGGGTTGGGCTTCGCCCTGGCCCGTGGCCGTGGCCGGGGCTTGGGGCTCGCCATGGCTGTGGGGCTCGGCTCGCTGCTGCGGCTTGGCCTCGGGAGCACCCGCCCCTCCATCTCCCGGCGAAGAAGTCGTTGGCCGCCGCGGCCACAGGAAGACGGGGAGGGCGGGCCACGGCGGCACGAATTTGACCTAGCTGGTCATAGCTATCCGCCGTGGCCAGCAGCCACACCTCGCCGGTGGCCTCCGCACTAGTCCCACCGCCGCCATGCACTGAAAGTGTTTGTTAAAATGCCAAAAAGAGAGAGGAAGAGGAAGAAGAAGATTGATGTGGGCCCCACCTGTCATAACGGTCAACTTAACGGTAAAAAATTAATGGAGTTGACTTTCCCGCCATGTCATCCGTGACAGACGGGCCCCGCATGTCATAAACACGTTTAAATCTTCTAAACGGGCCATTTTCCGAAAGTGGTAGTTTTTAGTCACGAGATTCCAATTTTTGGGTATTTATCAGTCACTTTTTTAAAAGTGGTAGTTCTGTGGGACGCAAACCTCAATTGTGGTAGTTTTTTGTCAAACACTCCGAATTAGTTTCAGACCATTGTCAGTTTCTGCTAAACTTTTCGAAAAGGGTCAAAACATAAAAATCGGCCGCCACTATGTAGTGTTAAGTATCTCAACTAGCGCTTGTTAGAAAAACTGTTTACCGTATGACAGTCTTCATTAGCGATCTCAAGTATCTCAGTTGGATGGATTTTCTAGCGTGTCAAATTGACAAAATTTATTAACAAAACAGCCATAAAAAAAGAAACGTTGCGCGTTTTATCCATGTAGCGGCAGAGATCGAGATCATCTGGATGTGCTTAATCAAGGCTGGCTAATGGTGCCGAAAATTACGCCGTCCGCTGGCCAGCATTGCTCCACGTATGCGCAAATGGAACTGGTGGTGAGCATGGAAGCCGGGATTCCAACGTACAGCTCTGCGAGAGCCTGTGCACGGGCATGCAGCAAACTATGGCAGCGCGTATGTCAGCTGCTGCCCTTTTGTTTTTTCAGGGGTTGTCAGGTGCTGCATACTTCTTTTTTTTTTACTCCCTCTGTAAACTAACTAGTAGAACGCCCGTGCGTTGCTACGAGCTCCTTGTATATGACAATGGTTCAACCTCAGTTATATATAATACTCCCTCAGTTTCTAAATACAAGTTCCATTAGGAGTAGAGATATAAAAGCGTTTAGATCATTAAAGTATAAGTCTTTTATAGATTTCTTCTTTTCTCATGACCAATCCATGCCATTGGTCGCATTCGGTGCAGCTTCGCTTGACCGACCATTTGTCGTCTGGCGTTTATGGACACTAGTCCACATGGAGACTAGTAGGCGGTGGCTGCATGAGGCGTGGCGGTGTCGTCATTGTAGTCTAAGACTTTGTATCTGTCTTCTTCTACTACATTGTCACATGCAGACCCTAGTCCACATCGACCAGTGGGCGGTGGCTGAGTGAGGCGTGGTGGTGTCGTCATTGTAGTCTAAGACTTTGCATCTCTTTTCTTCTGCATATATTGTCAAATGTAGTTCTCACGCATGGTTCACAAAAGAAATCTTACTCGGCACCTTCTACGCCACACGATGACGATGACGAGGACGTAGGTAGTACAAGCCATCACGATTAGTGTGCACGGACACCCTGGTTGTTGACATGGTACAACGGGGAGCTAGCTAGTTTACGTATGCCTTTGGCGGCTGACGGAGCCCGATGCTGCCGCCGACGGATCACGCACCGCACAACGCCAGAGCCCAGAGCGAGCCGGGTCTCTAGCAACGAGCGCGGCGGAGAGTTACGTCATGGAGTACTATTTCGGCGAAATTTCCGAATGAAATTCATCAGATTAGCTACTTTTCCTGGGGGATATTTCCGAATGAAATTCGTCAGAGTAGCATATACGTATTATCTTGCTACCATGGCCGACCTTGTGATCAGATATTCATTGGTTGCCACAGAAAATTATATTAATTGGCAGGCTAAATTTTGGCAAAAACTCTAAAAAAATTATGAAATTATCAACATTTCGGAAAAGAACTATTTTCAACGTTGGAACATGCAACCGGTAACAACCCTTGCCGTGTTGTAAAAGCATCCTGACCCAAAAAGAATCAGATATTTAACATAGCCTGCGATCACGTACATACCATATCCTCCACCTACCATCTTAATTATTGTGTCGCCTAAGAGCAACTTTAGCAGACCCCTTATACTCGTAAACTATAAACGCGGTATAAGGGTCGGGAAAGCAGAGGTTTGAGGGGCCTTTTCCGCATGCTGCAGCCGAACAGACGCCACATTTGGAACCGTAAATTCCAAAACAAATCATTCGCGGGCAAAATTGAAGAACACATAGCACATTCATAGTTTGATCATGGGTACATAGATCGATTATCACTACATTTATACTACAATGCGACACCGCCGTACCCTAACTACGAAATATCTGAGCTCACAGGAGCTCTCCGGGTGCGGCGGCGACCCTGCGGCGGCGGCGGTGCTCACTCGTCGTTGTCGTCGGAGTCCGAGGAGACAAGGTCGACATATTTCTTGTATTGCTCCTCCTGCTCGCAGCGCCACGTGGCCAGCGTCACGTGGAGCTCGCGGTCGGCGGCGAGCGTCTGCTCGAAGAGGAGGTCGCGCTGAGCTCCTCGTCCCACCGGCGACGCGCGTCCTCCTGCTGCTCGCGCGTTATGCACTCGGTGAGAGCCGCCTCGAAGGCATCCGCATCGGGCCCGATGACGAGGAAGTGCTTCCAGCGCCAGAAGAGCACCCCGCTCCGGAGCGCCTCGCATGACGGAGGTCGTACTCCTCCGTCTCGCGACGGAGGAGGGACTCTGGCGCCGACAGCCCGTACTTAGTGTAGCGCTTGGCCGCGAGCTTGCGCGCCGCGATGGAGGTGAATTAGGGGGGGGGGCTGATTACTCACCGGCGACGAGAAATGGAGAGGGGAATGGGTGAGACGCGTCGGCGAGGGGATAGGGTTTCGGCCCATATCCGGACGACAAACCCGTAGATATACTGCATCGGGGGGGGGGAGGCAATTTGTCGGCCACTGTAAAAAAATTACGGGTCGGACGACTATACGGGCTCTGGTCTGGCCCAAAAAAAGGGCCAAACCCGTATAGTCGCTGGATTTTTACCGTTCGCGCAAGTATACAGGGTCTTCTAAAGTTGCTCTAACCACCTCGACCTCAGGGAATCTTCAACACATACCCTCAAACATCCGTATACGTCCGAACTGTATGGTTTGAACGTGTGTTACCATCCAATGTGGTTCTGTATCAGTCCGCTCGACGACCTAGACGCATGTTTCCACCTGCTACGTCTGCTTCTGACGGCCCTGGCCCAGCAAAACCCCCCTCCCTCACTTGCACGTGCTTCCAGCCAGAAACAGTCAGCGCTGCTCCAGAGCGTCAGTGCCGCATTCATGCCCGGCCAGAGCGGACATGGCCTCTCACAGCTGCCGGCATTGAAGCGAGCCGACCGAGAGAGTGCCGCCTGCGCCGCTTCCCGGTGCACGCAGCTACTCCGCGTTCAAAATGACCCCACGGCCGTTCATCGCCTACATTAATGACACACGATTGCCAAGAAACCTACTCTGGTGCCACCCGTCCGTCTGTCTGCCTTCCGCCATTGCCATCCGCCCGCTATATAAACTCCAACACCGGGCATAGCCGCAATCATCCTCCTCCGTTATGTTTCTCGGCTTCACACTACGCCCACCATGGCCCTCTCGTGCTCCAATGCCCTCTGGTACCGAATCTCGTACGAGCAGAGGAAAGAGATAGCCACCATTTCTGTCGGCTGGCTGGCCGGCAGGCAGACAGAGGCCAATGATGTACCAATGGAGGACGCCGATGAGGAAGAGCCGGCGCCAGCCTCCTCGCCGGTGCATGCCAGCATCACCATCGGTGAGGCCCGTGCCCACTATATGGGCATGGTGCGGGAGGTCAAGTTTCGAGAGATGCAGGCCGACCAGGCCTACAACCTCCATCTCCCCAACAAGCACCGGTCGGCGATGGATCAACTTGCCGTCGAAACGGCCATCGCGCTGGACACATGCGTGGTGGTGCAGGCGGCACTGCTAGAGTCCTATTACTCCGGCCGTGACACCCGCCGCGACCGCTGGTGGTACAACCACCAATATCAGGCGAAGTTGCAGGCCGTGTACAAGGAGATGGATGAGGCTGCGAATGAGGTGTACGACAAGAGCAACGACTAGGAGGGCATCGCCGGCTCCGCCAAGGCCGCGCCCCGCTGTTCCTCCTCAAGAGTGCTTTGCTTATTATAAGAGACTGTTGTAGCATGTCCTTTGCTATAAAAAGGATTGGGCTACCTTGCTGCACCTTTGTTGCAATTGCTACTTGTTACTCGTTACAGAGTATCTTGCTGTCAAACTATTTGTTACCAATAATTTCAGTGCTTGCAAACATTATCTTGCTGAAAACCGCTTGTCATTTCCTTCTGCTTCTTGTTGGGTTCGACACTCTTACTTATCAAAAGGACTATGATTGATCCCTATACTTGTGGGTCATCAGGTGTGTGTATTGGGGTGCGGACGAGCTCCTGTAGGGCCAGTTTCCTTTGGTTACCTGACTTATATGTTTGGTAAATCATTAGGACTTCGACTTCTTCCAGGGAATTTATTGAGTATTTAACCAAAAACTACCACAATTCACGGAAACGTGACAGAAAACTACCACTTTACGATTTTGTCCCGAAAACTACCACTTTTTTATTAATCCGTGACAAAAAACTACTAAGTGTGAAAACTGCTCGCTTTGCCTGGGTTAAACGCGAATCTGACTGCCGGACCCCACACATAAACGGGCTAAATATGCAATCGGGTCCCTAGTTTTTCTTCAAAAAAGCAATCGGGTCCTCCGCCTCCTTCTCCTCCTCGTCGCCGGCCTCCTCCTTCCGCAGCCGCTTGCCCAACCAGACGTTGGCGGCGTGCAGGCCGACGGAGCCGGCGACGAGCTCGGCGCGCCCGCCGACCGCGATGCTCCCGGAGACATTGAACACGAGCCGGCAGCCGGGGACACCGCAGGCGATGCTCACCCCGGCGCGCACGTCCACGCTGCCGGTCCCGTGCGCGCAGACGTCCCCGGAGAGGGAGGTGCTGCTGGAGGCGATGACGCAGACCGCGTCGAAGGACCCCGTGCCGCCCAGCTCCTCGCAGGTCCGCGCGCTCGCCGCGCCGTCCCGGCACGGCAGCTCCGACTCCGGGTCCTCCGCGCCGCCCCCGCCGCGGACCCCGTACGGGAGCCGCGCGAGGCTGTCCTCGCGCCGCAGCGCCAGCGCCGTCGCGGAGACGCGGCCGCCGCCAATCAGCCCGGCCGACACCGCGGCGAGCAGCGCGGCCCAGCAGGCGAGGCGCCTCGCCGCCGCCGAGCGCTCCGGGCCCCGAATCATGGCTCAGCAGCGCATTCTAGGCGGGGAGAAGCGGTCCGAGCGAGCACCGGAGCGGGGCGGGTGGCGGCGGAGAAGGAGAAGGAGGCGGAGGACCCGATTGCTTTTTCGAAGAAAAACTAGGGACCCGGTTGCATTTTTAGCCTGTTTATGTGTGGGGTCGGGCTGTCAGATTCGCGTTTAACCCAGGCAAAGCGAGCAGTTTTCACACTTGGTAGTTTTTTGTTACGGATTAATAAAAAAATGGTAGTTTTCGGGACAAAATCGTAAAGTGGTAGTTTTCTGTTACGTTTCCGTGAATTGTGGTAGTTTTTGGTTAAATACTCGAATTTATTGGATTACTGATGGTATGCCTATTTGAGAGGAGAGCCTCGCCACCCTTAGCAACTTGTTTCACAACCCAACAAGCTTGAGGTTGTGGGTTGGATTGGTGTTGAGCAAAGTAGAGTGTATATGGCACGGTCGGTCCAGCAGTACATCTAGGGCGGTCTAGGGTCCCGTCTTCTTTCTATTTCTTGGTGACCCTGCTAGCATGGGGCGTTTGAATGGCTCCCGTTGTGTGAGGTCATGCGCCTTTGATTTGTCCGAGTTTACTGTTTCCTGGGCCAGACAGGCCTCTTCAATGGTGCAAATTTTTGACACCAACTCCGAGAACTCGGAGAAGGTCTGAACTCGGCAATGAGCGAGGGTGTTTAACCGCCCCTCATTGTGATATTTGTGGCTAAAGACACAGTTTTTCCGTATCGAGGCAATTGACTATTCTGTTCTTGATGAACAGGAACCGTGAACAAAATTGCTGAACTATCTCTTCGGAGCGTTGTTTTACATACAGCAGGTCCCAGACGTCAGGAGGCCCCGAGTTACTTGGACAGTATTTGATGTGGGCGGTGGGTGGGACAAAAAATCCTAATCCGATCGGGGGGGCCTCCAAGGCGCCCTCGTGTCCTTTGTCGAAAGCGTGCGTGGGGGAGGTGTCTAGGCCTGGCTCAAAGTCTGGAACACCAACCTTGCGTGGCTAATTAGCATCACACCTATTCCCCGTGGGGGAGTTCGGATATGAGGTTCCCTTAGATGGGGTTTCATCAGTCGAGCACAAAAAGGGAGCATAAAGCTCCAAGCCGGTTTCCTGGTCGTGCTCTATCACCTCAAAGGGGGAGCGCGATTCAGGATCCGGCGGGCCTTCGGGTAGCCCGTTGGCAAGAGCCGTTGATGTGCCTATGGCGTTGAGGTAAATCTGATCACCGATTCGCGAGGCCATTGACCCTTGGCGATCCGATAGCAAGCTCTCAATAAAAGCACTAATGACAGTGTGAAAACTGGCAGATATCGGGTAGGGGGCACAGGCGAAGGACACGGTAGGGCGAGGTGGGGCGCTCGCCCTACCTTGATTTTTCGGATTTTTTTTACTAGGTATACGTATATACATCGATGGATTCATCTGATCGCTAATAATAACCGTCAAACGTTTTGTTGGGCTGGGATATAACATGGACACCTTATTGGGCCGGCCTAACCAACCTCACCAGCCCACAGGCGCACGTACAGCCTCGCTCAATCGATCGATCCAGTCGTCCACGCCTCCACGCCCTGGCTCGATCTAGTCGTCCACGAGAGAAAAGACAACCCTAGCGGCGCGCCTGGGCGGCAGCAGGAGCGAGGCCGCGAGGGGATCGACGGCCAGCAGCACCGAGCGCGGGGTCGGCGCCGCGGCGGCCAGCAGGAGATCCTAGCGCGCGTGGGGGCGGGGGCCACTTCCTGGTGGCCACGAGCTTGCGCGAGGTCGACGGTCAGCAGGAGGGCGTGCCGTTCCCGGCGCCGGCAGCCAGCCGGAGCACGCGTGACTATGTGAGGGCCAGTTTTCGGCTGCCAGAAAGTGAAGATGGACAGGAAGGGGAAAGGAATGGCAAAGAAGAAGGGCATAGGTATTTTTCTCTGAATTTTAGGATAGGAAGGGCCAAGAGGATAGAATGCAGTGATTAATTGCAGTTTTTATGTGATGAATTGCAGATTTGAAGAGATACTTTGAGGTACTTGGTGGTAGTCGCAGCAGCTCCAACTCCAATCCAAGTACAAGGGAAAGTGGCAACGCTCCGGGCCAATCTGTTCATCAAAATCAAGTGAATACTGCGGAAACAGAGAATGCAAATTCCGTGCCCTCTCAACAAGTTGAAGAAGAGATTCCAGATTCCGTTGAAGCCATAGTCGAGGAGAATGTTGAGGTTCTAGGAGATGAAGGTATAACCGTTTTTTCAATGGATTACATAAAAGATGATCCAGGACTTCGCATTCCACTTGATAGATTTAGCCCCAATATTAGGGATGATGTTAGATTTGCTTACATAGAGATGGGTCCAACTCAACCAATGTGTCCCAATTTTCCATCAAATAAATATGAAAGATGCTTTCGAGCAGCATGGTATAAGGATTTTGAATGGTTGGAATATAGTGTTTCCAAGAAAAAAGCTTACTGTCACTATTGTTTTCTTTTTAAACATGACCGAATGGATGAGAAATTTGGTTATGAGGTTTTCTCCAAATTGGGGTATGACAATTGGAAAAATGCAGTCGCAGCATTCCGTAAGCATGTCGGTGGGGCAACTAGCATCCACAATATGTCAAAGACAGCACATGAAGATTTCAAAGATCAAAGGGCAAGTTTGAAAACTAAAGTAACAACTTACAACAAAGAGTCACTAATCAAGTATGAAACTCGTGTGGATACATCTTTGGGCATTGTAAGTTATCTAGCATTGCAAGGTGAACCATTCCGTGGGCATGATGAATCTGCTTCCTCTTTGAACAAGGGGAATTTTTTAGAGTTACTTGATTGGGTCAAAGAAAGGTGCCCGGAAGTTAAACTTGCATTTGATGAGATATGTCCTAAAAATGCCAAAATGACTTCAGGAACCATGCAAAAAGAACTTGCTAAATATTGTGCAATGGCGGTCACCAAAGCAATCAAAGAAGAGATGGATGGTTGTCTTTTCACTGTTCTTATTGATGAGTGCCGTGATATTTCAGTGAAAGAGCAAATGGCTGTGGTTGTCAGGTACATGTTTAAGTATTTTAATTATTTCTGCATTTATTTAGTTGAGCTCTTCACCAATGGCTGTGGTGAACTCATTGTATGTTTTCCCTATAGGTTCTTGAGCAAAAAAGGGGAGACAATTGAAAGATTTTTGGGTATCAAGCATGTCCCAGATACAACATCAGCATCTTTGAAGAAGGCTCTTTTGGAGGTTTTTGGTAAACATGGTTTGCTTGTTGCAAAATTGCGATGGCAAGGGTATGATGGGGCATCTAATATGAGAGGAGAATTCAACGGCCTTCAAAAGTTAATCCGTGATGAGAATCCATATGCTTTCTATATTCACTGCTTTGCCCACCAACTACAATTGGTAGTTGTTGCTGTTTCGAGATGTTGCAAGGGTGTTGAGGATTTTTTTGAGTATGTGACCATGATTGTCAATGTCAGTGGTTCATCTTGCAGGAGGAATGATAAATTGCTTGATAAGCAAAAGCAGATTCTTTTGGATAAGATTGAGAGGGGTGAGATGCCCACGGGAAGAGGGAAAAATCAAGCAACCTCATTAGTCAGACCCGGAGATACATGTTGGGGCTCTCATTACACAACTTTATCTCGCATTGAATCAATGTGGGATGCTGTGATAGAAGTTCTGGGCATTGTTGAGGAGGATGTGCGTGTTCCATGTAGGGCAGGAGGTTTGGTTCATCGAATGGAGACATTCAGCTTCGTGTTCATCCTAAAGATGATGTTAAAAATCCTTCATATGACAAATGATCTATCTCTTCTATTGCAAAAGAAGGATCGAAATGTTGTTCAGGTATGTGATAGACAGATGGAGTATGTTATATGTATCTAGTTTGCTTGATATGTTTTGTTCATGTAAGTAGAGTTGCATCTAAACCCACAATTGTATCATTTCAGGCTATGTCATTGATTACGGATGTGACAACACGTTTGTTCAATTGGAGAAATGATGGTTGGGAGCCACTCTTGGAAGATGTGAAAGCATTCTGCACCAAAAATGAAATTCCAATACCAAGTATGGATGACACCTTCACAAAATGGGGGAAATCAAGAAAAGGTGGAAGAAACAATGTCACTGCTGATCATTTCTTCCGTGTGGACACCTTCTATGTTGCTATAGACTCCATCACCACGGAGTTTGATCATCGTTTTAATGAGGTATCTTCAGAGCTCCTCCAGAACTTCTCTTGTCTTGACCCAAGAGACTCCTTTTCTAGGTTCAATATCAGTAAGCTTGCTCGACTCGCAGAGATTTATCATGAGGATTTCTCTAGTTATGACCGTGAGCATATACGAGATCACCTTGAGCTATTCATTATTCATATGAGAAGAATTGAAGATTTTAGAGATTGTCATGATATTGCAAGACTAGCTAAAAAGATGGTTGAACTTGAAAGGCACATCATGTTTCCCACGGTTTATCGCCTCATTGAGCTCGCATTGCTACTACCGGTGGCGACAACAACAGTTGAAAGGGCTTTTTCAGCAATGAAAATCATCAAGACCGAGTTGCGCAGCAAGATGTCCGATGGCTGGCTTAATGACTTGATGGTGTATTACATTGAACGAGGGATATTCAAAAGTCTTGATCTTGGTAAAATTAAGGAAGATTTTCACAAGAAGGGTAGGGCACTACCGTTGCCCGGGTCTTCCACTCGCCATTAGAACTTGCCTGGGTATGTTTTAGGTTGTTTGTCTTTTTAAAGTATTGTTGCATTTTCATTTTAGTTGGCTATTCTGTTTAGGATTATATGGAAATATTGGTGTGCATTGTTCATTGTTGATCGTACTCTTTATGTTGGTCGTGCACAAATTTTTTTTTGGCTCAAGAGTTCGCCCCACCTCAAAATACTTTCGTCCTCCGCCACTGGTAGGGGGGCTGAATCACGCTCATGATAGAGGCAATAATAAAGTTATTATTATTATATTTCCTTATTCTTGATAAAAGTTTATTATTCATGCTAGAATTGTACCGGAAACTTAAATACATGTGTGAATACATAAAGAAATATCGTGTCCCTAGTGAGCCTCACTAGACTAGCTCGTTGATCAAAAGATGGTTAAGGTTTCTAACCATAGACATGTGTTGTCACTTCATAATGGTATCACGACATGACAAGGAGCTTCGGAATGGTCTAGAGGTAAAGATTGATATATAGGATAGTGCTATTTGGTCACCGGAAAGGTTTCAGAATGTACCGGGTAATCATCGGATCACCGGACAGGGTTCCGGTAAGCCTCGGGAGGTTAATGAGCCATATGTGCCAAACGAGGGGAGCACACCAGCTCACAAGGGGCTGGCGCACCCCTCCTCTAGCCGAAGGCCTTGGGGATAAAAGGAAGGGGGTAGTCGGCCTCCCCCTGCCTTCCCTCTCCTCTCCTCCCCCCATGTGCAAACAAGGAAGGGGGGCCATAGGAGAGGCGCCCAAGGGGGCCGGTCGGCCACCTTTGGGCACACCCTGGTTGCCTCCCCTCCCTCCGCCTATATATATATATATATATATATATAACAACGACAATCCCTAGCCTTTTTTGATAAATAAGAATGTTGAACCCAACGAGGAGCTAAAGGTAGAACAGATATTTCCTCAAGTTCTATCGACCGCTGATACAACTCTACGCATGCTTGACGTTTGCTTTACCTAGAACAAGTATGAAACTATTTGGCAAGAATAAAACTATGAGTACTTTGCGAGAATAAAACTACGGATAAATTGCAAGGTAATAAAAGTGGATAGCTTTTGTCAACAAGAAAGTTATTTGTCCCTAGGCAATTGATAACAAGTACCGGTAATCATTCTTGTAATTTTATATGAGGGAGAGGCATGAGCTAACAAAGTTTCTCTACTTGAATCATATGCACTTATGATTGGAACTCTAGCAAGCATCTGCAACTACTAAAGATCATTAAGGTCGTGAAACCCAACCATAGCATTAAGTATCAAGTCCTTTTTACTCACATAAGACATAACCCACCTACTCGAGTTTAAGTTTCTGTCATTCTCGCAACCCATCGTAAGCAAATCATGAACATATTGCAACACCCTACAGCGGGGGCCCCTCACGTTTGCGCCAGACGGAGGGCACCGTAGGACAACACCATAAATAAAATATACAATCATACCAACCAAGAGCACAATTAACCCATAGGACAAAACGGATCTACTCAAACATCATATGATAACCATAGATCATTGGGAAATAATATACGAAGTTGAGCACCATGTTTAAGTAGAGATTACAGCGGGGAGAAAAGGTGTTACACTGCTGCATAGAGGGGGAGAAAGTTGGTGTTGACGGTAGCAAGATTGTTGATGTAGATCGCCGTCACGATCCTAACCCCGGCGACACTCCGGCGCCACCGGTAGAGAGGGGGAGAGAGCCCCCCTCCTTCTTCTTCTTCCTTGGTCTCCCCCTAGATGGGAGGAGGGATCCCCCTCTGGTCCTTGGTCTCCATGGTGGCGGAGGGGCGGGAGCCCCTCCGAGATTGGATCTTTCTCTCTATTCTCTTCTGTTTCGCGCTCCTCACATCTGGCCGAAAACCGTTTCTTATATTCCTGGAGATCCATAAATCCGATTGCGCTGAGATTTTTACACGATTTGTTTCCGGATATAAGCTTCCTTGCGCCTAAAGTAGAGCTCCAACTGACGTTCGAGGAGAGCACAATACACCAGGCGTGCCCTGGTGGATTGTGCCCACCACGGGCCTCCGTTTGCGGTGATTCCAACTCCCCCAAATCACATATATTCCAAAATAATTCTCCATGAAATTTATTGCATTTGGACTTCGTTTGATATGGATACTCTGCGATACAAAAAACATGCAGAAAACAGGAACTGGCACTTGGCACTGGATCAATAGGTTAGTCCAATAAATCGTATAGAAAGTTGCCAAAAGTATGTAATAGCAGTATAATATTAGCATTAAACAATCAAAAAAATTAGGTATGAAGAAGACGTATCAGCATCCCAAAGCTTAATTCCTGCTCATCCTCGAGCAGGTAAATGATAAAAAGATAATTTTTGATGTGGAATGCTACCTAACATAAACTTGATCATATATCGAATCAGGGCATGAATATTAAGATATAAGCGATTCAAAGAAATAGTCTATAATTTGACATAAAGACATCAATACTCAGGCATCCCAACAAACAATCATGTCTTTCAAAATATCAACGCTAAAGAAAGCAATCCCTACAAAATCATATAGTCTTGTCATGCTCTGTCTTCTTAACACAAAGTATTTATCATGCACAACCCCGATGACAAGCCGAGCAATTGGTTCATACTTTTTAACACGCTTCAGCTTTTTCAACCCTCACGCAATACATGAGCGCAAGCCATGAATATAGCACTACGGGTGTAATAGAGTATGATGATAGGGATAAATATACAGAAGGCAAAAAGTAAGAAAGTCTCACATCGACGTGGCTAACCAACAGGCTATGGAGATGTCCATCAATTGATATCAATGCGAGGAGTAGGGATTGACATGCAACGAATGCGCTAAGAGCTATAAGTGTATGAAAGCTCCATATGAAAACTAAGTGGGTGTGCATCTAATCCTATAATGAAAATTTCCCACTAGTATATGAAAGTGAAAACATGGGAGACTCTTCATATGAAAAACATGGTGCTACTTTGAAGCACAAGTGTGGTAAAGGATACTAACAATGCCCCTTCTCTCTTTTTATTTTTTATTTTTTTTATTTTTTTTATTTTTTTATTTTTCTTTCCTTTCCTTTTTTTTCTTTTTTTCTTTTTTCTTTTTATATTTTTTTCTCATTGTTCGGAGTCTCATCCTGACTTGTAGGAGAATCATAGTCTCCATTATCGTTTCCTCACTGGGGCACGACTCTAAAAATGATGATCTCACACTTCTATTTACTTATAACTCGAAAGAAATAAAAATTACAACTCGATATCTATGACAAAATATGACTCTATATGAATGCCTCAGACATGTACGAGGATGTGCAATGATCTAGCGTAACATGTATGAAAAATGATGAATGATGGCTGAGCCACAACTACTAAGTCAGCTATATATATGATCATGCAAAGCAATATGACAATGAATGCTCAAGTCATCAAACGGAAGCGGTGGAAGTTGCATGGCAATATATCTCGGAATGGCCATGAAAAAGCCATAATAGGTAGGTATGGTGGCTATTTTGAGAAAGATATAATAAGGCTTATGTGCGATATAGCGTATCATATCACGGGGTTTGGATGCACCTGCGAAGTTTGCAGCATGTCTTAATGTGAGAAAGGGTAATACATGGTACCGTAGAGGCTACCAGGGCAAACCTTGTGATCAGATATTCATTGGTTGCCACAGAAAATTATACTAATTGGTAGGCTAAATTTTGGCAAAAACTCTAAAAATTCAGAAATTATCAACATTTCAGAAAAGAACTATTTTTAATGTTGGAACATGTAACCGGTAACAACCCTTGTCGTGTTGTAAAAGCATCCCGACCCAAAAAGAATTAGATATTTAACATAGGCTGCGATCACGTACATACCATATCCTCCACCTACCACCTTATTGTGTCACCTAAGAGCAATTTTAGTAGACCCCTTATACTCGCAAATTGTAAACGCGGTATAATGGTCGGGAAAGCAGAGGTTTGAGGAGTCTTTTCTGCTGCGGCCGAACAGACACCATATTTGGAACCATAAATTCCAAAACAAATCATTCGCGGGTAAAATTGAAGAACACATAGCACATTCATAGTTTGATCATGGGTACATAGATCGATTATCACTACATTTATACTACAATGCCACACCATCGTACCCTAACTAAGAAATATATGAGCTCACCGGAGCTCTGTGGGTGCGGCGGCGGCGCTCACTCCTCGTCGTCGTCGGAGTCGAAGGAGACAAGATCGACGTATTTCTTGTCTTGCTCCTTCTGCTCGCGGTGCCATGCGGCCAGCTTCTCGTGGAGCTCGCGGTCAGCGGCGAGCGCCTGTTCGAAGAGGAGGTCGTTGAGCTCGCCGTCCCGCCGGCGACGCGCGTCCTCCTCCTCCTGCTCGCACGCTGTGCGCTCAGTGAGCGCTGCCTCGAAGGCGTCCGCGTCGGGCCCGATGACGGGGAAGTGCTTCCAGCGCCAGAAGAGCACCCCGCGCCGGAGTGATACGTCTTCAACGTATCTATTGTTCCATGCTATTATATTACCTGTTTTGGATGTTTAATGTGCTTTATTATACACTTTTATATTATTTTTGGGACTAACCTATTAACCGGAGGCCCAGTCCAAATTGCTGTTTTTTGCCTATTTCAGTGTTTCGCAGAAAAATAATATCGAACGGAGTCCAAACGGAATGAAACCTTCGGGACAGTTATTTTTGCAACAAACGCAGTCCAGGGGACTTGGAGTGGACGTCAAGAAAGAAACGAGAGGGCCACGAGGCAGGAGGGCGCGCCTCCCACCCTCGTGGGCCCCTCGTGGCTCCCTTGACCGACTTCCTTCGCCTATATATACTCATATACCCTGAAAACATCCAGGAGCACCACGAAACCCTATTTCCACCGCTGTAACCTTCTGTACCCGTGAGATCCCATCTTGGGGCCTTTTCCGGCGCTCCGCCGGAGGAGGAATCGATCATGGAGGGCTTCTACATCAACACCATAGCCTCTCCGATGAAGTGTGAGTAGTTTACTTCAGACCTTCGGGTCCATAGTTATTAGCTAGATGGCTTCTTCTCTCTCTTTGGATCTCAATACAAAGTTCTCCTTGATCTTCTTGGAGATCTATTCGATGTAATTCTTTTTGCGGTGTGTTTGTCGAGATCCGATGAATTGTGGGTTTATGATCAAGATTATCTATGAACAATATTTGAATCTTCTCTGAATTCTTTTGTGTATGATTTGTTATCTTTGCAAGTTTCTTCAAATTATCAGTTTCGTTTGGCCGACTAGATTGATCTTTCTTGCAATGGGAGAAGTGCTTAGCTTTGGGTTCAATCTTGCGGTGTCCTTTCACAGTGACAACAGGGGCAGCAAGGCACATATTGTATTGTTGCCATCGAGGATAAAAAGATGGTGTTTATATCATATTGTTTGAGTTTATCCCTCCACATCATGTCATCTTGCCTAATGCATTACTCTGTTCTTATGAACTTAATACTCTAGATGCATGCTGGATAGCGGTCGATGTGTCGAGTAATAGTATTAGATGCAGAATTGTTTTGATCTATTTGTCATGGACGTGATGCCTATATAGATGATCGTGCCTAGATATTCTCAAGCGAGTAGACGATGACCTGTAACACAACGTAATTACATAGCAATCACCTTGTTGACCACCTCGGATTGGCCGTCCGTATGGGGGTGGAATGCCGTAATCAAGCGCAGTTTCACGCTCGCCATCCGAAAAAGACCGCGCCAGACATGGCCAGTGAACACCGAGTACGGTTGCTGACGATCAAGGGAAACCCACGGAGGTGGACAATGCCGTCGAAGAAGGCACACACGACAGAGGTGAGGTGTAGGGATGGCCGAGCGCGATGAAGTGCACATACTTGGAGAAGCAGTCGACCACCGTAAGGATGACGGACTTGCCGCCCACCTTGGGAAGGCCCTCGATGAAGTTGTCGGGATACCCGGCCCCAAGGTTGTCGGTGGCGATGGAGGTAGCCAATGGCGTCGGCTGCCACGGGTGCTGCTACGGCCCATATGGCTCCGTGAGGAAGGTGCGAATGCCCTGAACCGCCTGCGTGAGGTCCCGGAGCGCCGCCGACATCTCTTCCGGGGTGAGGACGGCGTTGGGGGCCGCGGGTGGCGTCCAGGCGGCAGAGGAGACCGGCCCTGACTGGGACGGCGCACCCGCCGTGGTGGTCATCAGCGGCGTGGTGGCGACCGACAGCAGGAGGGTGGCGGTGGGCAGAGGGAGGGACATGATCGATCCCGAGACAGCTAATACTAGATTGATAGGAGCTGGATTCCTACCAGGCCGTGCCCTCAGGTTATAGGGGTGGAAGGGAGGCTGTCGAGGTGAGGGGCGCGAGCGGCGGCGCTGGGGCCAGCGGCCGTGGGACGAGCCGCTCAAGGCATGGAGCCTTCGCCACCGTGATGCTCTCCACAACAGAGCTGCAGACTTGCACGCAGCGTAGGCTCTAGCTAACGAGGCGTAGGCGGAGCCCCCTGTGGCTTCCTTGGATGTTTAGGATCTCCAGGACGGGACTCCTGGCAACGATGGAGTCGACGTCCCCCTGCTCCATTACCACGGTGCATATACCGAGCTCCCGGAGGTTGGGGAAGGAGGCATCGCGCAGGCCGGTGGTGTCCGGGAACTTCCAGAGGCCGATGTAGAGGCGAACGAGCGTGCTGATGCCGAAGAGCGTGTCCGGGAGGGGCACATCGAACGGCCATGGGCGGTTGACGAGCACGAGCTCCTGGATGCCCTTGACGGCGAGGAGCTGCAGCCAGCGCGCGATCTGGGCCTGGTGTGCGCCCATGTGGCTGCAGGTGAGGTGCACGCAGCGGAAGGGCCCCGGGTGCGCCTCAAGGATGCCGGAGACGGCGGCACTGATGGCCGGCGTGTTGGCGGGGGTGGGGGCCAGACGTAGTCGTCGCGCCGGAGGAAGGAGTCCACCAGGACGGGCTGCGCGGAGAGCCAGAGCCCGCGCCGGCGCGAGGCGAGCGCAGCGGTGCACGCGGCGTCCGTGACGGGGAGGCGCGAGACGATGTGGCGCAGGAGGGTGTCGGGGAGGGCGTTGAGGCGGTCGACGCCATCGGCGGCGGGGAGGGCGGGGTCGTGCGCCGCGTCGGTGATGACGGGGTCGTGCGCGGGGGCGGGGGGCTTCGGAGGCGGGGAGGCGCGAGCCGATGCTTCGCGGGAGGGCGCTGATGCGGTCGACGCCGTCAGCATCGGTTCCGTGCGCGCCGTCGGTGGTAACGAGGCTGCGCGGGGGGGGGGGGGGGGGGGGGCTCGGAGACGGCGGCGCGGGGAGGAGCTCGATGGAGACGTACGCAAGAAGCTGCTCCGCTGCTCGGTCCAGCTTGCGCGGGTTGAAGCTGCTGCGCCGCAGGCCCGCCGCCGTCTCCCGGTCGACGTTGGTGAACGGCGGCCGCCCGGCGGGGCACCTCCCCGCCGGCAAGCCATGGAGGTGCCCTTGTCGGAGCTTGCCGCCCCCAAACACTCGTAGAAGCCATGGTCGTCCAGCTCCGACAAGGGCACCTCCATGGCTTGCCGCGATAACCACCGACCGCGGTCGTCGCGCAGTTGTGGCTGGTTGTAACATGCTGCTTCACTTTTGTACCATGTTGCATCTCTGACTGAAGCACCGTCGTCACGTTGCCGCACTCCTCGTCTCCGATTGCAACAACAACGACCCCCCCATGCTCCAATCGTCTAAGTATGTTACTATCTTCCGAGGAAAGAAAATCTATGTAAAACTCTAGAATCGAGTAAGAATCCAAAAATTAACAACTTTGAAAATAATTCAGGGATAAAAAAGTAAATTTATAGATTGTACCATTTTTGAAAGATGGGCAAACTAGTAATTAACTGATAGGTAGTACTACATCCATTCCAAAATAATTCAAGTCCTGGGTTTGTCCAATGTCAAATTTGTTTTAGTCTGACAATGTATATAGAAAAATGCATTAACATGTAGAATGCCGAATTAGTCACATGAGAATCTTTATGATTTTCCGTACTACGTGTATGTTATCCCATGCATATTAACACATCTTTTTTATAAAGCTAGTCAACTTAAGCAAATTTGACTTAGGAAAATATCTACAACTTGAACTATTTTGGAACTTAGGCAACAACACAGAAGGGCTTCGTGCAGCGCAGCACCTATTTTGCATATATAGGCTGCTGGATTTTATTTTGAGGGGTTGTAGGTTGCTGGATAGCAACCTACCCCCCAGCGCCTCGTCCTCTCTTTCTGGGCCGGCCTACTTTATCTATTCATTGCGGACGAGGCAAAATAGCGGTTCGCTGGTGTCTTCTCTTTGTTTTCCTTGTCGTTTTTTCTCATTTTTTTCATTTTCATTTATTTTTTATTTTCTGTTCTTTAAAAAAAAATTCATTTCCATTATTTCAAATGGAACAACTTTTTAAATACATGAATGTTTATTACTTCAAGAAAAAAATATCCAATTTGCGAGAACATTTAAAATTGGGGAACAGTTCTCAAAACCATGAATAATTTTTTTCAATTCGGATTTTTTTAAAACCATGAACAATTTTTGAAACCATGAATTTTTTTCAAATTCAGTTTTTTTAAATACAGGAACAAGTTTTGAAGTTTGGAACATTTTTTGTAATCCTAGAACAGTTTTTGCAAATTCGTGAACAATTTTTGATATCAAGCAACATGTTTCCAATTCATGGAATTTTTTTGACAACTGGGAAAAACCGTGAACATTTTTTTACATATGGGAACATTTTCAAATGTGTGAACATTTTTTGTAATTCAGATTTTTTTGTCAAATCCTCAAAACAAACTTTTCAAATATGATAATATTTTATGAAATTCACGAAAAAATATTAAAATATGGGAGCATTTTTGCAATTTTGTGAACATTTGCAAATATGGAAGATTTTTCAAAAAACTACACTTTTTGAAATTTGAAGCATTGTTTGAAATCGTAGAACATTTTTAAAATTCGTGACTCTTTAAAATTTTGGAACTATTTTTTAAAATTCAGAACTGTTTTTAAAATTCCTAACGTTTTGTAAAGAAGCAGGAAAAAGAAGGGAAAACACACAAAAAAAAGGAGGCCTACCCCGCATATGGGTTGGCTCAAAGCTATCGTCGGGGAAGGGCATCTACCCGATTCCTCGGCAAATCCTAAACGGCGCCCACTGCGCCCGTTTCTTCGCTGCACGCAAACGGGCGCATACCCCTGCGCCAGGCTGGGCCGGCCCATTTCTTCTTTTTCTGCTAAAACTGCATCAATCAAAAAAGCGTGAGTCCGGTGGTTCGAATTTGGGAAGTTTCGTTTAGACATCAGCGCAGTTACCACTAGGCAAAGAACCACTTGCTGTTTGCAAACCTCTTTTCCCTCTTTTCCATCTTTTATTGTTTCTCCAGGTCACGAGATTTTTTCTCCTTTTTCCTGCTCTTTTTTCATTTTTCTTTTCTTTATTCCTTTTTCTTTTTTTCGTAAATGTGCAATTTTTTATTCAA
This sequence comes from Triticum aestivum, assembly GCF_018294505.1. Taxonomy (NCBI): domain Eukaryota; kingdom Viridiplantae; phylum Streptophyta; class Magnoliopsida; order Poales; family Poaceae; genus Triticum; species Triticum aestivum. The sequence continues at coordinate 25,505,054 of NC_057798.1, read as the reverse complement.
AATTAATGAACCTTTATCAAATCGATGAACTTTTTCGAAAATTCGATGAAAATTTTCCAATTCCATGATTTTTTAAAACGTGAACAATTATTGAGAACCTGAACAAAAAATTATGTACAATGAGCGATTTTCAAATATACACTGAACATTTTTTCGGTGTACGATGAACAATTTTTAACTACACAGCGAACATTTTTTTCATATACATTGAAATAATTTAAAACATATTTATACATTCTTTTGATATAAGATGAACAACTTTTTTACATTGAACATTTTTGTAATATAATGTGAACAATTTTTAACTACACATTGAACCATTTTGTGATATGCGCTGAAAAGTCATTTAAATACCCATTGAACATTTTTTTATGTACACCGAACAATTTAAAATAGTGAACAAAATTTTAAAAAGTGAATAAATTTTTAAAAACTATGAACACATTTTGAAATCACGAACAAAAAACGAAAAATGCATTTTTTTAAAATTCCATGAACTTTTTTCAATTTTAATGAACTTTTTCTAGATTTCGATGAAGCTTTTCTAGATTTCGACGATCTTTTTTCAAATAAGATGATTTTTTATAAAATTTGATGAACCTTTTCCAACTTTGATGAACTTTTTTTCAAACTCGATGAACATTTTTCAAATTCGTTGAACTTTTTTTAAATTCGAACAAACTTTTTTGATATTGATGAGCTATTTTTCAAAATTGATGAACTTTTTTGAAACTTGTGAACTTTTTTAAAATCAATGTTTTTTTTGTTTGTTAACCTTTTCAATTCGTGATTATTTTGAAATCTGTGAATTTTCAAATTTCGTCCCGAAAAAATTACGTTTCCCAAAATCTGTGCGCAATAAATAGCGCGACTTTAGTTATACTTAATTTATGCGCTCTGAAAATATCCATGATCGATTGGTTGCACTAGTGGTGAGTCAACTGGAAGATGTACTGCACGTCGCGTGGTCGAATCCTCACGGGAGCAACACTTTTTAGGGGATTCTTTTTTGGTATAGATGGGATTTTTTTTGTGGTATAGAAGGCGTGTCGTGCGCCGGCCCAGCAGGCGCGGCTGTGAGCGCCAGCTTCCTGAACCGGCGCTTAAGGCGCCGGTTAGGAGCTCCCCGTTTCCTCTCTATTCCTCGCGTAGGTTGGGGAATATAGGTCTCTTCGTGCAGGTCCAGCCCTGATGGAGCGGTGGAGGCTTGCCCAAGTGCAGTCCAATGATGGGTGCGGCAGCTGGGAAGGTCCAAGTGTCGGATAGCAGCCCAAGCACTAAAGGAAAGTGTCCGTCCCAGCAGTGGTGGCCTAAGGAATCAGGCAGGTGGAGACCGGGGCGTGGCCATGGGAGCGCCTTTTTTTAGTCTAACCACACTCTTTTTAGGGGATTCTTTTTTGGTATAGATGGGATTTTTTTTGTGGTATAGAAGGCGTGTCGTGCGCCGGCCCAGCAGGCGCGGCTGTGAGCGCCAGCTTCCTGAACCGGCGCTTAAGGCGCCGGTTAGGAGCTCCCCGTTTCCTCTCTATTCCTCGCGTAGGTTGGGGAATATAGGTCTCTTCGTGCAGGTCCAGCCCTAATGGAGCGGTGGAGGCTTGCCCAAGTGCAGTCCAATGATGGGTGCGGCAGCTGGGAAGGTCCAAGTGTCGGATAGCAGCCCAAGCACTAAAGGAAAGTGTCCGTCCCAGCAGTGGTGGCCTAAGGAATCAGGCAGGTGGAGACCGGGGCGTGGCCATGGGAGCGCCTTTTTTTAGTCTAACCACACTCTTTTTAGGGGATTCTTTTTTGGTATAGATGGGATTTTTTTTGTGGTATAGAAGGCGTGTCGTGCGCCGGCCCAGCAGGCGCGGCTGTGAGCGCCAGCTTCCTGAACCGGCGCTTAAGGCGCCGGTTAGGAGCTCCCCGTTTCCTCTCTATTCCTCGCGTAGGTTGGGGAATATAGGTCTCTTCGTGCAGGTCCAGCCCTGATGGAGCGGTGGAGGCTTGCCCAAGTGCAGTCCAATGATGGGTGCGGCAGCTGGGAAGGTCCAAGTGTCGGATAGCAGCCCAAGCACTAAAGGAAAGTGTCCGTCCCAGCAGTGGTGGCCTAAGGAATCAGGCAGGTGGAGACCGGGGCGTGGCCATGGGAGCGCCTTTTTTTAGTCTAACCACACTCTTTATTATTGATCAATAACAAAGTTCATAGGAATACAATTTGGAATGCACCGGCAACGTCGCCTACCGACTTCAGCTTCCGCCTGGCGCCCGCATCAGTACGGGCGAGAAATAGCTCTCGCGTCGAAAACGTCAAGCATATGATTTTTCAGCGTGACAAGGCAATATAAAGTTGAGTAAAATGCATCCGCGATCATTGAACTTGTGTCAAAAACTCACTTTAATCGTTGTATTTAAAAATACGGTCAGTACGGTAATTATATATGACTTGAGGTGATTATACGGTCACCGCCTCACCGTATAGCTTCGTATTTTCCTTTGTTGTTGACTGCTCAAACATCAAGCACCCTCTCTCTACCTATGTGGGCCCATCTGTCTGTGAAAAAACGCTATGTGTCGCAGGAGAATCAACGCTGAAGGCCACGTACGCTAACAACTCTGCCCACACAACTTCGTTTTAATTTCTCAATAAGAAAACACAACTTCGCGAAATCACTAGTTAAGGAGTATTTTCAAATACAGTGACCAAAGTGAGCTTTTGAATACAAGTTCCGGGCTTGGATTATATGTTTTTTTAGAATCACCGAGGGGAGTAACTCCACCTGAATATATTACTCAAAGTGGTCAAATGCCAGAGGAGTGATCCAGTTTATATGGAAAACTGAATCGAAAACCTTAACAAATTGACCCATTTATAAGGAAAACCGGGCCGAAAACCATACAAGGCACGACCAAGCTAGTGGACATAAGACAATCACCATGAGAGACGCAAGTAGATGTGGGGTGTCGTCGGGAGATCACAATACCAAGACTTTGCAAACAGCCGAACGCATCGGCGAGCATACCGGCCCCCATGGCACAACTCAGGAGCATCCACAATCAATGAGTGTCATCCCAGACACGAACCTTGACTGGGGCTCCGTCACAGGAAATCGGAACGATAGCAAGTTTGAGAGGCATCTTGCGCCGACCTTGAGCAAAGATGAGCTGGGACAACACCAAGAGCACGACGCTCGCCGCAACACAATGGCAACCATGAGAGGGTCTTGAGCAACCATCCAACTGAGCTACACGAGAACACCACCACCGTAGACGAAGAGCTCCAATCAACCGAGACCATCCATGGTGCCTCAAGGCTATTGGCGCAGCTGAAGGGCAACGAGAGACCGAGTCCACACCCGGATGAAGAGTCACACGCAACCGAGGCTACATCACAATAGTGACACAGCCGGCGAAGCCGAAAGGCATCAAGGAGCCGAGTCTACACCCGGATCGCTTCACCGTGCACACCAGCGCAAGCCGGCCGCGCCACCACCACCACATCACACACCACCGTCGACCCCAGCCGGCTGCATAAACACACCACTAGCATCTCCGCTGCGAGCAACACACGCACAACAACCATGAAAACCCCAAGATGATGCCTTCAAGAAGGGTTGCGACGCTGGTTGTGCTGCCATCATCCGTACCAGGAGAACCTGGACTAGGGGTTTCCCTCGGGGAGCCGACAAAGAGGGTAAAACAACATGACAGCGATGTCTCCAAGAAGATTAGTGGCACCCACAGGTGTCGCCATCGCTGGATCCAAATGGAGCAAGGCTTTTGCCACAGTTTTGATCAGACAACATTTCAACGGACTGGTTGAGTGACAAGGGTTGCTCAGCTGCACCACGATGAAGGGCCATTGCAGCGCCGCCACCGCCGCACATAGCCAGATCTAGAGCACCGCATCGAGTCCATTGCCGAGGATGCTATTGATGAGGCAGGAGAAGATGGCATGGAATTCTTGCTACGTCTACCTGATCAAGATATTTCTTACAATTCATTTTGTACTTGGTACTACTACTCGTTTCTTCACGTTTCTACTGTACTTAACAAGTACTAGTATCTTAACTCCCATAATAGCTATAGCAATTTGGGTCAGTCGATTTGTGAAAGAAGAAGCTCGCCGGAGGGAAGGAAGGTGACGGCAGAGAAGCTACCTCACTATCTATATTAGGATGGCAGGGTGCCCATTATCTATCTTATGAGTATTGGGTGTAGGATGAAGTTCGCCGAAAACAATGGATCGTGCCCGGGGTTAGACGGATGGGGTGGGGTAGGGATGGCAGCACGGCCGCGGGAGGCTGTTGATGGGAGGGCGGGTGCTACGTCTTGAGCTTACGTTGGTTTTCCTTGAAGAGGAAAGGGTGATGCAGCACAGTAGCGTAAGTATTTCCCTCAGTTTTTGAGAACCAAGGTATCAATCCAATAGGAGGCTCCTCACAAGTCCCACGCACCTACACAAACAAACAAAGAACTCGCAACCAACGCGATAAAGGGGTAGTCAATCCCTTCACGGCCACTTGCAAAAGTGAGATCTGATAGAGATAATATGATAAGATAAATATATTTTTGCTATTCTATGATATAGATTGGAAAAGTAAAGATGCAAATAAAAGTAGATTGAAAGCTTATATGATAAAGAATAGACCCGGGGGCCATAGGTTTCACTAGAGGCTTCTCTCAAGATAGCATAAGTATTACGGTGGGTGAACAAATTACTGTCAAGCAATTGATAGAAAAGCGAATAATTATGAGATTATCTAGGCATGATCATGTATATAGGCATCACATCCGTGACAAGTAGACCGACTCCTGCCTGCATCTACTACTATTACTCCACACATCGACCGCTATCCAGCATGCATTTAGAGTATTAAGTTCATAAGAACAGAGTAACGCTTTAAGAAAGATGACATGATGTAGAGGATAAACTCATGCAATATGATATAAACCCCATCTTTTTATCCTTGATGGCAACAATACAATACGTGCCTTGCTGCCCCTGCTGTCACTGGGAAAGGACACCGCAAGATTGAACCCAAAGCTAAGCACTTCTCCCATGGCAAGAAAGATCAATCTAGTAGGCCAAACCAAACCGATAATTCAAAGAGACTTGCAAAGATAAATCAATCATACATAAAAGAATTCAGAGGTGATTCAAATATTTCTCATAGATAAACTTGATCATAAACCCACAATTCATCGGATCTCGACAAACACACCGCAAAAAGAGTTACATCGAATAGATCTCCAAGAAGAGGAAGGAGAACATGGTATTGAGATTCAAAGAGAGATAAGAAGCCATCTAGCTAATAACTATGGACCTGAAGGTCCGTGGTAAACTACTCACAACTCATCAGAGAGGCCTTGGAGTTGATGTAGAGGCCCTCCATGGTGGATTCCCCCTCCGTCAGAGCGCCGACGATGGCTCCAAGATGGGATCTCGCGGATACAGAAGGTTACGGTGGAGGAAATAGTTTTTCGGTGGCTCCCTTGATGGTTCCAGGGTACATGGGTATATATAGGAGGAAGAAGTACGTTGGTGGACGCCCAGGGGCCCACGAGATAGGGGGGCGCGCCTAGTAGGGGGGCGTGCCCTCCACCCTCGTGGCTTCCTCGATCGCTTCTTGACTTGCACTCCAAGTCCTCTAGATCACGTTTATTCCAAAAATCACGCTCTCGAAGGTTTTATTCTGTTTGGACTCCGTTTGATATTCCTCTTCTTCGACACTGAAATTGGCAAAAAACAGCAATACGGGCTGGGCCTCCGGTTAGTAGGTTAGTCCCAAAAATGATATAAAAGTGTAAAGTAAAGCCCATAAACATCCAAAACAGGTAATATAATAGCATGGAACAATCAAAAACTATAGATACGTTGGAGACGTATCAAGCATCCCCAAGCTTAATTCCTGCTCGTCCTCGAGTAGGTAAATGATAAAAATACAATTTTTGATGTGGAATGCTATCCAGCATAATTCTCAATGTATTTCTCTTTATTGTGACATGAATATTCAGATCCAAAGTATTCAAAATAAAAGTTTATATTGACATAAGAAATAGTAATACTTCAAGCATACTAATAAAGAAATCATGTCTTCTCAAAATAACATGGCTAAAGAAAGTTATCCTTACAAAATCATATAGTCTGGCTGTTGCTCTATCTTCATCACACAAAGTATTTAATCATGCACAACCCCGATGACAAGCCAAGCAATTGTTTCATACTTTAGTAATCTCAAACTTTTTCAATCTTCACGCAATACATGAGCGTGAGCCATGGACATAGCACTATATGTGGAATAAAAGGGTGGTTGTGGAGAAGACAAAAAGGAGAAGATGGTTTCACATCAACTAGGCGTATCAACAGGTTATGGAGATGCCCATTAATAGATATCAATGTGAGTGAGTAGGGATTGCCATGCAACGGATGCACTAGAGCTATAAATGTATGAAAGCTCAACAAAAATAACTAAGTGGGTGTGCATCCAACTTGCCTACTCACGAAGACCTAGGGCAGTTTGAGGAAGCCCATCATTGGAATATACAAGCCAAGTTCTATAATAAAAAGTTCCCACTAGTATATGAAAATGACAACATACACTACAAGAAATATGTCAACTTATGACCACCACTATTGGTCACTGAAAGGTCATGGTTTTTTATTTGCGACCTTTTTGTGACCAAAAACAGAAGGTCAAAAGCTGGCGGTCGTAAACTGACTATAGCGACCTTTCTTCTGGAATGGTCGAAGACGTTTATGACCAAAATATGTCCATTGTGGCATTTTGGTCACTAGCAACCTCCCCAGGCCACGTAGGCATCCAGCGTGGCAAGCTAATGTGGCACAAGATTCAGCCCGGTCCAATTCGGTTTTCTACATGGGCCAAGCCCAACAATTCGGCCTTTCTATATTTTTTTCCTGTGCTTTTATTAGCTACATGGGCCTGGCCCAAGAATTTGGCCTTTTTATTTTCTAGGCCATGGCCTTTTTTATTTTATTTTTTCCAAAAGATGAGCCCACTAGTGAGATGGGACCCAGTTGTCAGGTTCTAACAAGTGGGTCCCAGTTGTCACTGTTATATTCTTCAGATCTCAATTTTCCAGTAAATAAATAACAATATTTAAATCCGAATAGAGAGAAAACAAAATGCTTCAAACAGAGCACGACTAATCAGGAAAAATATGGTACACATCACGAATACAATCAGAAAGAGCCAAACTTGGCACATTATTACAATCAAACTTGTTCATCCTGGTAACACATCAAGGATGGTTCATCCTGGTAACACATTATTACAGAAAAATATGGTTCACATCAAGTTTACAATAAAAAAAATATTCACATCAGGTAACACAACTATCATAGTATAACTAGCTCCAATGCTTCTCCCAACTTGTTCATCCTGGACCTCACGACAAAACATGAATGAAGGCCAGCATATGCAAGTTATCAAGAGAAATGGTTAGAACAAGCAAAATGCGACATTTTTACCATTTAAACATAGAAGAACAGGGTCAACAACATTTCGATCTTTGAAAATGAACCAGGATTTCAATCTTTGAACAACAAAAAATTGATACAGTAGACCATTTGTGGTTTAAAACAACCCCTAAGGAGAGACATGTTGACACATTCATTTGGCAACATCTGTAGAAATTGAACCTCATAAACATGCAATGTGGAATTTGTATCTCAAAGAAGTATACATACTTATCAGGTTTGATTAGCACATAAACATGCAATGTGGAATTTGTATCTCAAAGAAGTATACATACTTATCAGGTTTAATTAGCACAGAGAAGCCAAATGCTAGTAACTCATGATTAGTACACAAGACAGGATTCAGCAAAGTAAACAAGAAGGTGGCTACAGTACAAAAGTAAGCTCATCACACAGAATAAATGAGTGGAACTACAGTACATCCTCTCAATTAGCATGCTCACAAGATTAAAAGTAAGCACAACATAAGCATATGCGTTTTGTATGGCATAGTTTGTTCGGTAATTTAGAAAGAGGGGAGATGGGGCACAGAACTTTGAGGCACTCTTATGAGGTAGTGTCTGATGAAGGTTGCCCTTTGGGGCGACAGCGGTAGCTCCGCCAAATGTAGCAGCAGCACCTCCGACTAGCACAGCGGCAAATACCAAGAAGAATGTCATGACAAAAGCAACACAGAAGGCTTTTGTGATGGCGTACATGAAAATAGCAGCAGTAGGTTAGTGTGGTTTATGTATATTTGCACAGCACACAGCATAACAGATAAACAAAGGCCAAGAACCCATAGGCGCCAGAAAAGAAATCTTTTTAGACTAATGCCTATTCCATGCCATCTGATCTACAGAAGCAAAATTCACTACACAATAGTTATTTCATAGAAGAATGTTACTCCAGCAGTACAATTCACTACGCAATAGTTATTCAAGAAGAATGTCATAATTAGAAAATGAGAAAATATAGTTTCACATAAGCAAGCAAATATAAAACGAAAACTAGTTGCATATATGTTTTGCAACAAACTAATTTAGAGCAGTAGCACTAGCGAGTAGGGAACGACAGCAGCAACAGCAAATTTAGAGCAGTAGCACTTGGCATTTCACTAGATTCAGTCAAGCATGAATGTGAACTTAGAGCAGCAGCAAAATAATGAACTAGCATACGCCCTTTTATGCATATTAATGCACATCAAGGAAACATCAATGGAAAAATACCATGACAAAAGCGTAGAAGTCTTTGTGATACTTCCAGAATTATCATACGAAAAGAAGGGTTGTGTAATACTCAGAAAAACTTCAGTATCAAACTCAATCAGCAAAACAGCGACAACGACACCCGTTAGCAATTTAGCTTCTTAGATAGATTATTAGACAAAAGGGGTTAACCCCAGTTTTTGTAAGTGCCGGTTTGATTAGCAACTATCTGGAACAAATAAATATTCATGAGTTCCTTGCTTAACATGTGAGAGTAATTTAAGCAAGCATCTGCATGCCTTATTTTTCCTTATAACATGCATTTTCACACTTGTTTTTATCAAGAACATGCACTTTTGCACGCTTCATTTTATCTGGTCCATCCAAGTTTGGATATTTGAGTTTATGCTCATGTCATTGGAGAAACTAACATTTGGGAAATTCAGATGATATTTTCGACAATGGGTTTGCATGGAATATTCAGTGCTAGGAGTTTATGTGATCAATCAACTTGTATCTACGGGACTATCACTACCATGGGAACCATCCTGAGCTGGAACTGGCTACCCTACTGTAACAAAGTCAGTAAGAGTTGTAGGTGGTCCTTACGTTGCGAGGAAGGAGAATGTGATGTTCTCCTTCTCGAGCTTCTCCTCGTACTCCTCATACTCGGGGGCGTAGTCATCCTGAATCCCGACAAATCAATCGTGTGAGCCGAGGGGAGGGGGAGGAGGAGGTTTAAAAAGAAGCACCGTCGGCGGCGAGGTTCGTACCAGATCGAGCACCTTGAAGATGGCCTTGTCGTAGCGCGCCTTGGCCTCCTCCGTGAGCGCCTGGCGGCAGGAGCTTATTAGGAACATTGCACAAGACAGACAGATGAGCGGGAGCAGCGCGGGGGAGGAGGAGCATGCACGTACCTTGGTGAATCCCTCGGCGGTGCCGGTCTGCGTACCGAAGAAGAGGGCGACATGCTGGCGGCCGTCGTCAGGGCCAGGCTCCTGGTCCTTCTTCGCAGCGGCGGCAGCGCGGCCAGCACTGCAGGATCGCGGCGCGGGGTGGGGAAGGGGGAGAGGGCGGGGGAGGGGCTGTTAGGGTTGGCGGCGTGGTAGAGGGACAGGTGCGCAGTGAGGGCGTCGATGAGCTGCCGCGCGGTGCGCGGTGACGCGAGGGCGGCGGCCATGGTCGGAGCTGCGGCGGGTGTGTGTCCGTGTCTCGGTGGCCGGTCGGAACTCGGGAATGAGGAGGAGCGTGCGCGAGCGGGAGAGGATGAGGGGGGAGAGTGAGGCCGGCAGCGAGATTGGATCTGGGGAGGGGATAGGGTTTCGGTGGTTGGAGGGGATGAGGGGGGAGAAGGGGGCGGTGATGATGGATCTGGGGAGGGGATAGGGTTTGGGTGGTTGGGCTGCCCGGGGGTGGGGGTTCTTTTTCTTTCTTTCTATTTGTTTTTTAGATAAATGGGATGGATGGATGGATGGATGGATGCCATGTCATCGATCCATGGCACAAACATTTCAACCAAGAAGAACAAAGCTTATGTAATTGTGTTTTTCTATTTGTTTCTCTTTTATTTTTTGCACGAGGGTGCATTTTGAAATGGCATAATTTGTTCAAAATATATCATACTTTGCATCAGAGTGCATCTTGGAATGGCAAACAATGTTGCTTAAGGAATTTTTCATTTTATTTACATGGAAAATTCATTTTCCATTTTTTGAGTGCCCGAAATAAGGTTTCTTTGTGAAGGACCTACCATATATTTGTTGCAAAATTGTACCAAATCAATTTTCTAAAATACTAGGACATATTTAATGCACAATTGACCAAATGGTTGGGTGTAAAAAGTTTTGATCCACCTCTCATGAAAAAGACAAATCCCCGTCGATTCAGCAGGAAGCGGGTCAAATTTGAAGTGTAGCTACCTCATAGTTTGCTATTTATTTTTTCCAAAAATCATTTCAAGGTACACAATTATCTATTTAATCAGAGAAACACCAAAAAAAATTCAAGATTCAACCACTAGATAGGAACGGTCATTCCCGCCGTTTTGACAGCATTTTCAAACGGGCATAAAAAATTCAAAAAAAACAAAAAATTGGAAAACCTTCGCATTGTGTCATTATATGTGACCAAGTTACCAGCAAAAATTCTAAACTTGTAATACGGTGATTATTTTTAAAAAGTGTTCTCACAAACAAGCTATCAAGCGTGAAGATGCATGACTTTCAACCCAAATACTCAATCTTATGGCCATATTCATGGCATAGTTTGTTCAAACGATCTCATATTGTGCACAAGGGTGTATATTGGAATGACAAACAATGTTGCCTAAGGGAGTTTTCATTTTATTTACACGAAAAAATCATTTTCCATTTTCCGAGTGCCCGAAATGAGTTTTTTTGTGAAGGACCTACCATATATTTGTTGCAAAATTGGACCTAATAAATTTTATAAAATACTAAGCCATATTTAATGCACAATTGACCAAATGGTTGGGTGTAAAAAGTTTTGATCCACCTCTGGTGAAAAAGACAAATTCTCGTCGATTCAGTTGGAAGCGGGTCAAATTTGAACTGAAGCTGCCTCATAGTTTGCTATTTATTTTTTACAAAAATCATTTCTAGGTACATAAGTATCTATTTAATCAGAGAAACACCAAAAAAATTCCAAGATTCAACCACTAGATAGGAACGGTCAAGCCCGCCGTTTTGACTGCATTTTGAAACGGGCATAAAAAATTCAAAAAAAATCAAAAAATTGGGAAACCTTCGCATTGTGTCATTATATGTGGCCAAGTTCCCAGGAAAAATAACAAACTTGTAATACGGCAATTATTTTAAAAAAGTGTTCTCAAAAATGAGCTATCACGTGTGGAGATCAATGGCTTTCAAGCCAAATGATCAATCTTATGGCCACATTCATGGCATAGTTTGTTCAAATGATCTAATATTGTGCAAAAGGGTGCATATTGGAATGGAAATCAATGTTTCCTAAGAAAGTTTTCATTTTCTTTGGACGAAAAAACCATTTTCCATTTTCTGAGTGCCTGAAATGAGTTTTTTTTTGTGAAGGACCTACCATATATTGTTGCAAAATTGGACCTAATCAATTTTATAAAATACTTGGACATATTTAATGCACAATTGACCAAATGGTTGGGTGTAAAAATTTTTGATCCACCTATGGTGAAAAAGACAAATTCCCGCCGATTCAGTTGGAAGCGGGTCAAATTTGAACTGAAGCTGCCTCATAGTTTGCTATTTATTTTTTCCAAAAATCATTTCTAGGTACATAAGTATCTATTTAATCAGATAAACACCAAAAAAATTCCAAGATTCAACCGCTAGATAGGAACGGTCAAGCCCGCCGTATTGACCGCATTTTGAAACGGGCATAAAAAATTCAAAAAAAATCAAAAAATTGAAAAACTTTCACATTGTGTCATTATATGTGACCAAGTTTCCGGGAAAAATAATAAACTTGTAATACGGTAATTATTTTAAAAAAGTGTTCTCAGAAATTAGCTATCACGTGTGGAGATCAATGGCTTTCAAGCCAAATGATCAATCTTATGGCCACATTCATGGCATAGTTTGTTCAAATGATCTAATATTGTGCACAAGGGTGCATATTGGAATTCCAAACAATGTTGCCTAAGGGAGTTTTCATTTTCTTTGGACGAAAAATTTATTTTCCATTTTTTTGAGGGCCCAAAATGAGTTTTTGTGTGAAGGATCTACCATATATTTGTTGCAAAATTGGACCTAATTAATTTTATTAAATACTAGGCCATATTTAATGCACAATTGACAAAATGGTTGGGTGTCAAAAGTTTTGATACACCTCTGGTGAAAAAGACAAATTCCCGCTGATTTAGTTGGAAGCGGGTCAAATTTGAACTGCAGGTGCCTCATAGTTTGCTCTTTATTTTTTCAAAAATCATTTCTAGGTAAATAAGTATCTATTTAATCATAAATACATGGTTTGATGGCGAGACATCGAGGTTTGGACGGTGGCTGAGGGCCCCAACTCTAGAGCGCATAAGCTCGCATGCCCGCCGCGTGGTCACCGCGTGACCGTGGTGTTGCCATGCGTTCTGGGCGGCCTAGGCATGTCTGGTGGGTTTTTCACTCCCCAGGTAGATGCTAGGAAGAAAATTATAACATAAGATTCTCACGAGGAGACCGATCGATGCTCAAACATGAATAAGCAGCCAAGTGTTTGATTTGCAGTACGGAAAATGCACATGGCTAATTGGCATGAGCTTTGGCTGAGGATGATCAGTTACTAAGAAGACCGTCTTCACAAATTTTTAGGGAAATCAAGAATATATAAATAACACTTCCTTCACAAAGTGCTGCTCTGAACAGAATAGGAAAATGAATATTGTTGAGTTATTTTTGAACTAGGCAAGGAAGGTTTTTGACATATTTTATGAAGATATGATCCAAACAATTTATGAGGATTTTTTGGGAATTTTTGGAATAACAGAAATATAGGTTGCTTCACAACCTAGGGCAAAAATTGACACATGGACATGACACATAGGCAAAACTGATGACATGGTGCCTAGTCATCACAACCCACCATAATCTACAAGGCTATGACCATCTATATTGGTCGTTAACAACTAGAAATAAGGCAGCGGACCTGCACTCTTTGCTTTGTGACCATTTCGTGTAAGGAAATTACGACCTTTGTGACCAAAATGGTCGCAATGGTTTAGGGTTTGGAGCCCCCCGAACAGTTTTTGACCAATTGGTCTCAGATGGTCATAGATTCATGACCAATTCTTCCAGGGTCACTGACAGAAGGTCACTAGTTGACATATTTCTTGTAGTGATATAAGACTCTCTATCATGAAGACCATGGTGCTACTTTGAAGCACAAGTGTGAAAAAAGAGATAGTAGCATTGTCCCTTCTCTCTTTTTCTCTCATTTTTTTTCTCTTTCTCTTTTTTTTTCTTTTTGGTGGGCTTCTTTGGCCTCTTTTATTTTTATAAAGTCCGAAGTCTCTTCCCGACTTGTGGGGGAATCATAGTCTTCATCATCCTTTCCTCACTGGAACAATGCTCTAATAATGAAGATCAACACACTTTTATTTATTTACAGCTCAAGATTACAACTGATACTTAGAACAAGATATGACTCTATATAGATGCCTCCGGCGGTGTACCAGGATATGCAATGAATCAAGAGTGACATGTATGAAAAATTATGAGGTGGCCTTGCCACAAATACGATGTCAACTACATGATCATGCAAAGAGCAATATGACAATGATGATACGTGTCATAATAAACGGAATGGTGGAAAGTTGCATGGCAATATATCTCGGAATGACTATGGAAATGCCATATTAGGTAGGTATGGTGGCTGTTTTGAGGGAGGATTATGGTGGGTGTATGGTACCTGCAAAATTTGCGCGACACAAGAGAGGCTAGTAATGGTGGAAGGGTGAGAGTGCGCATAATCCATGGACTCACATTAGTCAAAAAGAACTCATATACTTATTGCAAAAATCTACAAGCCATTATAAACAAAGTACTACGCGCATGCTCCTAGGGGGATAAATTGGTAGGAAAAGACCCTCGCTCATCCCCGACCGCCACTCATAAGGAAGAAAATCAATAAATAAAATTGTGCTCCAACTTCATCACAAAGCGGTTCACCATACGTGCATGCTATGGGAATCACAAACTTCAACACAAGCATTTTTTAAATTCATAATCACCCAACTAGCATGACTCTAATATCACTACCTCCATATCTCAAAACAATTATCAAGTATCAAATTGATCATAGCATCCAATTCACTCCTATGATAGTTTTTATTATACCAAACTTGGATGCCTACCATTCTAGGACCAATTTTATAACCATAGCAAATACCATGCTGTTCTAAGAGACTCTCAAAATAATATAAGTGAAGCATGAGATATTAGAAATTTCTTCAAAATTAAGCCACCGCCATGCTCTAAAAGATATAAGTGAAGCACTAGAGCAAAAATTATCTAGCTCAAAAGATATAAGTGAAGCACATAGAGTATTCTAATAAATTCCAATCAAGTGTACTTCTCCCAAAAGGTGTGTACAACAAGGATGATTATGGTAAACTAAAAAGCAAAGACTAATATCATACACGACACTCCAAGCAAAACACATATCATGTGGCGAATAAAAATATAGCTCCAAGTAAAGTTACCAATGAACTGAGACGAAAGAGGGGATGCCTTCCCGGGGCATCCCCAAGCTTAGGATTTTGACCATTCTTGAATATCTTGGGGTTCCATGGGCATCCCCAAGCTTAGGCTCTTGCCACTCCTTATTCCATAGTCCATCAAATCTTTACCCAAAACTTGAAAACTTCACAACACAAAACTCAACAGGAAATCTCATAAGCTCCATTAGTGAAAGAAAGAAAAACCACCACATAAGATATTGTAATGAACTCATTCTTTATTTATATTGGTGTTAAACCTACTGTATTCCAAGTTCTCTATGGCTCATACCCTTATATACAAGCCATAGATGCATCAAAATAAGCAAACAACACACGAAAGACAGAATCTGTCAAAAACAGAACAGTCTGTAGCAATATGTAACTTTCAGTTACTTCTGGAACTCCAAAACTCCTACCAAAATAGTACGTACTAAGAAATTTGTCTATTGAACTACATCAAAAATAATCAATGCAAAATCACGTTTCTGTGATTTATAGAATTTTTTCTCGTGAGCGCAAAGTTTCTGTTTTTCAGCAGAATCAAATTAACTCATACCATAGGTTATCCTATAGGTTCTACTTGACACAAACACTAAATAAAACATGAAAACACATCTAAACAGAGTTTATATGCAAAATTGATTACTAAACAAGAACAAAAACAAAGAACACAAATAAAATTGGGTTGCCTCCCAACTAGCGCTATCGTTTAACGCCCCTAGCTAGGCATAAAAGCGAAGATAGATCTAAGTAGTGTCATCTTTGACACTTGATTCATAGGTAGCTCGCATGATAGGTTCATAAGGAAATTTAATCTTCTTTCTTGGAAAATGTTCCATGCCTTTCCTTAATGGAAATTGGAATCTAATATCCCCTTCCTTCATATCAATAATCGCGCCAATAGTTCTAAGGAAGGGTCTACCAAGAATAATAGTGCAAGAAGGATTGCAATCTATATCAAGAACGATAAAATCCATGGGCACCAAATTTTTATTTGCAACAATGAGAACATAATTGATTCTTCCCATTGGCTTTTTAATGGTGGAATCCGCAAGGTGCAAATTTAAAGAGCAATCATCAAGATCATGGAAACCTAGAATATCACATAAAGTTTTCGGAATTGTGGAAACACTAGCACCCAAATCACATAAAGCAAAACACTCATAATCTTTAATTTTAATCTTTATAGTAGGTTCCCACTCATCATTAAGTTTTCTAGGTATAGAAACTTCCAAATTAAGTTTTTCATCAAAAGATTGCATCAAGGCATCAACAATATGTTTGGTAAAGGCTTTATTTTGACTATAAGTATGAGGAGAATTCAACATGGATTGCAACAAGGAAATACAATCTACTAAAGAACAATTATCATAATTAAATTCTTTGAAATCCAAGATAGTGGTTCAATGCTATTTAAAGTCTTGACCTCTCCAATCCCACTTTTACCAAATTTAGCATCAAGATCTAAAAACTCCAAATTATTGGGACGCCTTTTAACTAAAGTTGACTCATCTCCAGTCGCATTATTATCAAGATTCATATTGCAAAAAGAAGATCTAATAGGGGACACATCAATAACTTTAAGATCTTCATCATTATTTTCACCTAATTTTTCTGGTTTGGCAGCCATCTTATTGACTAAGGTAGCTTGCTTATCAGAAATTTGAGCTATAGAATTTTCAAGCCGAATAATTTGGGAGTTCAAACCATAAAATTCTTTAGACATATTGTCAAGCTCTTTGTTCATAAACTCCATAAAACCTTTTTGTTCTTTAAGCTCTTTTCTGAAAAAATCATTATGCTCAAATTGTAAAGTCATAAAACTTCTAAGGTTTGATTCAATCTCTTCCAACCTTTTAAGATGAAGGTCGGTGTTCTTAAGCAAAGCCATGAGGGCAAGAAGGCACACAGAAAGACAAGCGAAGAAGAAGGCAAGCGGAAAGGAGAGGAGAAGATTGGGAAAGAGAGGGCGAATAAAACTACAAAGGTGAAGTGGGGGAGAGGAAAACGAGAGGCAAATGTCAAATAATGTAAATGCGAGGGAGATGAGTTTGTGATGGGTATTTGGTATGTCTTGACTTGAGCGAAGACCTCTCCGGCAACGGCGCCAGAAATCCTTCTTGCTACGTCTTGAGCTTGCCTTGGTTTTCCTTGAAGAGGAAAGGGTGATGCAACACAATAGCGTAAGTATTTCCATCAGTTTTTGAGAACCAAGGTATCAATCCAGTAGGAGGCTCCTCACAAGTCCCACACACCTACACAAACAAACAAAGAACTCGCAACCAACGCGATAAAGGGGTAGTCAATCCCGGCACTTGCGAAAGTGAGATCTGATAGAGATAATATGATAAGATAAATATATTTTTGGTATTCTATGATATAGATTGGAAAAGTAAAGATGCAAATAAAAGTAGATTGAAAGGTTATATAATAAAAGATAGACCCGGGGTCATAGGTTTCACTAGAGGCTTCTCTCAAGATAGCATGAGTATTACGGTGGGTGAACAAATTACTGTCGAGCAATTGATAGAAAAGCGAATAATTATGAGATTATCTAGGCATGATCATGTATATAGGAATCACGTCAGTGACAAGTAGACCGACTCCTGTCTGCATCTACTACTATTACTTCACACATCGACCGCTATCCACCATGCATCTAGAGTTTTAAGTTCATAAGAACAGAGTAACGCTTTAAGAAAGATGACATGATGTAGAGGGATAAACTCATGCAATATGATATAAACCCCATCTTTTTATCCTTGATGGCAACTATACCATACATTCCTTACTGCCCCTGCTGTCACTGGGAAAGGAAACCGCAAGATTGAACCCAAAGCTAAGCACTTCTCCCATGGCAAGAAAGATCAATCTAGTAGACCAAACCAAACCGATAATTCAAAAAGACTTGCAAAGATAATTCAATCGTACATAAAAGAATTCAGAGGAGATTCAAATATTTCTCATAGATAAACTTGATCATAAACCCACAATTCATCAGATCTCGACAAACACACCGCAAAAAGAGTTACATCGAATAGATCTCCAAGAAGAGGAAGGAGAACATGGTATTGAGATTCAAAGAGAGAGAAGAAGCCATCTATCTAATAACTATGGACCCGAAGGTCTGTGGTAAACAACTCACAACTCATCGGAGAGGCCTTGGAGTTGATGTAGAGGCCCTCCGTGGTGGATTCCCCCTCCGACAGAGTGTCGGCGACGGCTCCAAGATGGGTTCTCGCGGATACAGAAGGTTACGGTGGAGGAAATAGTTTTTCGGTGGCTCCCTTGATGGTTTCGGGGTACATGGGTATATATAGGAGGAAGAAGTACGTCTGTGGACGCCCTAGGGGCCCACGAGATAGGGGGGCGCGCACAGTAGGGGGGGAGGGCGCCCTCCACCCTCGTGGCTTTCTCGATTGCTTCTTGACTTGCACTCCAAGTCGTCTGGATCACGTTTGTTCCAAAAATCACGCTCCCGAAGGTTTCATTCCGTTTGGACTTCGTTTGATATTCCTTTTCTTCGAAACAGTGGAATAGGCAAAAAAACAGCAATACGGGCTGGTCCTCCGGTTAGTAGGTTAGTCCAAAAAATGATATAAAAGTGTAAAGTAAAGTCCATAAACATCCAAAACAGGTAATATAATAGCATGGAACAATAAAAAATTATAGATACGTTGGAGACGTATCAGCAGGGCGGTGGCAGGAAGTTGTTCGGTCTGTGGCGGCTCGGTGGTTGAGAGGGAAGACGTACAGTGCATCATTTTCGGAGGTTGAAGAAGCCCTTCCAGCCGTCCATGTTGCATTCAACGGCTCACAAGAGTCGATTGAACCAAGTTTTTCCTTTGGATTGGAGGATCCACGTGGCGCAAGGTCTCGAAAGTAGATTCCATGCCCGCACCCGGTTTTGCGGCCTCGACACGGGACTAGTTGAGCTCACACTCCTCGCGGGGGCGACCAGCTTCTGCCACGACAGCCACCATGCATGCCTCCTCCTCGCGGTCAAAGCCCACAATGACCCGCTAGCTCCTCCTCCTCGTCGACGTGTTGGAGCACGCGCTCGTCCTCCTCCTCTTTGTATGCAGCGAGCATAGACGCGACTTCAGCTGCTTGCGTGCTTGGCAACGCGGTGGCATTGCTCGGAGGGACTGCAGACGACGTGAGCGGGCAAGCCTGCGACTTCATGGCATAGGGATGTTGGGGACGCGATGGTGATGGGCGAGAAATGATCGGTCGGAGCACGTGGGCGCCGCCGGCAACAACCGCGACATATTGATGAGTGCGCGTATGAGAGCTTGTTTAGTTCTATATATGGTTGGTAACTTAAAAGAACACGTAAACATTAGACCGAGGCAGCGCTTACCATATTAATTGGCACATCATCAATATGGAATCATGTACAAGCACGTGCACCGCGGCCGCGCGGTCTATCGAACGGTGTATCACAGTGTCGCGCTCGAAGGACATCCATCGAACCATTTTGTGTGTGTAAAAACAATCCCCGAATATCATGCTATATTTTTTTTGCTGGAAAAATTCTTCATGCTATAATATTTCCATATATTTGAATTTAGGGCCAGTTCGTGATTATTTGGATTTGGAGGTTCTAGGTGCACCCTAATAATATTTTTTGAGAGAAATTTTCTGCACGTGACGGAGAGAGAACGTATGTATGTGCCTATATATATGTTGTGGCAGAAGGGCAATATAAAGATGGTATGCGTGTGAGCGAGAGGTGTGAATGTGCAAATGATGGTATATGAGCGAGACATAGAGAGGTGTCGAGATATTGTTTATGCATGAGAGAACGGACTTGTAAGTACTCCCTCCGTTCCGTCAATCCAGTGCATACAAAGTCTGTGCGTACCGTCAATGAAAGCTATATGGTCCGTATTGGTAGTAGTACGCACGGAAACATCCCGCGGTCAAGTGCACGCACGCAACAGCGACCGCGGCGGCAGCGTCGACATCCGCGCCGCCCTTTGACGTTTGCCTGTAGAGAAAATGATCGCTCCCTCGCCTTTGATCTTGTGCGGCTTCCCTTGTTTCTCTTTGGTCTCCCAACAATGGACGGATCCCGCGGGGCCAAAAAATAAAATGCATTGATGGTCACTAAATTTATCATGTACATTTATTTTGATCACTGTACTAGAAAATACGACCAATACAGCTATTATATATGTGTTGGCGTGATTATACGCTTACTGCCAGATCATATGGCGCTTTATTTTATCTATTTAACGAGTCCAAAAGTCCACATGACGCCTCGTCAGCTCACTTTCTCTCTCTGTTTATGCAGATCCTACCTGTTGGTGTGTGGAAGAAGGAAGTAGAGGAAAAATAATGTACAAGTTGATCTAGCGCTCTTTACGTAAGCATGCCAAGCAACTATTTTCTTAGGCCTCTTTCAATGCACAGGTGATTAGATAAGATGCTAAACACATTAAAAAGTTTGGCAACCAAAGCCGCTTAGGTGCTTAATTGGTTGTAGCTAAGCTACCTTTATTTAATTTAATGATTTAGCAACTAAACTTTCCACATAACACACAGGACACTGGTGCACGTAATCGCGGTTATGCCGTAGGGGCATATCTGTCGCTCCATGCATCCCTGTCCTATGCATTCATCGGAGCTGCTAATCTAACACTAGCAGAAAAGAGGGCTTTGGACCAGGCCGGGTCAGCCCATTAGTTTCGGTTCAGTCCAGAACCAGGACCCATGGGGCATTGGTCCCGGTTCATGAGCCCAGGGGGCCGGCCGGGCCACGTGGGCTATTGGTCCCGGTTTGTCTGGACCTTTTGGTCCCGGTTGGTGGAACGAACCGGGACCAATGGGCCTGGCTCCTGGCCCACCACCATTGGTCCCGGTTGGTGGCTTGAACCGGGACAACAGGCTGCCCTTTAGTCCCGGTTCGTGCCACGAACAGGAACCATTGAGGTGCCTATATATACCCCTCGCCCGCGAGCAGAGCACTCCACTTCTCTGTTTTTCTCTGGCCGGGGAGGGGAGGGCTTTGTGGTGCTCTAGCTCACCTCCTATGCACATGAGGTGTTCGATGAAATGCCCGAGCCACAATAGTTAAGCTCTCTCCTCTCGAAGCACGACCTCCGAACTCTATTTTTCCCGAGATTTGTCTAGCTTTATATTAGCGGCCCGTCACGCCCCGTCCCCGTCTTCACTGTCGTCGATCGCCCGCGCCGATCTCGTCGCCGGCACCACCGTGGTGAGCCTCTTGTTCTTATCTTCTTTCTGAAAGAAAAAAAATCTTGCTTTAGATAGATACTTGTCTAATTTTCTTACTATTTTATTGCTTGTTATTATATAGTGCGATGGTTTTGGTATCCGCCCCCGTCGGCCCTCGTCATGTCTATGATTCGGATGTGGTATATATTATCTTTTCATAACTATTGGTTCATTTATTGTTTATGACAATTATGCCGACCAACGTGACATAGATTTTATTTATCTAGGAGGTTGTTGAACCAGAAATTCCAACCGACCCTATTGTCGAGAGGTTAAGTTTAGTTGAGGAAGAAAACAATTTCTTGAAGGAAAAAAATAAGAAAAATTGAGGAGGAGAAGATGATATTGGAGTTGCATGTTGCGGATGTCGTCGATGATCACAAGATCAAGATGGATGCAATGCGCTTGAAGATTAAAAAGATTAGAAAATATGCCATTCATACCGAGACTTGGTATCATTATGCAGTTGGACCAGTTGTTACCTTGATTGCGATTATGATCGCATTTGTTTTCGCATTGAAATGTTTTACATAGTTTCAATGTATGGTTTAATTAATTTAGATGCTCTGGAGAGCTTTATGTTGTTAGATGAGAACTATATATGTACTTTGGTTTTAGTGTGATGATAAACTTCTATTAATTTGGTCACTTAATTATCTATTCATGATGTTCTGTAATGGTTTTTGATACACTTAATTATATATAATGCACGCAGATGAACCGGCAATGGATGTACGATGACAGACACACCTCCGAGTACATTAAGGGCGTGCATGATTTTCTCGAAGTGGCTGAGGCAAACAAGCAGAATGGTTTTATGTGTTGTCCATGCCCTAAATGTGGGAATACGAAGTCTTACTCTGACCGGAAAATCCTTCACACCCACCTGCTTTACAATGGTTTCATGCCACACTATAATGTTTGGACAAGGCACGGAGAAATACGGGTTATGATGGAAGACGGAGAAGAAGAAAAGGACGATGACAACTATGTGCCCCCTGAATACGGTGATGCTGCAACGGGGGAAGCTGCTGAAGATCAAGAGGAACCAGATGATGTGCCCAATGATGCTGCAACGGGGGAAGCTGCTGAAGATCAAGAGGAACCAGATGATGTGCCCGATGATGATGATCTCCGCCGGGTCATTGTCGATGCAAGGACGCAATGCGAAAGTCAAAAGGAGAAGCTGAAGTTCGATCGCATGTTAGAGGATCACTGTCGGTGTCAAAACCAGCGAATCTCGGGTAGGGGGTCCCGAACTGTGCGTCTAGGCAGATGGTAACAGGAGACAAGGGACACGATGTTTTTACCCAGGTTCGGGCCCTCTCAATGGAGGTAAAACCCTACTCCTGCTTGATTAATATTGATGATATGGGTAGTACAAGAGTAGATCTACCACGAGATCAGAGAGGCTAAACCCTAGAAGCTAGCCTATGGTATGATTGTTGTTCGTCCTACGGACTAAAACCCTCCGGTTTATATAGACACTGGAGAGGGCTAGGGTTACACAGAGTTGGTTACAATGGGAGGAGATCTACATATCCGTATCGCCAAGCTTGCCTTCCACGCCAAGGAAAGTCCCATCTGGACACGGAAAGAAGTCTTCAATCTTATATCTTCATAGTCCAGGAGTCCGGCCAAAGGTCATAGTCCGGCTATCCGGACATCCCCTAATCCGGGACTCCCTCAGTAGCCCCTGAACCAGGCTTCAATGACGACGAGTCCGACACACAAATTGTCTTCGGCATTGCAAGGCGGGTTCCTCCTCCGAATACTTCATAGAAGATGTTGAACACAAGGATAGTGTCCGGCTCTGCAAAATAAGTTCCATATACCACCGTAGAGAGAATAATATTTGCACAAATCTAATCTGCTGACGTATTCCGCAGCGTGACATCATGCCACGGCCAAGCCTTTATTCGAATCGTTTTATTGTCCCACCTCAGCGCGCTTAGCGAGGCGGTTTCCTTGGCACGTCTTGTCAAAGTAGAGATCGTGT
The DNA here is from genome assembly GCF_018294505.1 of Triticum aestivum. Taxonomy (NCBI): domain Eukaryota; kingdom Viridiplantae; phylum Streptophyta; class Magnoliopsida; order Poales; family Poaceae; genus Triticum; species Triticum aestivum. Next base: position 25,481,925 of record NC_057798.1, on the reverse strand, counting down.
CCCCTTATTCCGGGATTCTCATCAATACGGGCGTGGGTAACCCAACCGCGCCATTAATCATGGCGCTTGGGAGATAAGCGAGTTTTACCAGGCTGGCGGGGGCACATAGCTTCGGCCGCCCATATAAGGGGATAAGGTCCACCCTTTCCATCTACGCCTTCTTCCTCCCTTGCTTATCCATTTCCGTGCACTCGAGCTCCAGCGCCCAAGTCCGCACTTCCCACCTCAACCTTCTCCAACCATGTCCGGAGCAGGAGGCAGGTGGATGGCTTCCTCCGTCACGGAGGGGCAAATCAAAAAGTTGAGGAAAGCCGGATACTTGTCCAACGACATCGCGCACCGGCTCCCAGATGAGGGGCAGCTCATCCCCACCCCTAGGCCCCATGAGAGGTTGGTGTTTCTCCCCCATTTCCTCCATAGACTGGGCTTCCCACTCCACCCATTTGTCCGGGGGCTCATGTTCTACTACGGCCTGGATTTCCATGATCTGGCCCCGAACTTCATCCTCAACATCTCGGTGTTCATCGTCGTGTGCGAGGTCTTCCTCCGCATCATCAAACCCCACTTCGGCTTATGGCTAAAGACCTTCAATGTCAAGCCGAAGGTTGTGGGCAGCCGGCAAGCGGAGTGCGGAGGCGCCATGGTGGGCAAGATGCCCAACGTCACATGGCTCGAGGGCTCCTTTGTGGAAACCATCAAAGGGTGGCAATCGGGGTGGTTCTACATCACCGAGCTGCGTGACCCTGAATGGGCAGCGACCCCCGAATTCCAATCTGGCATCCCCACACGGCTCACCTCCTGGAAAGAGACGGGCCTGTCGTGGGGTAATTCGGAAGAGGTGACCGGACTCCAAACCTGCGTCCAAAACCTGGTGGACAAGAAGGTTAAACTTGTCAACGTAGTCCAGGTCATGCTCTTCCGCCAGATCCTCCCGTGTCAACAACGGGCTTTCAACTTGTGGGAGTTCGACCCGGCTCGGCACCAGACTTTGTCCAGGCTCTTCGACACAACGAACGAAGACGCCTGGAAGGTGCTATTCAAGAGCTCCAAGGTCCCCCCTCCTGTTACCGAGGATCGCGGATTCTGCGTGAAGCGCCAAGCCAGCGCAGTAAGCTTGTTTTACCCTTTACAGGATACTTGTTTTTCATAGTTTGACTCTATGCGGGATCTAAGCTCCCGCTCCTTTGACAGGACTGGAAGAGGACGTCCGGACAGATCGACTGTCCGGCTCCTTTGCCCGAAGGCCCAGCAGACGCTCGCTTGGCAAAGCTGCTGGTCCTGGCACCTCACATGGTGCCGGAGAAGAAGGCCAAGAAGAAGGCCACGGGAACTCGAAAGAGCTCTCGGCGCCTGGTGGTGTCGGACTCATCGCCCGACGACCCCGAAGCGCACTCCTCCTCCGAAAACGAGGAGGAGGAAGAAGAAGCCTCCCCCCTCCAGCGGGGGGAGGAAAGAAAAGGAAGGCCGCCCCAACTGGGGAGGCCGGAGGGTCCAAGAAGGGGAAGACCCGTCTTCCGGACTACGCCACCGACGCTGAAGACGGCGGAGAGGAGTGTCCATCCAGGGCCAAGCCCCTAGCAAAATCGTAAGTATCCGGATACCAAAATAACTCATGGCGTTCCTTTACTGCACAATATCTTCTAACGCCGAACATAATCATGCAGTCTTCCCAAGGCCCAGCTCGACGCTTCATCGAGCGGATCCCTGGATTCGTCGAATGTGAATAGTCTTTCACTCCCGACTGCTACCTCCCCTCGCCCCACGGACGACGCCGAGGTGGAGTCCCAGAAGGGGCCAGGCCAGGAGGAGGTAGCCCTGGAGGCGCCGCAAGGCGACCTTCCGGACTCCAGGCGCAAAGGGGATAAAACCCCAGAGGGATCTAAGTCCGGCCCTGGGCCGGACACCGCACCGGAACCTTCAGTGGTTCCAGAGTTCGGCAGGCGGCCCCTTTGTAAGAAGGGCAAGCCTACGATGCTGGCGGCCTCCGTCCAACCGGAGGCGCCGAACAATTTGCTGGAGGTGCTTAACGGCTCCTCCATCGACAAGGAGCACCGCACTATTATGAGTGCGGTGATCCAGAAGGTTCAGTCCGCCAAGAGCGGGCTGACATAAGCCTGTGCCAGCCTTCTAACAGGCTTTGAGGTATGTATTTAAAACATATAAAAATGTTACCGCATAGACAACAGCCCCTGATGCTCAGTTTGGTGTTCGGAAAGAAAAGCCGGACTGAGGATCTAAAAAGATATACACAGGAGTCTAACATTAATATATCAATATGGGAATGCAGGCTGCGCTGCTGACCTCTGCCGCACTGACTGCGGAGGTCGATGCATTGAAGCAGAGCCTCGAGCGGTCCGAGAACGAGCTCGGCCTTGCCAAGAAGCAACTCGAGGACAAGGAAGGTAGGTAGTACCTTATGTAAGTATATATAAAAATACCTGGTTGCAAATAGTGACAGGACCAACGTGAATGTTACAGGGGCCACAACCGAGGTGGCAACCCTGAAGGAAGCACTGTCCAAGGCCAAAGACAATGCGGCCGTGGAGCGCACCGAGCGAGAAAAGCAGGAGGCGCGGGCGGAGGAGGTGCGGCAAGAGCTCCATGCTCTTGTGAAGAAACACGAGAGATTGGAGCTTGACTCAAAGACTTGAGAGTCCGAGCTTGCCTCGACCCTTGAGAGCGCCAAATCCGCCAAGGCCGAAGCCCAAAAAGCCCAAAAAGCCCTCCAGGAAATTGAGGCAATGAAGAAGATAGCGGCGGGTAAGGAATTCTTTATGCAAAGCAAGCACGTGAGAGTAAATTACCTGTTACTTACCCGAGTCCGGAGCTCTCCAGGAGCATTCGCAGATCTGCCCCCCAGTGGGTCTGACGCTGCCGCATTTTACCGGGCCGAGGAAGGGAGCTCGAGGTGTTCTGGTCCCAGTATGCTAAGGCCGGACACCCGTTGCCCCTGAGCGACCAGCTGAAGCAGCTGGTCGAGCTCCATAAGGCAGCCGAACAGGCGATGAAGGGCCTTATAAGCCGGCTGTAGCCTGGGGAGGCCATGCCTGGGAGCTACTGTGGGCTGGTGAGGCGGCTGGTGGATGCCTGTCCACGGCTTGAAGTCATCAAGCGCTCCGTATGCATCGAAGGCGCCCGTAGGGCCCTTGCCCATGCTAAAGTGCACTGGGGCAAGCTGGATGCTGAGAAGCTGGTGACAGATGGGCCACCGGAGGGGAAGGAGCATCGCAGGCCCGAGATGTATTATGAGGGCGTCCTGAAGGGTGCCCGCCTTGTGGCAAACGAATGTTCCAAGGATTTAATTTTTGAGTAAACTCGCTCGTGTTTATCCTGTGCGCTGAAAACTTGTTCATATGCGGTAAGCAACGCTTTTTGAATTTAAAATATTACCTTCTGTGCGGCCGTTTATTAAATCTGAGAGATGCAAGTCGTTGGCTTCTACCCCCATGCCACAAGGGCTGGGGTGTTCGGGATAAACCTGAGCGCTCTTGTTCCCATTCTTGGGTCCTTCGAGGGAGGCGCTCAGCACAACAAACAAGGCAATCGGACTATAATGCTTTATCACTCTCACTTAGCTATAGAATTCTATAATTTTAAATTTCGGCGAAGCCCCTAGTAATCGGAAGACCGAGTTCGGGGCGCTATCCACACCTAGGCCGGACAAAGCCAGCTCCTTGCTCTAAGCGGCATAAGTCTTTAGGGACTCGAAAAACCTCTTGAATAGCGACCGGCTCTAGCCCTATCATGACGGTCAGTTTTAGCTTTCTCTACTGAGGTGCTTAACCCAGCTGAACTGGGGCACAATCGCAGTAGTTCTCCCAGCGCTACCTTAGCCGATATAGCGGAACGTAAGGTACCAAAACATGGGAGCCGGGCAAACCCAACTATTGACCCAAGACATGATTCGAAGCCGATGCATATAATGCTATAAGTTTGGGGTGCCGCACTCGTGAGAGTGTTCGGTCTTCTCACTCCATATTCCGGGGTACTTAAGCCCCTGGTGTATTGGCCGTACCAAAGTGTACGGTTGCATGATGTCATAACTGAACATATTTACATAAAAAATGAATGCAATAATAGACAAGAGCTATGTATTGTTTATTAAAGGGATGCTATGAAAGCGGAACGATACAAATAGTGCGATAAGAAAGAGATGGGATTATTTGACATGTCCCCCTCCAGGGGCAAGCTGCGAGACTTTAAGTAAGACATGTATTTAGCTCGTTATAGAGACCACCTGGACATTCGACGTGGCTTGCTATCTCCCTGGCTGTTGCATCGTGTGTTCAGCGATTGTACTGCCGGACAGGCCTTCCTGAGAGTGGAGTCCTGAAAGTAAGAAAAGAGAAATGACGGGAGCCCCTAGTGCGGTTGAGCCGCATTCTGGGCGTGCCGTGGTTGTGCCCCTCCCCTTATGCCCATGGTGTTTCCAGAGCGTAATCATGTACGCATGGTACTGGTTTCACAATCTCGCGAGGGCTGGGGTTGGGGCCGCACTGCTATGCTTGCTCGGAACGTGCCAGACGGTCTTGTTGTAGGTTACTCCGGGCGCTCTTGACGGTGTCCGGACGTTTAACAGCTGGACTTGAGAATTGCCTTGAGAGGCTACTTTGTACTTCCGCCGCGAGGGCCGCCGTGTGCTCCTCTGTTCGGGGAGAGCGTTCGTTGTTTCCATTGACCGTAATGACTCCTCGAGGGCCTGGCATCTTGAGCTTCAGGTATGCGTAGTGTGGAACCGCATTGAACTTTGCAAATGCGGTTCGCCCGAGCAGGGCGTGATAGCCACTTCGGAACGGGACTATGTCGAAGATTAACTCCTCGCTTCGGAAATTATCCAGGGATCCGAAGACCACTTCGAGTGTAACTGAGCCTGTACAACTGGCCCCTACACCTGGTATGACGCCTTTAAAGGTCGTCTTTGTGGGTTTAATCCTTGAGGGATCTATGCCCATTTTTCGCACTATATCCTAATAAAGTAGGTTCAGGCTGCTGCCGCCGTCCATGAGGACTCTAGTGAGGTGAAATCCGTCAATGATTGGGTCTAGAACCAATGCGGCGAATCCGCCGTGACGGATGCTAGTGGGGTGGTCCCTTCGATCAAAAGTGATCGGGCAGGAGGACCATGGGTTGAACTTTGGGGCGACTGGCTCCAACGCATATACGTCCCTGAGTGCACGCTTCCTCTCCCTTTTGGGGATGTGGGTTTCGTATATCATGTTTACCGTCCGCACTTGTGGGGGAAAACCCTTCTATCCTCTGTTGTTCGGCGGCCGGGGCTCCTCCTCGTCATCTCTATGCAGCCCCTTGTCTCTGTTTTCGGCACTTAACTTGCCTGCCTGCTTGAACACCCAACAGTCCCTGTTGGTGTGATTGGCTGGTTGTTCGGGGGTGCCGTGTATCTGGCACGAGCGATCAAGTATCCGGTCCAAACTGGACGGGCCCGGAGCATTTCTTTGAATGGTTTTTTCTGCTGACCGGGTTTAGAGCCTCTAAATCTAACATTATCTACCGTATCCTCAGTATTGTTGCCGTTAATGCGGCGCTTGTGCTTATTGCGACGCGACCTGCCATTGTTGTCCTTGGTATCCGAATTACCAGGGCTCTTGGTCATGTTATTGCTATGAGCTAGCCAGCTGTCTTCTCCCGCGCAAAAGCGGGTCATGAGTGTTGTGAGGGCTGCCATGGATTTCGGCTTTTCCTGTCCTAGGTGCCGGGCAAGCCATTTGTCACGGATGTTATGTTTGAAGGCTGCAAGGGCCTCTACGTCCGGACAGTCGACTATTTGATTTTTCTTGGTTAGGAACTGTGTCCAGAATTGTCTGGCCGATTCCTTTGGCTGCTGAATTATGTGGCTTAGGTCATCGGCATCTGGTGGTCGCACATAGGTGCCCTGGAAATTGTCGAGGAATACGGATTCCAGGTCCTCCCAGCAACCAATTGACTCTGCTGGCAAGCTGTTAAGCCAATGTCGAGCTGGTCCTTTAAGCTTGAGTGGGAGGTATTTGATAGCGTGTAGATCATCACCGAGGGCCATGTGGATATGAAGGAGATAATCCTCGATCCATACCTTAGGATCTGTTGTGCCATCGTATGATCGATGTTTACGGGTTTAAAACCCCCGGGGATTTGATGATCCATTACTTCATCTGTGAAGCATAGTGGGTGTGCGGCGCCTCTGTACTGGGCTATATCACGACGTAGCTCATATGAGCTTTGCCTGCCGTGTTCGGCCTGACCGTATTTGCCATATCCAGTGTGACGGTTATCGTCATGTGTCGTGGGGCCCACGTGATCCATAGATCGATCTTGTTTGCCTTGCCTTGTCCTCCAATATGTCTCGCAGGTCTGGCGCATTTCCCCGTGCCTTTGTATTTTTTGAGTGGCGCCGGGGTGCGGCTTGAATGGATGGCCGAGAGGCCTCTCTATCGCGGCCACGAGGTGGCCGGTCGGCCGCGTCCTGCGCTGGTGACGTAGGTTTAGGTGCTTCCTCCTCTAATTGGGGTAGCAGCCTGCGCTTCGGGTAGCTCTTGGAGGGGCGTTCGAGTTTGTACTCTTCGGCCGCAAGGATTTCAGTCCATCTGTCGGCTAGCAAATCTTGGTCAGCTCTAAGCTGCTGCTGTTTTTTCTTGAGGCTACTTGCCATGGCCATAAGCCTGCGTTGGAAATGCTCTTGTTCGACGGGATACTCGGGCACAACAAATTCGTCGTCGGCGAGGCTTGCCTCGTCTTCGGAGGGAGGCATGTAATTATCGTCCTCTACCTCTTTGTCTACCGCTCTCTTGTGAGGGCTGACTTCTCCATCCTCCTGCGCTGAATCCTGCTGGAGGGGGTTGTCTTCGGCACTGTCCGGGGTGTTATTGTCTCTGGTGCTGGAATCGCCGTTTTTTGCTTTGGCGAGATTTAGAGCGGCGCCACTGACGCTGGCGCTTAGGCTACTTCTTGGAGGGGTCATCCTCCGTTGTTCCATCGCCATTCCCTTCTTTTGGGGTGTCCACCATGTATATGTCATATGACGAGGTGGCCTTCCAGTGCCCTGTAGGCGCTGGTTCTTGGTCGTCTCCTGCATCGTCGTCCATACCGTCGATGTCTTCGGAGTCGAAGTCGAGCATGTCAGTTAAATCATCGACAGTGGCTACGAAGTGAGTGGTGGGTGGGTTTCGAATTTCTTCGTCATCCGCATCCCAACCTTGCTGACCGTAGTCCGGCCAGGGTTCTCCTGATAAGGAGAGAGACTTTAGTGAATTCAGGACGTCGCCAAAGGGTGAGTGCTGAAAGATGTTCGCGGCGGTGAACTCCATGATCGGCGCCCAATCGGGTTCGATCAGCAGGGGTGCGGAAGGCTCGGCGTCCGGAAAGGAGTCCGGCACCTTGGAGTCACGGGCTTCACAAAGGACAGGGCTGGTATTCGGCTCGATCGCCGTAGAGATTCACTACAAGAAATATGTCAACTTATGACCTTTTGTCAGTGACCCTGGAAGAATTGGTCATAGATTTATGACCATTTGAGACCAATGGGTCAAAAGCTGTTCGAGGGGCTCCAAACCCTAAACCATTGCGAACATTTTGGTCAGAAAGGTCATAATTTCCTTACATGAAATGGTCATAAAGCTAACAACGCTAGTCCGCTGCCTTATTTCTAGTTGTTAACGACCAATATAGATTGTCATAGCCTTGTAAATTGTGGTGGGTTGCTATGACTAGGCGCCACCTCATCAGTTTTGCCTATGTGTCATGTCCATGTGGCAGTTTTTGCCCTAGGTTGTGAAGCAACCTATATTTCTGTCATTCCCAAAATTCCCAAAAAAATCTCATAAATTCTTTGAGTCATATCTTTGTCAAATATGTAAAAACCTTCCTTACCTAGTTCAAAAATAATTCAAAAATATTCATTTTCCTATTCTGTTCAAAGTAACAGTTTGTGAAGGAAGTACCACTTTGGCATGTCCAAATAGTATCCATTTTCTATAGTGCTTTCCTATGCCCAAATAACCATCCTCCACCAAATGCCAGCTCAATCCATTCATTATTTTGAGCCGAGCTTCAACATTCGTATTTATGTCCAGTGTGGTGGTTTGCAAAGCAAGTACCCCCTAGGCTCCTCCTTTTGAGCTGAAAATTTGTGAAAATGGTCTTCTTAGTAACTGATCATCCTCAGCCAAAACTCACGCCCATTAGCCATGTACATTTCCCGTACCGCTAATCAAACACTTGGCTGCTAATTCATGTTTGAGCATCGATTAGTCTCCTCGTGAGAATCTTATGTTGTAATTTTTTTCCTAGCACCAACCTGGGGAGTGCCCAACCCACTAGACATGCCTAGGCCGCCCAGAACACATGGCAACGCCACGGTCACGCGGTGACCACGCGGCGGGCATGCGAGTTTACGCGCTCTAGAGTTGGGGCCCTCGGCCACCGCCCAAACCTCGACATATCGCCACCAAACCATGTATTTATGATTAAATAGGTCTGTAACTAGAAATGATTTTTGTAAAAAATAAATAGCAAACTATGAGGCAGCTGCAGTTCAAATTTGACCCGCTTCCAGCTGAATCGGCAGAAATTTGTCTTTTTCACCAGAGGTGGATCAAAACTTTTTACACCAGACCATTTTGTCAATTGTGCATTAAATATGGCCTAGTATTTTATAAAAATGATTTGGTACAATTTTGCAACAATTATTTGGTAGTTCCTTCACAAAAAAACCTCCTTTCGGGCACTCGAAAAATGGAAAATGGTAGAAAATGAAAACTTCCTTAGGCAACATTGTTTGCTATTCTAATATGCACCCTTGTGCACAATATGAGATCATTTAAACAAACTATGCCATGAATGTGGCCATAAGATTGATCATTTGGCTTGAAAGCCATGAATCTTCACACTTGATAGCTCATTTCTGAGAACACTTTTTTAAAATAATTACCTTATTACAAGTTTATTATTTTTCCTGGAAACTTGGTCACATATAATGACACAATGCGAAGGTTTTCCAATTTTTTGATTTTTTTGAATTTTTTATGCCCGTTTCAAAATGCGGTCAAAACGGCGGGAATGACCGTTCCTAGCTAGTGGTTGAATCTTGGAATTTTTTTGGTGTTTCTATGATTAAATAGATACTTATGTAACTAGAAATGATTTTTGGAAAAAATAAATAGCAAACTATGAGGCAGCTGCAGTTCAAATTTGACCCGCTTCCAGCTGAATCGGCGGCAATTTGTCTTTTTCACGAGAGGTGGACCAAAACTTTTTTCACCCAACCATTTGGTCAATTGTGCATTAAATATGTCCTAGTATTTTAGAAAAATGATTTGGTCCAATTTTGCAACAATTATTTGGTAGTTCCTTCACAAAAAAAACCTCCTTTCGAGCACTCGGAAAATGAAAAATGGTTTTTTCGTCCAAAGAAAATGAAAACTTCCTTAGGCAACATTGTTTGCCATTCTAATATGCACCCTTGTGCACAATATGAGATCATTTGAACAAACTATGCCATGAATGTGGCCATAAGATTGATCATTTGGCTTGAAAGCCATGAATCTTCACGCTTGATAGCTCGTTTCTGAGAACACTTTTTTATAATAATTGCCGTATTACAAGTTTGTTATTTTTCCTGGGAACTTGGCCACATATAATGACACAATGCGAAGGTTTCCCATTTTTTGATTTTTTTGAATTTTTTATGCCCGTTTCAAAATGCGGTCAAAACGGCGGGAATGACCGTTCCTAGCTAGTGGTTGAATCTTGGAATTTTTTTGGTGTTTCTCTGATTAAATAGATACTTATGTACCTAGAAATGATTTTTTGAAAAAATAAATAGCAAACTACGAGGCAACTACAGTTCAAATTTGACCCATTTCCAGCTGAATCGGCGGGAATTTCTCTTTTTCACCAGAGGTGGATCAAAACTTTTGACACCCAACCATTTTGTCAATTGTGCATTAAATATGGACTAGTATTTTAGAAAAATGATTTGGTCCAATTTTGCAACAAATATATGGTAGGTCCTTCACAAAAAAACTCATTTTGGGCTCTCGAAAAATGAAAAATGTTTATTTTTGCAAGAAAACTCATTTCTCAATACACCTTTTTGAAGATATTCATATTTTTTCATGTTTGTTATTTTTTTTTGAAAACCCGTTCACATTTTGGTGAGACAATGAGAAGGTTTTTTATTTTCTTTTTGAATTTCTCAGGTCACAAAATAGCTGACATGATTTTAACATATTATTTTTAGACAACTATGACCAATTTAGATGGTCATAGCATCATACTGCATTTTGATTGGTCTGTAGACGTTTCACGCGGATCGTGCATCATATGTCGTCGGATGCTCGTGGATCCAACGGCTGTCCTCAACCCTTCCACACCTAACACGAAACCCTAGCTGGTCATTTTCCATCCACCCCCCGCCTCCTTTCTTTCCCACATCCATCCATCTCCTCGCTGTCTCGCCCGACGGAGAGAGAGAGAGAGCTGCCTCCTCCCTTCCAGATCGCCACTGGCACCTCCCTCCGCCGGAGCTGGCCGTCGTTCATGGCCTCCCGCACGCCCCTCCCCTTCCCCCACCCAAACCCTAGCTCAGATCCCCCCATCTCCTTGCGCCACCGCCCCCTCCCGATCCAATCCTCCCTCCCGCCGATGACCTCAACCAAGGACGACGGAGATCCAGTCCTCTCCCTGCGCGGCAACCCTTCCTCCCACCCACCGCCTACCTCGCCGTCCTCCTCACCCACCGCCCACCTTGTCCCTCTCCTCACCATCTCTCCCTACCCTCCACCCTCTACCTCCTGCCTCGATCCCCAGATCCAATCGACACAACCCGCCGCCCCCGCACCCCGTACTGTCCACCATGGCCGCCTCCTCCTCCTCCCCGCTCCGGAACCCCACACCAACCCACCACCCCGTCGTGGGGGCGTGTCCGCGGTGGCTGTCCTTCCACGTCGTCTCCCCGGCGACCCCCACCCCGGCGACTCAGGTGCGTCCCTCCACTCCATCTCCTCCTCCTCACATCCCTCCCTCACTTCCTCACCTCGTGTTCTATCCCTCCCAGATCCAAGATGCCATGGGCGGGATGGCCTCTTCCTCCCCTGCGTCGGCATGTGGCAGCATGACCGGGTCGAGATCATCGCCAACGACCAGGGCAACCGTACCACGCCCTCCTACGTCGCCTTCACCGACACCGAGCGCCTCATCGGCGACGCTGCCAAGAACGAGGTCGCCATGAACCCCACCAACATCGTCTTCGGTACGTGCCAGCCTCCCTCCCTCCCGACCCGTTGTGTATCATGCGTCGTCTGTTAGATGAGATCTCCGTGGTTGCATGCGGTCCCTGTTCTGTTCTTACACGCACGATCTGATATGATTTGTTCTAAATAATCAGATGTGGCTGTTGCCGAATCCATCATGCAATGCCCTGTCTATGAGATTAATTACAGATTTATTATTGGTTCATATCTGCATGTGTGTTCTCTGTTGTTTGGCATGCTGTAGTCCCCTGTTTATGAGATTGTTCTATGTCAGATTCTCAAATTAGATCCTTAGGAATGGATGGCTTGTCAATTAAGTTAGGATGGCTTGTCAATTTAAGTTAGGATGCCACCTTATGATTGAAAATATGTTGTAGATCTGGTCTTATTTAAATTAGACGTAGCAGCTGCTGTCGATTCTGTGTTGCAGTCCCATTTTTCTCTTATCTATCACAGAATTTTATTATTAGTTTATTGGCATGGCTGCTCTCCGTTTATACTATTCGAAATGCTGTTATTTTTTGTTGTTGTTTGTTCTGCATGGTTCAGGAGTAGATCCTTCAGAATGGAGGGCTAGAATTAAGTTGGGTGGTTGAAATTATGCTGCATATGAAAATTAGTTCTACTATGGTATACTAGATTCTCAAGTTTTACATCCATCAGAAAAGACTACTTGAAACTATTTCTGCTGCTGCTACTGTCAAACTACTTTTGTTGTTGTTTTCGTTGTCATATGACTCTAATCTCTGCTGTTGTTGGTGTCAAACTGATGCTATGAACCCAGCAACTCATATGACTCTATTGTTGTTCTTGACCTGCTATTGCTACTGTTGTAGGAGGAGCACACCTAGGAGAAGAAGGAGCACTCCCAGGAGAAGCTCTGCCTCTACAGCCTCTACAAGCAGGCCACCCTTGGCCCCGTCAACACCGATATATATACACATCTGTCCATCTTCTTATTACTAGCATCAGTAACAGGTTTGATTTACTGTTGAAGTGCTTTCAAGTTTGGTTTGTGGTGCTGTATAAGCAGAGGGCTGACTGCATAATTGGTTTGTTGATCGTATGTGTTTGCTTGTGTGACAGAAATCTGCCCTACATGTAGTAGCCGAGGCTGCTGTACGTTTTCTTTTCCTAATTCTGCAGGATGCATTGCACGGAACAGAGCAAGCTCCGAAAGAAACAATCTGCATTTCTTTTTGTATTTTCAGAGCTCTGCATAATAATAGCCTTTGCAGTTTCGGAGTAGCTGCACGGTTCACGTTTCAATTCCATTCCTAGAGAATAAAGTTTTAATGGGATTACAAATCCAGATGTGCGTCCTTATTGCTCTGCACAATAATCTGCATTTTCTTTTTGTATTTTCAGAGCTCTGCACATGAACAACCTTTGCACAACAACAATCTAATTATGTTTTTATCTACAAAGGATAACGCTAAACAGTTCACAGTTTCATTCACTAAATATTGCAAAGTACAAAATCAATCCTATGCCAGCATGATAGTTAGATTAAACAATTCACAATCTACAAAATCGGAAATTTGAGAAGAAAACATTTCACAATCTACAGCAGAACTCTGTACTGTTTTATGTTGTTTTCCTTTTTTGTTTTATAACATGGATACATTGGCATGGTTCCTTGATTGGGTTTCCTCACGCATGCAGGTGACGGAAATGTGGTGTTTAGCGGGGTTTCTTCCTCAACTTCGGCGCCTCCCACCCTGCCCGCCAGTGGCCAGTTCTGTCGCTTGTAATACCAAGAGAGGCGAGAGGAAGCCAGGTGAGGCATGGGATCCCCAGCGTTGTCACTTGAAATCTCTTTTGCTTGCTTGGTTTTGTTGATGGTTTCGTTGGGTGTGCATGTAGGGGGCTCTGCTGCGAAGGGAGATGGCCGGGAAGGGAGGCAAGGGGCTGCTTGCGGCGAAGATGACGGTGGCCAAGGGCGCCGCCGACAAGGACAAGGACAAGAAGAAGGCGCCTGTGTCCCGCTCATCCCGCGCCGGGATTCAGGTTTGCCCGCTCCCCAATTCCCCCTCTTTCCTGTAGCTATTTTGTGGACCGTTCTCGCGGGTGAATTGTTAGATCTCCAAGTGTTTCCTGCCGCGGATCTGGTGCCATGCTGCACCTTATGTTTGTACGAGATTTGTTGTAGAATCTTATTGTGTTCCGTTGTCAGTATTGATTATCGATTTGTAGTAATGATTATCGGTTAGCTGGTTCGTATAGGTTGTCTCCCCCATCTTAGTCAGAGTTTGTTTGTTATGTTGTAAACTATGCCAGATCTATGTTTTGCACTCCTGCAATGTTATGACAGTATACTGATTGCAGGCTTCAGTACCATGCACTGACCAAAGTCCCATATTTTATTGATCTATTAACTTGTAGCTGTACCTTTTGAATTCTACCCACACTTGTACTGTACTATTGTGGGATCCGTTTACGGTTTTTTCTATATAATAATAACATTGCTGGAGATAGGCATGTATTCTCTTTTTACAAGTAAGATTTAAGATGTGTTTATACTCTTCGTGATCATCTGCCCTGTAGTAATTGTTATTTTTTGTGACTTCTAAAAGCATCGTACTAGTTGAATTTGTGTTATCATTCTGAGAACTTGTCCTTTTTATTGAATGGTCTCTTCATAATATATTTGCTCCAGTTTTTTGATTCTTCTTTGCTGATTCATGTAACAGGGCGTCCTGACTATGAGCAAGAGCAAGAGCAGGTGCATGTGCCCGTTTGTAATTCTAACGAAGGAGCTCCATCTTGAAGAATATGGTGTTTGTAGAGCTTGTAAATTAGTTATTCCACTTGTAGAGTTATTTGTAGAGCAGGAGCACCATTGTATTGCGTGTTATTTGTAGAGCAGGAGCTCCATACAGAATCTGGCTCTATACTGAATCTGGCTGTTGTTATTTGAAGTATTATATGTGGTTTTTGTCAGTGCCAATTTAAATATTGGTTATTTATTTACTGTCAAAATGAAATGAGGAATATGGCCCTGACAAGTCAGACCCACTTGCTAGAACCTGACAACTTGGACCCACTTATGAGAACATGATAACTGGGATTTAGCCCAGCAAAGAAATGGCCCAGAAAATACATGATCAAAAAGAAAATCAAGGGCCACGCAAAGAAATCAATAAGGCTGAATTGTTGGGCCAGACCCAGGTAGCTAATAAAAGCACAGGAAAAAAATACATTAAAAAGGCCGAATTGTTGGGCTAGGCCCATGTAGAAAATCGAATTGGACCGGGCTGAATCTTGTGCCACATCAGCTTGCCACGCTGGATGCCTACGTGGCCTGGGGGAGGTTGCTAGTGACCAAAACGCCATAGTAGGAATATTTTGGTCGTAAACGTCTTTGACCATTCCAGAAGAAAGGTCGCTATAGTCAGTTTACGACGACCAGCTTTTGACCTTCTGTTTTTGGTCACAAAAAGGACATAAATGGAAATTTGTGACCTTTCAGTGACCAATAGTGGTGGTCATAAGTTGACATATTTCTTGTAGTGATTGCAGCCCCCGCGGCGGTGTCCAGCCACCCGTCCTCGATTGGCGCAGTCGGCTCCGAGCTAAGGATCGGAGTGGACACTGAGGCGGCCTCCTGGGCACTGTCCGGCGACAGAGCTAGATCATGCCCATCGCGACAGTGCGGAGCGCTCGGCTGTGGCTCGAACCCGTCGAAGATCAAGTCTCCGCGGATGTCAGCCGTGTAGTTCAAACTTCCAAACCTGACCTGATGGCCAGGGGCGTAGCTTTCGATCTCCAGATGGCCAAGTGGATTGGCCCGCAGTGCAAAGCCGCCGAATACGAAGATTTGTCCGGGGAGAAAAGTCTCACCCTGGACCGCACGTTGTTGATGATCGGAGGAGCCATCAGGCCTAAAGGTGATGACACAGAGGAACTCTCAATGAAAGCACCAATGTCGGTGTCAAAACCGGCGGATCTCGGCTAGGGGGTCCCAACCTGTGCGTCTAGGCGGATGGTAACAGGAGACAAGGGACACGATGTTTTTACCCAGGTTCGGGCCCTCTCGATGGAGGTAAAACCCTACTCCTGCTTGATTAATATTGATGATATGGGTAGTACAAGAGTAGATATACCACGAGATCAGAGAGGCTAAACCCTAGAAGCTAGCCTATGGTATGATTGTTGTTCATCCTACGGACTAAAACCCTCCGGTTTATATAGACACCGGAGAGGGCTAGGGTTACACAGAGTCGGTTACAATGGGAGGATATCTACATATCCGTATCGCCAGGCTTGCCTTCCACGCCAAGGAAAGTCCCATCCGGACACGGGACGAAGTCTTCAATCTTGTATCTTCATAGTCCAGGAGTCCGACCAAAGGTCATAGTTCGGCTATCTGGACACCCCCTAATTCGGGACTCCCTCAATCACAAAAAAGGGTTGTACCCCAATTGTGAAGATGGCAACACAAAGCTCGGTACCGTACTGGAATTGCTGCAGTGAAAGGCACAGAATGATGTGCCTGACAAAGGATTTGAGAATCTACTGAAAATATTGAAGAAGAAGCTTCCAAAGGATAACGAATTGCCCGACAGTACATACGGAGCAAAGAAGGTCGTACGCCCTCTAGGATTGGAGGTGCAGAAGATACATGCATGCCCTAATGACTGCATCCTCTACCGCGGTGCGTACAAGGATCTGAACGCATGCCCGGTATGCGGTGCATTGCGGTATAAGATCAGACAAGATAACCCTGGTGATGTTGACGGCGAGCCCCCCAGGAAGAGGATTCCTGCGAAGGTGATGTGGTATGCTCCTATAATACCATGGTTGAAACGTTTGT
Organism: Triticum aestivum; assembly: GCF_018294505.1. NCBI lineage: Eukaryota > Viridiplantae > Streptophyta > Magnoliopsida > Poales > Poaceae > Triticum > Triticum aestivum. Next base: position 25,465,866 of record NC_057798.1, on the reverse strand, counting down.
TCAGAAACGAAGAGCATGCCAAGTTGATGCGATGGCACAGTGACGTAAGAAAGAGGGGAAGTTGAGAGCACCCGCTGATGGGTCGCAGTGGAGAAAAATCAAGAGAAAGTACTGGACTGAGTTTGCAGGTGACCCAAGGAACGTATGGTTTGGTTTAAGCGCGGATGGCATTAATCCTTTCGGGGAGTAGAGCAGCAATCACAGCACCTGGCCCGTGAGTCTATGTATGTATAACCTTCCTCCTTGGATGTGCGTGAAGCGGAAGTTCATTATGATGCCAGTTCTCGTCCAAGGCCCTAAGCAACCCGGCAACGACATCGATGTGTACCTAAGGCCATTAGTTGAAGAACTTTTACAGCTGTGGAATGGAAACGGTGTACGTACGTGGGATGTGCACAAATAGGAGGAATTTAACCTGCACGCGTTGCTGTTTGTAACCATCAACGATTGGCCCGCTCTCAGTAATCTTTCAGGACAGACAAACAAGGGATACCACACATGCACGCACTGTTTAGATGACACTGAAAGTATATACCTGGACAAATGCAGGAAGAATGTGTACCTGGGCCATCATCGATTTCTTCCGACCAACCATCAATGTCGAAAGAAAGGCAAGCATTTCAAAGACGAGGCAGATCACCGGAAGAAGCCAGCCATGAGTACCGGTGATCACGTACTTGCTATGGTCAATGATTTACACGTAATCTTTGGAAAGGGTCCCGACAGACTAGCTGTTCCGAATGACACTGAGGGACACGCACCCATGTGGAAGAAGAAATCTATATTTTGGGACCTACCCTACTGGAAATACCTAGAGGTCCGCTCTTCAATCGACATGATGCACGTGACGAAGAACCTTTGCATGAACCTGCTAGGCTTCTTGGGCGTGCATGGGAAGACAAAAGATACACCTGAGGCACGAGAGGACCTGCAACGCTTGCACGAAAAAGACGGCATGCCTCCGAAGCAGTATGAAGGTCCTGCCAGCTACGCTCTTACGAAAGAAGAGAAATAAATCTTCTTTGAATGCATGCTCAGTATGAAGGTCCCGTCTGGCTTCTCGTCGAATATAAAGGGAATAATAAATATGCCATAGAAAAAGTTCCAGAACCTAAAGTCTCATGACTGCCACATGATTATGACGCAACTGCTTCCGGTTGCATTGAGGGGGTTTCTACCGGAAAACATCCGATTAGCCATTGTGAAGCTATGTGCATTCCTCAATGCAATATCTCAGAAGGTGATCGATCCAGAAATCATACCAAGGCTAAGGAGTGATGTGGCGCAATGTCTTGTCAGTTTCAAGGTGGTGTTCCCACCATCCTTCTTCAATATCATGACGCACGTCCTAGTTCATCTAGTCGACAAGATTGTCATTCTGGGGCCCATATTTCTACACAATATGTTCCCATTTGAGAGGTTCATGGGAGTCCTAAAGAAATATGTCCGTAACCGTGCTAGTCCAAAAGGAAGCATCTCCATGGGCCATCAAACAGAGGATGTCATTGGGTTTTGTGTTGACTTCATTCCTGGCCTTAAGAAGATAGGTCTCCCTAAATCGCGGTATGAGGGGAGACTGACTGGAAAAGGCACGCTTAGAGGGGACTCAATAGTATGCAAGGACAGATATTCTTGGTCTCAAGCACACTACACAGTTCTACAGAACTCTACCTTGGTGACCCAGTATGTCGATGAACACAAGAACAGTCTGCGCTCCAAACACCCAGAGCAGTGCGACGACTGGATTACATGTGAACATATCAGGACTTTCAGCAGTTGGTTGGAAACACGTCTCAGAGGTGATAAGACTGTTTGTGATGAGCTGTACTTGTTGTCTAGGGGACCATCTTTGACTGTGTTGATTTACAAAGGATACGAGATAAATGGGAATACATTTTACATGATTGAACAAGATCAAAAGAGCACCAACCAAAACAGCGGTGTTCGTTTTGATGCAACAACCGAGAGGGGAAAGGACACATATTATGGTTACATAGTGGACATATGGGAACTTGACTACGGACATGATTTTAAGGTCCCTTTGTTTAAGTGCAAATGGGTCAATCTATCAGGAGGCGGGGTACAAGTACACCCACAGTATGGAATGACAACAGTGGATCTGAAAAATCTTGGGTACACTGACGAACCGTTCGTCCTAGCCAATGATGTGGCACAAGTTATCTATGTGAAGGACATGTCTACCAAACCGAGAGAAAAAAAGATAAGGAAGGAAATACATCATACGATGAGCCAAAGCGCCACATAGTTCTTTCAGGAAAAAGGGACATCGTGGGAGTGGAGGGCAAGACAGACATGTCCGAAGAATATGAAAAGTTTCATGAAATTCCTCCCTTCAAAGTCAAGGCTGACCCAAGCATCCTGATAAACGATGAAGATTATCCATGGTTACGTCGCAATAATCAAATGACACAAGCGAAGAAAAAGTGAAGACTTTCTCCCGCAACTAATATGATGATACCATGCCAACTTTGTAACAGACGAGTATGATACCATTGTCCGTTTTGTACATGCACATGCTATGTGGGTGAAATTATGATACCATGCCAACTTTCAACTTTTTCAGAGTTCATTTGAAATGCTTTAATGTCTTATGGTTCGGCCCTCGTAATACCATTAATCCCGGTTCGCTCCTTGTCAACTATGTTCTCACCAAGAACACTCAAGAGGGCAGCCACATGGGCCATTGGTCCCGGTTCGTCTGGACCTTTTGGTCCCGGTTCCACGCACGAACCGGGACCAATGCGCCTCGCCCCTGGCCCATGACCATTAGTCCCGGTTTGTGCCACAAACCGGGACTAAAGGGTTGGCCCTTGTTGCGGTCAGAGTTTAGTCCCACCCCGCCAACCGAAGGGCGCTCACACCGGTTTATAAGCCCCTCCCTCTCTGCCTTGTTGAGGTCCTCTCAAAGTGAAAATAGATGCCCTTATACAGGGAATTTGACCTAAATTCATACTGAATTTCTCTGAAATTCATAGAAATTTATTATGAATTTAGGTTGAATTTTCTCTATAGGCGCATCTATGATCATTTTTTAGTAAAGTTAATCACAAACTTGTGATTCACACAAATTTCAAAGAATTCAAATTTTAACTATTCAAATTTGAAAACTAATGGCACTAACAGAAAGTTTATAATTTTTCTAAAACTAATGGCACTAACAGAAAGTTTATAATTTTGCTGACCTAAAAGCAAAAAGAATTAAAAAATAAAGCAAAAAACAAAAGAAAATAAATAATGCAAAAAACAAAACAAAAAACTGGGAAAAATATTTTTATAGTAAAGTTAATCACAAACTTGTGATTCACACAAATTTCAAAGAATTCAAATTTGAAAACTAATGGCAATAACAGAAAGTTTATAATTTTTCTAAAACTAATGGCACTAACACAAAGTTTATAATTTTTCTGACCTAAAAGCAAAAAGAATTAAAAAATAAAGCAAAAAATGAAAGAAAATAAATAATGCAAAAAACAAAAAAAAAAAAAACAAAAAAACTATTTTTATAGTAAAGTTAATCACAAATATGTGATTCACACAAATTTCAAAGAATTCAAATTTTAACTATTCAAATTTGAAAACTAATGGCACTAACAGAAAGTTTATTATTTTTCTGACCTAAAAGCAAAAAGAATTAAAAAATAAAGCAAAAAACAAAAGAAAATAAATAATGCAAAAAACAAAACAAAAAACTGGAAAAAAATAAAAAAAAACTGCCACCTATTGGACCACCACGGCCTGAATACGACTAGAAACCCAACCTGGGACAGGATTCAGGCCCGCAGAAGGCCCAATAGGCCCACAGACAGCATAGTGTGACATTAGGCCCGTAAGCCTGCATTTGAGAGGAGCTTGAGAGGGCAACCGCAGTGGGGCTTATAAACCACTCCGAGCCCCTCTCAACTAGCGAGGTGGGACTAAACTTTGGCCGCGACGCGGGCAACACAGGGGTCTTTGGTCCCGGTTGGTGGCACCAACCGGGACTAAAGGGGGTGCATTGGTACCGGTTGGTGCCGGTACCAATGCACCCCTTTAGTCCCGGTTGGTGCCACCAACCGGGACCAAAGGCCAGTTTTCGGCAGCCCAAAGGACGGGAAGCGGCGGCCTTTGGTCCCGGTTGGTGGCACCAATCAAGACTAAAGGGGGCATTGGTCCCGGTTGGTGCCATGAACCAGGACCAATGGCTTTGCTATATAATCAAACACTTAGCGTTTTTAGTCGTCTCTGCAGTTGCCCGCGCCGCCGCCGCCGCCAGGCTGCCCGATTCACATCCCGTCGACGCTGTCGCCGCCCGCATCGCCGCCCGCGCCCCGCGCCATCACCACCCCGTGCCGCCCCGACGCCGTCGCCGCGCGCCACCCCGCGCCGTCACGGTCACCTCCCCGCGCAGCCCCGACACCGTCGCCGCGCGCCACCCCGCGCCGTCGCGGTCACCTCCCCGCGCCGCCCCGACGCCGTCGCCGCCCCGCGTCGCGCCCCGACGCCGTCACCTCCCCGCGCCGCCCCGACGCCGTCGCCGCCCGATACGTCCATTTTGCATCATGCTTTTATATCAATATTTATTGCATTATGGGCTGTTATTTCACGTTATGTCACAATACTTATGGCTATTCTCTCTTATTTTACAAGGTTTACATTAAGACGGAGAATGCCGGCAACTGGAATTCTGGGCTGGAAAAGGAGCAAATATTGGAGACCTATTCTGCGCAACTCCAAAAGTCCTGAAACTCCACGGAATATCTTAAAATAAATAAAGAAAAATCATCGCCAAAGATGAAGGCCAGGGGGCCCACACCCTGCTCACGAGGGTGGGCCCCCCCTGGGGCGCGCCCCCCTACCTCGTGGGCCCCCTGGTGGCTCTCCGACGCCCATCTTCTCCTATATGAAGGCTTTCGATGAGAAAAAAAATAGGAAGCAACCTTTCAGGACGAGACTCCACCGCCATGAGGCGGAACCTTGGCGGAACCAATCTAGGGCGCCGACAGAGCTGTTCTACCGGGGACACTTCCCTCTGGGAGGGGGAAATCATCACCATCGTCATCACCAACGCTCCTCTCATCGGGAGAGGGCAATCTCCATCAACATCTTCACCAGCACCATCTCATCTCCAAACCCTAGTTCATCCCTTGTATCCAATTCTTGTCTCCAAGTTCGGGATTGGTGCTAGTAGGTTGCTAATATTGTTGATTACTCCTTGTAGTTGATGCTAGTTGGTTTATTTGGTGGAAGATCATATGTTCAGATCCTTTATGCATATTATTACCCCTCTGATTATGAACATGAATATGCTTTGTGAGTAGTTACATTTGTTCCTGAGGACAAGGGAGATGTCTTGCTATTAGTAATCATGTGAATTTGGTATTCGTTCGATATTTTGATAAGATGTATGTTGTCTAGCCTCTAGTGGTGTTATGTGAATGTCGACTACATAACACTTCACCATTATTTGGGCCTAGAGGAAGGCATTGGGAAGTAATAAGTAGATGATGGGTTGCTAGAGTGATAGAAGCTTAAACCTAGTTTATGCGTTGCTTCGTAAGGGGCTGATTTGGATCCATATGTTTCATGCTATGGTTAGGTTTACCTTAATACTTTTGTTGTACTTGCGGATGCTTGCAATAGAGGTTAATCATAAGTGGGATGCTTGTTCAAGTAAGAATAGCACCCAAGCACCGGTCCACCCACATATCAAATTATCAAAGTACCGAACGCGAATCATATGAGCGTGATGAAAACTAGCTTGACGATATTCCCATGTGTCCTCGGGAGCGCTTTTCCTATTATAAGAGTTTGTCCAGGCTTGTCCTTTGCTACAAAAAGGATTGGGCCACCTTGCTGCACTTTATTTACTTTTGTTACTTGTTTCTCGTTACAATTTATCTTATCACAAAACTATCTGTTACCACTTATTTCAGTACTTGCAGAGAATACCTTGCTGAAAACCGCTTATCATTTCCTTCTGCTCCTCGTTGGGTTCGACACTCTTACTTATCGAAAGGACTACGATAGATCCCCTATACTTGTGGGTCATCAAGACTCTTTTCTGGCGCCGTTGCCGGGGAGTGTAGCACCTTTGGTAGGAGGAATTTGGTAAGGAAAAATTTATATAGTGTGCTGAAATTTTCTGTCACTTGTTACTATGGAAAGTAATTCTCTGAGGGGCTTGTTCGGGGTATCTTCACCCCGTCGAGTAGAGCAAAGAGTTGCTCCTCAACCTACTGAACCCATTGAAAATGAAACTCCTTTTAAAATTCCTTCGGGTATGATGGAAAAACTGCTAGCTAACACTTTTACAGGAGATGGAACAAAGCATCTTGATGAACATCTACTCTATGTGGATGAAGTTTGTGGACTATTTAAGCTTGCAGGTATACCCGATGATGTTGTTAAGAAGAAGGTCTTCCCTTTATCTTTGAAGGGAGACGCATTGACATGGTACGTATAGGCTATGTGATGATACGAGATCATGGAACTATAAAAGATTGAAATTGGAATTTCATCAAAAGTATTACCCTATGCATCTTATTCATCGTGATCGCAATTATATATATAATTTTTGGCCTTGCGAAGGAGAAAGCATTGCTCAAGCTTGGGGGAGGCTTAAATCAATGTTATATTCATGCCCCAATCATGAGCTCCCAAGAGAAATAATTATTCAAAGTTTTTATGCTCGGCTTTCTGATAACAATCGCACCATGCTCGATACTTCTTGTGCTGGCTCTTTTATGATGAAGACTATTGAATTTAAATGGAATTTATTGGATAGAATTAAATGCAACTCTGAAGATTGGACCTCAACGAAGGTAAGGAGTCAGATATGACACCTATGTTTGATTGTGTTAAATCTTTTATGGATACCGATATTTTCCGTAAGTTTAGCACTAAATATGGACTTGACTCTGAGATAGTAGCTTCTTTCTGTGAATCTTTTGCTACCTATGTTGATCTCCCCAAGGAGAAGTGGTTTAAATATCATCCTCCCATAGAAGTAAAAGTAGTTGCACCTATTAAAGTCAAAGAAAAGACTGTCACTTATAATGATCCTATTGTTCCCACTTCTTATGTTGAGAAAGCACCTTTCCCTGTTAGAATAAAGGATCATGCTAAAGCTTCAACCATGGTTCGTAAGAGCAATATTAGAACTTATACACCTCCTAAGCTAGTCAAAGTAGAACCTAATATTGCTATTGTTAAAGATCTCTTGTCTGATAATATTGATGGGCATGTTATTCAATTCTGTGGTGAAACTGCTAGAATTGCTAAACCTTGTGCTAGAGATACACATAGACCTGTGGTAGGCGTGCCTGTTATTTCTATTAAAATAGGAGATCATTGTTATCATGGCTTATGTGATATGGGTGCTAGTGCTAGTGTAATACCCATTGAATTATACAAAGAAATTATGCATGATATTGCACCTGCTGAGTTAGAAAATATTGATGTTACAATTAAACTTGCCAATAGAGATACTATATCTGCAATGGGAATTGTTAGAGATGTTGAAGTCTTGTGTGGGAAAACTAAATATCCCTCTGATTTTCTTGTTCTTGGTTCTCCACAAGATAACTTTTGTCCCATTATATTTGGTAGACCCTTCTTAAATACTGTTAATGCTAAGATAGACTGCGAAAAGAATATTGTTACTATTGGCTTGGATGATATAGTTCATGAGTTTAATTTCTCTAAATTTAGTAAACAACATCGTGAGGAAGAATTGCCTAGTAAGGATGAAATTATTGGTCTTGCTTCTATTGCCGTACCTCCTAGTGATCCTTTAGAACACTATTTGCTAGACCATGGAAATGATATGTTCATGAATGAAAGAAGGGAAATAGATGAAGTATTCTTTAAACAGGAACCTATTCTGCAACACAATTTGCCTGTTGAAATCCTAGGGGATCCTCCTCCACCCAAGGGTGATCCCGTGTTTGAGCTTAAACCGTTGCATGATAATCTTAAATATGCTTATCTTGATGACAAGAAAATATATACTGTTATTATTAGTGCTAATCTTTCAGAGCATGAAGAAGAAAGATTATTGAAAACTCTGAAGAAGCACCGTGCCGCTATTGGATACACTCTTGATGATCTTAAGGGCATTAGTCCCACTCTATGTCAACATAAAATAAATTTGGAAGCGGATGCCAAACCAGTTCGTGATCCTCAACGACGTTTGAATCCTAAAATGAAAGAAGTGGTAAGAAAAGAAATACTCAAGCTTATGGAGGCAGGTATAATTTATCCCGTTGCTGAGAGTCAGTGGGTAAGTCCTGTCCATTGTGTCCCTAAGAAGGGAGGTATTACTGTTGTCCCTAATGATAAAGATGAATTGATCCCGCAAAGAATTATCACAGGTTATAGGATGGTAATTGATTTCCGCAAATTAAATAAGGCTACTAAGAAAGATCATTACCCCTTACCTTTTATTGATCAAATGCTAGAAAGATTATGCAAACATACACATTATTGCTTTCTAGATGGTTATTCTGGTTTCTCTCAAATATCTGTGTCGGCTAAAGATCAATCAAAGACTACTTTTACTTGCCCTTTTGGTACTTTTGCTTATAGATGTATGCCTTTAGGTTTATGTAATGCACCTGCTACCTTTAAAAGATGCATGATGGCTATATTCTCTGATTTTTGTGAAAAAATTTGTGAGGTTTTCATGGACGATTTTTCCATCTATGGTTCCTCTTTTGATGATTGCTTGAGCAATCTTGATCGAGTTTTGCAGAGATGTGAAGAAACTAATCTTGTCTTGAATTGGGAAAAGTGCCACTTTATGGTTAATGAGGGTATTATCCTGGGGCACAAAGTTTCTGAAAGAGGTATTGAAGTTGATAAAGCCAAGGTTGATGCTATTGAAAAGATGCCATGTCCCAAGGACATCAAAGGTATAAGAAGTTTCCTTGGTCACACTGGATTTTATAGGAGGTTCATTAAGGACTTCTCAAAAATTTCTCGGCCTCTGACTAATTTATTACAAAAAGATGTACCATTTGTCTTTGATGATGATTGCGTAGAAGCATTTGAAATACTTAGGAAAGCATTAGTCTCTGCACCTGTTGTTCAACCACCTGATTGGAATTTACCCTTTGAAATTATGTGTGATGCTAGTGATTATGCTGTAGGTGCTGTTCTAGGGCAAAGAGTTGATAAGAAATTAAATGTTATCCATTATGCTAGTAAGACTCTAGACAATGCTCAAAGAAATTATGCTACCACCGAAAAGGAACTTTTAGCACTTGTATTTGCTTGTGATAAATTCAGACCCTATATTGTTGATTCTAAAGTAACTATTCACACTGATCATGGTGCTATTAAATATCTTATGGAAAAGAAAGATGCAAAACCTAGACTTATTAGATGGGTTCTCTTGCTGCAAGAATTTGATTTGCATACTGTTGATAGAAAAGGAGCTGAGAACCCCGTTGCAGACAACTTATCTAGGTTAGAGAATGTTCTTGATGACCCACTACCTATTGATGATAGCTTTCCTGATGAACAATTAAATGTCAGAAGCACTTCTTGTAGCACTCCATGGTATGCTGATTATGCTAATTATATTGTCGCTAAATTTATACCACCTAGCTTCACATACCAACAAAAGAAAAAGTTTTTCTATGATTTGCGACATTACTTTTGGGATGACCCACATCTCTATAAAGAAGGAGTAGATGGTGTTATTAGACGTTGTGTACCTGAGCATGAACAGGAACATATCCTATGCAAGTGTCACTCCGAAGCTTATGGAGGACACCACGCTGGAGATAGAACTGCACATAAGGTATTGCAATCCGGTTTTTATTGGCCCACTCTCTTCAAGGATGCCCGTAAGTTTGTTTTGTCATGCGATGAATGTCAAAGAATTGGTAATATTAGTAGACGTCAAGAAATGCCTATGAATTATTCACTTGTTATTGAACCATTTGATGTTTGGGGCTTTGATTATATGGGACCTTTTCCTACCTCTAATGGATATACACATATTTTAGTTGATGTTGATTACGTTACCAAGTGGGTAGAATCTATTCCAACTAGTAGTGCTGATCATAACACTTCTATTAAAATGCTAAGGAAGTTATTTTTCCGAGGTTTGGAGTCCCTAGATATTTAATGACTGATGGTGGTTCACACTTGATTCATGGTGCTTTCTGTAAAATGCTTGCTAAATATGACGTTAATCATAGAATTGCATCTCCATATCACCCGCAGTCTAGTGGTCAAGTAGAATTGAGCAATAGAGAGCTCAAATTAATTTTGCAAAAGATTGTTAATAGGTCTAGAAAGAATTGGTCCATGAAACTTGATGATGCATTATGGGCCTATAGAACTGCATATAAGAATCCTATGGGTATGTCTCCATATAAAATGGTTTATGGAAAAGCATGTCACTTACCTCTCGAACTAGAACATAAGGCATATTGCGCTATTAAAGAGCTCAACTATGATTTCAAACTTGCCGGCGAGAAAAGGTTATTTGATATTAGCTCACTTGATGAATGGAGAACACAAGCTTATGAAAATGCCAAGTTGTTTAAAGAAAAAGTTAAAAGATGGCATGAAAAAAGGATACAAAAGCGTGAGTTTAATGTAGGTGATTATGTATTGCTATACAACTCTCGTTTAAGAGTTTTTGCAGGAAAACTTCTCTCTAAATGGGAAGGTCCCTATGTTATCGAGGAGGTCTATCATTCTAGTGCCATAAAAATCAACAACTTCGAAGGCACAAATCCGAAGGTGGTAAACGGTCAAAGGATCAAACATTATATCTCAGGTAATCCCATAAATGTTGAAACCAATATTATTGAAACCGTAACCCCGGAGGAATACATAAGGGACACCTTCCAGACCGTTTCAGACTCCGTAAAGGAATAGGTATGTGGTATGGTAAGTAAACCGACTCCAAAACAATTTTAAGGCAATATTTCTCTGTTTTGGAATATTTAAAAAAATAAGTGGTAGTCCGGGAAGGACACGAGGCCTCCACGAGGGTGGAGGGCGCGCCCTACCCCCCTGGGCGCGCCCCCCTACCTCGTGAGCACCGCGTGTGCCCTCCAGACTCCGTTTTCTTGCATGATACATATTTTGGTTGGTCAAAATTCATTGTATATACTCCCGAAGGTTTTGACCACCATATCACGCAAATATCCTCTATTTTCGTTTCGAGCTATTCCTGTTGCAGATTTGGAACAAGATGTCATCCCAAGATTCGGAGGGACAGAGCTACATGGCTGATTATATTGCAAACCCAAAAGTATGTGGGGATGTGGAACATTATGGCTGGACCACGGAGGAAGAAGAAGACTATGATTCAAAGAGGAAGGAGGAAACGAGTTCCGGTGAAGAGGACGATCCACTACCTCAACCTGGTGATATGCATGTGGAGTTCAAGAAGTCAAGCCTCCCTAAGGTCCAATCTATCCCACCTCGTTTTTTGCAGGACAGAAAGGAAGCACTATGCAAAAAGATAATGAAACTTGAGCTCGAGAATGAGGATCTGAGGGAGGAAAATTTTAGCCTCAGACGCAAGCTAGAGAAGAAAAATGCAACAACCCCATCATCAACAACTCCTACTTCACCACCCCCGAAGACATAATCACATGAGTATGGGCACTCCCCTTGGCAACCGCCAAGCTTGGGGGAGGTGCCCTGGTATCGTATCACCATCACAACTCCTATGTTTACCGTTTATCTTAGTTCGATCCTTTTAGTAGTATCTTGATTTAGTAGAATAAAGTCATGGCATGATCTAGTTTTGAGTTTTGCTTTATGATCCTTCTTTGTAATCAAGTTCGTGAGCTATATAATAAAGTTTAGTGTTGAGTCAAGGGCTTGATTATTTTGCCATGATCTTGGGTAAATAGAAAGAAGAAAAAGAATAAAAAGAATCAAAGAGTTCATATTGATCTTATTGAAAGTAATGACTTCACATAGAAAGAGTATGATGATTAAAAGTTGTTGGGAGTTGGCAAATATAGCTTTGGTCATCGTTGCAATTAATAGGAAGTAATAAGGAAAGGGAGGTTTCACATATAGATATATTATCATTGACATCTTTTATTGGGAGCACTCATTACAATACGACTTGCTAAAGATTTGATGTTGGACAAGGAAGACAACATAATAAGTTATGTTTTCTTATATCCTAGATAAAGTATGTTGTCATGGATCCTCTAACATGTTGAGCTTGCCTTTCCCCCTCATGCTAGCCAAATTCTCAGCACCAAGTAGAAATACTACTTGTGCTTCCAAATACCCTTAAACCAGTTCAGCCATGAGAGTCCACCATATCTACCTATGGATTGAGTAAGATCCTTCAAGTAAGTTGTCATCGGTGCAAGCAATAAAAATTGCTCTCTAAATATGCATGACTTATTAGTGCAGAGAAAATAAGCTTTGTACGAACTTGTTGTGGAAGTAATAAAAGCGACGGACTGCATAATAAAGGTCCACATACAAGGGGCAATATAAAGTGACGTTCTTTTGCATTAAGATTTCGTGCATCAACCCTAAACGCGCATGACAACCTCTGCTTCCCTCTGCGAAGGGCCTATCTTTTATTATTATCCTCTACCTTATGCAAGAATCACGGTGATCTTCACCTTTCCTTTTTCATTTTATCCTTTGGCAAGCTCAGCATGTTGGAAAGAACATGATATATATATCTAATTGGATGTAGGGGAGCATGAATTGTTATTGTTGACATTACCCTTGAGGTAAAATGTTGTGGGGCAAAACTATAAACCCCTATCTTTCTCTGTGTCCGATTAAAACTCCGTAACCACAAGTATTGCGTGAGTGTTAGCAATTATGAAGGACTAAGTGATAGTTGAGTATGTGGACTTGCTTTTAAGCTCTGACATAGAATCTTTCCGATGTTATGATAAATTGCAATTGCTTCAATGACTGAGGTTATAATTTGTTGGTGCTCAATAAGGTTTCTGATTCATACTTTTGCATTGTGAAAAGATCATCACTTGAACATAAGTAATCATATGACAAAATCTATATATGTTTCTGTTATGGAAATAATCATGATGCCTTCATGTCCGTATTTTATTTTTATCGACGCCTCTACCTCTAAACATGAGGACATATTTATTGTTATCAGCTTTTCGCTTGAGGACAAGCGAGGTCTAAGCTTGGGGGAGTTGATACGTCCATTTTGCATCATGCTTTTATATCAATATTTATTGCATTATGGGCTGTTATTTCATGTTATGTCACAATACTTATGGCTATTCTCTCTTATTTTACAAGGTTTACATTAAGAGGGAGAATGCTGGCAGCTGGAATTCTGGGCTGGAAAAGGAGCAAATATTGGAGACCTATTCTGCGCAACTCCAAAAGTCCTGAAACTCCACGGAATATCTTAAAATAAATAAAGAAAAATCATCACCAAAGATGAAGGCCAGGGGGCCCACACCCTGCTCACGAGGGTGGGGGGTGCCCCCCTGGGGCGCGCCCCCTACCTCGTGGCCCCCTTGGTGGCTCTCCGACGCCCATCTTCTCCTATATGAAGTCTTTCGATGAGAAAAAATAGGAAGCAACCTTTCGGGATGAGACTCTACTGCCACGAGGCGGATCCTTGGCGGAACCAATCTAGGGCTCCGGCAGAGCTGTTCTGCCGGGGACACTTCCCTCCGGGAGGGGGAAATCATCACCATCGTCATCACCAACGCTCCTCTCATCGGGAGAGGGCAATGTCCATCAACATCTTCACCAGCACCATCTCATCTCCAAACCCTACTTCATCTTTTGTATCCAATTCTTGTCTCCAAGTCCGGGATTGGTGCTAGTAGGTTGCTAATAGTGTTGATTACTCCTTGTAGTTGATGCTAGTTGGTTTATTTGGTGGAAGATCATATGTTCAGATCCTTTATGCATATTATTACCCCTCTGATTATGAACATGAATATGCTTTGTGAGTAGTTACGTTTGTTCCCGAGGACAAGGGAGATGTCTTGCTATTAGTAGTCATGTGAATTTGGTATTCGTTCGATATTTTGATAAGATCTATGTTGTCTAGCCTCTAGTGGTGTTATGTGAACGTTGACTACATAACACTTCACCATTATTTGGGCCTAGAGGAAGGCATTGGGAAGTAATAAGTAGATGATGGGTTGCTAGAGTGATAGAAGCTTAAACCCTAGTTTATGCGTTGCTTCGTAAGGGGCGGATTTGGATCCATATGTTTCATGCTATGGTCAGGTTTACCTTAATTCTTTTGTTGTAGTTGCGGATGCTTGCAATAGAGGTTAATCATAAGTGGGATGCTTGTTCAAGTAAGAAAAGCACCCAAGCACTGGTCCACCCACATATCAAATTATCAAAGTACCGAACGCGAATCATATGAGCGTGATGAAAACTAGCTTGACGATATTCCCATGTGTCCTCGGGAGCGCTTTTCCTATTATAAGAGTTTGTCCAGGCTTGTCCTTTGCTACAAAAAGGATTGGGCCACCTTGCTGCACTTTATATACTTTTGTTACTTGTTGCTCGTTACAATTTATCTTATCACAAAACTATCTGTTACCACTTATTTTAGTACTTGCAGAGAATACCTTGCTGAAAACCGCTTATCATTTCCTTCTGCTCCTCGTTGGGTTCGACACTCTTACTTATCGAAAGGACTACGATAGATCCCCTATACTTGTGGGTCATCACCGCCCCGCGTCGGGCCCCGACGCCGTCGCCGCCCCGCGTCGCCCCGAGACCATCCCCTGCCCCGCACGCCACTGCCTCTGCCTCAGGCCGGCCCCGACCTCGCCGTCTGCCGATCGACGCCGCCCATAGTGAGCCCCCGTGCCCTGCCCTGCCCCCTGCCGCCACCCCCGCCCATAGTGATGCTTTTTTGCATATATGTTGATGATATATGTATGTTTTTTGCATATATGTTGATGTAATGTTTTTTTGCATATATGTTGATGTATGGATATATGCTTTGTATGTATGTATGTATTTTTTCAATTGTAATGATGTTTTAAAAATACATATATGCAAAAGTTAGATTTTTAGAATTTTTTTATCTATATATGTTCTCTGATTTAGTAAGTATTAGGTTAGTTTCATTTTTAGAGAAGTTTTATATATTTAGCAAGAAGGAATAGAAGGAAGAAGAAAAAGTTTTATATATATGCAAAAGTTAAATTTTTAGAAAGTTTTATATATCTAGCTAGGAAAGGAAGAAGAAGAAAAAGAATGAGAGGAAAAAGGAAAATAAGAAGAGGAAGAAAGGAGAAGAAGAGGAGAAATAAATAAGAAGAGGAAAAAAAGAAGAGGAGAAGAAGAAAGGAATAGAGGAGAAGAAGAAAAAAATAGATTCTTCTTCTCCTCTATTCCTTTCTTCTTCTCCACTTTTTTTCTTCTTTTTTTTTCTTCGATCTTCTCCTCTATTCCTTTCTTCTTTTTCTTCTTCTCCTCTATTCCTTTCTTCTTCTCCACTTTTTTTCTTCTTTTTTTTCTTCGATCTTCTCCTCTATTCCTTTCTTCTTATCCTCTTTTTATTTCTTCTTCGTTTTCTTATGTTTTATCGGGTCTGTCATCGTCGATATACCCCTCCCGATAACTTCAACACGAGGGGGGGTCGATATAACCCCCTCCTCGATAATATTATTTTCCCATGTACGTATGTCGTTGTTGTCGATATAACCCCCTCCCGATAACTTCAACACGTGTGGGGGGGTGGTCGATATACCCCCTCCCCGATAACATTATTTTCCCATGTATGTATGTTGTCATTGTCGATATTACCCCCTCTCGACTGTGATAACTTGTACCAAAAATCTCGAGGACACCCAAACCCTAGAAAAAACGATGTCGGTTTCCTACCCCCTCCCGCCGTGCCCCTACCCGACAAACTCCCTCGAGGCCACCCCCTCTCGCTCGACCAAAACTCTCGAGGACACCCAAACCCTAGAAAAAACAATGTCGGTCTCCTACCCCCTCCCGCCGCGCCCCTACCCGACATACTTTCTTGAGGCCACCCCCTCTCGCTCGACCAAAACTCTCGAGGACACCCCAACCCTAGAAAAAACGATGTCGGTCTCCTACCCCCTCCCGCCGCGCCCCTACCCGACAAAATCTCTCGAGGCCACCCCCTCTCGCTCGACCAAAACTCTCGAGGACACCCAAACCCTAGAAAAAAAACGATGTCGGTCTCCTACCCCTCCCGCTGTGCCCCTACCCTTGAAGCGTTGCCGAGGCCACCCCAAACCTGGAATAAGCTCGGTCTACGTTTGCCACTAATATATCCACGTGCTGTCATGTTTGTGTAATAATTGCCATGTTGTAATATTTGCAGAAATAATGGAGCACATACGAGATGAGGAAGCATAAGAGGTGTTGGGGGACATAATCTTAGCCGGAGGTGATATCTTGTCGTATCTTAACGACAATGATGGTCTGGAAGAACAGGGTGAAGAAGCAGGCTACGGTGATCGAAGAATGGAGGAGGAAAGACATGATTATGATGGCTCTGGTGACCCAATGACGGTGCAAGAAGGAGACCGTGATGATGGCTCCGGTGACCGAACCGAGTCCGGCTAGGTATATATATTAGTTAAGCCTGTGCTGACTAGCTATTTGATGCATTCATTGTTTTGGTATATGTACACATATTAATTAACTCTCGTCTTTCTTCTTTTTTCTAGCCCTCCGGATCGAGCACAACTTCGGTAAAGAGAGGCCCGAAGAAAAAGTTGCACTCGGATGAAAGGTTTGAGATCAAAGCAATCGCGCGCGACGGCGAACCGATTGAACCCATCCGGACAAAGGATGCATTTGCTGCTCAGTGCGGGATTCTTGTTAGGGACAAGATCCCGATCAGCATCCACCAATGGTATAAGCCTAAGAACAAAGACCCTGAGGTGTCTTTGTTGGGGAACGTAGTAATTTCAAAAAATTTCCTACGCACACGCAAGATCATGGTGATGCATAGCAACGAGAGGGGAGAGTGTTGTCCACGTACCCTTGTAGACCATAAGCGGAAGCGTTATGACAACACGGTCGATGTAGTCGTACGTCTTCACGATCCGACCGATCCAAGCACCGGACGTACGGCACCTCCGAGTTTAGCACATGTTCAGCTCGATGACGATCCCCGGACTCCGATCCAGCAGGGTGACAGGGATGAGTTCCGTCAGCACGACGGCGTGGTAACGATGATGATGTTCTACCGACGCAGGGCTTCGCCTAAGCACCGCAACGATATGACCGAGGTAGAATATGGTGGAGGGGGGCACTGCACACGGCTAAGGAACAATCACGAAGATCAACTTGTGTGTCTAGAGGTGCCCCCTTCCCCCGTATATAAAGGAGGGAGGGGGGAGGTGCGGCCGTCCCCTAGGGGTGCGCCTGGAAGAGTCCTACTCCCACCGGGAGTAGGACTCCCCCCTCTTGCCTTGGTGGAGAAGGAAAGGGGGGAGGGGAAAGAGGAAAGGGGGGCGCCGCCCCCCTCCTTGTCCTATTCGGACTAGGGGGGAGGTGGCGCGCGGCCTGCCCTGGCCGGCCCTCCTCTTCTCTATCATGGCCCATGTAGGCCCAATAACCCCCAGGGGGGTTCCGGTAACCCCCCGGCACTCCGAAAAAATCCCGGTTTCTCCTGGAACGATTCCGATATCCAAATATAGGCTTCTAATATATCAATCTTTATGTCTCGACCATTTCGAGACTCCTCGTCATGTCCGTGATTACATCCGGGACTCTGAACAACTTTCGGTACATGAAAACATATAAACTCATAATAAAACTGTCATCGTAACGTTAAGCGTGCGGACCCTACGGGTTCGAGAACTATGTAGACATGACCTAGAACTATTCTCGGTCAATAACCAATAGCGGAACCTGGATGCTCATATTGGCTCCCACATATTCTACGAAGATCTTTATCGGTCAAACTGCATAACAACATACATTGTTCCCTTTTTCATCGGCATGTTACTTGCCCGAGATTCGATCGTCGGTATCTAATACCTAGTTAAATATCGTTACCGGCAAGTCTCTTTACTCGTTACGTAATGCATCATTCCGTAACTAACTCATTTGCTACATTGCTTGCAAGACTTATAGTGATGTGCATTACCGAGAGGGCCCAGAGATACCTCTCCGACAATCGGAGTGACAAAACCTAATCTCGAAATACGCCAACCCAACATGTACCTTTGGAGACACCTGTAGAGCTCCTTTATAATCACCTAGTTACATTGTGACGTTTGGTAGCACACAAAGTGTTCCTCCGGTAAACGGGAGTTGCATAATCTCATAGTTATAGGAACATGTATAAGTCATGAAGAAAGCAATAGCAACATACTAAACGATCAAGTGCTAGGCTAACGGAATGGGTCATGTCAATCACATCATTCTCCTAATGATGTGATCCCGTTAATCAAATGACAACACATGTCTATGGTTAGGAAACATAACCATCTTTGATTAATCAGCTAGTCAAGTAGAGGCATACTAGTGACGTTTATGTTTGTCTATGTATTCACACATGTATCATGTTTCTGGTTAATACAATTCTAGCATGAATAATAAACATTTATCATGATATGAGGAAATAAATAATAACTTTATTATTGCCTCTAGGGCATATTTCCTTCAGTCTCCCACTTGCACTAGAGTCAAAAATTTAGATTACACAGTAATGATTCTAACACCCATGGAGTCTTGGTGCTGATCATGTTTTGCTCATGGAAGAGGCTTAGTCAACGGGTCTGCAACATTCAGATCCGTATGTATTTTGCAAATCTCTATGTCTCCCACCTGGACTTGGTCCCGGATGGAATTGAAGCGTCTCTTGATGTGTTTGGTCCTTTTGTGAAATCTGGATTCCTTTGCCAATGCAATTGCACCAGTATTGTCACAGAAGATCTTCATTGGTCCCGATGCACTAGGTATGACACCTAGATCGGAAATGAACTCTTTCATCCAGACTCCTTCATTTGCTGCTTCTGAAGTAGCTATGTACTCCGCTTCACATGTAGATCCTACCACGACGCTTTGTTTAGAACTGCACCAACTTACAGCTCCACCGTTTAATAAAAACACGTATCCGATTTGCGATTTGGAATCGTTCGGATCAGTGTCAAAGATTGCATCGACGTAACCATTTACGACTAGCTCTTTGTCACCTCCATATACGAGAAACATATCCTTAGTCCTTTTCAGGTATTTCAGGATGTTGTTGACCGCTGTCTAGTGATCCACTCCTAGATTACTTTGGTACCTTCCTGCCAAGCTTATTGCTAAGCATACGTCAGGTCTGGTACACAGCATTGCATACATGATAGAGCCTATGGCTGAAGCATAGGGAATATTTTTCATTTTCTCTCTATCTTCTGCTGTGGTCAGGCATTGAGTCTGACTCAACTTCACACCTTGTAATACAAGCAAGAACCCTTTCTTTGCCTGATCCATTTTGAACTTTTTCAGAACTTTATCAAGGTATGTGCTTTGTGAAAGTCCAATTAAGCGTCTTGATCTATCTCTATAAATCTTGATGCCCAATATGTAAGCAGCTTCACCGAGGTCTTTCATAGAAAAAACTTTTATTCAAGTATCCCTTTATGTTATCCAGAAATTCTATATCATTTCCAATTAATAATATGTCATCTACATATAATATCAGAAATGCTACAGAGCTCCCACTCACTTTCTTGTAAATACAGGCTTCTCCAAAAGTCTGTATAAAACCATATGCTTTGATCACACTATCAAAGCGTTTATTCCAACTCTGAGATGCTTGCACCAGTCCATAAATGGATCGCTGGAGCTTGCACACTTTGTTAGCACCTTTTGGATCGACAAAACCTTCTGGTTGCATCATATACAACTCTTCTTCCAGAAATCCATTCAAGAATGCAGTTTTGACATCCATTTGCTAAATTTCATAATCATAAAATGCAGCAATTGCTAACATGATTCGGACAGACTTAAGCATCGCTACAGGTGAGAAAGTCTCATCGTAGTCAACCCGTTGAACTTGTCGAAAACCTTTCGCAATAAGTCGAGCTTTATAGACAGTTACATTACCATCTGCATTAGTCTTATTCTTAAAGATCCATTTATTCTCAATGGCTTGCCGATCATCGGGCAAGTCAACCAAAGTCCATACTTTGTTCTCATGCATGGATCCCATCTCAGATTTCATGGCTTCTAGCCATTTTGCGGAATCTGGGCTCATCATCGCTTCCTCATAGTTCATAGGTTCGCCATGGTCAAGTAACATGACTTCCAGAATAGGATTACCGTACCACTCTGGTGCGGATCTTACTCTGGTAGACCTATGAGGTTCAGTAGAAACTTGATCTGAAGTTTCATGAGCAATATCATTAGCTTCCTCACTAATTGGTGTAGTTGTCACAGGAACCGGTTCTTGTGATGGACTACTTTCCAATAAGGGAGCAGGTACAATTACCTCATCAAGTTCTACTTTCCTCCCACTCACTTCTTTCGAGAGAAACTCCTTCTCTAGAAAGGATCTAAATTTAGCAACGAAAATCTTGCCCTAAGATCTGTGATAGAAGGTGTACCCAACAGTCTCTTTTGGGTATCCTATGAAGACACATTTCTCCGATTTGGGTTCGAGCTTATCTGGTTGAAGTTTCTTCACATAAGCATCGCAGGACCAAACTTTAAGAAACGACAACTTTGGTTTCTTGCCAAACCACAGTTCATGAGGTGTCGTCTTAACGGATTTTGATGGTGCCCTATTTAACGTGAATGCGGCCGTCTCTAAAGCATAACCCCAAAACGATAGCGGT
The DNA here is from genome assembly GCF_018294505.1 of Triticum aestivum. NCBI lineage: Eukaryota > Viridiplantae > Streptophyta > Magnoliopsida > Poales > Poaceae > Triticum > Triticum aestivum. The sequence goes on along the minus strand of NC_057798.1, from coordinate 25,445,080 downwards.
AAATCAGTAAGAGACATCATAGATTGCACCATATCTAGTAAAGTACGATTACGAAGTTCGGACACACCATTTTGTTGTGGTGTTCCGGGTGGCGTGAGTTGCAAAACTATTCCACATTGTTTCAAATGTAAACCAAACTCGTAACTCAAATATTCTCCTCCATGATTAGATCATAGAAATTTTATTTTCTTATTACGATGATTTTCCACTTCACTCTGAAATTCTTTGAACTTTTCAAATGTTTCAGACTTGTGTTTCATTAAGTAGATATACCCATATCTGCTCAAATCATCTGTGAAGGTGAGAAAATAACGATACCCACCACGAGCCTCAATATTCATTGGACCACAAACATCAGTATGTATGATTTCCAAAAAATCAGTTGCTCGCTCCATAGTTCCGGAGAACGGCGTTTTAGTCATCTTGCCCATGAGGCACGGTTCGCAAGTACCAAGTGATTCATAATCAAGTGATTCCAAAAGTCCATCAGTATGGAGTTTCTTCATGCACTTTATACCGATATGACCTAAACGGCAGTGCCACAAATAAGTTACACTATCATTATCAACTCTGCATCTTTTGGTTTCAACACTATGAATATGTGTATCACTACTATCGAGATTCAATAAAAATAGACCACTTTTCAAGGGTGCATGACCATAAAAGATATTACTCATATAAATAGAACAACCATTATTCTCTGATTTAAATGAATAACCGTCTCGCATCAAACAAGATCCAGATATAATGTTCATGCTCAACACTGGCACCAAATAACAATTATTCAGGTCTAAAACTAATCCCGATGGTAGATGTAGAGGTAGCGTGCCGACTGCGATCACATCAACTTTGGAACCATTTCCCACGCGCATCGTCACCTCGTCCTTAGCCAAGCTTCGCTTAATCCGTAGTCCCTGTTTTGAGTTGCAAATATTAGCAACAAAACCAGTATCAAATACCCAGGTACTACTGCGAGTATTAGTAAGGTACACATCAATAACATGTATATCACATATACCTTTGTTTACTTTGCCATCCTTCTTATCCGCCAAATACTTGGGGCAGTTCCGCTTCCAATGTCCAGTCTGCTTGCAGTAGAAGCACTCAGTCTCAGGCTTAGGTCCAGACTTGGGTTTCTTCTCTTGAGCAGCAACTTGTTTGTTGTTCTTCTTGAAGTTCCCCTTCTTCTTCCCTTTGCCCTTTTGCTTGAAACTGGTGGTCTTGTTGACCATCAACACTTGATTCTCCTTCTTGATTTCTACCTCCGCGGCTTTTGGCATTGCGAAGAGCTCGGGAATAGTCTTGTCCATCCCTTGCATATTATAGTTCATCATGAAGCTCTTGTAGCTTGGTGGCAGTGATTGAAGATTCTGTCAATGACACTATCATCAGGAAGATTAACTCCCAGTTGAATCAAGTGATTATTATACCCAGACATTTTGAGTATGTGTTCATTGACAGAACTATTCTCCTCCATCTTGCAGTTATAGAACTTATTGGAGACTTCATATCTCTCAATCCGGGCATTTGCTTGAAATATTAACTTCAACTCCTGGAACATCTCATATGCTCCATGATGTTTAAAACGTCGTTGAAGACCCGATTCTAAGCCGTAAATCATGGCACTCTGAACTATCGAGTAGTCATCAGCTTTGCTCTGCCAGACGTTCTTAACGTCATCAGTTGCATCAGCAGCAGGCCTGGCACCCAGCGGTGCTTCCAGGATGTAATTCTTCTGTGCAGCAATGAGGATAATCCTCAGGTTACGGACCCAGTCCGTGTAATTGCTACCATCATCTTTCAACTTTGCTTTCTCAAGGAACGCATTAAAATTCAACGGAACAACAACACGAGCCATCCATGTACAACAAACATAGACAAGCAAAATACTATCAGGTACTAAGTTCATGATAAATTTAAGTTCAATTAATCATATTACTTAAGAACTCCCACTTAGACAGACATCTCTCTAGTCATCTAAGTGATCACGTGATCCAAATCAACTAAACCATGTCCGATCATCACGTGAGATGGAGTAGTTTCAATTAATCATATGATTCACGTTCGACCTTTTGGTCTCCGTGTTCCGAGGCCATATCTGTTATATGCTAGGCTCGTCAAGTTTAACCTGAGTATTCCGCGTGTGCAACTGTTTTGCACCCGTTGTATTTGAACGTAGAGCCTATCACACCCGATCATCACGTGGTGTCTCAGCACGAAGAACTTTCGCAATGGTGCATACTCAGGGAGAACACTTCTTGATAATTTTTAGTGAGAGATCATCTTAAAATGCTAATGTCAATCAAAGCAAGATAAGATGCATAAAGGATAAACATCACATGCAATCAATATAAGTGATATGACATGGCCATCATCATCTTGTTCTTGTGATCTCCATCTCCGAAGCACCGTCGTGATCACCATCGTCACCGGCGCGACACCTTGATCTCCATCGTAGCATCGTTGTCGTTACACCATCTATTGCTTCTACGACTATCGCTACCGCTTAGTGATAAAGTAAAGCAATTACAGGGTGTTTGCATTTCATACAATAAAGCGACAACCATATGGCTCCTGCCAGTTGCCGATAACTTCGGTTACAAAACATGATCATCTCATACAATAAAATATAGCATCATGTCTTGACCATATCACATCACAACATGCCCTGCAAAAACAAGTTAGACATCCTTTACTTTGTTGTTGCAAATTTTACGTGGCTGCTATGGGCTGAGCAAGAACCGTTCTTACCTACGCATCAAAACCACAACGATAGTTCGTCAAGTTAGTGCTGTTTTAACCTTTGCAAGGACCGGGCGTAGCCACACTCGGTTCAACTAAAGTTGGAGAAACAGACACCCGCTAGTCACCTGTGTGCAAAGCATGGCGGTAAAAACAGTCTCGCATAAGCGTATGCGTAATGTCGGTCCGGGCCGCTTCATCCAACAATACCGCTGAACCAAAGTATGACATGCTGGTAAGCAGTATGACTTGTATCGCCCACAACTCACTTGTGTTCTACTCGTGCATATAACATCAACGCATAAAACCTAGGCTTGGATGCCACTGTTGGGGAACATAGTAATTTCAAAAAATTTCCTACGCACACGCAAGATCATGGTGATGCATAGCAACGAGAGGGGAGAGTGTTGTCCACGTACCCTCGTAGACCGTAAGCGGAAGCGTTATGACAACGCGGTTGATGTAGTCGTACGTCTTCACGATCCGACCGATCCAAGCACCGAACGTACGGCACCTCCGAGTTCAGCACACGTTCAGCTCGATGACGATCCCCGGACTCCGATCCAGTAGGGTGTCGGGGATGAGTTCCGTCAGCACGATGGCGTGGTGACGACGATGATGTTCTACCGATGTAGGGCTTCGCCTAAGCACCGCAACGATATGACCGAGGTAGAATATGATGGAGGGGGGCACCACACACGGCTAAGGAACGATCACGAAGATCAACTTGTGTGTCTAGAGGTGCCCCCTGCCCCCGTATATAAAGGAGGGAGGGGGGGAGGTGCGGCCGGCACCCTAGGGGTGCGCCTGGGGGAGTCCTACTCCCACTGAGAGTAGGACTCCCCCCTCTTGCCTTGGTGGAGAAGGAAAAGGGGGGAGGGGAATGAGGAAAGGGGGGCGCCGCCCCCCTCCTTGTCCTATACGGACTAGGGGGGGAGGGGGCGAACGGCCTGCCCTGGCCGGCCCTCCTCTTCTCCCTCATGGCCCATGCAGGCCCAATAACCCCCCCCCCCCCGGGGGGGGGGTCCGGTAACCCCCGGTACTCCCGAAAAATCCTGGTTTCTCCCGAAACGATTCGGATATCCAAATATAGGCTTCCATACATCAATCTTGATGTCTCGAGCATTTCGAGACTCCTCGTCATGTACGGGATCACATCGGGGACTCCGAACAACCTTCGGTACATCAAAACATATAAACTCATAATAACACTGTCATCGTAACGTTAAGCGTGCGGACCCTACGGGTTCGAGAACTATGTATACATGACCTAGAACTATTCTCGGTCAATAAGCAATAGCAGAACCTGGATGCTCATATTGGCTCCCACATATTCTACGAAGATCTTTATCGGTCAAAACGCATAACAGCATACGTTGTTCCCTTTGTCATCGGCATGTTACTTGCCCGAGATTCGATCGTCGGTATCTAATACCTAGTTCAATCTCGTTACGGGCAAGTCTCTTTACTCGTTACGTAATGCATCATTCCGTAACTAACTCATTAGCTACATTGCTTGCAAGGCTTATAGTGATGTGCATTACCGAGAGGGCCCAGAGATACCTCTCTGACAATCGGAGTGACAAAACCTAATCTCGAAATACGCCAACCCAACATGTACCTTTGGAGACACCTGTAGAGCTCCTTTATAATCACCCAGTTACGTTGTGACGTTTGGTAGCACACAAAGTGTTCCTCCGGTAAACGGGAGTTGCATAATCTCATAGTTATAGGAACATGTATAAGTCATGAAGAAAGCAATATCAACATACTAAACGATCAAGTGCTAGGCTAACGGAATGGGTCATGTCAATCACATCATTCTCCTAATGATGTGATCCCGTTAATCAAATGACAACTCATGTCTATGGTTAGGAAACATAACCATCTTTGATTAATGAGCTAGTCAAGTAGAGGCATACTAGTGACGTTTATGTTTGTCTATGTATTCACACATGTATCATGTTTCCGGTTAATACAATTCTAGCATGAATAATAAACATTTATCATGATACGAGGAAATAAATAATAACTTTATTATTGCCTCTAGGGCATATTTCCTTCAGTCTTATGTCAATGATATGCAGAAAGATGATCTTTGGACTAAGCTGAAGGCAAATTTCACCCTCCGCCAGAGGAGGACCCGGAGAAGCCAGTTAAAGAGCAATTAATCAAGTCTCATGCTCTTAAGAAGATGGCAGGCCAATTCAGGAGGTGGAAGAATGAGCTGAAAAGGTTAGTCGACAAAGAAGAGACACCAGAATTCATCGGCAAATATGAGAAGATCAGAGATCACTGGCCCGCATTTGTGGCCCACAAGACATCGAAAAAGAGTAAGAAGATGTCGGCGACAAACAAGCAAAATGCTGCGAAGAAGAAGCTTCACCATCGCACGGGGTCAGGTGGCTACCTCAAAGCCCGGCCTAAGTGGGCCAAGGCTGAGAATGATCTGCTTGATAAAGGGATCAAACCAGAGACAATGAACTGGCCAGACCGTTGCCGGACTTGGTTCTTCGGGGCTGGCGGAACCTTGGACCCTGTATCAGGGAAGTGCCTTTGGACGGACGATCAAATGAAAATACCAGTCAAGAGGCTTCAACACTATATCGATGCAGCACAGGAAGAGACGTTCGTTCCAGACAGAGAGAACGACGGGCTCACAATGGTTCTCGGGAATCCTAAGCACCCTGGACGGACACGAGGCACGCCAAGCTCCGTTACGTGGAAGGTTGGGTTTCCGGATGCAGGCGGTTACAAATGCCAGGAGAGGAGGAAGAAAGTGCAGCAGACCGAACTGCAGGTGCTGCACGCAAGGGTATAAGCGATAGAGGAACGAGAAGCAAATCGCAGCAAACGAACTGCCGAAGCTTCCCCCGAAGCTACCCCGCCATCTCAGTGGAGAAGCAGTGTGGCTTCCACCGAGCTGCTTCAGCCAGAGCATGTCTTGACGGCTCCTGCTAGCTACCCCGTGGATGCTATCACGGAGTCTCAAAATTGCCACCTTATGACACAATGGCATATCTTAAAAGTCAAGGTGGCTGTCGGCTCTGTTCGACCTTCTGAACCCGGCGCAACTTTTCACTGTCGTCCGGTTCCAGAAGGATATGCTAGGGTGACGGTGGACGAAATAACGGAGGGATTTGAGGACCTCCAGCTTGACCACCCTACCGGTGAAGGGGAGACTCAGCTGGGTTCTGCTCTGAAGACTCCATGTCTATGGAGGAAGGAGTTCATCAACCTTCTGAACTGGACGCCTCCGCCTCCTCCTCCTCCTCCGGCGAGTCAGGTCACTCCGCCTCCTCCACCACCTCCTCCTATGGCGAGTGACGATTAGGGCACTCAGCCTCCTTCTCCGGCGCATGGCGGCACTCCGCCTCCTTCTCCGCCTACGTCGGCGCGCCAGAGCAGCCAGCAGCCTCCTCCTTCTCTGCCTTGCCAGCAAGGGCGGAAGAGACCCGCCGCCATCCCGGCTGCTCTGGCGCGTCGTAGTCCTTCTCCTCCGCCTCGTAAGCAAGCACGAAAGAAGACAGACGCTGCAACCGCTCTGTCTGCTCTGGCGTCTAGCAGTACAGTCAGAGGCGGGAGGCAATACAGATACGGTCCACCTCTCAAGCCTCTAGAGAAGTTACCGTACGAGACGACCGAGGAGGAAAACGCGAAGATTGTGCGGACCGAAGTGGAGGACTTCTTTGAAGGATTGAAAGCAAAGAGACATCCACCTCCGGAGGAGAAGGTAGATCCTGTGAAAGCAAAGCGCACTATCGATGCCCTGAGGAAACCACCAAAGTCTCCGCCGAAAACCAACTATGAGAGCATTACTGAAAAGGCATATCTCGAAGCGGAGCGGTCGGGAAGTACTGTCAGACATCAAAGGTCAAAAGAACGAGCAGCTGCGAAAAAAATTGCCCAGCTCGGCGAACAAGCAAATCAATTGTGCCCCCCGCTCAATGTGTCTAGCGACATCGTCACTAATGCTCCGGGGACGGTGCCCGGTTAAAGCAATCTTAGAGATTACCTGCCTGATGATGTACATTTTGATTTCATGGAGGTGGACGAACACAGATACGAGTACGGGGAGCCTCTCGTCAAAGATGAAAAATCTCTAACAACGATGATGCGAAGATTCCATAATTGGTGCATGAAAACCTGCAGAGAGTCTGGGGGGACGAATACTTTGTATCTGAGAATTAAAGAGGAGCACGGCCTCATTGGAAATGATATGTAGCCTGTTCCATTTGAGGAGTTCTTCGAGTTCTTCAATCAAAAGGCCCTCGATAAATTAACGGTCTTTTGCTACTCTCTGTAAGTACTATTTCTGTCATTAAGTCTCTATATATAGCTCAGCTCTCTCATTGCATGTATTTATAATTAATTATCCTCACTATATTATGCAGATTGAAGATCGTCGAGTGCAGAAAACAAGAAATGTATGATATTGGATTCATTAACACAAATATCATAGATGAATTTCTGGTTACAAAGAACGCCGAAGAGGCCGAGGCCAACTTGCTACAACCGTTGATCAAAAATCAAAACAAAGATTTAATACTCTTTCCTTACAACTTCGAGTGAGTGTTACTATCATGTGCATATTCGGTTTCCCTTATTACTCGAGCGAGGTTATAGTAATGTAATTGATGAGTTGTGCATGCGTGCGCAGCTTCCACTATGTTCTTCTGGAGATTAAGCTTGAGCGGGGACTAGTAACCGTCTTAGACTCGAGAGGAAAAGATCCTGAAACCTATGCGGACATGACTAAAATGCTCAACAAGTAAGTTCAATCGATCATTATCGCACCATATCGGCAACTTTTTGTTCATTTCATGACATCTCAAGTAATAATAATTATTTTCTTTGTCTTGCACGTTTGGAAACAGTTCACCGCAGAAGCTCCGGGATGCCGAAGGAGCTACGATATACATACCCGAAAGTAAGTACTACTAGCTAGCTAGTTGCGCGCATCTCCCGTTGATTCTATAGCTATACTTTCATCAATGCCATTTATAATGCTTCATTATCAGTTTGATTGACCTTTATTTCTCGTAAAGTGCTTGTGGCAGGAACAAGGGAATGATTACTGTGGATACTACGTGTGCGAGTTCATCTACAACGTGACTTTAAAAAATAAGCGGGGCTACTCTAAAACACAATATGAAGTGCGTAAGCAATAATATTCACAATTTCATTTTATTACACCATCATTTCTGTTGAGTTTCATTCATATATATGTATTAACCCCCTTCTTCAAATTAGACGTGGCAGATGCGAAATGAACTCCTATCACAAGATCGCATGAAAGCAATTCAAGAGGAATTGGCGGGATTCTTTCTTGACCACGTCATCAATAAAGCCGGAGAATACCATGTGGAAGTTGATTTCAATGGCTAGGGGATTGTAAGAGATCTTACATATTGTATATGTATGTAGCCAGTAGCGTCGGATAGATAATACGAAAACTTATTGTTGACCAATCTCTCGGAGAAGGAGAGGTCGATTGATCATTTCTCTCGGTATGCATGACAAACTTCTATACTTAATGGTTTCCTTCATTTTCTTACTAATTAGCATGTCGAGGGCCTCTCTATGTATAGTGCATAGCGTCGACCAAGCACGGACATAAAAGAGGACACTTCTCTCTATTAATTAGCTAGCTAACACAATATATGAAACACCTAAATTAACCCCCCAAAACCACCAATCCCCCTCCCCCTTTAAAAAATAAAAACAAAACCACAACCCCTGAAATGCTGACGCGTGGATGCCTTTTGATCCCGGTTGGTGCCACCAACCGGGACCAAAGGCCCTCCTGTCTGGGCTCGGCGCACCGGCCACGTGGAGGCCCATCTGTCTCGGTTCGTGTTCGAACCGGGACTAAAGTTCTAGAGCATTAGAAACGATCCTTTAGTCCCGGTTCAAGAACCGAGACAAAAAGCCCTTACCAACGGAGCGAACGGGGCTTTTTCTACTACTCCCTCCGTCTAGGTGTGTAAGCCATCTTAGGTTGTGCACCGTGACCGAGGAGGGGAAAACGAGAGTACTTAATGTCCATTTGCTAATTAATAGCATTGCATGCAATGAACTAACCAATGCATGTCGTGTTTGATAGTCTCATGTCATTAAAATCATGCACACTCCACATCTCTTACTGGTTGATATGTCAAGAAACAAGAAATGAGGTAGAATTTAATGCACCGCGCCTAAGAGTTTTGGGAATATTTGGTTTTCGTAAGATGACTTACACACCTAGACGAAGGAAGTAGTGTAAGCACACTCCGCCGTAACCGTAATTAACGACAAGATAACTACACACCAGATCTTTCGCTGGTCTTCTCGCGCTACAAACAGAGCAACGGCACGCGCCAAACCTGGCAGAGCTGCTGCCACGTCCGTGTCGCTGTCGAGCCGCCGTCCACACGAGCGGAGCTTTTTTCTATGCGAATACACACGAGCGGAGCTGACAGTTTGACCCGGTCATAACGGGGAGTATATATGTGTACACTGAAAAATATATATTAAATGCTAATGTAATCTCTTTTTCTTGCGGGAAGTGCTGATGCAATCTTGGGTGTAAACGATTAGTATAATTATTTAAACCCAAATTCTTTAAAGTGCACGCGTACCTTTTAGTCGACCGTGTACACTGACTCATAGTGCATGCATGCGTTAGTTTTTTTGTCTGCTAATGCATATAACCGTGGCATTAAATGCGTTCACACCACCTCTTTAGTGCGGGAACAGACATATTCATGTGTATTTTGAATTTTCAAAAAATCAAAAAGGCATATCTTTCAAACCACGCGTCGGAATTCAAATTTGTTTACACCGTCGGAATCCTCGTGACGAGATCTTTGAAACTAGACCCCGCGTGGGTATGTTTTGACGAATTTTTTTCGATGCCAACTTTGGGGCTATATTGAGCAACCTTTAGTATTGCATATTGCAACTTTAGTACTGCATGATGTAACTTCTTTTAAAACCAATTTTAGAGCTGCATGATCCAACCTTCGATGAGGCTATAACATAGCAACTAATAACCGAGTTTTGTGATGTGCAACTAGTCTAATGCCCCGGTCAATTACCTAGTAGTAGATGTGCAACCCTCCTACCTGCTTGTGAATGCCTACTGTTGGCACACCCTGCCCCATCTTCCCTACCAACGATATGCGCAACTTAGTATGTTGTTCAAGCCAACTATCTATTAGTCGATGTGCAACTCTTTCCCCTCTCTACTTGTGGATATGCAGTTTTGGTTGGCGGGGGCAACAAACGCAGTTGCACATAGTCTTCTAGGCACTTGGCCAGGTAAATGTACGAAGTTTCACATCTCACATGCAGGGGATAGTTGGATGGTGAAAATTCCACATTCACGAGGATAGTGAAAAGCTACATATAGACAGGGCGCTAAAGTTGCAAATCTCACTAGCAGGGGTGGTTTGGACCGGTTGCTAGAACGGAATGAAGGAAATATGCCATAGAGGCAATAACAAATTTGTTATTTTATATTTCCTTATTCATGATATAGGTTTATTATTCATGCTAGAATTGTATTGATCGGAAACTTAAATAGATGTGTGAATATATAAACAAATACCGTGTCCCTAGTGAGCCTCTACTAGACTAGCTCATTGATCAACGAGGTTAAGGTTTTCTAACCATCGACATACGTTGTCATTCGATAACGGGATCACATCATTAGGAGAATTATGTGATGGACAAGACCCATCCATTAGCTTAGCATAATGATCGTTCAGTTTTATTGCTATTGCTTTCTTCATGTCAAATATATATTCCTTCGACTATGAGATTATGCAACTCCCGGATACCGGAGGAATACCTTGTGTGCTATCAAATGTCACAACGTAATTGGGTGATCATAAATATGCTCTGCAGGTATCTCTGAAGGTGTTTGTTGACTTGGCATAGATCGAGATTAGGATTTGTCACTCCGAGTATTGGAGAGGTATCTCTAGGCCCTCTAGGTAATACACATTATAAGCTTGCAAGCAAATGACTAAGGAGTTCACAAGGTGTCGCTCAGATGCTCGACTATGGCATGCTTGTTATTTACTTTATAAGCCCTTTATGTGGTGTCGCTCAGACGCTCGACTGTGGCATGCTTGTTATTTACTTTATAAGCCCTTTATGTGGTGTCGCTCAGACGCCCGACTGAGGCATGCTCGTTATTTACTATCCTTTCGACACGTCTTCAGACATCCGATCGGTGCATTTTATTACTACTCGGTTATTACATATTCATATTGCATATAAATAACCTGCTTGCATGCATCAGGGATTTTATTTTTATGACTGACGTTGTGATCATAGAATGTTTTCAGAGCATGATTCTCGTTGGTTATATTATACCCGTGTTCATAATGTTTCTGAGTACATTCAAATTACTCACTGGCTTGTCCCTGGCTATTGTCTTGGCCAGATTTCTTGCATGCAGAGGAGCGTTGCGGTGACAGCCTCGGAACCTAAGCAATGGTGATAGCAGCCTCGCGAAGATAGGACTTAACCTGGTCAGCTCTTCCTGTGGGAAAATGGAGTCCCATAGACGCTGATGATCCGCAAACCGCTTCCGCCATCAACCACTAAAAACCAATTGTTGTACTCTTAGGCCAGAATGGTCTTGTACCACATATCTTGTATTTTGCTTGGAGTTTCTGTATCAAGTTGGTGCCTCATCAGCTAACAGTAATCCTGGGGCTGGTGAGCACAAGGGCCATTTTCTGGGAAATTATATCCCGAAAATTCGGTCCTGACAAAAACCGCCTAGCCGGAGAGTTTGGCCGATAGCCAAAGCTCCTTTAGCAACAGTGTCGTCTTTAAAGACGGGATGAGGTGTCTCGGTCATGTCTACATAGTTCTCGAACCCGTAGGGTCCGCACGCTTAACGTTTGATGACGATATTGTATCATATGAGTTATGTGATTTGGTGACCGAATGTTGTTCGGAGTCCCGGATGAGATCATGGACATGACAAGGAGTCTCGAAATGGTCGAGAGGTAAAGATTAATATATAGGACGATGGTATTCGGACACCGAAAGTGTTTTGGGGGTACTAGGTACTTATCGGGTCACTAGAAGGGGTTCCGGGAACCCCCGACAAAAGATATGGGCCTTATGGGCCAAGAAGGTAAACACACCAGCCACAAGGGGCTGGTGCGCCCCCATATAGGCTGGCCTAGGAGGAGAAGGAAAGAGGGGAAGGGAAAGGAAAGAGTGGAATAGGAGTCCCCCTTCCTTCCCTCTCTCCCCCCTCTTTCCTCCCCCCTCCAACAAATATGGCAAGGGGGGCGCGGCCAAGGGCATGAGCCCAAGTAGGATTCAGACATACTTGGAGCGCCCCTTGGCCTCTCCCCTCTTCCTCACACCTATATATATGAGGAGGGAGGCGCCTAGCACACACCAAACAATTGCCTAGCCGTGTGGGGTGCCCCTCCATGGTTTATACCCCCGGTCATATTTTTGTAGTGCTTAGGCGAAGCCCTACAAAGATCATTTCACCATCACCGTCACAACGCCGTCGTGCTGACGGAACTCATCTACTACCTCAACATCTTGCTGGATCAAGAAGGCGAGGGACATGACCGAGCTGAACGTGTGCAGAACGCGAATGTGTCGTGTGTTCGGTACTTGATCATTTGAAGCGCGAAGAAGTTCGACACGCTTCCGCTTACGGTCTACAAAGGTACATAGACACACTCTCCCCCTCGTTGCTATGCATCTCCATGGATAGATCATTGCGTGTGTGTAGAATTTTTTTGTTTTCCATGCGAAGATTCCAACATGGAAAACTAGACAACCATGGGGGGCACGATGAAAAGTTGCACATCACTGCTAGACAATTGGTTGTGGCAGTATCCGAAGTTGCACATCCAGTACTAGGAAGTTAGCAGATGCAACAAACAGTCAAAGCACATCCACGGGCAAGGGAAAAATTGCACATCAATTACTAGTCAGTTGGCATGAGCAACAGAAGAAGTTGCACATATCACTGGAAGGGGTAGCTTGAGGGGGTGGAGGTGACATCAGTGGAAACTGCATGTCCACTGGGTAGGAGGAGAGTTGCACATCCACGGTCAGCTAGTTTCACATCGACTACTAGCAGTTGCACAAAACGTGTGACTAAATTGCACAAAAAATTTCATCAAAACATAACCATGCGGGATCTAGTTTCGAAGAGCACGTCAGGAGGGTTCCAACGGTGAAAACAAATCTTAATTTTGATGCGCGGTTTAGAAGTTATGGTTTTTTAAAATTTGTAAATCGTGAATTAAATAGTACAAAGCCATACATGTTCATGCAGTAAAAGAAGGCGTAGCCGTATGCATGTGGATCATTTAATACGCATATTTGTTGGATATTTTTGTTTAACTAGCTGGGACAAGAGGAATCTTTTCTAATCAGGACAAGGGGACAAATACTTTTAGTTAATTTCCGGCCGCCGTGAAGTGCTAGGGTGCCAACGGTTGCTCACTAGACTTGTCCTTATTTAAATCCCAATATCTCCCATGCAGGAAAAATGAAAGCAATAAAATGTTCTCTTTCTCTATTCGGATATGACATGATACAAGTGCAGCTGGCTAGCCTGCTCCCCCCTAACTGTGAGGTTCGGGCACCTATTTTTATTTTCCCTCGGCTCTATCTTTCACCCTCTGATAGGCATGATCCGCATGGATAAAGAGAGAAGGTGAGCTGACAAGGCGTCATGTGAATTGTTTGACCAGCCAAATGGTTGATTGTGGATCCCCCTGACTCTCGCGTCGCTCCTCTCGGGCGACATGGGAGCGGCACCAAACCCTAGCCGCGCGTCTTTCGGTGAAGGTGGTGGCGAGGATATGCTGCCTCACGCTAGTGTGAGGGGCTTCGGAAGCTAGGGCGGCGACCCTGGGTGGAGATGGCGGCATCGATCTCTCCGGTTGATGGCGCTCGCAGGTGTTGGCCGTCCTTCCCGGCCGCATGGGTGGTGTTGGGGATATAACTACTAGGTATGACCCGCCAGAAGGAGCCAGGTTATACCTACAAGCATTCTTGAAGACTGAAGCTCAAGCTTGAAGATGGCGGTTTAGTAAAGGCCCAAAGGCCCAGAGGTGACTTAAGGCCCGTAGTGTTAAACCACCTTATTCATGTAACTTGTACTGTAAGGCAAGAAATATTAAGAGACCGAGCCGGATACAATCTATAAGCCGACTGAGACTCTGTAGAGCCGCTGGGCGTCAACCTCACTATATAAAGGGACGACTCGGCGGCGGTTCAGGGTACGAAACAACAACTCGAGAGCTAGGTCAAGCGATTCTGCTTCCTAGTTATCGAGACATACATAATCCCAATCACAACTAGACGTAGGCTTTTACCTTCACGGTAAGGGGCCGAACTAGTATAAACCTCTCGTGTCTCTTGTCCTGATTAACCCCTTCAAGCTTCCTAGTTGCGATGGATCCACGACTAAGTCCTTTTGCTAGGACATATGACGTGACAATTCCACGACAGGTGGCGTGTAGGGTTGGACCAAAAGCTCGTATAGGTCGCGAGCTTAACGAGTGCTCGATAGTTCGGCTCGTTAAGCTCGTAGCTCGCTTCTTAATGAACAAAGCCAATCATTGATTTCAGCTTGTTAAGCTAACGAGCTTTGCGAGTAGCTTGTTAAGCTCGATAGTAACAACACAACACATATTTTCATCTTACGTGACAAACTTTTTGTAGCACCTAAGCCTATCTATTCAATCTAATTGACATATGAGGCAACAAACTACTGCATTTCTTTTTGTAGTCACCATATTTCATCTTGAAGACCATACCCACACATTCATCCTGTATATCATAACACATTATAATCTGTGAACGAGCACTCACGAGCTTAACGAACTTCAAACGAGCCGAGCCGAGCAGGGTTTTATGCTCGTTAATCTTAACGAGCTTAATGAGCCAAGCCTTAACGAGCACGAGCTTAACGAGCCGAGCTGCTCATTCATCCACTCACTGGCGTGAGGGCGGCGAGGCCTTGCTGCAGCGTCGGGCGACTCTTCTTCCTCCCAGGCCCTTCCCCTTGTGGTGGTATCTTCTCGCCGGTCTGGTGGCTGGCCCATCAGATCTGGGCTTCAAGGATGGGGTGGTGGAGGCTTGGAACGGGGGAAACCCCTGGTCGATTTCGCATCGACCTTGACGCCGGCGGCGCTCCGATGTCATTTTCCCTCTTGAGGGCGGGTCAAGCTTCCCGGTCCGTCCCCTTCCTCCTCCTTTCTTCCCCGGGCAAAAGCTTTGGCCTTCTTGTCAGACGGTGGAGGCGTTCTGGCGTCTTGGTCCTCCCTAGAGGTGCCATTCGAGGGAGGGTTAGGGGTTGTGGGCCTGGTGCATGGTGGTGGGTGGCGACAGCGATGCTCTCGGGTTCCCTGATTGTCGGTGTTAGTGGTGACATGTGGGTCCTTCTGCATCCGTTTGTGGCTCCTCGCCTTGGTCGCTGGTTGGTTGTCGGCCGGTGATGGGCGTCCGCGTGTTCGACAAGGTCTGGACGAAGGGGAGATAGTGGTCTCCTCTCCGGCAGTGGCCCACGGTTCTTTCACCAAGTGATGTAATAACTCATTATGATGTAAAAACAATCTCTAAATTGCTACTATATGGAAACTTGTATCATGGTGTATGAATACGACATAAAATAAAAAAGAAATATAATACATAATAATAGTAGTAGCACGGGTGGAGAGGCGCGCTGCTAGTAACTACCAGTAGCGTGTTCTCTATAAAGCGCTACTGCTACGTAGGTATAGCAGTAGCGCTCGTTAACCAACGCTACTGCTACCCTTTAGCTGTAGCGCCGCAGCCCCAAAACCAGTGCTACTGCTAGCCTTTTTCCTAGTAGTGAATAGGCCCAACCCATAGGAGAGATACACCTAGTTAGCCCGATGCACGCTGTAGACTAATCGCTTCGTTACCCTAAACACCGCCAATCGCTTTTCTATCTCCAAAGGGCCACCGTCCCTCTCTCTTCTCCCAGGTGCCAGCCTTGGTCTCCTTTCTTCCTAATGAATTGATACAATCCCCCGAGATCGAAGGACTCCAAAGATGCAGATTAATGGATTTTTATTTGTCCTTCTATCTATCTAATTCTCCCTCCGTTCAGAATTAGTCATTGTGGGGGTTTAAAAATTTAAACTATGAAACATTTACAAGAAACCCCCTGCACATCTTCAAATTGTACAAAAATAGACCACGACAGGCGTGCGTGGCACGTGCATGAAGAATCGACCGCCGGTGAGGCTACAGGCCAGTGGAGCTCCGACCGCCGGCCTGAATCCCGATCATTATCCCCTGGCAAAAATCTCATTATCCCCTGGATCAACAGAATCGAGGCCATCTCCACCCACCACGACCGCCACTGCCCCCACGAGCTCGACGCTGATGGGCGACCTCAGTCCTCCCTAAGCCAGTCCAAGCTCTGACGTGCCGAGAGCTACGCCTGCCTCAAGCCATGCTTGTCGGAAAGCCACAGATCAACTGAATCGCTGCCGTCCCCTCCGAATCTGGTCGCTGCTTGCCGCCGCTGAAGCTCGTCACGGTAGCTCCTTCGGTGAACAAAAAATGGCGGCGCTCGTGCTTCTGCTTCTGCTTCTGCAACCGGTCGAGCTCATGCTCCTGCTTCTCCCCAGCAGCCGGTGGAGCTCGAGCTGCTGCTGGTTCCCTGCCTTCGAGTTCTTCTCTGAAGAAGTTACAGGTTGCTGCTGCTACTCCTTGCTCTGAAATTGTTGCTCTAAAAAGTGTCCCCTTCCGATTTTCATTACTGAAAACCAAGCTTACAAAGTTCAAAGGACGAGCAGCAGAAAACAGGTTCACAACATTACATAAGACGAAAGAAAACTGGCCAAAAGGACCAACACAGGCCCAACATGAACAAGGTCCATCAACACATCTAAACAGAGTCATAGACTTAATAACTAACGACTAGCAGGCACAAAAGGACTTGGAACAGCAGCAGCAGATGAAGGATTTGCAGCCATCATCTAGGGGAGCCTCGCCACATTGATTCGCCATCCCTACCCAACTATGTACACCTCACTTGCTGCCCGTTCTAGAACTCTTGCCCCCAGTTCCAACATTTTTTTTGGTGGCTCCTTTGTCTGCAAAATGGACCAATCAAGCAACCATCGAACCATTAGTTTGATTATCTGGAAAGGATCATTAATCCTTTTTCTCTCAAAGACAATTGCATTTCTACATTTCCAAATTGCCCAGAATAAAGCAGAAACCCCTATCATCACCATTGTCTTGTCTTCTTTATTGAATTTATTAATCCACCCCCCAAAACAATCTTTGACACTTAACGGACTGGACTTCAGACCACAAACGCATCGGACCAAACTCCAAAGCAGAGAGGCCGTAGAGCATGTGAACAACAAATGATCAATTGATTCATCTTGTCCACAAAACACACATTCTTTCTCTTCTTTCCACCCCTTTTTGAGTAAAACATCCCTAGTCAAAATGCTCTTTTTATTCACTAGCCACAAGAAGACTCTTATTTTAGCAGGAACTTTGATTTTCCACAAATATTTCTGTGGAAATTTCATCCCTGACGTGATCAATTCCTTGTATAAAGACTTAACAGAATTTTTTTTATCAGCAGTGAGGGTCCATTCAATCTTATCTTTTCCTCCATTCATTTTAATTGTTTCACATCTACTTTTTAAAGCATTCCACAACCCTAAAGTTTCTCCATGCAAAGTTCTTCTAAATTTAAAACCCTTCCATCCTTTTTGGATGGCCTCATACACAGTAATTTTATGATCAAAGCAAATGTCATATAATCTAGGGTAGGCATCTTTTAGGGGCTTGTCATCCACCCAAGTATCCTCCCAAAACCTAATGTTCTTCCCCTCCCCAGGCACTTTCTTCACAAATTTGTAGAAGATATTCTTGATGTTCAGAAGACTAGTCCAGAACTGGGAGTCTCCAGGTTTTTTCTCTACCAAAGCTAGACATTCATTCTTCCCATATTTTTCTTTCAAGACATCTTGCCACATCCCCTCCTCTGTTTCCATTTTCCAAAACCATTTAGCCAATAAGGCTATGTTCATTATTTCCAAATTCAAAATCCCTAGCCCCCCCCACCCCTTTGGGTAGGCAGCATTCTTTCCAGTTAACTAAGTGATATTTTCTAATATTCTCATCTTCTTGCCATACCAGTCTTGCCCTAAAAAAATCAGCTTTTTTAATGATTCCCGGAACAGCATAGAAGGACATCATAAACAAAGGAATATTAATCAGGCAAGCTTGCACCAGGGTGATCCTGCCAGCAATAGATCCCAGCAGTTTCCCCTGCCAACATCCACATCTTTTCTCAATTTTGTCTGTCACACAACTCCAATGTGTGCTCCTGATCCTGGAATCAGATACAGGCATTCCTAAATACCTAATGGGTAGATCTCCCATTTTACATGTTAGTATTTCTTGGTAGAGTAATTGTTTTCCTTTAGCCTTACCAAACAACATCAACTCACTCTTATGAAAGTTTATTTTTAGCCCAGACATCTGTTCAAATGCCCCCAAAATGAATTTGAGGTTTCTTACACTTGCTTCATCATCTTTGATCAAGAAGATAGTATCATCAGCATATTGCAACATATTTACCCCCTTGTTTTCATTTCTACCCAGGACTCCCTTAACCACGTCCATTTTTAGGGCATTATTCATTAAAATTGCTAGGGCATCTGCAGCTACATCAAATAGCAATGGTGACATAGCATCTCCCTGTCTCAAACCTTTATAAGTCTTGAAGAAAGGACCAATTTCATCATTGACCTTGACTCCTACATGCCCCCTCTCATTGTTTCCATCACCCAGTCACACCATTTATCAGGAAAGCCTTTTTGTTTTAGCATCTGTATAACAAAGGGCCATTTAATTTTATCATAGGCCTTTTCAAAATCAACTTTAAAAACAAGAGCATCTTCTTTATCTTTATGAAAAGTGTTCAGAGCTTCATGCACAATAACAACTCCTTCCATAATGTATCTTCCCTTGATGAATGCAGTTTGTGTTCTGGAGATGACAGGTGCAACACATTTTGTCAACCTATTCATCAAAACTTTTGTAATAATTTTGAAACTCACATTTAGCAAGCATATAGGCCTGAATTTTTGTATTTGTTTGGCATCATTGGTTTTAGGAACCATGGTAATAATGCCATAGTTAAGCCTGACAATATTGATATCCCCCCTGGCAAATCCCACTTAACCAGATCCCAAAAATCCCGATAAAAATCAGCAGGGAATCCATCAAGTCCTGGGCTTTTGTTTCTTTTCATACCAAAAACTACCTGATGAATTTCATTTAAGGAAAAGGGGGACAATAATTCCTCTTTGTCCTGGGCAGATATTTTTTCCATTTCTATATCCCTCAAGGATATGTTAGATTCCTCAGGATGTCCAAAAAGATATTTATAAAATTTAGTGATATACTCCATCAGATGGCTATCCCCTTCTATGATCCCTTCCTCTTGTTCTAAAGAGATTATTCTATTTTTCCTTCTCCTCCCATTCACTTTTGCATGATAGTATCTAATGTTTCCATCTCCATCTTTTATCTCTTTGTCTTTATATCTCTGCATCCACTTCATTTCCTCTTGTGTCATGATTCTTTTCAATTGCATTGTAAGCTCTTTTTGCTCAGTTCTTTCTACAGCAGTCATGCCTATTTTTTCTGCTCTCTTATCAATATCATCCAATTCTTTTATGATTTCTATTCTAATTTTTTTTGTACCAAGCATCCATATTTTTATTCCACCCCTTAGCTTTTCTCCTCAATTCTCTCATCCTTGACTGCCATCTGTCCAACACATCTCCTCTAAATCTTTTATTCCAGGTTTTATAAATCAGCTCCTTAAAGTCTTCTCTCAACGACCATCCATTTCATATCTGAAAGTGTATCTAATCATATGTGTTTCCCCTCTATCTAAAAACATGGGAGTATGATCAGAAATCTCCCTAGCCAAGGCTTGCAATATAGTCAATGGATATTTTTCTTCCCATGCATGACACATCAAAACCATGTCCAGCTTCTCATAAGTAGGATCCTCCTGGTTATTGGCCCAACTGTATTGTCTTCCATTTAAAGGAAGTTCTCTTAATTCAGCTTGTTCAATTATAGCATTAAACATAAAGGACCATTGTTCATTTATTATAGGTTTGTTTTTCTCTTTATTGTTTCTGATGATGTTGAAATCCCCCCCAACCAAACAGGGCAGAGGATTGTAATGATATAATCTAGCTAATTCAGCAAGGAAACTAGCTTTCCCTTCCTTCTGTGCATCCCCATAAATTGTGACTAAGTTCCAATGCATTTTAATATTCTTGTCAAAAAACAGAACTCTTAGGAAATATTGTCCTTTTTCAATATGCTCAATATCAAACATATCTTTATTAATGCCCACTAGGATTCCCCCAGACATACCTCTAGGGGGATTCCAACACCATTGGTAATTTTTCCCCCCACATAGATTATGTAATTCATTTTTTGTGAAGTCTTGCTTGATTGTCTCAGAAATCCCCACAAAGTCTAACTTATGATCTATGATCATTTCTCTAATATATCTTTTTTTGTGATCTTGCCCAATGCCTCTTACATTCCAGAAAATCCCTTTCATTTTGAGTAGTTTTCTATTTTTTATGTCTCTTCTACTCAAGAATCTCCTATTTGTCCACCCAAATCCAATATATTCCACGGTTTAAAGACTAATTAGCCTTCTTTCCTTTTTTCCTTCTCAAAACCCCAATCCCAATAGATTGCTTCACACAGCTCATTGCTGGTGAGCTTTTTTTGCCTCCTTTCTTCCCAGAGAAAATCCCCTTAAGGTTTTTATACTGTTGCTCCTCAATCTCAACATCAGAGTGTTCCAAATCAGAACATAAATAATCTAAATCCACATCTCCAGTATTTATGTATACTGGTGTGTCTATATTCCCTTCCATTGTTCTTTTTGTTCCACCCTCCTCATCTAAGTTTTCTCTTTTAACACTTTGGATGTATATCTCTCTTCTGGCCTTCTCCATTTTGTTGATAATATCTACATTCTTTTCAATCATATCAATAGAGCACCCTAAATCAATCCCTACCATAGAGCTGATTTGTAACAATGAGGGGTTAGCAAATACAGAAATAGAATCCTTACCATAATTATCTCTTTCTTCAGCTCTGATTTTAGCCATCTCTTCTATTTTCTGATCTTCTTTTTCCTTTGTTCCTAAGACTCCTTTTTATCTCCACTTCTTTCTCCTCCCCCTCTTTTTCTGTGACCTCAGCACCATGTAGGTCTGCCATTTTCTCACCCAGAGTACCTATTGATTCCTGACTGGCATTATAGTTAGTTGGTTCATTATATTTCCCAGATTCACTTTCACTTTTTCTGTGTTGGTTTTCTTTCTCATAAGCTTCCAGATCCATGTTAGCCAGCTCCATTTCATACTGTTCCCTGTCAACTACTTCTTGGATTAACTTTTTGATCTCCTCTTGTTGATGGTTGATCTTAGTCTGCATAGTATATTGATTTTCCTCAAGCTCTTTAATTTTCTGCTCAACTTTAGCCCACAATGCTTGATGTCTATCTTTATCCTCTTCCAGGATCTTGATCTTATTGAACATAATGTCATTCTCTTTCTGCCACTTCCTTTTCTCAGCTTGCATTTCATCTTGCCATTGTATCATACTCTCCTCCATTTGTTTCTTCATTTTGTTCATTTTCCCATCCACTTCCTCACTTTGTTTGAGAGACAAACATCCCAATGAAATGCTCCTATGTTCATTCTCCTCCACCCTGGTTCTCTTCCTGTTCTCTATATCCCCATCCCCATCTTATAGATTATGTATGTTTTCATTTTTCCTCTTATCCTCCTTATACCAGCAAACTTCTATTACCTTCTCTATTTCCACCCCAATCCTGAACATGAGTAGATCAGGGGCAGTGATTTCCACATGAGGTGGTATTTTCTCCACATCTCTAATCCCACATTTGACCCTCACTTTTTCTTCATTGACTGTGTCCATGTCCACTTCCAGTACAGGCCTCTCTGCTTTGGAGTTTGGTCCGATGCGTTTGTGGTCTGAAGTCCAGTCCGTTAAGTGTCAAAGATTGTTTTGGGGGGTGGATTAATAAATTCAATAAAGAAGACAAGAAAATGGTGATGATAGGGGTTTCTACTTTATTCTGGGCAATTTGGAAATGTAGAAATGCAATTGTCTTTGAGAGAAAAAGGATTAATGATCCTTTCCAGATAATCAAACTAATGGTTCGATGGATGCTTGATTGGTCCATTTTGCAGACAAAGGAGCCACCAAAAAAATGCTGGAACTGGGGGCAAGAGTTCTAGAACGGGAAACAAGTGAGGTGCACACAGCTGGTCAGGGATGGCGAATCAATGTGGCGAGGCTCACCTGGATGATGGCTGCAACTCCTTCATCTTCTGCTGCTGTTCCAAGTCCTTTTGTGCCTGCTAGTCGCTAGTTATTAAGTCTATGACTCTGTTTAGATGTGTTGATGGACCTTGTTCATGCTGGGCCTGTGTTGGTCCTTTTGGCCTGTTTTCTTTCGTCTTATGTAATGTTGTGAACCTGTTTTCTGCTGCTTGTCCTTTGAACTTTGTAAGCTTGGTTTCAGTAATGAAAATCAGAAGGGGAAAACCCTTCTTTGATAAAAAAACAGATGATGTGGGAGTGTGGTCTCTCTCCCGTTCGGCCATTTCCCTGCTATATCAGTTATCCTACAATCTCAGCAGGATATCAATGCTAATTCTTCCATTGTCAATTATCCTAGTCAAAACAAGACTAGACTGCTCTAGCTAGCTTTGCTAGTATGTGATGTCTGCACAATCAGATGTGAATGCAGCAAATCAACACAGAGGAGCAAATGATAGGATATACTTCCAGTCATTTCTTCTGTACTATTTTTAGCGTCGAGCCAATATCAGAAAAAAATAGGAAGAGAACTGTAATTCAGCTATTGCACTCCTAATAATAGCTCAATACCATATCAATTTCTTCCAATGTCAATTATCCTAGTCAAACAAGACAAACCTGGTCTAGCTAGTCTGATGATTGCACAACAATAAGCAAGATGAAGAGGCAACAATGAAAATAGAGCAGCAAATGCTGAATTATAGAGGGCAATTCTTCTCTTTCTGTTGGGTTGTGTACTATTTTTAGCGTCGAACCAATATCGAAAAAAATTAAGAGGGCTGTAATTCAGCTATCGCATTCCTACTAATAACTCAACACCATATCAATTTCTTCCATTACCAATTATTATCCTAGTCAAAACAGGACTAGCCTGGTCAAGCTGGTCTGATGATAAGCAAGATGCAGAGGCAACAATCAACAGAAATGATATGATATACCTCCTCGTCGTCGTCATCCTTCTGCAAAACAAATCTATTACCTAAATTGAAGCAAGCAAGCAAACAAACAAATCTGCAACACCAGTAGCTAGAGAATGCTAATCTTTATTTAGGTTTTGTAGCTGGAGTATGTGACAAGTGGCACTTGGAAATGCACACTTGATGTGAAGCTAGTGATTCTTGCTTAGCTGTGGCTCACTTGCAAAAGTCCAAAGTATCTGCAATCCAAAGTATACTGCCACAAGAAGTATTTCTGTATACTGCCACAACAAGTTTACAATCAGCGATTAATGTTCACCGCAAGTTTTTTATTCCAGTAAAATGACATGTTCAGACTGGTCAATAAAACAGTAGCAGTTGTATTTATCTTGACCAGAATGTTCTTTTTTATTGGATCATGAACAGTTACCTGAGCAAGTGCTTCACCGCCGCAATGATGTTTGGGATTGATCTCAACACGAGTCCTCAACAAGATGATGCCTCGGAACCTGCAGATCAACTGGAAGAACACAACAGTCAACAACGATACAATAATGGAGAACCGGTCAATAATGAAGCAACAGGTACTACCTCCAAAACTTTTGCATTTTTATTTTCATTTTCATGATCTACTCCTATTATTTGCAATAGCTACTCCTTATCTTTTGCTCCTTATTTGACAGAGGAGTAAACTTTTGCTCCTTATCTTTACCATTCTTGAGAAGCTATTTACTTGACTATCCATGAACATATTTTGCAAATGGAGTAGATGACTTATCTTTTGCTCCTTATTTGACATGGGAAGAATCAAGTGGTGTAGAGGAACCAATTCATGAAGAAGCGAGTGGTGTAGAGGAAGCAGTTCATGAGGAAGCAAGTGCTGTATAGAAACCAATTCATGAGGAAGGCAGAGAACTCACAAATGAGGAGAGATATGGTATTTATTTTGCACTCATGGTGATCAAGACCCAAAATGGACAAGTTCTGAAAAAAGACAAGGAGGTCATTGCTAGCCTACTCGATACAACCATAAGAACTATTGAGAGAATATGGGAAAGAGCTCTTAAATAGATTGAACAAGGGAAGAAAGTTGATGTCTCAAATCAAAAGCCAGGTAGAGTTGGCCGCAAGCGGAAAGATTTGGATCTGTCGAGGGTGGTGACAATCCCATTGAACAGAAGGAGAAAATTGTGAGGTCTGTCAAAGGCATTGGGTGTAAGCTGCACGACCTTACACTCAAGGTTCAAGTGGGGTCATTTGAGGCGTCACAGTAGTAAGGTGAGGGCCCACATAAACCTATCCAATATTGTAAAGATATTGAAATGGTGCTTGTCTATGTGTGAAGATTATTGGTCTGCGACACGGGAATTAGACAACATAGCCTACATGGACGAAAAGTGGTTCAACATGACCGGGGAGGTGAATAACTACTATTTGCTTCCCGGAGAACCTAACCCCTTGTGCACCTTGCATCATAAGGATAGCATCACCAAGGTGATGTTTCTCACTGCCATGGCTAAACCAAGATACAGAGAAGGTGGTGAGGTCACATTTGATGGAAAGCTCGACATCTGGGCTTTTGTCACAGAGTCTCCTACTCAAAGAACGAGTGAAAATAGAGATAAAGGGACGCTCGAGCTCAAATCATTGAAAGTCACACAAGATGTAATGAGGTATTACATGTGTGAGAAACTTATTCCTGCGATCCAAGAGCGCTGGCCGGATGGAGATGGACGAACAATCTATGTCCTACAAGATAATGCCACACCACATATTCTTCTCTATGACCTGGTTTTTCGACAAGTCGTAGAACATACTGATTTGGATATTAAGTTGCTTCAATAGCCTCCAAACAGTCCCGACATGAACATTCTTGATCTCTGCATATTCAGGTCTGTCCAGTCCCACACCGATAGCAGAGCACCTCAAAGCATCAGGGAACTGATAGAAGTTGTGGAGGAGGAACATCGAAAATACCCGATTGATAAGCTAGATAGAAGCTTGACGCTGCAGTCATGCATCCGAGAGGTAATGGGAAAGAAAGGAGTGATAGACTGCTCGATCCCTCACATGAGCAAGGAACACCAGCAGACAAAAGGACGGCTTCCTATAGCTCTATCTATCGACCGTGAGCTAGTTGAATAGACCATAGACTTTATAGAAGAAGCAGAAGCAATCTTAGCAGCAGAAAAAGAGCAGAAGCAGCAGGAAAAGAGCAGCAAGAAAAGAGCCGCAGCAGCCTTCAAGAAGCAGAATCACCCTTCGAATACCATCAGCCTCCAACCAGCAGGAAAAGAGAATCAGGAGCCTTTCAAGGAGCAAAAACACCCTTCGAGTACCAGCAACCTCCAAGCAGTAGGAAAAGAGAACCAAGAGCCTTCAAGCAGCAGAAACACCCGAGTACCAACAGTCTCCAAGAAGCAGGAAAAGAGGAGAAGCAACCTTCAAGCAGCAGGAAACGAGCATGAGCAGCCTCCGAGCAGCAGGAAAAGAGCAGCCACCTCCTTCAAGTGGTAGAAACACCCTTCGAGTACTAGTAGCCTCCAAGCAACAGGAAAAGAGAACCAGGAGCCTTCAAGCGGCAATAAAAGAGCACCAACAGCCTCCAGGCAGCAGGAAAAGAGCAGCTCTTCTTTACTTGGGGTCAACTAGTGCTAGAATCAACTGACAATCGATTCATCTATTCTCTACTGTTGGTTATATTGTGTATTCTGAAGGTACTCCCCATGTTGTCACTCAAATCACCGGCATCATCCCCATTTGAGATGCTCAGGACTCGATTGGGGAATTAAGCAAGGGTAGTCAGATGATTACCCTTGACACTGAAAGAGTAAAACAAAGTAACTCTGTTTTGTCGATAATTACTTGACATTAACTTGCTTTTTACTCCTGGAACAAAGTTACTCAAGTTTGCATACTCAAGTTTCTCAACTTACTGGATTACATGGTGCATATACTCCTGGAGTAGGTTCAGCAAAGTGTTTTTAAATAGAGGTATCAGTACACTAGCTGGATTACACTATCAGCACACTAGCTGGATTCCCCAAAATACTTTCAGTAAACACACATTCAAGCAGATTTGCTTGTCCTACTCCTGCACATTCAAGCAAATTTGGTGTACTCAAACTTACTGCAAGAATTAACTGAAATTTGTGTGATAACTGAGTTAACTGAATTTTCAGTAACTTAATTAACTGAATTTAGGAGTACACCAAATAGAGAGCATGACTGAATTTAGGAGTATCTCTGAATTTAACTGAATTAACATCTGACTAATTATATCTACTCCAAATAGAGGGCATGACTGAATTTAAGAGCATCTCTTAATTTAACTGAATTAACATATGACTAATTATATCTACTCCAAACAGAGAGCATGACTGAATTTAGGAGCATCTCTAAATTTAACTGAATTAACATCTGAGCATGACTGCAGCATGACCTTGAGTTACTCCATGGCTGGCTGGCAACTCCTCCTAACCTTGCATCCGCACCTTGAACTTGTCATCTCAGGAAAGAACATGTCTTGCAGCTGCGTGCGTGAGGTAATGCAGGAAAGAACATGTCATCTCAGGGAATGGAAGGGAAGGGAAGGGAAGAAAAGAAGAAATCCAAGAGAAGAGGAGAAGGGGGCGGACCTAACATAGGACATGGAGAGGACGATGAGGGTGACGCTTCTCTGATGCTCCAGCGTAGGCGGTGTCCTCCCTCTGCTTCAATCAGATGCACGCCTACTGCACCACATCGTCCGTCGAAGCAGCGGCACCTAAGGCAAGCGCACCAAGGAAGGAGGTCTCCCTGAAGCTCGCGGCCACCGGCGCCAGGAGCTTGGCGGCAGTGAAGGCCTCACATCGACGGAATCTGTCGCCGGCTTGAACTCAAAGGTCCAAGCTTGAACTCAATCCTTCGCCGGCTTGAACTCAAATGCCCAAGCCTGAACTCAATCCCTCGCCGCGGGAAGGAGGAGAGGAGCGCAGCAAGGCCACCAAAGGTGGGGGAGGAGAGCGCGGCGACATGATAGAAGGTGGGGGTGGGGGGAGAGCGCGGCAGTGAGCCGGAGAAGAGGACCGAGCGGGCCACGGCAGCCAACAGGACAAGAGAGAGAGAGAGCGAGGACCGCGGGTTCGGTCGGAAATAGATGAAGGGGATTTTTGCAAAAATACCGTCGCGACGACTAATTCCGAATGGAGAGAGTAAGTACCCTAAGGCAAAGGGCCATGCGTTGACGATGACGATGGAGCGTCGTAGGGTGCAGCAGCGATGGGGATGCAAGGGCCGAGGCTGGCAGTGGAGTCGAACTATCCAACTGTTTTCAGGTTGCATACCGTTCATGTAATTTTTGTAGCAATTCATTGTCTAACTACTATTTAAGATTCTAATGAAGTGATAATTAGACTTTTTTTTATTCTTTTGCAGTACACTAGCATGGCGGAGATATCTTAATAATTGCTTAAAGTATCGCTTGAATTTTGATGGATGGGGATTTTGGGGTTCTTCTAATTTACTAAAAAATTGAGTCGAGGAGCCAGGACTCAGGTGTTGTCTCTCTCCTTTCTTATAAAATGTTGCCAGAATGACCACTCTTGCGGTTTCTTGGAGCTCATGTTCTATAATTATATATTCATTAGCACATGTGCCCATGCATTGCAACAGGAGAAACAACAGAATTGTATCCGCAAAACACGTTCAGTTCACGCAAACTTTGATCTTAACAAAGATCCATGGGAACATCACTAAAAAAGTTTTAGTGTGGTACTAATGATACGCATCTAATTAATTGTTCCTGTCTTGTCAAGCATCTCATCAAAATCTTAAAAGAAAATATTTTCCTCGAAAAAAAATCTTTTAAACTTTGTAATCATTTATTAAGAAAAAACATAATATTTTCTTTACCATCACAACAATTATTTGTTCAAAATGTCAGCTCGGTTCGAGGGGCTCGAATTCCACCATGTGGCTCGAGAAAACAATCAAATGGCGGATATCCTCGCCCGCATCGGCGCTAAACGCGACCCTGTCCCACCTAATATATTCTTGGAAAGACTGTTCAAGCCATCCGTGGTATGGGAAGGGGAGTCTGGCAACACTAGTCCGGCTCCGAATACAAACCCAGATTCCAAACTATCTGGCGTAATCGGGGGCTCCGCCACCGAAATAACACCTTCGGCCCACGAAATCATGGATGTAATCTCCCTGTGGACCGAGCCTTTCTTGGCCTACCTAAATAGGCAGGAGCTCCCCGAGGACCACAATGAAGCACGTTGTATTGTGCGGCGTTCCAAGGCCTACAAAGTCCATGAGGGAGAACTCTATAAGAAAAGTGCCACCAGAGTGCTCCAAAGATGCATCTCCAAAGAGGAAGGGTGGCAGCTCTTGGTTGAAATCCATGCCGGACTCGGCGGACACCACGCTACGGCTCGGGCACTTGTCAGCAAAGCCTTCCATATAGGTTTTTATTGGCCGACAGCCCGGGCAGATGCACAGGACCTTGTCCAACATTGCGTCGGTTGCCAACTCTTTGCCAATCAGAGCCATATGCCCCCTACCGCTCTCCATACAATCCCCATAACCAGGCCCTTCACGGTCTGGGGGCTGGATATGGTCGGACCTCTTAAAGGGGGAAGTCATAAGAAAAAATACTTATTGGTCATGGTGGACAAGTTCACCAAATGGATAGAAGCCAAAGCAGTTAAAACGGCCGAATCCGGACCAGTGATAGACTTCATATCAGGGGTTGTACACCGTTACGGCGTCCCCCACGGCATCATCACTGACAATGTCTCAAACTTCACAGCCGATGAAGTGAAAACTTGGTGCGGCAATATGGGCATTAAGCTCGATTACGCCTTCGTCTATCATCCACAAACAAACGGCCAGGTCGAACGTGCAAATGGTCTCATCATGAGCAGCATCAAACCCAGACTAGTGCGATCCTTGACAGAATTGGACACGCACTGGGTCGAGGAGCTCGACTCCGTACTCTGGGGGCTGCGGACCACGCCGAATTGCACCACCGTATACACACCATTTTTTATGGTGTACGGTGCAGAAGCAGTACTACCCTGCGACATAATCCATGACTCACCTCGCGTGCGCATGTACGAAGAGAAGGAAGCCGAGCTAGATCGACAGGATAAATTAGATGCCCTGGAGGAGGAGCGCGACGTCACAAAAGCCCGTTCCACATTCTATCAGCAGCAGGCTCGAAGGTATCAAAGCAGAGAAGTGCGGGCCAAAATTATAACGTTGGCGAACTTGTTCTACGCCTAGCAGAGAAGAAAAAGGACAAGCTCAAACCTAAGTGGGAGGGTCCCTTCATCATTGATAAAGTTCTCACCGGAGGAGCGTACCACCTGCGCAATGCATCCGATAGCAGACTCGAGACGAACCCATGGAACGCGGCCAGACTCCGGAGATTCTACGCCTAGTGCCGAACTCTGTGTTTGTCTCCTTACCCCCGCTCTTTTAATTATGTACCCCTTCTTCCTTTCTCGCCATTTTTCCTTTCTTCACACAAAGTATTCAATACAGTGCGGATGCTCGGATCACTCCGGCCGCACTACGTGTGTTCACCATACCTGGGGGCTTCCTATACGGAAGCTAAATATAATTACTTTTATGGCTTCTGTCGGTGTCAAAACCGGCAGATCTCGGGTAGGTGATGTCTACTACACAACCTTCTTCTTGTAGACGTTATTGGGCCTGCAAGTGCACAGGTTTGTAGGACAATAGCAAATTTCCCTCAAGTGGATGACCTAAGGTTTATCAATCCGTAGGAGGCATAGGATGAAGATGGTCTCTCTCAAACAACACTGCAACCAAATAACAAAGAGTCTCTTGTGTCCCCAACACACCCAATACAATGGTAAATTGTATAGGTGCACTAGTTCGGCGAAGAGATGAAGATACAAGTGCAAAATAGATAGTAGATATAGGTTTTTGTAATCTGAAATAATAAAAACAGCAAGGTAACTAATGATAAAAGTGAGCGTAAACGGTATTGCAATGGTAGGAAACAAGGCCTAGGGTTCATACTTTCGCTAGTGCAAGTTGTCTCAACAATAATAACATAGATAGATCATATAACAAGCCCTCAACATGCAACAAAGAGTCACTCCAAAGACACTAATAGCGGAGAACAAACGTACAGATTATGGTAGGGTACGAAACCACCTCAAAGTTATCCTTCCTGTTCTATCTATTAAAGAGTTCGTAGTAAAATAACATGAAGCTATTCTTTTCGCTCAATCCATCATAGAGTTCATACTAGAATAACACCTTAAGACACAAATCAACCAAAACCCTAATGTCACCTAGATACTCCATTGTCACCTCAAGTATCCATGGGCATGATTATACGATATGCATCACACAATCTCAGATTCATCCAACCAACATAAAAGTACTTCAAAGAGTGCCCCAAGCTACTACCGGAGAGTCAAGAATGTCTGCCAACCCCTATGCATAGGTTCCCAATGTCACGAAACCCGCAAGTTGATCACCAAAACATACATCAAGTGGATCGTAAGACATACATCAAGTGTTCTCATAAAAGACTCAATCCGATAAGATAACTTCAAAGGGGAAACTCAATTCATCACAAGAGAGTAGAGGGGGAGAAACATCTTAAGATCCAACTACAATAGCAAAGCTCGGGATACATCAAGATCGTGCCATAGAGGGAACACGAGAGAGAACATGAGAGAGAGAGAGATCAAACACATAGCTACTGGTACATACCCTTAGCCCCGAGGGTGAACTACTCCCTCCTCGTCATGGAGAGCGCCGGGATGATGAAGATGGCCCCCGGTGATAGGATCCCCCTCCGGCAGGGTGCCGAAACAGGGTCCCGATTGGTTTTTGGTGGCTACAGAGGCTTGCGGCGGCGGAACTCCCAATCTAGGTTCTATTCTGGAAGTTTTTGGGTACATAGGTATATATGGGTGCAGGAAGTACGTCGGTGGAGTTACGGGGGTCCCACGAGGCAGGGGGCGCGCCCAGGGGGGCACCCTCGTGAGCACCTCCCGTATCTCCTAACGTGCACTCCAAGTCCATCGGGTGGCTTTCCTTCCAAAAATAACTTCTCTAGTTGATTTCGTTCCGTTTTGACTCCGTCTGATATTCCTTTTCCTCGAAACACTAAAATAGGCATAAAACAGCAAATCTGGGCTGGGCCTCCGGTTAATAGGTTAGTCCCAATAATAATATAAAAGTGGAAAATAAAGCCCAATATTGCCTAAAACAGTAGGTAAAGTAGCATGGAGCAATCAAAAATTATAGATAAGTTGGAGACTTATCAAGCATCCCCAAGCTTAATTCCTGCTCGTCCTCGAGTAGGTAAATGATAAAAAAGAATTTTTGATGCGGAGTGATACTTTGGCATAATTTCAATGTAAATCTTCTTCATTGTGGTATGAATATTCAGATCCGAAAGATTCAAGACAAAAGTTCATATTGACATAAAAGTAATAATACTTCAAGCATACAAATCAAAGCAATCATGTCTTCTCAAAATAGCATGGCCAAAGAAAGTTATCCCTACAAAATCACATAGTCTGGCTATGCTCTATCTTCATCACACAAAGTATTTAATCATGCACAACCCTGATGACGAGCCAAGCAATTGTTTCATACTTTAGAAATCTCAAACTTTTCAACTTTCATGCAATACATGAGCGTGAGCCATGGACATAGCACTATAGGTGGAATAGAATGGTGGTTGTGGAGAAGACAAAAAGGAGAAGATAGTCTCACATCAACTAGGCGTATCAATGGGCTATGGAGATGCCCATCAATAGATATCAATGTGAGTGAGTAGGGATTGCTATGCAACAGATGCACTAGAGCTATAAGTATATGAAATCTCAACAAAAGAAACTAAGTGGGTGTGCATCCAACTTGCTTGCTCACGAAGACCTAGGCACTTTTGAGGATGCCCATCATTGGAATATACAAGCCAAGTTATATAATGAAAATTTCCCACTAGTATATGAAAGTGACAACATATGAGACTCTCTATAATGAAGATCATGGTGCTGCTTTGAAGCACAAGTGTGGTAAAAGGATAGTAGCATTGTCCCTTCTCTCTTTTTCTCTCATTTTTTTATTTCGGTGGGCTTCTTTGGCCTCTTTTTTTTATTTGGGCTTCTTTGGCCTCTTTTATTTTTCATAAAGTCTGGAGTCTCATCCCGACTTATGGGGGAATCATAGTCTCCATCATCCTTTCCTCACTGGGACAATGCTCTAATAATGATGATCATCACACTTTTATTTTTCTTACAACTCAACAATTACAACTCGATACTTAGAACAAGATATGACTCTATATGAATTCCTCCGGTGGTGTACCGGGATATGCAATGAATCAAGAGTGACATGTATGAAAGAATTATGAACGACGGCTTTGCCACAAATACAATGTCAATTACATGTTCATGCAAAAAGCAATATGGCAAAAGTAATGTGTGTCATATGAACGGAATGGTGGAAAGGTGCATGGCAATATATCTCGGAATGGATATGGAAATGCCATGATAGGTAGGTATGGTGGCTGTTTTGAGGAAGGTATATGGTAGGTGTATGATACCGGCAAAAAGTGCATGGTATTAGAGAGGCTAGCAATAGTGGAAGGGTGAGAGTGCGTATAATCCATGGACTCAACATTAATCAAAAGAACTCATGCACTTATTGCAAAAATTTAGAAGTCATCAAAAACCAAAGCATAAAATGCATACTCCTAGGGGGATAGATTGGTAGGAAAAGACCATCGCTCGTCCCCGACTGCCACTCATAAGGAAGACAATCAATAAATAAAATTATGCTCTGACTTCATCACAAGCGGTTCACCATACGTGCATGCTACGGGAATCACAAACTTCAACACAAGCATTCTTTAAATTCATAATTACCCCTACTAGCATTGCTTTAATATTATCACCTCCATATATCAAAACAATTATCAAGCATCAAACTTATCTTAGTATTCAACGCACTCAAAAGAAAGTTTCACAAATCTTGAATACCAAGTATATTATCTTTAAGCAAATTACCATGCTATTAATGACTCTCAAAATAATCTAAGTGAAGCATGAGATATCAATAGTTTCTTTAAAACAAATCTACCACCGTGCTCTAAAAGATCTAAATGAAGCACTAGAGCAAAAATTATCAAGCTCAAAAGATATAAGTGAAGCACATAGAGTATTCTAGCAAATTCCAATTGGTGTAAGGCTCTATCTCATTAAAGAATTTCAGATCTTGGTACTTTATTCAAACAGCAAGCAAAACAAAAGAAAACTACAATGCAAGGATAGCACAACTCATGTGAAGAAGCAAAAACTTAGGCTCAACCGATACTAACCGATAGTTGTTGAAGAAGAAAGGTGGGATGCCTACCGGGGCATCCCCAAGCTTAGATGCTTGAGACTTCTTGAAATATTATCTTGGGGTGCCTTGGGCATCCCCAAGCTTGAGCTTTTGTGTCTCCTTAATTCATGTCATATCATGGTTTCTCTTCTTTTTATCAAAAGCTTCATTCACAACAAACTCAACAAGAACTCGCGAGATAGGTTAGTATAAACCAATGCAAAACCTTATCGTTTTCTACTGTAACAAATTACTAACATTATTATTCAACATTTAATACTAAATGCCTCTGTATATTTAATACTCCTATCCTCAAATAGAATCATTAAACAAGCAAACAAATGCAAACAATGCAACCATAACAGCAATCTGTCAAAACAGTACAGTCTATAAAGAATGCAAGAGTAAAAATACTTACCTGACTCCAAAAATTATGAACTAAAATTCCCACTGTAATACATTTATCAGAGCTTAATATGCAAAAAGCTTCAATGTTAGACCACGCTCTGACTTTCTGAGGAATTTTTGCAACAGCGGTAAACTTTCTGTTTTCAAACAGCAACATGCAAACTAGCAAAATAAGCATGGCAAAGAATATCCTTGACTTTTTTATTGAAGCTAAAGATGCAAAACATTATTCTAACTAAGAGCAAGCAAAAACTAACAAAATAAAATGACGCTCCAAGCAAAACATATATCATGTGGTGAATAAAAATATAGCGCCAAGTAAAGTTACCGATGAACGAAGAAGAAAGAGGGGATGCCATCCGGGGCATCCCCAAGCTTAGTTTCTTGGTTGTCCTTGAATATTACCTTGGGGTGCCTTGGGCATCCCCAACCTTAGGCTCTTACCACTCCTTATTCCATAGTCCATCGAATCTTTACCCAAAACTTGAAAACTTCAACCACACAAAACTCAAAACAAAACTCGTAAGCTTCGTTAGTATAAGAAAATAAAACCACAACTTAGGTACTGTAATGAACTCATTCTAAATTCATATTGGTGTAATATTTACTGTATTATAACATCTCTATGGTTCATACCAATTAATACTAGCCATAGATGCATCAAAATAAGCAAACAACACAATGAAAACAGAATCTGTCAAAAACAGAACAGTCTGTAATAATCTGTATCAAACTTATACCTATGGAACCCCAAAAATTATGAAATAAATTGCTGGACCTGAGTAATTTGTCTAATAATCATCTGAAAAAATAATAAACCTAGAAGCACTCTCTGGTAAAAAAAATGGCAGCTAATCTCGTGAGCGCTAAAGTTTCTGTTTTTTCACAGCAAGATCACATAAACTTCACCCAAGTCTTCCCAAAGGTTCTACTTGGCACTTTATTGAAACAAAAGCTATAAAACATGACTAATACAGTAGCATAATCATGTGGACACACAAAAATAGTAATGATAAATATTGGGTTGTCTCCCAACAAGCGCTTTTCTTTAATGCCTTTCTAGCTAGGCATGATGATGACAATGATGCTCACATAAAAGATAAGAATTGAAACATAACGAGAGCATCATGAAGCATATGACTAGCACATTTAAGTCTAACCCACTTCCTATGCATAGGGATTTTGTGAGCAAACAACTTATGGGAACAATAATCAACTAGCATAGGATGGCACAACAAGCATAACTTCAAGATTTTAAGCACATAGAGAGGAAACTTGACATTATTGAAATTCCTACAAGCATATGTTCTTCTCTCATAATAATTTTCTGTAGAATCATGAATGAATTCAACAATATAACCAGCACCTAAAGCATTCTTTTCATGATCTACAAGCATAGAAAATTTACTACTCTCCACATAAGCAAAATTCTTCTTATTCGGAATAGTGGGAGTATCATAAGAGACTTGAATACTATAGATTGTTTCCACATTAAAAGAGTAATGTTCAGAAAAAGGGTAATCATAATCACAATCTTCAAAAAATAATAAAAACAGCAAGGTAACTAATGATAAAAGTGAGCGTAAACGGTATTGCAATGGTAGGAAACAAGGCCTAGGGTTCATACTTTCGCTAGTGCAAGTTGTCTCAACAATAATAACATAGATAGATCATATAACAAGCCCTCAACATGCAACAAAGAGTCACTCCAAAGACACTAATAGCGGAGAACAAACGTACAGATTATGGTAGGGTACGGAACCACCTCAAATTTATCCTTTCTGTTCTATCTATTCAAGAGTTCGTAGTAAAATAACATGAAGCTATTCTTTCCGCTCAATCCATCATAGAGTTCATACTAGAATAACACTTTAAGACACAAATCAACCAAAACCCTAATGTCACCTAGTATCCGTGGGCATGATTATACGATATGCATCACACAATCTCAGATTCATCCAACCAACATAAAAGTACTTCAAAGAGTGCCCCAAGCTACTACCGGAGAGTGAAGAGCGTCTTCCAACCCCTATGCGTAGGTTCCCAATGTCACGAAACCCGCAAGTTGATCACCAAAACATACATCAAGTGGATCACAAGGCATACATCAAGTGTTCTCATAAAAGACTCAATCCGATAAGATAACTTCAAAGGGGAAACTCAATTCATCACAAGAGAGTAGAGGGGGAGAAACATCTTAAGATCCAACTACAATAGCAAAGCTCGGGATACATCAAGATCGTGCGATAGAGGGAACATGAGAGAGAACCAAGAGAGGGAGAGATCAAACACATAGCTACTGGTACATACCCTCAGCCCCGAGGGTGAACTACTCCCTCCTCGTCATGGAGAGCGCCGGGATGATGAAGATGGCCCCCGGTGATGGGATCCCCCTCCGGCAGGGTGCCGGAACAGGGTCCTGATTGGTTTTTGGTGGCTTTAGAGGCTTGCGGCGGCGGAACTCCCGATCTAGGTTCTGTTCTGGAAGTTTTTGGGTACGTAGGTATAAATGGGTGCAGGAAGTACGTCGGTGGAGTTATGGGGGTCCCACAAGGCAGGGGGCGCGCCCAGGGGGCGCCCCCCACCCTCGTGAGCACCTCTCGTATCTCCTGACATGCACTTCAAGTCCATCGGGTGGCTTTCCTTCCAAAAATAACTTCTCCGGTTGATTTCGTTCCGTTTTGACTCCGTCTGATATTCCTTTTCCTCGAAACACTGAAATAGGCATAAAACAACAAATCTGGGCTGGGCCTCCTATTAATAGGTTAGTCCCAATAATAATATAAAAGTGGATAATAAAGCCCAATACTGCCTAAAACAGTAGGTAAAGTAGCATGGAGCAATAAAAAATTATAGATACGTTGGAGACGTATCAGTAGGGGGTCCCGAACTGTGCGTCTAGGCGGATGGTAATAGGAGACAAGAGACACGATGTTTTTACCCAGGTTCGGGCCCTCTCGATGGAGGTAAAACCCTACTCCTGCTTGATTAATATTGATGATATGGGTAGTACAAGAGTATATCTACCACGAGATCAGAGAGGCTAAACCCTAGAAGCTAGCCTGTGGTATGATTGTTGTTCGTCCTACGGACTAAAACCCTCCGGTTTATATAGACACCGGAGAGGACTAGGGTTACACAGAGTCGGTTACAATGGGAGGAGATCTACATATCCGTATCACCAAGCTTGCCTTCCACGCCAAGGAAAGTCCCATCTGGACACGGGACGAAGTCTTCAATCTTGTATCTTCATAGTCCAGGAGTCCGGCCAAAGGTTATAGTCCGGCCATCCTGACACCCCCTAATCCAGGACTCCCTCAGTAGCCCCCGAACCAGGCTTCAATGACAGCGAGTCCGGTGCGTAGATTGTCTTCGGCATTGCAAGGCGGGTTCTTCTCCAAATTCCATATACCTTTTGAATAGTGTCTGGCTCCTTGTGAATATTGCGCTCCTTGGCTTCAGCACCCCATAATGGCCATCTTCCATGTGTCAAACGAATGCGAAAAGCCAGGGTGTTTTACATTTACCCCCCTAGCTGCACAAATGAGTTGTCTATTAAAGAGACAAGGATTCAGATCCAAATCACACCACCTTCCCTTCGCGAGCTTTCATCAGAGCACACCTGACAGAGATCCATTCCATCATGGCCGGTCGTCGTAGCTCCTCCTCTCGCCCTCCCAGTCCTCAACCTGGAGATTGGAAGAGATGTTCCATCCTGCACAGCGAGCTAGTGGCGCTCCAAGCCAAGGGATTCCTCCCCCGGCCTACATGGTCCCGGATCGAGCCGGACTTGCCACCTATAATGGCGGAGAGCAAGCGGAGATCTTCGTGAATTACAGTCGAAATCACAAGATGAGATACTTAACCACGGGAATATGGAACGAATGGGCAAAAAGAAGTGTCCACTTACCCAGTTTGGGGGATTGTGCATAGACAATCCACCCTGTGGATTGACGCGGAGAAATTCCTCCTCTTCTCCCTTAGTGGCTATTACAGCCGATTATCCTGGATTGCTCCCCGCCTCACAAGTAACCGAGACCGAAGTCCCAATACTTCGAAGATGATCCGTCTGTGCTTATTTTTGATCACCGTATACCAATGGTGTTTCGCAGGGGAGGATCTCGAGGCGGAATGCCGAGCCTGCGGCGACTAGCAAACAAGGGACCGTGAGGGCGGGCAGGCTAAAGAGACACGCAGTCCGGGTCGAGGCACCGGCGCAGCAGTAAGGCATGCCGACTTATTCCAAGGTATTATTCTTATGATGCATACTAACGCCCGTGCTCTTTTTAGGAAAAAGAGGGCTCGCCGGACTATATCCGGAGAGGTTGCCAATCGCGCCTCCACCAGCCAGGCTCCAAAGCCAGGTCCAAAAGCAGAGGCGAACACGAGGCGTGCGTAGGACGCTCCTCCGATAGAGGATGCAGACAGACTGTCCGGCACCAATTCCGAGGTGGAGAGTGCCATGAATCACAGGCGCCGCTGGATAGTTCTTCGCAACGCTTGTTTCTCCCAAGAGGCATTGGATGCCTTCAACTCGGGAGATGCGTACCTCCGTGCCGCTCAAAATGGTCTAACCAGGGCCACGGAGCAGTATGTAAAAGACATACGGGTGAGCAAATTTTATGATTATATATATATATATATATATATATATATATATATATATATATCAGTCGCCCCTGAGACTTGAAACAGTTAGAATAACTGATTTAAGGATCATTTATTATGCAGGTTCTTACAGAAGAGAATACCCAGGAGCTGGAAGAGCGCAAAGCCCAACTTCAGGCTGCACTAGCCGCAACAGGGGAGCCCAAGAAGACCCCCTCTGGTGTTATTTGCCTTAATTGATAAGTAGCATGTAGAGTGCGGCGTGTATGCTAGTCTGACAATAAAATTGCAGATGGCGCCGGATTAGATCCGGAGAAGCAGCAACTCCTACACCAGCTAAAGGCTGGTGAGAGCGTGCTGACAAAGGTGAGGCAGGAGAAGAATGATCTCCAAGATGCCAACACCCAGCTGGGCGTGGAACTAAAGGATGTTCATGCCCAACTGTCGAACTCCGTTAAGGAGAATCGGCGGCTTCGACGCGGCATGTTTAGTAAGTGCTTGAACGAACTTTGAAAAATAGTTCGGCGAGGAAGTCGACTAACATAGTTATGTCTGTAGGTATGCTAACAGGTCGTATGCCCGGTTCTATGGGTGACCTTCTTCCCGAGCTCTTACAACTGCACGAACGAGTTCGGCAGGTGATGAAAGGCGTCGCCCAGGCCTTGTGGCCATCTGTCTCCATGCCCGAAGGCCTTGGAGTGCTTGCAGAGAGGCTTAAGGGAGCGCGGCGGCGCTTCCGATTATGGAAGATATTGGCCTGCCATCAAGGCATCAGGGAGGCCTGGGCCATGGTGAAGACGCGGTACATGAAGGCTGACACAAACCACATGGCCGAGGTCGAACCTGTGGGGCCCGATGGGAAGGAGATCCCTGTGAGCTTAGTGTACGGCCAGGTAGAGTTGGCAGCCAAATATTCCCAACAGGACTATAAACTAGACAGCCTGTTGGATGGCATTGAAGAGGAATATACCCAGTCAAATTGACTATGTAATTTAAGATGACATGTAAAATTCTTTCTAGCCGGATTGTAGATCGTTTGTCATGGCGGACCTTTTCGCTTCAACCTCGGGACCCGATAGTCTGGAGTGTGTCCGAATACCCTCTCGGTTACGTAGGAACTGGGGCATGCGTGGAGACCAGGCGTAGGGGTCATTAGTGCTTGAATAGGCAAGTGCCCAACTAGTTATGTTATATTACATGGTTAGTAAGAAACATCTTCCAGGGAGAATAGTTCCGTTAGGGGTTCCTTTCCCTGGGAGGCATGCCCTAAAGTGCATGTCCGGACTGCGAAAAAAGCAGAAAAGCATCTGGGGGCGGATAAATAAACAAGTGAGAAATCATCTTTAGTTCACCAACCGAATATTCCCTTAAGAACGCTAGCTTTCGGCTTCACCCAGTCTGAGGTACACATCCGGCTGACCCGGCAGTAACAATCACAGAGGTGCTCCCTTTACCGCCTAGCCGAACAATCGGGAATGTAGGGGTAAGCACAAGAGCCAGGCAACCCAGCTTGGCCAAAACTTAAGTCATATCAATGCATATAATGGTGAATAAAAGGTACATGCGGAAGTGTGACACATGTGTTGGGCATGAAGCCCGTATAAATAAGCTTCTGTTAAAGAAGCCCCCAGGTATAATGAGCGTGGATAGCGCGTCAATTGTGTGCGAACAAGGCGTGAACGAGCCCTTAAAGGCTGTAAGAGAAAGGGGGGAAGAAAGAGAGAAATATAAGACATCTAGTGTGTAAAAAATAGATAGAGGAAGGAGACGAACACAGAGTCCGGCGTTAGGCATGGAATCTTCGGAGACGGGCTGCGTTCCATGGGTTTGGCTCGAGTCGGTTATCCGATGCATCTGCAGACGGTACGCTCCACCAGTCAGGACTTGGTCAATAATAAAGGGACCTTCCCATTTGGGCTTGAGTTTGTCCTTTTTCTTGTCCGGCAGGCGTAGAACTAACTCGCCAACATTGTAAGTTTTGGCCCATACTTCTCTGCTTTGGTATCTTCGAGCCTGCTATTGATAGAATGCAGAACGGGATGTTGCCACGTCATGCTCCTCCTCCAAGGTGTCCAAACTGTCCTGCCGATCGAGTTCGGCTTCTCTTTCTTCGTACATGCGCACGCGAGGTGAGTCATGAATTATGTCGCAGGGCAGAACCGCCTCTGCGCCATATACCATAAAGAATGGTGTGTATCCGGTGGTGCGATTCGGCGTGGTCCGGAGCCTCCAGAGTACGGAGTCGAGCTCCTCTACCCAGTGCATGTTAGATCCCTTGAGGGACCGCACTAATCTGGGTTTAATGCCGCTCATGATTAGACCATTTGCTCGCTCGACTTGACTGTTAGTTTGTGGGTGATAGACTGAAGCATAGTCGAGCTTGATGCCCATGTTTTTGCACCAGAGTTTGACCTCGTCGGCCGTAAAGTTCTTGCCGTTATCAGTGATGATGCTGTGGGGGACGCCGTAACGGTGTATGACCCCGGATGTGAAGTCTATCACCGGTCCGGATTCGGCCGTCTTAACAGGCTTGGCCTCTATCCATTTTGTGAACTTATCCACCATGACCAGTAGGTATTTTTGCTTGTGGGTTCCTCCTTTAAGGGGTCCAACCATGCCAAGCCCCCAGACCGCAAAGGGCCAGGTGATGGGTATAGTTTGGAGGGCGGTGGGTGGCATATGGCTTTGGTTAGCAAAGAGCTGGCAACTGACGCATCGTTGGACTAAGTCCTGAGCATCTGCCCGGGCCGTCGGCCAATAAAATCCTGTATGGAAGGCCTTGCTTACAAGGGCCTGGGCTACAGCGTGCTGCCCGCCGAGTCCGGCATGAATTTCAGCCAGAAGATTCTGCCCTTCCTCTTTGGAGATACACCTTTGAAGGACTCCGGTGGTGCTTTTCTTATAAAGCTCTCCCTCATGGACTTTATAGGCTTTAGATCGCCGCACTATGCAGCGTGCCTTGTTTTGGTCCTCGGGAAGTTCCTGCCTGGTTAGGTAGGCTAGGAATGGTTCTGTCCACGGGGCAATGACTGCCATTATTATGTGGGATGAGGATGTTACTTCGTTGGCAGAGCCTCCCGTTGTGTCAGAATATTCGGTGTCGGGCAGTGCGGTTGGGTCCAGGCTGTTATTTCCGGATCCCCCTTCCCGTAATATGGATGTCTTGAATAGCCTCTCCAAGAAAATGTTGGGGGGGACTACATCGTGCTTTGCGCCAATGCGTGCCAACACGTCTGCTGCCTGATTGTTTTCCCGGGCTATATGGTTAAATTCGAGCCCCTCGAACCGAGCTGACATTTTTAGGACGGCATTGCAATAAGCTGCCATTTTTAGGATCCTTGGCATCAAAGTCTCCATTTATTTGGGATATCGCGAGGTTCGAATCCCCGCGCACCTCTAGGCATTGGATGCCCATGGAGACTGCCATTCGGAGACCATGTAGAAGGGCCTCGTATTCGGCTGCGTTGTTGGACTCCGTATACATTATCTGGAGTACATATTGAACTGTATCTCCTGTTGGGGACGTCAGCACGACGCCAGCCCCCAGACCAGCCAACATTTTGGAGCCATCGAAGTGCATGATCCAGTTGGAATATGTGCCGTACTCTTTAGGGAGTTTGTCTTCAGTCCATTCAGCGACGAAG
This sequence comes from Triticum aestivum, assembly GCF_018294505.1. NCBI lineage: Eukaryota > Viridiplantae > Streptophyta > Magnoliopsida > Poales > Poaceae > Triticum > Triticum aestivum. The sequence continues at coordinate 25,402,950 of NC_057798.1, read as the reverse complement.
TCGGCCAATACTTGCGACTTAATAGCTTGCCGTGGCTTATAGGTTATGTCGAACAGGAGGAGCTCAATGGACCATTTGGCAATCTGGCCCGTCGCGTCGCGGTTGTTTATAATATCGATAAGAGGTACTTCAGAGGCTACTGTTATCAAACAATCTTGAAAGTAGTGTCGCAGCTTCCGGGATGCCATAAATACCGCGTACGCTATCTTTTGATAATGCGGGTACCGCGACTTGCATGGAGTGAGGATAGTGGACACGTAGTAAACTGGCTTTTGAAGGGGGAATTTGTGTCCGTCCGTTTCTCGTTCGACGACGAGCACTGCGCTTACAACTTGATGAGTTGACGTGATGTATAATAGCATTGGTTCGCCGATGTTAGGCGCGGCCAGGACCGGGTTTGTTGCCAATATGGCTTTTATTTCTTCGAGTCCGGCCGTGGCGGCGTTCGTCCACTCGAAGTGTTCGGTACGCCGGAGGAGGCGATAAAGGGGTAATGCCTTTTCTCCCAAGCGGGAGATAAAGCGGCTTAGAGCCGCCACGCATCCAGTCAATTTTTGTATTTGTTTGAGGTCCTTTGGGATACCCAATTGTGACAGCGCTCGGATCTTGGTTGGGTTTGCTTCAATTCCTCTATCGGATACAATGAAGCCCAAGAGCTTTCTGGCTGGTACGCCGAAAACGCATTTTTCCGGGTTAAGCTTGATGTCATATGTTCGAAGGTTATCGAATGTGAGCCTCAGGTCGTCTACTAGAGTTTCGACATGCTTGGTTTTGACGACCACGTCATCTACGTATGCCTCCACTATTTTGTCGATCTGGTTTGCCAGACATGTCTGAATCATGCGCTGATATGTTGCGCCAGCGTTTTTGAGCCCGAAGGGCACTGTGTTGAAGCAGAATGGGTCGTATGGGGTGATGAATGCCGTTGCGGCTTGGTCTGGCTCTGCCATCTTAATTTAATGGTAGCCGGAGTATGCGTCGAGGAAACACAATGAATCGTGTCCTGCGGTAGCGTCGATAATTTGATCAATGTGGGGGAGGGGGAAGGGATCCTTTGGGCAAGCCTTGTTGAGGTCCTTGAAATCAACGCATAGGCGCCAGGATTTGTCCTTCTTTGGTACCATCACCGGGTTTGCTAGCCAGTCTGGATGTTTTATCTCTCTGATGAATCCGGCCTCCAGTAGTTTGGCTAGCTCCTCTCCCATGGTTTGTCTCTTAGGTTCGGAGAAACGCCGAAGAGCCTGCTTGACTGGCTTGAATCCTTTTAGGATGTTTAGGCTGTGCTCAGCCAGCCGACGTGGGATTCCTCGCATGTCTGAAGGGTGCTAGGCAAAAATGTCCCAATTTTCGCGTAGGAATTATCGTAGTGCGGCGTCTACATCAGGGCTTAATTGCGCCCCGATGGAGGCCGTTTTTGTAGGGTCCGTTGGATGGAGTTGGAATTTGACTATTTCGTCTGCCGGTTTAAAGGAGGTGGACTTGGATCTTTTATCGAGTATCACGTCATCACTGTTCACCGTGGAGCGCAGCGCAGTCAGTTCCTTGGCCACTAGGGCTTTGGATAGTGCCTCAAGGGCTAGTGCGGCTGTCTTATTTTCGGCGCGCAATGCTATGTCTGGGTCACTAGCAAGAGTGATGATTCCGTTGGGCCCGGGAATTTTGAGCTTCATGTGCCCGTAATGGGGTATAGCTTGAAAAATTGTAAATGCCTCTCACCCTAATAGAGCGTGGTATCAGCTGCTGAACGGGGCCACTTGGATTGTGACCTCCTCGGACCTGTAATTATCCGGCATGCCGAACACCACATCCAGTGTGATTTTTCCTGTACAACGCGCTTCCCCACTGGGGATTATTCCTCTAAAGTTTGTGCTGCTTCGCTCAATGCGGCTCTAGTCTATTTCCATTTTTCGAAGGGTTTCCTCGTAAATGAGGTTCAATCCACTGCCACCGTCCATGAGTACCTTGGTAAGGCGAAAGCCATCCACAATTGGACTGAGGACCAATGCGGCTGGTGCTCGGGCTGTTCGGAATTTAGGTTCATCACTGGCATTAAAGGTAATAGCCATGTCACTCCATGGGTTTGTTATTTCTACTTGGTAGACTTTGGCAAGGCTGCAGAGTGTTCGTTTCCGCATATTATTTGATGCGAAAGTCTCGAAGACTATTAGTACCGTACTGGTATCCTTGGGCTCGTGCTCTGTGGATTCTGGAGTTAGAAGCTCTTCGCCACTTCTGGCCACCTGCCGGAGTATCCAACATGCTCTAAGGCTATGAGTTGGTGTGGCACCCTCTGTACTATGAATTTTACAGGGTCCATTGAGCCATCCCTCCAGTACGGTTCCATGCCCTATAGAGGGTTTTTGCTTTTTGGTGTTTAACCCAGTGCCTGGCGATAATGCACCCTTTTATTTCGGACGAGGGTTGTATTCAGGGCCGGATTGTCCCAAAATTTTATTTTGGTTTTCTAGGCGCTTTCCATCGCACAATACTTTCGTACTATGGACGCCAAGTCAGCGAAGCGTGTAATTTCACGGTGACTTATGGTGTTGAGGATTCCGTTGTCCGTGCAATTATTGCAGAAGAATGAAATTGCATCCTCCTCGCGGCAGTCCTTTATCATGTTCATGACCAGGAGGAATCTGGCCCAGTAATGGTGTACTGTTTCTGCGGGCTCTTGCCGAATTTGGGATAGGTCGCTTATGTTTGGGTGGGCGGGTGGAATTAAATCCGAAACATCGCCTAATCTGAAACTCAGGGGCCAAGGAGTTTCCGAACTCAGAAGCTTGGGTTCGTGGATGTTGTCCAATGAATCTAGCCCGCTGCCTGACTTTAGGTTCAGGGCTTGAGTGACGTCCTCCCCTCCGCGGGTATCCGGTTGGGAGGGATCGGGAATCCGGACATAACTAGTCTTTAAGATAGATGAAGGCACGCCGCATTGTTCCTCCACCACTGCAACGTGATGGGTGACCTGGGGAGAGTTAATCTCTCTCGGATTGGGTTTAGGTCCAATCTGATCGTAGTCTGTAGCGACTCCCAGGGCGGCGATGCGATCCAAGAGCTCGTTTAAGAAAGAGAGCTCCATCGGAACTAACTGCTCGGCGAGTTCCGAGTTGACGTGAAGATTGCATTCGATGACCCGAGAATTCATCGTCGGCGCGGCGGCCGAACAGGCGGTCATAAGAAAACTGTGACACCCCAAATTTTTAACCTTGTCTTATTAATTAAAATTTGGCCAGGAAACTTAAACTTTTATTTTCTGGATTTTCTTTTGGTTTCAGAACCATTCTTTTCTTTATTTTGATGGAGTTTTTACCCCAAGTGAAAACTTTCCAATTATATTATTGGACTTGTTTACCCTCTCAAGAAAAACATTTCTATTATCAGTGGATTTATTTGCATAATTATTGCTCTCTGAGCTTTATTCCTTAAAGTGATTTTTCATTAGTTTTGGAGCTCTATTTGAACTACAACCATTTGATAAATTTATTTAAAATTCCAACCAAAATTTCATGTGATGTCATGTGATGTTTTTAAATCACTTTTATGCAAAAATATCTTCTATTCATTGGAGATTTTGAGCTCTACACCAAGTTTTCAAATCTGGTCCAGTGGGCAATTTTGCACTACAACCTATTTAAATATTTCTTTAAAACTTCCACCAAAATTATGGGATTTTAATAGGAGTATATTATTCAACTTTATGCAACAACCCAGTTATGTCCTTTGAAAAATTTGAGTAAATCAACCTCATCTTCATTCTGGTCCAGCTTGGTGATTTGTACTGCAACCATATTTTAACTTGCTCTTTTACCCATGATTCTTTTTCCTACTCATAGACCACCCTGCAAAACCCCTAAGTCCAGGAGATTGGACCCATTGGAAGATCTTTGGTCCATGAAATTATGCCCTCTTCTTTCTGTCCAGAACGGGTTTTCTCAAAAACTTGCACTAACAAGTTTTTGTTTGTGGCAAACTAAACTTGCCACCATCACCTACTTCTAAAGAGACACTAGCCTGGAGAGTTTGGCCACCCCAAGAAATGCCTAAGTGCCCTTGGCATTTTGTCAAACACCTTATGGGCATGATCAATTCTGACATAGTTTCTGGTTTGTACAATGGACCTGCTTACTTTGCCTAACCACCATGTCCACTAAGCCTCTAGACTACCCTAACCTAATCTCGTTAAACCCCAGCTCCACCCTAGCCTCCTGGCAAGCCCTGGCATTTTGCCGAGCACCTGGCGTGCACGCTCTGGGCGCGGCCAGAGCACGCGTTTTCCACGTGCGTGCGCCTGAGCTGCCGCGTCCCACTACCGCCTCCCCGTGCCTGTTCTGGTCCTCTCCCGCTTCCAGCCGACGCACCCGACCCCTCCCTCACCGTAGAGCCACCCCTGGCGCCCTACATCACCGCCGTCAGGTCGGCCACGGTGGCTAGCGGCCGGCCACAGTGGGCTTCTGCCCCGGACGGCGCCGCCCGAGCCACCCGAGCGCGCCAGCTGCCCCTGGAACAGCGCGAGCCTATCCGCAAGCCCGTCCTGTAGCTCGCGTCGCCGCCACATCGCCCTACAGCACAGAAGGGCGGTTCGCCGTCGAGCTTATCTCCGGCCGCCGCCGAACCGGCCTAATCACGCTATAAAAGGAGCCCCGAGCCTCTCCGAACCCTCAAGCAACCTCTTATCACCCCACTAGTGCACCCCACGGCCAGCGAGCAACGGCGGGGAGCCTTCTTCCCCGTCCTCGGCCAGTTCGGCCGCCGCCGCCCTCCGGTCCATTTAGTCGCAACCCAAGCCTCCCCCATCATTCTGGTGCCACCGTTCAACTCCCCATGACCCTGCGGAGCCGCCCGAACCCTCAGCTGCTCGAGGAACCACCATAGCCCAAAGCCCCAAACCTCCTGAAGCCACCGGCCGCAGCGAAGCTCACCGCCGGCGACTCCCTTCGCCCCCACCACCCTAGCGACCACCGGGAGGACCGCCCCAGACTGGCGGATCCATCCCTGCCCACCTGAGCCCGCGAGGAGCCGCAAATCGCCGGTGACGATCGCCGGAGCTCCGCCTCCGTTCGGCCAAAGGAGAGGGAAGGCGGGGGATGACTGGTCAAACCTGACCAGTGGGCCCACTGGACCCACTGTCAGTGACCCCGCACCAGTCCACGTGGGTTAAGTGAAGGCGTAAAAGCAAAGTACATATTCGATGTGTACCTATTCGAAACGTTTTCTTTTCTTTATCCGTTTTAAAAAAATAGAATATTGACTAAACTTTGGCCGGCTATAACTTTTTAAATATAACTCCAAATGAATTGATTCTTCTTCCCACCTCTCCCAAATTTTGCCTAGTTTATTTTCAGATTTATTTGAAAAAATTTCAACCAACTTTTTTGTGCTGTTTTGAAAGTATGTGTTAATTCAAATTTATTTAAAATAGGATATTGGAGAGAGAGAAGAAAACTTTCAAAAGTTTTGGAATGCACCCTGTCTCTCCACAACTTAAAGGCAAGCATTCTGAACCCTGGCATAATATTGTTTTGTGTTGTTTGATACAGTTACAACACCACCGTGATACGGAGTATCCGTTATATTTTTATGAGGATATGATCATACTCATAAGTGCATATTGATGATTCCGTGCTACTGAAATTTGATACGTTGTGATAGTAATCACCCTCGTATACCTTTCATGCATACCGTAAGGAAACCGGGAAAGTCACTGTCTTGGGTAGACATGAGCTTGTCCCTAGTTCATCGCCGAGACGGTTGTGTCCGGTATGGCATGATGGGGTATGATGAGTGGTGATTCTGCCTGTTGGTTGAAAATATATTAGTTATGCTAATCATGTAGGGAATTACTTCAACCTCCTGAGACAATCGTAGATCGAGTCTTGTTCCAGTAACCCCCATACTTGTTTCACACTACCACTTGTCCCTGCCGCAGGTAGGGTACGGTTCAGTAAGTTGTAAACCCCTTCCTAGCACACACCGTACAAAGAGGTCATGGTGGAAGATACCGCCTACATCTGGTAGGCATGACACCTGGTCCGGGGGCATGGGTGTTTCCGGTTGGGACCGAAAGGGGGGCACCCCTTAGAGTGCGCGATATAAATTTGATCCCATGCTACGCGAGGTTGTAGCCTCCCCACTTAGAGTTTTGCTTAACAAGTGTCGTGGTTGATTCCAGACACCGGTAAGTTAAGCTGGTGTGTGCGAGTTAGGCGTGTTTTCAATTAAAACACCATAAATGGAATTAGTCCCGATGGACTAAAGGAATCCGTTACTCGTGGGTAAAGAGTACACCCTCTGCAGAGATTAAATCTATTCGAATAGCCGTGTCCATGGGTAAGGACTACAGTTTGGGATGGATCAAGTGTCGGTCTTAGTGTCGGCCTTCGGAGGAGAAACTACTAAACCAGAACATGGATCATGACCTGTGACTTATGATGATTGTGACTATTATTGTTATGGACTAACACTTTATATTATTGGAATTATTGAGTATCCCTGGGAAGGTTCTACCTCCTGGATATTCGCTGTGATTATTTTACTTTATAAGCCCTTTATGTGGTGTCGCTCAGATGCCCGACTGTGGCATGCTTGTTGTTTACTTTATAAGCCCTTTATGTGGTGTCGCTCAGACGCCCGACTGTGGCATGCTTGTTATTGGTTTACTTTATAACCCCTTTATGTGGTGTCGCTCAGACGCCCGACTGTGGCATGCTTGTTATTTACTTTATAAGCCCTTTATGTGGTGTCGCTCAGATGCCCGACTGAGGCATGCTCGTTATTTACTATCCTTTCGAGACGTCGCTTCAGACATCCGATCGGTGCATTTTATTACTACTCGGTTATTACATATTCATGTTGCATATAAATAACCTGCTTGCATGCATCTGGGATTTTATTTTTATGACTGACATTGTGATCATAGAATGTTTTCAGAGCATGATTATCGTTGGTTATATTATACCCGTGTTCATAATGTTTGTGAGTACATTCAAAGTACTCACTGGCTAGTCCCTGGCTATTGTCTTGGCCAGATTTCTTGCATGGAGAGGAGCGTTGCGATGACAGCCTCGGAACCTAAGAAATGGTGATAGCAGCCTCGCGAAGATAGGAGTTAACCTGGTCAGCTGTTCCTGTGGGAAATGGAGTCCCATAGACGCTGATGATCAGCAAACCGCTTCCACCATCAACCACTAAAAACCAATTGTTGTACTCATAGGCCAGAATGTTCTTGTACCACATATCTTGTATTTTGTTTGGAGTTTCTGTATCAAGTTGGTGCCTCATCAGCTAACAGTAATCATGGGGCTGGTGAGCACAAGGGCCATTTTCTGGGAAATTATATCCCGAAAATCCGGTCCTGACAAACTTGGTATCAGAGCCAGGCTGACCATTGGCTAATCCTATCTTAGCCAGGTCGAAAACCTAGGTAAACCAACCCACCAGACCTTAACCTAACCGCGGCCAAGCTTCTCATGTAAGATAGCCACACAGTGACCCGACAACTTTTGGCGGTCGGTGCCCAACCTATCAGCCTAGCCTGTCGATCACACGCTAGTGGCCGACACCCAATTTATCCCTTTCGCAAGCGTGCGAAGGAAGGCTCCATCTCCTTTTTCTATAAAAAGGGCATGTTAGCCTCAACACAACATAGCACAGCACAACCCCTTCCCCAAACCAAGCTATGATGCCTGGCCCCGTCGTGCACAATGAGACCACAGCAACCAACCTTGGAGGTTTGTTGACCGTACTCGCAAACCTCACCCGTCGTGCCTATGCATTAGAAGAGCCCCCAGAATATGTTGTGTACCAAGGACCCATGAGTGGTGAGAGTCGTCAATTTTGGGCCACTGTGCACATCTATGGTAGGGGTCTATCACCAGAATGCCCCTACAGGTTCACCGGAAGGACAACTTCCTTTGAGCCACAAGCCATCCAACTAGCTGCTCGAGAGGCTATAGTTCAACTCCGGCACTTGTCGCCCAGAGTTAACTGTCGCTCGTTCTACTACTACCCCAGCCGTGACGGGTATGGTAGACCACCCCAAGTTGCCAACGGAGACCACGAGACGGATCCTGCATTATTGCATCTGGTACGCTATGTAAGTGTACTAGAGGGACTGTTCGATCAAATCACCCTTGATCTGATCGCAGCTCGTGGAGAACTGATCCGCCGAGCCCCAGCAAGAAGAGAAGATGAGCCCGACGCCGACAACCCAGTCATGCTGTTCGGACAACCGATCGAGTCTGAGGGAGTTCCGAACTAGGGGGTGTCCGGATAGCCGAACTATCATGATCGGCCGGACTCCAAGACTATGAAGATACAAGATTGAAGACTTCGTCCCGTGTCCTGATGGGACTTTCCTTGGCGTGGAAGGTAAGCTTGGCGATACGGATATGTAGATCTCCTACCATTGTAACCGACTTTGTGTAACCCTAGCCCTCTCTGGTGTCTATATAAACCGGATGGCTTTAGTCCATAGGGCGAACAACAATCATACCATAGGCTAGCTTCTAGGGTTTAGCCTCCTTGATCTCGTGGTAGATCCACTCTTGTAACACACATCATTAATATTAATCAAGCAGGACGTAGGGTTTTACCTCCATCAAGAGGGCCCGAACCTGGGTAAAACATCGTGTCCCTTGTCTCATGTTACCATCCGCCTAGACGCACAGTTCGGGACCCCCTACCCGAGATCCGCCGGTTTTGACACCGACATTGGTGCTTTCATTGAGAGTTCCTCTGTGTCGTCACCGATAGGATCGATGGCTTCTTCGATCATCATCAACGACGCAGTCCAGGGCGAGACCTTTCTCCCCAGACAGATCTTCGTATTCGGCGGCTTTGCACTGCGGGCCAATTCGCTTGGCCGTCTGGAGCAGATTGAAAGCTACGCCCCCGGCCGTCAGGTCAGATTTGGAAGTTTGAACTTCACGGCTGACATCCGCGGGGACTTGATCCTTGATGGATTCGAGCCACAGCCGAGCGTGCCGCACTATCACGGCGAGCATGATTTAGCTCTGCAGCCGGACAGTACCCTGGAGGCCGCACTCGAACCCGCTCCGATCTTCAATTCGGGGCCGGCTATGCAGATCGAGGACGGATGGCTAGACACCGCCTTGGGGGCTGCAACCTCTACGGCAATAGAGCCGAACACTGACCTTGTCCCTCATGAAGCTCGTGACTCCAAGGTGCCGGACTCCGAGCCTCCCGCGCCCCCTCCGATCGAATCCGATTGGGCGCCGATAATGGAGTTCACCGCAGCGGACATCTTTCAACACTCACTTTTAGGCGACATCTTGAGTTCGCTAAAGTATCTCTCGTTATCAGGAGAGCCCTGGCCGGAGTGCGGTCAGGACGGTTGGGATGCGGACGACGAAGAAATTCAAAGCCCACCCACCACTCACTTGGTAGCCGCTGTCGACGATCTAACCGACATGCTAGACTACGACTCCGAAGACATCGACGGCATGGACGACAATGCCGGAGACGACCAAGAACCAGCGCCCACCGGGCACTGGAAAGCCACGCCAACTCACGACGTATACATGGTGGATACACCAAAAGGAAGCGATAATGAGGAAAAACGGTACGTGGCGAAGGATAACTCCCCCAACAAACAACCAAAACGGCGACGCAAGCGCCGCCCGAAGACCGGCCTCGATAAAAACGGCACCCATATGGACCCGGCCCTAGAGCAGGACGAAGCAGTGGACGACGCACATGCCACCAAGCATCCATCCGAACATGATGAACTGGACAAGCAACCCATCCCCGGCGAAGACGATCTCACATCACCGGAGCATACGAACCTTCATAAAAGGCTCGTCGCCACTGCAAGAAGTTTGAAGAAGCAAAAGTGGAAGCTCAAAACAGCGGAGGACGCACTCAGAATGAGATGGAGCAAAGTACTCAACACCGCAGATAAATATGGCGCTAGTCACCAGACAAAGAGCTACCCGAAGCACAAGCTGTTGGCCGAATTTGACGAGGAGGCCTTAGAGCCCCCGCAGTCAAAAAAGAAAGAAGCCGCCTGGCCGGATAGACGACCAGATGACAAGCCAAGAGCAACAAGGGGCGCCGCACACAAGCTGGCACACGATCAGCATAAAGATCCTCGGAAAAAGGATGACCCAGCCAGGTCTATATATGGGCCAAAAAAGAAGACTCCAGGAAGCAACATAACCCGCCGAGCATTTGAAGACAACGGCACACCCAAATACAGGGGAGCCGCACACCCACTATGTTTCATCGACGAGGTACTGGATCATGGATTTCCAGCGGGATTCAAACCCGTAAACATAGAGGCATATGGCGGAGCAACAGACCCCGGAGTCTGGATTGAGGATTATATCCTACACATGCATATGGCCAGAGGAGATGATCTCCACGCCATAAAATACCTACCCCTCAAGCTCAAAGGGCCAGCTCGGCATTGGCTTAAAAGCCTCCCAGAAAATACGATTGGAAGTTGGGAAGAGCTAGAGGATGCGTTTCGAGCAAATTTTCAGGGGACTTATGTTCGGCCTCCGGATGCAGATGATTTAAGTCACATAACTCAACAGCCCGGAGAGTCAGCATGCAAATTCTGGAACAGGTTCCTCACTAAAAAGAACCAAATAGTCGACTATCCTGACGCTGAAGCCTTAGTAGCCTTTAAACACAATGTCCGAGACGAATGGCTTGCCAGACACCTCGGCCAGGAAAAACCAAGAACAATGGTCGCACTAACAAGCCTCATGACCCGCTTTTGCGCGGGGGAAGACAGCTGGCTAGCTAGATGCAGCACCAATGACCCGAGTACATCCGAAATCAGGGATGGAAATGGGAAATCACGACACAGAAAAGATCATTGCCGGAATAAGGAAAATGGCCCAAATAGTACGGCGGTCAACACCGGATTCAAAAGCTCTCGGCCAAACAATAAAACACTGCCCCTCAAGGACAACAGTGACGAGCTATCCAACCTAAACAAGATTCTGGATAGACTGTGTCAAATACATGGTACATCCGGGAAGCCTGCAAACCATACCCACAGAGATTGTTGGGTCTTCAAGCAGTCCGGCCAACTTAACGCCGAACACAAGGGGCTCGACACACCAGGTGAAAGTGACGAAACCCAAAAGCAGCACTCCGGAAAACAGAAGACTTTCCCACTAGAAGTCAAAACAGTGAACTCACTTCATGTGATAACACACAGCGCGGCACCTGCCATACCAGGACACCGTCCGCAGACTGGGGATAGAACCTACCAAAATTCGCTATAGCAGCACTTCCTTCAAATTAGTGACGCCAAGCCTTTAAGCCAATTATACAGGCTCTGTACCACTAGAGGTTGTGTTCGGTTCATCCGACAACCTCCGTCGCGAAAAGCTCACTCTCCATCGCCCCATTTAACAGTAGCCCTTAAGCACTACTGGGGCGCGAAGCTTTCGCCCGCTTTAATGCAATACCACATTACGCGTCTCTTACGCTTAAAAATGCCCGGCCCACGTGGAATAATCTCATTAAAAAGTAAACTCCGAGTGTTCCTCGACCACGGAGAATGCGCGACTGCCTCGACAGCCACACACTAATCAGACCTTGCAGGTCAAAGCCCCTAAAAACAGGTCATTCAGACCTCGGACATGGTTAGACAAGTCCGGCGTAACTTAACAAGGGGCTTCCCAGCCGCATACCCCCTCTGTAAGGGGCTGCGTGTATAAATGATGAGAGCCTATAAAGCTCAACTTTCTTCATCCTCCAGATTATATTCTATTTTTATACAACTTTTTGCACGATATTTCTCGGAAACTAAGTCCTTCTCTTTTACATATGAAGCACGTGCTACACCCGTCCAGGATACAGCACAACGGAGACATAGGCGCAGACGTGCAGCAGGGACCCGTTGCAAGGATTCTTTTCAGATTAAGACCCTGCGTAAACCTTTCTTACTGTCTATTGTTGATACACATCCCCCGGTTTCCCACCATAGCCGAGGAGGAGGCTGGCGTTTTGGCATTGGCCGCGTCAGAAGTTCCCGCCTGTACCTGGACACTAGGGGCTTAGGGCATTGTTCTGCCCGGTAGCATAAAGACCGAACACCTCAGGGAGTGTTCGGCGTCTCGAGTTAGGCCTTATATGCATCAGCTCCGAATCATGTCTTTGGTCAAATGTTGGGTTTGCCCGGCTCCTGTGTTTTGCTGCCTTACGTTCCGCATCATCGACTAACGCGGCACCAGGAGAACTACTGCGATTGTGCCCCGGTTCGGCCGGGCGAGCACCTCAGTAGAGAAAGCCGAAAACTGACTGTCATGATATAGCGAGAGACTGGTCAACCACTCAATCGACCATTGGAATGTTTAGAATTCCTCCGCTTTGACGAAGGACCACTTCCCGGTCAGGCACATACGCGCCCCGAGTTCGGAGAAGAGCGGTGCCACCAGGGGCTATATAGTATCCCCACATTCGAGCTCCTATGGCTAAGTGAAAGTGATAAAGCATTATAGTCCGGTTGCCTAGTTTGCTATGCTATCACCTCCTTAAAAGGACCAAGACATTGGATTAAGTGTGAAAATGCGATTTTCTTTTTTTTGCAAACACCCCCGCACCATGTGCGTGGGGGCTGAAGCCAAAGACTGCCATCTTTCAGATTATACATACATATACGACCGCACAGGAGATAGTTCAATACTTGAACGCACAAGTATAAAAAGCTATTGCATTATAAACATGATCTCAGAAATCATACATGTCATTCAAACATAACATCTTTCGAGCACTGCGACTCTATTACACGAGCGCCCTGCAGGACTTCCTCAAAATAGTGCTCGGTGGGGAATCGGCTTTTGTCCGAACCCCGGGATGCAACAGCGGTGGCATCCATCTCCGCCCAGTATGTCTTACCACGGGTGAGAGCCATCCATGCACCTTCTATGCACGTCGACCGCTTCATCACCCTAACACGTGGCACCGCCCCAAGGAATTGCTGCAACAAGCCAAAATAACTCTTCGACTTGGGCCTTTCCGACCACAGATGAGAGACCACTTCCGTCATGGCAAGTCCGGACAATCTATTAAGCTCAGCCCACTCAACCAGCTGATCACTCAACGGAAGTGGACGCTCCGGACTATGGAATTGAGACCAGAAAAGCTCTTCCATTTCGTGATCCTCCTGGCTTCAGAAGTGCACAACCGTGTCCGCCGCACTCACCGCCAAGTCCAGATAAGGATCCTCCGCACCATACAATCGGCCCAGCTGAGCATACTTCGGATCCCTGAACTTCCTACGCAGCATAAAGGGCTTTCCAGCCACAATATCTCCGACCTGACGCAGTTCCTCCTTCATAGCCCGCATCGCACTACGAGCATCCTTGGCTTCGGCGTCGGCCTTCTTCAGGTCCTCTTGCTCCGCTCGGCGTTCTCTTTTAAGAACCTCCTGGCGGTCGGTAGCAACTTTTAATTTCGCGGCCATTCCGACCATTTCCTCCCTGCTTCGGCAGTGAGCAGCCTTCTCGGCTTCTAGCTCTTCCACTGCCTTCAAGGCAGCGGCCTCGCTTTTTCTGGCTTCCTCCTTGGCCCGAGCGAGTTCTACTCGAAGGCCTTCCACAGCAGCAGCACCATCTGCATCAAGCATACAAATTGTAAGGAATGGGCGTCAGCTCCCTTACTAGGCGACCGCGGAGCAACCACATACCTTGTGACTCATCAAGTCATTTATTGACAAGCGAGATGTCCGCATCTGCAACGTCGAGTTGCCTCTTCAGCTCGGCAAACCCATCAGTCTGGCTGGCCACTGAACGTTCTGCCACCTGCATAGGAAAGGCGACAATTAATAACTGAGATTATGATCCTCGGCACGCTATCGCTTTCGACACCATACCAAGTCTCAGGGGCTACTATCTATACAGGGCGCACTTCATGTGCAAAACTGTCAAAAGGTATGTCATTTTTTGCGTACCTCAAACCCCGTCAGCAAACTTCCGACGGCCTCATGCAACCCGCTTTCAGTGGACGAGATCCTATCAATCACCATACTTGTTAATGTGCGGTGATCTTCTGAGATAGACGCCGTCTTGAGCAAATCCTGCAGCTCCACCGGCCGTACTCCAATGGGTACGAACTCTCCGGCCCCGCCCGACTCGGGGAGACCCTCCGTGACGACACCTCAGGGTCGCTCGCCCCGCACGACGGGGCGGCAGATGGAGGCGTTTCGCTCTCCATCATCTCCGGACGAAGATCCCCCGAAGATGAGCTGTGCTGAGATGGGCTGAGATCCGAACTACAAGGTAAAAACTTTGGTTACCTTTAGACATTAAGCAGGGGTGTCCAATATTACAAAATCCCCCCTTTTTTACTTAGGGCTCGCTAGAGGGCTGATTCCGCCAAGGAGATAGTACGGCCGGGGCTCTTCCTGGCACAGGACCTTTCGGTACAGATTTCTTTCCCCGCTTTCAGGCCTTGGCCTCCGGGTCTTCAGAGGCGGTCCTCTTCTCCCCCTGAAGGGAGGGACTCTTGATTCCTCCCTTACTGAAAGCCTCCTTGGCAGAGGTGGTAGTTTCCCTGTGCCCCCCTTCGCCCTCCTCCGAAGGTGCAACCTCCAACATTTTGATTAACACGGGATCCTGCGTGGTCTCAGGGAGGGGGGCCGGACACCATATCAGTTTTGCTTGCGCTATCCACTCCTGTCCAAGGATAGCTGGTTAAAAGGCAAACCCACGATAAATAAATGGACGATGTGTCCGGACATGGGGCTACTTACTTGAGTATCCGGGCGATTGCAGCTTAGGCCAGCGTCCTCGGTCAATTCCGAACGCATCTCTTGCGATCCGAAGAACAGTTTGTACATCTCCGCGGGTGTCAAACCCATGAAGTGTTGAAGAGCTTGTGGCCCCTCCGGATTAAATTCCCACAGGCGGAGGGGGCGAAGTTTGCAGGGCAGTAGGCGCCGGATCAACATAACCTGTACCACTGCGACCAGATTGATCTCCCTTTCCTGGAGGCCTCGAATCCGGTCCTGCAACAGGGGTACGTCTTTGGACGGCCCCCAGTCACGCCCCTTGTTGACCCATGATGTCAGCTGTTGTGGAGGGCCCGAGCGAAAGACGGGCGGCGGGCTCTGCCTGCTGCCCCTGGGAGCAGTGATATAGAACCACTCCTGTTGCCACAAGCCGAGCTCCTCCTGAAAAGAGCCCTCGGGCCATGGAGCTTCGGCCCTCTTGCTTATAACCGCCCCGCCGCACTCTGCCTGACGCCCCTCGATCATCTTCGTCTCCACGTTGAAGGTTTTGAGCCACAAGCCGAAGTGAGGGGTAGTGCGGAGGAAGGCTTCACAGACGACAATGAATGATGAGATGTGGAGGATGGACTCCGGAGCCAAGTCGTGGAATTCCAGCCCATAGTAAAACATGAGCCCCCTCACGAAGGGATCCGTCGGGAAGCCTAAACCCCGACGGAGGTGAGACACGAACACGACGCTCTCGCCAGGCTCGGGAGTAGGGATAACTTGCCCTCGGGCAGGCAGCCTATGTGAAATCTCGTAGGTTAAGTACCTAGCATCTCTCAACTTTAGCACGTCCTCTTCCGTGACGGAGGAGGGCATCCACCGGCCTCGTAGGTCAGGGCCGGACATTGTCGAAGATCGAAGGTACCCGAATCTGGAGCCCTGGGTGTTGGAACTCGGGGCGAGGGGCGGATTCGATAGAGGATTGAATAAAAAGAATGGGCCTTGGTCTCATTATAAAGAGGAAGAATACCAAGAGCCGTCCCCGTGACCGTTTGGAACCCGCCTTCGATGGAGGGGGTGTGGCAACGGGCGCGGTTGGGTTACCCACGTCCGTATTGATGGGAATCCCGGAATAAGGGGAACACGATCTCTGCTTCGACAAGACGTGCCAAGGAAACTTCTTCGCTAAACGCGCTGAGGTGGTACAATAAAGACAATTCGAGTAAAGGCTTGGTAGTGGTGTGACATCATGCCACAGAATACGTCAGCAGATTGAGCTTGTGTAATATTATTCTCTCTACGGTGGTACGTGGAATCTATTTTTGCAGAGCCGGACACTATCCTGGTGTTCACAATCTTCTATAAATTATTCGGAGGAAGAACCCGCCTTGCAATGCCGAAGACAACATGCGCGCCGGACTCGTCGTCGTTGAAGCCTGGTTCAGGGGCTACTGAGGGAGTTCCGGACTAGGTGGTGTCCGGATAGCCGAACTATCATGATCAGCCAGACTCCAAGACTATGAAGATACAAGATTGAAGACTTCCTCCCGTGTCCGGATGGGACTTTCCTTGGCGTGGAAGGCAAGCTTGGCGATACGGATATGTAGATCTCCTACCATTGTAACCGACTTTGTGTAACCCTAGCCCTCTCTGGTGTCTATATAAACCGGATGGCTTTAGTCCATAGGGCGAACAACAATCATACCATAGGCTAGCTTCTAGGGTTTAGCCTCCTTGATCTCGTGGTAGATCCACTCTTGTAACACACATCATTAATATTAATCAAGCAGGACGTAGGGTTTTACCTCCATCAAGAGGGCTCGAACCTGGTAAAACACCGTGTCCCTTGTCTCCTGTTACGATCCGCCTAGACGCACAGTTCGGGACCCCCTACCCGAGATCCGCCGGTTTTGACACCGACAGAGTCCTTGAGGTCTGCCCCAGCCATCGACCAAAATATGTTGGTGTTCCCAGAAGTGCTTCGTCGCCTTTTGGGAACACGCTCAAACGGGATTGTGGCCAACAATCCCGGGATGGTCACCATCGCTACCCCGACCCTGCAACCCCGCAACCCCCTCCAGCTAATCCCGACGGTGAAACCCGTGGAGAAGCCTCGACGTCCACAAGGCACGCCCGCTTAGATACAAACAAGGTAGACTAAGTCACTCGAGTAGTACCGAGTCTTAGTATGCCCACACCCTGTAATTGTGTGATCTTGTATCGCCACAATGTTGTCTCCATGGGCACCCCTATTTTTTAAATAGTAGCTGTGCATAAGTATGTTGATGTACGGTTGCATTTTTTCCGAGCGTAGCTACCAAAAACCAACCCCGACAACCCCCACAGTGATACGTCACTTTAGTGAGATATGTGTATCTGTGGCTTAGACCCCGACCCTTAGAGTAGGACTGGTAAATTCATTACCTTTCACCACGGTAAATAACCCAGCTCCGGTGCTATAAAAAGGCCATCTCATGACCTTACCAAGTACCTCTCACCTTGTGCACCACCCTCACAACCATTTCTTGCCATGCCTAGCCCTAGCATTTATCTGAGAACCCCAGATGCAACCCCGGGTAGTTTTGTTAAAATATTGTGGGACTTTACCTGCAGTTGGGTTCTACCCAGCCACCCCAGTACGAGCTGCTCAAATCGAGGATCA
Source organism: Triticum aestivum (assembly GCF_018294505.1). Lineage (NCBI taxonomy): Eukaryota > Viridiplantae > Streptophyta > Magnoliopsida > Poales > Poaceae > Triticum > Triticum aestivum. The sequence goes on along the minus strand of NC_057798.1, from coordinate 25,385,590 downwards.
CCCCATCCACCTCGAAATATTGGGTAGTAGTACACATCCCTCCCGTAAACTCAAACCAAGACCCAACGGAAGTCTCCTTCCTGGGGAAATCTATGCCGACTCCGCAGATGGCCATAGAAGCGGCTGCACAAGAAGCGCTTGTTCGCCTTCGATTCGCGGTACCCTATGCCAGCGAACGAGGGTATTATTGCTTCCCGAGTCATGCAGCACCCGGAGAAGTAACATCTTTTCCCGGGGGACGAATTGAGAGAGACCCAATACTGGCCAACCTTGCCCAGTACGTCATCGCGCAAGAGCGTCTGACCCAACGGATAATGGGTTATCTTCAGAGCCTCGCTGATTTAAATCCTTAGATCGCCATCGGCAGACACTGAGGCTCGACCAGGAGAGACGCATTCATCGACTGGTCAATCCGCTTCCCCCGATAGAAGAGGAGTGTGTCCCAGTACCAGAGACATTTTCTCGGGACCCCGTCCAGTTACCATTTTCATTATAGACGTCACTGCTATGTTTATTATTGCAACATTTATTTGTGTTGTAACTTATGCGTGGTACCCTGAGTTTGTGCGACGAGTCAATTATTTGGATTCAATTAATGTGAGCAGTTTTTGTGGCTGTTTAATTTTAAATTAACTGATTTTTTCCCTCACGAAAAATACTGAAGAGAGATTTCTTTTCCCTGAGTTGTTGCATCGTATATCTTCTCACGACATGGAATTTTATTCATGCAGCACAACGGCAGCAGACTCACAACCACAACCACTCGAACTCATACACTGCTTGCAAAACCTTGTAACCGTGTTGCATCTAACTGGTCCCCTCCCGCACTCCGGCAACAGTCAGCACCCAACACCCCCACCTAATCCTCATGATCACCGCCACCGCGGAGAGCCAACACTCGAACGGCAGCATCGCGACGATCATCGAGGATCATCGCACATAGGAGCACGGAGAACCCCAGCAATGCCGCCAGCCCTCCGCATACCAGGATCATGTACCAGTCCGGCATCGCCCCCGCCATTAGAGCCTCGTCTCGAGCTTCTGTAAGCAGAAATGGAGGAAAAGGAAGGAGAAGGAGGAGCGAGGCCAGGTGCGAGGTAGAAGAGAGGAGCGCCTCGACCGTTTTATAGCTCGAGATCAGTGTATGGTGGGCGAAGTCCACCAGCGCCGCTCGTCGCCCGATTGCCGGTGTTCGGAGGCGAATCCGTGAGCAGTACCGACAGTGCACTGGCCCGCGAGGTGAGTGCACGCTGTGCCGGCAGCTAGCATGCCGTGTACTACCGCAGTACGGCCTAGATGCCCTACGCGCTAGACGTCACCGGTGGAGAAAGCGCGGGAAAGCGCGCAGGAGAGAGGAAGAAGAGAGAACCAGAGGAAAAATAAGAGACTGACAGTGGACCCCGGGTCCACCTGTCAGCCTGAGAGAGCACTGTGCCCTCGGGTACTACCAGCATATTTTAGAATTTAGAATTTATTCTAAATTTACGGTAACCAGCGTAGAAATCTCTCGTCTTTCCCCTAACCATAGATTATTCCACGCAGCGCTAGTGTTCCACACTGTGGTTTTACACCAATTACTGCCCTCTCACTGTAGCCGCATTTTACCGCATAAGTAAAGTGGTTATTTCTGGAAATGGTAAGAGTAATATTTTCAAAACAGCTTTTAGCAAATCTCGAGGACGATATTTTTCTTAAGGGGGGTAGTGTAGTGACACCCCAAATTTTTAACCTTGTCTTATTAATTAAAATTTGGCCAGGAAACTTAAACTTTTATTTTCTGGATTTTCTTTTGGTTTCAGAACCATTCTTTTCTTTATTTTTATGGAGTTTTTACCCCAAGTGAAAACTTTCCAATTATATTATTGGACTTGTTTACCCTCTCAAGAAAAACATTTATATTATCAGTGGATTTATTTGCATAATTATTGCTCTCTGAGCTTTATTCCTTAAAGTGATTTTTCATTAGTTTTGGAGCTCTATTTGAACTACAACCATTTGATAAATTTATTTAAAATTCCAACCAAAATTTGGGGATGTCATGTGATGTTTTTAAATCACTTTTATGCAAAAATATCTTCTGTTCATTGGAGATTTTGAGCTCTACACCAAGTTTTCAAATCTGGTCCAGTGGGCAATTTTGCACTACAACCTATTTAAATATTTCTTTAAAACTTCCACCAAAATTATGGGATGTTAATAGGAGTATATTATTCAACTTTATGCAAAAACCCAGTTATGTCCTTTGAAAAATTTGAGTAAATCAACCTCATCTTCATTCTGGTCCAGGTTGGTGATTTGTACTGCAACCATATTTTAACTTGCTATTTTACCCATGATTCTTTTTCCTACTCATAGACCACCCTGCAAAACCCCTAAGTCCAGGAGATTGGACCCATTGGAAGATCTTTGGTCCATGAAATTATGCCCTCTTCTTTCTGTCCAGAATGGGTTTTCTCAAAAACTTGCACTAACAAGATTTTGTTTGTGGCAAACTAAACTTGCCACCATCACCTACTTCTAAAGAGACACTAGCCTGGAGAGTTTGGCCACCCCAAGAAGTGCCTAAGTGCCCTTGGCATTTTGTCAAACACCTTATGGGCATGATCAGTTCTGACACAGTTTCTGGTTTGTACAATGGACCTGCTTACTTTGCCTAACCACCATGTCCACTAAGCCTCTAGACTACCCTAACCTAATCCTGTTAAACCCCAGCTCCACCCTAGCCTCCTGGCAAGCCCTGGCATTTCGCCGAGCACCTGGCGTGCATGCTCTAGGCGCGGCCAGAGCGCGCGTTTTGCACGTGCGTGCACCCGAGCTGCCGCGTCCTACTACCGCCTCCCCGCGCCTATTCTGGTCCTCTCTCGCTTCCAGCCGACGCACCCGACCCCTCCCTCACCGCAGAGCCACCCCTGGCGCCCTATAGCGCCACCGTCAGGTCAACAACGGCGGCTAGCGGCCGGCCACAGTGGGCTTCTGGCCCGGACGGCGCCGCCCGAGCCACCCCAGCGCGCCAGCTGCCCCTGGAACATCGCGAGCCTATCCGCAAGCCCGTCCTCTATCTCGCGTCGCCGCCACGTCGCCCTGCAGCATAGAAGGGCGGTTCACCGTCGAGCTTATCTCCGGCCGACGCTGAACCGACCTAATCACGCTATAAAAGGAGCCCCGAGCCTCTCCGAACCCTCAAGCAACCACCTATCACCCCACTAGTGCACCCCACGGCCACCGAGCAACGGCGGGGAGCCTTCTTCCCCGTCCCCGGCCAGTTCGGCCGCTGCCACCCTCCGGACCATTCAGTCGCAACCCAAGCCTCCCCCGTCATTCTGGCGCCACCGTTCAACTCCCCATGACCCTGCGGAGCCGCCCGAACGCTCAGCTGCGTCGAGGAACCACCATAGCCCAAAGCCCCAAATCTCCCGAAGCCACCGGCCGCCGCGAAGCTCACCGCCGGCGACTCCCTTCGCCCCCACCACCCTAGCGACCACCAGGAGGACCGCCCCAGGCTGGCGGATCCATCCCTGCCCACTGGAGCCCGCGATGAGCCACAAATCACCGGCGACGATCGCCGGAGCTCCGCCTCCGTTCGGCCAAAGGAGAGGGAAGGCGGGGGGTGACTGGTTATACCTGACTAGTGGGCCCCCTAGACCCACTGTCAGTGACCCCGCACCAGTCCACGTGGGTTAAGTGAAGGCGTAAAAGCAAAGTACGTATTGGACATGTACCTATTCAAAACGTTTTCTTTTTTTATCTGTTTTTTTAACAGAATATTGAGTAAACTTTGACCGGCTATTACTTTTTAAATATAACTCCAAATGAATTGATTCTTTTTCCTACCTCTCTCAAATTTTGTCTAGTTTATTTTCAGATTTATTTGAAAAAAATTCAAACAACTTTTTTTGTGCTGTTTTGAAATTATGTGTTAATTCAAATTTATTTAAAATAGGATTTTGGAGAGAGAGAAGAAAACTTTCAAAAGTTTTGGAATGCATCCTGTCTCTCCACAACTTAAAGGCAAGCATTCTGAACCCTGGCATAATATTTTTTTTGTGTTGTTTGATACAGTTACAACACCACCGTGATACGGAGTATCCGTTATATTTTTATGAGGATATGATCATACTCGTAAGTGCATATTGATGATTCTGTGCTACTGAAATTTGATACGTTGTGATAGTAATCACCCTCGTATACCTTTCATGCATATCGTAAGGAAACCGGGAAAGTCGCTGTCTTGGGTAGACACGAGCTTGTCCCTAGTTCCTCGTCGAGACGGTTGTGTCCAGTATGGCATGATGGGGTATGATGAGTGGTGATTCTGCATGTTGGTTGAAAATATATTAGTTATGCTAATCATGTAGGGAATTACTTCAACCTCCTGAGACGACCGTAGATCGAGTCTTGTTCCAGTAACCCCCATACTTGTTTCATACACCACTTGTCCCTGCCGCAGGTAGGGTATGGTTCAGTAAGTTGTAAACCCCTTCCTAGCACACACCGTACAGAGAGGTCATGGTGGAAGATACAGGCTGCATCCGGTAGGCATGCCACCTGGTCCGAGGGCATGGGTGTTTCCGGTTGGGACCGAGAGGGGGGCACTCCTTAGAGCGCGTGATATAAATTTGATCCCATGCTACGCGAGGTTGTAGCCTCCCCACTTAGAGTTTTGCTTAACAAGTGTCGTGGGTGATTCCAGACACTGGTAAGTTAAGCTGGTGTGTGCGAGTTAGGCGTGTTTTCAATTAAAAGACCGTAAATGGAATTAGTCTCGATGGACTAAAGGAATCCGTTACTCGCGGGTAAAGAGTACACCCTCTGCAGAGATTAAATCTATTCGAATAGCCATGTCCATGGGTCAGGACTACAGTCTGGGATGGGTCATGTGTCGGTCTTAGTGTCGGCCTTTGGAGGAGAAACTACTAAACCAGAACATGGATCATGACCTGTGACTTATGATGATTGTGATTATTATTGTTATGGACTAACACTTCATTTTATTGGAATTATTGAGTATCCCTGGGAAGGTTCTACCTCCTGGATATTCACTGTGGTTATTTTACTTTATAAGCCCTTTATGTGGTGTCGCTCAGACGCCCGACTGTGGCATGCTTGTTGTTTACTTTAGAAGCCCTTTATGTGGTGTCGCTCAGACGCCCAACTGTGGCATGCTTGTTATTGGTTTACTTTATAAGCCCTTTATGTGGTGTCGCTCAGATGCTCGACTGTGGCATGCTTGTTATTTACTTTATAAGCCCTTTATGTGGTGTCACTCAGACGCCCGACTGAGGCATGCTCGTTATTTACTATCCTTTCGACACGTCTTCAGACATCCGATCGGTGCATTTTATTACTACTCGGTTATTACATATTCATATTGCATATAAATAACCTGCTTGCATGCATCAGGGATTTTATTTTTATGACTGACGTTGTGATCATAGAATGTTTTCAGAGCATGATTATCGTTGGTTATATTATACCCATGTTCATAATGTTTGCGAGTACATTCAAATTACTCACTGGCTTGTCCCTGGCTATTGTCTTGGCCAGATTTCTTGCATGCAGAGGAGCGTTGCGATGACAGCCTCGGAACCTAAGCAATGGTGATAGCAGCCTCGCGAAGATAGGACTTAACCTGGTCAGTTGTTCCTATGGGGAATGGAGTCCCATAGACGCTGATGATCCGCAAACCGCTTCCGCCATCAACCACTAAAAACCAATTGTTGTAGTCTTAGGCCAGAATGGTCTTGTACCACATATCTTGTATTTTGCTTGGAGTTTCTGTATCAAGTTGGTGCCTCATCAGCTAACAGTAATCCTGGGCCCAGTGAGCACAAGGGCCATTTTCTGGGAAATTATATCCCGAAAATCCGATCCTGACAAAAACCGCCTAGCCGGAGAGTTTGGCCGATAGCCAAAGCTCCTTTAGCAACAGTGCCGTCTTTAAAGACGGTATGAGGTGTCTCGGTCATGTCTACATAGTTCTCGAACCCGTAGGGTCCGCACGCTTAACGTTTGATGACGATATTGTATCATATGAGTTATGTGATTTGGTGATCGAATGTTGTTCGGAGTCCCGGATGAGATCATGGACATGACGAGGAGTCTCGAAATGGTCGAGAGGTAAAGATTAATATATAGGACGATGGTATTCGGACACCGAAAGTGTTTTGGGGGTACTAGGTACTTATCGGGTCACTAGAAGGGGTTCTGGGAACCCCCGACAAAAGATATGGGCCTTATGGGCCAAGAAGGTAAACACACCAGCCACAAGGGGCTGGTGCGCCCCCATATAGGCTGGCCTAGGAGGAGAAGGAAAGAGGGGAAGGGAAAGGAAAGAGTGGAATAGGAGTCCCCCTTCCTTCCCTCTCTCCCCCCTCTTTCCTCCCCCCTCCAACAAATATGGCAAGGGGGGCGCGGCCAAGGGCATGAGCCCAAGTAGGATTCAGACATACTTGGAGCGCCCCTTGGCCTCTCCCCTCTTCCTCACACCTATATATATGAGGAGGGAGGCGCCTAGCACACACCAAACAATTGCCTAGCCGTGTGGGGTGCCCCTCCACTGTTTATACCCCCGGTCAAATTTTTGTAGTGCTTAGGCGAAGCCCTACAAAGATCATTTCACCATCACCGTCACAACGCCGTCGTGCTGACGGAACTCATCTACTACCTCGACATCTTGCTGGATCAAGAAGGCGAGGGACATCACCGAGCTGAACGTGTGCAGAACGCGGATGTGTCATGTGTTTGGTACTTGATCATTTGAAGCGCAAAGAAGTTTGACACGCTTCCGCTTACGGTCTACAAAGGTACATAGACACACTCTCCCCCTCGTTGCTATGCATCTCCATGGATAGATCATTGCGTGTGTGTAGAATTTTTTTGTTTTCCATGCAAAGATTCCAACATGGAAAACTAGACAACCATGAGGGGTACGATGAAAAGTTGCACATCACTGCTAGACAGTTGGTTGTGGCAGTATCCGAAGTTGCACATCCAGTACTAGGAAGTTAGAAGATGCAACAAACAGTCAAAGCACATCCACGGGTAAGGGAAAAGTTGCACATCAATTACTAGTCAGTTGGCATGAGCAACAGACGAAGTTGCACATATCACTGGAAGGGGTAGCTTGAGGGGGTGGAGGTGACATCAGTGAAAATTGCATGTCCACTGGGTAGGAGGAGAGTTGCACATCCACGGTCAGCTAGTTTCACATCGACTACTAGCAGTTGCACAAAACGTGTGACTAAATTGCACAAAAAATTTCATCAAAACATAACCATGCGGGATCTAGTTTCGAAGAGCACGTCAGGAGGGTTCCAACGGTGAAAACAAATCTTAATTTTGATGCGCGGTTTAGAAGTTATGGTTTTTTAAAATTTGTAAATCGTGAATTAAATGGTACAAAGCCATCCATGTCCATGCAGTAAAAGAAGGCATAGCCGTATGCATGTGGATCATTTAATACGCATATTTGTTGGATATTTTTGTTTAACTAGCTGGGACGAGAGGAATCTTTTCTAATCAGGACAAGGGGACAAATACTTTTCGTTAATTACCGGCCGCCGTGAAGTGCTAGGGTGCCAACGGTTGCTCACTAGACTTGTCCTTATTTAAATCCCAATATCTCCCATGCAGGAAAAATGAAAGGAATAAAATGTTCTCTTTCTCTATTCGGATATGACACGATACAAGTGCAGCTGGCTAGCCTGCTCCCCCCTAACTGTGAGGTTCGGGCACCTATTTTTATTTTCCCTCGGCTCTATCTTTCACCCTCTGATAGGCATGATCCGCATGGATAAAGAGAGACGGTGAGCTGACAAGGCGTCATGTGAATTGTTTGACCAGTCAAATGGTTGATTGTGGATCCCCCTGACTCTCGCGTCGCTCCTCTCGGGCGACACGGGAGCGGCACCAAACCCTAGCCGCGCGTCTTTCGGTGAAGGTGGCGGCGAGGATATGCTGCCTCACGCTAGTGTGAGGGGCTTCGGAAGCTAGGGCGGCGACCCTGGGTGGAGATGGCGGCATCGATCTCTCCGATTGATCGCGCTCGCAGGTGTTGGCCGTCCCTCCCGGCCGCATGGGTGGTGTTGGGGATATAACTACTAGGTATGACCCGCCAGAAGGAGCCAGGTTATACCTACAAGCATTCTTGAAGACTAAAGCTCAAGCTTGAAGATGGTGGTTTAGTAAAGGCCCAAAGGCCCAGAGGTGACTTAAGGCCCGTAGTGTTAAACCGCCTTATTCATGTAACTTGTACTGTAAGGCAAGAAATATTAAGAGACCGAGCCGGATACAATCTATAAGCCGACCGGGACTCTGTAGAGCCACTGGGCGTCAACCTCACTATATAAAGGGACGACTCGGCGGCGGTTCAGGGTACGAAACAACAACTCGAGAGCTAGATCAAGCGATTCTGCTTCCTGGTTATCGAGACATACATAATCCCAGTCACAACTAGACGTAGGCTTTTACCTTCATCGTAAGGGGCCGAACTAGTATAAACCTCTCGTGTCTCTTGTCCTGATTAACCCCTTCAAGCTTCCTAGTTGCGATGGCTCCACGACTAAGTCCTTTCGCTAGGACATCTGACGTGACAATTCCACGACAAGTGGCGTGTAGGGTTGGACCAAAAGCTCGTATAGGTCGCGAGCTTAACAAGTGCTCGATAGTTCGGCTCGTTAAGCTCGTAGCTCGCTTCTTAATCACTACAAGAAATATGTCAACTTATGACCTTCTGTCAGTGACCCACGAAGAATTGGTCATAAATTTATGACCATTTCAGACCAATTGGTCAAAAGCTGTTCGGGGGGCTCCAAACCCTAAACCATTGCGACCATTTTGGTCGGAAAGGTCGTAATTTCCTCACACGAAAAGGTCATAAAGCAAACAGCGCTAGTCCGCTGCCTTATTTCTAGTTGTTAACGACCAATATAGATGGTCATAGCCTTGTAAATTGTGGTGGGTTGCTATGACTAGGCGCCACCTCATCAGTTTTGCCTATGTGTCATGTCCATGTGGCAGTTTTTGCCCTAGGTTGTGAAGCAACCTATATTTCTGTCATTCCCAAAATTCCCAAAAAAATCTCATAAATTCTTTGGGTCATATCTTCGTCAAATATGTAAAAACCTTCCTTGCCTAGTTCAAAAATGATTCAAAAATATTCATTTTCCTATTCTGTTCAAAGTAACACTTTGTGAAGGAAGTACCACTTTGGCATGTCCAAATAGTATCCATTTTCTACAGTGCTTTCCTATGCCCAAATAACCATCCTCCACCAAATGCCAGCTCAATCCATTCATTATTTTGAGCCGAGCTTCAACATTTGTATTTATGTCCAGTGTGGTGGTTTGCAAAGCAAGTACCACCTAGGCTCCTCCTTTTGAGCTGAAAATTTGTGAAGACGGTCTTATTAGTAACTAATCATCCTCAGCCAAAACTCACACCCATTAGCCATGTACATTTCCCGTACCGCTAATCAAACACTTGGCTGCTTATTCATGCTTGAGCATTGATCGGTCTCCTCGTGAGAATCTTATGTTGTGATTTTCTTCCTAGCACCTACCTGGGGAGTTCCCAACCCACTAGACATGCCTAGGCCGCCCAAAACACATGGCAACGCCACGGTCACGTGGTGACCACGCGGCGGGCATGCGAGCTTACGCGCTCTAGAGTTGGGGCCCTCGGCCACCGTCCAAACGTCGATGTCTCGCCATAAAACCATGTATTTCTAATTAAATAGATACTTATTTAACTAGAAATGCTTTTTGTAAAAAATAAAGAGTAAACTATGAGGCAGCTGCAGTTCAAAATTGACCCGCTTCCAGCTGAATCGGCGACAATTTGTCTTTTTCACCAGTGGTGGATCAAAACTTTTTACACCCAACCATTTTGTAAATTGTGCATTAAACATGGCCTAGTATTTTATAAAATTTATTTGTTCCATTTTTGCAACAATTATTTGGTAGTTCCTTCACCAAAAACCTCATTTTGGGCACTCGAAAAATGGAAAATGAATTTTCCGTGCAAAGAAAATGAAAACTCCCTTAGGCAACATTGTTTGGAATTCCAAGATGCACCCTTGTGCACAATATGAGATCATTTGAACAAACTATGCCATGAATGTGGCCATAAGATTGATCATTTGGCTTGAAAGCCATGAATCTTCACGCATGATAGCTCATTTCTGAGAACACTTTTTTAAAACAATTACCGTATTACAAGTTTATTATTTTTCCTGGAAACTTGGTCACATATAATGACACAATGTGAAGGTTTTCCAATTTTTTGATTTTTTTTGAATTTTTTATGCCCGTTTCAAAATGCGGTCAAAACGGCGGGCTTGACCGTTCCTACCTAGTGGTTGAATCTTGGAATTTTTTTGGTGTTTCTATGATTAAATAGATACTTATGTACCTAGAAATGATTTTTGTAAAAAATAAAGATTAAACTATGAGGCAGCTACAGTTCAAATTTCACTCGCTTCCAGCTGAATCGACGACAATTTGTCTTTTTCACCAGAGGTGGATAAAAACTTTTTTCACCCAACCATTTTGTCAATTGTGCATTATATATGGCCTAGTATTTTATAAAATTGATTTGGTCCATTTTGGCAACAATTATTTGGTAGTTCCTTCACAAAAAAACCTCCTTTTGGGCACTCGGAAAATGAAATATTAATTTTCCGTGCAAAGAAAATGAAAACTTCCTTAGGCAACATTGTTTGGAATTCCAAGATGTACCCTTGTGCATAATATAAGATCATTTGAACAAACTATGCCATGAATGTGGCCATAAGATTGATCATTTGGCTTGAAAGCCATGAATCTTCACGCATGATAGCTCATTTTTGAGAACACTTTTTTAAAATAATTACCGTATTACAAGTTTATTATTTTTCCCGGAAACTTGGACACATATAATGACACAATGCGAATGTTTTCCAATTTTTTGATTTTTTTTGAATTTTTTATGCCCGTTTCAAAATGCGGTCAAAACGGCGGGCTTGACCGTTCCTAGCTAGTGGTTGAATCTTGGAATTTTTTTGGTGTTTCTATGATTAAATAGATACTTATGTACCTAGAAATATTTTTTGGAAAAAATAAAGAGCAAACTATGAGGTAGTTGTAGTTCAAATTTGACCCGCTTCCAACTGAATCGGTGGAAATTTGTCTTTTTCATGAGAGGTGGATCAAAAAATTTCACACTCAACCATTTGGTCAATTTTACATTAAATATGGTCTAGTATCTTAGAAAAATGATTTGGCCCAATTTTGCAACAATTATTTCGTAGGTTCTTCACAAAAAAACTCATTTCGGGCACTCGAAAAATGATTAAAAATAGCTAGAAAGATCAGAAATGCATACAAATTGGTGATCACCCATAAAATCTGGTCTAACTTGAGTGAAAATTTTAGTTGTGCCATTTTGCAAAATACTTCGAAAGTTGCTTCACAAAATTTCCCTAGTTTTAGTACTTAGAAACTATTTTAAATCACGAAATTTCTGAACCAATCATGGCTCTTCTCACGGATCACTCCACTGTAGCCAATCTGAACCGTCCGCATCCGAAGGATCCAACCGTCCGCATCATAGATCACCTCTCCCAACCCAACCCAAACCCTAGAAGCAACCCAATCCCCCTCTCCCCCTGCCGCCGCCTGTCTCTCCCCCTCTCCCCGATCCAGATCGACTCCCTCTGTCGCCTCCGTCGCCTCCCCGAGACCCACAACCAAAGCCGCTCTCCTGAGTGCGTCGAGCCGCCGCTATCGCTGCTACTTTGTCCCTCTGCATCGCCCGCATCCAGCCGCGCCATGGCTTCCTGCATCGCCGGATCCGACCTCCACCAGTCTGCCGCCGCGCCAATCAGGATACCACCACCGTGCGGGCCCTGACTCCGCACCCCACGGCGGCCGGAGACGATGGCGAGGAAGGGCCCGGTCCCCTGATGAATCCTCCTCCCTCCATCACCCGGGCTCGATGCCCAGGCCCAGCGTGCGCCACCGCCATGGACTCCACCGCGGGGACGGATCTGGGGAAGATCGTGGGCGTGTTCTACCAGGCCGAGGACGGGGAGCAAAGCGACGCCTCCTCGCTCTGCTCGCCACCTCCCTCGCCGTGCCCGACACCATGCAAGGTCCGCCTCTCTCTCCTCTTCCTGGTCTCTCTCTGTTGCTTGGTTTGATTTTGCTGATGCGATTTACTTCCTCCCCTCCCTAATGCATGCGCACAGGTGCACCGCCTAGTAGGAGACCACGGCTCCGTCTGCTTCTTCTGCTGCTGTGTGGTCGACGACGATGACGCGGCCGTGCGGTCGGTGCCCTCTGACGCCGCCCGACGCAATGGCTCCCACCAAGAAGGCGGTACGAACCCTAATCGATCCCCACCCGGCGCTCCTCCCATTTCGGCCTGATTCGTTCTCTGGTGGTTATCTCGCCGTGTCTTTCTTTCCGAGAGGTCTTCTCACTGTTTTTCGATTGATGGATGCGCTCTGCAGAAGAAGAGCGGGGAGAACATCAACAACAAGATGCAACTGGTGATGAAGAGCGGCAAGTACACGCTCGGCTACAAGACCGTCCTCAAGACGCTGCGCAGCTCCAAGGGTATGGATCTTTTTGTCACTGTTGATTGATTTATCGTTGTGGCTGATCTGCTAGTTCCTTTGTCTGCTGGATCCGAAGGGTAGTACTATAACATACGCTTGGGACCGTGTTAATTCCTGAGATTCGTGATTAGCTTTTGTAGAATGAGGTGGTTAATATCTGTTTTGTGGCTGTTAATTGCTTGCTGTACTTATAGATAGTTTGTCCGAGCTCCGGCTGCTGCAGCAGCCCATCTCCGGCAGTTGAGAGGAGGTCTGTTTGGCTATTTGGTAGCTGCCTGCATCATTAGTTACCTTTCTATCCCATACTGTGAACTTGTGAAGACTATGCCCCCTGTGAAGATCATGTTCAGTACACTGTTCGTTTTATCATCTTCCTGCAAGAACTAGTGCTACTGCCATAAAAAAGAACAGCGCAACTGCACCTGGAAACATGATGCGGAAACAACATCATGTTTGCGCTTCTTTGCTTTGTATTTTCGTGTGAATTAAGATATATTCAGAATTCTATTTTTGAGTTTTTTATACCATGGATAATGCTGGAGCTTTCCTGTGGTTTGGAGCTTGCCATGGAAGCATTCATAGCATAAAATTTTGCAAGTTAACATTCATCCTCACTTCTTCAGCCCCTCGAACACTAAAACTTCTGCATTCCAGGGTGTCTTGTGTACGATTTTTACCTAAAAATTACTTTGCTGCTGTTATAATTTACTAAAAAAGAACTTTAACATCTGATCACAATACATAAGTTAATTTACCTACCCACACAGTCACGGCTCCTATCCGGTCACCGGGTTAAAGTGCTACTGCTATTATTTTTTATCCATCGTAGAACTTGTGGTGATGTTGTTTAGATTGCAGCAAGCAAGAATTATGCTGTCATTCTCTTGCACTCTGCTATGCAGCTCTTGTTTACCTTAAATGCAACTATTGGTGCACTTGTTAAATGCCATTATTTGTGTTGTTTGCTTCCTTTGCATGCATGGTTATACAGTTTGGTGCCCCCATGGCCTGAAATACATTGAATTGTGGGCCTCTACTTGATATCTTGTTGCTTAGGGTTTTGTTTCGGGGTTTCTTAATGTACTCGTGCTTAATAGACTGCACCACAAAGGTCACCCTCATATGGATAATGAATCATTATCCTTTTTCTTGTCTTGAGATGTCCCTAACGAATAATTTACTGGACAAACAATCTTGTTTGCAGTAAGAATTCTAGCATGCCAAAATCTATTGTCTATGTATGCTTCGGTTAATATGGACCTGAATGTCAAGGGCTAGCCAACCTGCTTAGCTAGATTAACATAACAGAAACAGTACACAACCAGCCAGCTCGTGTTTGCATTGCTGCCACATCGGCTAGCTAGATGCGATTGCCTAAGGGCTAGTCAACACATTTTACAGCATTTTGTGTTGTAGCCAAACACTTGCTCTGTATTCTGAATACTCTAAAAAACTCTGTTAAATTAAAACTATGGTATTGCGTACCTGCCAACTAAATTACCGCAATTTTTAATACTTTGTTTTATTTGATACTTTGCTGTTAGATTTACTTTTATTTTGTTCCTAAACATTTTGTTCTACAATGTGCAGATGTTGGCCTTTCATTCAGGACAAAAAAGTGGGATGAAGCATAGTTTTACCTCATTGAGCTAGTTCTGGCCTTGTAACAGAACTTGTATGTGTGCTAGTTCTGGGAGCTACTTCATTGGAATAATGCTGATCCTCTAGCAGAACTTGTGGAGCTCCTGTGATAGACTCATGTGATAGACTTGGGCTGATACACTTGGGTTGTATGTGTGTTATCTGAATGTAAACTTGATGCTGATCACATTTGTATGTGTGTTATATGATGTAGCACTTTGATGGTTGATAATATTTGAAGTATTTCGTGTGTTTTCTATGTGCAAATTTAAATACCAGGTATTTTATTTGCGTGAAATAAAAAAATGGAGAATATTGCCCTGATGGCTAGGACCCAGTACTAGAACCTGACAATGGGGGACCCACCTGACTACTGAACCGAATTTAGAAAAAAATAAAAAAATGAAACTGTTGAGACAAAAAGGCCATGGGCCAAAAATAAAAAGTCTGCAATGTTGGGCTTGGTCCATGAAGCTGACAACAAATTCACATGAAAAAAATATAGAAAGGCTGAATTCTTGGGCTACGCCCATGTAGAAAACCGAATTGGATTGGGCTGAATCTTGTGCCTGGGGAGGTTGCTAGTGACCAAAACGCCACAGTAGGAATATTTTGGTCGTAAACGTCTTTGACCATTCCAGAAGAAAGGTCGCTATAGTCAGTTTATGACCGCCAGCTTTTGACCTTCTGTTTTTGGTCACAAGAAGGTCGTAAATGGAAATTTGTGACCTTTCAGTGACCAATAGTGGTGGTCACAAGTTGACATATTTCTTGTAGTGAATGAACAAAGCCAATCATTGATTTCAGCTCGTTAAGCTAACGACTTTCGCGAGTAGCTTGTTAAGCTCGATAGTAACAACACAACACATATTTTCATCTTACGTGACAAACTTTTTGTAGCACCTAAGCCTATCTATTCAATCTAATCGACATATGAGGCAACAAACTACTGCATTTCTTTTTGTAGTCACCATATTTCATCTTGAAAATGATACCCACACATTCATCCTGTATATCATAACACATTATAATCTGTGAACGAGCACTCGCGAGCTTAACGAACTTCAAACGAGCCGAGCCGAGCAGGGTTTTATGCTCGTTAATCTTAACGAGCTTATCGAGCCAAGCCTTAACGAGCATGAGCTTAACGAGTCGAGCTGCTCATTCATCCACTCATTGGCGTGAGGGCGGCGAGGCCTTGCTGCAGCGTCGGGCGACTCTTCTTCCTCCCAGGCCCTTCCCCTTGTGGTGGTATCTTCTCGCCGGTCTGGTGGCTGGCCCATCAGATCTGGGCTTCAAGGATAGGGTGGTGGAGGCTTGGAACGGGGGAAACCCCTGGTCGATTTCGCATCGACCTTGACGCCGGCGGCGCTCCGATGTCATTTTCCCTCTTGAGGGCGGGTCAAGCTTCCCGGTCCGTCCCCTTCCTCCTCCTTTCTTCCCCGGGCAAAAGCTTTGGCCTTCTGGTCAGACGGTGGAGGCGTTCTGGTGTCTTGGTCCTCCCTAGAGGTGCCATTCGAGGGAGGGTTAGGGGTTGTGGGCCTGGTGCATGGTGGTGGGTGGCGACAGCGATGCTCTCGGGTTCCCTAATTGTCGGTGTTAGTGGTGACATGTGGGTCCTTCTGCATCCGTTTGTGGCTCCTCGCCTTGGTTGATGGTTGGTTGTCGGCCGGTGATGGGCGTCCGCGTGTTCGACAAGGTCTGGACGAAGGGGACATAGTGGTCTCCTCTCCGGCAGTGGCCCATGGTTCTTTCACCAAGTGATGTAATAACTCATTATGATGTAAAAACAATCTCTAA
The DNA here is from genome assembly GCF_018294505.1 of Triticum aestivum. Classification (NCBI taxonomy): domain Eukaryota; kingdom Viridiplantae; phylum Streptophyta; class Magnoliopsida; order Poales; family Poaceae; genus Triticum; species Triticum aestivum. The sequence continues at coordinate 25,369,551 of NC_057798.1, read as the reverse complement.
ATTGCTACTATATGGAAACTTGTATAATGGTGTATGAATACGACATAAAATAAAAAAGAAATATAATACATAATAATAGTAGTAGCGCGGGGGGATAGGCGCGCTGCTAGTAACTACCAGTAGCGTGTTCTCTATAAAGCGCTACTGCTATGTAGGTATAGCAGTAGCTCTCGTTAACCAACGCTACTGCTACCCTATAGCTGTAGTGCCATAGCCCCAAAACCAGTGCTACTGCTAGCCTTTTTCCTAGTAGTGAATAGGCCCAACTCATAGGAGAGATACACCTATTTAGCCCGACGCACGCTGCAGACTAATCACTTCGTTACCCTAAACACCGCCAATCGCTTTTCTCTCTCCAAAGGGCCATCGTCCCTCTCTCTTCTCCCACGTGCCAGCCTTGGTCTCCTTTCTTCCTAATGAATTGATACAATCCCCCGAGATCTAAGGACTCCAAAGATGCAGATTAACGGATTTTTATTTGTCCTTCTATCTATCTAATTCTCCCTCCGTTCAGAATTAGTCGTTGTGGGGGTTTAAAAATTTAAACTATGAAACATTTACAAGAAACCCCCTGCGCATCTTCAAATTGTACAAAAATAGACCACGACAGGCGTGCGCGGCACATGCATGAAGAATCGGCCGCCGGTGAGGCTACAAGCCAGTGGAGCTCCGACCGCCGGCCTGAATCCCGATCATTATCCCCTGGCAAAAATCTCATTATCCCCTGGATCAACAGAATCGAGGCCATCTCCTCCCACCACGACCGCCACTGCCCCCATGAGCTCGACGCCGATGGGCGACCTCAGTCCTCCCTAAGCCAGTCCAAGCTCTGACGTGCCAAGAGCTACGTCTACCTCAAGCCACGCTTGTCGGAAAGCCATAGATCAACTGAATCGCCGCCATCCCCTCCGAATCTGGTCGCTGCTTGCCGCCGCTGAAGCTCGTCACGGTAGCTCCTTCAGTGAACAAAAAACGGCGGCACTCGTGCTTCTGCTTCTGCTTCTGCAACCGGTCGAGCTCATGCTTCTGCTTCTCCCCTGCAGCCGGTGGAGCTCGAGCTGCTGCTGGTTCCCTGCCTTTGAGTTCTTCTCTGAAGAAGTTAAAGGTTGTTGCTGCTACTCCTTGCTCTGAAATTGTTTCTCTAAAAAGTGTCCCCTTCAGATTTTCATTACTGAAAACCAAGCTTACAAAGTTCAAAGGACGAGCAGCAGAAAACAGGTTCACAACATTACATAAGACGAAAGAAAACTGGCCAAAAGGACCAACACAGGCCCAACATGAACAAGGTCCATCAACACATCTAAACAGTCATAGACTTAATAACTAGCGACTAGCAGGCACAAAAGGACTTGGAACAGCAGCAGAAGATGAAGGATTTGCAGCCATCATCTAGGGGAGCCTCGCCACATTGATTCGCCATCCCTGCCCAACTGTGTACACCTCACTTGCTGCCCGTTCTAGAACTCTTGCCCCCAGTTCCAGCATTTTTTTTGTGGCTCCTCTGTCTGCAAAATGGACCAATCAAGCAACCATCGAACCATTAGTTTGATTATCTGGAAAGGATCATTAATCCTTTTTCTCTCAAAGACAATTGCATTTCTACATTTCCAAATTGCCCAGAATAAAGCAGAAACCCCTATCATCACCATTTTCTTGTCTTCTTTATTGAATTTATTAATCCACCCCCCAAAACAATCTTTGACACTTAACGGACTGGACTTTAGACCACAAACGCATCGGACCAAACTCCAAAGCAGAGAGGTCATAGAGCATGTGAACAACAAATGATCAATTGATTCATCTTGTCCACAAAACACACATTCTTTCTCTCCTTTCCACCCCTTTTTGAGTAAAACATCCCTAGTCAAAATGCTCTTTTTATTCACTAGCCACAAGAAGACTCTTATTTTAGCAGGAACTTTGATTTTCCACAAATATTTCTATGGAAATTTCATCCCTGATGTGATCAATTCCTTGTATAAAGACTTAACAGAATTTTTTTTTATCAGCAGTGAGGGTCCATTCAATCTTATCTTTTCCTCCATTCATTTTAATTGTTTCACATCTACTTTTTAAAGCATTCCACAACCCTAAAGTTTCTCCATGCAAAGTTCTTCTAAATTTAAAACCCTTCCATCCTTTTTGGATGGCCTCATACACAGTAATTTTATGATCAAAGCAAATGTCATATAATCTAGGGTAGGCATCTTTTAGGGGCTTGTCATCCACCCAAGTATCCTCCCAAAACCTAATGTTCTTCCCCTCCCCAGGCACTTTCTTCACAAATTTGTAGAAGATATTCTTGATGTTCAGAAGACTAGTCCAGAACTGGGAGTCTCCAGGTTTTTTGTCTACCAAAGCTAGACATTCATTCTTCCCATATTTTTCTTTCAAGACATCTTGCCACATCCCCTCCTCTATTTCCATTTTCCAAAACCATTTAGCCAATAAGGCTATGTTCATTATTTCCAAATTCAAAATCCCTAGCCCCCCCACCCCTTTGGGTAGGCATCATTCTTTCCAGTTAACTAAGTGATATTTTCTAATATTCTCATCTTCTTGCCATACCAGTCTTGCCCTAAAAAAATCAGCTTTTTTAATGATTCCCGGAACAACATAGAAGGACATCATAAACAAAGGAATATTAATCAGGCAAGCTTGCACCAGGGTGATCCTGCCAGCAATAGATCCTAGCAGTTTCCCTTGCCAACATCCACATCTTTTCTCAATTTTGTCTGTCACACAACTCCAATGTGTGCTCCTGATCCTGGAATCAGATACAGGCATTCCTAAATACCTAATGGGTAGATCTCCCATTTTACATGTTAGTATTTCTTGGTAGAGTAATTGTTTTCCTTTAGCCTTACCAAACAACATCAACTCACTCTTATGAAAGTTTATTTTTAGCCCAGACATCTGTTCAAATGCCCCCAAAATGAATTTGAGGTTTCTTACACTTGCTTCATCATCTTTGATCAGGAAGATAGTATCATCAGCATATTGCAACATATTTACCCCCTTGTTTTCATTTCTACCCAGGACTCCCTTAAACACGTCCATTTTTAGGGCATTATTCATTAAAATTGCTAGGGCATCTGCAGCTACATCAAATAGCAACGGTGACATAGCATCTCCCTGTCTCAAACCTTTATAAGTCTTAAAGAAAGGACCAATTTCATCATTGACCTTGACTCCTACATGCCCCCTCTCATTGTCTCCATCACCCAGTCACACCATTTATCAGGAAAGCCTTTTTGTTTTAGCATCTGTATAACAAAGGGCCATTTAACTTTATCATAGGCCTTTTCAAAATCAACTTTAAAAACAAGAGCATCTTCTTTATCTTTATGAAAAGTGTTCAGAGCTTCATGCAAAATAACAACTCCTTCCGTAATGTATCTTCCCTTGATGAATGCAGTTTGTGTTCTGGAGATGACAGGTGCAACACATTTTGTCAACCTATTCATCAAAACTTTTGTAATAATTTTGTAACTCGCATTTAGCAAGCATATAGGCCTGAATTTTTGTATTTGTTTGGCATCATTGGTTTTAGGAACCAGGGTAATAATGCCATAGTTAAGCCTGACAATATTGATATCCCCCCTGGCAAATCCCTCAACTAAAGCTTTCAGATCCCACTTAACCAGATCCCAAAAATCCCGATAAAAATCAGCAGGGAATCCATCAAGTCCTGGGCTTTTGTTTCTTTTCATACCAAAAACTACCTGATGAATTTCATTTAAGGAAAAGGGGGACAATAATTCCTCTTTGTCCTGGGCAGATATTTTTCCCATTTCTATATCCCTCAAGGATATGTTAGATTCCTTAGGATGTCCAAAAAGATATTTATAAAATTTAGTGATATACTCCATCAGACTGTTATCCCCTTCTATGATCCCTTCCTCTTGTTCTAAAGAGATTGTTCTATTTTTCCTTCTCCTCCCATTCACTTTTGCATGATAGTATCTAATGTTTCCATCTCCATCTTTTATCTCTTTGTCTTTATATCTCTACATCCACTTCATTTCCTCTTGTGTCATGATTCTTTTCAATTGCATTCTAAGCTCTCTTTGCTCAGTTCTTTCTACAGCAGTCAGGCCTATTTTTTCTGCTCTCTTATCAATATCATCCAATTCTTTTATGATTTCTATTTTAATTTTTTTTGTACCAAGCATCCATATTTTATTCCACCCCTTAGCTTTTCTCCTCAATTCTCTCATCCTTGACTGCCATCTGTCCAACACATCTCCTCTAAATCTTTTATTCCAGGTTTTATATATCAGCTCCTTAAAGTCTTCTCTCAACGACCATCCATTTCATATCTGAAAGTGTATCTAATCATATGTGTTTCCCCTGTATCTAAGAACATGGGAGTATGATCAGAAATCTCCCTAGCCAAGGCTTGCAATATAGTCAATGGATATTTTTCTTCCCATGCATGACACATCAAAACCATGTCCAGCTTCTCATAAGTAGGATCCTCCTGGTTATTGGCCCAACTGTAATGTCTTCCATTTAAAGGAAGTTCTCTTAATCCAGCTTGTTCAATTATAACATTAAACATAAAGGACCATTGTTCATTTATTATAGGTTTGTTTTTCTCTTTATTGTTTCTAATGATGTTGAAATCCCCCCCCAACCAAACAGGGCAGAGGATTGTAATGATATAATCTAGCTAATTCAGCAAGGAAACTAGCTTTCCCTTCCTTCTGTGCATCCCCATAAACTGTGACTAAGTTCCAATGCATTTTAATATTCTTGTCAAAAAACAGAACTCTTAGGAAATATTGTCCTTTTTCAATATGCTCAATATCAAACATATCTTTATTAATGCCCACTAGGATTCCCCCAGACATACCTCTAGGGGGATTCCAACACCATTGGTAATTTTCCCCCCACATAGATTATGTAATTCATTTTTTGTGAAGTCTTGCTTGATTGTCTCATAAATCCCCACAAAGTCTAACTTATGATCTATGATCATTTCTCTAATATATCTTTTTTTGTGATCTTGCCCAATGCCTCTTACATTCCAGAAAATCCCCTTCATTTTGAGTAGTTTTCTATTTTTTATGTCTCTTCTACTCAAGAATCTCCTATCTGTCCACCCAAATCCAATATATTCCACGGTTTAAAGACTAATTAGCCTTCTTTCCTTTTTTCCTTCTCAAAACCCCAATCCCAATAGATTGCTTCACACAGCTCATTGCTGGTGAGCTTTTTTTGCCTCCTTTCTTCCCAGAGAAAATCCCCTTAAGGTTTTTATACTGTTGCTCCTCAATCTCAACATCAGAGTGTTCCAAATCAGAACATAAATCATCTAAATCCACATCTCCAGTATTTATGTATACTGGTGTGTCTATATTCCCTTCCATTGTTCTTTTTGTTCCACCCTCCTCATCTAATTTTTCTCTTTTAACACTTTGGAAGTATATCTCTCTTCTGGCCTTCTCCATTTTGTTGATAATATCTACATTCTTTTCAATCATATCAATAGAGCACCCTAAATCAATCCCTACCATAGAGCTGATTTGTAACAATGAGGGGTTAGCAAATTCAGAAATAGAATACTTACCATAATTATCTCTTTCTTCAGCTCTGATTTTAGCCATCTCTTCTATTTTCTGATCTTCTTTTCCTTTGTTCCTAAGACTCCTTTTTATCTCCACTTCTTTCTCCTCCCCCTCTTTTTCTGTGACCTCAGCACCATGTAGGTCTGCCATTTTCTCACCCAGAGTACCTATTGATTCCTGACTGGCATTATAGTTAGTTGGTTCATTGTATTTCCCAGATTCAGTTTCACTTTTTCTGTGTTGGTTTTCTTTCTCATAAGCTTCCAGATCAATGTTAGCCAGCTCCATTTCATATTGTTCCCTGTCAACTACTTCTTGGATTAACTTTTTGATCTCCTCTTGTTGATGGTTGATCTTAGTCTGCACAGTGTATTGATTTTCCTCAAGCTCTTTAATTTTCTGCTCAACTTTAGCCCACAATGCTTGATGTCTATCTTTATCCTCTTCCAGGATCTTGATCTTGTTGAACATAATGTCATTCTCTTTCTGCCACTTCCTTTTCTCAGCCTGCATTTCATCTTGCCATTGTATCATACTCTCCTCCATTTGTTTCTTCATTTTGTTCATTTTCCCATCCACTTCCTCACTTTGTTTGAGAGACAAACATCCCAATGAAATGCTCCTATGTTCATTCTCCTCCACCCTGGTTCTCTTCCTGTTCTCTATATCCCCATCCCCATCTTATAGATTATGTATGTTTTCATTTTTCCTCTTATCCTCCTTATACCAGCCAACTTCTATTACCTTCTCTATTTCCACCCCAATCCTGAACATGAGTAGATCAGGGGCAGTGATTTCCACATGAGGTGGTATTTTTTCCACATCTCTAATCCCACATTTGACCCTCACTTTTTCTTCATTGACTGTGTCCATGTCCACTTCTAGTACAGGCCTCTCTGCTTTGGAGTTTGGTCCGATGCGTTTGTGGTCTGAAGTCCAGTCCGTTAAGTGTCAAAGATTGTTTTGGGGGGGTGGATTAATAAATTCAATAAAGAAGACAAGAAAATGGTGATGATAGGGGTTTCTACTTTATTCTGGGCAATTTGGAAATGTAGAAATGCAATTGTCTTTGAGAGAAAAAGGATTAATGATCCTTTCCAGATAATCAAACTAATGGTTCGATGGATGCTTGATTGGTCCATTTTGCAGACAAAGGAGCCACCAAAAAAATGCTGGAACTAGGGGCAAGAGTTATAGAACAGGCAACAAGTGAGGTGTACACAGCTGGGCAGGGATGGCGAATCAATGTGGCGAGGCTCCCCTGGATGATGGCTGCAACTCCTTCATCTTCTGTTGCTGTTCCAAGTCCTTTTGTGCCTGCTAGTCGCTTGTTATTAAGTCTATGACTCTGTTTAGATGTGTTGATGGACCTTGTTCATGCTGGGCCTGTGTTGGTCCTTTTGGCCAGTTTTCTTTTGTCTTATGTAATGTTGTGAACCTGTTTTCTGCTGCTTGTCCTTTGAACTTTGTAAGCTTGGTTTTCAGTAATGAAAATTAGAAGGGGAAAACCCTTCTTTGATAAAAAAAACAGATGATGTGGGAGTGTGGTCTCTCTCCCGTTCGGCCATTTCCCTGCTATATCAGTTATCCTACAATCTCAGCAGGATATCAATGCTAATTCTTCCATTGTCAATTATCCTAGTCAAAACAAGACTAGACTGCTCTAGCTAGCTTTGCTAGTATGTGATGTCTGCACAATCAGATGTGAATGCAGCAAATCAACACAGAGGAGCAAATGATAGGATATACTTCCAGTCATTTCTTGTGTACTATTTTTAGCGTCGAGCCAATATCAGAAAAAAATAGGAAGAGAGCTGTAATTCAGCTATTGCACTCCTAATAATAGCTCAATACCATATCAATTTCTTCCAATGTCAATTATCCTAGTCAAACAAGACAAACCTGGTCTAGCTAGTCTGATGATTGCACAACAATAAGCAAGATGAAGAGGCAACAATGAAAATAGAGCAGCAAATGCTGAATTACAGAGGGCAATTCTTCTCTTTCTGTTGGGTTGTGTACTATTTTTAGCATCGAACCAATATCGAAAAAAATTAAGAGGGTTGTAATTCAGCTATCGCATTCCTACTAATAACTCAACACCATATCAATTTCTTCCATTACCAATTATTATCCTAGTCAAAACAGGACTAGCCTGGTCAAGCTGGTCTGATGATAAGCAAGATGCAGAGGCAACAATCAACAGAAATGATATGATATACCTCCTCGTCGTCGTCATCCTTCTGCAAAACAAATCTATTACCTAAATTGAAGCAAGCAAGCAAACAAACAAATCTGCAACACCAGTAGCTAGAGAATGCTAATCTTTATTTAGGTTTTGTAGCTAGAGTATGTGACAAGTGGCACTTGAAAATGCACACTTGATGTGAAGCTAGTGATTCTTGCTTAGCTGTGGCTCACTTGCACAAGTCCAAAGTATCTGCAGTCCAAAGTATACTGCCACAAGAAGTATTTCTGTATACTGCCACAACAAGTTTACAATCAGCGATTAATGTTCACTGCAAGTTTTTTATTCCAGTAAAATGACATGTTCAGACTGGTCAATAAAACAGTAGCAGTTGTATTTATCTTGACCAGAATGTTCTTTTTTATTGGATCATGAACAGTTACCTGAGCAAGTGCTTCACCACCGCAATGATGTTTCGGATTGATCTCAACACGAGTCCTCAACAAGATGATGCATCGGAACCTGCAGATCAACTGGAAGAACACAACAGCCAACAACGATACAATAATGGAGAACCGGTCAATAATGAAGCAACAGGTACTACCTCCAAAACTTTTGCATTTTTATTTTCATTTTCATGATCTACTCCTATTATTTGCAATAGCTACTCCTTATCTTTTGCTCCTTATTTGACAGAGGAGTAAACTTTTGCTCCTTATCTTTACCATTCTTGAGAAGCTATTTACTTGACTATACATGAACATATTTTGCAAATGGAGTAGATGACTTATCTTTTGCTCCTTATTTGACATGGGAAGAATCAAGTGGTGTAGAGGAACCAATTCATGAAGAAGCGAGTGGTGTAGAGGAAGCAGTTCATGAGGAAGCAAGTGTTGTATAGAAACCAATTCATGAGGAAGGCAGAGAACTCACAAATGAGGAGAGATATGGTATTTATTTTGCACTCATGGTGATCAAGACCCAAAATGGACAAGTTCTGAAAAAAGACAAGGAGGTCATTGCTAGCCTACTCGATACAACCATAAGAACTATTGAGAGAATATGGGAAAGAGCTCTTAAATAGATTGAACAAGGGAAGAAAGTTGATGTCTCAAATCAAAAGCCAGGTAGAGTTGGCCGCAAGCGGAAAGATTTGGATCTGTCGAGGGTGGTGACAATCCCATTGAACAGAAGGAGAACATTGTGAGGTCTGTCAAAGGCATTGGGTGTAAGCTGCACGACCTTACACTCAAGGTTCAAGTGGGGTCATTTGAGGCGTCACAGTAGTAAGGTGAGGGCCCACATAAACCTATCCAATATTGTAAAGAGATTGAAATGGTGCTTGTCTATGTGTGAAGATTATTGGTCTGCGACACGGGAATTAGACAACATAGCCTACATGGATGAAAAGTGGTTCAACATGACCGGGGAGGTGAACAACTACTATTTGCTTCCCGAAGAACCTAACCCCTTGCGCACCTTGCATCATAAGGATAGCATCACCAAGGTGATGTTTCTCACTGCCATGGCTAAACCAAGATACAGAGAAGGTGGTGCGGTCACATTTGATGGAAAGCTCGACATCTGGGCTTTTGTCACAGAGTCTCCTGCTCAAAGAACGAGTGAAAATAGAGATAAAGGGACGCTCGAGCTCAAATCATTGAAAGTCACACAAGATGTAATGAGGTATTACATGTGTGAGAAACTTATTCCTGCGATCCAAGAGCGCTGGCCGGACGGAGATGGACGAACAATCTATATCCTACAAGATAATGCCACACCACATATTCTTCTCTATGACCTGGTTTTTCGACAAGTCGTAGAACATACTGATTTGGATATTAAGTTGCTTCAATAGCCTCCAAACAGTCCCGACATGAACATTCTTGATCTCTGCATATTCAGGTCTGTCCAGTCCCACACCGATAGCAGAGCACCTCAAAGCATCAGGGAACTGATAGAAGTTGTGGAGGAGGAACATCGAAAATACCCGATTGATAAGCTAGATAGAAGCTTGACGCTGCAGTCATGCATCCGAGAGGTAATGGGAAAGAAAGGAGTGATAGACTGCTCGATCCCTCACATGAGCAAGGAACACCAGCAGACAAAAGGACGGCTTCCTATAGCTCTATCTATCGACCGTGAGCTAGTTGAATAGACCATAGCCTTTATAGAAGAAGCAGAAGCAATCTTAGCACCAGAAAAAGAGCAGAAGCAGCAGGAAAAGAGCAGCAAGAAAAGAGCCGCAGCAGCCTTCAAGAAGCAGAATCACCCTTCGAATACCATCAGCCTCCAACCAGCAGGAAAAGAGAATCAGGAGCCTTTCAAGGAGCAAAAACACCCTTCGAGTACCAGCAGCCTCCAAGCAGTAGGAAAAGAGAACCAAGAGCCTTCAAGCAGCAGAAACACCCGAGTACCAACAGTCTCCAAGAAGCAGGAAAAGAGGAGAAGCAACCTTCAAGCAGTAGGAAACGAGCATGAGCAGCCTCCGAGCAGCAGGAAAAGAGCAGCCACCTCCTTCAAGTGGCAGAAACACCCTTCGAGTACCAGTAGCCTCCAAGCAGCAGGAAAAGAGAACCAGGAGCCTTCAAGCAGCAATAAAAGAGCACCAACAGCCTCCAGGCAGCAGGAAAAGAGCAGCTCTTCTTTACTTGGGGTCAACTAGTGCTAGAATCAACTGACAATCGATTCATCTATTCTCTACTGTTGGTTATATTGTGTATTCTGAAGGTACTCCCCATGTTGTCACTCAAATCACCGGCATCATCAACATTTGAGATGCTCAGGACTCGATTGGGGAATTAAGCAAGGGTAGTCAGATGATTACCCTTGACACTGAAAGAGTAAAACAAAGTAACTCTGTTTTGTCGATAATTACTTGACATTAACTTGCTTTTTACTCCTGGAACAAAGTTACTCAAGTTTGCATACTCAAGTTTCTCAACTTACTGGATTACATGGTGCATATACTCCTGGAGTAGGTTCAGCAAAGTGTTTTTAAATAGAGGTATCAGTACACTAGCTAGATTACACTATCAGCACACTAGCTGGATTCCCCGAAATACTTTCAGTAAACACACATTCAAGCAGATTTGCTTGTCCTACTCCTGCACATTCAAGCAGATTTGGTGTACTCAAACTTACTACAAGCATTAACTGAAATTTGTGTGCATAACTGAGTTAACTGAATTTTCAGTAACTTAATTAATTGAATTTAGGAGTACTCCAAATAGAGAGCATGACTGAATTTAGGAGTATCTCTGAATTTAACTGAATTAACATCTGACTAATTATATCTACTCCAAACAGAGGGCATGACTGAATTTAAGAGCACCTCTTAATTTAACTGAATTAACATATGACTAATTATATCTACTCCAAACAGAGAGCATGACTGAATTTAGGAGCATCTCTAAATTTAACTGAATTAACATCTGAGCATGACTGCAGCATGACCTTGAGTTACTCCATGGCTGGCTGGCAACTCCTCCTAACCCTGCATCCGCACCTTGAACTTGTCATCTCAGGAAAGAACATGTCTTGCAGCTGCGTGCGTGAGGTAATGCAGGAAAGAACATGTCATCTCAGGGAATGGAAGGGAAGGGAAGGGAAGAAAAGAAGAAATCCAAGAGAAGAGGAGAAGGGGGTGGACCTAACATAGGACATGGAGAGGACGACGAAGGTGACGCTTCTCTGATGCTCCAGCGCAGGCGGTGTCCTCCCTCTGCTTCAATCAGATGCACGCCTACTGCACCACATCGTCCATCGAAGCAGCGGCACCTAAGGCAAGCACACCAAGGAAGGAGGTCTCCCCTGAAGCTCGCGGCCACCGGCGCCAGGAGCTTGGCAGTAGTGAAGGCCTCACATCGACGGAATCTGTCGCCGGCTTGAACTCAAAGGTCCAAGCTTGAACTCAATACTTTGCCAGCTTGAACTCAAATGCCCAAGCCTGAACTCAATCCCTCGCCGCTGGAAGGAGGAGAGGAGCGCGGCAAGGCCACCGAAGGTGGGGGAGGAGAGCGTGGCGACATGATAGAAGGTGGGGGTGGGGGGAGAGCGCGGCAGCGAGCCGGAGAAGAGCACCGAGCGGGCCACGGCAGCCAACAGGACAAGAGAGAGAGAGAGTGAGGACCGCGGGTTCGGTCGGAAATAGATGAAGGGGATTTTCACAAAAATACCGTCGCGACGACTAATTCCGAATGGAGGGAGTAAGTACCCTAAGGCAAAGGCCCACGGGTTGACGATGACGATGGAGCGTCGTAGGGTGCAACAGCGATGGGGATGCAAGGGCCCAGGCTGGCAGTGGAGTCGAACTATCCAACTGTTTTCAGGTTGCATACCGTTCATGTAATTTTTGTAGCAATTCATTGTCTAACTACTATTTAAGATTCTAATGAAGTGATAATGAGACTTTTTTTATTCTTTTGCAGTACACTAGCAGGGCGGAGATATCTTAATAATTGCTTAAAGTATCGCTTGAATTTTGATGGATGGGGCTTTTGGGGTTCTTCTAATTTACTAAAAAATTGAGTCGAGGAGCCAGGACTCAGGTGTTGTCTCTCTCCTTTCTTATAAAATGTTGCCAGAATGACCACTCTTGCGGTTTCTTGGAGCTCATGTTCTATAATTACATATTCATTAGCACATGTGCCCATGCATTGCAACGGGAGAAACAACAGAATTGTATCCGCAAAACACGTTCAGTTCATGCAAACTTTGATCTTAACCAATATCCATGGGAACATCACTAAAAAAGTTTTAGTGCGGTACTAATGATACACGTCTAATTAATTGTTCCTGTCTTGTCAAGCATCTCATCAAAATCTTAAAAGAAAATATTTTCCTCGCAAAAAAATCTTTTAAACTTTGTAATCATTTATTAAGAAAAAACATAATATTTTCTTTACCATCACAACAATTATTTGTTCAAAATGTCAGCTCGGTTCGAGGGGCTCGAATTCCACCATGTGGCTCGAGAAAACAATCAAACGGCGGATATCCTCGCCCGCATCGGCGCTAAACGCGACCCTGTCCCACCTAATATATTCTTGGAAAGACTGTTCAAGCCATCCGTGGTATGGGAAGGGGAGTCCGGCAACACTAGTCCGGCAACACTACTCCGCCACCGAAATAACACCTTCGGCCCACGAAATCATGGATGTAATCGCCCTGTGGACCGAGCCTTTCTTGGCCTACCTAAATAGGCAGGAGCTCCCCGAGGACCACAATGAAGCACGTTGTATTGTGCGGCGTTCCAAGGCCTACAAAGTCCATGAGGGAGAACTCTATAAGAAAAGTGCCACCAGAGTGCTCCAAAGATGCATCTCCAAAGAGGAAGGGTGGCAGCTCTTGGTTGAAATCCATGCCGGACTCGGCGGACACCACGCTACGGCTCGGGCACTTGTCCGCAAAGCCATCCATATAGGTTTTTATTGGCCGACAGCCCGGGCAGATGCACAGGACCTTGTCCAACATTGCGTCGGTTGCCAACTCTTTGCCAATCAGAGCCATATGCCCCCTACCGCTCTCCATACAATCCCCATAACCTGGCCCTTCGCAGTCTGGGGGCTGGATATGGTCGGACCTCTTAAAGGGGGAAGTCATAAGAAAAAATACTTATTGCTCATGGTGGACAAGTTCACCAAATGGATAGAAGCCAAAGCAGTTAAAACGGCCGAATCTGGACCAGTGATAGACTTCATATCAGGGGTTGTACACCGTTACGGCGTCCCCCACAGCATCATCACTGACAATGGCTCAAACTTCACAGCCGATGAAGTGAAAACTTGGTGCGGCAATATGGGCATTAAGCTCGATTACGCCTTCGTCTATCATCCGCAAACAAACAGCCAGGTCGAACGTGCAAATGGTCTCATCATGAGCAGCATCAAACCCAGACTAGTGCGATCCTTGACAGAATTGGACACGCACTGGGTCGAGGAGCTCGACTCCGTACTCTGGGGGCTGCGGACCACGCCGAATCGCACCACCGTATACACACCATTTTTATGGTGTACGGTGCAGAAGCAGTACTACCCTGCGACATAATCCATGACTCACCTCACGTGTGCATGTACGAAGAGAAGGAAGCCGAGCTAGATCGACAGGATAACTTAGATGCCCTGGAGGAGGAGCGCGACGTCACAAAATCCCGTTCCACATTCTATCAGCAGCAGGCTCAAAGGTATCAAAGCAGAGAAGTGCGGGCCAAAATTATAACGTTGGCGAACTCGTTCTACGCCTAGCGGAGAAGAAAAAGGACAAGCTCAAACCTAAGTGGGAGGGTCCCTTCATCATTGATAAAGTTCTCACCGGAGGAGCGTACCGCCTGCGCAATGCATCCGATAACAGACTCGAGGCGAACCCATGGAACGCGGCCAGACTCCGGAGATTCTACGCCTAGTGCCGAACTCTGTGTTTGTCTCCTTACCCCCACTCTTTTAATTATGTTCCCCTTCTTCCTTTCTCGCCATTTTTCCTTTCTTCACACAAAGTATTCAATACAGTGCGGATGCTCGGATCACTCCGGCCGCACTATGTGTGTTCACCATACCTGGGGGCTTCCTATACGGAAGCTAAATATAATTACTTTTATGGCTTCTGTCGGTGTCAAAACCGGCAGATCTCGGGTAGGTGATGTCTACTACACAACCTTCTTCTTGTAGACGTTGTTGGGCCTGCAAGTGCACAGGTTTGTAGGACAATAGCAAATTTCCCTCAAGTGGATGACCTAAGGTTTATCAATCCGTAGGAGGCGTAGGATGAAGATGGTCTCTCTCAAACAACCCTGCAACCAAATAACAAAGAGTCTCTTGTGTCCCCAACACACCCAATACAATGGTAAATTGTATAGGTGCACTAGTTCAGCGAAGAGATGAAGATACAAGTGCAAAATAGATAGTAGATATAGGTTTTTGTAATCTGAAATAATAAAAACAGCAAGGTAACTAATGATAAAAGTGAGCGTAAACGGTATTGCAATGGTAGGAAACAAGGCCTAGGGTTCATACTTTCGCTAGTGCAAGTTGTCTCAACAATAATAACATAGATAGATCATATAACAAGCCCTCAACATGCAACAAAGAGTCACTCCAAAGACACTAATAGTGGAGAACAAACATACAGATTATGGTAGGGTACGAAACCACCTCAAATTTATCCTTTCTGTTCTATCTATTCAAGAGTTCGTAGTAAAATAACATGAAGCTATTCTTTCCGCTCAATCCATCATAGAGTTCATACTAGAATAACACCTTAAGACACAAATCAACCAAAACCCTAATGTCACCTAGATACTCCATTGTCACCTCAAGTATCCGTGGGCATGATTATACGATATGCATCACACAATCTCAGATTCATCCAACCAACATAAAAGTACTTCAAAGAGTGCCCCAAGGTACTACCGGAGAGTCAAGAACGTCTGCCAACCCCTATGCATAGGTTCCCAACGTCACGAAACCCGCAAGTTGATCACCAAAACATACATCAAGTGGATCGTAAGACATACATCAAGTGTTCTCATAAAAGACTCAATCCGATAAGATAACTTCAAAGGGGAAACTCAATTCATCACAAGAGAGTAGAGGGGGAGAAACATCTTAAGATCCAACTACAATAGCAAAGCTCGGGATACATCAAGATCGTGACATAGAGGGAACACGAGAGAGAACACGAGAGAGAGAGAGATCAAACACATAGCTACTGGTACATACCCTTAGCCCCGAGGGTGAACTACTCCCTCCTCGTCATGGAGAGCGCCGGGATGATGAAGATGGACCCCGGTGATGGGATCCCCCTCCGGCAGGGTGCCGAAACAGGGTCCCGATTGGTTTTTGGTGGCTACAGAGGCTTGCGGCGACGGAACTCCCAATCTAGGTTCTATTCTGGAAGTTTTTGGGTACGTAGGTATATATGGGTGCAGGAAGTACGTCGGTGGAGTTACGGGGGTCCCACGAGGCAGGGGGCGCACCCAGGGGGCACCCTCGTGAGAACCTCCTGTATCTCCTGACGTGCACTCCAAGTCCATCGGGTGGCTTTCCTTCCAAAAATAACTTCTCCAGTTGATTTCGTTCCGTTTTGACTCCGTCTGATATTCCTTTTCCTCGAAACACTAAAATAGGCATAAAACAGCAAATCTGGGCTGGGCCTCCGGTTAATAGGTTAGTCCCAATAATAATATAAAAGTGGACAATAAAGCCCAATATTGCCTAAAACTGTAGGTAAAGTAGCATGGAGCAATCAAAAATTATACATAAGTTGGAGACTTATCAAGCATCCCCAAGCTTAATTCCTGCTCGTCCTCGAGTAGGTAAATGATAAAAAAGAATTTTTGATGCGGAGTGATACTTTGGCATAATTTCAATGTAAATCTTCTTCATTGTGGTATGAATATTCAGATCCGAAAGATTCAAGACAAAAGTTCATATTGACATAAAAGTAATAATACTTCAAGCATACAAATCAAAGCAATCATGTCTTCTCAAAATAGCATGGCCAAAGAAAGTTATCCCTACAAAATCATATAGTCTGGCTATGCTCTATCTTCATCACACAAAGTATTTAATCATGCACAACCCCGATGACGAGCCAAGCAATTGTTTCATACTTTAGAAATCTCAAACTTTTCAACTTTCACGCAATACATGAGCGTGAGCCATGGACATAGCACTATAGGTGGAATAGAATGGTGGTTGTGGAGAAGACAAAAAGGAGAAGATAGTCTCACATCAACTAGGCGTATCAATGGGCTATGGAGATGCCCATCAATAGATATCAATGTGAGTGAGTAGGGATTGCTATGCAACAAATGCACTAGAGCTATAAGTATATGAAAGCTCAACAAAAGAAACTAAGTGGGTGTGCATCCAACTTGCTTGCTCACGAAGACCTAGGCACTTTTGAGGATGCCCATCATTGGAATATACAAGCCAATTTCTATAATGAAAAATTCCCACTAGTATATGAAAGTGACAACATATGAGACTCTCTATCATGAAGATCATGGTTCTACTTTGAAGAACAAGTGTGGTAAAAGGATAGTAGCATTGTCCCTTCTCTCTTTTTCTCTCATTTTTTTATTTCGGTGGGCTTCTTTGGCCACTTTTTTTTATTTGGGCTTCTTTGGCCTCTATTTTTCATAAAGTCCGGAGTCTCATCCCGACTTATGGGGGAATCATAGTCTCCATCATCCTTTCCTCACTGGGACAATGCTCTAATAATGATGATCATCACACTTTTATTTTTCTTACAACTCAACAATTACAACTCGATACTTAGAACAAGATATGACTCTACATGAATGCCTCCGGCGGTGTACCGGGATATGCAATGAATCAAGAGTGACATGTATGAAAGAATTATGAACGACGGCTTTGCCACAAATACAATGTCAACTACATGTTCATGCAAAAAGCAATATGACAAAAGTAATGTGTGTCATATGAACGGAACGGTGGAAAGGTGCATGGCAATATATCTCGGAATGGCTATGGAAATGCCATGATAGGTAGGTATGGTGGCTATTTTGAGGAAGGTATATGGTAGGTGTATGACACCGGCGAAAAGTGCATGGTATTAGAGAGGCTAGCAATGGTGGAAGGGTGAGAGTGCGTATAATCCATGGACTCAACATTAATCAAAAGAACTCATGCACTTATTGCAAAAATTTAGAAGTCATCAAAAACCAAAGCATAAACGCATACTCCTAGGGGGATAGATTGGTAGGAAAAGACCATCGCTCGTCCCCGACTGCCACTCATAAGGAAGACAATCAATAAATAAAATTATGCTCCGACTTCATCACAAGCGGTTCACCATACGTGCATGCTACGGGAATCACAAACTTCAACACAAGCATTCTTTAAATTCATAATCACCCCTACTAGCATTGCTTTGATATTATCACCTCCATATCTCAAAACAATTATCAAGCATCAAACTTATCTTAGTATTCAACGCACTCAAAAGAAAGTTTCACATATCTTGAATACCAAGTATATTATCTTTAAGCAAATTACCATGCTATTAACAACTCTCAAAATAATCTAAGTGAAGCATGAGAGATCAATAGTTTCTTTAAAACAAATCCACCACCGTGCTCTAAAAGATCTAAGTGAAGCACTAGAGCAAAAATTATCAAGCTCAAAAGATATAAGTGAAGCACATAGAGTATTCTAGCAAATTCCAATTTGTGTAAGGCTCTCTCTCATTAAAGAATTTCAGATCTTGATACTTATTCAAACAGCAAGCAAAACTAAAGAAAACTACAATGCAAGGATAGCACAACTCATGTGAAGAAGCAAAAACTTAGGCTCAACCGATACTAACCGATAGTTGTTGAAGAAGAAAGGTGGGATGCCTACCGGGGCATCCCCAAGCTTAGATGCTTGAGACTTCTTGAAATATTATCTTGGGGTGCCTTGGGCATCCCCAAGCTTGAGCTTTTGTGTCTCCTTAATTCCTCTCATATCATGGTTTCTCTTTTTTATCAAAAGCTTCATTCACAACAAACTCAACAAGAACTCGCGAGATAGGTTAGTATAAACCAATGCAAAACCTTATCGTTTTCTACTGTAACAAATTACTAACATTATTATTCAACATTTAATACTAAATTCCTCTGTATATTTAATACTCCTATCCTCAAATAGAATCATTAAACAAGCAAACAAATGCAAACAATGCAACCATAACAGCAATCTGCCAAAACAGTACAGTCTGTAAAGAATGCAAGAGTAACAATACTTACCTGACTCCAAAAATTATGAACTAAAATTCCCACTGTAATACATTTATCAGAGCTTAATATGCAAACATATTCAACGTTAGACCACGCTCTGACTTTTCTGAGGAATTTTTGCAACAGCGGTAAACTTTCTGTTTTCAAACAGCAACATGCAAACTAGCAAAATAAGCATGGCAAAGACTATCCTTGACTTTTTTATTGAAGCTAAAGATGCAAAACATTATTCTAACTAAGAGAAAGCAAAAACTAACAAAATAAAATGACGCTCCAAGCAAAACACATATCATGTGGTGAATAAAAATATAGCGCCAAGTAAAGTTACCGATGAACGAAGAAGAAAGAGGGGATGTCATCCGGGGCATCCCCAAGCTTAGTTGCTTGGTTGTCCTTGAATATTACCTTGGGGTGACTTGGTAATCCCCAAGCTTAGGCTCTTACCACTCCTTATTCCATAGTCCATCGAATCTTTACCCAAAACTTGAAAACTTCAACCACACAAAACTCAAAACAAAACTCGTAAGCTCCGTTAGTATAAGAAAATAAAACCACCACTTAGGTACTGTAATGAACTCATTCTAAATTCATATTGGTGTAATATCTACTGTATTCTAACATCTCTATGGTTCATACCAATTAATACTAGCCATAGATGCATCAAAATAAGCAAACAACACAATGAAAACAGAATCTGTCAAAAACAGAACAGTCTGTAATAATCTGTATCAAACGTATACTTCTGGAACCCCAAAAATTATGAAATAAATTGCTGGACCTGAGTAATTTGTCTATTAATCATCTGAAAAAAGAATAAACCTAAAAGCACTCTCAGGTAAAAAATGGTAGCTAATCTCGTGAGCGCTAAAGTTTCTGTTTTTTCACAGCAAGATCACATAAACTTCACCCAAGTCTTCCCAAAGGTTCTACTTGGCACTTTATTGAAACAAAAGCTATAAAACATGATTAATACAGTAGCATAATCATGTGGACACACAAAAACAGTAAGGATAAATATTGGGTTGTCTCCCAACAAGCGCTTTTCTTTAATGCCTTTCTAGCTAGGCATGATGATGACAATGATGCTCACATAAAAGATAAGAATTGAAACATAACGGGAGCATCATGAAGCATATGACTAGCACACTTAAGTCTAACCCACTTCCTATGCATAGGGATTTTGTGAGCAAACAACTTATGGGAACAATAATCAACTAGCATAGGATGGCACAACAAGCATAACTTCAAGATTTTAAGCACATAGAGAGGAAACTTGACATTATTGCAATTCCTACAAGCATATGTTCCTCTCTCATAATAATTTTCAGTAGCATCATGAATGAATTCAACAATATAACCAGCACCTAAAGCATTCTTTTCATGATCTACAAGCATAGAAAATTTACTACTCTCCACATAAGCAAAATTCTTCTCATGAATAATAGTGGGAGTATCATAAGAGACTTGAACACTAAAAATTGTTTCCAAATTGAAAGAGTAATGTTCAGAAAAAGGGTAATCATAATCATGACAAGATTTGTAAATATAATCCTCACTACTTTTTATAGCATAAGTTTACTCACTATAATCATCATAAGTAGCAACTTCGTTCTCATCATAATCGATTGAAACCTCTCCCAAGATAGTGGAATCACTAAATAAAGTTGATACTCTTCCAAATCCACTTTCTTATTCATCACAATAAAATTCAACATCCTCCAAAATAGTGGGATCACTACTTCCTAAAGTTGACACTCTTCCGAAACCACTTTCATCAATATAATCATCATAGGTAGGAGGCATGCTATCATCATAACAACTTTGCATATCAAAACTTGGGATGCTAAAAATATCATCTTCATTAAACATAGCATCCCCAAGCTTGGGACAAACATTAATTCCAGCAAATATATTCTCAAATATTTCATCCCAATCAAACATAGCTTCCCCAAGCTTGGGCCCTTTCATATCATAAGCATAATCACTCTCATCATTAAAAATATTGATAGCACCAATAGTATAGCAATTATCATCATCACAATGAGTAGTAGGAGCAACATCACTTGGGAGGCATACCCTTTTACCTTTGTTACTCCTTCTTTTCTTTTTCTTCTTCACATTATGTGTAGGTTCAACCTTCCTCTTTGAGCTCCTTATTGATGAGATTGGCTGAATAGAAAGCTCCTCCTCGTTACCTGATTCATCATAAGAAATAATAGGAGGAGATTGGGAAGTCTCTTCCCTTTCATTAGTATTCTCTTCATCTTCTATTTGCTTCCTTTTCTTTATGTAATTGGCAATATAAGGATTTTCAATGCAATGCACCGCACAATACATATAAATCTTCTCTAGATCAAAATCAAGAATTCTATCAAGATTAAATTTTGGAATACCCTTAATTATACGTTTCATTTCTTCATAACCCAAAAGAAGGCTAAGATCTTTATGATGCTCAAGGGTAATCAAATTATCACAATATTTGGAAACGACTTGATCATGAAACAAATAGCATTGGGGCTTTAAATGACCATGTTCATTGCAAAGTTCACAAGGGGTACTATAAATATTAAATCTTTCAGCACATTCATCTAGCTCTTCTTGCAACAATTTAGTTTCTAAGTACTTATGCCTCTTTCAATATCTATCTTCCCTATTTGTTGTGTCCTTGCAAGCCCAATGCACTCCATAAAAATTGACATGCTTATACGAGGAATTTTCATCATAACTAGTGCAATCATCATTAGCATCATGGATATTCAAAGAATTCATACAAACAACATTGCAATCATGCTCATCATTCAAAGATTTAGTGCCAAACAATTTAGAGATTTCTTCTTCTAGCACTTGAGCACAATTTTCCTTTCCATCATACTCACGAAAGATATTAAAAAGGTAAAGTGTATGTGACAAACTTAACTCCATTTTTTGTAGTTTTCTTTTATAAACTAGACTAGTGCTAAAACAAGAAACAAAAAGATTCGATTGCAAGATCTAAAGATATACCTTCAAGCACTCACCTCGCCAGAAAAGAGCTTAGTGACGGAGTGTGAGTACTCTTTACCTAGCCTCCCCGGCAACGGCGCCAGAAAAGAGCTTGATGTATACTACACAACCTTCTTCTTGTAGACGTTGTTGGGCCTGCAAGTGCACAGGTTTGTAGGACAGTAGCAAATTTCCCTCAAGTGGATGACCTAAGGTTTATCAATCCGTAGGAGGCGTAGGATGAAGATGGTCTCTCTCAAACAACCCTGCAACCAAATAACAAAGAGTCTCTTGTGTCCCCAACACACCCAATACAATGGTAAATTGTATAGGTGCACTAGTTCGGCGAAGAGATGAAGATACAAGTGCAAAATAGATAGTAGATATAGGTTTTTGTAATCTTAAATAATAAAAACAGCAAGGTAACTAATGATAAAAGTGAGCGTAAACGGTATTGCAATGGTAGGAAACAAGGCCTAGGGTTCATACTTTCGCTAGTGCAAGTTGTCTCAACAATAATAACATAGATAGATCATATAACAAGCCCTCAACATGCAACAAAGAGTCACTCCAAAGACACTAATAGCGGAGAACAAACATACAGATTATGGTAGGGTACGAAACCACCTCAAATTTATCCTTTCTGTTCTATCTATTCAAGAGTTCGTAGTAAAATAACATGAAGCTATTCTTTCCGCTCAATCCATCATAGAGTTCATACTAGAATAACACCTTAAGACACAAATCAACCAAAACCCTAATGTCACCTAGATACTCCATTGTCACCTCAAGTATCCGTGGGCATGATTATACGATATGCATCACACAATCTCAGATTCATCCAACCAACATAAAAGTACTTCAAAGAGTGCCCCAAGCTACTACCGGAGAGTCAAGAACGTCTGCCAACCCCTATGCATAGGTTCCCAATGTCACGAAACCCGCAAGTTGATCACCAAAACATACATCAAGTGGATCACAAGACATACATCAAGTGTTCTCATAAAAGACTCAATCCGATAAGATAACTTCAAAGGGGAAACTCAATTCATCACAAGAGAGTAGAGGGGGAGAAACATCTTAAGATCCAACTACAATAGCAAAGCTCGGGATACATCAAGATCATGCGATAGAGGGAACACGAGAGAGAACACGAGAGAGAGAGAGAGATCAAACACATAGCTACTGGTACATACCCTCAGCCCCGAGGGTGAACTACTCCCTCCTTGTCATGGAGAGCGCCGGGATGATGAAGATGGCCCCCGATGATGGGATTCCCCTCCGGCAGGGTGCCGGAACAGGGTCCTGATTGGTTTTTGGTGGCTACAGAGGCTTGCGGCGGCGGAACTCCCGACCTAGGTTCTGTTCTGGAAGTTTTTGGGTACGTAGGTATAAATGGGTGTAGGAAGTACGTCGGTGGAGTTATGGGGGTCCCACGAGGCAGGGGGCACGCCCAGGAGGGAGCGCCCCACCCTCGTGAGCACCTCTCGTATCTCCTGACATGCACTCCAAGTCCATCGGGTGGCTTTCCTTCCAAAAATAACTTCTCTAGTTGATTTCGTTCCGTTTTGACTCCGTCTGATATTCCTTTTCCTCGAAACACCGAAATAGGCATAAAACAACAAATCTGGGCTGGGCCTCCTATTAATAGGTTAGTCCCAATAATAATATAAAAGTGGATAATAAAGCCCAATATTGCCTAAAACAGTAGGTAAAGTAGCATGGAGCAATAAAAAATTATAGATACGTTGGAGACGTATCAGTAGGGGGTCCCGAACTGTGCGTCTAGGCGGATGGTAACAGGAGACAAGGGACACGATGTTTTTACCCAGGTTCGGGCCCTCTCGATGGAGGTAAAACCCTACTCCTGCTTGATTAATATTGATGATATGGGTAGTACAAGAGTATATCTACCACGAGATCAGAGAGGCTAAACCCTAGAAGCTAGCCTGTGGTATGATTGTTGTTCGTCCTACGGACTAAAACCCTCCGGTTTATATAGACACCGGAGAGGGCTAGGGTTACACAGAGTCGGTTACAATGGGAGGAGATCTACATATCCGTATCACCAAGCTTGCCTTCCACGCCAAGGAAAGTCCCATCTGGACACGGGACGAAGTCTTCAATCTTGTATCTTCATAGTCCAGGAGTCCGGCCAAAGGTTATAGTCCGGCCATCCGGACACCCCCTAATCCAGGACTCCCTCAGTAGCCCCCGAACCAGGCTTCAATGACAGCGAGTCCGGCGCGTAGATTGTCTTCGGCATTGCAAGGCGGGTTCTTCTCCAAATTCCGTGTACCTTTTGAATAGTGTCTGGCTCCTTGTGAATATTGCGCTCCTTGGCTTCAGCACCCAATAATGGCCATCTTCCATGTGTCAAACGAATGCGAAAAGCCAGGGTGTTTTACATTTACCCCCCTATCTGCACAAATGAGTTGTCTATTAAAGAGACGAGGATTCAGATCCAAATCACACCACCTTCCCTTCGCGAGCTTTCATCAGAGCACACCTGACAGAGATCCATTCCATCATGGCCAGTCGTCGTAGCTCCTCCTCTCGCCCTCCCAGTCCTCAACTTGGAGATTGGAAGAGATGTTCCATCCTGCACAGCGAGCTAGTGGCGCTCCAAGCCAAGGGATTCCTCCCCCCGGCCTACATGGTCCCGGTTCGAGCCGGACTTGCCACCTATAATGGCGGAGAGCAAGCGGAGATCTTCGTGAATTATAGCCGAAATCACAAGATGAGATACTTAACCACGGGAATATGGAACGAATGGGCAAAAAGAAGTGTCCACTTACCCAGTTTGGGGGATTGTGCACAGAAAATCCACCCTGTGGATTGACGCGGAGAAATTCCTCCTCTTCTCCCTTAGTGGCTATTA
This sequence comes from Triticum aestivum, assembly GCF_018294505.1. Lineage (NCBI taxonomy): Eukaryota > Viridiplantae > Streptophyta > Magnoliopsida > Poales > Poaceae > Triticum > Triticum aestivum. Next base: position 25,345,186 of record NC_057798.1, on the reverse strand, counting down.
CAGCCGATTATCCTGGATTGCTCCCTGCCTCACAAGTAACCGAGACCGAAGTCCCAATACTTCGAAGATGATCCGTCCGTGCTTATTTTTGATCACCGTATACCAATGGTGTTTCGCAGGGGAGGATCTCGAGGCGGAATGCCGAGCCTGCAGCGACTAGCAAACAAGGGACCGTGAGGGCGGGCAGGCTAAAGAGACACACAGTCCGGGTCGAGGCACCGGCGCAGCAGTAAGGCACGCCAACTCATTTGAAGGTATTATTCTTATGATGCATACTAACGCTCGTGCTCTTTTTAGGAAAAAGAGGGCTCGCCGGACTATATCCGGAGAGGTTGCCAATCGCGCCTCCACCAGCCAGGCTCCAAAGCCAGGTCCAGAAGCAGAGGCGAACACGAGGTGTCCGTAGGACGCTCCTCCGACAGAGGATGCGGACAGACTGTCCGGCACCAATTCCAAGGTGGAGAGTGCCATGAATCACAGGCGCCGCTGGATAGTTCTTCGCAACGCTTGTTTCTCCCAAGAGGCATTGGATGCCTTCAACTCGGGAGATGCGTACCTCCGTGCCGCTCAAAATGGTCTAACCAGGGCCACGGAGCAGTATGTAAAAGACATACGGGTGAGCAAATTTTATGATTATATATATATATCAGTAGCCCCTGAGACTTGAAACAGTTAGAATAACTGATTTAAGGATCATTTATTATGCAGGTTCTTACAAAAGAGAATACCCAGGAGCTGGAAGAGTGCAAAGCCCAACTTCAGGCTGCACTAGCCGCAACAGGGGAGCCCAAGAAGACCCCCTCTGGTGTTATTTGCCTCAATTGATAAGTAGCATGTAGAGTGCGGCGTGTATGCTAGTCTGACAATAAAATTGCAGATGGCGCCGGATTAGATCCAGAGAAGCAGCAACTCCTACACCAGCTAAATGCTGGTGCGAGCGTGCTGACAAAGGTGAGGCAGGAGAAGAATGATCTCCAAGATGCCAACACCCAGCTGGGCGTGGAACTAAAGGATGTTCCTGCCCAACTGTCGAACTCCGCTAAGGAGAATCGGCGGCTTCGACGCGGCATGTTTAGTAAGTGCTTGAACGAACTTTGAAAAATAGTTCGGCGAGGAAGTCGACTAACACAGTTATGTCTGTAGGTATGCTAACAGGTCGTCCTGCAGAGGAAATGCCCGATTCTACGGGTGACCTTCTTCCCGAGCTCTTACAACTGCACGAACGAGTTCGGCAGGTGATGAAAGGCATCGCCCAGGCCTTGTGGCCATCTGTCTCCATGCCCGAAGGCCTTGGAGTGCTTGCAGAGAGGCTTAAGGGAGCGCGGCGGCGCTTCCGATTATGGAAGATATTGGCCTGCCAACAAGGCACCATGGAGGCCTGGGCCATGGTGAAGACGCGGTACACGAAGGCTGACACAAACCACATGGCCGAGGTCGAACCTGTGGGGCCCGATGGGAAGGAGATCCCTGTGAGCTTAGTGTACTGCCAGGTAGAGTTGGCCGCCAAATATTCCCAACAGGACTGTAAACTAGACAGCCTGTTGGATGGCATTGAAGAGGAATATACCCAGTCAAATTGACTATGTAATTTAAGATGACATGTAAAATTCCTTCTAGCCGGATTGTAGATCGTTTGTCATGGCGGACCTTTTCGCTTCAACCTCGGGACCCGATAGTCTGGAGTGTGTCCGAATACCCTCTCGGTTACATAGGAATTGGGGCATGCGTGGAGACCAGGCGTAGGGGTCATTAGTGATTGAACAGACAAGTGCCCAACTAGTTATGTTATATTACATGGTTAGTAAGAAACATCTTCCAGGGAGAATAGTTCCGTTAGGGGTTCCTTTCCCTAGGAGGCATGCCCTAAAGTGCATGTCCGGACTGCGAAAAAAGCAGAAAAGCATCTGGGGGCGGATAAATAAACAAGTGAGAAATCATCTTTAGTTCACCGACCGAATATTCCCTTAAGAACGCTAGCTTTCGACTTCACCCAGTCTGAGGTACACATTCGGCTGACCCGGCAGTAACAATCACAGAGGTGCTCCCTTTACCGCCTAGCCGAACAATCGGGGATGTAGGGGTAAGCACAAGAGCCAGGCAACCCAGCTTGGCCAAAACTTAAGTCATCTCGATGCATATAATGGTGAATAAAAGGTACATGCGGAAGTGTGACACATGTGTTGGGCATGAAGCCCGTATAAATAAGCTTCTGTTAAAGAAGCCCCCAGGTATAATGAGCGTGGATAGCGCGTCAATTGTGTGCGAACAAGGCGCGAACGAGCCCTTAAAGGCTGTAAGAGAAAGGGGGAAGAAAGAGAGAAATATAAGACATCTAGTGTGTAAAAAATAGATAGAGGAAGCAGACAAACACAGAGTCCGGCGTTAGGCGTGGAATCTTCGGAGACGGGCTGCGTTCCATGGGTTCGGCTCGAGTCGATTATCCGATGCATCTCGCAGACGGTACGCTCCACCAGTCAGGACTTGGTCAATAATAAAGGGACCTTCCCATTTGGGCTTGAGTTTGTCCTTTTTCTTCTCCGGCAGGCGTAGAATTAACTCGCCAACATTGTAAGTTTTGGCCCATACTTCTCTGCTTTGGTATCTTCGAGCCTGCTGTTGATAGAATGCAGAACGGGCTGTTGCCACGTCACGCTCCTCCTCCAAGGTGTCCAAACTGTCCTGCCGATCGAGTTTGGCTTCTCTTTCTTCGTACATGCGCACACGAGGTGAGTCATGAATTATGTCGCAGGGCAGAATCGCCTTTGCGCCGTATACCATAGAGAATGGTGTGTATCCGGTGGTGCGATTCGGCGTGGTCCGCAGCCCCCAGAGTACGGAGTCGACCTCCTCTACCCAATGCGTGTTAGATTCCTTGAGGGACCGCACTAATCTAGGTTTGATGCCGCTCATGATTAGACCATTTGCTTGCTCGACTTGACCGTTAGTTTGTGGGTGATAGACTGAAGCATAGTCGAGCTTGATGCCCATGTTTTTGCACCAGAGTTTGACCTTGTCGGCCGTAAAGTTCGTGCCGTTATCAGTGATGATGCTGTGGGGGACGCCGTAACGGTGTATGACCCCAGATATGAAGTCTATCACCGGTCCGGATTCGGCCGTCTTAACAGGCTTGGCCTCTATCCATTTTGTGAACTTATCCACCATGACCAGTAGGTATTTTTGCTTGTGGGTTCCTCCTTTAAGGGGTCCAACCATGCCAAGCCCCCAGACCGCAAAGGGCCAGGTGATGGGTATAGTTTGGAGGGCGGTGGGTGGCATATGGCTTTGGTTAGCAAAGAGCTGGCAACCGACGCATCGTTGGACTAAGTCCTGAGCATCTGCCCGGGCCGTCGGCCAATAAAATCCTGTATGGAAGGCCTTGCTTACAAGGACCCGGGCTACAGTGTGCTGCCCGCCGAGTCCAGCATGAATTTCAGCCAGAAGATTCTGCCCTTCCTCTTTGGAGATACACCTTTGAAGGACTCCGGTGGTGCTTTTCTTATAAAGCTCTCCCTCATGGACTTTATAGGCTTTAGATCGCCGCACTATGCAGCGTGCCTCATTTTGGTCCTCGGGAAGTTCCTGCCTGGTTAGGTAGGCTAGGAATGGTTCTGTCCACGGGGCAATGACTGCCATTATTATGTGGGCTGAGGATGTTACTTCGTTGGCAGAGCCTCCCGTTGTGTCAGAATGTTCGGTGTCGGGCAGTGCGGTTGGGTCCGGGCTGTTATTTCCGGATCCCCCTTCCCGTAATACAGATGGCTTGAATAGCCTCTCCAAGAAAATGTTGGGGGGGACTGCATCGCGCTTTGCGCCAATGCATGCCAACACGTCTGCTGCCTAATTGTTTTCCCGGGCTATATGGTTAAATTCGAGCCCCTCGAACCGAGCTGACATTTTTAGGACGGCGTTGCAATAAGCTGCCATTTTCGGATCCTTGGCATCAAAGTCTCCATTTATTTGGGATATCATGAGGTTCGAATCCCCGCGCACCTCTAGGCATTGGATGCCCATGGAGACTGCCATCCGGAGACCATGTAGAAGGGCCTCGTATTCGGCTGCGTTGTTGGACTCGGTATACATTATCTGGCATACATATTGAACTGTATCTCCTGTTGGGGACGTCAGAACGACGCCAGCCCCCAGACCAGCCAACATTTTGGAGCCGTCGAAGTGCATGATCCAGTTGGAATATGTGCCGTACTCTTTAGGGAGTTCGTCTTCAGTCCATTCAGCGATGAAGTCGGCCAAAACTTGCGACTTAATAGCTCGCCGTGGCTTATAGGTTATGTCGAACAGGAGGAGCTCAATGGCCCATTTGGCAATCTGGCCCGTCGTGTCGCGGTTGTTTATAATATCGTTAAGAGGTACTTCAGAGGCTATTGTTATCGAACAGTCTTGAAAGTAGTGTCGCAGCTTCCGGGATGCCATAAATACCGCGTACGCTATCTTTTGATAATGCGGGTACCGCGACTTGCATAGAGTGAGGACAGTGGACACGTAGTAAACTGGATTTTGAAGGGGGAATTTGTGTCCGTCCGTTTCTCGTTCGACGACGAGCACTGCGCTTACAACTTGATGAGTTGACGCGATGTATAATAGCATTGGTTCGCCGATGTTAGCCGCGGCTAGGACCGGGTTTGTTGCCAATATGGCTTTTATTTCTTCGAGTCCGGCCGTGGCGGCGTTCGTCCACTCGAAGTGTTCGGTACGCCGGAGGAGGCGATAAAGGGGTAATGCCTTTTCTCCCAAGCGGGAGATAAAGCGGCTTAGAGCCGCCACACATCCAGTCAATTTTTGTATTTGTTTGAGGTCCTTTGGGATACCCAATTGTGACAGAGCTCGGATCTTGGTTGGGTTTGCTTCAATTCCTCTACCGGATACAATGAAGCCCAAGAGCTTTCTGGCTGGTACGCCGAAAACGCATTTTTCCGGGTTAAGCTTGATGTCATATGTTCGGAGGTTATCGAATGTGAGCCTCAAGTCGTCTACTAGAGTTTCGACATGCTTGGTTTTGACGACCACGTCATCTACGTATGCCTCCACTGTTTTGCCGATCTGGTTTGCCAGACATGTCTAAATCATGCGCTGATATGTTGCGCCGGCGTTTTTGAGCCCGAAGGGCACTGTGTTGAAGCAGAATGGGCCGTATGGGGTGATGAATGCCGTTGCAGCTTGGTCTGGCTCTGCCATCTTAATTTGATGGTAGCCGGAGTATGCATCGAGGAAACACAATGAATCGTGTCCTGCAGTAGCGTCGATAATTTGATCAATGCGGGGGAGGGGGAAGGGATCCTTTGGGCAAGCCTTGTTGAGGTCCTTGAAATCAATGCATAGGCGCCAGGATTTGTCCTTCTTTGGTACCATCACCAGGTTTGCTAGCCAGTATGGATGTTTTATCTCTCTGATGAATCCGGCCTCCAGTAGTTTGGCTAGCTCCTCTCCCATGGCTTGCCTCTTAGGTTCGGAGAAACGCCGAAGAGCCTGCTTGACTGGCTTGAATCCATTTAGGATGTTTAGGCTGTGCTCAGCCAGCCGACGTGGGATTCCTCGCATGTCTGAAGGGTGCTAGGCAAAAATGTCCCAATTTTCGCGTAGGAATTCTCGTAGTGCAGCGTCTACATCAGGGCTTAATTGCGCCCCGATGGAGGCCGTTTTTGTAGGGTCCGTTGGATGGACTTGGAATTTGACTATTTCGTCCGCCGGTTTAAAGGAGGTGGACTTGGATCTTTTATCAAGTATCACGTCGTCACTGTTCACCGTGGAGCGCAGCGCAGTCAGTTCCTTGGCCACTAGGGCTTTGGATAGTGCCTCAAGGGCCAGTGCGGCTGTCTTATTTTCGGCGCGGAGTGCTATCTCCGGGTCACTAGCAAGAGTGATGATTCCGTTGGGCCCGGGCATTTTGAGCTTCATGTACCCGTAATGGGGTATAGCTTGAAAAATTGTAAATGCCTCTCACCCTAATAGAGCGTGGTATCCGCTGCTGGACGGGGCCACTTGGAATGTGACCTCCTCGGACCTGTAATTATCCGGCGTGCCGAACACCACATCCAGTGTGATTTTTCCTGTACAGCGCGCTTCCCCACTGGGGATTATTCCTCTAAAAGTTGTGCTGCTTCGCTCAATGCGGCTCTAGTCTATTTCCATTTTTCGAAGGGTTTCCTCGTAAATGAGGTTCAATCCGTTGCCACCGTCCATGAGTACCTTGGTAAGGCGAAAGCCATCCACAATTGGACTGAGGACCAATGCGGCTGGTGCTCGGGCTGTTCGGAATTTAGGTTCATCACTGGCATTAAAGGTAATAGCCGTGTCACTCCATGGGTTTGTATTTTCTACTTGGTAGACTTTGGCAAGGCTTCAGAGTGTTCGTTTCCGCATATTATTTGATGCGAAAGTCTCGAAGACTGTTAGTACCGTACTGGTATCCTTGGGCTGGTGCTCTGTGGATTCTGGAGTTAGAAGCTCTTCGCCACTTCTGGCCACCTGCCGGAGTATCCAACATGCTCTAAGGCTATGAGTTGGTGTGGCGCCCTCTGTACTATGAATTTTACAGGGTCCATTGAGCCATCCCTCCAGTACGGTTCCATGCCCTATAGAGGGTTTTTGCTTTTTGGTGTTTAACCCAGGTGCCTGGCGATAATGCACCCTTTTATTTCGGACAAGGGTTGTATTCAGGGCCGGATTGTCCCAAAATTTTATTTTGGTTTTCTAGGTGCTTTCCATCGCACAATACTTTCGTACTATGGACGCCAAGTCAGCGAAGCGTGTAATTTCACGGTGACTTATGGTGTTGAGGATTCCGTTGTCCGCGCAATTATTGCAGAAGAATGAAATTGCATCCTCCTCGCGGCAGTCCTTTATCCTGTTCATGACCAGGAGGAATCTGGCCCAGTAATGGTGTACTATTTCTGCGGGCTCTTGCCGAATTTGGGATAGATCGCTTATGTTTGGGTGGGCGGGTGGAATTAAATCCGGAACATCGCCTAATCTGAGACTCGGGGGCCAAGGAGTTTTCGAACTCGGAAGCTTGGGTTCGTGGATGTTGTCCAATGAATCTAGCCCGCTGCCTGACTTTAGGTTCAGGGCTTGAGTGACGTCCTCCCCTCCGCGGGTATCCGGCTTGGAGGGATCGAGAATCCGGACATAACTAGTCTTTAAGATAGATGAAGGCACGTCGCATTGTTCCTCCACCACTGCAACGTGATGGGTGACCTGGGGAGAGTTAATCTCTCTCGGATTGGGTTTAGGTCCAATCTGATCGTAGTCTGTAGCGACTCCCAGGGCGGCGATGCGATCCAAGAGCTCGTTTAAGAAAGAGAGCTCCATCGGATCTAACTACTCGGTGAGTTCCAAGTTGACGTGAAGATTGCATTCGATGACCCGAGAAGTCATCGTCGGCGCGGCGGCCGAACAGGCGGTCATAAGAAAACTATGACACCCCAAATTTTTAACCTTGTCTTATTAATTAAAATTTGGCCAGGAAACTTAAACTTTTATTTTCTGGATTTTCTTTTAGTTTCAGAACAATTCTTTTCTTTATTTTGATGGAGTTTTTACCCCAAGTGAAAACTTTCCAATTATATTATTGGACTTGTTTACCCTCTCAAGAAAAACATTTCTATTATCAGTGGATTTATTTGCATAATTATTGCTCTCTGAGCTTTATTCCTTAAAGTGATTTTTCATTAGTTTTGGAGCTCTATTTGAACTACAACCATTTGATAAATTTATTTAAAATTCCAACCAAAATTTCATGTGATGTCATGTGATGTTTTTAAATCACTTTTATGCAAAAATATCTTCTGTTCATTGGAGATTTTGAGCTCTACACCAAGTTTTCAAATCTGGTCCAGTGGGCAATTTTGCACTACAACCTATTTAAATATTTCTTTAAAACTTCCACCAAAATTATGGGATGTTAATAGGAGTATATTATTCAACTTTATGCAAAAACCCAGTTATGTCCTTTGAAAAATTTGAGTAAATCAACCTCATCTTCATTCTGGTCCAGCTTGGTGATTTGTATTGCAACCATATTTTAACTTGCTCTTTTACCCATGATTCTTTTTCCTACTCATAGACCACCCTGCAAAACCCCTAAGTCCAGGAGATTGGACCCATTGGAAGATCTTTGGTCCATGAAATTATGCCCTCTTCTTTCTGTCCAGAACGGGTTTTCTCAAAAACTTGCACTAACAAGTTTTTGTTTGTGGCAAACTAAACTTGCCACCATCACCTACTTCTAAAGAGACACTAGCCTGGAGAGTTTGGCCACCCCAAGAAATGCCTAAGTGCCCTTGGCATTTTGTCAAACACCTTATGGGCATGATCAATTCTGACATAGTTTCTGGTTTGTACAATGGACCTGCTTGCTTTGCCTAACCACCATGTCCACTAAGCCTCTAGACTACCCTAACCTAATCCTGTTAAACCCCAGATCCACCCTAGCCTCCTGGCAAGACCTGGCATTTTGCTGAGCACCTGGCGTGCATGCTCTGGGCGCGGCCAGAGCACGCGTTTTGCACGTGCGTGCGCCTGAGCTGCCGCGTCCCCGCGCCTGTTCTGGTTCTCTCCCGCTTCCAGCCGACGCACCCGACCCCTCCCTCACCGCAGAGCCACCCCTGGCACCCTACAGCGCCGCCGTCAGGTCGGCCACGGTAGCTAGCGGTCGGCCACAGTGGGCTTCTGCCCCGGACGGCGCCACCCGAGCCACCTGAGCGCGCCAGCTGCCCCTGGAACAGCGCGAGCCTATCCGCAAGCCCGTCCTGTAGCTCGCGTCGCCGCCACATCGCCCTACAACACAGAAGGGCGGTTCGCCATCGAGCTTATCTTCGGCCGCCGCCAAACCGACCTAATCATGCTATAAAAGGAGCCCTGAGCCTCTCCGAACCCTCAAGCAACCTCTTATCACCCCACTAGTGCACCCCACGGCCAGCGAGCAACGGCGGGGAGCCTTCTTCCCTGTCCTCGGCCAGTTCGGCCGCCGCCGCCCTTCGGTCCATTCAGTCGCAACCCAAGCCTCCCCCATCGTTCTGGCGCCACCGTTCAACTCCCCATGACCCTGCGGAGCCGCCCGAACCCTCAGCTGCGTCGAGGAACCACCATCGCCCAAAGCCCCAAACCTCCCGAAGCCACCGGCCGCTGCAAAGCTCACCGCCGGCGACTCCCTTTGCCCCCACCACCCTAGCGACCACCGGGAGGACCGCCCCAGACTGGCGGATCCATCCCTGCCCACCAGAGCCTGCGAGGAGCCGCAAATCGCCAGCGACGATCGCCGGAGCTCCGCCTCTGTTCGGCCAAAGGAGAGGGAAGGCGGGGGATGACTGGTCAAACCTGACCAGTGGGCCCCCTGGACCCACTGTCAGTGACCCCGCACCAGTCCACATGGGTTAAGTGAAGGCGTAAAAGCAAAGTACATATTCGACGTGTACCTATTCGAAACGTTTTCTTTTCTTTATCCGTTTAAAAAAATAGAATATTGACTAAACTTTGGCCGGCTATAACTTTTTAAATATAACTCCAAATGAATTGATTCTTCTTCCCACCTCTCCCAAATTTTGTCTAGTTTATTTTCAGATTTATTTGAAAAAATTTCAAACAACTTTTTTGTGTTGTTTTCAAAGTATGTGTTAATTCAAATTTATTTAAAATAGGATTTTGGAGAGAGAGAAGAAAACTTTCAACAGTTTTGGAATGCACCCTGTCTCTCCACAACTTAAAGGCAAGCATTCTGAACCCTGGCATAATATTTTTGTGTGTTGTTTGATACAGTTACAACACCACCTTTATACGGAGTATCCGTTATATTTTTATGAGGATATGATCATACTCATAAGTGCATATTGATGATTCCATGCTACTGAAATTTGATACGTTGTGATAGTAATCACCCTCGTATACCTTTCATTCATACCGTAAGGAAACCAAGAAAGTCGCTGTCTTGGGTAGACATGAGCTTGTCCCTAGTTCATCGCCGAGACGGTTGTGTCCGGTATGGCATGATGGGGTATGATGAGTGGTGATTCTGCCTGTTGGTTGAAAATATATTAGTTATGATAATCATGTAGGGAATTACTTCAACCTCCTGAGACAACCGTAGATCGAGTCTTGTTCCAGTAACCCCCATACTTGTTTCATACTACCACTTGTCCCTGCCGCAGGTAGGGTACGGTTCAGTAAGTTGTAAACCCCTTCCTAGCACACACTGTACGAAGAGGTCATGGTGGAAGATACCGGCTGCATCCGGTAGGCATGACACCTGGTCCGGGGGCATGGGTGTTTCCGGTTGGGACCGAAAGGGGGGCACCCCTTAGAGTGCGTGATATAAATTTGATCCCATGCTACGCGAGGTTGTAGCCTCCCCACTTAGAGTTTTGCTTAACAAGTGTCGTGGTTGATTCCAGACACCGGTAAGTTAAGCTGGTGTGTGCGAGTTAGGCGTGTTTTCAATTAAAAGACCGTAAATGGAATTAGTCCCGATGGACTAAAGGAATCCGTTACTCGCGGGTAAAGAGTACACCCTCTGCAGAGATTAAATCTATTCGAATAGCCGTGTCCATGGGTAAGGACTACAGTTTGGGATGGGTCAAGTGTCGGTCTTAGTGTCGGCCTTCGGAGGAGAAACTACTAAACCAGAACATGGATCATGACCTGTGACTTATGATGATTGTGACTATTATTGTTATGGACTAACACTTTATATTATTGGAATTATTGAGTATCCCTGGGAAGGTTCTACCTCCTGGATATTCACTGTGGTTATTTTACTTTATAAGCCCTTTATGTGGTGTCGCTCAGATGCCCGACTGTGGCATGCTTGTTGTTTACTTTATAAGCCCTTTATGTGGTGTCGCTCAGACGCCCGACTGTGGCATGCTTGTTATTGGTTTACTTTATAAGCCCTTTATGTGGTGTCGCTCAGACGCCCGACTGTGGCATGCTTGTTATTTACTTTATAAGCCCTTTATGTGGTGTCGCTCAGACGCCCGACTGAGGCATGCTCGTTATTTACTATCCTTTCGAGACGTCGCTTCAGACATCCGATCGGTGCATTTTATTACTACTCGGTTATTACATTTTCATGTTGCATATAAATAACCTGCTTGCATGCATCTGGGATTTTATTTTTATGACTGACATTGTGATCATAGAATGTTTTCAGAGCATGATTATCGTTGGTTATATTATACCCGTGTTCATAATGTTTGTGAGTACATTCAAAGTACTCACTGGCTAGTCCCTGGCTATTGTCTTGGCCAGATTTCTTGCATGGAGAGGAGCGTTGCGATGACAGCCTCGGAACCTAAGAAATGGTGATAGCAGCCTCGCGAAGATAGGAGTTAACCTGGTCAGCTGTTCCTGTGGGAAATGGAGTCCCATAGACGCTGATGATCAGCAAACCGCTTCCACCATCAACCACTAAAAACCAATTGTTGTACTCATAGGCCAGAATGGTCTTGTACCACATATCTTGTATTTTGCTTGGAGTTTCTGTATCAATTTGGTGCCTCATCAGCTAACAGTAATCCTGGGGCTGGTGAGCACAAGGGCCATTTTCTGGGAAATTATATCCCGAAAATCCGGTCCTGACAAACTTGGTATCGGAGCCAGGCTGACCATTGGCTAATCCTATCTTAGCCAGGTCGAAAACCTAGGTAAACCAACCCACCAGACCTTAACCTAACCGCGGCCAAGCTTCTCGTGTAAGATAGCCACACAGTGACCCGACAACTTTTGGCGGTCGGTGCCCAACCTATCATCCTAGCCTGTCGATCACACGCTAGTGGCCGACACCCAATTTGTCCCTTTCGCAAGCGTGCGAAGGAAGGCTCCGTCTCCTTTTCCTATAAAAAGGGCACGTTAGCCTCAACACAACATAGCACAGCACAACCCCTTCCCCAAACCAAGCTATGATGCCTGGCCCCGTCGTGCACAATGAGACCACAGCAACCAACCTTGGAGGTTTTGTTACCGTACTCGCAAACCTCACCCGTCGTGCCTATGCATTAGAAGAGCCCCCAGAATATGTTGTGTACCAAGGACCCATGAGTGGTGAGAGCCGTCAATTCTGGGCCACTGTGCACATCTATGGTAGGGGTCTATCACCAGAATGCCCCTACAGGTTCACCGGAAGGACAACTTCCTTTGAGCCACAAGCCATCCAACTAGCTGCTCGAGAGGCTATAGTTCAACTCCGGCACTTGTCGCCCAGAGTTAACTGTCGCTCGTTCTACTACTACCCTAGCCGTGATGGGTATGGTAGACCACCCCAAGTTGCCAACGGAGACCACGAGACGGATCCTGCATTATTGCATCTGGTACGCTATGTAAGTGTACTAGAGGGACTGTTCGATCAAATCACCCTTGATCTGATCGCAGCTCGTGGAGAACTGATCCGCCGAGCCCCAGCAAGAAGAGAAGATGAGCCTGACGCGGACAACCCAGTCGTGCTGTTCGAACAACCGATCGAGTCTGAGGGAGTTCCGGACTAGGGGGTGTCCGGATAGCCGAACTATCATGATCGGCCGGACTCCAAGACTATGAAGATACAAGATTGAAGACTTCGTCCCGTGTCCGGATGGGACTTTCCTTGGCGTGGAAGGTAAGCTTGGCGATACGGATATGTAGATCTCCTACCATTGTAACCGACTTTGTGTAACCCTAGCCCTCTCTGGTGTCTATATAAACCGGATGGCTTTAGTCCATAGGGCGAACAACAATCATACCATAGGCTAGCTTCTAGGGTTTAGCCTCCTTGATCTCGTGGTAGATCCACTCTTGTAACACACATCATTAATATTAATCAAGCAGGACGTAGGGTTTTACCTCCATCAAGAGGGCACGAACCTAGGTAACACATCGTGTCCCTTGTCTCATGTTACCATCCGCGTAGACGCACAGTTCGGGACCCCCTACCCGAGATCCGCCGGTTTTGACACCGACATTGGTGCTTTCATTGAGAGTTCCTCTGTGTCGTCACCGATAGGCTCGATGGCTTCTTCGATCATCATCAACGACGCAGTCCAGGGCGAGACCTTTCTCCCCGGACAGATCTTCGTATTCGGCGGCTTTGCACTGCGGGCCAATTCGTTTGGCCGTCTGGAGCAGATCGAAAGCTACGCCCCCGGCCGTCGGGTCAGATTTGGAAGTTTGAACTTCACGTCTGACATCCGGGGGGACTTGATCCTTGATGGATTCGAGCGACAGCCGAGCGTGCCGCACTGTCAAGGCGAGCATGATTTAGCTCTGCAGCCGGACAGTACCCTGGAGGCCGCACTCGAACCCGCTCTGATCTTCAATTCGGGGCCGGCTGCGCAGATCGAGGACGGATGGCTAGACACCGCCTCGGGGGCTGCAACCTCTACGGTGATAGAGCCGAACACTGACCTTGTCCCTCATGAAGCTCGTGACTCCGAGGTGCCGGACTCCGAACCTCCCGCGCCCCCTCCGATCGAATCCGATCGGGCGCCGATCATGGAGTTCACCACAGCGGACATCTTTCAACACTCACTTTTAGGCGACATCTTGAGTTCGCTAAAGTATCTCTCGTTATCAGGAGAGCCCTGGCCGGAGTGCGGTCAGGACGGTTGGGATGCGGACGACGAAGAAATTCAAAGCCCACCCACCACTCACTTGGTAGCCGCTGTCGATGATCTAACCGACATGCTAGACGACGACTCCGAAGACATCGACGGCATGGACGACGATGCCGGAGACGACCAAGAACCAGCGCCCACCGGGCACTGGAAAGCCACCCCAACTCACGACGTATACATGGTGGATACACCAAAAGGAAGCGATAATGAGGAAAAACGGGACGTGGCGAAGGATAACTCCCCCAACAAACAACCAAAACGGCGACGCAAGCGCCGCCCAAAGACCGGCCTCGATAAAAACGGCACCCATATGGACCCGGCCCTAGAGCAGGACGAAGCAGTGGACGACGCACATGCCACCAAGCATCCATCCAAACATGATGAACTGGACAAGCAACCCATCCCCGGCGAAGACAATCTCACATCACCGGAGCATACGAACCTTCATAAAAGGCTCGTCGCCACTGCAAGAAGTTTGAAGAAGCAAAAGTGGAAGCTCAAAACAGCGGAGGACGCACTCAGAATGAGATGGAGCAAAGTACTCAACACCGCAGATAAATATGGCGCTAGTCACCAGACAAAGAGCTACCCGAAGCACAAGTTGTTGCCCGAATTTGACGAGGAGGCCTTAGAGCCCCCGTAGTCAAAAAAGAAAGAAGCCGCCTGGCCGGATAGACGACCAGATGACAAGCCAAGAGCAACAAGGGGCGCCGCACACAAGCCGGCACACGATCAGCATAAAGATCCTCAGAAAAAGGATGACCCAGCCAGGTCTATATATTGGCCAAAAAAGAAGACTCCAGGAAGCAACATAACCCGCCGAGCATTTGAAGACAACGGCACACCCAAATACAGGGGCGTCGCACACCCACTATGTTTCACCGACGAGGTGCTGGATCATGGATTTCCAGCGGGATTCAAACCCGTAAACATAGAGGCATATGACGGAACAACAGACCCCGGAGTCTGGATTGAGGATTACATCCTACACATACATATGGCCAGAGGAGACGATCTCCATGCCATAAAATACCTACCCCTCAAGCTCAAAGGGCCAGCTCGGCATTGGCTTAAAAGCCTCCCAGAAAATACCATTGGAAGTTGGGAAGAGCTTGAGGATGCGTTTCGAGCAAATTTTCAGGGGACTTATGTCCGGCCTCCGGATGCAGACGATTTAAGTCACATAACTCAACAGCCCGGAGAGTCAGCACGCAAATTCTGGAACAGGTTCCTCACTAAAAAGAACCAAATAGTCGACTGTCTGGACGCTGAAGCCTTAGCAGCCTTCAAACACAACGTCCGAGACGAATGGCTCGCCAGACACCTCGGCCAGGAAAAACCAAGAACAATGGCCGCACTAACAAGCCTCATGACCCGCTTTTGCGTGGGGGAAGACAGCTGGCTGGCTAGATGCAGCACCAGCGACCCGAGTACATCCGAAGTCAGGGATGGAAATGGGAAATCACGATGCAGAAAAGATCAGCGCCGGAATAAGGAAAATGGCCCAAATAGTACGGCGGTCAACGCCGGATTCAAAAGCTCTTGGCCGAACAACAAACACTGCCCCTCAAGGACAACAGTGACGAGCTATCCAACCTAAACAAGATTCTGGATAGACTGTGTCAAATACATGGTACCTCCGGGAAGCCTGCAAACCATACCCACAGAGATTGTTGGGTATTCAAGCAGTCCGGCCGACTTAACGCCGAAACACAAGGGGCTCGATACACCAAGTGAAAGTGATGAAACCCAAAAGCAGCACTCCAGGAAAACAGAAGACTTTCCCACTAGAAGTCAAAACAGTGAACTCACTTCATGTGATAACACACAGCGCGGCACCTGCCATACCAGGACACCGTCCGCAGACTGGGGATAGAACCTGTCCAAAATTTGCCATAGCAGCACTTCCTTCAAAGGAGTGACGCCAGGCCTTTAAGCCTATTATACAGGCTCTGTACCACTAGAAGTTGTGTTCGGTTCATCCGACAACCTCCGTCGCGATAAGCTCACTCTCCATCGCCTCATTTAACAGTAGTCCTTAAGCACTACTAGGGCGCGAAGCTTTCGCCCGCTTTAATGCAATACCACATTACGCGTCTCTTACGCTTAAAAATGCCCGGTCCATGTGGCATAATCTCATTAAAAAGTAAACTCCGAGTGTTCCTCGACCACGGAGAATGTGCGACTGCCTCGACAGCCACACACTAATCAGACCTTGTAGGTCAAAGCCCCTAAAAACAGGTCATTCAGACCTCGGACATGGTTAGACGAGTCCGACGTAACTTAACAAGGGGCTTCCCAGCCGCATACCCCCTCTATAAGGGGCTGCGTGTATAAATGATGAGAGCCTATAAAGCTCAACTTTCTTCATCCTCCAGATTATATTCTATTTTTATACAACTTTTTGCACGATATTTCTCGGAAACTAAGTCCTTCTCTTTTACAGATGAAGCACGTGCTACACCCGTCCAGGATACAGCACAACGGAGACACAGGCACAGACATGCAGCAGGGACCCGTTGCAAGGATTCTTTTCAGATTAAGACCCTGCGTAAACCTTTCTTACTGTCTCTTGTTGATACACATCCCCCGGTTTCCCACCATAGCCGAGGAGGAGGCTGGCGTTTTGGCATTGGCCGCGTCAGAAGTTCCCGCCTGTACCTGGACACTAGGGGCTTAGGGCATTGTTCTGCCCGGTATCATAAAGACCGAACACCTCAGGGAGTGTTCGGCGTCTCGAGTTAGGCCTTATATGCATCAGCTCCGAATCATGTCTTTGGTCAAATGTTGGGTTTGCCCGGCTCCTGTGTTTTGCTGCCTTACGTTCTGCATCATCGACTAACGCGGCACCAGGAGAACTACTGCGATTGTGCCCCGGTTCGGCCGGGCGAGCACCTTAGTAGAGAAAGCCGAAAACTGACTGTCATGATATAGCGAGAGACTGGTCAACCACTCGATCGACCATTGGAATGTTTAGAATTCCTCCGCTTTGATGAAGGACTGCTTCCCAGTCAGGCACATACGCGCCCCGAGTTCAGAGAAGAGCGGTGCCACCAGGGGCTATATAGTAGCCCCACATTCAAGCTCCTATGGCTAAGTGAAAGTGATAAAGCATTATAGTCTGGTTGCCTAGTTTGCTACGCTATCACCTCCTTAAAAGGACCAAGACGTTGGATTAAGTGTGAAAAAGCGCTTTTCTTTTTTTTTGCAAACACCCCCGCACCATGTGCGTGGGGGCTGAAGCCAAAGACTGACATCTTTCAGATTATACGTACATATACGGCCGCATGGGAGATAGTTCAATACTTGAACGCACAAGTATAAAAATCTATTGCATTATAAACATGATCTCAGAAATCATACATGTCATTCAAACATAACATCTTTCGAGCACTGCGACTCTATTACACGAGCGCCCTGCAGGACTTCCTCAAAATAGTGCTCGGTGGGGAATCGGCTTTTGTCCGAACCCCGGGATGCAACAGCGGTGGCATCCATCTCCACCCAGTATGTCTTACCACGGGCGAGAACCATCCGTGCACCTTCTATGCACGTCGACCGCTTCATCGCCCTAATACGTGGCACCGCCCCAAGGAATTGCTGCAACAAGCCAAAATAACTCTTCGGCTTGGGCCTTTCCGGCCACAGATGAGAGACCACATCCGTCATGGCAAGTCCGGACAATCTATTAAGCTCAGCCCACTCAAACAGCTGATCACTCAACGGAAGTGGACGCTCCGGACTATGGAATTGAGACCAGAAAAGCTCTTCCATTTCATGATCCTCCTGGCTTCGGAAGTGCACAACCGCGTCCGCCGCACTCGCCGCCAAGTCCAGATAAGGATCCTCCGCACC
Source organism: Triticum aestivum (assembly GCF_018294505.1). Taxonomy (NCBI): domain Eukaryota; kingdom Viridiplantae; phylum Streptophyta; class Magnoliopsida; order Poales; family Poaceae; genus Triticum; species Triticum aestivum. The sequence goes on along the minus strand of NC_057798.1, from coordinate 25,327,739 downwards.
ATACAATCGGCCCAGCTGAGCATACTTCGGATCCGTGAACTACCTACGCAGCATAAAGGGCTTTCCAGCCACAATATCTCCGACCTGACGCAGTTCCTCCTTCATAGCCCGCATCGCACTACGGGCATCCTTGGCTTCGGCCTCGGCCTTCTTCAGGTCCTCTTGCTCCGCTCGGCGTTCTCTTTCAAGAACCTCCTGGCGGTCGGTAGCAACTTTTAATTTCGCGGCCATTCCGGCCATTTCCTCCCTGCTTCGGCAGTGAGCAGCCTTCTCGGCTTCTAGCTCTTCCACTGCCTTCGAGGCAGCGGCCTCGCTTTTTCTGGCTTCCTCCTTGGCCCGAGCGAGTTCTACTCGAAGGCCTTCCACAGCAGCAGCACCATCTGCATCAAGCATACAAATTGTAAGGAATGGGCGTCAGCTCCCTTACTAGGCGACCGCGGAGCAACCACATACCTTGTGACTCATCAAGTCATTTATTGACAAGCGAGATGTCCGCATCCGCAACGTCGAGTTGCCTCTTCAGCTCGGCAAACCCATCAGTCCGGCTGGCCACCGAACGTTCTGCCACCTGCATAGGAAAGGCGACAATTAATAACTGAGATTATGATCCTCGGCACGCTGTCACTTTCGACACCATACCAAGTCTCAGGGGCTACTATCTATATAGGGCGCACTTCATGTGCAAAACTGTCAAAAGGTATGTCATTTTTTGCATACCTCAAACCCCGTCAGCAAACTTCCGACGGCCTCACGCAACCCGCTTTCAGCGGACGAGATCCTCTCAATCACCATACTCGTTAATGTGCGGTGATCTTCTGAGATAGACGCCCTCTTGAGCAAATCCTGCAGCTCCACCGGCCGTACTCCAATGGGTGCAAACTCTCTGGCCCCGCCGGACTCGGGGAGACCCTCCGTGACGACACCTCAGGGTCGCTCACCCCGCACGACGGGGCGGCAGATGGAGGCGTTTCGCTCTCCATCATCTCCGGACAAAGATCCCCCGAAGATGAGCTGTGCTGAGATGGGCTGAGATCCGAACTACAAGGTAAAAACTTTGTTTACCTTTAGACATTAAGCAGGGGTGTCCAATATTACAAAATCCCCCCTTTTTTACTTACGGCTCGCTCGAGGGCTGATTCCGCCAAGGAGATAGTACGGCCGGGGCTCTTCCTGGCACAGGACCTTCCGGTACAGATTTCTTTCCCCGCTTTGAGGCCTTGGCCTCCGGGTCTCTGGAGGCGGTCCTTTTCTCCCCCTGAAGGGAGGGACTCTCGATTCCTCCCTTACTGAAAGCCTCCTTGGTAGAGGTGGTAGTTTCCCTGTGCCCCCCTTCGCCCTCCTCCGAAGGTGCAACCTCCAACATTTTGATTAACACGGGATCCTGCGTGGTCTCAGGGAGGGGGGCCGGACACCGTATCAGTTTTGCTTGCGCTATCCACTCCTGTCCAGGGATACTGGTTAAAAGGCAAACCCACGATAAATAAATGGATGGTGTGTCCGGACATGGGGCTACTTACTTGAGTATCCGGGCGATTGCAGCTTAGGCCAGCGTCCTCGGTCAATTCCGGACGCATCTCTTGCGATCCGAAGAACAGTTTGTACATCTCCGCGGGTGTCAAACCCATGAAGTGTTGAAGAGCTCGTGGCCCCTCCGGATTAAATTCCCACAGGCGGAGGGGGCGAAGTTTGCAGGGCAGTAGGCGCCGGATCAACATAACCTGTACCACTGCGACCAGATTGATCTCCCTTTCTTGGAGGCCTCGAATCCGGTCCTGCAACAGGGGTACGTCTTTGGACGGCCCCCAGTCACGCCCCTTGTTGACCCATGATGTCAGCTGTTGTGGAGGGCCCGAGCGAAAGACGGGCGGCGGCCTCTGCCTCCTGCCCCTGGGAGCGGTGATATAGAACCACTCCTGTTGCCACAAGCCGAGCTCCTCCTGAAAAGAGCCCTCGGGCCATGGAGCTTCGGCCCTCTTGCTTATAACCGCCCCGCCGCACTCTGCCGGATGCCCCTCGATCATCTTCGGCTCCACGTTGAAGGTTTTGAGCCACAAGCCAAAGTGAGGGGTAGTGCGGAGGAAGGCTTCGCAGACGACAATGAATGATGAGATGTGGAGGATGGACTCTGGAGCCAAGTCGTGGAATTCCAGCCCATAGTAAAACATGAGCCCCCTCACGAAGGGATCCGTCGGGAAGCCTAAACCCCGACGGAGGTGAGACACGAACACGACGCTCTCGCCAGGCTCGGGAATAGGGATAACTTGCCCTCGGGCAGGCAGCCTATGCGAAATATCATAGGTTAAGTACCTAGCGTCTCTCAGCTTTAGCACGTCCTCTTCCATGACGGAGGAGGGCATCCACCGGCCTCGTAGGTCAGGGCCGGACATTGTCGAAGATCGAAGGTACCCAAATCTGGAGCCCTGGGTGTTGGAACTCGGGGCGAGGGGCGGATTCGATAGAGGATTGAATAAAAAGAATGGGCCTTGGTCTCATTATAAAGAGGAAGAATACCAAGAGCCGTCCCCGTGACCGTTTGGAACCCGCCTTCGATGGAGGGGGTGTGGCAGCGGGCGCGATTGGGTTACCCACGTCCTTATTGATGGGAATCCCGGAATAAGGGGAACACGATCTCTGCTTCGACAAGACGTGCCAAGGAAACCGCTTCGCTAAACGTGCTGAGGTGGTACAATAAAGACAATTCGAGTAAAGGCTTGGTAGTGGTGTGATGTCACGCCACAGAATACGTCAGCAGATTGAACTTGTGTAATATTATTCTCTCTATGGTGGTACGTGGAATCTATTTTTGCAGAGCCGGACACTATCCTGGTGTTCACAATCTTCTATAAATTATTCGGAGGAAGAACCCGCCTTGCAATGTCGAAGACAACATGCGCGCCGGACTCGTCGTCATTGAAGCCTGGTTCAGGGGCTACTGAGGGAGTTCCGGACTAGGGGGTGTCCGGATAGCCGAACTATCATGATCGGCCGGACTCCAAGACTATGAAGATACAAGATTGAAGACTTCGTCCCGTGTCCGGATGGGACTTTCCTTGGCGTGGAAGGCAAGCTTGGCGATACGGATATGTAGATATCCTACCATTGTAACCGACTTTGTGTAACCCTAGCCCTCTCTGGTGTCTATATAAACCGGATGGCTTTAGTCCATAGGGCGAACAACAATCATACCATAGGCTAGCTTCTAGGGTTTAGCCTCCTTGATCTCGTGGTAGATCCACTCTTGTAACACACATCATTAATATTAATCAAGCAGGACGTAGAGTTTTACCTCCATCAAGAGGGCTCGAACCTGGGTAAAACATCGTGTCCCTTGTCTCCTGTTACCATCCGCCTAGACGCACAGTTCGGACCCCCTACCCGAGATCCGCCGGTTTTGACACCGACAGAGTCCTTGAGGTCTGCCCCAGCCATCGACCAAAATACGTTGGTGTCCCCAGAAGTGCTTCGTCGCCTTTTGGGAACACGCTCAAACGGGATTGTGGCCAACAATCCCGACAATCCCGGGATGGTCACCATCGCTACCCTGACCCTGCAACCCCGCAACCCCCTCCAGCTAATCCCAACGGTGAAACCCGTGGAGAAGCCTCGACATCCACAAGGCATGCCCGCTTAGATATAAACGAGGTAGACTAAGTCACTCGAGTAGTACCGAGTCTTAGTATGCCCACACCCTGTAATTGTGTGATCTTGTATCGCCACAATGTTGTCTGCATGGGCACCCCTATTTTTTAAATAGTAGCTGTGCATAAGTATGTTGATGTACGGTTGCATTTTTTCCGAGCGTAGCTACCAAAAACCAACCCCGACAACCCCCACAGTGATACGTCACTTTAGTGAGATATGTGTATCTGTGGCTTAGACCCCGACCCTTAGAGTAGGACTGGTAAATTCATTACCTTTCACCACGGTAAATAACCCAGCTCCGGTGCTATAAAAAGGCCATCTCATGACCTTACCAAGTACCTCTCACCTTGTGCACCACCCTCACAACCATTTCTTGCCATGCCTAGCCCTAGCATTTATCTGAGAACCCCAGATGCAACCCCGGGTAGTTTTGTTAAAATATTGTGGGACTTTACCTGCAGTACCATGGGTTCTACCCAGCCACCCCAGTACGAGCTGCTCAAATCGAGGATCACCCCATCCACCTCGAAATATTGGGTAGTAGTACACATCCCTCCCGTAAACTCAAACCAAGACCCAACGGAAGTCTCCTTCCTAGGGAAATCTATGCCGACTCCGCAGATGGCCATAGAAGCGGCTGCACACGAAGCGCTTGTTCGCCTTCGATTCGCGGTACCCTATGCCAGCGAACAAGGGTATTATTACTTCTCGAGTCATGCAGCACCCGGAGAAGTAACATCTTTTCCCGGGGGACGAATTGAGAGAGACCCAGTACTGGCCAACCATGCCCAGTACGTCATCGCGCAAGAGCGTCTGACCCAACGGATAATGGGTTATCTTCAGAGCCTCGCTGATTTAAATCCTCAGATCGCCATCGGCAGACCACTGAGGCCCGACCAGGAGAGACGCATTCATCGATTGGTCAATCCGCTTCCCCCGATAGAAGAGGAGTGTGTCCCAGTACCAGAGACATTTTCTCGGGACCCCGTCCATTTACCGTTTTCATTATAGACGTCACTTCTATGTTTATTATCGCAACATTTATTTATGTGTTGTAACTTATGCGTGGTACCCTGAGTTTGTGCGACAAGTCAATTATTTGGTTTCAATTAATGTGAGCAGTTTTTGTGGCTGTTTAATTTTAAATTAACTGATTTTTTCCCTCACGAAAAATACTGAAGAGAGATTTCTTTTCCCTGAGTTGCTGCATCGTATATCTTCTCACGACATGGAATTTTTATTCACGCAGCACCACGGCAGCAGACTCACAACCACAACCACTCGAACTCATACACTGCTTGCAAAACCTTGTAACCGTGTTGCATCTAACTGATCCCCTCCCGCACTCCGGCAACAGTCAGCACCCAGCACCCCCACCTAATCCTCATGATCACCGCCACCGCGGAGAGCCAACACTCGAACGGCAGCATCGCGACGATCATCGAGGATCATCGCACACAGGAGCACGGAGAACCCCGGCAATGCCGCCAGCCCTCCGCATACCACGATCATGTACCAGTCCGGCATCGCCCCCGCCATTAGAGCCTCGTCTCGAGCTTCTGTAAGCAGAAATGAAGGAAAAGGAAGGAGAAGGAGGAGCGAGGCCAGGTGCGAGGTAGAAGAGAGGAGGGCCTCAGCCGTTTTATAGCTCGAGATCAGTGTATGGTGGGCGAAGTCCACCAGCGCCGCTCGTCACCCGATTGCCGGTGTTCGGAGGTGAACCCGTGAGCAGTACCGACAGCGCACTGGCCCGCGAGGTGAGTCCACGCTGTGCCGGCAGCTAGCATGTCGTGCACTACCGCAGTATGGCCTAGATGCCCTACGCGCTAGACGTCACCGGTGGAGAAAGCGCGGGAAAGCGCGCGGGAGAGAGGAAGAAGAGAGAACCAGAGGAAAAAGAAGAGACTGACAGTGGACCCCGGGTCCACCTATCAGCCTGAGAGAGCACTGTGCCCTCGGGTACTACCAGCATATTTTAGAATTTAGAATTTATTCTAAATTTACAGTAACCAGCGTAGAAATCTCTCGTCTTTCCCCTAACCGTAGATTTTTCCACGCAGCGCTAGTGTTCCACACTGTGGTTTTACACCAATTACTGCCCTCTCACTGTAGCCGCATTTTACCGCATAAGTAAAGTGGTTATTTCTGGAAATGGTAAGAGTAATATTTTCAAAACAGCTTTTAGCAAATCTCGAGGACGATATTTTTCTTAAGGGGGGTAGTGTAGTGACACCCCAAATTTTTAACCTTGTCTTATTAATTAAAATTTGGCCAGGAAACTTAAACTTTTATTTTCTGGATTTTCTTTTGGTTTCAGAACCAATCTTTTCTTTATTTTTATGGAGTTTTTACCCCAAGTGAAAACTTTCCAATTATACTATTCGACTTGTTTACCCTCTCAAGAAAAACATTTCTATTATCAGTGGATTTATTTGCATAATTATTGCTCTCTGAGCTTTATTCCTTAAAGTGATTTCTCATTAGTTTTGGAGCTCTATTTGAACTACAACCATTTGATAAATTTATTTAAAATTCCAACCAAAATTTGGGGATGTCATGTGATTTTTTTTAAATCACTTTTATGTAAAAATATCTTTTGTTCATTGGAGATTTTGAGCTCTACACCAAGTTTTCAAATCTGGTCCAGGGAAATTTTGCACTACAACCTATTTAAATATTTCTTTAAAACTTCCACCAAAATTATGGGATGTTAATAGGTGTATATTATTCAACTTTATGCAAAAACCCAGTTATGTCCTTTGAAAAATTTGAGTAAATCAACCTCATCTTCATTCTGGTCCAGCTTGGTGATTTGTACTGCAACCATATTTTAACTTGCTATTTTACCCATTATTCTTTTTCCTACTCATAGACCACCCTGCAAAACCCCTAAGTCCAGGAGATTGGACCCATTGGAAGATCTTTGGTCCATGAAATTATGCCCTCTTCTTTCTGTCCAGAATGGGTTTTCTCAGAAACTTGCACTAACAAGTTTTTGTTTGTGGCAAACTAAACTTGCCACCATCACCTACTTCTAAAGAGACACTAGCCTGGAGAGTTTGGCCACCCCAAGAAGTGCCTAAGTGCCCTTGGCATTTTGTCAAACACCTTATGGGCATGATCAGTTCTGACACAGTTTCTGGTTTGTACAATGGACCTGCTTACTTTGCCTAACCACCATGTCCACTAAGCCTCTAGACTACCCTAACCTAATCCTGTTAAACCCCAGCTCCACCCTAGCCTCCTGGCAAGCCCTCGCATTTCGCCGAGCACCTGGCGTGCATGCTCTGGGCGCGGCCAGAGCGCGCGTTTTGCACGTGCGTGCGCCCGAGCTGCCGCGTCCCACTACCGCCTCCCCACGCCTATTCCGGTCCTCTCTCACTTCCAGCCGATGCACCCGACCCCTCCCTCACCGTAGAGCCACCCCTGGCGCCCTACAGCGCTACCGTCAGGTCGACAACGGCGGCTAGCGGCCGGCCACAGTGGGCTTCTGCCCCGAACGGCGCCGCCCGAGCCACCCCAGCGCGCCAGCTGCCCCTGGAACATCGCGAGCCTATCCGCAAGCCCGTCCTCTAGCTCGCGTCGCCGCCACGTCGCCCTGCAGCACAGAAGGGCGGTTCACCGTCGAGCTTATCTCCGGCCGCCGCTGAACCGACCTAATCACGCTATAAAAGGAGCCCCGAGCCTCTCCGAACCCTCAAGCAACCACCTATCACCCCACTAGTGCACCCCACGGCCAGCGAGCAACGGCGGGGAGCCTTCTTCCCCGTCCCCGGCCAGTTCGGCCGCCGCCGCCCTCTGGACCATTCAGTCGCAACCCAAGCCTCCCCCGTCATTCTGGTGCCACCGTTCAACTCCCCATGACCATGCGGAGCCGCCCGAACCCTCAGCTGCGTCGAGGAACCACCATAGCCCAAAGCCCCAAATCTCCCGAAGCCACCGGCCGCCGCGAAGCTCACCGCCGGCGACTCCCTTCGCCCCCACCACCCTAGCGACCACCGGGAGGACCGCCCCAGGCTGGCGGATCCATCCCTGCCCACTGGAGCCTGCGATGAGCCGCAAATCACCGGCGACGATCGCCGGAGCTCCGCCTCCGTTCGGCCAAAGGAGAGGGAAGGCGGGGGATGACTGGTTAAACCTGACTAGTGGGCCCCCTAGACCCACTGTCAGTGACCCCGCACCAGTCCACGTGGGTTAAGTGAAGGCGTAAAAGCAAAGTACGTATTGGACGTGTACCTATTCGAAACGTTTTCATTTCTTTATCTGTTTTTTTAACAGAATATTGACTAAACTTTGACCGGCTATTACTTTTTAAATATAACTCCAAATGAATTGATTCTTTTTCCTACCTCTCTCAAATTTTGTCTAGTTTATTTTCAGATTTATTTGAAAAAAATTCAAACAACTTTTTTTGTGCTGTTTTGAAATTATGTGTTAATTCAAATTTATTTAAAATAGGATTTTGGAGAGAGAGAGAGAAGAAAACTTTCAAAAGTTTTGGAATGCACCCTGTCTCTCCACAACTTAAAGGCAAGCATTATGAACCCTAGCATAATATTTGTTTGTGTTGTTTGATACAGTTACAAAACCACCGTGATACGGAGTATCCGTTATATTTTTATGAGGATATGATCATACTCATAAGTGCATATTGATGATTCCGTGCTACTGAAATTTGATACGTTGTGATAGTAATCACCCTCGTATACCTTTCATGCATACCTTAAGGAAACCGGGAAAGTCGCTGTCTTGGGTAGACACGAGCTTGTCCCTAGTTCCTCGTCGAGACGGTTGTGTCTGGTATGGCATGATGGGGTATGATGAGTGGTGATTCTGCATGTTGGTTGAAAATATATTAGTTATGCTAATCATGTAGGGAATTACTTCAACCTCCTGAGATGACCGTAGATCGAGTCTTGTTCCAGTAACCCCCATACTTCTTTCGTACTACCACTTGTCCCTGCCGCATGTAGGGTACGGTTCAGTAAGTTGTAAACCCCTTCCTAGCACACACCGTACAGAGAGGTCATGGTGGAAGATACAGGCTGCATCCGGTAGGCATGCCACCTGGTCCGGGGGCATGGGTGTTTCCGGTTGGGACCGAGAGGGGGGCACCCCTTAGAGCGCGCGATATAAATTTGATCCCATGCTACGCGAGGTTGTAGCCTCCCCACTTAGAGTTTTGCTTAACAAGTGTCGTGGGTGATTCCAGACACTGGTAAGTTAAGCTGGTGTGTGCGAGTTAGGCGTGTTTTCAATTAAAAGACCGTAAATGGAATTAGTCCCGATGGACTAAAGGAATCCGTTACTCGCGGGTAAAGAGTACACCCTCTGCAGAGATTAAATCTATTCGAATAGCCATGTCCATGGGTAAGGACTACAGTCTGGGATGGGTCAAGTGTCGGTCTTAGTGTCGGCCTTCGGAGGAGAAACTACTAAACCAGAACATGGATCATGACCTGTGACTTATGATGATTGTGACTATTATTGTTATGGACTAACACTTCATATTATTGGAATTATTGAGTATCCCTGGGAAGGTTCTACCTCCTGGATATTCACTGTGGTTATTTTATTTTATAAGCCCTTTATGTGGTGTCGCTCAGACGCCCGACTGTGGCATGCTTGTTGTTTACTTTAGAAGCCCTTTATGTGGTGTCGCTCAGACGCCCGACTGTGGCATGCTTGTTATTGGTTTACTTTATAAGCCCTTTATGTGGTGTCGCTCAGACGCTCGACTGTGGCATGCTTGTTATTTACTTTATAAGCCCTTTATGTGGTGTCGCTCAGACGCCCGACTGAGGCATGCTCGTTATTTACTATCCTTTCGACACGTCTTCAGACATCCGATCGGTGCATTTTATTACTACTTGGTTATTACATATTCATATTGCATATAAACAACCTGCTTGCATGCATCAGGGATTTTATTTTTATGACTAACGTTGTGATCATAGAATGTTTTCAGAGCATGATTATCGTTGGTTATATTATACCCGTGTTCATAATGTTTGCGAGTACATTCAAATTACTCACTGGCTTGTCCCTGGCTATTGTCTTGGCCAGATTTCTTGCATGCAGAGGAGCATTGCGATGACAGCCTCGGAACCTAAGCAATGCTGATAGCAGCCTCGCGAAGATAGGACTTAACCTGGTCAGTTGTTCCTGTGGGAAATGGAGTCCCATAGACGCTGATGATCCGCAAACCGCTTCCGCCATCAACCACTAAAAACCATTTGTTGTACTCTTAGGCCAGAATGGTCTTGTACCACATATCTTGTATTTTGCTTGGAGTTTCTGTATCAAGTTGGTGCCTCATCAGCTAACAGTAATCCTGGGGCTGGTGAGCACAAGGGCCATTTTCTGGGAAATTATATCCCGAAAATCCGGTCCTGACAAAAACCGCCTAGCCGGAGAGTTTGGCCGATAGCCAAAGCTCCTTTAGCAACAGTGCCGTCTTTAAAGACGGGATGACGCATCCTTCCTGATGGCGACGGCACAGCGGAACTCTCAATGAAAGCACCAATGTCGGTGTCAAAACCGGCAGATCTCGGGTAGGGGGTCCCGAACTGTGCGTCTAGGCGGATGGTAACAGGAGACAAGGGACACGATGTTTTTACCCAGGTTCGGGCCCTCTCGATGGAGGTAAAACCCTACTCCTGCTTGATTAATATTGATGATATGGGTAGTACAAGAGTACATCTACCACGAGATCAGAGAGGCTAAACCCTAGAAGCTAGCCTGTGGTATGATTGTTGTTCGTCCTACAGACTAAAACCCTCCGGTTTATATAGACACCGGAGAGGGCTAGGGTTACACAGAGTCGGTTACAATGGGAGGAGATCTACATATCCGTATCACCAAGCTTGCCTTCCACGCCAAGGAAAGTCCCATCTGGACACGGGACGAAGTCTTCAATCTTGTATCTTCATAGTCCAGGAGTCCGGCCAAAGGTTATAGTCCGGCCATCCGGACACCCCCTAATCCAGGACTCCCTCAGCTTCCTTCGTATCACATATGCGTTCTTTTCCCATATGTGCCTTTTCTTCGGCATTATATGCATCGATATGACTTAAGATGTGGCCATGCTGGGTTGCCTGGCTCTTGTGTTTATGCCCTACGTTCCCGTTAATTCGGCTAGGGCATAAGGGGAGTACCTCTGCGATTGTTACTGCCGGTTCAGCTGGATGTGTACCTTAGATTGGGTGAAGCCGAAAGCTAGCGTTCTTAAGGGAATATTCGGTCGGTGAACAAAAGATGCTTCTTTCATTTATTACAACATGAATCCCCCAGATGTTTTGTACCCTGCGTTTCTGTTCGCAGTTCGGACATGCACATCGATGCATGCGTACCCAGGGAAAGGAACCCCTAACGGAACTATTCTCCCTGGAAGATGTTTCTTACTACCCATGTAATATAACATAACTAGTTGGGTACTTGTCTGTTCAAGCACTTATGACCCCTACGCCTGGTTTCCATGCATACCCCGGTTTTGCATAACTAAGCGGGTATTCGGATCCACCCCGGACTGTCGGATCCGGGGGCTGAAGCGAAAAGGTCCGCCATGACAAAAGATTTTTAATCCGGCTAGGGACTACATATGTCCATTGAATTACATAGTCACTTGGACTGGCTATATTCTTCCTCTATACCATCCAACATGCTATCTAGCTTGCAATCCTGTTGGGAATACTTTGCGGGTAACGCTACCTGGTCATACACCAGACTTATGGGAATCTCATGCCCATCTGGCCCCGCCGGTCCGACTTCGGCCATATGGTTCGGGTCAAGCTTGGTGTATCGCGTCTTGACCATGGCCAAGGCTTCCCTTGCACCTTGTCGGCAGGCTGATACCTTCCACAATCGGAAGCGCCGCCGGGCTCCTTGGAGCATATCCACGAGCTCCCCCATGCCTCCTGGCAGGGAAGTGGATGGCCACAAGGCCTGGGAAATACCCTGTATCACTTGCCGAACTCGTTCGTGCAGCTGTGAGAGATCTTGCAGTAAATTGCCTGCGGACCCATCAGCATACCTACAGATATAAACTCTTTTAAAATGCTTCCTCGCCGAACTGTACTGCAGTTCGTTTAGGCACTTACCATAAAATCCCGCGAAGAAGCCTCCGGTTCTCCTTCACGGAGTCCGCCAGCTGAGCTCGAACATCTGCTAATTTGACGCCCAGCTGGAAGTTGGCATCTTGGAGATTGTTTTTCTCCTACCTAACCTGCGTAAGCACACGCTCGCCAGCCTTTAGCTCTCTTTGGAGATGTGACTCACTATCTCTTACGATCTCCGGATTCTCCCCGGGATGGCATGCAGAATTTTCTGTTAGACTTATAAAGCAAGCCAATTACTAACTGGTATATTTCCTTACAATTTCTCTATTGAGACAAATGTTACCAGATGAGGCCTTCTGGGATCCCTCTAGTTTGGCAACCGTGACCCTCAGCTGGGTCTTGCACTCCTCCAACTCTTGAGACAAATGGGTATTCTTCTCTACAAGAACATGTGTATAAAATGATCCTTAAATCAGTTGTTCCAACTGTTTCAAGTATCAGGGGCTACTGTTATAAATTCTTATCAAATTTTCTTACCCGTATATCTTTCGCATACTGGTCCGTCGCTCGGGCGAGCCCGTCTTGGGCAGCTCGGATGTATGCGTCTCCCGAATTGAAAGCATTGAATGCCTCTTCGGAAATGATACTATTGCAAAGTACGGCCCGTCGGCGCCGGTGATTCATGGCACTCTCCACTTCGGAATTTTTGGCGAAAATCCTATCCGCATCCTCTATCGGAGCACAATTCGGCATCGGCCCCACGTTGGCCTCCTCCCTAGAAGCCGGTTCTGGAATCTGGCTGGTGGAGGCGTGACCGGTAGGATCTTCGGATGTAGTCCGGTGCTACCTCTTGAGCACTGCGTTGGATTTCCCCGAAGAGGAGAGGATGATGCCACAAAGTAGTGTAAGTATTTCCCTTAGTTTTTGAGAACCAAGGTATCAATCCAGTAGGAGGCCACGCACAAGTCCCTCGTACCTGCACAAAACGATAGCTCCTCGCAACCAACGCGATTAGGGGTTGTCAATCCCTTCACGGTCACTTACGAGAGTGAGATCTGATAGAGATGATAAATAATATTTTTGGTATTTTTGGTATATAGATGCAAAGTGAAAAGTAAAAGGCAAAGTAAAAACAAAGAAAATAATAAAGTAATGGAAATTGATATGATGAGAATAGACCCGGGGGCCATAGGTTTCACTAGTGGCTTCTCTCAAGAGCATAGATATTCTACGGTGGGTGAACAAACTACTGTTGAGCAATTGACTGAACTGAGCATAATTATGAGTATATCTAGGTATGATCATGTATATAGGAATCACGTCCAAGACAAGTAGACCGAAACGATTCTGCATCTACTACTATTACTCCACTCATCGACTGCTATCCAGCATGCATCTAGAGTATTAAGTTAAAAACAGAGTAACGCCTTAAGCAAGATGACATGATGTAGAGGGATAAATTCATGCAATATGATAAAAAAACCCATCTTTTTATCCTCAATGGAAACAATACAATACGTGCCTTGCTTCCCCTTCTGTCACTGGGAAAGGACACCGCAAGATTGAACCCAAAGCTAAGCACTTCTCCCATTGCAAGAACTACCAATCTAGTTGGCCAAACCAAACAGATAATTCGAAGAGACTTGCAAAGATAACTCAATCATACATAAAATAATTCAGAGAAGATTCAAATATTATTCATAGATAAGCTGGATCATAAACCCACAATTCATCGGTTTCAACAAACACACCGCAAAAAGAAGATTACATCGAATAGATCTCCACGAGAGAGGGAAGAACATTGTATTGAGATCCAAAAAGAGAGAAGAAGCCATCTAGTTACTAGCTATGGACCCGAAGGACTGAAGTAAACTACTCACACTTCATCAGAGGGGCTATGGTGTTGATGTAGAAGCCCTCCGTGGTGGATGCCCAGGCCCCAAGATGGGATCTCGTGGATACAGAAGGTTGCAGCGGTGGAATTAGGTTTTTGGCTCCTCTCCTGATCGTTTGGGGGTACGTGGGTATATATAGGAGGAAGGAGTACGTCGGTGGAGCAACAGGGGGCACGAGCCAGGGGGCGCGCCCTAGGGGGGGGCGCCCGCCACCCTCATGACCGCCTCTTTTGTTCCTTGGAGCAGGGTCCAAGTCTCCTGGATCACGTTCGGTGAGAAAATCACGTTCCCGAAGGTTTCATTCCGTTTGGACTCCGTTTGATATTCCGTTTCTTCGAAACACTGAAATAGGCAAAAACAGCAATTCTGGGTTGGGCCTCCGGTTAATAGATTAGTCCCAAAAATAATATAAAAGTGGAAAATAAATCCCAATATAGTCCAAAACAGTAGATAAAGTAGCATGGAGCAATCAAAAATTATAGATACATTGGAGATGTATCATCCGGCGACTACTCTTTCTGCCAGGACACAACGGACGCTGTTACATTTCAAACATCATAATCAGAAAGCAGATTTTGACTATACCTCTGCGACGGTTTTTCGACCCTAACCGCCTTCCTCTTGAGCCCGCCTGGCCTGGACGCCCTTTGCTGACGAGCCCCCAGGGGCTCGGCGCCGCGTTCCGATGGTCGTCTCTACAAAAATATGATATTTTGTGCATAAGGCATGGTATAAGAAAGGAATCCTCTTCAAAGGATAAGGCTTCGGCTTTGCTTACATGCGACGCAGGGAGAAGTCCGGGATAGTCGGCGATGATAGCCACCAAGGCACCATCACAGCTGGCCTGATAAAATGTCCCGTCGACAAGCTCCACAGATATATCTGGATCTTCTTCAAGTCCGGGATCGAAGGCCCGGCCGGGGTCCTCTGGCTGCGAAGAGGGGCTGTTGAATTCTTCTACAGCCCTCCTCAGTTCCTGCTCAGAAATATCAAGGTAAATGACAGTGATGAAGGGCGCAAGAATGGATAAAGTTGAGTAAAGAGTAACGGCTCACCCAGCTTGGGGGTTGTACATGGAAAATCCGTCCCGCGGTTTGATACGGAGGAACTCCTCCTCTTCTCCATTATATAAATCAGATAGTATTCTCGCCAGAGCAGTGGCGGAGTCCGAACCTTTACGGCCACTACGGGTGGCATCGTCTTCCCCGTTGAAGTGCCACATAGGCTTCCCCCTATATTGAAGTGGTTGCACCCCCCGCATTATGCATATTGATATAACCTCGACTATTGTCAGTCCTGATTGGGCCAGTGTCTTTATCCTATTCATCAGGAAGTGGACTTCCCTGGTATCTTCCTCCCGAGGGCTCCGAGGGCGCCAAATTCGGCATTTCTTCAGCGGAGCGTTATTAAACTCACGGAGGCCCGTCCGGATTGGATCCGGAAGGGGAACATAATTCACATAAAACCACTCCGAGGGCCAGTTTTTAGATGCCTTCTTTGGAGTGCCGGACAGGTATCCGGTCTGGGCGACGCGCCATATTTCGGCTCCGCCCACTTGATATATAGATTCCCCCTGATTGCGAGGGACGAGGCGGAATAACTTCTTCCATAACTCGAAGTGAGCCTCGCAGCCCAGAAATAATTCGCAAAGGGCAACGCATCCTGCGATGTGCAGCACGGAGGCGGGGGTGAAATTGTGCAACTGAAGGCCATAGAACTCCAGGAACCCGCGAAGGAATAGGTGGATTGGAAACCCGACGCCTCTTAGCAAATATGGGATGAGACATACTCGCTCCCCCTGAGATGGGTTAGGAGATCTCTCCGCTTGCTCCCCGCCATTGTAGGTGGCTAGTCCGGCTCGGACGAGGACCATGAACGCCGGTGGAAGAAACCCTTGGGTCTACAACTCTACTAAACAGCTATGGGGAACAGAACATTCTTCCCAATCACCTAGCTTAGAGCTAAGGGAGCGAGAAGAGGAGCTGCGGCGACCGGCCATGTTGGAATGGTTTTTTCCGGATGCGCTCTGTTGGATGCTTGCTCAAGGGAAGAAGGTGAGATTTGGATCTGAGGATCCCCGTCTCTTCAAATAGACGGTTTTCCTACAGGGCCGGGGTGGCAAATGTAAAAATGCTCCGGCTCCTCGTATTCGCTCGACACGTGGAGATGGCCATTATTGAAGCACAGAAGCCGAGGAGTACAACATTGATGGGAAGCCAGACACTGTCCGTTACAACAGGTACTTTGGAGTATTCGGAGATGGAACCTGCCTTGCAATGCCAAAGACAATCTGCGCGCAGG
This sequence comes from Triticum aestivum, assembly GCF_018294505.1. NCBI lineage: Eukaryota > Viridiplantae > Streptophyta > Magnoliopsida > Poales > Poaceae > Triticum > Triticum aestivum. The sequence goes on along the minus strand of NC_057798.1, from coordinate 25,311,844 downwards.
ACTCATCGTCATTGAAGCCTGGTTCAGGGGCTACTGAGGGAGTCCTGGATTAGGGGGTATCCGGACAGCCGGACTATATACTTTGTCCGGGCTGTTGGACCGTGAAGATACAAGACTCAAGACTTCGTCCCGTGTCCGGATAGGACTCTCCTTTACCTGGAAGACAAGCTTGGCGATCCGGATATTAGATCTCCTTCTTTGTAACCGACTTTGTATAACCCTAGCCCTCTCCGGTGTCTATATAAACCGGAGGGTTTAGTCCGTAGAGGGACGATCATAATCATAATCATCATAGGCTAGCTTCTAGGGTTTAGCCTCTACGATCTCGTGGTAGATCAACTCTTGTAATACTCATATCATCAAGATCAATCAAGCAGGAAGTAGGGTTTTACCTCCATCGAGAGGGCCTGAACCTGGGTAAAACATCGTGTCCCCTGCCTCCTGTTACCATTAGCCTTAGACACACAGATCGGGACCCCCTACCCGAGATCCGCCGGTTTTAACACCGACAGGGATTTTTGCAAAAATACCGTCGCGACGACTAATTCCGAACGAAGGGAGTAAGTACCCTAAGGCAAAGGCCCATGCATTGACAATGACGATGGAGCGTCGTAGGGTGGAGCAGCGATGGGGATGCAAGGGCCCAGGCTGGCAGTGGAGTCGAACTATCCAACTGTTTTCAGGTTGCATACCATTCATGTAATTGTTGTAGCAATTCATTGTCTAACTACTATTTAAGATTCTAATAAGTGATAATTAGACTTTTTTTATTCTTTTGCAGTACACTAGCAGGGCGGAGATATCTTAATAATTGCTTAAAGTATCGCTTGAATATTGATGGATGGGGCTTTTGGAGTTCTTCTAATTTACTAAAAAAATGAGTCGAGGAGCTTTCTTATAAAATGTTGCCAGAATGACCACTCTTGCGGTTTGATGGAGCTCATGTTCTATAATTACATATTCACTAGCACATGTGCCCATGCATTACAACGGGAGAAACAACAGAATTGTATCCGTAAAACACGTTCAGTTCATGCAAACTTTGATCTTAACCAAGATCCATGGGAACATCACTAAAAAAGTTTTAGTGCGGTACTAATGATACACATCTAATTAATTGTTCCTGTCTTGTCAAGCATCTCATCAAAATCTTAAAAGAAAATATTTTCCTCGCAAAAAAATCTTTTAAACTTTGTAATCATTTATTAAGAAAAAACGTAATATTTTCTTTACCATCACAACAATTATTTGTTCCAACCTTAGTCCTTGTTGTGTGCCTTAACTTACCTGGACAATACCTATTCCCTTTAATAGTAGGTATAGATATAGATAGATGATGTATTAATATTTTACATATTCTAAATTTTGGATGTTTGTATTTTATAATCTTTTTTGTGATGTACTCCGTATAATATATAGGCACGCAAATATTACTTTAATCTTATTAGAGTCGTCGGGCCCACTATACCCGATCGCACTAAGGCCGCTGAAATGTCAGCGCCGGCCGTGGGGGCGTGACCACCAACCCGCCCACGTTCGACCCCGTTTGCGTCGGCCTCCGCAGGTGTGGAAACGCACTTCAAATTGCTTCACGTGACACCGAAGTAGGACTCGCTCACGTTCGGATAAGTTTCTGCGGCACATTACCTCTCCTGAGTCCTGACCTCTTGACCGGCGGGCCGGCGGAGGGTTATATCAACCCGGCGGGCACCGCAGCAGGACTCGTCTTCCTTGTTCCTTCCTCCCGGCCGAACTCCAGGCAACGAACCACCGTGTCCTCCATCCATTCCACCCAAATCCCACCCCCCTCCCTCCCTCCCCCGTCTACCCCCAGCACTAAGCGCCGCTCGTCGGCCGGCATGCCGGATTACGCCGCTCCCCCGGAGGACCAGGCGCTGGAGCTGGGCCCCAGGCAGCCCCTCTACGCCGCGTTCTACCTCGCGCTCCTCGTCGCCTGGGTCCCCACCAAGGTGCGCGCCGTCGCCAGCTGGCTATCCAGGGGCCCGCGCCCGCGCCCGCCCCGTCCTCCGGTTCCGGTGGCGGACGGACGCGGTCCGGTCCGGGGGATTGGGATTCCTCCCCGCCGCATCCTGAGCCTCGTGGAACTGGAACTGGATCCGGCACAGGTGGCCGCGGTGACCGCGGCCCTTGTCGGGGCCTTCTCCATCGTGCAGCGCCGAGCCGACGCCTCCGCCTCCGAGTCTGAGTCCGACTCCGACTCCGACTCCCATGCGAGCGGCCACCACAGCGATGTGCACCACCGGTACCCGCCCATCCACTCGCTGGAAGCGGGGGATGGCCGCCTCTTCTTGCCGGCCTCCGATCCTCGTCGACAGGGCGACAGACTGTGCAGGTATATACATGTGGCAACCACCGCCAATCCCTTTTTTTTTCCCTACTGTATGTTTGACGATTATTTTTGCTCAATCAATTGGTGATCATGTCCGATTGCAGTGCTCAATCCCAACGGTACCATTAGTGACCGCAGATCAGTTATTTTCTCTGCATTTTCCCCTTTCTCTGTACAATAAAATAAAATCAAAACAGGGCTCCTTTTGCTCTCTCTGAATGTGCCTTTTCTTTTTGCGTTTTTGGCGGTTGTGCGTGCCTTTTCCGTATCCAGGAGAAGGGGCCGGCTTGATGTTCTTGCCCCAACTTACTAGTGCACACGAATCGCAATCTCTTCAACCAGGGACAATCTTTTCAAATGCTCGTTTTGGATATCTGGTCTTAGTAACCCTGTCTTCCAAATGTTGATGTTCAAACATGGTTAAACTGTGATGCTTAGGGGACACAGCGGAGCAGGATGTGCATCCATGGCCTTATTTCAATTGACCCCCCCCCCCCCCCCCCCCCCCCCCCCCGCCCCTTAGCCATCCTGCTTTCTGCTATCAACTATTCAAAGTAATAAATAAATGTTCAAATCCATTCAGCCATTCATATTTCCTGTCCATGCTTTCCAAACGGTGTTAACGTCTTACTTGGCAAACTGTCCACCTTGAATGTATACTAGGTAAATCCTCCCTGATGGTGGCAGAGCAGAGAGCGCCCAAGAAAGAGGAAGAGAACAAGCAAAAGACCAAAAAGCTAAAAGGCTAACAAGCTAAAACTTCTATTTGGGGGACTATTGCTTTTCCTTTGAGTTAATGTGCCCTGCTCTGACGTTCTCCTACCATACTGAGTTTTTTCTACTTCCATAGCAAAATCATGCAATAAGCACAATGCCATTTTTTCTTGCACAGTTTTTAGTTTACATTGAATAGCACTGTAGATTGTTTAAATTAGTGCAAGTGCTCCATAATCTTTACATTGATTTCCTAGGAAGTCAAAATTAGCAGATAGTACGAAAGAAGAAGAATAAATGTTAGTTCAAGCCTTTCAGTAGGCGATAATAGTTTCATTCTCAACACCAGTTATACTAAAAAAAGAAACAACCACGAGTTATCATCATTATCAGGTTATCCAAGCCACATGTCACTAAAAAGCATAGCAGTTGTCCAAATTGAGCCGTTTCAAACCAAAAGGCAGAGTTGTAATTTTTTACCGCAAGGTCCTGCTCTAAGCCAGAAACATTATGAAAACATATGTATTTCAAGTCCAGAATGCCTGAAGCTAATCAATCCTGTTCAGTTTGTCTTTACATTATGAGGCTTCCTTTTGGGATATATCATGCAATGTGTAGTTGAATTGATGTTCTTGGCGAGGAAAATAGTGTCCTCGATGCTTTATGGTCTGTAGGAACTTCCAGAACCTTTGTATGTATGTGTTTGCATTCTGAAGTTTGAATCTTGTCCGTATTGCAGACTGTCGGATGTACAGGAGAACCCATGGATCATCACGGCAAGCACAGAAAGGTTTGCAGATCCTTGTGAGTTGACCGATGAAACAACAAGGACTTGGGTCATGAGGCTCAAAACTACTACCAAACTTGTTTGTTTAAGTAAGCAGCAATTACATGAGCAGAATCAGGAATTGGCTGAGGAACGCTTTGCAGTGGTATCCGAGCAATCTTTAGAGCTCATCCTTGAGGTTGCATGCTCATTCTGTGACGCAAGATGGTCTCGTGTCCACATTTTGCAACAGCTGACTGTTTTTGACGCGCTTGTTGATGTCCTGTTCAATATAAAAGACCTGCATTTCAGCAGATCTGGTGAGGTTGCTGGCATTATTAATAAGATGGTGAATGCTTTCAAAGGTGTGATTCAGAGGACCTCAAATGACATCCGTGGCAGCAAAGAATCCACCATCCACCCAGCAACTTTGGTCCTCGTACAAGTCCTGGAATTCTTCTGGCGTAACGGAGATATGGTGCAGTCAATCCTTGAATCTGGAGATTACAACACTGGCCCGTGCTCTGACATGCTTGATTGTCTGGTATCCAAGCTCAAGGAATGTTCAGAAATGATTTTCCAGGAAAAGGGACAAAGGTGCATATTCTTTCTGAATAACCTAATTTATGTTCTGCAAAAGGAGTGCCATTCAGGGTTACTCCCTCGCAATGCAGTGAGTGATTTAAATTCACTGATTGACCAGAGCATCAAGAGCTACCTTGAAGAATACTGGGTTGCGCTCGTGAGATGTTTATGCTTGGATGGGGACTCTCTGACTCTGAGGAAGCCGCGCCGTTCGTCCTTGGATAAATTTACTGAAGAGTTCTGCACTATCTATGACAGCCAGAGGACTTGGAAAGTTCAGCCTTGGCTTAAGGCAAGACTGCGTGAACAGATAGTGGAACTGGTTGTTCCAGAATATGAGAAGTTCTTGATGGCGCTTCAGGAGAATCCAGGTTCTTGGTTGACGAGGATGCGCCGAGCCAGATCTGAGAAACCGATACACACTGCTGAGCGGCTGGGACAGCTGATTCGTGAACTCTTTGAAAGATAGCATTCAGGGATGGGCGGGCACCAAACTTATAGAGGGTCGGAATAGTATATAGGAGAAAGCACGACTTGGTATCCGGGTCTGAACTTCTTATAGAGCACCTGGGAGCACCGACCCTCCGACCCAACAAATAAGAAGGGATGGGAGTAGTATATAGGAGAGCATTCTTTATTTGTTGGTTCGGTTGTGATGCCAAATGGGCCCATGTATGTAGTATCATCAGGTGATGAGCATGCGTCCTGTATATATTATATTATACTACTCCCTCTGTCTCAAAATAAGTGTCTCAAGCTTAGTATAACTTGTATTAGCTCTAATACAAAGTTGAGACACTTATTTCGGGACGGAGGGAGTATTATGACAGCCACTGGTGGATCTGGCAGATGCGGCGATGGCGCTGCACAATGAGTTGGGCATTGGTCTAGATGACATGTCCATTCGTCCATTCTTCCTAGAGGACTTCCTTATGATATGCGAGCACCCTCTCATCCGGCAACTCATGGTGGAACGTGGATTCGCCCCCGGCAATGGCTTTCACCTTGGCCTTCGGCCGTGGATGCGTCGGGCTCAAGCAACAGGTGCCTTCCTGCCTTTTATGGTGCCCCTGGAGCTGGTCGGCGTTCCTGCCCATGCCTAGACAAGGAGAACGGCAGAGGTGATTCCATGCGGGTGTGGGCGCGTAGTCCAGGTCGCAGAGCGCACGGCGCGCCGGCATGACATGTTGCGCTTCCAGGTGTGGCTGAAGACGTTGGACCCTGGGCGCATACCGCGCCGCCAGCGTCTGTTCGTCTCGGAGCCCGGCGCGGGCGGACGACAGGTGCCGGCAGGGGACTCCTCCTGATGAGTTGTGGTACCCTATCACCATCTCGCGCCTGGCCCCACCGGTCAGACATGCGCCCTTCGCCAGCGTGGCGGAGAGCTCGGCGGCTGGGGGCCCGGCTAGGGCTGGCGACTCCGGTGGCTCGGCGGCTTCGACGCTCGTGGTGCGCCAGGCTGCCACCCGGCCCGTGGCAAGTTGTCAGGAGGGTGGGCCAGCGTCGGCATGCGGGTCGAGCTGTGCCGCGTTCGTCACGGGTGATGCTAGACCCGCGGGGCAGTGCGGGGATCAGCCAACAGTTAGCCGACAGGTGGAGCTCCTGCCCTGCCACAGAGAGGAGGAGCCGAGCAAGATCACTTTCGCGGGTCTACGCAACAAGCCTGCCGACATCTCGTTTCCAGTGGTTGTAGCAGCCAAGATGGAGCTGCCTGTTTGCGGGGCTGGGCTCAGGGTGGAGCTTTTTAGGCTTGAAGGTTAGGACAAAATTATGGGGAAATATTGATCATTAGGTTCAGTTTTTGTGTGCCAGCAATAGTAGTTGTCATTTAGGAGTAGTTTAGTCCAAAATTCAATTTTTTTGGGGGGTGCCATTTAGTTTGGAGAGCAACAATTGGCATTCGGTGTTGGCACATACACAAGGGTCACTTTGAACACTAATACCAACAATTTCTGAATTATATTTTATTTTTTTCTCAATTCTTTTCATTGAAGTTTTTGTTCCTTTTTCTCTCCCCTCGATCGCGGCGCTCTCTCTTTGTGTTGGGCTTGATCCACTAATCACTCCGTTATTTTCTTCCAAACTTTGCCATCTCTTCGTGGTTTTCTTAACCATCACGTCCTGCTGAATTAATACCTATGTTAAAACGCAAATCAGACAAGGACATGGTTGACTGGAATGCACATTTGATAAGAGCTGCAAAGGAACCACCGGTTTGACAAGGTCCAGGATTTCATCAGGGCATGCACAATCCACGGTGCTCAACTCCAGCAGATCCCTTTAAACTGCAAGTGCAACCCCTACATCTCTCCCCATCCATTTATCTTCCTTCCGTACATCTCCAACAACTTTCAATTTCACATCACAAGATTTCATACTTTTATGTTTCTACCCCACACAACTCAACAACATTACAATGCTATACATCACATCCGAATGAACCACATAATCTGTAATACTCCCTCTGTCCCATAATATAAGAACGTTTTTGGCACTACATCAAAAACGTTCTTATATTATGGGACGGAGGGAGCAGTTCACATCGGTAGGAGGGTCTTCACGTTGCAATGAAATTCCTCCTTAACGACCTTTCCAATAGTTGACGCCGGTTTGATCATTTCCCCTGCCACATGAAGTGTCACAACCAATAGTTGATGCCATCTATGCGCCCGGAGTCACTCATCATGCTCATGAAAGAATTCGTAACTGGCACTAGCAAAGTACGGAACAATCAATCAGTGACAATTCAACAACATTTAGAGAAAACGGGGAAAAGAAGGGGGGAAAACTCACCTTGTGGGCATTCAGTCGAGTACCTCAGAGGCGTCAACCATGCCGAGCTTGTCGGTATCAATGGCGGGTGGAGAAGGGCTTTGAGGGGTGGGAGGGAGGCGCGAGGGTTAGAGGGCCCTCCCGCCAGCTCAACGACCAACCACTTTCGCGCCGACACCCTCTTCCTCGATGTGTCGGCTTGGGGGTGGCGTTGGTTCTACATGCAGGCACGAGAGGCAAGAGGCCAGTGGGCCGAATGTTGGTGGCCTCTAGGCGGGTCTGAAGGGTTGCGATGGCCTTGCGTGTTGCCATGCACCCGCTTCCTTGCCGCCGGTTTGAGAGACGCCATGGGTGGTGTGGGCAGCAAAGATTCGGCACAGGAAAGAGGGGAAGGACCCACACGTGGGTGGGCGACATCCATGGAGTAACCGGGAATTTCACCGGGGCGGCTGGCGAGAACTTGAGGGGGGGGGGGGGGAGTTTGATCCCCGTCACGAGAGTGAAAAAGGGATGGATAGGGCCAGTGGGGTGTTTTTTTGGCCCTATATTTTGGGTCAAGGCAGGGCGTTTCTAGGTTTTGACCATGAAAATTATGAGAGAATATCACATGGAAACTAAGTTTCAAAGAAAATTTTGTGGAAACGAAGTTTGAAAGTTCCAAAACAATCTGCAAAAAAATACAGGATGTTAAGAAGGTGATGTTATATTGGCATGTGAAATTCCAAGTTCAAACACATTACCATTTACGAGCTCTGAAAAAAAATCAGCAATGAATGGTGACGTTTACTGTTTGGTACTATTCAATGCTGATTCCTTTTCTTTCATACCACTTAAATGGAAATGTGTTTGAAGCTGGAAATTTCACATACTAATAGAACATCACACTCTTAAGACCCAACAATTTTTTGAGATTATTTTAGAACTTCAAAACATCGTTTCCATGTGGTTTTCATCGGTTTCCACCGAAACTTGGTTTCCATGTGATATTCTCTCAAAAATTATAAGGATGTGGTCGGGGATAGGGAATCTGCTAGAGTGGGATTTTGAAAGATTTTGGAATTTTAAGAGATAAGGATTCTACTAGAGATGCTCTAAGATCATTTGAGGTGCCATCTCCCCTGCAATTAATCACAGTAACTGTTTCATTTGAGGTGCCATCTCCACCTGCAATTAACGATAGTAAATGTTATGTCACTGACAAAATACAAGCACAAAAAGAGAGTGTGAGATTTAAGCAGGACCTGCAAAATATTCTGTCACTGAATCAACACGCTAGGTACCAAAGCAATCTTCTCACTGCAATGTCCTTTCATGTTTCTTGACTGCCTGGACAACTCGGGGTGGCACCCAATAACATGAAGTGTTTCCAATGAGGATGGCAGACCACACTCTGGCAAAGATTGGAGCTCTGAGCAGTACGATATTCTCAGCACTTTGAGAGAACTGAAGTTCGACGGAAATGATGCCGCAGTAACTTTAGGACATCTCTCGATCACCAGAAATTTTAATGAATCAAAAAACTGCAACGAGGATAGAGAGTGCAAAAACTGGCAGTTGCGTATGGACAACTCAGTGAGCATGGTGCTGCACCTAAGTGTTTCTGATGGTGGAAGAGATGTTATGTTGGGCAGGTCTATCATCTCCAACGAGGACAGACAAGGGAGAGCCTGGAGAAAATTACTAAAATTCTGTTCAGTAAAGTTGCATCGACTAAGCTGCAACCTCTGTAGAGAAACAAGCGACCCTATTTCTTCAGCAACACCAACTTGTTCAGCACCACTTATGTTCAAGGCTACAACAGCCTCTACATGCTGCTTATGGAGTAACCCATTGAAGTGGACAGAAGTTGTGCAAACATCCAGCTGTAGCTTCTCTGAACTTGAAGAAAAAGGCGCAAGCCTCATGTATGGCATGAAGGATGTACGCTCAATGGTAACTTCACGAGTAGTTGCGGGGAACGATGGAATTTTGACCAATTCTGGACAATCCACTATAATTAATCTTTTAAGGCATGGAAATGAGTTCTTGTCCTCTATTCTAGCCCACTCACACAACTTTGGGAAATCATCAAATTCAAGGACACTTAGAGATGGAAATGCCACATCACTGTTGCCATAAAACTCATGTCCAATTCGGTCAACTGCACACAGCTCCTTCATGTGTAAATATGTGAGTGATCCCAAATTTCCCAATGGAGGAAGGCTGCCCAAACTCCTGCAATTGATGAGGTGCAAAGAACGCACTTGCTGCAATGACTGTAGCCAACTGGGAGCTTTGGCGCCACAATACCTTCTTATATGAAGTACCTTAATGTCTTGGTGCGGCTGTAGGCCTTCAAGTACCTTTGCGTCAGCAGGAGGCGGATTATTCCTACTAGCAGAGCTCCATTCAAAATTCAGAGAATTAAGATGTGTTTTCTTACTCAACTCAGCTTTGCAGGCTTCTTCACAGCTTGAAACATTTTCTAGACCTTCTATTTTTAGTAACCCACGGAGACCATTGATGTTCCTCAACTCCTCTAGTTTATGCCCTTCCCTCTTCTCAACGTGGAACTCAAGTGATCCCTGAAGGTTAGCTAGCCGACCAATGCCTGCCAATCCTGCAGTACACTTGGTTTCAACAAGAAGGTGCCGCAAATTGACCAGCATAGTAACACTCTCAGGAAGCTTATCAAAAGAACATTTCCCAGTGAAGCACAATACTTGCAGATGCAGGAGCTTGCCAATCGACTCAGGAAGCCTCTGGACGGAGCCATGGATAGATAGGTAACGGAGGTGCAATAAGTCATCAATGCAGTGGGGCAACTCTTCAGAGTTAAGGCAACTGAGATCAAGAACACGCAACTGTTTTGACTTCTCCAGGATACTAATTAAATTCACAGCAAAATCTTCTTGGGAGCAACTGGGGTTGGACGGAAGTGACGGTCGGATTAACAAGGTGCGCAGCTCTTCTAGACTGCAGAAGCTTGTAAGACCAGGTAGACTGTTCATGGTGACAGACAGATGGCGCACTGTTGACGGGATGTCACAGTTCATGCCATCGTCAATACGGAAGCAGTCCTCCGCTGCAACAGACTTTGCAAGATCATGGAGTAAGCCGTGCACCAAGTAGTATGTCTTGGGTCCAAGCTTGATTTCCTGGAAGAATGAGCATGAAAGGAGCTGATCAAAATATTCTCTAGCAATGTCTTCCATCCTTTTGTCGGCCATGTCTTGTGGTTGAACAAAACCCTCGGCAATCCAAAGGCGGGACAAGTGTGCTGGATCAAACTTGTAGTCCTCTGGAAACAAACTGCAATATGCGAAGCACCGCTTGAGGTGTACCGGTAGGTACTTATAGCTCAAGCGTAGGACGGAGGAAACAGCATTATCATCTTGTAATCCTGTTTCCATGATGTTCGTCCAGTGAATTTTGCTCCTTGTATCTCCCAGCAAACCTCCTACCAGCTTGGCAGCCAGAGGTGATCCATTGATTTTTGCAGCAATCTGCTTCCCGATCGGGTGAAGATCTGGATAGACATCCCCGCTGTCACTTGGGAAAGCATGTTCCTTGAGCAGGGCCCAGCAATCGTCGCTATTCAGCGGATTCACAGCGTACAGCTGCGACGACGCTGTGAGGTTGCGAGGTACGGTTTCGATGCGATGAATCGCTATAATTCTGCTCCCAATATCTGCTGATTGTAGAGGAGCGAGCATATCCAGCCAGATTTCATCCATGCTGTTCCACACATCATCGAGAACAATGAGATACCTCTTGGATGTAAGAGCCCGACGGAGCTCGGACTGAAGCGTTTGAAAATCCACCATCTTGTCATCCCAAGCCGGTTTGAGCGACCTTAGGATATCCGCCACGACGAGCTCCATCTTGTTGGAGCTACAGGAAACTGACACCCAACATTTGACATCAAAATGGTCCCTGACCGTTGCATCATTGAACACCATCTGAGCAAGAGTTGTCTTCCCAATTCCTCCAGCACCAACAAGGGAGATAACAGGCTTGGCGCATGGCTGGATGAGCATTTGCACGATGTCACCCTTCTCCTTGTGGCGCCCAACAAATAACCCAGCCTGAAGAACCCCCCTGCCTGAATCAGGCATACGCCGCCGCGGCGGCGGCATTGCCGGCGGCAGCGAATTGAAGGATGAGCCGCCGGCGGCCTTGTCCAGCATATTGCCAATCTTGAGAGTTTCTTCATGGACAACCTTGATGGGTGGTTTGGACGCAACTATTCCAAAAGGGAGGCAGTTGAAACCACACCACGTGAGAGCGGGAAGGGGCTTGGATTGATGATGGCTGAGAAGGCGAGGCGGGTTGGAGGAGTGGAACCTGTGGTAGTGGATCATGTCTTGAAGGTTCTGGATGAGGTAGACGACGTCCCTGGCCTGCAGAGCCAGCGCCTTGTCTTGGGCGCGCCGTGGCTCGGTGGCGGCGGAGATGCCCCAGATCTGGAGCAAATGGGCCTCAAGAGCCTCCAGATCGGGGGCGCCGGCCTTCCACCCGCACCTCGTGGACCTAGGCGTCCATTTCCGGTGGGTGCCGTCGCAGGACTGGATGTCGGCGGCCAGCTCCTTCATGGCCCGAGAGGCCGAGCGCAGCAGCTGCGGCGCCTCCGCCAGTCTCACGGGATCCAGGCCGCCGGAGCACGCCAGTACCTCCATGGGCTTCGTCCTCGCTGCTTGCTTCGTTTGTGCGTGTGTACGCCTGCGCTCTGGACGGATGTTTGGCGGAGGATCGGCAGTGTGCACGGAGCTTATCTTCTCAAAACCACTGGGCGATACGGTCCAAGTCAATGGAGAGCAGCTTCCAACCACTTGCGTTAAAGTATCAACCACTTGTTTATGCCGTCCCAGACTTTTCTTCTTGACATAAACAAACACGCGTTGGGCCATCTCTATCGCTGAATCCGTCCGCACAGAGACCAGTCCGCGTGGAGCCCATGTCGCATACTGTACATTGTAAGAAATTGGACAAATTGCATGTTTATCGAAAGATTTTCATATAAGAGCACCCCAACGCGGCGACCGAACGAACGCGCGTTTTGTCCATTTTTCGTCAATTTGGATCGGCCTAGCAAACATGCGCATCCGCTTTTTCAAACGGGTCGGTTTGAGAGCCCAACGGAAGGCGGGCCCAAATTTGCGCGCGAAGAAAAAAAAGAACCACACGATGCACAGATAACAAAAATAAAATTTTAATTTACAATAACTGGCCGGTCAATCGCCGGCCAAAGTCCACGTACGCTTAATTAAACATTCATAAAAACAAAACAAAGTTGACGCCCACACGCAGCCCTAGACGTCGGCCTTGCCCTTGACGTCGTCATCGCTGCAGGTGAAGTCGATGAAGACGGGAGGCGGGCCGGCCCAACCGAAGGCGGCTTGATACGCCGCCAGGGTTGCCTCCTCCGGAGAGGGCTATGGCGGCCAATATGCGCAGGTGTCGTCAGGGTTAGTTGCGGCAGGTGTCGGCCTGCAGGGCTATGGCGGCCAATACGTAGCCAATATGCGCAGGTGTCGTCAGGGTCAGTTGCGGCAGCGACAACGATGGCGGCACCACGCAGTCCCTTGCTGCGGAGAGGGCTATGGCGGCCGCCATCTCTGCCTACTACGCGCCCTCCTCCGTTACTGCTGCTTCGGCCTTCCGTCGCTCCTCCTCGATGGAGTTAGCGAAGGCCTCCGCCAGCGCCGCCTGGTAGGCCGCCTCGACTTCCTCCTCCTCTTGCTGGATGACGGGGGGAGGCGGGGGGTTGACGTGGTGGCGGCGCACGCCACGCCGCCATTGTTCCTCGTGTTCGAGGGAAAACCAGACATCCCAATTAGGAGAGTCTGTTGCGTACTCGGGCATGCGCCACTGCGCCCATCGCCTGCGCACCTCCTCTCGTGCGCCCACTGTGTTCGCGGCACCACCGGCATCGGGATCCGCTGCGGATCAAGGTGTCAGTGGTGTGGCAGCGTGACGTTCGGGTACGGTAGCGGCTGCTTGACTTCCCAGTGCCACCGTGCTTGGTGCACTGGGATGTGCAGATGCTGCCGACTTGCTGAGCGGGCAGGCGCCGACGGGAGTGGAGGAGGAGGGGGAGGAGGAGCATGGGAGGATGAGGCGCCGGGGGTACCTTTGCCCTTGCCGCTGCCGGAGCTGCTGCCGAAGAGGCCCATGGCTAGGGTTTGGGTTGTCGCCCGCGAGGAAGCAGGAAGATGGTGGTGGGGAGCCAGATGTGGACGGAAGTGGATGAGGCCGCCCCCTCCCCGCACGCGCAGTTTAAAAAAGGACGCTTTCACTAGCTGACTAGTGGTCCCGGTGTCGGTGGTCGTCATAAATTAGACGGCGGGCGGTAGTTGAGTGGCCGCCAAGTGGGACCATGGCCGGGGGCGTGCGCCGCGTCCGCGCCGACGCATTTCAGGCGAAATTTTGGGTCGGAAATGGGTTCGCGCGGACGCGTTTTGGGTTTGGGTCGGCGCCTTGGGCCTACACTTTTGTCCGCGCCGACCGAAACAGACGCAGGCAGACGATTTGGGTCGCCCTGTTGGCACTACTAGGAGAAAGCCTACTAGCAGCATTGTACATACCTATATCAGTAGCGCGGGAAGCAGCGCTACTGTTAATGCGCTACTACTAAGTTGGAGTAGTAGCGCTGGTCCAAGCAACGCTACTGGTAAGTATGGTTAGCAGTAGCGTTGCTTGGACCAGCGCTACTGCTAACTCTCTGTAGCGTTGCACAAAAGCAAAGGCTGCTGCTAAACTAGCGCTGCCGCTAGTCGTCTACCAGCGCTACTGCTAATATTCCTGTTTTCACAAATTTATTTTTCCTCTACGTATTTGTGATGTATTTGTGCATGTTCTATAGAGTAGTTTCATAATATCATAATAAACATACTTATTCTCATCATATCATACACATACAGTAGTCTCGTCATACCATCATCATTATCATCCAACACAAATATCATCACATCTCGAAAATAGCGATACACAATTCATGTCATGTCTCGAATAAATGCAACTGCATGGTCATGGCACACACACAAGTTTCATCATCTCTATCTAAGCCATGATGTAGAAGAGAAGAGCGGTCAGTATGAGCAAGAACGCGACTATGTAGTACCTCTTGAGGCACTGGTTTCGCTCCCTCTCTTGCCGGAGCATCCATCTCAAGTAACTATTTTTCGCTTTGGCTCTGCCGTCGAACCCTCTATGGCTAGCGCCTGGGTACCTGTCCACCTGGGCCTGAGCGTCTGGCCAGTGGTTGTACACTCCTGGAACCCTCCCAACAAATACGGCGTAGCAGTCCTTCGCCATCTCTGATCTATGTACCTGCATCGTGAGTTGATAAATTCAACGATAATATGCAACATAATGTACTTGAGAAACACAAAGAGACGTAATTAGCAAAATACAAGCAACCTATAGTAAACATAAATAACGAAGTTCCTCATACCCAAACTAATTAACTAGAGCGATCTACGCTAGTTCAGGAGGACGGTTTAATTACATCATGGAGTTTCGCCGTGCATAAATTCAAAGTTTTGCCATAAAAAGACAGTAGTGACACATTGTCATCGTTAATCACTCCTCCATGTCTCTTCTCCAATCTTCATAGTCAGGGTGGAAGCACCCGAGCTTCGTGAAAGGCTTCAGGTCCAGAAGATGGGTGAGTAGCAGTGCTTGGACATCATCCTGTGTGATTGGCCCATGGTAGAACATCCCTGTTAGTTCGAGGACCTCCTTCATGATCACTTGGGCAAGTTCACACTTTACATGATAAAACTCAGCTCGGATTCGATGATCCGGTGTCCTTCCTATGCTTGTGGCCCAATTGACAATCTCGTCATCGTTGGAAGTAGCTGACATGCGAAGGCATTGATTATCCCTTTTGTACTCGATCATGTGATGCATGAGGTAGAATCCATCAGCATTACTGGTGTACGGTTGCTGGATGCAGCAGAAGTCGGTCTTATGGCCGAAACCCAGCCCGGTCTTCCTGTACTTTTCACCTTGATATATCCACGAGACATGCTGAAGGTTAACAGGGCACTATCGAGAACACTCTTTATGTGCGTGTAATCCTTTTTCTTGATGTTCTTTGATGAGTCCCAGTACAGAGCATGGCATATTGTGGTTACAAACAGATGAGGACGGCGCCCCCCCTGCTGTGTAAAAATAAGTACACCTCAAATTAGCCTATAATGCTTGCAAAGGAATGATTAAAACTTACAAAAGGATATCCACAGACGACTTACGTGGGATGATAAGGCAGGAGAATCATTTCCTTGTCCTTATTAGCGATCATGAACTCGCCGATGTACTTGCTCGCATAGTCACGGTGCTCTTTGCAGTCTACCAAGAAGCTCTCGTGCATAGAGTACAGGTCTGCGATGTAGATATATTTTATGTTCTCGCGCCTGATGATGTAGTTGAGATACATCGCATACATGCGGATGAACTGGAAATCCAGCTTGGTCATGTGGAACATGTCATAGATGTAGTCAAATCGCAGGATTAACTTATCCGCGGGCCATCTGTCGATGTACAACTTCCCACCCGGCACCTGAGCCGCGTAAAGCGGGTATCCAGGATTTTTTGAGATGAGAAGGATTTTCTCTCTGGCCAACACATCTTCATGAAGTCTCCTTCGATCATTGTTTAGTATGTGCTCTAGCACTTTCAGAGGTAGGATCGGGTGGCCAGCGACATGGAAACGTTTTGCATCTTCGACAGGTATTCTGTCTACCTCCCGGGGCTTCAGAGGCGGCTAGCTGCTTGAAGCAGCTCTGGTGCTTTTAGGGCCTTTCTCGTCCGGTCTCCTTCTTTGCTTCTTGGTAGGTGGTGGTAGTGAGCCCACCATACCTTCCCTAACCACCACCCCAGTGTCGTTGGGCTAATCAGTGGACGACCCTCGGGTTGTTGTTGCTGGGTAGAGGCGGCATCTGGAGGCGTCTCCTGCGATGATTCCATGAAGAGAGACTTTTTGCATTCTACCTTAGGATGTTCCGGCTCCGGCAAATCAGGCAGTATCAAGTCATCATCTCCACACTCATAGCCGGAGTCATAGTCCCCAGCCATATCAATTCTCCGTCGTCATAGGCGGTATTGATATAATTGAGAGGGCCATCATCCTCCTCCTCCATGACATGATCAACATTTGCTTCTTTGACGAGGGTGACGTTATCTGGCACTAATGGAGGCTCTCCCTCGCGTCGTCCGCTATGACCCGCCACGACAGGTGCAAGTAATTGGGTAGGTGGGGGTGGTGTTCATACCTTCTTGAGGAGCTGTCGTTGGTGTGCTATCGGGCGCCTCGACATGAAGAAGAGTCTTCGCCCAAGGCAAGAACCAGCTCTTGCATGCACCAATCTGTTTAGGGGTCTCATCGTCATCGACTGGTATCGGAGGAGGCAAATCCTTGAAGCCCGCTTTGACACTGGCCATGTTAACCTTGAAGACGCCACGGGGCATCTCTCGGTTGTGAAACATGCGGTCCTTTGGCTTCACGATCGTTGACTTTCCCATGCCCACCTTCTTGTCGTTGATGTCATACAGTAGGGTGCACGGGGTTTCATCGGCCTGCAAAGACATGTCTGCGATGTCAAACATCCGAAAGGCATTTGAAATGGAAGACTATAGAGATGCTGGTGAAAAGGGTATGACGCGTAATTACCATGAGGGCGTCGAGCTCAGCCAAAGACAAAGCCCCGCCGAGCATGCCAGAGACGAAGGTCGGGCTGCTATGAACAGGAGAGGGACCTTGTGTGGTTGCATGAGCAAGTGCTGGTGGTGCCATGTTCACCGAATTGCTCCCGACGTAGCTGGGAAGGGGAAAATTCCGTTGGCCCTTTATCTGGATTGCTCTTTGACCAATCGATAATTGCCGGAATCAAGCTGGTTATAATGGAAGATTGGAAGTCAGCTGTGACGCCAGTTACCGCTGCATTGACTACCCCGACCAAATCTTCTTTGGTCTCAGCTTTGGTCTTATTGACTAGAATCATGACCTTATTATCGATGGTCTGTTGAGTAAGAAACCGTCTCTGCCTTCTTTCCTCTAGCTTCTCGTGGTAGCATGTCTTCCACGAGGCGCCATCTCCGACGCCGTGCACACGTCCATACGATGGTAGTTGTTTGTCCTCTGGGACCTTTTTCAGTATGTTCAAGGCTCGGCTGAATGGGGTATCCCACTTGGGCCTCGCTAATGACTGTGACGACTCATCATTTTCGGCTACCTTTTGGTGTCGCTCTTTCTGCAAAAGGAACGTGGATGGTTTACAAATGTGACAAAACTTGGAGTCGAATTGATTGGAAGCTAATATAATAAGGTGGTAATATAAGAATTACCAAAAGTCTCATGAACTCCCTCGTGTTCGGGTCAGTGTAAAAGATCTTATTGACGTGGTCCCACTTGTACCGGTCCTTGATCCCGTCACGCTCCCGCGGGTCGGTGAACTCCGCTAAGGGGTTTGGGATTCCGTGACTTTCACGTTCAGCGTCCTCCTTGGCCCATACATGCATAATTTTCTCCATTCAAGGACATCCATTTATAGTTTTGCTTGTTTGGTTTTTCTTTGGCCAAATGGATGGACAAGAATGCCTAAGTACTCCCTCTAGCTATCTATACTTTTGCTCGTCTCAAACTCTATTCATGCTACATCACAAAGTTTGAACAAGTCGAATTCAGACCCTCCGGTGAGGAGCACATAGAGCCACCGACCTGTCAAGGGCTTAACTTCCAAAACCTCTTAATGCCTTTTGGTCAGACCAACTCATCCTGCTCGTTCTCACCAAAATCATTAAGTTGATCTAGGTTTCATCTCGATGCAACCAATTAGAACCATTCGGTCACACCGAGTTGTAATAACTGCTAGCAGTTTTGCATCTCGGTGTCACCGAGTCATTCCACTATGTCACACCGACTGGGTATATATACCGCGGGCTGAAGTTTTGGAAACTCCTTCAAAACACTCGACCATGCTTCCTAGCTCTGCCGCCCGGTCTCCGGATGATCACCGTCATTGCCACTGACCTCCTACCGCTGGTGTCCGCCACCGTCAACGGGATTCTCACCGCCGTTGCCGCCGTAGCAAATCCGCCACCAAGTTAGGGTATGGATTTGACCCTCTGTACTTTCCTTTACTATGATTCTTGTACAAAGTATAATGCATATGTTCTTTCCAAGTATGAGATTGATCTATCCACCAAAAGAATTCCTTAGAATAGACTTGATGCAAAAACTTAGGGTTAGGTTTCCGCCAAACTCATCTCGGACCAACCGATCTGAGGATCTCGGTCACACCAATTGGCCCTGGCCATTGCACAAGTACAACTCGGTCTGACCGAAGTGTACTGATCGGTGCGACCGAAATCACTTTCTCTGTGAAACCCTAGCATCTTGGAGTCACCGAACTGCATTTTGGTCTGACCGAAAATGTGTGTTTAGATTCTAAAGTTGCTTCGGTATCACCGAGTTTGTAAAATCGGTAGCTCCAAAATGCTTTCTGCAGAAAACTAAAGTTAAGTTTTTGACTCAACTTTTTTTTTGCAAAATAAGCTGCACTTTGTGATGCTCATCTACTCTATTTATACCCAACTATTCACAGGGCCAGTTTCAGCAATGTCAGAGGGCAATGATAGCCATAACAAGTCAGAGGGACAGGTAAGTCTCAGTGCAGGTACTAGTCCCGAGAGCAGTTTTTATGAGAGTAGCAGAAGCACTCCCAACAACTTGCCAAAGGCAGCAACCAAGTCTAAGAATAAGAGATCATCTAACAGTGAGGATGAAGACTTCATTGCTGATGAGGCCACTTCCAAGAAGAAGGTGCTCAAGAAAGAGTATGCTACTGATGTCTACTCCCTCCGTCCGGAAATACTTGTCATCAAAATGGACGAAAAGAGATGTATCTAGAACTAAAATACGTCTAAATACATCCCCTTTTATCCATTTTGATGACAAGTATTTTCGGACGGAGGGAGTACTACGCAACCTTCTTCTTGTAGACTTGTGTTGGGCCTCCTAGCGCGGAGTTTTGTAGGACAGTAGCAAATTTCCCTCAAGTGGATGACCTAAGGTTTATCAATCCATGGGAGGCATAGGATGAAGATGGTCTCTCTCAAACAACCCTGCAACCAAATAGCAAAGAGTCTCTTGTGTCCCCAACACACCCAATACAATGATAAATTGTATAGGTGCACTAGTTCGGTGAAGAGATGGTGATACAAGTGTAATATGGATGGTAGATAGGGGGTTTTGTAGTATGAAAATATATAAATAGCAAGGTAACTAATGATACAAGTGAGCACAAACGGTATTGTGATGCTTGGAAACAAGGCCCAGGGTTCATACTTTCACTAGTGCAAGTTCTCTCAACAATGATAACATATTTGAATCATATAAAAATCCCTCAACGTGCAACAAAGAGTCACTCCAAAGTCACTAATAGCGGAGAACAATAAAAGAGATTATTGTAGTGTATGAAACCACCTCAAAGTTATTCTTTCTGATCAATCTATTGAGTTATTCCTATAAGTGTCAAAAACAACCCTCGAGTTTGTACTAAAATAACACCTGAAGACACACATCAACCAAAACCCTAATGTCACCTAGATACTCCAATGTCACCACAAGTATGGGCGGGTTTGATTATGCGATATGCATCACACAATCTTAGATTCATCTATTCAAACCAACACAAAGAACTTCAAAGAGTGCCCCAAAGTTTCTATCGGAGAGTCAAGATGAAAATGTGTGCCAACCCCTACGCATAAGTTCACAAGGTCACAGAACCCGCAAGTTGATTACCAAAACATACATCAAGTGGATCACGTGAATATCCCATTGTCACCACAGATAAGCACATGCAAGACATACATCAAGTTTTCTCAAATCCATAAAAACTCAATCTGATAAGATAACTTTGAAGGGAAAACTCAATCCATTACAAGAAGGTAGAGGGAGAGAAACATCATTAGATCCAACTATAATAGCAAAGCTCGCGGTACATCAAGATCGTGCCAAATTAAAAACACGAGAGATAGAGAGAGATCAAACACATAGCTACTGGTACATACCCTTGTTGGGGAACGTAGCAGAAATTCAAAATTTTCTACGCATCACCAAGATCAATCTATGGAGATTCTAGCAACAAGAGAGAGGGGAGTCAGAGAGTGCATCTACATACCCTTGTAGATCGCTAAGCGAAAGCGTTCAAGAGAACGGGGTTGAAGGAGTCGTACTCATCGTGACCCAAATCACCGGAGATCCTAGTGCCGAACGGACGGCACCTCCGCGTTCAACACACGTACAGCCCGGGGACGTCTCCTCCTTCTTCATCCAGCAAGGGGAGAGGAGAAGTTGAGGGAGAGCTCCGGCAGCACGACGGCGTGGTGGTGGAGCTTGCAGTTCTTCGGCAGGGCTTCGCCAAGCACTACGGAGGAGGAGGAGGTGTTGGGGAGGGAGAGGGCTGCGCCAGGGGCAAGCGTGAAGCTCCCATGCGCCTCCCCACTATATATAGGGGTGGAGGGGGCTGGTTTCTTGCCCTCCAAGTCCATTGGGGCGTTGGCAAAGGTGGGAGGAAAGAAATCCCATCATTTCCTTCCCCACCGACTGTTATCCCCCCCTTTTAGGGATCTTGATCTTATCCCTTCGGGATATGATCTTATTCCTTCTAAGGGGGGATCTTGGTGCGCCTTGACCAGGGGTGTGGGGCCTTGCCCCCACTACCCACGTTCATGTGGGTCCCCCCATGCAGGTGGGCCCCACTCCGGAACCTTCTAGAACCTTCCCGATACAATACCGAAAAATCCCAAACATTTTCCGGTGGCCAAAATAGGACTTCCCATATATAAATCTTTACCTCCGGACCATTCCGGAACTCCTCGTTACGTCCGGGATCTCATCCGGGACTCCGAACAACATTCGGTAACTGCACACTAATTCCCATAACAACTCTAGCGTCACCGAACCTTAAGTGTGTAGACCCTACGGGTTCGGGAATCATGCAGACATGACCGAGATAGCTCTCTGGCCAATAACCAACAGCAGGATCTGGATACCCATGTTGGCTCCCACATGTTCCACGATGATCTCATCAGATGAACCACGATGTCAAGGATTCAAGCAATCCCGTACAATTCCCTTTGTCTAGCGATATTGTACTTGCCCGAGATTCGATCGTCGGTATGCCGATACCTTGTTCAATCTCGTTACTGGCAAGTCTCTTTACTCGTTCTGTAACACATCATCCCGTGATCAACCCCTTGGTCACATTGTGCACATTATGATGATGTCCTACCGAGTGGGCCCAGAGATACCTCTCTGTTTACACGGAGTGACAAATCCCAGTCTCGATTCGTGCCAACCCAACCGACACTTTGGGAGATACCTGTAGTGCACCTTTATAGCCACCCAGTTACGTTGTGACGTTTGGTACACCCAAAGCATTCCTACGGTATCCGGGAGTTGCACAATCTCATGGTCTAAGGAAATGATACTTGACATTAGAAAAGCTTTAGCATATGAACTACGATCTTTGTGCTAGGCTTAGGATTGGGTCTTGTCCATCACATCATTCTCCTAATGATGTGATCCCGTTATCAACGACATCCAATGTCCATGGTCAGGAAACCGTAACCATCTATTGATCAACGAGCTAGTCAACTAGAAGCTTACTAGGGACATGGTGTTGTCTATGTATCCACACATGTATCTGAGTTTCCTTTCAATACAATTATAGCATGGACAATAAATGATTATCATGAACAAGGAAATATAATAATAATAACTAATTTATCATTGCCTCTAGGGCATATTTCCAACAGTCTCCCACTTGCACTAGAGTCAATAATCTAGTTCACATCACCATGTGATTAACACTGATAGGTCACATCGCCATGTGACCAATATCCAAAGAGTTTACTAGTGTCTTAAACTAGTTCACATCACCATGTGATTAAGTCTCAATGAGTTCTGGGGTTTGATCATGTTTTGCTTGTGAGAGAGATTTTAGTCAACGGGTCTGCAACATTCAGATCCGTATGTACTTTGCAAATCTCTAGGTCATAATGTAAATGCTGCTTCCACGCTCCACTTGGAGTTATTCCAAATGGTTGCTCCACAATATGTATCCGGTTTGCTACTCACAGTCATTCGGATAGGTGTTAAAGCTTGCATCGACGTAACCCTTTACGCCGAACTCTTTATCACCTCCATAATCGAGAAACATATCCTTATTCTTCTAAGGATAATTTTGACCGCTATCTAGTGATCCACTCCTTGATCACCTTTGTACCCTCTTGCCAGATATGTAGCAAGGCACGCATCAGGTGCGGTACACATCATAGCATACTGTAGAGCCTACGTCTAAGGCATAGGGGACGACCTTCGTCCTTTCTCTCTTTTCTGCCGTGGTCGAGCTTTAAGTCTTAACTTCATACCTTACATCTCAGTCAAGAACTCCTTCTTTGACTGATCCATCTTGAACACCTTCAAGATCATGTCAAGGTATGTGCTCATTTGAAAGTACCATTAAGCGTTTTTTTATCTATCCTCATAGATCTTGATGCTCAATGTTCAAGTAGCTTAATACAGGTTTTCTATTGAAAAACACCTTTCAAATAACCCTATATGCTTTCCAGAAATTCTACATCATTTCTGATCAACAATATGTCAACAACATATACTCATCAGAAATTCTATAATGCTCCCACTCACTTCTTTGGAAATACAAGTTTCTCATAAACTTTTGTATAAACCCAAAATCTTTGATTATCTCATCAAAGCGTACATTCCAACTCCGAGATGCTTACTCCAGTCCTTAGAAGGATTGCTGGAGTTTTGTATATTTGTTAGCGTTCTTCAGGATTGTCAAAACCTTCTGGTTGTATCACATACAACCTTTCCTCAAGAAAACTGTCGAGGAAACAATGGTTATTTGACATTCTATCTGCAAGATTTCATAAATAATGCAGTAACTGCTAATCCAATTCCAACAGACTTTTAGCATCGCTACGAGTGAGAAAGCCTCACCGTAGTCAACTCCTTGAACTTGTAGGAAAACATCTTAACGACAAGTCGAGCTTTCTTAATGGTGATTCTTACCATCATTGTCTGTCTTCCTTTTAAAATGCATCTGTACCCAATGGCCTTACGACCATCATGTATTTCTTCCAAAGTCATGGGTCCTTTCTCGGATTTTATGGCCTCGAGCCATTCGTCGGAATCCGGGCCCACCATCGCTTCTCCATAGCTCGTAGGTTCATTGTTGTCTAGCAACATGACCTCTAAGACAGGATTGCGTACCACTCTGAAGTAGTACGCATCCTTGTCACCCTACGAGGTACGGTAGTGACTTGATCCGAAACTTCATGATCACTATCATAAGTTTCTACTTCAATTGGTGTAGGCGCCACGGGAACAACTTCATGTGCCCTGCTACACACTAGTTGAAGTGACGGTTCAATAACCTCATCAAGTCTCCACCATCCTCCCACTCAATTCTTTCGAGAGAAACTTTTCCTCGAGAAAGGACCTGTTTCTAGAAATAATTACTTTTGCTTCCGGATCTGAGATAGGAGGTATACCCAACCATTTTGGGTATCCTATGAAGATGTATTTATCCGTTTTGGGTTCGAGCTTATCATGATGAAACTTTTTCACATAAGCATCGCAGCCCCAAACTTTTAAGAAACGACAACTTAGGTTTCTCTAAACCATAGTTCTCACGGTGTCATCTCAACGGAATTACGTGGTTCCCTATTAAAGTGAGTGCGGTTGTCTCTAATGCCTAACCCATGAACGATAGTGGTAATTCAATAAGAGACATCATGGTACGCACCATATCTAATAGGGTGCAACTATGATGTTCGGACACACCATCACACTATGGTGTTCCAGGCGGTATTAATTGTGAAACATTTCCACAATATCTTAATTGCGTGCCAAAGCTCATAACTTAGATACTCATCTCTATGATCATATAGTAGACATTTTATCCTCTTGTCACAATGATCTTCAACTTCACTCTGAAATTACTTGAACCATTCAATAATTCAGACTTGTGTTTCATCAAGCAAATATATTCAACATGTACTCGAATCATCTGTGAAGTCAGAACATAACGATATTCACTGCATGCCTCAGCACTCATTGGACTGCACACATCAAAGTGTGTTACTTCCAACAAGTTGCTATCTTGTTCCATCTTACTGAAAAACGAGGCTTTTCAGTCATCTTGCCTATGTGGTATGATTTGCATATCTCAAGTGATTCAAAATCAAGTGAGTCCAAACGATCCATCTGCATGGAGTTTCTTCATCCGTATACACCAATAGACATGGTTTGCATGTCTCAAACTTTTCAAAAACGAGTGAGTCCAAAGATCCATTAACATGGAGCTTCATCATGCGTTTTACACCAATATGACTTACATGGCAGTGCCACAAGTAAGTGGTACTATCATTATTATTTTATATCCTTTTTGGCATGAAAATGTGTATCACTATGATCGAGATTCAATAAACCATTCCTTTTAGGTGCTAGACCATTGAAGGTATTATTCAAATAAACAGAGTAACCATTATTCTCCTTAAATGAATAACCGTATTGCGACAGACATAATCCAATCATGTCTATGCTCAACGCAAACACCAAATAACAATTATTTAGGTTTAACACCAATCTCGATGGTAGAGGGAGCGTGCGATGCTTGATCACATCAACCTTGGAAGCACTTCCAACACATATCATCAGCTCACCTTTAGCTAGTCTTCGTTTATTCCGTAGCTTTTATTTCGAGTTACTAACACTTAGCAACCGAACCGGTATCTAATACCCTGGTGCTACTAGGAGTACTAGTAAAGTACACATTAACATGATGTATATCCAATATACTTCTATCGACCTTGCCAGCCTTCTTATCTACCAAGTATCTAGGGTAATCCCGTTCCAGTGGCTGTTCCCCTTATTACAGAAGCACTTAGTCTCGGGTTTGGGTTCAACCTTGGGTTTCTTCACTAGAGCAGCAGCTGATTTGCCGTTTCATGAAGTATCCCTTCTTGCCCTTGCCCTTCTTGAAACTAGTGGTTTCACCAACCTTCAACAATTGATGCTCCTTCTTGATTTCTACTTTCGCGGTGTCAAACATCGTGAATACCTCAAGGATCATCATATCTATCCCTGATGTGTTATAGTTCATCACGAAGCTCTAGCAGCTTGGTGGCAATGACTTTGGAGAAACATCACTATCTCATTTGGAAGATCAACTCCCACTCGATTCAAGTGATTGTTGCACTCAAACAATCTGAGCACAAGCTCAACGATTGAGCTTTTTCTCCCTTAGTTTGTAGGCTAAGAAAATCGTGGGAGGTCTTATACCTCTTGACGTGGGCACGAGCCTGAAATCCCAATTTCAGCCCTCGAGACATCTCATATGTTCCGCGACATTTTGAAAACGTCTTTGGTGCCTCAACTCTAAACCGTTTAACTGAACTATCACGTAGTTATCAAAACGTGCATGTCCGATGTTCGCAACATCCACAGACGACATTTGGGGTTCAGCACACTGAGCGGTGCATTAAGGACATAAGCTTTCTACTGTCCGCATAATCGCTACTGTCAACTTTCAACTATATTTTCTCTAGGAACATATCTAAATAGTGGAACTAAAGCGCGAGCTTACGACATAATTTGCAAAGATCTTTTGACTATGTTCGGGATAATTAAGTTCATCTCATGAACTCCCACTCAGATAGACGTCCCTCTAGTCATCTAAGTGATTACATGATCCGAGTCAACTAGGCCGTGTCCGATCATCACGTGAGACGGACTAGTCATCATCGGTGAACATCTTCATGTTGACCGTATCCTCCATACGACTCATGCTCGACCTTTCGGTCTCTTGTGTTCCGAGGCCATGCCTGTACATGCTAGGCTCATCAAGTTAACCTAAGTGTTTCGCGTGTGTAAATCTGGCTTACACCCGTTGTATGTGAACGTAAGAATCTATCACACCCGATCATCACGTGGTGCTTCGAAACGATGAACTTTCGCAACAGTGCACAGTTAGGGGAACACTTTCTTGAAATTTTAATGAGGGATCCATCTTATTTACTACCGTCGTTCTAAGCAAATAAGATGAATAAACATGATAAACATCACATGCAATCAAAAAGTGACATGATATGGGCAATATTATGCTCCTTTTGATCTCCATCTTCGGGGCTCCATGATCATCATCGTCACCGGCATGACACCATGATCTCCATCATCATGATCTCCATCATCGTGTCTCCATGAAGTTGTCTCGCCAACTTATTACTTCTACTACTATGGCTACCGGTTAGCAACAAAGTAAAGTAATTACATGGCGTTGTTCAATGACACGCAGGTCATACAATAAATAAAGACAACTCCTATGGCTCCTGCCGGTTGTCACACTACTAGAAAAAGGGCTATAGATGGGATTGACACTAATGGCGCACCAGACAAGTGGTGCGCCATTAGTATATACTAATGGTGCACCACCTTCTGATGCGCCATTAGAGTTGAAACTACTAATGGCGCACCTGGCACACGGTGCGCCATTAGTATCAAATTTTTTTTTGAACTAGTGCGCCTGTCCAAACATACTAATGGCGCATCCACAGGAAGTGCGCCATTACTAGTTATAACTAGTAATGGCGCACCTGCCAGAGAGTGCGCCACTAATGTTGTTTTTTTTTATTATTTTTATTCCTTTTTTTGCAAAACTACTAATGGCGCACTCGCACGCGGTGCGCCATTACTAGTTTAAACTAGTAATGGCGCACCGTGGTGTAGTGCGCCATTAGTATGTTTTTTTTTGCAAAACTACTAATGGCGCACCACCAGGGGGTGCGCCATTAGTAACCTGGATTACTAATGGCGCATCTGTGGTTGGTGCGCCATTAGTAAGTGGGCAGCAACAAGATATTTTGGACAGCCTCTCCTCCCACACTCACTTTCTCCCCACTTCATTCTCTCCACCGCCTCCTCCTTGTCTCGGGTGCCTCCTCTTTTTCACCTCATTTCCACCATAAATTCATTCAAATTAAGTGGTTAAGTTACCTTGTTTTGCTAGGTAAGTAAGGGCGGAAGCTATATTTATGTTGTTCTCCCTATAACAATGTGCACATGCACTTTTTATGGCCTAGCTAGATCTATGTATGTTCGTGGTGTTGCATATGTTTGTGGTTTTGCATATGTGTTTGTGTTTGGAGGTGTACTGGTATTTGAAATGCGATAGTTGCCAATATTTTGCTGGAATGTTGATTCATTTCCGTTTCGGCGAGAATTTTGGCATTAAGCATTCTTTTTGGTCCTATTTTTAGGGAAAGTCATGCCAAATTTTTTCTTGGTTCTAAAATATCGTTTTGCTCTACCCCGCAGGCGACCATGGTCCGCACGATGACCGAAGGCATCGTGAATAGGTTTTTGAGGTCCGCGAAGGCCGAGATGCTTCAAAAAACGAGACGGAGATAAGATGTCTGTGTCGAAGATGCAAGCTGAATAGCCTTATTGCGGACCCGGATTCCGGGCAGGTGCGGGACCACCTGCTCTTGCGTGGTTTCATGGATGGCTATCGGTGGCAAGGTGATGAAGATGACTACGAAGTCGTCCATGGGAGGCGGGCAAGAAATGAGGAAGGGCAGCAAGACAACCACCGCTGCTCGGGCGGGCGAGAAGACGAAGAATCCCCAGGAGATGATCACGACGGTGATGCTGTACACAGTCATCATATAGAAGAAGATGCAGGACATGATGATGATGCTGGCGGAGCAGACGAAGCTGGACCATCGATGGGCTGGGTGCAGGACCCTCATATTCAAGAGCTGCTTCTCAAGCAGACGGATAACGCAAGAGCTGCCGCCCGAGAGAAAGCCAAGATGGATCAACTTGAGTTAGACGCGGTTACTCCATTGTATGAAGGATGCAGGCCCGAGGATACCCGCCTGAAAGTAACGCTCATGGCTCTGGAGATGAAGGTAAAACACAAAATGACCGACGCATGCTTCGACGAGAACATGTCATTCTGGCACGAACGTCTTCCCAAGGGGAACAAGTGGCCGACCAGTTTGGAGGAGGCAAAGAAAATCGTGTGTCCTCTGGATTTACCACACGTGAAATACCATGTGTGCATGAACAATTGCATCATTTATCGGGACGAGCACGCGGAGTCTACCATATGTCCGGTGTGCGGTGTCACTCGATACAAGAAGAGGAAGAAAGCTCCTCGAAAAGTGGTGTGGTACTTTCCGATCACTCCTCGTCTGCAGCGGTATTTCGCGGACCCTAAGGTAGCAAAGCTCCTGCATTGGCACGCGGATAGGGAGGAGAAGAAGCGAGAAGATGACGCAAATGATCCGGAGATAGATAAAAAAGACAAGATGTTGAGTCACCCTAAGGATGCGAGCCAGTGGCAAGCGTTGAACTTCGAATACCCAGAATTTGGGAACGATAGAAGGAACATCGTGCTGGGCGCGAGCACCGATGGAGTCAATCCGTTTGGAAGCCAGAGAAGCACACATAGCACCTGGCCTGTGTTCGTGTGGATGTACAACCTTCCCCCCTGGTTGTGCATGAAGAGGAAGTACATTCACATGAGTATGCTAATTGAAGGGCGGAAACAACCAGGGAACGACATCAATCTGTATCTGGGGCTGCTGAAAGAGGAGATTGACACGCTGTGGAAAACGCCAGCCAATACGTGGGACGCCGCAGAGAAAGAATATTTCCCTATGAGAGCCGCACTGCTCACGACGGTGCACGACTATCTCGGTTCCGGATATCTTGCGGGGCAGGTAGTCCATGGATTTTCTGGATGCGTAAGGTGCATGGATGACACAACGTATCGCCAGCTAGATAGAGATCCCGGGTCTTCGAAAACCGTGTTCATGGGACATCGAAGGTGGCTTCGCGACGATGACCCGTGGAGGAAACGCAAGGATCTGTTCGATGGTGAAACCGAACCCCGAAAACGCCCATGTACGAGGAGCAGCGAGGAAATAGACAAGCTGTTGAAAAATTGGAAAGACTGCCCACTGCCGGGAAAGAAGCAAAAGGCGCCAGAGCCGCTGCTGAAGGTATGGAAAACGAGGTCTGGTTTCTGGGACTTGCCGTACTGGAAGATCCACCGTGTGCCTCACAGCCTTGATGTCATGCATATCACGAAGAACGTGTGCGAGAGTCTGCTTGGTACCCTGCTCAACATGCCAGAGAGGACCAAAGATGGGCCGAAAGCAAGGGCAGACTTGAAATCAATGGGCATCAGGCAGGAGCTTCACGCTATATATGATGATGATGATGATGATGATGATGATGAGGCGAAGCAGGACACAGAAAGTCGTCGCAAAGGCAAAAAGGCCAAGAAGACCGGAAATGACTACCCTCCCGCGTGCTTCACTCTAAGTCAGGAGGAGATCGAGCAGTTTTTCACCTGCCTCCTAGGAGTAAAACTTCCTTACGGTTACGCGGGGAAGATAAGCAGATACCTAGACCCAGCGAAGCAGAAGTTCAGCGGGATGAAGTCTCATGACTGTCACGTGCTGATGACGCAGATACTTCCAGTTGCAACCCGTGGGATCATGGACGCGCACGTCCGTGAAACGCTATTTGGCCTATGCAACTTCTTCGACGTCATCTCTCGGAAGTCGATTGGCGTGAGGCAACTCAGAAGGCTACAGGAAGAGATCGTGGTGATACTATGCGAGCTTGAGATGTACTTCCCGCCCGCATTCTTCGACGTTATGGTGCATCTGCTGGTCCATATAGTG
The DNA here is from genome assembly GCF_018294505.1 of Triticum aestivum. Lineage (NCBI taxonomy): Eukaryota > Viridiplantae > Streptophyta > Magnoliopsida > Poales > Poaceae > Triticum > Triticum aestivum. Next base: position 25,281,884 of record NC_057798.1, on the reverse strand, counting down.
GAGGATATCATCCAACTCGGGCCGACGTCCCTGCACAGCATGATGCCGTTCGAAAGGATGAATGGTGTCATCAAAGGATACGTTCGCAACATGTCACGTCTAGAGGGAAGCATAGCCAGGGGCTTTCTGACCGAAGAGTGCATCTCCTACTGCACGAATTATCTAGGCATCGAGAACCCCGTTGGTCTGCCCGTCAACAGGCACCTCGGCAGGCTCGCTGGATGGGGTCACCGTGAGGGTCGCCGCGAAATGCATGTCGACTTCGAGGGTCGACTCGCCGACTTTGAAAGAGCAAACCTAGTCGCGCTACAACACATAGACGTGGTCGATCCTTGGGTGGTAGAGCACAAAACCTTTATTAAGAAGACGTACAATGAGCGAGGCCAACAGAGGACGGACGGAGATATACTCAAAGAGCACAACTCATGTTTCACGCGTTGGTTCAAGCAGAAGCTTCTGTCGTACCCTTTACATGAGGATTCTTCCGCGGAAGAACAACTCATATTCGCCTTGTCACAGGGCGTCGAGCACAACCTGATGACCTATGAGGCGTACGATATCAACGGCTACACATTCTACACCGAGGCCAAGGACATGAAGAGCGATGGTTATCAGAACTCCGGGGTAACGATGGAATCCTACACCGGTAACGACAAGGACAGATACTACGGAAGGATCGAGGAGATCTGGGAGCTGAGCTACGCTGGAGAGAAGGTCCCGATGTTCCATGTCAGATGGGCAAAGAACGTCATAAAAGAAGACCGGTATTTCACCACCATGGTTATACCCGAAGCCAAATCCAAGACCGCGGGCGCAAACGTCACCGCGAAAAATGAGCCATGGGTACTGGCTTCCCAAGTGGACCAATGCTTCTTCATTACCGACCCGCCAAAGCCCAGTCGTGTTGTCGTGAGGAGAGGCAAAAGGAAGATCATCGGAATGGATGGAGTAGCCAATGAGCAAGACTTCGACAAGTACGGCGACCTGAGGATCGAACATGACGACGATGATGAAGTAGCAGCATACACCACAAGAAGAAGCAGGACCACCCTACCTAAAGGACGTCCGTTCCATAGAAGAACTCCATTTGCGAAAAAGAAGGGCAAGAAGATTGTGAACAAATAGCTAGCTAAGATCGATTGTATTTAAATCGTAGACTTCATTTCTCGATAATATTTCATGGGCACTTTTTGAACTATCATGAATATTTTTTAATTTCATGGACACTCGATCTCAATCCTCCTCCATCTCGATCGCTATCCCACCTCGCCAGATCCGGTCCACCGGCCGCCGCCGCCGACCGCCCGCACCCTCTCGATTCCCCTACTCAACCGCCGCCGCCGACCCCCCGCACCCCAGATCCGGTCCATCGGCCGCCGCCGCCGACCGCCCGCACCCTCTCGATTCCCCTACTCAACCGCCGCCACCGACCCCCCGCACCCCTCCCCTACTCAACCGCCGCCGCCGACCCCCGCACCCCTCCCCTACTCAACCGCCATCGCCGACCCCCCGCACCCCTCCCCTACTCAACCGCCGCCGCCGACCCCCCGCACCCCTCCTCTACTCAACTGTTTGATGATATTTAAAAAAAAATATTACTGTCTTATAAAAAAAATATTACTGTTATGATTTAAACAAGTTTGAACATATTTAAACACAAATAAGTATCAAACAGCATTTTAAATGCATAAAAAATTGTGGAGCCTGGGAATCAAACCCAGGACCTCCTGGTGTGAGAACTAGCTGCTGACCAGTCGAGCTAGTAGAGAAGACTTGACATGTATCAGGTCAGGTGGTAGATAACTGTTGGCTCGAGCAGAAATAAAAAAAATACTAATGGCGCACCTCACCCTGGTGCGCCATTAGTATTGTGGCGCCCCTACTTCGTACCGATCCCCTCTCTCTCCCTCGCCCTCGCCCGTGATCCCCTTCCCCGATCTCCTCTCCCGACGCCACCGTCGCCCCGCCCCGACACCACCGTCGCCCCGCCCCGACACCACCGTCGCCCCGCCGCCCTCGACGCCACCGTCGCCCCGCCGCCCCAGCGCCGCCCCGACACCACCGTCGCCCCGCCGCCCTCGACCCCGCCCCAACGCCACCGTCGCCCCGCCGCCCTCGACGCCGCCCCGACACCACCGTTGCCCCGCCGCCCTCGACCCCGCCCCGACGCCACCGTCGCCCTGCCGCCCTCGACACCGCCCCGACACCACCGTCGCCCCACCGCCCCGACACCACCGTCGCCCCGCCGCCCCGACACCACCGTCCGTCGCCCCGCCGCCTCGAACCAGGGAGCGAAAGCGCGGCCGGCGTGCGAACGAGCGGAAAAGGCGGCCATCCTCGTCCTCAACCTGTCGTCGACATCGTCGATTCCAGCTCTCGCAGCAAGGTATGCGGCTGGTTCGTCCCCTGTCATGGCCAGATTGATTTTTTTCGGTAAACTAGGCTAGGGTTCGATGGATTATGGAGATTCATGGTGATTCATCAGTGAATAAATTCGTTCCAAGAACAAGATCATGGCCATTTCCTGTGCTAGCTAGAGCCGTTGTCAGCCTGTGCAAGGTTCAGAACAAGTTGTCAGCGTCTTTGTGCTCTATACTTTGTATGAAAATAGCATCGCTAATAGTAATCACCGAGGGATAAAAAATATGAATGATATTATAGTTTTTCTATACTTCAAGTTTCTGTTTTGTATATGCTCACCTGCATCTGCTCCGGTATAATGTCTTTGACGTGATAATGCAATTAAAAAGCAATATTGGTTGAGAGAAATTGTTGTACTGGTTAAGACAACTGATTTTCATACAATGGCAGCAGTGCACAAACAGTGTGAGTGGTGTGTACTTATTTCAGAGATGATTGGTGTCGGCTCAGCAGCTGCCATTTAATCAAATCACAATTCGTAGACTACTGATTCCTGAACTCTTTATGGTTTGTTGTTTCAACTCTTGAACTACTGGATCTTGCATCTGTGTTTAGCTAGTAGAGTATAAAATCCAAATTCTTATGACCAGAAGCATGAATGGTTGTTTTAATGTTGCTCTCTGTTAATGTCACTGAATCTGATGCAAATGATAATCTAAGCCCAAAAGAAAATTTTTCTAATTCAGTCAACGTCGAGCTGCTGTTCTCTGCTCATGTGGAACATTGCGTTACATTTTTGCATCTTCAGAAGTGCGGTTGTCCATGGCATGGAGTTTTTGTACTGTTGTTAAGGTTCAGGACAAGCCCGTGACTATCGTGTTTCTAGTAGCTAAAATCTATTTGTTCCTATTGGCATTGGCTTGATTGTTCTAAAACTCAGAACCTGTTGGACAATGACATTATTTGTAACGGCAGCATGAGAGGAGGAAGATTTTGGTTTCTTGTTCTGTATTAATAACTTCCTATAAGCAATGCACCTCTGATGATTTTGTCAAAAGCGTGTCGAGTCGATATTCTCAATATATTATTCTTTATCAGTTTACAAGTTGATTAATTTCCTCTGATTATTCTCAAATTCTTGAATTATTTGTAATGTCTTGCAGAATTATTTGTGCCTTTGTTTTTTCCTAAGTTTAGGATGCACTCTGTTAGGTTTTAGAAAAAGTAGACGAGAGAGATTAAAGAGGTTGTGACCAATGCTCCTCCGTCCTGTAATGTGATACATTTTTTTGACAGTGTGTCGAAATGTCTTGCATTATGGGATGGAGGGAGTATTTGTCAGGTATGTGACATACTTCTCCCATAAACGTCAGGTATGTGACATTATGGGATTAGGGGTTACAAAAAACATCAGTTACAAAAAAGTTCAGATTGTAAAATGTTCATTTTGCAGCTAGTGCCCATTTTGAGTAATTGCTTAGAGGGATGATCCTGTGTGAGCTGGTGGAGTGATTTGTTTTCTACATAAAGCTCTTTAGTCAGGCTGGTTTTCGTGAAATACACATGAAGCTTCACCAGCTCCTGTGGGTGTGGGATCCATGTGACATGTGACATTGCATCCATGTCCACCTGGGATAATGATTTTGCAGGTACCCCGAGAGGCCCTTGAGTTTGCCGGAATGTCGATTAACTTCCGTTCCGGCAAATTCGGGTACTCCATATGTCCTATTTTCAGCAAAGGTCATGCTGAAATTTTCCGTGAATTTTAGCATGACTTTGCTAAAAATAGGACATATGGGGTACTTGTGACTAATGCATGGGCCGGGGTATCGTAGTAGTTAATTAAGTAGGATCAAGTGCCCCGGCGTACTTGTGACTAATGCATGGCTTTTAGGGTGCCTCGGTGTCGATAAAAACCGAAATGATGAAAGCTTAGGCTTTTAGGGTGCCTCGGCGTCGAAAAACCCTCAATGATAAAAGCTTAGATTTTAGGATGCCTCGGTGTCGACAAACCCTAAATGATGAGACCATGATCTTGTTCGTTGACAATAACCAACTTTTTGACCAAGCTTTGTTTCTATTTAGAGAGAAACATGGCCCACAACGATGAGGCCGGGGGTTCGGGCGGCAAGGCATTCTGGGAGCTGTCCCAGGAGATGGAGGAACAACCTCACTTGTATGAGGCCGCCGCCTTCCCCACCGATCCTGAGACCACTGATGGTGCCGCCGAGGATGACCACACTGATGCCACCACTGATGGTGCCGCCGAGGATGCCACCACTGATGATGGCGGCGCACGCACAGATGGCAGCCAACCGAAGAGGCAACGGAAGGACCGGCGCCCGACCGTGCTCCGCACCCTCAAGGAGGAAGTTACTGAAGTGGACTCCAACGGGAATCCAACGGCGCCCGAACGAATAGTCAAGGGGTACTCGCTTCAGCTCGGGTGCATTGTCCGGAGCACCGTCTCGATCAACACCGAGAACCTGAGGCATCCTGACAGAGGGAATTTGCGCAACCTCCTCTTCACGAAGCTGCACGAACGATACAAGTTCCCCGCTGAATTTGCAAACACAAGCCTCAAAGGGAATAAAGTGAACAATGTTGCCCTCACGAAGATGAGCAAGGCCCTGTCTACTTGGAAAAGCAATGTGAAAAGAATGATCGAGAAAGGTGAGAGTTATCAGAAGATCAAGGAGAAAAATCCTTCGATCACCGAAGATGACTACAACGACTTCAAGATCAATTGCTCGAGCACCGCAAACTCCCAATCAAGTGAGTGGGGGAAACAAATGCGGGAGCTGAACATAGGGGAACACACACTCGGTCCCGGCGGTTACAGAGTGGCGGAGCCTATATGGGACAAGGAGGAGGCGGACCGTGCCGAGCAAGGCCTACCGCCCCTCTTCGATAAATACGGTGACAAGCAGACCAGGAACTTTGTCAGGGCCCGGTACAAGAAGGACCCGAAAACAAAGGAGCTTACCACGGATCCGAAGACCAGGCAGCTTGAGCTTGTTCTGGTAAGGAATACACCCCCGCGTAATTAGCTCCATATGGTTGCATTCTAATTAATGAAGCCAAATTTCTAAATGGTTCACATTCCTTCCGCAGGCGACTGAAAGCAGTAGCGCGGGGTCGACTAAGAGCAACCCTTGGGACACCACTCTAAATAGGGGGTTGAATGTAATGAAGAACAAGGATAAGCTCAGTAAGCCGACGTCAGCTGGTCGTGTGGCCGGCAAAGGCTTGTCGACAAAATGGGGGTCATACTATACCGCTGGTGTGCGGAAGGAGAAAAAGACCAGCTCGGAAAGCCAGGCGCGAGAGGTTCAAGAACTCAAGGCACAGGTGGCGCGGATTCCGGAGATTGTCCAAGAGCAAGTGGAACAACGACTCGGAGCGACGATCACCGCCATTGTGCCTACCTTGATCTCGGGGTTGAGTGCGTGGATTGCGGGCGGCCAACAGGGGCCGCCCCCGATTCCTAGCTTCACGGCTAGCAACTCGCATAATGCGATGGCGGGGCCATTGGTGCCTCCGGCGGAGGCGGCATTGGTGTCTCCGACGCCGGCACGGGAGCTTAATGCACCCGGGTGTACGCCGGCCGGCACCTCTGCAGCAAGCGGCCCCTCCGTCAACTGCACGCCCGCCGTTGGCGGTGCCTCTACATTAGCCGAGCTCGACGCCATCATCACGGTAACTAATTAAGCCTCTCTCGGCCGAGGACTTCATCTCCTTGCCTTTGACTGGGCATCCCTGACGCCCTACATGTTTTCGCAGGGCGCCGCCGACGTTCCGTGCACTCTCCTCCACTTCGTGAACAACGAGTTGGTCGATGTCGCCAAGGGCAAAATAGTTCAACCGGGCAACCCCTTGTTCCACGGTACCCAGATGCCACCCAACTTGTTTAGGGTTCAACTGGTTCGGGTGCTGCCAGGCTGCGACGAGTTGTTACCGCCGATTCGACCCGTCGGGGCCGACGATGATGACGTGATGACCCTCAGCGCATGCTTGAGCTGGCCCCTGCTTTGGCCGAAGAGCCAGATTCGTTTGGGGGCGGGGGACACCACCCCAAAGACAACACCGCCAGTCGTGCCGGCGCCAAGTCGGCCCCATGGCAAGACCGCCGCAACAGTGCCGGACATCCCTATGCCACTGGATCCAAACATGCATATGGCACAGGATCAGAACGACGACGACGACGATGATACATTTGGCAACGTCGATCAGTACTTTGGCGATCATGGGTACGATGGCGACTTCATGGGGCCTCCTTCTCAAGAACCAAACCCAACAAAAGACGTGTGCGATCTAGCTCGTACCGCGGAGAAGCCAAGTTGCAACAGGCGCCGTCTGGCGTTCAGCTCTCAGGAGACGCCTCCAGCTGCCGACTTCACCGAGCCTCAGATAGGCGAGGTGCGAAATATTATCAGCCCCAACACACTCAAGAAGGCGGTCTGTGAGCAAAACTCGGTCCCATTACAGGAGAAGAAGAAGGCACGCAAAAGAAAGACTAAGAAGGGTGCGAGCCAGCCGGCACAGAGTACGATCCGTGCTCAGGACGGGCCACCTTCACCGCAGGATATCTCGAGGAGGGTGCATGTGGCGGGTAGGGCGATGCTACCGACAAATATGCTCAATGCTGCAACCGGTGCTATGCGGAGTCTGCATGACAGTGTTCTTTCTTTGGAGAAGCGGCGTCTCAGGGAGAAGGATGTGGCATACCCAGTTTTCGCGGCCAAGGTGCCAGAGGGCAAGGGCTTTGTGGATAACTCCATCGGGCGTACGATCGTCCTGCGTTTTGATGACATCCACGCTATGTTGAACCTTCATCCGCTGCACTACACCTTCGTTCGGCTATTTTCGCTGAGTATGGAGATGCGGATCATTCGCGACAAGACCCCGGACATCGTGATAGTCGACCCCTTCTACATGCGTGCCAAGATCTTGGGCAGCGCTGGGGACCGGCAAGTCGCGAGTTCTTACCTCGAAGGCGTCATTCTGGCAAACCAAGATAAGGATAACTTCCTCGTGCCTTACTTTCCCGAGTAAGTCCTCCCCTCAACCGGCCCGTAACATATGAATTCTTACATTTCGATCGTTTTTCTTTTAACATTCCGTGTTTTCTGCAGTGACACACGTTGCACGCTCATCCTCCTAAGCCCCAAATATTCCATGGCCACGTATTTCGACCCGGACCGTCAGTCGAACGTAGACTACACAAATGTCAAGAAGGTTCTTGATGATGTTCTCCCCGGCTACGCCAAATCTGGAGGCACCTTCACCAGGCCTATTCGTAAGTACGGCAAGCACGTGTTCTCCCACAATACGACGTTCTGCTGCGTCAAGCAGCCGCCTGGCGGTCAGAAGGGTGCCTACTACGCCATCCATCACATGCGGGCGATCGTACGGGACCATCATCAACTTCTGCTACCGAGTAAACTCAAAGATTGGGCAAAGAGCGTGTCGGCAATCCAGGACGCGGACCTCCGACAAGAATTCTTTCGCATCCAGTCGGAGTTTGCGGAAATCATCCATCAAGATGTCCTTCGTACCTCGGGGCAGTTCTACCTCAACAATCAACCGTCCAACAGTGACATCGACACAATGCTACAAATGCAGGCTGACAACGACCGTTATTTCATGACTCCCACGATAGACGGCGGCTTCATCCACGCTCCGGTCCCTTGAGTCGAGTCGAAAGCAGTGATGCTGTGTCTAGTTCTGAAACATCGATTGGCTCATGTTGTAATTAAACTTTAATGAACTTGTAGTATGTCTCTTTGGTTTCGAGAGTCGTTCAACTTAGATGTAATCGATGCTATTAATGTCTTGCTTTTCTCTTCCGATCGTTCTGTTGCATACTTATATATTGCTTATGTATTGTCTGTGAATTGGTACTAACGTTTCGTTTGGCTAGTGCATAGCGATGCCGACGTATGTCGTGTACAAGGGTAAGGTTCCCGGAGTCTACGATGACTGGGAGGAGTGTCGGAGACAGGTTCACCGATTCAGCGGTAACAGTTACAAAGGGTACACCACTAGGGCCGAGGCCGAATCTAGATACGCCCGCTATCTAGCGGGAGAGGGGAGGGAGCGTTGGAGGAACCGGATGAAGACGAGTTTCATCGTGATGATGCTCATCGTGATGACCGCAGCTCTCTTCTATGTGATGGTAGTTTAGATGATCGATATCGACTTGTAATGTGAAGACAAACTCGCTACTCGCGGTCTCGAGACTTGTAATATAATGTTCTATCTTTGTTCGGTCTTTTCAATTCGGAGACTAATATGATGAATTGTATTCGGAGACTAATATGATGAATTGTATTCAAAGACTAATCTTCTATTGTATTCGATGAATCTGTTGTTGATGTGTGCTGTCTATATTTTGTCAAATTATACATTTTGTAACCTGTGCAAAAAACAGAAAATAAAAAATAAAAAAACCTAATATTCATACTAATGGCGCATCACATGACAGTGCGCCATTAGTATGACAAAGCATACTAATGGCGCATCACTGGGCAGTGCGCCATTAGTATGCCGCGGTTACTAATGGCGCATCTCGTGTCGTGCGCCATTAGTATGCCAAAGCACCTGGGTATACATGGCCCCTGGGAGGCATACTAATGGCGCACCGTAGCCTATACTAATGGCGCACCAGTGGTGCGCCATTAGTATACCAGATACTAATGGCGCACCACTGGTGCGCCATTAGTAAAAATTACTAATGGCGTGCTAGTAATGGCGCACCAGTGATGCGCCATTAATGGCCAAATTAGGTGCGCCATTAGTAGCGGTTTTTCTAGTAGTGTCATACTCATCGACATGCAAGTCGTGATTCCTATTACAAGAACATGATCAATCTCATACATCACATATCATTCATCACATTCTTCTTGGCCATATCACATCACATAGCATACCCTGCAAAAACAAGTTAGACGTCCTCTAATTGTTGTTTGCATGTTTTACGTGGCTGCTATGGGTTTCTAGCAAGAACGTTTCAGTGCATGTCAGTCGGTGGAACCTGTCTCACGTAAGCGTACGTGTAAGGTCGGTCCGGGCCGCTTCATCCCACGATGTCGCCGAATCAAGATAAGACTAGTAGTGGCAAGTAAATTGACAAAATTGACGCCCACAACAACTTGTGTTCTACTCGTGCATAGAAACTACGCATAGACCTAGCTCATGATGCCACTGTTGGGGAACGTAGCAGAAATTCAAAATTTTCTACGCATCACCAAGATCAATCTATGGAGTGACTAGCAACGAGACAGAGGGGAGTGCATCTTGTTACCCTTGAAGATCGCGATACGGAAGCGTTGCAAGAACGCGGATGAAGGAGTCGTACTCACAGCTATTCAAATCGCGGGAGATCCTAGTGCCGAACGGACGGCACCTCCGCGTTCAACACACGTACAGCCCGGGGACGTCTCCTCCTTCTTGATCCAGCAAAGGGAGAGGAGAAGTTGAGGGAGAGCTCCGGCAGCATGACGGCGTGGTGGTGGAGCTTGCAGTTCTTCGGCAGGGCTTCGCCAAGCACTACGGAGGAGGAGGAGGAGGTGTTGGGGAGGGAGAGGGCTGCGCCAGGGGCAAGCGTGAAGCTCCCATGCACCTCCCCACTATATATAGGGTGGAGGGGGCTGGTTTCTTGCCCTCCAAGTCCATTGGGCGTTGGCAAAGGTGGGAGGAAAGAAATCCCATCATTTCCTTCCCCACCGACTGTTATCCCCCCCTTTTAGGGATCTTGATCTTATCCCTTCGGATATGATCTTATTCCTTCTAAGGGGGATCTTGGTGCGCCTTGACCAGGGGTGTGGGGCCTTGCCCCCACTACCCACGTACATGTGGGTCCCCCATGCAGGTGGGCCCCTCCGAAACCCCTTTCGGCGCTGGTTATCACCTGGTACCCCCGGAACAATTCCGGGACTCCAATACCCTTCGTCCAATATACCGATCTTCACCTCCGGACCATTCCGGAGCTCCTCGTCACGTCCGGATCTCATCCGGGACTCCGAACTACCATCGGTAACCACATACTATTTCCCATAACAACTCTAGCGTCACTGAACCTTAAGTGTGTAGACCCTATGGGTTCGGAACCATGCAGACATGACCGAGACATCTCTCAGCCAATAACCAACAGCGGGATCTGGATACCCATGTTGGCTCCCACATGTTCCACGATGATCTCATCGGATGAACCACAATGTCGAGGATTCAAGCAATCCCGTATACAATTCCCTTTGTCAATCGGTACGTTACTTGCCCAAGATTCGTCGTCGGTATCCCAATACCTCGTTCAATCTCGTTACCGGCAAGTCACTTTACTCGTTCCGTAATGCATGATCCTGTGATTAACCCCTTGGTCACATTGTGCACATTATGATGATGTCCTACCGAGTGGGCCCAGAGATACCTCTCTGTTTACACGGAGTGACAAATCCCAGTCTCGATTCGTGCCAACCCAACAAACACTTTGGGAGATACCTGTAGTGCACCTTTATAGCCACCCAATTACGTTGTGACGTTTGGTACACCCAAAGCATTCCTACGGTATCCGGGAGTTGCACAATCTCATGGCCTAAGGAAATGATACTTGACATTAGAAAAGCTTTAGCATATGAACTACGATCTTTGTGCTAGGCTTAGGATTGGGTCTTGTCCATCACATCATTCTCCTAATGATGTGATACCATTATCAACGACATCCAATGTCCATGGTCAGGAAACCGTAACCATCTGTTGATCAACGAGCTAGTCAACTAGAAGCTTACTAGGGACATGGTGTTGTCTATGTATCCACACATGTATCTGAGTTTCCTTTCAATACAATTATAGCATGGACAATAAACGATTATCATGAACAAGGAAATATAATAATAATAACTAATTTATCATTGCCTCTAGGGCATATTTCCAACAACCCTCAGCCCCGAGGGTGAACTACTCCCTCCTCGTCATGGAGAGCACCGGGATGATGAAGATGGACACCGGTGATGGATCCCCCCTCCGGCAGGGTGCCGAAACAAGCTCCCGATTGGTTTTTCGTAGATACAGAGGCTTGCAGCGATGAAACTCCCGACCTAGGTTCTGTTCTGAAAGTTTGGGGATACATAAGAGGTGTTGGCGTCGGGAACAAGTCAGGGTGGTCCACGAGGCAGCCACAATATAGGAGGGCACACCCAGGGGGTAAGGCGCGCCACCCACCCTTGTGGTGGCCTCGGGAGTCCTCTGGTGCATCTCCGATGCTCCGTGGGCTTCTTCTGGTCCATAAATAATCACCGTAAATTTTCAGGTCAATTGGACTCCGTTTGATATTCCTTTTCTGTGGAACTCAAAAACAAGGAAAAAAATAGAAACTGGCACTGGGCTCTAGGTTAATAGGTTAGTCCCAAAAATCATATAAAATAACATATAAATGCATATAAAACATCCAAGATAGAAAATATAATAGCATGGAACAATAAAAAATTATAGATATGTTGGAGACGTATCAGCTGCTGCTGCTGCCACAAAGCCAAGTGCTCAGAGGAAAGCTCCAGCAAAAAGAGCTCCAATGTCAAAACCCAGAAAGGTTCCAACCCAGGAAACCATGAAGTTCACTTTGGAATCTGAAGATGATGAGGTTGTTGAAGAAGAGAAGAAGAAAAAGAGACTGATAACAACCACTACAAAGGTGCTTGGAAGACCTTCCATGAGAAAGAGTGATGATGAAGAAGATGAGGAGGAAGAGCATGTCGCACCTCCTGCAAAGACTCAGAAACTTATGGGGGATGCCATAAGGACTGCAGCTACTTCATCCAAGCCCATGTCTGCGCCCAAGCCTTCAGCTTAATTAGAAATGTGCACGAAGACCGATAATAACATAGACGATTGCTGCTAATAAGCCGTGTGTGTTGTGGACAAACGCTTGCTGGTATACAATTGTCAGCGATTAATGAATTCATCACCGACGGGTTCCCTAGTACGGTCCGTGTGCGATATGATTGCATACAGAACAACAACATATATACTTATAAGGACATGATTGCATAACCAAATTAAACATCCAATTACATAGGTGGTTAGTACACACATGACATTTGCACACACCAAAGTAAACAATTACACGCATAATTAACTAGGATAAATGGTCATATGATCATAATCTACTTCTTCTTGTGACGCTTGCCGCCACTGCTTTGTTGGTGGCTCGATCCCTCGTCGATTAAGGGAAGGAGGCACTTCCTCATGTCAACAATCCGCATTTGCATCTTGTAGCATGTGTGCACATTCTTGGCAGCGAACTTGAGGTGAGCTTCATCCAATTTCTGCGTCCAAGCCCTGTGCCAGGATACATGATTTTATCTTTTGGCATCCTCTTTCATCTTTTCATAGTAGGGGTCGATTGATGGCCGATGCAAGTTCAACCAGGGTGTCCTTCATGCTGCCCAAGACCTTGTAGTGGCCACGGATTTCGACAAGGTTCTTGCAGGACAAGCCCGTAACCTTGAGCGCTTTTACATCGTTGGTGGTTTCCACCGTAGAGAACTTGTAGTCGGTGCTGTTGACAAACCTGGCGAAGCAGTCACAAGGTTTTGTGGCCATGCAGTAGTGGTAGATGAGAACATGATGGCGCACGCACAACTGGGCAACGGCAACCTTCTAATCTATCCCGGGATGACCGCCTGCGTAATGGAGGTCGATGCCGACCACTTTGTACTTGTCCCGAGCTAGCAAGTTCTCCACGGTGTTGATGTAGTCCTCCACCACTACCGGGCGGATGGTGTACACCACTGAGAGATCCGTCTCCCTCGCGTGGGTCTCTACTTGATGCATGCCGAACTCCATTGTAGCGCCGCTAGGTATCCTCTCTGTATGTGCCATCGTTGGTGTGCTTGTTGTGTTGTGGGGCGCGGTCAAAAGGTTGAAGAGACTAAGGTTATAATGACTACTATTTTGTACCTGTAGCGCAGGTTCTATACCTGCCCTACTACTAATTTGTAGTAGTGTGCTGTCCCACCCCCGCGCTAATGTTAAGGATCTGCCTATAGGGTTTTCCCTAGTACTCTCTCTCTCTCTCTCTCTCTCTCTCTCTCTCTCTCTCTCTCTCTCATCTGCGCAAGTTTCTCCGCCGCCGCATCTGGAACAAGACCTCAAGCCACGTCTGCCGTCCCAGGAAGCACAACATAGGCAGCCATAACTGCCGCCTCCTGGAGTTCAGTTTCCCGCAACAAGTTTTCTATAACAACGATGCTGTTGCAAACGGCGGCGGCGGCGAATGACGACTCTGCTAGTGCTCGTGATGCATCGAAGCCACCCCCGGCAACCGTGCTCATGTCGCTCATCATGGTTGCACTTGCTTCCCCATCCATGGCCGCGCTCTCCTTCCCGCTTTAGGAAAAGAGTTTTGCAACAAGACTCTTGTTGCAAAAGGCTCTATGAAATATAGCTCCTGTTATAGAGAGCAAACGACAAAATGATCTGGAAAATTTCTACAACAAAGTTGTTGTTTCAAAAGTCCGAGTGCAACAAGGCTCATGTTGTAGATATAGGAGGAAAAAATGGTTCGAAAAAGTTTTGTAACAATGTCCTTGTCGCAAAAGCTCGAGTGCAACAAGGCTTCTGTTGCAGAAATTAAAGGAAAAAAACGGCTCCGGAATATTGCAACAAGATCGGTGTCTCATAGAGATGAAGCGCAACATTGAGCTTGTTGCACAGATCAGACGGTTACTCGACACTCCATCCAACGGCTGCAGAGTCGGCGGATATTTTCAGATTATTCGCCGGTCGACGCGTAGCACCGCCCTTTTAAGAAACCGGACAAATTACATGTGAATCGAATTATCGAAATATTTTCATATAAACCGGACGAAAACACTAGTATTCCTAACATATTTCAACTAAATTATAGCGGATTAGGTTAGGCTATTCTAACCTAGTTTATCGCCGACCGCAGCAGAGCCCCATTCTTATTGACATCTTTTCCTTATATGCTGCAGCAAATTCACCAACCACCGTGAGCCCCGGATGTATATGCTTCAGCGGGAAGGGAAGAGTAACCTCCGCCTCCGCAAAGCACGGATCAACTGTTGGTTTTGGGGCGGAGGAAGACAGTTCCCATGTCCTATTTCCCCTGCGAAGCGGGATCTGACCGTACGAGAGAGAAGTAGGAAAAAGGCTGCATCTCGCTATGAACAAGTGCGACACATGAGACTTTTAGCAGGTTCAGATCGATCCTTCTCGGAAGAGCAACAAGCCTAAGCCTATACGTAACTACCAACCACTTTTTGTTTTGTTTTACGCGGTATAGATGCCGCCAAAGACTTTTCTTCCTCATAGTAGTAGTCCTATAAAACATGCACGCGTTATTGAAAGGCCAGTGATATGCGCCGGTGCGCCGGCCAAAATTTCGGCCGGTCGCACCGCCCGCGTATGATTTGTTTAAGTTACAGCCACACGATATGTACTAGCCTTTCCTTTCGCTAATTGCTTCATTAGGGAAACAAATCAAAAGCCATGACGCCCCATCGCGTGTAGCCCAGTGGTTCTTCCGCCAGCCAGCTCGCCGGGAGTCCTTGCCGCTTGCCTCAACGCTAGTCGCCGCCCTCGTTACCGGTGGTCACCTTCATAGCACCTGTCATCGCTGGTTCCAACAGTATGTCGTCGCCCCTCGTAGTAAAACTGTGCCGTCCGATGTTTCTGTTGTTGAGCATGTAGCCGCTGCCGTCGTAGCACTTCATCAAAGCACCACCGTATCACGGCCGCAACTCTCAGCGTCACCACTCGCACCCCGGTTTGAAGCTTTTTCTCACGCACGTTGAAGCTTTTATCCACCCCGTTGAAGCTTTTCCCCATGCCTGTTGAAGCTTTTTCTCGTCGACGCTTGCTGCATGGGGTTGCACGAATGACGGCCACTAGTCAACGCCATTTAATGGATGTAGCAAAAGACCCTGCCGGTCGTAGCCAAAAACAACGATGATTGCAATAAAAACCGTCGCCACCTCCCCGTGTCGCATCTCCGCCATGAATGGATGTAGCAAATTTTCCCGTCGGTCGTAGCAAAAGCAGACGAATGGTTGTAGCAAATCATCGTCTCCACCGTCACAGGTCGTAGCTCCGCCACGAGTGGATGTAGCAAAAATTCTCACTGGTTCCAGCACGCCGCGACGCTAGCTCCAGCACGCAACCACCACGGTCGTAGCATGCAGCACCCTGCCGCCCCTCGAGCTCGCAGTGCCATGCTGGCGCAGTCATGGTCATGGTCGCCATGGTCATAGCACCGTTGACAAACGGATGCAGCTTCGCCAAGCTGCGGTTGCAACTCCTTTCCCCATCCCATGTCGGAGTTCAACGAGCGATGGTGAAGATGAAGGTTGAAGAAGACCTGGGATGCGTTGGTCACACGGGGAAGAAGATATGAAGAAAGATGAGGACTGAGGCACTAGAGAGGATGGCAAAACAGGAAACGGATCGTGATGGGTCAAGAAAGCGTTGGATTGCTGCGATTGAGCGACGCGCGTGCATCGGGCGCAGCGTTCGGCCGGCGCGCCGGACACAAACGTTTACCTTATTGAAAGACAAAAGACGTTCCTCCAACTAATTGTACTCCTCTATCAACCACCTGTCTATTATAACCGTCGTTTCAATTTTCTACCCCACCCACCCAGCGCAAGCTGTTTCACACAATTAATAGCCTAACCTATAGTTAATAACAGATTGCTATCAGGTGATGCGTAATGAGAGTATTACGTCAATTGGGCAACTCTGATGAGGTGATATATAATTAAACAAAAAAAGGGCTCTGCCGTGCATGATAATAAATGAGATCATCTAAAATACTAACCCATAGCATTATGCACCATGCTGATAGTATTACACTAGTATCATATGCATGACACTAATGTATGATACTTTCCACTGTGAGTAGCCTCATTCAAAACCAACAACTTGAAGTTCCATAAAATCACCAGTATCATATTATGATGCGACCAATCTCATCAAAAAGTGTTTAGGTTGTCAGGTGTATGCTAGACGGCCTCACATGCCAGCTGGCAAGCTGAAGACAGTTTCACTCGCTGAACCTTTGTTGTTTGGGGTCTGAACATGCTTGATCCTTTCAAGACGGCTCCATGGGGTTTCACACCTCCTAGTTCCAATCACCAAATTCACATTGAAGCCAAGCTAGTGAAAAAGTTGGATGGATCAATGGCACTAAACTTCATGAGGGGAATCATTTTCCCATTTGGCATCCCACATGATATTACCACGGACACTTGGATAAATTTTACTTTGCATGAGTTCGAGGAATTCTATTAGTCTCAGGGCACTTGGGTGCACTTTGCTTCCGTAGCACACCCACAATCCAATGATCAGGTTGAACGAGCAAACGACCTAATTCTCCATGACCTAAGCCATGCTTGTTAACCCCATTGACGCGAGCAACCAAAGCTTGGGGCATGTGAACAACCCCCAATCGCTTCACCCAATTCACATATTTCTTCATGGTGTATGGAGCAGAAGCAATTATGTTGGCTGATGTCCTTCACGATTCCCCTCGAGTGACGGCCTGCACTGAAGCCAAGACTGAAGTAGCACGCCGGGACGGGCTCCACCTCCTTGAGGAGGCCCAAGAACTCACCCTTTCTATGTGCTATATATCACGGGCGGCAGGTGTGGGGATGTGCCTTTAATGTCGCTGATCTGGTTCTCCGACTACCCTAAGACACAGACAAAAAGCACAAGCTAACTCAACCATCGGAATGCCCTTTCATTTTTTTCCACTGCCGCTGCGAGGCGCAAACCTTATTCTTCCTCTGGAGGGTGTTGTTCCTAGCCTGTCCCGCCACTCCGACCTGGGAAATTTGAAGGCATCGTCGTCACCAACTTCAGGACATCAAGGGGGTCATCTTCATGCAAGCCATCTTCACCATCGCCATCGGTAGCACCATCATCCCCAGTCCCATATCATCAACTTTTGTACTATCATTTGTAGTTTGATCACTGGTTGCATTTGTTGTTGATAGTTGCTATTCTAGTAGTCGATGCTTTACATTTAATTGGTGAAAGATCATTACTTTCATATTCGTACAATTATCATTACTATACTGGACATGTTCACCATGATGTGTTGTGAGTATTTCCCCTGTATTCTTGAGGATATGGGGGAAGGCTAGTTGTCAAGTGGCATATTTATTCGCAGTAAAGATTGTTGATTAATCATGATGTAGTGTAATTATCTAGTTGTGTCATGCAAACGTTGATTGCATCGCACTTCGCCTGTATGATCCTAAAGGAGAGCAATGTGTCATAATAAGTTCAGGATGGGAGGTCAAAGTGAGAGATATTACTGTTCCCAAAATTAGCAAGTTATGATATAAGGGGAGAATAGGGACCTTAAAGAAAGTTATGGCCATGGTTGGCTATTTACTTAATGAATCTTAGTCTTTGAGTTACTTACTAAGAGAAAATCATAAGTATGTGTAGTCAATGGTTTTGCTACACATTATTTTAGGTTCTGTCCCTACAACATCCAATAAGAACATTCAATGCAAGTGATATGTGGAATTGACAACTATGTCGTTATCCTGTTGTCCTCAAGAACGTTTGATCGTCATAAGTAACACAATCGTCTTCTAATATCATTGAGGATTGGGTCATTTGTTGCACTCTTTTACTTCTTATTGTTGTTCATGTTCCATTGCTTAATCACCACCACAAACCACAAAAATGCTATGTCTTTTAGTACTCGCAGTGTATCCTTGATGCTTTCTGCACTAGACATTTCCTTTAGCTCCTTGCGGGATTGATACTCTTACTTACCAAAAAGACCTACGGTTGACCGCTACACTTGCAGGACACCGACGCATAACCCGAGGTTTCCGCTGACACTGGTCGGTCAAGGGCCTGCCAACATGCAAAAGATTTGAAGTGACGGAATAGTAAGATACGCGGCGACTGATGGGGTTATGTACCTAGGGTAGGGTCATGGACCTGATCCAAGTACCTTACCCAAGGACACCCTTAGAAGAAGTCACCTTCCAGTCGACCAACGAGGGACACACTCGACTGACTTGAAGGACTCGACCACGAAGACTCACTCGACCACCGGAAAGTCAAGAGGCACTCTGCACTACAACGGCCTGTAATCAAGTAGACTTTATGATAGTAAAGGCACTTTATGTGGGGCGTTACCATTAACACCCCAGACTTAACTCACCTTAAACCCTCTCCTACGTGGGCTGGCTGGGGTCCTGGCGCACTCTATATAAGCCACCCCCCTCCACAGGCAGAAGGGTTCGGCACCTTGTAATTCATATACTCATAATCCACTCGACCGCCTCCGGGCTCCGAGACGTAGGGTTGTTACTTCCTCCGAGAAGGGCCTGAACTCGTACATCCTTTGTGTTTACAACCTCTCCATAGCTAGGACCTTGCCTCTCCATACCTACCCCCCACTCTACTGTCAGGCTTAGAACCACGACAGTTGGCGCCCACCATGGGGCAGGTGTTTTAGCGATTTTGTGGGGAAGTTGCGATTCTTCCGAGTACTTTCATCATGGTGTCTGCTGGAGTTTTGGTCGAGGGTCAAGAGATCCGTCTCGGCACTCTCACCTTCATCGCCGACGACTCCGCGTGGCTCCAAGAGGCTCCACTCGACGTAGATGCGCTCCCCGTCCGCGGTGCGACGCATTTTCGCGCATGTGTCCGCGGCGTTCTGCTGCGGCAACCGTCGTCCCAGTATCGGTCGGCCCCTCCATCGTCCACCCTCCCGATATCCCGCCAGCGCAAGCGCTCGGGCCGGTCGAGGCTTCAGCGATGGGTGAGGCACGCGGTGGCTCGCCAATCGGCCACCACCCAAGTTGCGGCAATCGAGCCCGACGAACCTCTCTACGGCTTGTTCGATCTGTCGACTGGCTCCGTAGAGACTGCATCCGAGTGCGGTAGCAGTGATCCAGCGGCGGAAATCTTGATGGTCGACGGGCCTCACAGTCCCCCTGGCTTCGCCCGTGGTGGTGGAGCAGGTGACGGCCGCGACCCCACACGAGGCTACGAAGAGTACCAGCCCGAGCCACTCGACTCTCTACAAAGAGAGGAACTTCGCCGCAGGAATGAGGATCCCCTGCGCACTCCCATCGCAGGAGAAACCCCCGAGGCTCGTGCCTTGGAGGAGGCGCGTCTGGCCAATTTGGCCGAGCGCACTCGACTGGAGAACCTTCAGCGAGCTCTCGACGAGCGCGCGCGGCAACGAGTTCCCGACAACAGTCGACGTCAACTCTTCCCGCCGACTCAGGTATATCGAACCCCAATTCAGAATTTAGCAGCTGCGACCCGTATAGCAGAGTCCATCCAGCCTTCGCAGTCGGAAGCTAGCAGAGGTTTGCTGCAGATCAGGGATCTGCTCCGGGCAGCAGGAGATCAGAATTCAGCCGTGTCTCAGTCGCGCAACAGAATTCACAGTCGATCCGTCACTGTGAATACGGTTCAGTCGGCTCATAGCCCCAGATCGCCTCCGCGGCGTGAAGGGCGCGAGAATCGGCGAGATCAATATGGCGACAGACTCGACCGAGATGATAGGTGTCGAGTGCCCTATTCCCCTCCGAGGGGTGGGTCTTACGCTCCTCGGCAGCCAGATGATAGGCGTCAGTACAGTACAGGGCGTAGGGTTCCAGTCGACCCCAGAGAACCAGGCTTCGACGCGCGATCCATTATCGTGCAAGGGTTGGTTGACCGGAACAGAGCCCATCGAGGTGGACTCGACAGAGATGTACCCACAAGCAGTCGAGTGCATGTTTCTGGTCCTGAATGTTTCAGCAGAGCTATCAGAGCCGCAGTTATCCCTCCCAATTTCAGGTTGGCAACATGAGTCAACAAGTTCACTGGTGAGTCTAAGCCTGAAACTTGGCTTGAAGACTACCGAGTGGCAGTTCAGATTGGTGGTGGGAACGACGAGGTGGCCATGAAGCATTTGCCCCTCATGTTGGAAGGTTCTGCCAGGGCATGGTTGACTCAGTTACCTCCTAGCAGCATTTACACTTGGGAAGATCTGTCCCGAGTGTTCGTCAGGACGTTTGAAGGAACTTGCAAGCGACCAGCTAGATTGACAGAGTTGCAAGTCTGCGTGCAGAAAACTAATGAGACTCTCAGAGAGTATATTCAGAGGTGGATCACTTTGCACCACACTGTGGAGAATGTGTCCGATCATCAGGCAGTCTGCGCCTTCAAAGACGGTGTCAAGAACAGAGAACTGAGTTTGAAGTTTGGTCGAACCGGTGACATGACCTTGAGTCGGATGATGGAGATTGCTACCAAGTACGCCAACGGCGAAGAAGAAGACCGACTCCGAAGCGGCAAGCACAAGCCGAGTCAGTCGGAAAAAGGAAACACCAGTCGGAAACAGAAGCGGAAGGCTGAACCAGCAGCTCCTGGAGAGGCTCTGGCCGTGACTCAAAGAAAGTTTAAGGGGAAACCAAAAGGATCCTGGAGCGCCAAGAAGGTAAAGGATAAAGAAGGGAACGACGTGATGGATATGCCATGTCACATTCACACGAAGAAAGACGAAGAGGGGAATATCATCTACCCGAAGCACACCACTCGCCAATGTCGACTCCTGATCCAGCAGTTTCAGGGAAAACAGTCTAAGGACAAGGAGAAGGAGTCAGACAAGGCCGAAGACAAGGAGGACAGTGAGGGAGGATATTCGCATATCAACTCCACTCTGATGATCTTTGCAGATGTGGAAAGCAGAAGTCGACTGAAAGTGATTAACCGAGAGGTGAACATGGTTGCCCCAGCAAAAGCAAATTATCTGAAGTGGTCTCAAACACCCATCACATTCGACCAATCTGATCACCCAACTCATATTGCCACCCCTGGGAGGCAAGCTTTGGTGGTCGATCCAGTTGTCGAAGGCACTCGACTGACAAAGGTGCTGATGGATGGTGGAAGTGGGCTGAACTTATTGTATGCAGACACATTGAAAGGTATGGGCATTCCGATGTCCCGACTGAGCACTAGTAACATGAGCTTTCATGGAGTTATACCAGGGAAGAAGGCCGAGTCACTCGGCCAGATAGCTTTGGATGTGGTGTTTGGTGATTCGAAGCATTTTTGCAAAGAAAAGTTGACGTTTGAGGTCGTGGATTTTCAGAGTGCATATCATGCCATTTTGGGGAGACCAGCTTACGCACGGTTCATGGCTCGACCATGCTACGTGTACCTCAAATTGAAGATGCCCGGCCCCAAAGGAGTGATCACTGTCACCGGTGATCGGAAAAAGGCAGAAGAGTGCTTTCAGAAGGGCTCCAAGATCGCCGATTCCCAGGTGACAGCGGTCGAGTTCGAAGAATACAAGCAAAACGCAGATCCGAATGACTTGCTGCGATCCAAGAAGCCCGCCACAGAGTCTGCATTCCAGTCGTCCGGTGAGACAAAGCCTGTTCACATTCACCCGACCGACCCCGAAGCAGCTCCGACCCGCATCTCCATGACTCTCGACCCAAAATAGGAAGAAGCGCTCATCCAGTTCCTCCGTGAGAACTGGGACATTTTTGCATGGAAGCCCGCTGACATGCCAGGTGTTCCCAGGGGACTGGCTGAGCATCGCCTAAGAGTCGACTCATCTGCCAAACCAGTCAAAGAGCATCTTCGGCGGTCCGCCGTCCAGAAGAGAAAAGCCATTGGTGAAGAAGTGGCTCGACTGTTGGCGGCAGGATTTATCCGAGAGATATACCACTCCGAGTGGCTCGCTAATGTCGTCATGGTTCCTAAGAAGGACAAGTCGCTACGAATGTGCATTGATTTCAAGCACATCAATCGGGCCTGCCCGAAAGATCATTTTCCTCTCCCTCGCATAGATCAAATTGTTGACTCGACCGCGGGATGTGAGAGGCTATCTTTTTTAGATGCCTACTCCGGGTACCACCAGATCCGTCTGTACGGACCCGACGAGGTAAAAACAGCTTTCATCACTCCATTCGGGTGCTTCTGCTATATCACATTGTGCCGGAGCCACATTTATGCGAATGATTCAAAAGTGTCTACTCACTCAAATCAGTCGGAATGTGGAAGCTTATATGGATGATATTGTTGTCAAGTCACGAAAAGGTTCCGACCTGCTCGCTGACCTCGCCGAAACATTTGCCAACCTCAGAAGGTATGATATCAAGCTCAATCCATCGAAGTGCACATTTGGAGTTCCTGGTGGCAAGTTACTCGGTTTTCTCGTTTCCGAACGGGGAATCGACGCTAACCCAGAGAAGATTGGCACTATTCTCCGAATGAAACGCCCTGTGCGAGTGCACGATGTCCAGAAGCTTACTGGATGCTTGGCCGCATTAAGTCGATTCATCTCACGGCTCGGTGAAAAGGCACTGCCTCTTTACCGACTGATGAAGAAGACAGACAAGTTCGAGTGGACTCCAGAAGCTGATGCAGCGTTTGCCGAGTTAAAAGCTCTGCTCTCCACCCAGCCGGTGCTTGCTGCTCCAATCAGCAAAGAGCCTCTGTTGCTCTATATCGCAGCCACAGGACAAGTCGTCAGTACTGTGCTAACGGTCGAGCGGGAAGAAGAAGGAAAAGCCCTCAAAGTTCAGCGCCCAGTGTATTATTTGTCTGAAGTCTTGACTCCATCCAAGCAGAGATATCCTCATTACCAGAAGCTTGTATATGGAATATACATGACCACAAAGAAGGTTGCTCATTATTTCTCTGATCATTCCATCATAGTCGTCAGCGACGCTCCACTATCAGAGATTTTGCACAACAGGGATGCGACTGGTCGAGTGGCCAAATGGGCGATTGAACTTCTTCCCCTTGATATCAAGTTTGAAGCAAAGAAAGCCATTAAGTCCCAGGCAATAGCAGACTTCCTCGCCGAGTGGATTGAACAACAACAGCCGACTGAAATTCACTCGGAGCATTGGACCATGTTCTTTGATGGCTCTAAGATGTTGAATGGTTCCGGTGCCGGGGTTGTCCTGGTTTCCCCCAGAGGAGATAAGCTCAGATATGTGCTCCAGATTCACTTTGATTCCTCCAACAATGAGGCAGAATATGAGGCCCTCTTATATGGGTTGCGCATGGCCATTTCACTCGGCGTCCGTCGCCTGATGGTCTATGGCGACTCGGATTTAGTGGTCAATCAGGTGATGAAAGAGTGGGACGTGAGAAGCCCAGCCATGACTGGATACTGCAGTGCAGTGAGGAAGCTGGAAAAGAAGTTCGAGGGGTTGGAACTCCACCATATACCCCGACTAAAAAATCAAGCAGCTGATGATCTAGCAAAGATAGGTTCCAAGAGAGAAGCCATTCCGAGTGGTGTGTTCTTGGAGCATATACACACTCCGTCAGTCAAAGAAGATCCTTTCACCGAAGAAACTCCACAGCCCAAGAGTGCCACAGATCCGACTGAAGTTGAAGTCCCAGCGGTGGTCGACTTGATCATGGAGGTTTTGGTGGTCATTCCCGACTGGACGATTCCGTATGTCGCATATATCCTGAGAAAAGAGCTTCCGGAGGATGAGGAAGAGGCTCGATAGATCGTCCGTCGATCTAAGGCCTTTACCGTAATCAAAGGACAATTATACAGAGAAAGCGCGACTGGAGTTGGTCAGAAGTGCATAACACCAGAAGAAGGTCGACTCATCCTCAATGATATTCACTCGGGGACCTGTGGTCATCATGCGTCCTCTCGGACCATCGTGGCCAAAGCATACCGAGCCGGATTTTACTGGCCAAAGGCGAATGAGATGGCAAAAGAGATAGTGGATAAGTGCGAGGGATGTCAATTCTACTCGAATATGTCACACAAGCCTGCGTCAGCTCTGAAGACCATCCCACTCGTCTGGCCTTTCGCAGTATGGGGATTGGACATGGTCGGTCCTTTGAGGACAGGACGAAGTGGCTTCACGCATGTACTGGTGGCAGTCGACAAGTTCACCAAGTGGATCGAGGCTAAACCAATCAAGAGCCTTGACACCGGTACTGCTGTTAGCTTCATCAGGGAACTAATATTCAGATATGGAGTCCCGCACAGCATCATTACGGATAATGGGTCGAACTTTGACTCGGAGGAATTCAGAGATTTCTGCAGCTCCCAAGGCACACGGGTCGACTACGCTTCAGTCGCCCATCCGCAGTTGAATGGACAAGCAGAGCGAGCTAATGGACTGATTCTTAAGGGATTGAAGCCTCGACTGATGCGTGATCTCAAACACGCGGCTGGAGCTTGGGTCGACGAACTTCCCTCAGTACTTTGGGGACTGCAGACCACACCTAATCGGTCGACCGGAAGAACTCCATTCTTCTTGGTCTACGGAGCCGAAGCAGTCTTGCCGAGTGATCTTCTCCACAATGCTCCTCGAGTTGAAATCTACAACGAAGCAGAGGCTGAACAAGCGCGGCAGGACGCAGTCGACCTTTTAGAGGAAGAAAGGGAGATGGCTCTGATCCGGTCAACCATCTACCAACAAGATTTGCGTCGTTTCCACGCCAGAAATGTGAGAGGTCGAGCCTTCCAGGAAGGGGATTTGGTTCTCCGAGTGGATCAGCACAAACCACACAAGCTCGCTCCTTCTTTGGGAAGGCCCCTTCATCGTCACCAAGGTCCTCCACAACGGGGCGTACCGTCTTTACAACGTCGAGCATAATATCGACGAACCGCGAGCTTGGAACGCGGAGCTACTCCGCCCATTCTACACTTAAGTTTTATCACTCGGATGAGTTGCAATCAAGTACTTTTGTAGTTCATGGACCTCAAAATAATAGTGTCATAGTCCCTCCATACTTTCTGTCACTTTTTATTTTTGTCCACAAAAAATTCCCCCTCAGTGGGTGACTTAGCCGCGAATCCGTTTCGCCTAAGTTTGTAAAAATCCTGCCGAGTGGTGAGCCAGCCTCTCACTCGGAGGCTTAGCCGCGAATCCGTTTCGCCTAAGTTTATCAAAATCCTACCGAGTGGTAAGCCAGCCTTCCACTCGGAGGCTTAGCTGCAGTCCAAGGACTCGCCTAAGTTTATCAAAATCCTACCGAGTGAAGAGCAACCCTCCCACTCGGGGGCTTAGCTGCAGTCCAAGCACTCGCCTAAGTTACAAAAATCCTACCGAGTGGAGAGCGACCCTCTCACTCGGAGGCTTAGCTGCAGCCCTGTGCTCGCCTAAGTTATAAAAATCCTACCGAGTGGAGAGCGGCCCTCTCACTCGGAGGCTTAGCTGCAGTCCAAGGACTCGCCTAAGTTATAAAAATCTTACCGAGTGAAGAGCAACCCTCTCACTCGGGGGCTTAGCTGCAGCCCTGTGCTCGCCTAAGTTATAAAAATCCTACCGAGTGGAGAGCGACCCTCTCACTCGGAGGCTTAGCTCCAGTCCAAGGACTCGCCTAAGTTATAAAAATCTTACCGAGTGAAGAGCAACCCTCTCACTCGGGGGCTTAGCTGCAGCCCTGTTCTCGCCTAAGTTATAAAAATCCTACTGAGTGAAGAGCAACCCTCTCACTCGGGGGCTTAGCTGCAGTCCAAGCACTCGCCTAAGTTACGAAAATCCTACCGAGTGAAGAGCAACCCTCTCACTCGGAGGCTTAGCTGCAGTCCAAGCACTCGCCTAAGTTATAAAAATCCTACCGAGTGAGGAGCAACCCTCTCACTCGGAGGCTTAGCTGCAGTCCAAGCACTCGCCTAAGTTATAAAAATCCTACCGAGTGAAGAGCAACCCTCTCACTCGGGGGCTTAGCTGCAGTCCAAGTACTCGCCTAAGTTATCAAAATCCTACCGAGTGGTAAGCCAGACTTTCACTCGAGGGCTTAGCTGCGGCCCAGTGCTCGCCTAAGTGAACTGAAGAATAAGTCGATTGCGATAAAGGCGCCTTGCTTTGAACCTGCAAAAGACATTTCGAGCCAAAAGCAATCGTATTCAAGCACCAAATTCAAGTTTGAATCGATATCTAAAGGAACCGAGAGTGCTCAGGCGTTAAGCCTGTTAAGGTTTATCGGTTACAATTCCACTCGGCATACCGAGGCAAATTTAAAGCGTCGAGCCAGAAGAAGTTTTTTACCCCTCCTGTGGAGGGCTGGAAGGTGCAACGAATTCATCAAGGTCGATCCCGTCAGCGATCCGAGTGGCAGCTGCAAGGAAAGTTTCCATAAAGGACCTGAAGTCGTGTTTCTTGGTGTTGGCCACCCGAAGAGCCGCCAGCTTCTCTTCTCGTGCATCCTTACAGTGGACTCGGGCAAGACACAGAGCAACATCTGCACCACACCGAGCCGAGGACTTCTTCCATTCCTGCACTCGACCAGGGATCGTGTTCAACCGGGCCATCAGCGACTCAAGATCATTCTGAAGTGTCTCCTCAGGCCAGAGCGTCGAGTCGATGCGAGATGTGGCGGCCTTCAGCCTTGCGAGATAGTCCACGACAGCTGCAACACGGGACTCCAGTCGGAGAACATCCATGGCAACTTCGTCGTTCACCGGAGAATTGACGGGGTCGAGGTTTGGCTCCAGCCGGCTAGTTTCTTCTTCAAAGTTTTGACAAAATTCTGCAAGGGTGATCACTAAGTCAAGGGGATGGTCGAATGGAAAAAGCCACAATTAGAAATGTTTGCCAAACATAGAGGTTTACCTTCAAGCATAAGAAACAGCTTCTTGGCAAGGCCACTCAGGAAGGCCTCCAGTTCAGTTTTCTTCTCAGTCAATTTGCTGACTTGGTCGGTCAGGGCAGCTTTATCAGTTTTCAGTCGACTGACCTCCTTGTTAGCAATCCCAAGAGCAGCTTTCAGATTGGTATTGTCTTGTTCGAGCTTGGTGACTGAAGCTAACTTCTCGTCAGCAAGCTTGATCTTCTCAGCTAGCTCAAGGTCTTTCTTCTGTTGGGCCTCCCTTACCTTACCTACAAATTACAGCAAGATCAGATTTTGAAACAAGCAAGGGGAAAAGCAGTCGTCAGGGTCTCACCAAACATACCTTCGGTCTCCTCCTTTGCCTTTGTCAGCTTCTCTTGAACCAGCTTCAAGCTCAGCTCGACTTGAGTATGCTTGTGTTCCAGCTCCGAGTAGCGAGCCACAAGATCACAAGAGTTCTGCGAAGAACCAATCAACTAAAATGTCAAATATAATTCACTTCCGAGTGAAAAAGGGAAAAAACACACGTTTCTAAGACTACAGCCGAATACAAGCATTCGACCGTAGTCTCGGGGACTACACCCAGTGGGTGCACTCAGCGTGCCCCCACTAATCCTGTTGAAGACAAAGTCGACCAGTAGACCTCAAAAAAAAGTGCGAGATGCATTCTCTAAGACTGTGATCAACTGCAAGCAGTCGACCACAGTCTCGGGGACTACACCCAGTGGGTGCACTCAGCGTGCCCCCACCGGTTTGTGAAATCCAGTCGACATAGTCGACTGACAGAAAGACTGAAATTATAAAGCCTAAGGCCGACTGCCAGCAGTCGACCTTAGCCTTGGGGACTACACCCAGCGGGTGCACTCGGCGTGCCCCCGCTAATACGGAGTTCAATCGACAACACCCAGTGGGTGACTACTATAAATTCCGGAAAGGAAAAGTTTTTGGCAGCATATCCAACAGAAGAAATGGTGGTCGACTGACCTGAACATTGCTTTGGAGGGCAGAACTGGCGTCATAAGCTGCCTGGCTCGCGTCCCGGATGGTCTTCAGCTCCTCCATCATGAGTCCCGCCTGGCGTATCGCCTCCTTCGCTGCGCCAGCTTGGTCCTCTGGGACGTGGTGCGTCGTGAAGAGGGAGGGCTGCTGAGCACTCGTCAGTGGATTTGCGAAGGACACCGTGTGTCGAGTGGTGTTCTCTTCCTCCACAGTCAGAATCTCAGGCGCCGTCACATCCTGAGGCACCTTACTGGCGGACGCTTTCCGACTCCTCCTGCGCTTCAGTGGCTCTTCATCCTCATCATCATCAGGAAGATTGATAACAGTATTGGGTGGAGCTGCGGAGAAGAATCAGGATCAGAGATCGCGAGTCAGTCGACTAAGAACGGCGTTAAGAATACAGTACCTGGGTTCGAAGTTGCTGCGTCCTCCATCTCGTGGTCATCAGCCCGGGCCGAGGTTTCAGAAGTAGCAGCACTACAACTCCAAAGGATCAGTCGACCAACTTCAGCGTCGACCAGAGACAAAGTTCACACAAAATGAGAAGATTCAAACAACACGATTACCCTGATATGGTAGGGATGGACACCTTCATCTTCGGCAGGAGCTTGAGCGGCTTCGACGAGGCTGCCCTGGGCTGCTTCGGCGCCTTTTCAGTCGGCACCGGAGAGATGGTCCGAGGGCGCTTGGTCGACTGAGTGGTGGTCGCAACCCCCTTACCACGTTCGGTTGAAGGGTTGTGGACAAGCTTCGACCGCCTTTCCGAGCGCGGTGGTACGACTTCCTCCTCCTCTTCCTCCTCGTCTTCAACGTCATCGTCATCGCCGTCGTCATCATCATCGTCATCGTCATCCCCTGCAACGTCCGAGTCCCACTCCTCCTCTTCCTGGCTCTCACCCCCGCTCGCCTCACCCTCCTCAGTCGGAGTTTGTGCCCCATTGGGCATCGAGTACAGCTCGGTGAGAGCCTAGCAGATATCAAGACGAGGATCAGTCGACCAGTTGGCAGGATAAACAGAAATGAATGCGACAAGAACGCAGTGGAGGGCAGAGCAAATGTACCTTGTTTGGATCGCTGTTGTGGTTGAGTGGAGGAATCCTTCTGGCTCCGCGTGGGTTGTCCTTGTTTCCAGTAACGGCTACCATCCATCTTTCCAGAGTGACATCGTCGACTGCTTCCGGATGGACTCGAGTCTCGTCTTCGGTCCCACAGTACAACCACATGCAGTGGCTCCGGAACTGAAGAGGCTGGATGCGACGCCTGAGGAAGACCTCCAAGAGGTCCATGCCCGTCACTCCCTCCCGAACCAACTGCACCACGCGCTCCATCAACATCTTCACATCAGCTTTCTTCTCCGGAATCAACTTCAGGGAGGAGGGCTTGTTCACTCGGTCCATGGTAAACTGTGGGAGTCCACTCGACTGCCCCGGCGTCGACTGGTCCCGGCAGTAGAACCAAGTCGACTGCCAGCCTCTGACCGACTCGGGAAAGGTCATGGGCGGGAAGGTGCTCTTATTCCTCACCTGGATCCCCAGACCCCCACACATTTGGACGACTCGGGTTCTCTCATCACCTGGGCTCGCCTTCTTCACGGTCTGAGAGCGACACGTGAATATATGTTTGAACAAACCCCAGTGCGGTCGACAGCCCAAGAAACCCTCACACATGGACACGAACGCAGCAAGATAGGCAATGGAGTTTGGGGTAAAGTGGTGGAGCTGCGCTCCGAAGAAATTCAAGAAGCCACGGAAGAAAACACTCGGCGGCAAGGAAAACCCACGATCGACATGGGTGGCCAAAAGCACACACTCACCCTCTTCTGGCTGAGGCTGCCACTCCTTCCCCGGAAGCCTCGCAGCTCCGTGAGGGATCAAGCCCTCGTTGGCCATGTCGAGGAGGTCATTCTCTGTGATGGTCGACTGGATCCAGTCTCCTTGGACCCAGCCCTTCGGCAGGCGGGATCTGGACGAGGACCCTCCGCGGCTGGTGGATCTCCCCTTCGCCTTCTCCGACGCCGACGCCTTCTTTGCACGCTCCAGCGCCGCCGTCTTCTCCTTGGCCATGGTCGCCGGCGAGATGCGCGAAGGGAAGTGGTGCGGGGGCGAGAGCGAGCACGCTGGGCGGAGAAGAAGGAAGCAGAGAGAGGGAGAGAATGCTGAGGCGCATCACAGAAATCCTCGCTGGGCACATTTATAAGGCCCCTTCCGAGTGGATGACAGGTGGGCCCGTCGATCTAATCATATCTGGGAGCAGTTATGCAGACGGGATACGTGGCGAAAAAGGCGGCGCGGAGATCGAGGCGTCTATGCCCCGTCCCATCCGAACGCCGCGGTCCGCCCCGCTTCGTGCGCGTCCCCAAATTTCGCATCCCGCGGAATCCGCGAACAGCAAATCAGTCTGTCAGACGCGGTGTTTCCGGCGATCCGTCGCTCGGAAATCGTCGAAGCCCGAAAGATCACTCGACGCAAAAATAGAATGGATCGAGTCGACTGATGGCAAGTTGCTCTCTGTCGACGAAGAGATTCTTTGGTCCAGGACAACACATGACCAGAGCGCAAAGGTTAATCAGAAACAACATCAACTCCTTCCTCACTCGAAGCCTCAATCCATTCGGGGGCTAATGATGGGGTTATGTACCTAGGGTAGGGTCATGGACCTGATCCAAGTACCTTACCCAAGGACACCCTTAGAAGAAGTCACCTTCCAGTCGACCAACGAGGGACACACTCGACTGACTTGAAGGACTCGACCACGAAGACTCACTCGACCACCGGAAAGTCAAGAGGCACTCTGCACTGCAACGGCCTGTAATCAAGTAGACTTTATGATAGTAAAGGCACTTTATGTGGGGCGTTACCAGTAACACCCCAGACTTAACTCACCTTAAACCCTCTCCTACGTGGGCTGGCTGGGGTCCTGGCGCACTCTATATAAGCCACCCCCCTCCACAGGCAGAAGGGTTCGGCACCTTGTAATTCATATACTCATAATCCACTCGACCGCCTCCGGGCTCCGAGACGTAGGGCTGTTACTTCCTCCGAGAAGGGCCTGAACTCGTACATCCTTTGTGTTTACAACCTCTTCATAGCTAGGACATTGCCTCTCCATACCTACCCCCCACTCTACTGTCAGGCTTAGAACCACGACAGCGACGTCACCCGCCTCTTGGAATTACAATCAGTCAACAAATCATAGACCAAATGAGTATGATAACAATTTCGGCTGCCGGGGCTAGTCCCGCCTCCCGAGCCAGAAAATCCATGCACTCTACGTGATGAAGTTCCGAGCGAACTAGTACCGCTTGAGGAAATACCGAGTGCGTCAACACTTGGTGCATATCCCTTTTTTTATTGGTGCTAAAGGCCACAATTTGTCTTCTTCTGAATAGATCAATCCGGGTATCACAAAGCTTTCCCGTAAACTTGCTCATCAACACCTTTTCCACAGTGGTGGACCTTTCAGCCCGGCATGTTCTCTCTGCAAGCAATCAAACGGTGCCCTGAGTGCGGCGATCACTCGAAATCCTTCCATCTAAGAGCCAGTCGGTTTCCACTCTGAGATCCTGACAGACTCGAGGCTATTGACGAGGGAATAGATACAGGGTATCCCCATGATGACATACAACCTAGCCAGTGGCGGAGCTAGCTCCCGGCGACCCGGGGCAGCTGCCCGGGCTGCTCCGGCCATTCTTCACTAAAAAATACAAAGAAACCATGATTAGCATTACTAATTAATTACTTGGGCAAATGCTGGGTAACATCGTTATGTAAAGACTTTGCCCCGGCTCCTTCAGCTGGCTGGCTCCGCCACTGAACCTAGCTAAAGGCTCAGACCCATGAAGTTCACAATCCATGGGTTGGCTTAGTAGGGGTTCATTTTGTTGATGATAAAGAGCCCCAAAACGGCATCACCTCAGGTAGTCGGGTGAAGGTCTTGAGTTGGTCACCCACAGGAGGAACGACAGTTAGTCTACCACGATTAGCTAGATGAGGCAACACCCACGGTCTCCATGAAGCATTAAATACAACCATTACCAATTGGTGCATATCTAGATAAATGCGTCCACTATTAAAATTTGCAGTGTGTAATGAGAAGACCGTTTCAGAAAATCTCGTTTGAGAATAAATACGACCACTATTAAAATTTGCAGTGTGTAATGGGAAGACCGGTTTCAGAAAATCTCGTTTGAGAATAAATACGACCACTATTAAAATTTGCAGTGTGCAATGGGAAGACCGGTTTCAGAAAATCTCGTTCGAGAATAAATACGACCACTATTAAAATTTGCAGTGTGTAATGGGAAGACCGGTTTCAGAACACACACACACGCGTACTAGTTGGATTGTTGCAAAAGCAAGTATGTCAATCAACTTAATTACAACAAGAAATTATTTAGTGCACAACTCACAAAGCAGTAGCACGGAACTTAAATAAAACATTCAACGTCACAAGGCAAGGGGAATACTAGATGGAGTAAATGGAGGCATTCCTAACATGCATCGCGAAGTTTGCACGTGGAGGCTACAATTTTTTTTTTACTGAACTTAGAAACACTTTGAAAATTAAGTTGGCAAAAATGTGGATTCGACGCTACTATCACGAGCAGCTACAGCAACTGCGTTACCACCATGCTAAGAGGTGTATTCCGCTTTCTGTGGGATAGGAACGCTATTTGAGAGCAATAAGACGTTTAAATTCAAATAAATTCAAAAGAATTGGTTGAAACTTAATTTTTTTCTGAAGAGTAACTGAAAGATCGGTTTATGAAATCTCGTTCGAGAATAAAAACCCTCGCAAAACACACACACGCACACACATTAGTGCAATACTGAAATACTATACCTCCGTCCTGGTTTGTTGGCCCCCCTCGCATTTTGTGTTATTGCTAGTAGGATTATTGCAAAAGCAAGTGTGGCAATCAACTTAATCACAACAAGAAATTATTCAATGCACCAGTAGCACAAAGGAGTACATCGAAATAGCTCCACACACGACCTTTTATGCACGGCAGATGGACGATACTAGGATCTGATGTTGCTTAGGTATGGATGGATTTAATCTAACGATTATCAGCCAGTGTCGTCCATGCATCTACCGCAAAATCATCGGCTGCGTTGCACTACTCCAAAACATTCAGGGTCACAAGGCAAGGGGAATACTAGAAGGAGTAAATGGAGACCCTGGGCATTACTAACATGCACCGCGAAGTTTCCACGTGGGGACTACAATATTTTCTAACTCAACTTAAAAACACTTTGAAAAGTCACATGACAAAAATGGGGATTCCACGCTGCTATCTCTAGCAGCTACAGCAAGCGCCTTACCACCATGCTAAGAGGTGTATTCGTTTTCTGAGGCATATGAACGCTATTTGACATCAGTTTTTTCAAAAAAGGAAATATATTAATATCAAGAAGATACCAATTACATCCAGCCTCTGCACCAACGAGATGCGTAAAAACATCAGGATGCACTACACGACCAAAAGAGAAAAAAAGGATCCTGCCACGATGATCAATCACCTGTAGCAGCAGCACTCTAATCACCACCAAAGACAACACTCAGACTATAAAAGAAGGTTCTCTGAAAGCAACGTCTCACGGAAGGACACAATGCACAAGCGTTGTCGTTGCCCGATCAAAGATCGTAGATTTTTGCCCAGGAGAAAGACCGTCTTCCCAGAACAATGCATTCAACAAGACCACTGTCAGGCACACCTAGAAAAAGCCAGACCTTGGGTTTTCATCCTGGAAATCACGACTCGGTACTCAAAGGAGCACCATCAACAAAGAAGTCCTCCAATGCTGCCGCCCACACTTGCGAAGGCTACTACTACAAGTCAGCTACCACCAGGCTCACAAGAACTCGTGCCCGCTTTGGACGGGAACATACCCCGCAAGCCAAGTCTAAATAGTTATCTGTGAAGCAAAGTCTTCATCACATCCAAGCCCCCACCGTCGCCACTTGCAGGTCCTCCAATCAAGTTTGACATTAGTTAGTCGTTAAATTCAAATTAATTCAAAACATTTGGTCGAAATTTAAAATTTTCAGCGAGTAATGGAAATATCGGTTTCTGGAAATCTCATTCGAGAATAAATACCCTCGCAAAACACACACACACGCACACACATTAGCTCAGTACTAAAATAGCTAGTAGTACTACTAGTGGGATTATTGCAAAAGCAAGTATGGCAATCAACTTAGGGAGTGACTACGTGCAAGGTGACTGTTTTTAATTTTTGGGTCAGTTGACCAAAAATGCTACACCTACGAAAAATACTATGTAATCTTACGTAAAAATGTTATCTCCTTCCCTAATCCTAACCAATCCCCCTCTGATTTTCAGGGTGTGGAAGTGTGCTATCCAACTAAACAAAGCCACGTCACCCTTTACGTAACTCTTCGTTAAAAACTTTCGTAAGTGTAGCAAAGCTCGTCAGTTGACTGACCATAGTTTTTGCTCAGTCGATTTGCATGCAGCGGCAGCAGTCCCCGTAACGTCTGCACAAGTGCATGTGTGTTCTCGTTAATTACCATCAAGCTGGACCATGGGCTGCCCCCGTCAAGTGCTACTGCAAAGTCAGATATTTTTCTCTCTTGTACGTTGGTACAGAGTACAGACTGCTCTAGTATAGTGTTGAAAGCGTTTACAGGTGACCGAAGAATAGCACTCTCACACATATGTGCAATCTCTCACACATCTATATTTATTTTTATATGCATGCATACAATACATACACATGTACACATGTATATATCATTTTGAAGGGAGAGAAAGCGGGGGGGGGGGGGGGGGTACTTAAACCCATATACTAACCATCTCACTAGAAAACTTATTATTATTATTTTTTGATAAATTACACAGGCCATACGGAATGTTCTTATAGAAGCCACACAACTTTGGACCGAAATGAGGATTGCACAAACATTCTTCATCTTTAAGCGGCTATTGAAAAATAAATGAAGTCACCCAAAATTTGAACTGTTAAATTAAAAATCTAACACCTGTGTTGGTTTCACCTTAAAGAGTAAGCGGTAAAAAATAAGAGTAAATATGAATAAAATAATAAATTTTATAAAAAATGAAATAGTGCAATTGGTATTAACCTTAAAGAACAAAGAAAATGAAAAAATGAAAACAAATAATGAAAAAATTTGCACACAATTTACACAGAAATTGCGTATTCTAAAATATGCAAGAATATGCGTATAATAAAGGAATTTTCACAAAAAAAAGTTTCCTAGGAAGAAATAATTTTTTTTGAGATAAATGCCCTTGGGTGCACTTTATTAAAATCAACCGATGGTTACATCAAAAATAATGTTTGGGACAATAAATTATTAGCATGGTATTACCCTTAACAAAGAAACAAAACAAAATAAAACCGAAACAAATTCAAAATAATAAAGTTTTCTATGAAAGAATGAATTACTGTCTTTTGTATTACCCTTTAATAAGAAAGAATATGAAATAGATACTAAAATGAACTCAAAGTAGTGAAATTTTCAAAGAAAGAATGAATTTGTGACATTGGTATTATGATTTAAGAAATAAAAAAACAAAAAAACAAATCTAAATCAGACAATTACAAAATTTACACACAAAAAATACGCATTATAAAAATACAAAATAATAAGCATATGAAAGTGCTTTTTTGCAAAAAAATATAGTTTCCTATGTACGGTTGAATTAATGACATTCGTATTACCTTTAAAGAAGAAAGAAAGTGAAATAAATACTAAAACAAAACCAAAATAATGAAATTTTCGAAGGAAGAATGAATTGGTGGGCGTTGATATTACCATTTAAGAAGAATGAAAATGAGGAAAAAAAAATCTAAATCAAACAATGACAAATTTTGCAGATGATATACATAAAAGTTGTGATTTGAAAATATATGCAAGAATGAACATATAAAAGTGGATTTTTATACAAAAAGAAGTTTCATTAGTACGCATGAATTAGTGGTACTGGTACTACCGTTAAGGGAATTGAAGTATTCTAATAAAGAATGAATTAGTTGGTATTAACCTTTGTGAAGAAACAAAATGACAAAAAGAAATTGCATACGGGTTTGCATTGAAATTGCACTTTTTCTAATATGAAACAATAGTCATATAATAATTTGATTTTGACACATATTGTATAGTTTTTATGTGTATACATTTACACTCATCAAACACCCTAAAATAGCCGCAAAAGGAAAAAAAAACTAAAAACCAACTAATGAAGGAAAACTGAAAACAAAAGCAAAAACGCACATGTAAATAAAAGAGCGAAAGGGGAAGGCTGGGTCGCACATGTAATGGGTTCAGCCCACTAAGGAATCGACTGACCCAAAATATATGGCCCAGAAAAAAATATGAGCACGAATTTGAAGTAGAATTCAACAGTCGAAAAATTGACTGACCCAAAAGTAATTTTCAGGCGACTTGCGTATAGCGAAAGTGATCAACTTAATTACAACAAAATTTTACTTATTCAGTGCACAAGTGGCAGAAAGCAGTAGCACAGAACTTAAATAAAACATTCAGTGTCACAAGGCAAGGGAGTAAATGGAGGCATCAATAACATACACCTCGAAATTTGCACGTCGGGGAGGCACAGGGTGCGCTAGTAAAATTTGCAGCTAGAGTTGCCACCATTAAAATTTGCGGGCAGGGTGACCTGTGTGATGGCCGGGCACCTCGTGACGCTCAGGTTGAGTGGACCTGTGCAGCGCCCAAGGGCTGACAAGGAGGACAGCCGTGGGCAGTCCGCGATGATTACGTCCCTGAGCAGTGGGAACGCCATTTTCGGCATATCATCCCACGCCACTAGCTCCTCCATGTCGTCCAGCACGATCTTGTTCAGCATTGGGAACTCGCCGCCGCCGCAGAAGCCACTGTCGATCCTCACGACGGTGGTGAGCTCCTTGATAACCAGAAG
This sequence comes from Triticum aestivum, assembly GCF_018294505.1. Lineage (NCBI taxonomy): Eukaryota > Viridiplantae > Streptophyta > Magnoliopsida > Poales > Poaceae > Triticum > Triticum aestivum. The sequence goes on along the minus strand of NC_057798.1, from coordinate 25,244,995 downwards.
CTCCAGACAGGGGAGCCGGCCCACGGCCGGAAGATCCTTGAGCTTCCTACAGTTCTTGAGGTACAGGCGCGTAAGCTTCTGCATCTTCTCCGGTTCACTCAGCCAGGTAGGCGACTTCTCCCCAGGGTACCTGGTGATATGTAGGTGATGGAGATGGCTGTGAGGCTTGAGGCCTTCCAGGACGGCCACCGCGGGGTTGCATCCAGCGGCAGGTTCTTCTTCAAGTTGTCGCAAACTCGGAGCCCCCCACTCAAGCTTTAGAACCTTTACAGAAGATTTGTTTCCTAGTAGAGCCTGCTCGGCTTCTTCCTTGCTCCCGACACCGTCGAGGCCTATTATTCTCAGCGTCCCTCGTAGGGAGTTCATGTTGGCCAGCTCCAACACGCTATGCCCTTCTTTCTCCAAACCCCTCTTGACCTCGAACACGATCGATTCTCGAAGTTTAACCAACATTCCTATTCCGCTTATGTTGGTGATACACTGTCTTTTTCTGTCTCTGTTCTTCTCTTCGTCGCCCTGGCCCACACTCAGTGTCTGGAGAAACAGTAGCCTGGTGACTTGGTCACCGAGATTGTTGCTGATGGTGATAGGAAGACCAAGGTACCTCACATGTTTCAGCTTGCCAATACTTGCTGGAAGTTCAGGTATTGCTGTCCCCGTGAGATCCAGTACTCTCACACCTTTGAATTGTTGGAGCATATCTTTGTCAGTGTCACTGATCAAGTCATTACCATCATTTAGGACTAGCAAGGTCCGCAGATTGCTGAGTCCTATGGAGTACTCCTCGAGCTTATCAAGACGGCTGCTGGTAACCGACAAGTGGCGAACCGTTGTAGGGATGCTTGTCCTGGCTGCGCCTGTGCTATGGCTAGTACTGTCGCCAGAGATGCTCATGCAGTTGTTGGCAGAGGCCACGCGTATCATCCAATGGATCTGCTCGTGGATCACATAAGTCGGTTCTTTGCGTCCTGGCTCACATACTTCTCTGAACAATGACCGATCCACAAGGCTGTCGAAGTAGGCCCTGGCGACATCTTCCATGCTCGGACCCTGCCGAGGGTCCTCCACGAAACCATGTGCTATCCACATGTTCATCAATTTCTTAGGCTCGAAACTCCAACCGTATGGGAATATGCTGCAGAACTCGAAGCAGCGCTGCAGGTGCGGCGGCAGATGGCGATACGTGAACAGATGGCCCTCCAATACGCTGCCCAGATGATGTTCAATGTTGTGTAAGATGTCGCACCTCTTGTCACTTGTGGTTTGTTTCCTGAGCGCCTCACCGATCTCTACGGCTGCCAACGGCGATCCCTTCAGCTTGGGCACTTGATTGTTTAGCAGCTTCTGTATCCTGGTACTACCACTAGTACCATCAATCACAGCGTGGTTGAGCAGATCTGTGACCTCTTTGGGTTTGATCCCATCTAGAGTGATGCTTGCATCAGCTTTGAACGTGTCCGAACAGATCTTGGCCCGAGTCGTCATCACGATTCTGCTTCCATTTTCGGCGAAGCGCTTAAAGGAGTCCAACGCTAAAGATGCCTGCTTCCTCTTCTGCTCGCTGGTCGCCGATTCATGGTTCCATACGTCGTCCAGTACCAGAAGGCACCTCTTGGACGCCAAGAGCTTCTCGAGTTCCCTCTGGAGGCATGCGACGTTCATCTCGCCGACCGGTTTTTCACCGGCACCAGACTTCCAGATCTCTTTCAGGAGGTCTAATTCGGTGTTTTTGCCATATGCGTGCACCCATATGCCAAGATCAAATTTGTGTTTAGCTGCCCGAAACACCTGGCGAGCAAGCTCGGTCTTCCCCATCCCGGCATGGCCGACGATGGCAATTACCTGCTTCACCTTGCTGTCCACTTTGTTACCATCCGGCTGCTTCTGCAACATGGAGACCAGGTGAGCATACTCCTCCTGGTACCCGAAGAAGCTCTCCTGGTCCCTCACCGGGATCGGGCCCGTTTCTTCTCTTGTCAAGAAGGGGGGGCTCTGCACTTGATGGAGTTCCCTCGTCCTCTCACGAGTCTTCTCTAGACTGTCGAGCACTTTCTTGAGCTGAATCGCTAGCCAACCTTTGTTGGATTGCGTGCCGTGCCGCTTCTTCTTCTTCTTTGTCTTTTTTTTCCTCTTCTTGATCACGGCTGCTGCCTTGATCTCCAGCTCGAACAGGTCGAGAACCTCCTCGGCGTCGTGGATGTCATCCTTGAGCCGCCACAGGAGGTCGAGCTTGACTTGGTCGTCGATAAAGGCCGTGCTGGATGGGTTGAGGGAGCATCTGATGCCCTCCAGATCCTGCGCAAGTTTCCGCAGCAAATCCTTGTTGCCCTGAGAGAGTTTGTAGTTGGTGACTTTGCCGTCTGCCCAGTCCCGTGCGACCTCCATGAGCTTGGTGATATGAGGCGATAGGAAGAACCCCATCACTGTAACTCCAATAGCTACTTCTGCCACTACCACCATGGCCGGGCACGGCTGCAGCTAGCTGTCACCGCACCTGCCAATCATCGTGTAACTATAAATTAATGATGGGAAACGACGAGATCTAAGAGCAATGGAGGATGAACTGCCTGTATGTAGCTGACAGGAGGATGAAAGGAATGAGTGAAGAATGATACTACTCCCTCATTTCGTAAATATAAGTCTTTCTAGAGATTTCAATATGTAGGATGAACTGCCTGTATGTAGCTAACAGGAGGGAGTACAAGTTAATTTAACGCAAATTGTACGACCTTAGTAGCAGTACCTGTGAATTCGCAAGACCCGAAGTAATGTTAGCAATGGATGATGATCTGGCATATACTCAAAGACCTATCCCCCGACGACCGATGGAAAGATGTTCGTCTCTTCGGGCTCATACGACCGAGATCTGCTCATCCTACCGAATGAAGCGGGGTGGGGCAGGGGACGAGGGAGACGGAGACGGGACAAAGAGGATACAAAGAGGGTGTGAGTACTGAGAATCGGATGGAAGGAGGAAGGTGATCATGCATGCATGAAGACTAGTCAAAGTCGTCCAAGTCAACCGCGCGTTAGACAGATCATTAGGTTATTTTATATTATATATGTAGAGAGACAATGAAGTGGTGACTAGAGACAAAAAAAAGACTAGAGACGTGCCAGCGGTTGGTGGTCCATAAGAGACAAAGATGAAGGTGCAGGCTGGCCGATCGATGCCACTGGCTGTGTCTAAAAATAAATGACTCAAGTTTATATTAACTTTGTATCCCTATTATTATAGTACATCAATTTTCAAAATTGGATTGTCCACCCACAGCAATGCAGAAACGTTTGTTAGCCATTGATTTCTTCCACGGGCTGAATCTCTGCCATTTATCAATGTTGAGCCTAACTTATCCAACGGTCATGGTTTGTGGGATTCGCTTCCCCACGGCGCGCGCCAAAACAAGGTCGGGGATCTTTCTAGAGTTAACCACACCTGACATCTGAGTGGACACTTGCTTGAGAGCTTCACGTGAGGAGATAGCTTTATACTGTGAACTGGCAAGGTGTACCCAGTATAGACTGGAAGCATCTAAACAAGGGTAGCGGCATATATTACTACAGTAGCAATATGCTCTTCACATTACTGTTGAATGCATGCATGTATACTGGCCAAACCTCGGGCCGGGCCTAGCCAAGCCCGACACAAAAAACTCAGGCCTGGGCCCGGCCCGGCCCGGCCATCGGCCCTGTGTTTCTGGGCCCGAGCCCGGCCCGAGCACGTAAAAGCCCGTCGGGCTTCGGGCTGGCCCGGCCCGACCTTCAGAAAATGGCAAAAACGACGGGCCCGGGCCTGGTCTGGCCTGGCCTTCGGGCTCAAAAACTAGGCCCGAGCCCGGCCCGGGGGCAGCGTCGGGCCGGGACAGGTCGGGCTTTTCCGGGCCGGGTTGGGCCGGGCTTCCCATGGCCAGGACTACATGCATGGAAGCATTCTTATTTTCCTCAAAAGAATTAGTGCACTGTAAAAAGTGTATGCATGGCAATATTGTTGTTCGTTGAGAGAAATATTCAAACAACCAGTAGAAAATTTACCTACAAAAAGATAGTAGAACAGAACATTAAGATTTAGATTTTACTTTATTTGTCTTAACGGGCGATAAGTTATTTAAAACATTGTGCGGTCCAGAACACACAAATCACGTAGAGTTTTTAAGAAAACAGTGACTTAAAGGTTTGGGGAGGTGGAAACTATAATATCAAACTAATTTTATCAACATTTCAAGTTTGATTTTTAAAAACTAGAAGATTTCCTAAACACGTCAATAACAATTCGTTTGGAATAGAAGTATATGATTTTTCTAATGCATTCTTCATATAGGAATTCATTGTGCTCCCATGGTTTGATACGAATAGTAGAAAAATTTCCACAAGTTCCCACTAGAGATGTTTCGCAAAAAGAAAATAAAAAAGTTCCCACTAGAAAGTCAAATGTATTTTTGAAAATTACATAATAATTTTATTATAACATAGGATATTTACTTTTAATTTAAATGATTTAGTACTGTAATCACACTCACACATCAAAATCTAACGTGCAAAGCACGTACAAATTACTAGTTAAAATTAGTATAAACTTAAGTCACTTATTTTGGGACGAAGGGAGTATCAACTAATAGTCGATCTATTTATGGAATTGTTGTTTCACATCTAGATGCAATATATTACCTCACATCTAAGTCTCTCACCATTGAATTGTTTTGTATTTACAATTCGTCCAAACTATTGATCTGCTCCATACCGTTGTGTCCTTTCATTTTTTTGCTTGCCTGCGTCGGCCTTGTAGGCCTGTGTTTTCACGTGGCTGTCTCGGAGCATCTCTAGCAGACCCTGTATAATGACGACTCGTAAAATGCGTTTACAGTTCACATAAAAACGGATTTGCGGGCCGACGTGGGCTGCGGCCGAGCAGACCCCGGGTAGTCGACCCGTAAAAGAGCATATGAGTCGGCTACGTGGGGTCTGCTCGGCCGCAGCCCGCATCGGCCCGCAAATCCGTACACCCCCAAAGTGAATTTAACAGCAATTCTGACAATTCAGTTCAAATTTGAAGATTAAAACTTAGTCCGGGCGCAAATAAAAGCATAATTCATATGACAAACGCAAAAGGACTTCATGCAAAAGCGACGACCACGTCCATCATCATCTTGGTCGCTTTTCACCCGTCGTCATGATCTTCACTCCGCATCACCTCCATCGATGCCATCGCTGCCCCCGAATCCATCGCCGGCACTTGTTCCAACTCCGGCATCGAAAGCATCGTCGGGTGCACTGAATGCATCAGCAACACTAGTCCCAAATCCTGATGAGAAAACATCATCGGCACCGTAACACGCACCGGCAGTAGCTAGCATCCTCCACTTCAAGATGTCTCTCCTTTCCATATCATGTCATTCTTTGGTGATGTCGTCCATGTCATCATGGTTTAATGTCATGATCCTGTTTTTTCGGCAAGAAGCTTGGACATGGCTTTGTTTTCAGTGGCACGTGCTCTTCTCCCCTCAATGGCCACCTTGCGCAACCCCTCGTCCTTGAGCAATTGCCACTTCTATTGCTTCTCTCATGCCTTCTTCTCGGCCAACTCTTTCTTTGTCTCCAATGTCTTTGCTAACATCAACTCATTTGATTGCACCATGGCATCTGTGTTGTCCCGCAAGCCCGATGCTTCATGTTCCCTCTTGATCTTCTCCTTTGTCTTCTTGTCACCATCGGGCTTGTTCAAGTTTCATGGGCCATCATCATCTTCATCTTCAATCATGTTCTTAAGTGAACCTCTTTTCGGTGGGGATTCTCTATCAATCAACTTCCACTTGTCACACCATTTGAGCAAGTCCCAACAATGCTCTGGTTTAATTCTTTTGCCTTTGGAAGCATCCATGTCTTTGTATCTTTGTTGGGGAATTTTCTCCTACACAATTAGAACAATGTCAAATGATGCAATCACTTCAAATGGTACAAATGATTTGCACAACATGGGCCGTGAAAACGAACTCACATAGTCAGATTCCACGATTCCACTTGGAGGTGCATGCTACCTCTTGAGCTTGCATTGGTTTTCCATTGAAGAGGAAAGGGTAATGCAGCAAAGTAGCGCCTGTATTTTCCTCAGTTTTGAGAACCAAGGTATCAATCCAGTAGGAGACAACGCACAAGTCACCGAATACCTGCACAAACAATCAACAACTTGCACCCAACGTGATAAAGGGGTTGTCAATCCCTTCACGGTCACTTGCAAAAGTGAGATATGATAGAGATAGATAAACGGTAAAGAAAATATTTTTGGTATTTTTGGTTTATAGATCGGAAAGTAAAAGATTGCAAAATAGTAGATCGGAAACTAGTAAGATGTAAACGAGATTAAATAATATGGAAAAGAGATTCAATATAATGGAAAAGAGACCCGGGAACCATAGGTTTCACTAGTGGCTTCTCCCAAGATAGCAAATATTATGGTGGGTGAACAAATTACTGCCGAGCAATTGATAGAAAAGCACATAGTTATGATGATATCTAAGGCAATGATCATGAACATAGGCATCACCGCCGTGCTCTAAAAAGATATAAGTGAAGCACTAGAGCAATATTGCCTAGCTCAAAAAAATATAATCGAAGCACATAGAGTATTCTAATAAATCACGATTCATGAATGTCTCTCCCAAAAGGTGTGTACGACAAGGATGACTATGGTAAACTAAAAAGCAAAGACTCAAATCATACAAGACGCTCCAAGCAAAACACACATCATGTGGTGAATAAAAATATAGCCTCAAGTAAAGTTACCGACAGAAGAAGACGGAAGAGGGGATGCCTTCCGGGGCATCCCCAAGCTTAGCCTTTTGGTTGTCCTTGAATATTACCTTTGTGTGACTTGGGAATCCCCAAGCTTAGGCTCTTGCCACTCCTTATTCCATAGTCCATCAAATCCTTACCCAAAACTTGAAAACTTCACAACACAAAACTCGACAGAAAATCTCATGAGCTCCGTTAGTATAAGAAAATAAATCACCAATTCAAGGTACTGTTGCAAACTCATTCTTTATTTACATTGGTGTAATATCTACTGTATTCCAACTTCTCCATGGTTCATACCCCCCGATACTACTCATAGATTCATCAAAATAGGCAAACAAGACGCGAAAAACAGAATCTGTCAAAAACAGAAAAGTCTGTAGTAATCTGTAACTCTCAATTACTTATGTAACTCCAAAAATTCTGAAATAAATTGGTAGACATGAGGAATTTGTCTATTAATCTTCTGCAAAAATAATCAACTCAAAAGCACTCTTCTGTTAAAAGTTACAAATAAACTCGTGAGCGCAAAAGTTTCTGTTTTTTCAGCAAGATCAAATCAACTTTTACCCAAGTCTTCCCGAAGGTTCCACTTGGCACAAACACTATTAAAAAATAAAACCACATCTAACCATAGGCTAGATGAATTATTTACTACTAAACAGGAACAAAAATAAAATTGGGTTGACTCCCAACAAGCGCTATCGTTTAACGCCCCTTGCTAGGCATAAAAACAAGAATAGATCTAGGTATTGCCATAATAATGATAGGGAAAATCTCGAAAACTCATCTCATACTACCTACGTTCCGCAGCAAGTTTCCTTTGTGGCAAGCAAAAGTAATCAAAAGGGCTAAATTTAATGGGACAGAAATCCCCAAGATCAAGCTCGGGAGGAATTGTTTCCTCCTTCGGCCCTTCATATTGTACAACCAACTCATCATTATAGGTGTTCTTTTGGCAAAAAAGTCATGAGCCTTTGTTCAAGAGAGAAACCCAATCCGTTGTTCTGAATAGCAATATTATCATTAAGTTCAGAAATCCTATCAACTAGAACATCAGTAGGGACCCTCTTTCTTAGATTTTCATTATAAGCAACATGATCTAAGGATCGTAAACGCATAATGTCTTCTTGGTTAAAGAGAATTGCTTCTATGGGAGGACGACCAGCGTCTGCCCTATAATGCGTAAAAATTTCATTAGCCTCTTATATTATAAATCTAAACTCATGTGCTAGAAAGATGGTAGCCGCGCCCTTAACAGAAGAATGCTCGATATTAGAAAACTCAAGAAAAATCCTTTGTATGCAAGGATGCATGTGAATAAATTGTCTTTCAAGTTCAACTACGAGCAAAGATATAGCGTCCGCAAGACTACTAGTTTTGATGTAGAATAGACCCACCCATAGTGGGTAAAGAACCAGCACAAGTAAAGAAATCTTGAATAACCCCTTTTCCTATAATATTACCACTACTAATGCGAAACTTTCTAGTGTGTAGAATAGTAGGTTCATGAGGATTCGTATTATCAGAAGCATCAAAGTTCCCCCCATCGTTACTACTATCCCTTTCAAAGATAACCTCCTCAACTTCAAGACATGATGACAACAAACCAATCTAGCAAACGAGCAACCAGAAAGAAGACGAACGGAAGAGGGGCGAAGAAAATGCAAGGGTTTTCGAAAATCATTTTAGAAGTGGGGGAGAGGAAAACAAGAGGCGAATGGAGAATAATGTAATGCAAGGCAGAAGAGTTTATGATGAGTACTTGGTATGGCTTGACTTGACGTAGATCTCCCCGGCAACGGCGCCCGAAATCGGCAAGTTGACGGGAGATCAAATCTTATCTTGACTTGGCGTAAATCTCCCCGTCAACGGCGCCAAAAATCCTTCTTGCTACCTGAAAGTGCTAGTTATCGACTAGAGGGGGGGTGAATACGCGATTTTTATGAAAGTCTTCAAAACATGGAAGTTTCAAAGACAAACAATGGAAACAACCTAATTGATATGCAGCGGAAGATAAACTACAACAAGCAAGCCATAATAAAAAATGCAATAGCATTAACGTTCGAAGATTAATAGCAGCTAGGTAGTAGGATCAGGATGGAAGATAGTATGAAGCCAATCAACAATAGTAGTCAAGCAATGAAGTCAATCAGATAAGACGATAAGCAATGACTTCACGAAGACAAACTCAAGTAAAGGAGGGAAGAGATAGAACCAGTTGCTTGTTGAAGACACAGGATTTGTTGGACCAGTTCCAGTTGCTGTGACAACTGTACGTCTGGTTAGGCAGGCTGAGATTCAACTTAGAAGACCGTGTCTTCACCTTATTCCCCTTGAGCTAAGGTCACTTAGTCCTCGCCCAATCACTCTGGTAAGTCTTCAAGGTAGACTTCCAAACCTTCACAGACTTCGTTCACCCGACAATCCAAAATGACTCTTGGATGCTCAAAACGCGACGCCTAACCGGCTGGAGGATACACAGTCCTCAAGTGTAATAAGTCTTCAGGTCACACAGACAGAAAGACTTCAGTGATGCCTAACACTCTTTGGCTCTGGGTGTTTGGGCTTTGTCCTCACAAGGATTTCTCTCTCTCTCAAATGCTTCGAGGTGGGTTGCTCTCAAACGACAAAAGCCGTATACTAACTCTGAGCAGCCACCAATTTATGGTGTAGGGGGTGGGCTATTTATAGCCACTAGGCAACCCGACCTGATTTGTCCGAAATGACCCTGGGTCACTAAGGAACTGGCACGTGTTCGAACGGTCAGATTTCAAACACACACGGCAACTTTACTTGGGCTACAAGCAAAGCTGACTCATCCAACTCTGGATAAGATTTGCTCTCATTGTCTTCGCTCGAAGACATAGGATTTGGGTTGAGCATCACTTCAGTTACTCTGACTTAGTTCACTTGGACCCCACTTAACAGTATGGTGGTTCCTATGACTCAACAAAGAAGAAAAGGAAACAACGAAACCACACAGTCTTCGTGCTCCATAGTATTCACGCAATGTCTTCTCATGTCATAGTCTTCAATATGAATATCTTCTCATACCACCATTGTCGTCAATGTCTTCATACATTTTTAGGGGTCATCTCCGGTAGGTAAACCGAATCAATGAGGGACACTACCTGCGTTATCCTGCAATTCTCACAAACGCATTAGTCCCTCAACCAACTTTGTCGTCAATACTCCAAAACCAACTAGGGGTGGCACTAGATGCACTTACAATCTCCCCCTTTTTGGTGATTGATGACAAACTGGTTGAAGTTTTCAACGGGGATAAAGTATGTGAAATTGTAAAGGATAGGAATTTGTCTTCATAAGTAGCAAGGGCTCCCCCTGAAGATGTGCATATAAATAATTTTGCTTTTGGAATGCAAATGCACATGGCAGGTTGTACTTGTGGAGATCCACTTCAACTTATGAAGATAATTCATCATGCATGAAATGATATAGCATATAGGATGACATGCATAATGAAAAATGGACGTCTGCAGGATGATTTAAGTGCGGAAGTTATCATCGCACGTGGAAATGCAAATAAATAGCAGACGACCATCAAGTTTAAGTGTTACAACTCAGAGAACCAAATGTTTCAAAACGCAAGAGTTGTAAGCACGAGGCAAAATATAAAGCAACCGCCCATATGAACCCGCTTGAAGACTATCAACTCATACGCTTTTCCCCCTTTTGTCAGTAATGACCAAAAAGGTTTGAAGACATAGAGCATCTACTCGTCTTCTTTATGAGTAGGTGAAGCAGCAGGGTTGTCGTCGTTGGGTGGCAGTGCAGATGAACTTGGTGCAGTGTCGATGCGCGGAGTAGTAGTTGGAGGTGGTGAAGTAGCATCATCTTCATCATTGATCACTCTAGCATTTACCGTTGCCGCGGAGGAAGAATATTCAGAGTCTTCAAGAGATGGAATTCTTCGTAAGACAGCATTCCGTGGAGGAGTGGAGTCAAACTGAAATCTTTCATTGAAGCCATCGTCTTGAAGATCTGCTTCACCACTAAGCAGGGTCAAACTCTTCCATGATCGCCGGCAAGTTTCGTGAGCAACAATGGCATTCTTGGTGGCAAGGTTGTGAATGCGATTGACATCCACGAAGAGGCTTTGCATCTGTCTCTTGAGCCAAAAGTGTTGTTTATCCTGTTTTTGATGAAGGGCCACAAGAAGTTCTCGATCATTGAGAACGCAAGAACGCTTCCGAGGCCTTTGGGCAATGGTGCTTTCAGTGGCTTCAGTAGGTGCTCGATGAGGCAGACGAGTATTTCCAGCCAATGGATAGATTCGTGTAGCTGCTTGAACACCTGCAATGGGTTGAGTGAAGCTTTGGTGCTCGGCATTCTGAAGACAAAGAGGCTTCTTGGCTGGGTCAGGATATATGGCTTCAACTGACATATCAACCTCAGGTAGAAAAATCACATGATTGCGAGCAGAAGGTTGATAGTTGACAGTAGAGTGTCGCTTTATGAGGCGCATGACCCATGGAGCATAAAACTTCAGACCAAAGAGATCAGAGCCGGAGGCAGCAAGTTGTCTGATGAAGAAATCTTGTGCATTGAAGCTGATGCCATTGAAAATGTAGAAGACCAAAGTCTTCATAGCTCCTTCAAGCTTTGCCGCTGATGAATGTCCTTTGATAGGCCATAGAGTCCGCCTGATGATGTGATATATGGTGCGTGGCAGATACTCAAGGTCTTCAACAAAGAACTCAGTTGGATATTCAGCGTCACGGGGCAAAGGCTTCATCATGCTCAGCATCTGACTCATATTGGGTTCAGGCCTATGAAAGATGCTTTCCAGGGCATTGCGATGATGTTGACAGCCAGGTTCATAGAGTTCTCCGGGAGTGGACAGGCCTGTAAGCTCGATGATATCCATAGCTTTGGCTTCATGATGAACGTTTCCGGTCATCCACTCGAGAACCCAAGTCTTCGTATCTCTGTTGTAGCCGCGAATGTGCAGCGTGGCATAGAATTGAAGCAATAGTTCTTCATTCGAGTGTTCTTTATCTGTGACAAAACTGAGCAGGCCAGCATCACGAAAGCAGTCAAGTGCTTCTTCTAAGCAGGGGAATCCAGTAATGGCTTCAGTGTCGAGGCGCATATGAGGGAAGATGCGTCCTTGATCATACAGAACACGGGAGTAATATCTTCGCTGTTGATGACTCCAGAACCGATCTGATGCAATTCTTGGCTTCGTGTAGGGGTTGTTCGAGCTGTCAAAGAATGTGTTGTGGCTCTTGAAGCCATTTGCATTGAAGGACCCGACAGCGGTGGCAGTACCAGGAAACCTTGGCAGTCTTGGCTTGGGCTTCTGGACTTGAGGCCTATGCTCAACATGATAGTCAAATTGAGGACCAGAGACATTAGGTGGAGGGACCAGAACGGGCCATCTGACTGTTGTTAGCTCTCCGTGGTTATATGCCTGCTCAATTGTATAGGGCCTTGGTGGCGGAACAGGAGCATTGGCAGCAACTGAGGCTTCAGGCTGCACAACAGGTGCTTCAGAAGCAGTAGCCTCACTAGCTTCAGGTGCAGTGACCGCATTAGCGTCAGGCACACTGGTTGTTGCAAGCTCCACATTAGCTTCATCCATGACAATGTCATCAGCTTCACTTGCGTTGGTTGTGGCAGCTTCAGAATTTTCAACCTCCACTTGAGGTGCTGGAGGGTCAGGCATTGACACGTTCACTTCATGAACTATTTCTTCAGGAATGGGGGGAGTAGAGACACGTTCTTCTTGACGTTCTTCATCGGCTGATGCAGCTGGATTGTCTTCAGCAGCAGGTGCTTTAGACGTAGAGACATTCATAGCAGGAGTGGCTTCTGAAAACACTTGACGTGCGACAGGTTGATGATGCACTTCTCCTTCTGGAACGCTCGGAAGAGGAGCTTGAGGCCTTGGTCCTTTGCGAAGCCTTTGAAGTACTGGCGACGCTTTTGGATATGGAGTGGGCAGGCCCTCATCCTCTTCAGCTTGTACAGATGTTGTGACTTGTTGTTGTTGGGGAGTGTTGGGGGAGTCTTGTTCTTGCGGGCGATTAGCCCATGAATCATCCTGTGCAATTGGCGTCAAAGGACGACCAATGCTGATGAGTTCGTTGTTCGTACGAACAGGCGATGATACCACATTGTATTCGATCTAAGGAAGAACTTCATCATCTTCAACATTGTCATGATGACCAATGTCTTCAGCAGCGGTGGGTTCAGCTGCTGGAATATCTTCAGCTTCAGGAGCCTCTGTGGAATCAGGCTCATGAACAGTCATGTGAAGTTCTTGGGATGTAGATGCAGGATGAATCACTGAGATGGGTTCAACAAAAAGGGGCTCTGTGGGAGCAGCCCGATTCTTCTTGGTCTTGCGCTTCTTCTTGGAGGGAGCAGCATCAGAGGCTTCGGTATTCTTCGTCTTTCTCGCCTCTGCGTCGGCAGCCCTTGTTTTCTTTTGTTCTGAAGCGGTTGTGGTGACCTTTGGCTTCGAGCCAGTCATGCTACTTGGGAAGATAATGCGTGGAGCTTCTTGGCTTGAAGGCGCAGGCTGAGCAGCAGGAAGCTTCTTCTTTTTCTTTGCTGCCATCCTGGGGTCAATGCCAGGACGACCAAGTAACTTGCGCTTCTCAGCCTCATTGTAGGCGAGCACACACTTATCAGCCAAACTCTTCATGCACTCACGAGAACCTTGAGCTTCTTGACGCTTATTCAGAAAAGCTTCTTTAAGCTCATGCATCATGACTTCGAAGTTTCGGACGTCTTGAACACTTAGCTTGGCCACATGCTTCTTGAATTGAGCCTTCTCATAATCAATCTTGTTCTTGAGCTCAACAATTCGCTGAGCGAGAGCCAGCTCAGAAGCAATGGCGCCATTGAAAGAGACGCTGAGGCCAATTGGAAGCTGTAAATCTTCAAAGCTGACGTTTGGGGTGTCGAACCACTCATCAATGAAATTGTGGATGATGGCCACATCAAAGAGAGGCAAGTTGTTAAAGATTTCTGCTTCTTCCTTGCTCTTTATCAGCTGCTCAAGAGCATCATCCGCAAGATCTTCATCACTTGATAGATCAATGGGTTCTTCACGCAGAATAGCAGCAGGAGTCAGAGCTTGAGTAGTATGCCTGACAAGTTGTCTTTTCTTCTCCGTCTTCTTGGAGATACGAGATTGATCTTCAGACTGCACACTGGCTTCAGGAGGTGCAGTGCCCAATGGCTTCACACGAGAAGCTTTTGGAGGTGCGGCTGATGATGTAACCTTAACCTTCTTTGGCTTCTTCGGCCTTGGAGTAGGAGCAGGGGCTTCATCAGAATCAGCATCATTGTTGGGATGATCCACTCTGGCACCATGAACCAAGACGTAGGAGATGAGACCATCAAGGTTGGCAAAGGGGCCAATTCTATTCTCTTCAGCTTCACGTGTCCCATCCTCACGGGGAGCAGAGGGACCAGGATTGAAGTCTAATCCCCATGACTTCTTGTTTTCCTTTGCTGAAGACATAGCAAACTAGAAGTTGCGCTTGAAGAGATTGTCGTCGCGACACCAGAGCAATGATGATGGGTCGGCTTCTTCAGGTTGTGGCCCATGGACCATGCAAGGATAGAATTCTTGCGCAATGGCTTCAACTCTGTTCTTGGGGGGAAGGCCTCGATAGAGAATATCACCCCAAGGGCTCTTGATAGCATATTTCTCTGCGTACTCCTGGGTGACAAACTTGTACTTGTACCACTGTTCAGCCCAATAGCATCGAATCCATTGGAGTCGAGTCTTGCGTTGATTGTAATCTTCTTCAGGATCTGTTTTATACATTTCTGCTAGATCCTCAGGAAGATCCTTTGAAGTTCCCCGACGACGTTGTCTGCCACCCTTCCTTGCTGATTTTTCTGCAGTCATGAACTTCAAGTTGAATGGCTTCAATACGTTCAGAGGCTTCAGAGATTTGCACTTGCTGGTCAAGCCGGAACTGGCTTCAGGAGAATTTATATGATGCTGTAAGTATTCTGCAAACGAATGCAGACTATGAGAACCAAGGGATTCTCCCACGGACATGTACCTGTGACAGCATTAGAGATGCGAGGGAAGGGGAAGAGGTCATATGCATTCTCAGAAGATTTTGAAGATAAATCAGTTTGAAGACATTGACCTCATGATGCGAAGACATTCACTTATATGTGGTGAGTTGGTTCCAGATTTGAACCAATCCGTGAATAAGTACAAGTGAGTAATCAAACTAGATAGGAAATCTAAGTGAATAGACTAGGCATTATGAGATGCAGATAGAATAGATCTAACATTGAGTAGGCAAAAACCACTTTCAGTAAGTAGGATGAATCTATGAAGATCAAAAAGGTGGTAAAAATAGAGTTATAATTACCGCACGACGAACTGCTAGATGGGAAGAATGAGAGACCGAGCAGTTCAGTCCACCGTGCCCTAACTTGGCGACGGAGGACACCTACGGCGACGGCGGAGAGGATGATGTCCGCGGCCGGCGTGAGGACGGCGTCGGAGAAGTCGCGGCAGCTAAGCGCTTCGTCGCCAGCGTCGTCGCGAGCTAGCGGTGGCGCTAGGGTTTTGACGGAGGTGGAGAGGTGGAAGAATGATTTCTTTACCGCAGGGGACAAGTATTTATAAGTAGGTGAGAGACACAGCGCAATTATGCTGGTGCCCCTGGCGGTTCACATCTGAGGGGTACGTGGCAAGCATGCAACATACTTAGAATTGTCCCACGTTCCCACGCCCGCCAAGTATGTCGGATGTTCGTTCCGGCTTCTCCGGATATCGACAATTAAGATGATTCATTTAAATAGGACTTGATGTTTTGTCTCTGTGTCTTCTGCTGACAAGGATGCAGAGAAGACATTCAACAGTTTCAATAGAATGCATATGATTTGGACAGATAGAGTTTGAGATAGTAAGCATAGAGAGATTAGGGTCCGATCACATTCACTTACTTCAAAAGATTCAACTTGAAGACATAGCTATAAGTGAATGCTGTAGAGGACAGAACGCTAGTATATATAGATATATGCAATCAACTCATCATAGCGCAGAAAATCATGAAGATAAATAGAAACTGACGACAAACCAAATGTGAAGTCTTTGCAAAATAACGCCATGAGTGAAACACTTCAAACAGAGAAATTTGGTGGTGGCGTTACCCACCGTATAGGAAGTATTAGACCCAGACACGGCGCACAATTATCGTGGCGCTCCGAAGTCAAATTCCATGTTAATGTATTCACACTCAGAGTGTAAATCTTCATTGATTGAAGATATACATTACTTTGTGTGTTGCACATCTAAGTCATCAACATGCATAAGTGTTAGGATGTGTGCCTGATCACAGGACATTAGAGGATTCCAAGATATTTAGCTCACACCGTAACTTGCAAAACCTTTTCTCATCCAAGGGCTTTGTGAAGATATCTGCCAGTTGCTCTTCAGTGTTGACGTGCATGATATCTATATCTTTCTTCATAACATGATCTCTGAGAAAGTGATGACGTATTTCAGTGTGCTTTGTCTTCGAGTGCTGGACTGGATTGTTGGCAATCTTGATGGCACTTTCGTTGTCGCAGAAGAGAGGGACTTGCTTCAGATCGATGCCATAGTCCTTGAGAGTTTGCTTCATCCACAGAAGCTGAGCACAACAGGATCCAGCAGTAATGTATTTAGATTCAGCAGTTGAGAGTGATACACAGTTCTGCTTCTTTGAAGACCAACAGACAAGTGATCGACCAAGAAAATGACATGTGCCTGATGTTGACTTGCGATCCACCTTGTCACCAGCATAATCAGCATCCGAGAATCCAACTAGATCAAACCTTGAGCCCTTTGGATACCATAATCCGAGTGTTGGGGTGTAAGCCAAATATCGAAGAATTCGCTTCACAGCTATGTGATGCGATTCCTTTGGTGCCACTTGGAATCGAGCACACATGCAAACACTAAGCATAATATCTGGCCTAGATGCACATAAATAAAGCAAAGAACCAATCATGGAGCGGTATACCTTTTGATTGAACTCTTTACCATTGTCGTCGGGACCAAGATGATGTTTGGCTGGCATTGGCGTCGTGTAACCTTTGCAATCTTGCATGCCAAACTTCTTCAGGCAATCTTTGAGATATTTTTCTTGAGATATGAAGATGCCATTTCTTTGTTGACGATTTGAAGACCAAGGAAGAACTTCAGCTCTCCCATCATGGACATTTGATATTGCCCTTGCATCATGTACCCAAACTCATCACTGTACTTCTGGTTGGTGCAGCCGAAGATTATGTCATCAACATATATTTGGCACACAAACAGTTCACCATCATATGTCTTCGTGAAGAGAGTGGGATCGAGGGATCCCGGTTTGAAGCCTTTACTTTTCAGGAAGTCTTTGATTGTATCATACCAAGCGCGAGGAGCTTGTTTGAGGCCATACAGTGCTTTGTTGAGTTTGTACACCATATCAGGATGTTTTGGATCTTCAAAGCCAGGTGGTTGTGCAACATATACTTCTTCTTCAATCTTGCCATTGAGAAATGCACTCTTTACATCCATTTGATATAGCAAGATGTTGTGATGATTTGCATAGGCTAGCAGTATGCGAATGGCTTCAAGCCTAGCAACAGGAGCAAATGTTTCATCGAAGTCAATTCCTTCAACTTGAGTATATCCTTGAGCCACAAGATGTGCTTTGTTTCTGACGACTTGACCATGCTCATCTTGCTTGTTTCGATATATCCATTTTGTTCCTATAATGTTATGCTTGCAAGGGTCAGGTCGCTTGACAAGTTCCCAAACATTATTCAGCTTGAACTATTGAAGTTCTTCTTGCATGGCTTGAATCCATTCAGGTTCCATAAAAGCTTCAGCAACTTTCTTGGGTTCTGATATTGACACAAATGAAAAATGCCCATAGAAATTTGCTAGCTGTGTTGCTCTTGAGCGAGTAAGCGGACCAGGCGCATTGATGCTGTCAATTATCTTCTCAATTTGTACTTCATTTGCAACACGAGGATGAACTGGACGAAGACCTTGCTCATGCTGATCATTGTCATCATTGGAAGTGTTGTCTTCAGTCTGAGCATTGTCTTCAGGTTGGTTTGGTGCAGAAATGATAAGTTCCTCTTCAGGCTGTGCTTCAGAGGGCATGATCTCACCAGTTCCCATCAACTTGATAGATTCACAGGAAGGAGCTTCATCAAGTGTACTAGGCAGAATTTCTCTTTGTGAACCATTGGTTTCATCAAATCGCACATCCACTGTTTCAACGATTTTGTAGTGGAAGAGGTTGAAGACTTTGTAAGAGTGTGAATCCTTTCCATAGCCCAGCATGAAGCCTTCGTGAGCTTTGGGTTCAAATTTTGACTTGTGATGGGGATCCTTGATCCAGCACCTAGCACCAAAGACTCTGAAGTAACTGACATTTGGCTTCTTGCCAGTGAGGAGCTCATAGGATGTTTTGCCCAGAAGCTTATGGATGTAGACACGGTTGATGATGTGACAAGCTGTATCAATGGCTTTAGGCCAGAACTTTCTTGGTGTCTTGTACTCGTCAAGCATTGTTCGAGCCATCTCTATGAGGGTTCTATTCTTGCGCTCTACAATGCCATTTTGCTGAGGTGTGTATGGAGCAGAAAATTCATGAGTGATTCCCATTGTATCCAGATAAAGATCAAGCCCGGTGTTCTTGAATTCAGTGCTGTTATCACTTCTGATATGCTTGATCTTGATGCCATATTTGTTCATTGCTCGATTGGCGAATCGTCTGAAGACATCTTGTACTTCAGTCTTGTAGAGAATTATGTGCACCCATGTGTATCTTGAGTAGTCATCAACAATGACAAAGCCATAGAGACACGCAGTTGTTGTGAGGATGAAGTAGTGGGTAGGTCCAAATAAGTCCATGTGCATCAGCTCGAAGGGTTGAGATGTTGTCATGATTGTCTTCGAAGGATGCTTGGCCCTTGTCATCTTTCCAGCTTCGCAGGCACCACACAGATGATCTTTCTTGAACTTGACACCTTCGATGCCTATGACATGCTTCTTTTTGACGAGAGTGTGCAAGTTCCTCATGCCTGCATGCCCCATCCTTCGATGCCAGAGCCAGCATTCTGAAGCTTTTGCAAGAGGACATACGGCAAGTTTTGGACCTGCTGAGAAATCTACCATGTATAGATCACCTTTCCTATACCCTTCAAAGACTAGAGATTTGTCAGATTCCATTAGTACAAGGCAACGATATTTTCCAAATATCACAATCATATTTAAGTCACAAAGCATTGAGACAGACATTAAGTTGAATTCAAGGGATTCAAGAAGCATCACTTTATCCATGTGTTGATCCTTTGAGATTGCAACTCTACCTAGACCCAATACTTTGCCTTTACCAGTGTCAGCAAATGTGATTTGACTCTTGTCGGATGGACGTAAGGTTGAGTCCATGAGAAGACTTTGATCACCAGTCATATGATTAGTGCATTCGCTGTCAATAATCCATTCTGAAGCTTTTGGTGACATGCCCTACAGTGCAGTTAGGAGGATAGGCTTCACAATGTATGTTGTGAAGCATAAGCATTTGATGCACACTTGGATTATCACAACATAGATGAAAGTTAGCACACAGTATGACAGGTAAGTGATTCATATGTGGAATACATAGTAAGTCATTTTATCATGCGTCCCTTTATGTTTTAGGTCCCCAACAATTATATCGGATGCCATTGATTGCTGGCTGGAGACCACATTCTGCAAAAGAAAGTTAATTCTTCTTCACCACCCACATTTTCAGGGGTGGCTTAGAAGCAATGAGTCTAACTGCAGCATCTGAGAATTTCGGCTTTGAAGCTCTAGCAAATAGCCTTGCAGGAGATGAATGATACTCATGTGAATAAGCAGAAAAGTTCTTAGTTCTATGAACATAGCGATTTGAAGACACACGCTCATATTCATGAGTCTGAGTATGATTTCCCTGCAAAACATTGGCGTTAGGGTGACTCAAGTGAGTCCTGTGTCCGTAAGTAGCCGTTGGACCATATGATGCCTTTGGTCTGGGGTTTTTCTTCTTCCCTGGTGGTGTCATGATGATATTCACTGGAAGATTCTCAAGGCAGCTTTTGGGAACCCAGATCTTCTTCATAGGAGGTCCATTCCTCCAGTTAGCACCAATATACCTAGCAAACACTTCACCATTCTAGTTTTTGAACAGTTCATAGTTTGCATCAAAGGATTCATCAATGATAATAGGATTAGCACAGGTATATCCAGATAAGGTAGATGGATCCACTAAAGGTTCCTTTGCAGCAACCCATGTGGTTATGGGATACTGCTCAGGCTTCCAGTAGGAACCATCAGCATTCATTTTCCTCTTGAACCCAACACCCTCTTTCCTAGGGTTTCGGTTCAGAATCTGGTTTTTGAGGACATCACAAAGTGTCTGATGCCCTTTCAGACTTTTATACATCCCTGTTTCAAGCAATGTCTTCAACCTAGCATTTTCATCAGCAATAGTAGTGGTATCCTCAGAAGAGGGTTTAGTTACCACATCAGTAGTTGAAGACAGAGCAACAGTAGCAGCAGTGGAACATTCAGCTATAGAGGTAGCGTTATCACGCTCAATGCATTTTAAGCATGGTGGTTCAAATTCATCCTGAGCGGGACTGATCTGTTGAGCGAGTAATGAATCGTGCTTCTTCAGAAGAACTTCATTATCCACTCTTATCTTTTCAAGATCTTGCTCTCTTTGAAGACATTCATAAGAAAGTTTCTCATGATCAGATAAGAGAGCATTATGTTGATCTTGAAGGGCGTCAAACTTGGAGTGAAGTCTCTGAAGACTATCAGCCAAAGATTATGACTGATCCATTTCTTTGCCCAACATATCATCGCTCTTACTAAGCATGTTTTGAATCTTTTCCAAAGCTCTTTGTTGTTTAGTGGCAAGGGAAGCAAGTTTGACATAGCTGGGGCCAAATTCATCACCTGATTCATCATCACTAGTTTCAGAAAGATAGCATTCAGTTACCTTAGCACCCCCTGCCATGAGGCATGGTGAAGATGAAGACGGTTCAGGTGGAAAGGTCATCTCTTTAAGAGACTCCTTGTAGTCATCAAGCCAAGGATCATGACGATTAAGATGACTATCATAGACTTCAGCAAGTCGGTCCCAGATTAGCTTCGCGTGATTGAGGTGCATGACGTTCCTGAACTGATTTCGGGACAGGCAGGAGCAGATGACATCCTTCGCAGTGAGGTTCAGTAGAGTGTACTTACGAATGTCATCAGCCTCCGCCATCTTGCATAGATCGGTGAGACCAATATCGGTGACGGTCCACAGTTCGCTGTCCATAGCCATGAGTCGCTTCTTCATCATGGCTTTCCACCGGGGATACTCATGACCGTCAAAGGTGGGGCAAGATACATTCCTCAATCCTGCAGTCGACATAGCTAAACTCTAGGTGGTTAAACCGAATCACATAGAACAAGGGAGTACCTTGCTCTGATACCAATTGAAAGTGCTAGTTATCGACTAGAGGGGGGGGGGTGAATAGGTGATTTTTATGAAAGTCTTCAAAACATGGAAGTTTCGAAGACAAACAATGGAAACAACCTAATTGATATGTAGCGGAAGATAAACTACAACAAGAAAGCCATAATCAAAAATGCAATAGCATTAACGTTCGAAGATTAATAGCAGCTAGGTAGTAGGATCAGGATGGAAGATAGTATGAAGCCAATCAACAATAGTAGTCAAGCAATGAAGTCAATCAGATAAGAGGATAAGCAATGACTTCACAAAGACAAACTCAAGTAAAGGAGGGAAGAGATAGAACTAGTTGCTTGTTGAAGACACATGATTTGTTGGACCAATTCCAGTTGCTGTGACAACTGTACGTCTGGTTAGGGAGGCTGAGATTCAACTCAGAAGACCGTGTCTTCACCTTATTCCCCTTGAGCTAAGGTCACTTAGTCCTCGCCCAATCACTCTGGTAAGTCTTCAAGGTAGACTTCCAAACCTTCACAGACTTCGTTCACCCGGCAATCCACAATGACTCTTGGATGCTCAGAACACGACGCCTAACCGGCTGGAGGATACACAGTCCTCAAGTGTAATAAGTCTTCAGGTCACACAGACAGAAAGACTTCAGTGATGCCTAACACTCTTTGGCTCTGGGTGTTTGGGCTTTGTCCTCGCAAGGATTTCTCTCTCTCAAATGCTTCGAGGTGGGTTGCTCCCAAACGACAAAAGCCGTATACTAACTCTGAGCAGCCACCAATTTATGGTGTAGGGGGTGGGCTATTTATAGCCACTAGGCAACCCGACCTGATTTGTCCGAAATGACCCTGGGTCACTAAGGAACTGACACGTGTTCCAACGGTCAGATTTCAAACACACACAGCAACTTTACTTGGGCTACAAGCAAAGCTGACTCATCCAACTCTGGATAAGATTTGCTCTCATTGTCTTCGCTCGAAGACATAGGATTTGGGTTGAGCATCACTTCAGTCACTCTGACTTAGTTCACTTGGACCCCACTTAACAGTACGGTGGTTCCTATGACTCAACAAAGAAGAAAAGGAAACAACGAAACCACACAGTCTTCGTGCTCCATAGTATTCACGCAATGTCTTCTCATGTCATAGTCTTCAATATGAATATCTTCTCATACAACAATTGTCGTCAATGTCTTCATACATTTTTAGGGGTCATCTCCGGTAGGTAAACCGAATCAATGAGGGACACTACCTGCGTTATCCTGCAATTCTCACAAACGCATTAGTCCCTCAACCAACTTTGTCGTCAATACTCCAAAACCAACTAGGGGTGGCACTAGATGCACTTACACTACCTGTTGAGCTTGCATTGGTTATCCCTTGAAGAGGAAAGGGTGATGCAGCAAAGTAGCGTAAGTATTTCCCTCACTTTTGAGAACCAAGGTACCAATCCAGTAGGAGACAATGCACAAGTCACCGCACAAACAATCAACAACTTGCACCCAACGCGATAAAGGGGTTGTCAATCCCCTCACGGTCACTTGCAAAAGTGAGATCTGATAGAGATAGATAAACAACAAAGCAAATATTTTTGGTATTTTTGGTTTATTGATCGGAAAGTAAAAGATTACAAAATAGTAGATCAGAAACTAGTAAGATGTAAACGAGATTAAATAGTATGGAAAAGAGATTCAATATAATGGAAAAGAGACCTGGGAGCCATAGGTTTCACTAGTGGCTTCTCTCAAGATAGAAAATATTACGGTGGGTGAACAAATTACTGCTGAGGAATTGATAGAAAAGTACATAGTTATGATGATATCTAAGGCAATGATCATGAACATAGGCATCACGTCGATGTCAAGTAGACCGAAACGATTCTGCATCTACTACTATTACTCCACACATCGACCGCTATCCAGCATGCATCTAGAGTATTAAGTTCATAAAGAACGGAGTAACGCATTAAGTAAGATGACATGATGTAGAGGAATTAACTCAAGCAATATGATGAAAACCCCATCTTTTTGTCCTCGATGGCAATAATGCAATACGTGCCTTCCTGCCCCTACTGTCATTGGGAAAGGACACCGCAAGATTGAACCCAAAGCTAAGCACTTCTCCCATTGCAAGAAAGATCAATCTAGTAGGCCAAACTAAACCGATAATTCGAAGAGACTTGCAAAGATATCAAATCATGCATAAAAAAATTCAAAGAAGAACCAAATAATATTCATAGATAATCTGATCATAAATCCACAATTCATCGGATCTCGGCAAACACACCGCAAAAGAATATTACATCAAATAGATCTCCAAGAACATCGAGGAGAACATGGTATTGAGAATCAAAGAGAGAGAAGAAGTCATCTAGCTAATAACTATGGACCCGAAGGTCTGTGGTAAACTACTCATGCTTCATCCGAGAGGTAATGGCGTTGATGTAGAAGCCCTCCGTGATCGAGTTCCCCTCCAGCAGGATGCCGGAAAAGGTCCGTAGATGGGATCTCACGGGTACAGAAGGTTGTGGCGGTGGAAAAGTGGTTTCGTGGCTCTCCTGGATGTTTTCAGGGTATAAGAGTATATATAGGCGAAGGAACTAGGTCAGGGGAGCTACGAGGGGCCCACGAGGTAGGGGGTGCACCCTCCTGCCTCGTGGCCGCCTCGTTGCGTCTCCGACTTCATCTCCAAGTCTCCTGGTTTGCTTTTAGTCCAAAAAATATCATCGCGAAGGTTTCATTCTGTTTGGACTCCGTTTGGTATTCCTTTTCTGCGAAACTCTAAAATAGGCAAAAAAACAGAAACTGGCACTGGGCCCTCGGTTAATAGGTTAGTCCCAAAAATAATATAAAATAGCATATAAATGTCTATTAAACATCCAAAACAGATAATATAATAGCATGTAACAATCAAAAATTATAGATACATAGGAGACGTATCAAGCATCCACAAGCTTAATTCCTGCTCGTCCTCGAGTAGGTAAATGATAGAAACAGAATTTTTGATGTGGAATGCTACCTAACATATTTATCCATTTAATTTTCTTTATTGTGGCATGAATGTTCAGATCCGAAAGATTCAAAACAAAAGTTTATTATTGACATAAAACAATAATACTTCAAGCATACTAACAAAGCAATCATGTCTTCTCAAAATAACATGGCCAAAGAAAGCTATCCCTACAAAATCATATAGTTTGGCTATGCTCTATCTTCATCACACAAAATATTTAAATCATGCACAACCCCGGTTTCAGCTAAGCAATTGTTTCATGCTTTAGTATTTTCAAACTTTTTCAACTTTCATGCAATACATGAGCGTGATCCATGGACATAGCACAATAGGTGGAATAGAATGGTGGTTGTGGAGAAGATAAAAAGGAGAAGATAGTCTCATGGGCTATGGAGATGCCCATCAATAGATATAAATGTGAGTGAGTAGGGATTGCCATGCAACGGATGCACTACAGCTATAAGTGTATGAAAGCACAGAAAGAAACTAAGTGGATGTCCATCCAACTCGCTTGCTCACGAAGGCCTAGGGCACTTTAAGGAAGCCCATCACTGGAATATACAAGCCAAGTTCTTATAATTAAAATTCCAACTAGTATATGATAGTGACAACATAGGAGACTCTCTATCATGAAGATCATGGTGCTACATTGAAGCACAAGTGTGGAAAAAGGATAGTAACATTGTCCCTTCTCTTTTTTTCTCTCATTTTTTTATTTGGGTCTTCTCTCCTTTTTTATGGCCTCTTATTTTTCCCTTTTTTTAATTTTTCGTTTGGAGTCTCATCCCGACTTGTGGG
This sequence comes from Triticum aestivum, assembly GCF_018294505.1. Classification (NCBI taxonomy): domain Eukaryota; kingdom Viridiplantae; phylum Streptophyta; class Magnoliopsida; order Poales; family Poaceae; genus Triticum; species Triticum aestivum. Next base: position 25,219,908 of record NC_057798.1, on the reverse strand, counting down.
GGAATCATAGTCTCCATCATCCTTTCCTCACATGGGACAATGCTCTAATAATGAAGATCATCACACTTTTATTTACTTACAACTCAAGAATTACAACTCAATGCTTAGAACGAAATATGACTCTATGTGAATGCCTTCGACGGTGTACCGAGATGTGCAATGATTCAAGAGTGGCATTTATGAAAAAATTATGAACGGTGGCTTTGCCACACATATGATGTCAACTACATGATCATGCAAAGCAATATGATAATGATGGAGCGTGTCATAATAAACGGAACGGTGGAAACTTGCATGGCAATATATCTCGGAATGGCTACGCAAATGCCATAATAGGTAGGTATGCTAGCTATTTTGAGGAAGGTAATGGTGGGTGTTATGGTACCGGCGAAAGTTGCACGGCACAAGAGAGGCTAGCAATGATGGAAGGGTGAGAGTGCGTATAATCCATGGACTCAACATTAGTCATGATGAACTCACATACTTATTGCAAAAATCTACAAGTCATCAAAACAAAGTACTACACGCATGCTCCTAGGGGAAGGGTTGGTAGGAGTTAACCATTGCACGATCCCGACCTCCACTCATAAGGAAGACAATCAATAAATAAATCATGCTCCAACTTCATCACATAACGGTTCACCATACGTGCATGCTACGGGAGTCACAAACTTCAACACAAGTATCTCTCAAATTCACAATTACTCCACTAGCATGACTCTAATATGACCATCTTCATATCTCAAATCAATCATAAAGAATCAAACTTCTCATAGTATTCAATGAACTTTATATGAAAGTTTTTATTATATCCATCTTAGATGCCCATCATATTAGGATTAGTTTTATAACCCAAGCAAATTACCATGCTGTTATAAAAGACTCTCAAAATAATATAAGTAAAGCATGAGAGTTCAATAATTTCTGTAAAATAAAGCCACCGCCGTGCTCTAAAAAGATATAAGTGAAGCACTAGAGCAATATTGCCTAGCTCAAAAAATATAATCGAAGCACATAGAGTATTCTAATAAATCACGATTCATGCGTGTCTCTCCCAAAAGGTGTGTACAGAAAGGATGACTGTGGAAAACTAAAAATCAAAGACTCAAATCATACAAGACGCTCCAAGCAAAACACATATCATGTGGTGAATAAAAATATAGCCTCAAGTAAAGTTACCGATAGACGAAGACGAAAGAGGGGACGCCTTCCGGGGCATCCCCAAGCTTAGGCTTTTGGTTGTCCTTGAATATTACCTTTGTGTGCCTTGGGAATACCCAAGCTTAGGCTCTTGCCACTCCTTATTCCATAGTCCATCAAATCCTTACCCAAAACTTGAAAATTTCACAACACAACACTCGACACAAAATCTCATGAGCTCCATTAGTATAAGAAAATAAATCACCACTTTAAGGTACTGTTGCAAACTCATTCTTTATTTACATTGGTGTAATATCTACTGTATTCCAACTTCTCCATGGTTCATAGCCCCCGATACTACTCATAGATTCATCAAAATAGGCAAACAACACGCGAAAAAAGAATCTGTCAAAAACAGAAAAGTATGTAGTAATCTGTAACTCTCAATTACTTATGTAACTCCAAAAATTCTGAAATAAATTGGTAGACATGAGGAATTTGTCTATTAATCTTCTTCAAAAATAATCAACTCAAAATCACTCTTCTGTTAAAAATTACAAATAAACTCGTGAGCGCAAAAGTTTCTGTTTTTTCAGCAAGATCAAATTAACTTTTACCCAAGTCTTCCCAAAGGTTCTACTTGGCACAAACACTATTAAAACATAAAACCACATCTAACCATAGGTTAGATGAATTATTTATTACTAAACAGGAACAAAAAGCAAAGAACAAAAATAAAATTAGATTGCCTCCCAACAAGCGCTATCATTTAACGCCCCTAGCTAGGCATAAAAACAAGAATAGATCTTGGTATTGCCATAATAATGATAGGGCAAATCTCGAAAAATCATCTCATACTCCCTACGTTCCGCAGAAAGTTTCCTTTGTGGCAAGCAAAAGTAATCAAAAGGGCTAAATTTAATGGGACAGAAATCCCCAAGATCAAGCTCGAGAGGAATTGTTTCCTCCTTCGGCCCTTCATATTGTACAACCAACTCATCATTATAGGTGTTCTTTTGGCAAAAAGTCATGAGCCTTTGTTCAAGAGAGAAACCCAACCCGTTGTTCTGAATAGCAACATTATCATTAAGTTCAGAAATCCTATCAACTAGAACATCAGTAGGGACCCTCTTTCTTAGATTTTCATTATAAGCAACATGATCTAAGGATCGTAAACGCATTATGTCTTCTTGGTTAAAGAGAATTGCTTCTATGGGAGGACGACCAGTGTCTGCCCTATAATGTGCAAAAATTTCATTAGCCTCTTTTATTATAAATCTAAACTCATGTGCTAGAAAGATGGTAGCCGCGCCCTTAACAGAAGAATGCTCGATATTAGAAAACTCAAGAAAAATCCTTTGTTTGCAAGGATGCATGTGAGTAAATTGTCTTTCAGTTTCAACTACGAGCAAAGATATAGCGTCCGCAAGACTACTAGTTTTATGTAGAATAGACCCACCCATAGTGGGAAAAGAACTAGCACAAGTAAAGAAATCTTGAATAACCCCTTTTCCAATAATATTACCACTACCAATGCAGAACTTTTTAGTGTGTAGAATAGTAGGTTCATGAGGATTCGTATTATCAAAAGCATCAAAGTTCCCCCCATCATTACTACTATCCCTTTCAAAGATAACCTCCTCAACTTCAAGACATGATGACAACAAACCAATCTAGCAAACGAGCAACCAGAAAGAAGATGAACGGAAGAGGGGCGAAGAAAATGCAAAGCTTTTCGAATATCATTTTAGAAGTGGGGGAGAGGAAAACAAGAGGCGAATGGCGAATAATGTAATGCAAGGGAGAAGATTTTATGATGAGTACTTGGTATGACCTGACTTGACGTAGATCTCCCCGGCAACGGTGCCCGAAATCGGCAAGTTGACGGGAGATCAAATCTTATCTTGACTTGGCGTAAATCTCCCCGGCAACGGCGCCAAAAATCCTTCTTGCTACCTCTTGAGCTTGCATTGGTTTTCCCTTGAATAGGAAAGGGTGATGCAGCAAAGTAGCGTAAGTATTTTCCTCAGTTTTGAGAACCAAGGTATCAATCCAGTAGGAGACAATGCACAAGTAACCGCACAAACAATCAACAACTTGCACCCAACGCGATAAAGGGGTTGTCAATCCCTTCACGGTCTCTTGCAAAAGTGAGATCTGATAGGGATAGATAAACGGGAAAGCAAATATTTTTGGTATTTTTGGTTTATAGATCGGAAACTAAAAGATTACAAAATAGTAGATCAGAAACTAGTAAGATGTAAACAAGATTAAATAGTGTGGAAAAGAGATTCAATATAATGGAAAAGAGACCCGGGAGCCATAGGTTTCACTAGTGGCTTCTCTCAAGATAACAAATATTACGGTGGGTGAACAAATTACTGCCGAGGAATTGATAGAAAAGCACATAGTTATGATGATATCTAAGGCAATGATCATGAACATAGGCATCATGTCCGTGTCAAGTAAACCGAAACAATTCTGCATCTACTACTGTTACTCCACACATCGACCACTATCCAGCATGCATCTAGAGTATTAAGTTCATAAAGAACGGAGTAACGCATTAAGTAAGATAACATGATGTAGAGGAATTAACTCAAGCAATATGATGAAAACCCCATCTTTTTATCCTCGATGGCAACAATACAATATGTGCCTTGTGCCCCTACTATCACTGGGAAAGGACACCGCAAGATTGAACCTAAAGCTAAGCACTTCTCCCATTGCAAGAAAGATCAATCGAATAGGCTAAACTAAACGGATAATTCGAAGAGACTTGCAAAGATATCAAATCATGCATATAAGAATTCAGAGAAGAACCAAATAATATTCATAGATAATCTGATCATAAATCCACAATTCATCGGATCTCGGCAAACACACCGCAAAAGAACATTACATCGAATAGATCTCCAAGAACATCAAGGAGAACATGGTATGGAGAATCAAAGAGAGAGAAGAAGCCATCTAGCTAATAACTATGGACCCGGAGGTCTGTGGTAAACTATTCACGCTTCATCGGACAGGTAATGGTGTTGATGTAGAAGCCCTCCGTGATCGAATCCCCCTTCAACAGGACACCGGAAAAGGTCCCTAGATGGGATCTCATGGGTACAGAAGGTTGCGGCGGTGGAAAGTGGTTTTGTGGCTCTTTTGGATCTTTTCAGGGTATAAGAGTATATATAGGCGAAGGAACTAGGTCAGGGGAGCTACGAGGGGCCCACGAGGTTGGGGGCGCGCCCTACTCCCCTGGGCGCGCCCTCCTGCCTCATGGCCGCCTTGTTGCTTCTCCGACTTCATCTCCAAGTGTCCTGGTTTGCTTTCGGTCCAGGAAAGATCTTCGCGAAGGTTTCATTCTGTTTGGACTCCGTTTGGTATTCCTTTTCTGCGAAACTCTAAAATAGGCAAAAAATACAGAAACTGGCACTGGGCCTTCGGTTAATAGGTTAGTCCGAAAAATAATATAAAATAGCATATAAATGCCTATTAAACATCCAAAACAGATAATATAATAGCATGAAACAATCAAAAATTGTAGATACATTGGAGACATATCAGTGCATTGCAAACTTGTTCCAACCAAGCAGCCCAACGGCTACAAATGGGCTTTATCACGTCCCAACGACCTTGGAGTGACCGAAAGGTGCGTGAAATCCTATTGGGATGCTTTCCCATCATGCGGAAGTATTGATCTTCCATTCTTTGCCAATACCTCTTGACGGTTTGAGATGCACCGGTGCAAGCATCAAGAGACACCGCACTCCAAGCCTTGAACAAGATTTGGTCTTCCAACATCGTGTACTTCTTCGATCTCGCGCCTTTTTTGCTTGCACTTTCTCATACAGCCCCTCATCTATATCCTCCACTTCATCTTCACCACCGTGATTATCCATGCCACCCTCCATTTCATTGTAATCAATATCAGTGAACGGGTCTTGATCGATGTCAATGGTGTTAGTGTCCAACAAGTTGACGAGCTCGAAAGTGGCATCGTTCGAACCACTGCTACAGTGAGTGACATCAAGTCACGAGCTACCACAATGGAGAAAACCGAAGCAAGTAGAAGCAAGCATTGACATGCAACTCGGTCATTGAATCTTTTCTTTTGCCCTAGTTGCAAGTCCATCCTTGACTCGCAACTGGCCCCGACATTTTCTTGACCCAATTTCAAGTCAACCATCAACTCGCAACTAGGTTCGACAACTCTTTTGTCCTAGTGTACATTTTTAAAATTCATGACCTTTTTTGAATTTGTGAACATTTCTTTTATTCATGAATATTTTTAGAAAATCATGAAAATTTAACAAATTCATGAACATCATTTTAATTCACCAATAATTATTGAATTTTTGAAAACTTTTGAAGTTATCAAACATTTTTCAAATTCTTGAATATCTTTATATCGTGAATATATTTTTCTAATTTGTGACCTTTTTTGAATTGATAAACATTTTTTGAATTGATGAACACTTTTTAAGCTTCCACAATTTTTATTTCAAATTCTTAAAAAAAATCAAATTTTTATTTAAAAAATTACAAACTTTTTTCATGTTCTACAGATGGGGTAAATTGACTTAAAAGACGTCAACCTAGGGACAAGCTGGAGGGCACTTTGCAAAAAGGGAAACACTTTTGATCAGTCGTGTGATACATCTTATTCGCTCAAACATCTTCTGCACCGTCCATCTTGTACCACATCCAATGGCTCGTTTGCTCGCATCTAATCTCCTTAAATTGCACATAACTGCCATCCTCAAATTAAGTTTTTTTCATTAATGATTTGAACCAGCGTCCGTCTTCCCACATCCAACAAATAGGCTAACTCCGTTCTCCGCCATCCTCCTCCACGACAATCACGCCTTCCTCCACCTATTGCTCTGCCTTTCCTTGTGGTGCTCTTCCCCACTCATGGAAACGACCTCCCCTACATGAGCGGGGACATGAACCCAAACACCTGCGTCGATCTTCTCCGTGGTGCATTCTTATTCTCCACCATGACACCAGATATGATCTACAAAGGCCGGGAGAGGATGGTGTGTGCGACATGCGGGTGGATGGTGGCCATGGCGTGCAGCATGGAGCATCCCAGTGGGTGTTGTTCTAGTAATCGACATGGGAGTACATTGGTAACACAACGCTCAACTGCTGCAGGTCAATAAAGTCGGCAACTCGACGATGCCGACCGCGCTGCCCCTTGCCGCTCCCCGACGTTGACACACATCTTTTGGGGAGAAAAAGAGGTCGTCAAAGCTAGGGAGAAGATGGCAACTGGAGTGGAGCGTCTAGGGACGGGTTCGACATCGACAAAGCACACATGAAGCATGCATGCTTCCTAACATGGGATTCCCTGCTTCTTCATGTATCACCTTTGCTTCCTACCCCAGCCTCGCCCGTGCACGAGGACAACTTAGGCATGTCAAGTCTTCCCCGTGGCCCTATCTGACCACCACACTCAGGCAACGTTGGTCTGATCTCATTGTAGCTGCTGAGATCTTGTGGACGCTATTCCTCAAATACATCTATCTTTGGATGGTGCTCATGTTCCAGTAGGGGGCTTCATCCCATTGTGCTTCGATGTTCATGTCTTGTTGTATGTTAATATCTTGTTGTATCTTGTATGGAACCAGTGTCCAATGTATGATAATTTTGTTTTCTTTGGAAGAAAATTATGATCTCATTTACAAGCAATGTTGATGGAAAAAAATCATCAATCAGAAAGTTCGTCGTTGAAAATATGTACATGCGACATTTGAAACAACTTTCAACTTATTTGGAAGCACATGCTCATTTTTTTTGAAGCACATGCAATTGTCACGTGGAAAATGTATGCACTAGCTTCTTGATTTTGTATCCAACATATCTCTACTTCACTTCCTTCTCACGAAATAGAATCTCTAGTTACACAATGACCAAGCATTATAGGTTTCACAGAACATTTATGCTTCCTACGCAGTTGAACAAAGTTTTAGTTAGACACTAATCATGCTTCTAACAATAGCACACTATGCTTCCAAATAAATAAAGCTTCTCTTACATAGTAATCAGGTATGCTTCCACCGTTACTGCATGATGCTTCCAACGTTCAGATTACATGTTACCTACAACCCAAAATTTCAGTTTAGACGTCCTAGTTTGATCTGAGAATATATACAGTTGGAACAATTTTTTGAAGTATCTTTATTTTTTAAACATTTTTTTTGAATAATATATGTTTCCATGGCATAGGTTTCCATTAAAAAAAATTCAATTTTCCATGCCATGTCTACGCTGCAGAAAAAGAACATCTCCAGAAACAATAAAGTTTCTTTATCTATTTATTGGAAGCAAATACACAATTAGTGGGAAGCATAATATTTTGTATTTGTTTGTTGGAAGCAATCACAGCTTACCAAAACAATTGACATAATTTCTGGAAGCAGTTAGTTACTAGAAGCATAGATAAGGGATGGTGGAGAGGTCAGTGGGAGGTTATTATGGAAGCACTATAGGAAGGAAATAACTCAGCGCCTAACAATAGTATCAGATCGGACAAATAGCATTGATGTTAATACGACGGTCATGAAGGAAATATGCCCTAGAGGCAATAATAAAGTTATTATTTATTTCCTTATATCATGATAAATGTTTATTATTCATGCTAGAATTGTACTAAGCGGAAACATAATACATGTGTCAATACATAGACAAACATAGTGTCACTAGTATGCCTCTACTTGACTAACTCGTTGATCAAAGATGGTTGTGTTTCCTAGCCATAGACATGAGTTGTCATTTGATTAACGGGATCACATCATTAGGAGAATTATGTGATTGACTTGACCCATTTCGTTAGCTTAGCACTTGATTGTTTAGTATGTTGCTATTGCTTTCTTCATGACTTATACATGTTCCTATGACTATGAGATTATGCAACTCCCGTTTACCGGAGGAACACTTTGTGTGCTACCAAACATCACAATGTAACTGGATGATTATAAAGGATCTCTACAGGTGTCTCCAAAGGTATATGTTGAGTTGGCATATTTTGAGATTACAATTTGTCACTCTGATTGTCGGATAGGTATCTCCGGGCCCTCTCGGTAATGCACATCACTATAAGCCTTGCAAGCAATGTAGCTAATAAGTTAGTTGCGGGATGATGCATTACGTAACGAGTAAATAGACTTATCGGTAACAAGATTGAACTAGGTATTGAGATACCGACGATCGAATCTCGGGCAAGTAACATACCGATGACAAAGGGAACACCGTATGTTGTTATGCGGTTTGACTGATAAAGATCTTCGTAGAATATGTAGGAGCCAATATGAGCATCTAGGTTCCGCTATTGGTTATTGAACGGAGACGTGTCTCGGCCATGTCTACATAGTTCTCGAACCCGTAGGGTCCGCACGCTTAAAGTTCGGTGACGATCGATATTATGAGTTTTTGTGTTTTTATGTACCGAAGATAGTTTGGAGTCCCGGATATGATCACGGACATGACGAGGAGTCTCGAAATGGTCGAGACGTAAAGATCGATATATTGGATGACTATGTTCGGACACCGGAATGGTTTCGGGTGGTTTCGGGCATATACCAAAGTACCGGGGGTTACCGGAACCCCGCGGGGGGTTTAATGGGCCTCATGGGCCCTAAGTGGAGAAGAGGAGGGGCGGCCAGGGCAGGCCGCGCGCCCCCTCCCCCTCTAGTCCGAATAGGACAAGGAGGGGGGGCGCCCCCCTTTCCTTCCTCTCCTCTCTCCCTTCCTTCCCCCTCCTACTCCAACTAGCAAAATGAGGGAGTCCTACTCTCGGTGGGAGTAGGACTCCTCCCTGGCACGCCCTCCCCTGGCCGGCCGCCCCTCCCCCTTGATCCTTTATATACGGGGGAAGGGGCACCTCTAGGCACAACAATTGATCTCTTGATCTCTTAGCCGTGTGCGGTGCCCCCCTCCACCATATTCCACCTCGGTAATATCGTAGTGGTGCTTAGGCGAAGCCCTGCGTCGGTAGCATCATCAACACCGTCATCACGCTGTCGTGCTGACGGAACTCTCCTGCAAAGCTCTACTGGATCGGAGTTCGTGGGACGTCCTCGAGCTGAACGTGTGCTGAACTCGGAGGTGCCGTATGTTTGGTACTTGGATCGGTTGGATCATGAAGACGTACGACTACATCACCCGCATTGTGCTAACGCTTCCGCTTTCGGTCTACGAGGGTACGTGCACAACACTCTCCCCTCTCATTTCTATACATCACCATGATCTTGTTTGTGCATAGGATTTTTTTTGAAATTACTACGTTCCCCAAACAGTGGCATCCGAGCCAGGTTTTATGCATAGATGGTATATGCACGAGTAGAACACAAGTGAGTTGTGGGCGATACAAGTCATACTGCTTACTAGCATGTTATACTTTGGTTCGGCGGTATTGTTGGATGAAGCGGCCCGGACCGACATTACGCGTACGCTTACGCGAGACTGGTTCTACCGACATGCTTTGCACATAGGTGGCTGGCGGGTGTCAGTTTCTCCAACTTTAGTTGAACCGAGTGTGGCTACGCCTGGTCCTTGAGAAGGTTAAAACAACACTATAACTTGACGAACTATCATTGTGGTTTTGATGCGTAGGTAAGAACGGTTCTTGCTCAGCCCGTAGCAGCCACGTAAAACTTGCAACAACAAAGTAGAGGACGTATAAGTTGTTTTTGCAGGGCATGTTGTGATGTGATATCGTCAAGACGTGATGCTATATTTTATTGTATGATATGATCATGTTTTGTAACCAAGTTATCGACAACTGACAGGAGCCATATGGTTGTCGCTTTATTATATGCAATGCAATCTCCATGTAATTGTTTTACTTTATCACTAAGAGGTAGAGATAGTCGTAGAAGCAATAGGTGGCAAAACAACAACGATGCTACGATGGAGATCAAGGTGTCGCGCCGGTGACGATGGTGATCATGACGGTGCTTCAGAAATGGAGATCACAAGCACAAGATGATGATGGCCATATCATATCACTTATATTGATTGCATGTGATGTTTATCCTTTATGCATCTTATTTTGCTTTGATTGACGGTAGCATTATAAGATGATCTCTCACTAAATTTCAAGGTATAAGTGTTCTCCCTGAGTATGTGATGTCTACTACACAACCTTCTTCTTGTAGATGTTGTTGGGCCTGCAAGTGCACAGGTTTGTAGGACAGTAGCAAATTTTCCTCAAGTGGATGACCTAAGGTTTACCAATCCATGGGAGGCGTAGGATGAAGATGGTCTCTCTCAAACAACCCTGCAACCAAATAACAGAAAGTCTCTTGTGCCCCCAACACACCCAATACAATGGCAAATTGTATAGGTGCACTAGTTCGGCGAAGAGATGGTGATACAAGTGCAATATGGATGGTAGATATAGGTTTTTGTAATCTGAAAATATAAAAACAGCAAGGTAACTAATGATAAAAGTGAGCGTAAACGGTATTGCAATGGTAGGAAACAAGGCCTAGGGTTCATACTTTCACTAGTGCAAGTTCTCTCAACAATAATAACATAACTGGATCATATAACTATTCAACATGCAACAAAGGGTCATTCCAAAGCCACTAATAGCGGAGAACAAACGAAGAGATTATGGTAGGGTACGAAACCACCTCAAAGTTATTCTTTCGGATCAATCTATTCAAGAGTTCGTACTAGAATAACACCTTAAGACACAAATCAACCAAAACCCTAATGTCACCTAGATACTCCATTGTCACCTCAAGTATCCATGGGCATGATTATACGATATGCATCACACAATCTCAGATTCATCTATTCAATCAACACAAAGTACTTCAAAGAGTGCCCCAAAGTTTCTAGAGAGTCAAGACGAAAACGTGTGCCAACCCTTATGCATAGGTTCATGGGCGGAACCCGCAAGTTGATCACCAAAACATACATCAAGTGGATCACGTGATATCCCATTATCACCATAGATAAGCACGGCAAGACATACATTAAGTATTCTCAAATCCTTAAAGACTCAATCCGACAAGATAACTTCAAAGGGAAAACTCAATTCATCACAAGAGAGTAGAGGGGGAGAAACATCATAAGATCCAACTATAATAGCAAAGCTCGTGATACATCAAGATCATGCCATAGAGAGAACACGAGAGAGAGAGAGAGATCAAACACATAGCTACTGGTACATACCCTCAGCCCCGAGGGTGAACTACTCCCTCCTCGTCATGGAGAGCGCCGGGATGATGAAGATGGCCATCGGTGATGGATTCCACCTCCGGCAGGGTGCTGGAACAGGCTCCCGAGAGGTTTTTTGGTGGCTATAGAGGCTTGCAGCGGCGAAACTCCCGATCTATCTTGATATTCGATGGTTTTAGGGTATGTGGACTTATATAGGCGAAAGAAGTCGGTCGGGGAAGCCTCGAGGGGCCCACGAGAGGGGAGGGGGCGCCCAGGGGGTGGGCGTGCCCCCCTATCTCGTGGCTTCCTCGATGCTCCCCTGGCTTGCACTCCAAGTTTCCTGGGTCACGTTCGTTCCAAAAATCATGCTGCCGAAGGTTTCATTCCGTTTGATATTCCTTTTCTTCGAAACACTGAAATAGACAATAAAATAGCAATATGGGTTGGGCCTCCGGTTAATAGGTTAGTCCCAAAAGTAATATAAAAGTGTACAATAAAGGCCGTAAACATTCAAAACACATAATAATATAGCATGGATGCTTCATAAATTATAGATACGTTGGAGACGTATGAGTATGTACCGTTGCGAAAGTTCTTCGTCTTGAGACACCACGTGATGATCGGTGTGATAGGATCTACGTGTCAAATACAACGGGTGCAAAACAGTTGCACACGCGGAATACTCAGGTTAAACTTGACGAGCCTAGCATATACAGATATGGCCTCGAAACACTGAGACCGAAAGGTCGAGTGTGAATCATATAGTAGATATGATCAACATAATGATGCTCACCACTGAAAACTACTCCATCTCACATGATGATCGGACATGGTTTAGTTGATTTGGATCACGTGATCACTTAGATGATTAGAGGGATGTCTATCTAAGTGGGAGTTCTTAAGTAATATGATTAACTGAACTTAAATTTATCATGAACTTAGTACCTGATAGTATTTTTGCTTGTCTATGTTATTGTAGATAGATGGCTCGTGTTGTTGTTCCGTTGAATTTTAAATGTGTTCCTTGAGAAAGCTAAGTTGAAAGATGATGGTAGCAATTACACGGACTGGGTCCGTAACTTGAGGATTATCCTCATTGTTGCACAGAAGAATTACGTCCTAGAAGCACCGCTGGGTGCCAGGCCTGCTGCAGATGCAACTAATGATGTTAAGAACGTCTGGTAGAGCAAAGCTGATGACTACTCTATAGTTCAGTGTGCCATGCTTTACAGCTTAGAACCGGGGCTTTAACGTGGTTTTGAACGTCATGGAGCATACGAGATGTTCCAGGAGTTGAAGTTAATATTTCAAGCAAATGCCCGGATTGAGAGATATGAAGTCTCCAATAAGTTCTATAGCTGCAAGATGGAGGAGAATAGTTCTGTTAGTGAACACATACTCAAAATGTCTGGGGTATAATAATCACTTGATTCAACTGGGATTTAATCTTCCTGATGATAGTGTCATTGACAAAATTCTTCAATCACTGCCACCAAGCTACAAGAGCTTCGTGATGAACTATAATATGCAAGGGATGAACAAGACTATTCCCGAGCTCTTCGCGATGCTAAAGGCTGTGGAGGTAGAAATAAAAAAGGAGCATCAAGTGTTGATGGTCAACAGGACCACCAGTTTCAAGAAAAAGGGTAAAGGGAAGAAGAAGGGGAACTTCAAGAAGAACGGCAAACAAGTTGCTGCTTAAGAGAAGAAACCCAAGTCTGAACCTAAGCCTGAGACTGAGTGCTTCTACTGCAAGCTGACTGGTCACTGGAAGCGGAACTGCCCCAAGTATTTGGCGGATAAGAAGGATGGCAAGGTGAACAAAGGTATATGTGATATACATGTTACCTTACTAATACTCGCAGTAGCACCTGGGTATTTGATACTGGTTCTGTTGCTAATATTTGCTACTCGAAACAGGAACTACGGATTAAGCGAAGATTGGCTAAGGACGAGGTGACGATGCGCGTGGGAAATGGTTCCAAAGTCGATGTGATCGCGGTCGGCATGCTACCTCTACATCTACCTTCGGGATTAGTTTTAGACCTGAATAATTGTTATTTTATGCTAGCATTAAGCATGAACATTATATCTGGATCTTGTTTAATGCGAGATGGTTATTCATTTAAATAAGAGAATAATGGTTGTTCTATTTATATGAGTAATATATTTTATGTCATGCACCCTTGAAGAGTGGTCTATTTTTATTAAATCTTGATAGTAGTGATACACATATTCATAATGTTGAAGCCAAAAGATGCAGAGTTGATTATGATAGTGCAACTTATTTGTGGCACTGCCGTTTGGGTCATATTGGTGTAAAGCGCATGAAGAAACTCCATACTGATGGACTTTTGGAATCACTTGACTATGAATCACTTGGTACTTGCGAACCATGCCTCATGGGCAAGATGACTAAAACACCGTTCTCCGGAACTATGGAGTGAGCAACAGATTTATTGGAAATCATACATACTTATGTATGTGGTCCAATGAATATTGAGGCTCGTGGTGGGTATCGTTATTTTCTCACCTTCACTGATGATTTAAGCAGATATGGGTATATCTACTTAATGAAACATAAGTCTGAAACATTTGAAAAGTTCAAAGAATTTCAGAGTGAAGTGGAAAATCATCGTAACAAGAAAATAAAGTTTCTACGATTTGATCATGGAGGAGAATATTTGAGTTACGAGTTTGGTCTACATTTGAAACAATGCGGAATAGTTTTGCAACTCACACCACCCGAAACACCACAACGTAATGGTGTGTCCGAATGTCGTAATCGTACTTTACTAGATATGGTGCGATCTATGATGTCTCTTACTGATTTACCGCTATCATTTTGGGGTTATGCTTTAGGGACGGCCGCATTCACGTTAAATAGGGCACCTTCAAAATCCGTTGAGACAACGCCTTATGAATTGTGGTTTGGCAAGAAACCAAAGTTGTCGTTTCTTAAAGTTTGGGGCTGCGATGCTTATGTGAAAAAACTTCAACCTGATAAGCTCGAACCCAAATCGGAGAAATGTGTCTTCATAGGATACCCAAAGGAGACTATTGGGTACACCTTCTATCACAGATCTGAAGGCAAGACTTTTGTTGATAAATTTGGATCCTTTCTAGAGAAAGAGTTTCTCTCGAAAGAAGTGTGTGGGAGGAAAGTAGAACTTGATGAGGTAACTGTACCTGCTCCCTTATTGGAAAGTAGTTCATCACAGAAACCGGTTCCTGTGACACCTACACCAATTAGTGAGGAAGCTAATGATATTGATCATGAAACTTCAGATCAAGTTACTACCGAACCTCGTAGGTAAACCAGAGTAAGATCCGCACCAGAGTGGTACGGTAATCCTATTCTGGAGGTCATGTTACTTGACCATGGAGAACCTACGAACTATGAGGAAGCGATGATGAGCCCAGATTCTGCAAAATGGCTTGAGGCCATGAAATCTGAGATGGGATCCATGTATGAGAACAAAGTATGGACTTTGGTTGACTTGCCCGATGATCGGCAAGCCATCGAGAATAAATGGATCTTCAAGAAGAAGACTAACGCTGATGGTAATGTTACTGTCTACAAAGCTCGACTTGTTGCGAAAGGTTTTCGACAAGTTCAAGGGGTTGACTACGATGAGACTTTCTCACCCGTAGCAATGCTTAAGTCTGTCCGAATCATGTTAGCAATTGCCGCATTTTATGATTATGAAATATGGCAAATGGATGTCAAAACTACATTCCTGAATGGATTTCTAGAAGAAGAGTTGTATATGATGCAACCTGAAGGTTTTGTCGATCCAAAAGGTGCTGACAAAGTGTGCAAGCTCCAGCGATCCATTTATGGACTGGTGCAAGCCTCTTGGAGTTGGAATAAACGCTTTGATAGTGTGATCAAAGCATATGGTTTTATACAGACTTTTGGAGAAGCCTGCATTTACAAGAAAGTGAGTGGGAGCTCTGTAGCATTTCTGATATTATATGTAGACGACATATTGTTAATTGGAAATGATACAAAATTTCTGGATAACATAAATGGATACTTGAATAAAAGTTTTTCAATGAAAGGCCTCGGTGAAGCTGCTTATATATTGGGCATCAAGATCTATAGAGATAGATCAAGACTCTTAATTGGATTTCACAAAGCACATACCTTGATAAAGTTTTGAAAAAGTTCAAAATGGATCAAGCAAAGAAAGGGTTCTTGCCTGTATTACAAGGTGTGAAGTTGAGTCAGACTCAATGCCCGACCACTGCAGAAGATAGATAGAAAATTAAAGATGTTCCCTATGCTTCAGCCATAGGCTCTATCATGTATGCAATGCTGTGTACCAGACCTGATGTATGCTTAGCAATAAGCTTAGCAAGGAGGTACCAAAGTAATCCAGGAGTGGATCACTGGAGAGCGGTCAAGAATATCCTGAAATACATGAAAAGGACTAAGGATATGTTTCTCGTTTATGGAGGTGACAAAGAGCTAGTCGTAAATGGTTACGTCGATGCAAGCTTTGACACTGATCCGGACGATTCTAAATCGCAAACCGGATACGTGTTTATATTGAACGGTGGAGCTGTTAGTTGGTGCAGTTCTAAACAAAGCGTCGTGGCGGGATCTACATGTGAAGCGGAGTACATAGCTACTTCGGAAGAAGCAAATGAAGAAGTCTGGATGAAGGAGTTCATATCCTATCTAGGTGTCATACCTAGTGCATCGGGTCCAATAAAAATCTTTTGTGACAATACTGGTGCAATTACCTTGGCAAAGGAATCCAGATTTCACAAGAGAACCAAGCACATCAAGAGATGCTTCAATTCTATTCGGGACCAAGTCCAGGTGGGAGACATAGAGATTTGCAAGATACATACGGATCTGAATGTTGCAGACCCGTTGACTAAGCCTCTTCCACGAGCAAAACATGATCAGCACCAAGGCTCCATGGGTGTTAGAATCATTACTGTGTAATCTAGATTATTGACTCTAGTGCAAGTGGGAGACTGAAGGAAATATGCCCTAGAGGCAATAATAAAGTTATTATTTATTTCCTTATATCATGATAAATGTTTATTATTCATGCTAGAATTGTACTAACTGGAAACATAATACATGTGTGAATACATAGACAAACATAGTGTCACTAGTATGCCTCTACTTGACTAGCTCGTTGATCAAAGATGGTTGTGTTTCCTAGCCATAGACATGAGTTTTCATTTGATTAATGGGATCACATCATTAGGAGAATGATGTGATTGACTTGATCCATTTCGTTAGCTTAGCACTTGATCGTTTAGTATGTTGCTATTGCTTTCTTCATGACTTATACATGTTCCTATGACTATGAGATTATGCAACTGATCCTGTTTACCGGAGGAACACTTTGTGTGCTACCAAACGTCACAACATAACCGGATGATTATAAAGGAGCTCTACAGGTGTCTCCAAAGGTACATATTGAGTTGGCGTATTTCGAGATTAGAATTTGTCACTCCGATTGTCGGAGAGGTATCTCTGGGCCCTCTCGGTAATGCACATCACTATAAGCCTTGCAAGCAATGTAGCTAATAAGTTAGTTGCGGGATGATGCATTACGTAACGAGTAAAGAGACTTGCCGGTAATGAGATTGAACTAGGTATTGAGATACCAACGATCGAACCTCGGGCAAGTAACATATCGATGACAAAGGGAACAACGTATGTTGTTATGCGGTTTGACCGATAAAGATCTTCATAGAATATGTAGGAGCCAATATGAGCATCCAGGTTCCGCTATTGGTTATTGACCGGAGACGTGTCTCAGTCATGTCTACATAGTTCTCGAACATGTAGGGTCCGCACGCTTAAAGTTCGGTGACGATCGGTATTCTCAGTTTTTGTGTTTTGATGTACCGAAGATAGTTCGGAGTCCTGGATATGATCACGGACATGATGAGGAGTCTCGAAATGGTCGAGACGTAAAGATCGATATATTGGATGACTATGTTCGGACACCGGAATGGTTTCGGGTGGTTTCGGGCATATACCGGAGTACCGGGGGGTTACCGAAACCCCCCGGGGGGTTTAATGGGCCTCATGGGCCCTATGTGGAGAAGAGGAGGGGCGGCCAGGGCAGGCCGCGCGCCCCCTCCTCCTCTAGTCCGAATAGGACAAGGAGGGGGGCGGCGCCCCCTTTCCTTCCTCTCATCTCTCCCTTCCTTCCCCCTCCTACTCCAACTAGGAAAAGGAGGGAGTCCTACTCCCGGTGGGAGTAGGACTCCTCCCTGGCGTGCCCTCCCCTGGCCGGCCCCCCCCCCCTTGATCCTTTATATATGGGGGCAGGGAGGCACCTTGAGGCACAACATTGATCTCTTGATCTCTTAGCCGTGTGCGGTGCCCCCCTCCACCATATTCCACCTCGGTAATATTGTAGCGGTGCTTAGGCAAAGCCCTGCGTCAGTAGCATCATCAACACCGTCATCACGTCATCGTGCTGACGGAACCCTCCCGCAAAGCTCTGCTGGATCGGAGTTCGTGGAACGTCATCGAGCTGAACGTGTGCTGAACTCGGAGGTGCCGTACGTTCGGTACTTGGATCAGTCGGATCGTGAAGACGTACGACTACATCACCGCGTTGTGCTAACGCTTCCGCTTTCGGTCTACGAGGGTACGTGGACAACACTCTCCCCTCTCGTTGCTATACATCACCATGATCTTGTGTGTGCGTAGGATTTTTTTTGAAATTACTACGTTCCCCAAACAGGTCATCCAATGGTCTGATGGGAAGCAAGGGATCAATAGTCTGATCTCTAGTGGTTCCCTTGCAAAAATACTGAAGGATAGGCGTTATTAACAATAGGGCGTCTTTTTCATTGCATGCAGACTTGTACATCATCAATGAAGCCAAGGCCAGCGAGGGAGCCGAGCTAGCCAGCGCTGGCCAGGCAGCCCGATGTGCTCAACCCGACATCAAGCAAAAGCGAAAAAGACCAAAAACAAACAAACAACAAAAAGGGCCAGTAGGGAGGATTACAAAACACATGACATCATCTTAGATGTACCTAGATGTGAGGTATTATCTCACATCTAGATAGCATAGTCAGACCCATTTATTTAACCCTAAAAAAACAATCTATTTTATCCCAATAGTTTGGTTTCAAAATTAACTAGTCCCTCTGTCCCATAATATAAGAGCATTTTCTGCACTACACTAGTGTTGAAAATACTCTTATATTATGAGATGGAGGAAGTAGATTATTTTGTGGCATGTGTTGTTGCCCGGTCAATTTTGGCTCTTGGTTGGTAGTTTGCCAAGAGACAGATCTGCATCAGACAGGGAAACAAGGGAAATTCCATGAGACATGCAGCCTAAGAGTTTTTATGTGATTCAGAATAGATTTTTACAACCTTTCCAGTAAATGAATGGCATATTATTTAGCCACACTCGATTGATTGTTTTCTCTGCATTTCTTCGGTCGTTTCATACTAAGCTCGAAGGAATTTCCATCATCAATCGCAAGATCTTTCTTGATGGCCATAGTGAGCATAACGAGAAAGAAGAACAAAATTAGTAACAAGAATAACAGTATAGTGAGCATGTGATGACTCAGGAGGATACCGACACATCTCAAGTTTTGCGAAGTATCGCGAAGTAAAGGGAACATCACATGATAACCACAGTTCACTCGAATATCACTCGTGTGCTCATAGGGACCGATATGGACGTCCACGTTTCCGTTTTCGGTCATTGAACGAACGGTTTCGTCCATGTCTATGAGTTACCGAACCTACGGGATCACAAGTTTAAGGTAATCATGATCTGTTGAGTGTTAGTTGGATGGGAGTGAATGAGAATATATTTGTGGAATTGTTTCATTAATATTCAGAATAGTTCTGACAGGATCCGGAAGCGTTTCGGGGTCACCGGAAGGGATTCGGTGAATATCGGGTAATACCGGATATTACCAAAACACAATGCAAAACTGTTTCTAGCAAAACCAAGCAGATGTACTACCAAACCACAATGCAAAATTGTTCTAGCAAAACCGAGTGACTCTCCTACAAAACCAAGGAACTGCCCTATCCAATCCAAGCAACCGCATTACTAACAAACAAGTATGGGAAAATTATCGTAGCAAAACCAAGCAATTGTCCCTAGCATTACTACTTGGATTCTCTACTTTAGGCAGGAAAAACGTTTGACCAACTTGAATAGCCTTTGTGAACAACTATCTGACCCCCCCTTCCCATGCAACTTATCTATTCTAGCAAAAATCCAAAACAACTCAATTACAAAGAAAACACAAAATGAAAATTTGTTCTAACAAAAAACAAAGCAACTGTCCCAACTAAACCAAGCAACTGCATTACAATTTTGTTTTCCAAAAACCTTTTCAAAACAAATCATGACAATTATAATTAGTTACCTAACAATGATGCCCAGTTGCATGTCATTGCTAATTAGTTGGCTATGATACTAGGAGAAGTTGTCTGTCGGCGTAGCTCATGTTGTGTATACTCTGAAACATAGTTTTAGCATACTCGATGGTGTGGTAGAAACCTTATATGTGAATTTAGTGAACATGATAGTCATGGGAGGCAACTTCTAAGTACTTCTCGTTGATAGGTAATCATAGTAGGCAAACTAAGAAGAAGTTGCTTTCTTATAGCACTAAAGTTGTCGATTCAGCACTCAAAATTGCTCTAAAAAAAGTTCGTCGAACATACCCGTATGGGATCTAGTTTTAAAAAACTCGTTGCAAGAAACCCACCGATGAAATCGAATCTAAATTCCGATACTCAAACAAAAAGTTATGGCTTTTTACATTTTATATAACCCAAACAAATGCACGTACTTTTTCTTTCTTGACTGATTTGTGCAAAGTAGGAAGCATTCGAAGGATGAGGACCTGATACTTTCCTTTTTTAGTGTAATGATGACACATGATGCTAATTACCCTTTATGGAAGGTTTGCCAGAATGCACCCGTGCTAAGTGAGTTTTTTATCAAGTACTTTGTGCGCTCAGGAAGGCTAATTAGTGCAGCTACACTACTAAGCATTTGGGATACAACTATTAGGGTGCACAGATCTCGGAACTCATCAACACTAGACCAAGAAGGGATAATTACAAGTAGATGTATGGTGTATTATGTATATTCTATATTTATTGACGCATTCTTATCAAAAAATTATTGATGCGTTGTCTATTTTGTTTTTTATTATATTATAGGCTATATATATAGAAGAAAAAGTCCACTATACTCCGGCCGTCCTTCAAAAAGTGTGCTTTCAACTTTGTTGGAGAGTCAAACTATCTTAAAGTTTGACCGAGTTTGTACAAAAATATTTCAATGTTTGTGAAACCAAATAGGTATATGATAAAAATATATTTTATCATTAATCTAATGCTACTAATTTGATGGCATAAATGTTGGTGTATTATCGTATAAATATGGTCAAACATTAATTCTTTTGACTCTTCAAAGGACGGAGGGAGTACTTTGCAGTAGAGATTTTGAAAAATAATTGTGACAAAAACATCATGTAATAAAAGCAGAGCAGACAAGGGTATATTTTATACTTTTTATGAAACATATATTTTATATTTGTATTATATATTAGTATAGGAGAAAGGGTCCAGCCGGATGCCGGCGATTTGCGGCCGCCCTTGAAGATGCCCTTAGCCGAAGTGAGGTGTGGTAACTTTGGTGTTTTTTTTGAGAATCACTGGGGGGGGGGGGGGAGCGCCCCACCTGAATACGAGACTTCAGTTGTCTTGAAATTAATTTGACAACGTTTGGATAAACAATGTTCAATATTTAAATGATGTTTTTGTCTGACATACGTAGATGGGAATGCAATCCGACCAAGAAACGGAAAAGAAGGCATTTCTAGATGTCCCATTGTATTGTATACTCATCTTGACTAGATAGAAAGTGCGGCTTGCCGCACCCCGCACCCCTGCCGGGTGCGGTCATATCCAACCCAGCAACCATCCAACACAGTAGGTCACGCTTCAAATTTGATAGATTGACATCATACCAAAAGCAATGAAGAATTGCAGCATATAATAACCTTATTTACAATGCAGTGACATTATATCCAACTTGGTAGAACACGATTCATATTTGATTCAGGCTGTTACCTGAATAGCAAAGCACGATAGCAACACCCACCCAGTCCACTACTGGTTACATCATATATATTCCACAGATTGAAGGAAATATAGACCATTGATTCCATCATTAGAATTTCTCAAAGAAAGTATAGGAGGAACTAAGCACTAATAGGAGTAATAGTTTGGTTAATTAATTACATCACTTTGAACATGTCATAGAAAATGTCACATGATATACCAAAAGCAAATCCTAATGGTTTTCAAGAACATACACACACATAGATGGAATGGCAGAAGAACAACCCAAAAACCTGAAGGGCTATGACATGTTATGTACGGCAAAAGAACTGAAAATCCTGAAGACATGGTATAAAAATATGACAAAACACCACCACATCAATGTCAAGCAAAAAGCAAAATTGTTTCTTAATAGTATATGATACTCCCTCCGTTCCGAAGTATTTGTCTTTCTAGCCATTTCAAATGGACACAACATGCGGATGTATGTAGACTTATTTCAGAGTGTAGATTCACTCATTTTGCCTCGTATGTAGTCACTTGTTGAAATCTCTAGAAAGACAAATATTTAGGAACGGAGGGAGTACTATATAAAATATCTATAATCAGATATAGTTAAAAGAAGTACCGGAGTATGCTACTGGAGTACTGAAAACCCTACATTTCATTCAAATCAAGCCCAAACCCCCACAAAAATCTCATCTTTTCTGCTAAGTACTTCGATCTGGACGTCTCAGCCAGCGGGGATCTCCTTGCTCTAGACGCACTTCCTCGCCGGCCTCTTCTCATCCTTGCTGGCTTCCTCGGTGCCCCACTTGGTTTTAGCCTTGCCGGCAGCGACGGGCTTGGACTTGGCCTCCCACTTTCACTTGAGATCGAAGCCGTCGTCGTTGGGGGAGGCGAGCTCCGCCTCCCACTTAAGCGCCTGGCCCCCACCGTGCACCTTCTCCTTGGTCATCCACTTCCAATTGCGACCCCCGGGGAGGCGGCAGCTTAGGTGTACTTGCGGCAGGCCGGATGCGGCCCTCTGGGGAGCTGGCGGCCCAGGCAGAGAGGGCCGTGACCTAATCTTCTGGATAGACCAGTGTGCATACATGATTGTGCATGATAGAACTCTGTAAGCATGCACTTACAATTAAAGTACCTGTGACACAATCAGAATAAACTGTCGTAGAGCAATGTATCAAAATAAGGGGAAAATGCAAACTGATTAAAGGCTAAAGATACAGAATGATTCAGGGCTAAAACTGATTGAAGGCTACAATAGGAATAAAATGTTGCAAAGAAATGAACCAAAATAAGAGCAATGAAGTTCAGATAGCAGGACCACTGACTGGCACAGTGCACTAGTGAGAATGTGAGCTAAAGGATAATAGAAATGATATGATTATTTTAGATGAGGAAGTGCACAAATGAATGCTTGTTGTTTAGTTAAACACATGCATGGCAGTATCCTATATTTCTATTTAGCTTCAGCCCTTACTTTTCTCTATTTTCTCTTCAATCAATATAAACTTTAAGCCTGATAGCATATTCTACCATCCAATTGGCTTGTTGAGCTTGAATACTCCATATGCATTTGGGCCGGTTTTTCTATATACTGCTCGACTAAAACTATTGAACGATTCTGTTCATACATGTCCCTTTTTTGTTCATACATGTGTACTGCTCGACTAACAATATTAAACGATTTTGCTAATACAGGTTTTCTTATCTCTTCATACATGTTAAGAAAGAAAGTGACATGTGTGCCTAATTATATCCTTGATATTTATTTAGATCGCATGGGAGACCTATATTGGATGACAGAGAAGTATGCTACAGATAATTCAAGTAATTTTTATATCTTAGAAAATAAAGTGACATGCATTTTATAAAAGGGTTTGAACCGTAGTTTTTCCTCCTTTTCTCAAGTAGACACAAAAGTTGAAAATATAGGACCAAATGTTGGATAAACACAGGACATACATGGTTCACAGAGTATGAAACTTTCCAGGCATTCCTTTAGTTGAGCCTCACTGCACCCTTGTTTTTACAAACATTCGAGGAGAGAATTTCTATTGGAAATCAATGCCCAACAATGGTGGTACCAGTTAATGTAGCTGTAGGTAGAGATTATTTTCTCCAACTAAATCACACAAACAACACCCTGTAG
Source organism: Triticum aestivum (assembly GCF_018294505.1). NCBI lineage: Eukaryota > Viridiplantae > Streptophyta > Magnoliopsida > Poales > Poaceae > Triticum > Triticum aestivum. The sequence goes on along the minus strand of NC_057798.1, from coordinate 25,196,335 downwards.
AACGGACTATATAATATCTAGAGCATTTGACAACACTCGTATGAGTTAATAAAATTCTGGAGCATTTGACAACACCTGAATGAGTAACAAAAATCTTCCTTCGCAGGCCACCATATAGAGAAAGGAAGGAACCTGTAACCTGTAGGTAGAGGTGCGAGCAGTAGCCCATGCTCCCAATGTCAATGCCAGGTACTGTATGACTTTCTTTTCTTTCATATGAACTGAATTTCTGTTAAAACATTGGCAGTTCATATCAGCCTCCTACCTTGAAACAAAAAATTAAAATAGACGTCGAAGACATATTTCAGCAATCGGTACTCCACCGTAATAATAATAGCATGCACTTGCTAGCAAAATATGAACAACTCTTATTGATTTGCATTCTTATAGTTCCCCTATTCAAGATTAAAAATAAACAAATATGATGGAAAACAGTATTACATGACAGGAAATAACTACAGTTCTAATCCTGGAGAGGCAGAACCCAAATTCGCTCGGTCAAATCTGGGAAGATGGAGCTCACCGAGGGAGGTTATAGCCAAGGCAGTACTCAGTGTGCGCCGGGGTTGCACCTGAATGCCGTCCAACCGGCGAGGAACCGCGTCGGAGTTGCGCCTTGCACCGTCCCGCCGACGAGCACGAACGCATCAAACAACCAAGTGACTCTGTGCACGGAATACATGTCAAACAATATAAACAATCAGATATGCCATCACAACAGTCGACTAAACATCTAGTAAAAACAGAACAATGTAAGATCCACACTCACCTAAAATGAACCGGGGCATGCCTATATGTGCTCCATTCAAATGCTTAACGCTACACAGATCAGGATGGCAAGGAACAAATCAGGTAGAAATCAACTCACCCACATCACCAAACAAACAAAACACCAAAAGATGACGCATGACTACAAAACACCAAACCAATTAGCAAGAAGTAAAAAAAAGTCTTACGACAAGAGAAAAGTATTATGCATAACATTTCAAGGAAGAAACACGATAAATGGTTAAATGCACATTTCTATATTAAATCCATCTTCCATTGGATAAGAAAAACTCATCTTCAAGATAGTAATGGTACTGAGCTAAAGAGATGGAAGCATGAAACGAATTGAAAACCAGGGAAATAGAAAATTTGATACATGCTTTCTCTCACAGCAATGCCCAGAATCATTGAACAGTAGAACTATTGCATATGAAGTACTGCAGAAATAAGCACATAATATTGGGGAATTGCCCCTGTTTCTTTACCACTACAAAACAGGAAGGACATAAGATATTTTGACAATGGCATATTAAAAACTTCTCTACATTATGGAGGAACAATCAGGCAAGCTAGATCAGTTGTGAAAATAGGAGAGACAAGCTATATGATAAAAGGAGCCAATAGTTTCTTGGCATACTTTAATATCCCAAGAGCTTCTTTATCATCATAACAACAGAAGTTACTTAATCTTTTGATCTAATAGCTTTAGAAATAGTTGGAAGTGTGTTTCTTCTAAGGCGGTCAGCAAATTGGACCCTCACAAAAGATCTAACATAGCAGAGATGAAAACTAATGAACTGAAGATAACCTCAATGAGGACCTATGAACCGCTCGATGGTCATGGAGGCAAACTATCATGTACAGATAATCGCTAACGTTTGCCTTGAGTATAAGTAGGACATCTGTACCAACCTCAAGTCCTATTTTCAGGGGAAATTTCTTGCATCCATGCTTGTTCGTCATACTCAGTCCTAGTAAAGCTCTGCTCACCAAACCGTAGTCCCACCGGTCATCCTTTGGTATTCTCTGGATGACCACAGATTACACCCAAAAAAGAGTGAGTGTTATGATCCCAGATATAAAAATTGCACAAGGACAAAAAGGAGAACTGGAAAAAAAATGCATCCCATAGAGCGACATAGATCTAAAAATAGTGCATGAAACTGAACCTAAGGTGAAAACCGGACCATGTTCATGAAACATTAAATAAAATCTAGTGAACGAAGAACTTAGTGTTCACTTCTGAAACTAAGCACGAACATTATGAATATACGTACAAAAAAAGAGGGGGAAATAATGACTATACAAGGACTGGAAAGGTTACAGGAGTAGAGATTATAATTATCTAAACATCAAATGTGAATGGTCAAGAAGAGTCAAACCAAAAATCACAAGGTAACATATAAATGAAGCAAATGAAAGGCATGAACTTTTTTCCATCAGGGGCAAGAGCTTGAAGCAAAGGACTCTGGCCAAATCCAGAAGAGAAGTAATGGAATAAATAAAGTAGCTCCGGAAAATAAATTGCTTCATGGCGTTCAGGAAAGAGATACAAACAATGGTTGAATTAAGTTGGGATATTGAGCAATATTGACAGACTTAGACGACAATCTTCTACCTCTAAGATAGACTGAAGAACTGAAGATAAAGAAAGAGCGAATGAAACTGAAACAAAATACACACTTCAAAATTCTTTCAGATGTTCTGCAGATGCCATTTATAAAATCTTGAGCGTAAATAAAATTGTAGCTTCTCAACTCCAAGGTCCACCATAAACCAAAACTGTGGGTGGGCAAAGCGAACTTAAAAGTAACCTATGGCACGAACAACAGTTCAAAGAACAAAAAAAAGGATGTATATCTTACATGTATTAAAATTTTGCGTTCAGACCTATGGAAGCGACACTGCCAAAAAGTCACAGCGAACAACAGTCCCAAAATAAGGATGGAATGTATATTCAAAAAATTGGGCTCAGATCTGTGGAGATGGCATTGCCCAAAAGGTAGGCCAAAAATGAAGCAGCTAATATCTTTTGCAGACAGCTGTTTACTAATTCTAGTTCTGTTGAAACATTCATACATAATTGTGTACTGCTTTAATTATGAAATGGAAGTGCACCAAAAATAATAAATAGGGATAGGCCAATACATGGGCTCTTAATTCCATAGGAATTGCAAAATCCCAAAAAATCAATAGAATCATCATTTTATAAGCGCACAAGAGTTGTCTATTGCTGATCACATGCTACACTGATGAAATATGGATATGGATATTATCCACCACTCACTAACTGGCAAACTGGCACACACAAAATACACATCCATGAGGTAATGGCCCAATGGGCGTCAAAAACATCACCGGTCCATACCTGCACACGAATTGAGGAACAAAGCTTTTACCATAGTGAGAACATCTGCTATTGTTTTCAGTTATGTACAGAGCGTTTATCTCCCTGATGCTGGCCTTCCTTTCATGGGTGGACATTGTGGTGGTGCCGTCCACATAAACCTGCAGAAACAACGGAAGCAGAGGCTCAATATCTCTGCAATTAGTATGACACAAATTATGGAACGAAACCACAGACATGGCCACACAGACTGACAGATGGACAAGAGTATCCTGAGGAGGCCGACCGTGCCGGCGAGGCTGCAGTTGGTCCACTTCATGAGGAAGAGGAAGATGCGCATGGCGGGTGAGGGAGTCCCGGACTAGGGGGTGTCCGGATAGCCGAACTATCATCATCGGACGGACTCCAACACTATGAAGATACAAGATTGAAGACTTCGTCCCATGTCCGGATGGGACTTTCCTTGGCGTGGAAGGCAAGCTTGGCGATACGGATATGTATATCTCCTACCATTGTAACCGACTCTGTGTAACCCTAGCCCTCTCCAGTGTCTATATAAACTGGATGGCTTTAGTCTATAGGACGGACAACAATCATACCATAGGCTAGCTCCTAGGGTTTAGCCTCCTTGATCTCGTGGTAGATCTACTCTTGTAACCCACATCATCAATATTAATCAAGCAGAACGTAGGGTTTTACCTCCATCAAGAGGGCCCGAACCTAGGTAAAAACATCGTGTCCCTCGTCTCCTGTTACCATCCGCCTAGACGCACAGTTCGGGACCCCCTACCCGAGATCCGCCGGTTTTGACACCGACATTGGTGCTTTCATTGAGAGTTCCTCTGTGCCGTCGCGATCAGGAAGGATGCCTCTTCCCGTCTTTAAAGACGGCGCCGTCGTCAAGGGAGCTTTGGCCACCGGCCAAACTATCCGGCTAGGTGGTTTTCTTATGACCGCTTGTTCGGCCACCGCTCCGACGATGACCTCTCAGGTCATCAAAAGCGATCTTCGTTTCAGCTCGGAATTCGCCGAGCAGTTAGATCCGATTGAGCTCTCTTCTGTGAACGAGCTCTTCGATCTCATTGCCACCCTGGGAGTCGCTACAGACTATAATCAGATTAGGCTTAAAACCGATCTGAGAGAAATCAACTCTCCCCAGGCTACCCACCACGTTGTTGTGGTAGAGGAACAATGCGGCAACTCTTCTTCCACGCTAAAAACTAACTATGTCCGGATTCCCGACCTCTTCACGCTGGATTCCTGTGGAGGGACGGACGCTAGTCAAATACTGAACTTAGAGTCAGGCATCGAACTAGATTCGTTGGAAAGCACCCAGCAAATCAAGCTTCCAAATCTAGAAACTTCATGGCCTTTGACCCTCAGATCGGGCGGGGTTCCGAACTTGATTCCACCCACCCACCCAAACATAAGCGATCTATCTCGAATACGGCAAGAGCCCGATGAAACAGTACATCATTACTGGGCCAGATTCCTCCTGGTTATGAACAGGATAAAGGACTGCTGCGAAGAAAGCGCGATTTCAATTTTCTGCAACAATTGCGCGGACAAGGAAATCATGAACGCCATAAGTCGTCGCGACGTTATACGCTTCATCGATCTAGCGACCATCATACAAAAATACTGTGCGGTGGAGAGCGCCAGGAACACCGAAACTAGGTTTTGGGACAGTCCGGCCTTGACTACAACCCTAGTCCAAAATAAAAGGATGCGCCATACCCAAACACCTGGTTTAAAACCCAAAAAGCAAAAAACCCCTAAAGGGCATGGAACCATACTGGAGGGATGGCTCAACGGACCCTGCAAAATCCACCGTACGGAGGGCGCCACTCCAACACACAGCCTTCGAGCATGTTGGATATTACGGCAGGTGGCCAAAAGTGGCGAAGGCTTTTTAGCCCCGGGCAAACAGCCCAACAATACCGGTACGGTATTAACAGTCTTCGAGACTTTCGCATCAAATAACATGCGAAAATGAACAATCCGCAGCCTCGCCGAAGTCTACCAAGTAGCAACAGCAAATCCATGGAGTGACATGGCTATCACCTTCAATGCCAATGACGAACCTAAATTCCGGACGGCTAGAGCGCCAGCCGCATTGGTGCTCAGTCCGATAGTGGACGGCTTTCGCCTCACCAAGGTACTCATGGATGGCGGCAGCGGATTAAACCTCATCTATAAGGAAACCCTTCAAAAAATGGATATTGACTTGAGCCGCATTGCGCGAAGTAGCACAACCTTCAGAGGGATGATCCCTAGTCGAGAAGTACGCTGCACAGGAAAAATCACACTCGACATAGTGTTCGGCTCGCCGGACAATTACAGGTCCGAAGAGGTCACGTTTCAAGTGGCCCCATTCTACAGCGGATATCATGCCTTGTTAGGGCGAGAGGCATTCACAATCTTCCAAGCTATACCCCATTACGGGTACATGAAGCTTAAAATGCCCGACCCTAATGGAATCATCACTCTGGTCAGCGATCCAAATATTGCACTCCGCGCCGAGAATATGACAGCCGCATTAGCCCTAGAGGCACTATCCGAAGCCCTAGCGGCAGAGGAACTAACTGCGCGGCACTCCATGGTGGATAGGGACGACGTGATACTCGACAAGAGGTCCAAGTCCACCTCTTTTAAACCAGCAGACGAAATAGTCAAATTCCAAGTCCATCCAACAGACCCCACAAAGACGGCCTCCATTGGGGCACAATTAAATCCCGATGTCGAAGCTGCCCTACGAGAATTCCTTCGGGAAAATTGGGATATTTTCGCCTGGCACCCCTCAGACATGCCAGGAATCCCACGTAGACTGGCAGAGCACAGCCTAAATATCCTAAAAGGATTCAAGCCCGTTAAACAGGCTCTTCGGCGATTTTCCGAACCAAAAAGACAGGCAATGGGAGAGGAGCTAGCCAAACTCTTAGAAGCCGGATTCATCAGAGACATCAAACATCCGGACTGGCTAGCAAATCTGGTTATGGTACCCAAAAAGGACAAATCCTGGCGCCTTTGTGTCGACTTCAAAGACCTTAACAAGGCTTGCCCAAAGGACCCCTCCCCTCTCCCCCGCATCGACCAAATCATTGACGCTACCGCAGGGCACGATTCATTGTGCTTCCTCGACGCATACTCCGGATATCATCAAATCAAGATGGCGGAAAAAGACCAGGCTGCAACAGCATTTATTACTCCATATGGACCATTCTGCTTCAACACAATGCCTTTCAGACTCAAAAACGCCGGCGCAACATATCAGCGCATGATTCAGACATGGCTGGCTACCTAGATAGGCAAAACAGTCGAGGCATATGTAGACGATGTGGTCGTCAAGACCAAACACGTCGAAACTTTGGTAGACAACTTGAGGGTGACATTTGACAACCTCCGAGCATATGACATTAAGCTCAACCCGGAAAAATGTGTTTTCGGCGTACCAGCCGGAAAGCTCTTGGGCTTCATTGTATCCGGTAGAGGAATTGAAGCAAACCCAGCCAAGATCCGAGCTCTGTCACAACTGGATGTCCCAAAAGACCTCAAGCAAATACAAAAATTAATCGGATGCGTGGCGGCTCTAAGCCGCTTCATCTCCCGTTTAGGAGAAAAGGCACTGCCTCTCTATCGCCTCCTCCGGCGCACCGAACATTTCGAATGGACGGATGCTGCCACGGCCGGAATCGAAGAAATTAAAGCCGTATTGGCAACTAATCCGGTCCTGGCCGCGCCCAACCTGGGCGAACCAATGCTATTATATATCGCAGCAACACATCAAGTTGTCAGCGCGGTACTCGTCGTCGAACGAGAAACAAAAGGGCACAAATTCCCTCTTCAAAAACCAGTGTACTACGTATCCACTGTCTTGACTCCATGCAAGTCCCGGTACCCACATTATCAAAAGATAGCGTATGCGGTGTTCATGGCATCCCGGAAGCTATGACACTACTTTCAAGAGTGTTCCATAACAGTGGCCTCCGAAGTACCTCTCAACGATATTATAAACAACCGCGACACAACGGGCAGGATTGCAAAATGGGCCATTGAGCTCTTACCATTTGACATAACCTACAAACCACGGCGGGCTATAAAATCGCAAGTCTTGGCTGACTTCATCGCCGAATGGACCGAAGCCGAACTCCCTAAAGAGTACGGCGCATACTCCAACTGGATCATGCATTTCAACGGCTCCAAAATGTTGGCGGGCTTGGGGGCTGGCGTCGTCTTGACGTCCCCAACCGGAGACACAGTCCAATACGTACTCCAAATAATGTACATGGACTCCAACAACGCAGCCGAATACGAGGCCTTGCTACATGGCCTCCGGATGGCAATCTCCATGGGTATCCAACGCCTAGAGGTGCGCGGGGATTCAAACCTCGCAATATCCCAAATGAATGGAGACTTTGATGCCAAGGATCCGAAAATGGCAGCCTACCGTAACGCTGTGCTAAAAATGTCAGCTCGGTTCGAGGACTCGAATTCCACCATGTGGCCCGGGATAACAACCAGGCAGCAGATGTGTTGGCACGCATCGGCGCAAAACGCGACGCCGTCCCTCCGAACATCTTCCTGGAACGGCTTTTCAAGCCATCCGTATCATGGGAAGAGGAGTCCGGACATAACAATCCGGAACCAGCTGCATCACCTAACTCAGACGATTCTGACATAGTCGGTGGCTCAGCGAATGAAATAACACCTTCGGCCCACGAAATAATGGCAGTAATTGCCCCGTGGACGGAACCATTCCTGGCCTACTTACTCAGGCAGGAACTTCCCGAAGACCAAAATGAGGCCCGCTGCATAGTTCGCGATCTAAAGCCTACAAGGTCCATGAGCGAGAACTTTATAAGAAAAGCACAACCGGAGTCCTTCAAAGGTGTATCTCCGAGGAGGAAGGGCGAAATCTTCTAGCTGAAATTCATGCCGGACTCGGCGGGCACCACGCTGCAGCCCGAGCCCTTGTGGGCAAGGCCTTCCGCACAGGATTTTACTAGCCGACCGCCCGGGCGGATGCTCAGGACTTAGTTCAATGATGTGTCGGTTGCCAGCTCTTTGCTAATCAGAGCCACATGCCACCCACCACCCTCAAAACTATACCCATCACCTGGCCGTTCGCGGTCTGGGGGCTTGACATGGTCGGACCCCTTAAAGGGGGAACCCACAAGCACAAATACTTATTGGTCATGGTGGACAAATTCACCAAATGGATAGAGGCCAAGCCGGTTAAAACGGCAGAATCCGGACCGGTGATAGACTTTATATCCGGGGTAGTACACCGTTTCGGCGTCCCCCACAGCATCATAACTGATAACGGCACGAATTTCACAGCCGACGAGGTTAAACTATGGTGCAAAAACATGGGCATCAAGCTCGACTACGCTTCAGTCTACCACCATCAAACCAATGGTCAAGTGGAACGAGCAAATGGTCTAATCATGAGCGGCATTAAACCCAGATTAGTGAGGTCCCTAACGGAATCTAACACGCACTGGGTAGAGGAGCTCGACTCCGTACTCTGGGGGCTGCGGACCACGCCAAACCGCACAGCCGGATTCACACCATTCTTTATGGTATACAACGCTGAGGCAGTTTTGCCCTGTGACATAATTCATGACTCACCTCGTGTGCGCATGTGCGAGGAAAGAGAAGCCGAGTTAGATCGGCAGGACAGTTTGGACGCCTTGGAGGAGGAGCGCGACGTGGCAAAATCCCGTTCCGCATTCTATCAGCAGCAGGCTCGAAGATATCAAAGCAGAGAAGTACGGGCCAAAACTTACAATGTTGGCGAGCTAGTTCTACGCCTGCTAGACAAGAAAAAGGACAAACTTACGCCCAAATGGGAAGGTCCCTTCATCATCAACCCAGTCCTTACCGGCGGTGCATACCATCTATGCAAAGCATCTGACAACCGACTCGAGCCAAACCCATGGAACGCGGCCCGTCTCCGAAGATTTTACGCCTAGCGCCGGACTCAGGGTTCGTCTCCTTCCTCCATCCACCTTTTCATACTTTTTTGCTGTCTGAGTTTTCCCTCCTTTCTCCTCCCTTTTTCATTACAACCCCCCTTGAGGGCTAACCTGCGTTTTGTTCGCACTTACTCGATGTGCTACTCGCACTCGTCATACCTGGGGGCTTCTTCACCAGAAGCTTGCTTATATGGGTTTCATGCCCAGAACATGTGTCACACTTCCGCATGTACCTTTTGATCACCATTGTATGCATCGATATGACTAAAGTTTTGGCCAAGCTGGGTTGCCTGGCTCCTGTGCTTACCCCTACGTTCCCGATTGTTCAGCTAGGAGGTAAAGGGAGCACCTCTGCGATTGTTACTGCCGGGTCAGCCGGATGTGTACCTCAGACTGGGTGAAGCCGAAAGCTAGCGTTCTTAAGGGAATATTCAGTCGGTGGCCTGAAAGATGATTCATTACTTACTTACTTGTCTGCCCCCAGATGTTTTTTCCTGCTTTTTTCGCAGTCCGGTCATGCACTTTAGGGCATGCCGCCCAGGGAAAGGAACCCCTAACGGAACTATTCTCCCTGGAAGATGTTTCTTACTACCCATGTAACATAACATAACTAGTTGGGCACTTGTCGGATAAAGCATTTATGACCCCTACGCCTTGTCTCCATGCATGCCCCGGTTCTTTTTTTATAACCGTGAGGGTATTCGGACACACTCCGGACTGTTGGGTCCCGAGGTCGAAGCGTAAAGGTCCGCAGAGACAAATGATCTATAATCCGGCTAGAAGGCAATTTACATGTCATTTTAAAAGTTACATCGTCAAACTGACTGATTGTATTCTTCCTCAATCCCATCTAACAGTCTGTCTAATTTACAGTCCTGCTGGGAATATTTCATGGCCAAGTCTACTTGGCCGTACATCAGGCTCATAGGGATCTCCTTCCCATCCGGCCCCACAGGTCCGACCTCGGCCATGTGGTTTGGGTCAGCCTTCGGGTACCGTGTCTTCACCATGGCCCAGGCCTCCCTGGCACCTTGACGGCAGGCCGATATCTTCCACAAACGGAGACGTTGCCGTACTCCCTGAAGCTTCTCAGCAAGCCCTCCAAGGCCCTCAGGAAGGGAGAAGGCAGGCCATAAGGCCTGAACGACGCCACTCGTCGCCTGCCAAACACGTTCAAGCAGTTGCACCAGCTCGGGAAGTTGATCACCCGTTGAACCGGGCATTTCCTCCGTAGGGAGACCTGTGAGCACACCTACAGACATATTCATGTCAACCGACCTCCTCGCCGAACTCTTCTTTTCAAAAGAGTTTGCTTAAGCACTTACTATAGATGCCGCGACGAAGCCGCTGATTCTCCTTCAAGGAGCCAGACAGCTGGGCCTGCACCCCTTTTAGCTCTTCTCCGAGCTGGGCGTGGGCATCTTGGAGCTTGTTCCTCTCCTGCTGCACCTTCATAAGCACCCTCTCGCCGGCCTTCAATTGGCGCAGCAGCTGTTGCTTGTCCGGATCTAGTCCGACACCCTCTGCAATGTTATTGTCAGATTATACACGCACGCCGCACTTCATAAACTAATTTCTCTTTTCAAAATCTGAATTACCAGAGGGGGTCTTTGTGGCTCCCCCGGCAGCGGCTAGTGCGGCCTCAAGTTGGGCCTTGCACTCTTGAAGCTCCTGGGACAGGTGGGTATTCTTCTCTGTAAGATCCTACACAACAAATGATCCTTAAATCAGTTAGTTTAACTATTTTAAGTCTCGGGGGCTACTGGCATATATAGCTATTAAAACTTCTTACCCGTATGTCCTTTATATATTGCTCCGTGGCTCTGGTTAAACCATCTTGAGCAGCACGGAGGTGCGCGTCCCCCGCATTAAAGGCATTCAATGCCTCTGGGGAGAAACACGCATCACGAAGAACTGTCCGACGGCGCCGGTGATTCATGGTGCTATCCACCTCAGACCTGGTGGCGGACAGCCTGTCGGCATCTTTCGTTGGAGGAGCGTCCGGCTCGCGCCTTGCGCTCGCCTCCCCTTCTGGACCAGGCGTTGGAGCCTGGCTGGCGGAGGCATGGTTGGCACCCTCTCCGGACTCAGTCCGGCGAGCGCTCTTTCTCCTGGAAGAATCATGAGCATTAATATGCCTCCCGGGAGTCTCTCCCTTAAAAGACAAAGGTGCACCATACCTTTGCGGCGACGTTTCGATTCGCGCCACACTCTTCCTCCGCCTGCTAGGCCGCGCTGACCTCGTTTGGTCGGTCGCCGCGGGCTCGGCTCCCTGTCGTAAAGGCGCCTCCTGTAAAGCACCATTGGTGCACGGTGGTCAGAAGCAAGCATTAAAAAGTAAAGGTGTCAGGATTTCGGTCGTACTCACCGGGGAAGCCGGGCACAAACCAGGGTAGTCGGCCGTAATGGCGAATAAAGCATTATCCATGCTGAGCTGGTGGAACACCCCATCGATCAGTTCCACCGCTAAATCTGGATCCTCTTCGGAGGCTGGATCAAGGGATCTTTCCGGATCCTCGGGTTGTGAGGCTGGGCTTTTTATGCCCTCCACATCCCGACGTAGCTCCTGCGTCAAAATCCTAAGATAAGACACTTGCCTTTAAAGGCACGGATCATATATACAAACGACCGCTTACCCAGCTCCGAGGGTTGTTCATGGAGAATCCGTTCAAAGGATTCATGCGGAGGAAGTCCTCCTTCTCCCCCTTGTACAAGCCGGAGAGGATCTTCGCCAGATCATCGTCCGAGCCTGGCCCCTTGCGGCCGAGGTGGGTGGCGTCGTTGTCTCCATTGAAATCCCACATGGGGTAGCCCCTGTATTGGAGCGGCTGCACCCCACGCATAATGCATGTGGCCATGACTCCGATCATGGTTAAACCGGAATAGGCTAGCAGCCGTATCCGGCCCATCAAGTAATGGACGCTCCTATCATCTTCTCGTTGAGGGCTCCGTGGGCGCCAACTTAGGCGTTTCTTTAGAGAAGCGTTGCTGAACTCCGGAAGGCCGATCCGGACTGGATCCGGCAGCGGGGCGTCCTCCATATAAAACCACTCCGAAGGCCAGTCTTCGGACGCCTTCTTCGGGGTCCCGGACAAGTATCCGGTCCCGGCGATGCGCCATATTTCGGCTCCACCCACTTGATATATCGACCCCCCGTGAGAGCGGGGTACGAGGCAAAACAGCTTCTTCCACAGCACAAAATGGGGCTCGATGCCTAAGAACAGCTCATACAGAGCTACGAAACCCGCGATATGCAGAATGGAGGCAGGCGTAAGGTGATGAAGCTGGAGTCCGTAGAATTCCAGGAGCCCCCGGAGAAACGGATGTATAGGAAATCCGAGTCCCTTATTAAGTAGGGGACGAAGCATACCCGCTCTCCTTTGGAGGGATTAGGAGCGCTCTCCGCCTGCTTCCCACCTTTGTAGGTAGCTAGTCCGGCTTGAACCGGAACCATGAAGGCTGCGGGAAGATATCCCTCTGCCTGGAGCACCACTAGCTCGTGATGCGAGATTGAGCATCTCCTCCAATCTCCTGGTTGGGGACTGGGAGCGTGAGAAGAGGGGCCGCGTCGGCTATCCATGCTGGAATGGATTTTTTGTCAGATGCGCCTCGATGAGAACTTGCGGAAGGAGGGTGGTGCGGTTTGGATCTGGATCCCCGCCTCTCTTATAGGCGATTTATTTGCGCAGCTAAGGGGTAAACTATAAGAATACCCTGGCTTTTCGCATTCGTGCAACACGTGGAAGAAGGCCATTATTTGGCGTGGAAGCCAAGGAGCGCAACATTTATGAAGCAACCGGACACTATCTGACGAACATATGGACGTGAAGGAGAACCCTCCTTGCAAACGCCGAAGACAACATACGCGCCGGACTCGTCGTCATTGAAGCCTAGTTCGGGGGCTACTGAGGGAGTCCCGGACTAGGGGGTGTCCGGATAGCCGAACTATCATCATCGACCAGACTCCAAGACTATGAAGATACAAGATTGAAGACTTCGTCCCATGTCCGGATGGGACTTTCCTTGGCGTGGAAGGCAAGCTTGGCGATACGGATATGTAGATCTCCTACCATTGTAACCGACTCTGTGTAACCCTAGCCCTCTCCGGTGTCTATATAAACCAGATGGCTTTAGTCCATAGGACGGACAACAATCATACCATAGGCTAGCTCCTAGGGTTTAGCCTCCTTGATCTCATGGTAGATCTACTCTTGTAACCCACATCATCAATATTAATCAAGCAGGACGTAGGGTTTTACCTCCATCAAGAGGGCCCGAACCTGGGTAAAAACATCGTGTCCCTCGTCTCCTGTTACCATCCGCCTAGACGCACAGTTCGGGACCCCCTACCCGAGATCCACCGGTTTTGACACCGACAGCGGGGCTGTAGGACATGCGCATCTGCAGGCACGCCCTGTCATAGTCCCTCGAGCACTCGGACGACCTGTGGCAGACCGCCAGAGATGAATTCACGACATGGTGAACACCACACGCTCCAAACCTGGACGAAATTGAGGAAAGGGGATTCTTTAATTTTGGGCGGTGGACTGAGGGAGGGAGGGAGGGAGGGAGAGGACTCATAGGGTGTTCGCATGCTGGATGTCAACCTCGAGCACCTTGAGCGAGTCCCTGAACGCCACCACAATCTACCTCCTACTTCAGCGCCACCTGATGCCGCCGCCGCCGCTGAATTAAACCCGGTCGCCAGAGCAAAGCAGGGCCGAATTAGAATGAACCCCCGCCACGCGCGCGAGAACCCTCGACAGCGACAGTGACAACAACACTGAAAGGAGAGGCTTGCTCTCCAGCTTCCCGCTCCACTCTCTGATGAAATCATCCTGGTCAGGACATAGTAGAGTTGGAGGCTCGGGCCGGAGAGAGGGAGCGTGGCGGCGGCGGGAGAGAGATCTGAGGGAGAGAGAGAGTGCGAACCCTAGACGGCCCCGACGCAGAGGAGGAGAGGAGGAGGGAGGCGGTGCGTGAGGGCCAGCGGCAAGCCGTGCTCCTCTTGCTGAGCAGCGAGAGGGCGGGGAGGAGGGGAAGGAGCGACGGCGAGTGGGCATGGTGGCGGCACCAGGGGACGGGAGGTGGCGGCGGCGACGTGGAGAATGGGCTAGGGTTAGGGGAATGAGGAGCGGGGGGAGTGAGGAGATGAGGAGAGGACGACGCTGTCGGCGCCCTATCGACCCCCTCTCCTGTGATGCGAAAAGATGAGAACACCCTCGGTGGGGCATGAGATTTATAGGCGGTGGCACCACACAACAGTGTTTTGTTCGATCCGACGGGCAAGATCGATGCAGACGAAGATCCGACGGCCAGGATCGCTCTGGATGAAAATCTGACGGCCCCGATCAGTTTGGAAGGCTAATCCGACGGCTGAAAATCCAAACGCACGGGAGAGCTCCATTTTGGTCTGGACTCTAACAAGGGGATGCCTTAATTAGGTAAGGCCTGCTTCCAAAAAAGTCCAGATGGACAACACATTGAAAAAGTCACATACACCAGATAGATAGATTAATTTACTAGCCGGGCAAGGAAAGAAAATGAAGTGGAAAGTTGAGAACGTGTTGAATTACAGGTAGTGGCAACAATGTTCTCGGAAGAATGTACTTCCTAATTGAATCAAAAGAATATGTGCACTCATTTCCTTTTATACTATCTCAACTTATTAGATGAGCCATACTACATGAGAAGGGAAACTCTTAGAATAAATCCGAGGCGCACAACATCGAGATTTGTTAACGAGGTTCAGCGATATGGCTACATCCCCAAGGCCTGACTACGGGCGCTCCTTCCCATGACACCGCTAAAATACTGCACGCCAGCCGCCCGGGCGCCGACACATGCCGTCGACTCTCCCGCGTGCCTGTGCTATTATGTTGGCATAGGTTACATCGTGTGTCTACCCTCGCTATATATGAGAGGCCTAATACAAGTGTCCTATTAGGACACAACTCATACCCTGTCTACACACAGTCCAAAATTAAGTCCAACTGTAACCTACCTTGTACAATAATATTCGACACAACTCTAACAAACTCTACCTTGGCGAATATTCTTCACCACCTTGAATTCATCCATGCGTCGAACCTCCATGTACATTGGACTTGAGATACGTCATGAGCACCGCTGCTACTCCCAGACTCCATGTGACTCCACCTGCAACTGTACTCCCTTCTCTTCTTCTTCACCGTCAACACTCGACTAAAATTAAGTTCCTCATTACTCTATTTTGTGCTCCCAATATTCCGGAGAATCCGTTCAACGCCATCACACACCGATCATTGACCTGCGTGAAAATGAACAACTCACATATTTGACGCCATACATAAGAGTTGCTTGAATTCAACATCACCGCTCTTTCTTGACCGCATGTCTGAAACTTGAAAGAATTTCACCGTTGCCCTATGTCACCCTGAGTCAAATTCACAATTGTCTCATCCTTTTTCCCCGGATAGTGTTTGGCATGTTCCATAGCTATAGCACTCCACCTCCTTATGTACTTGTCATCCGCACTTTGCCATGTGCACTGAACACCACAGAATATACAACCATGTACTCTCAGCTTTTGATAATTCCAGACTTTCCACCACTTTCCTAGATTCTCCATGGTCAACTCTTGTCCATCTTCCAGCACCAATAGACCCAGTCACCAACTTGAATCCAGTACTCGTCAACACTGCTTCAGCAACCCCTGCGCAATTTGTCTGACCACATGTCTGACCATCAGTGCCTTGGCCTGTCGCTGTGTCTCGTGCTTACCGCACGCCTCGTCACTATCACCGCGCCGAGCCTCTGCTGTCCTGGTCAATTCTCTAGGGCCGCGGACCCACACCACTCAAACCCCTACTGCAGAGAACCACCGATCATCACCAACCGATGCTGAGTATCACGTCTCCATCAGACCACTGGGCCCCAGTCCGATCCACGTGTCTCTCGCTATCCCGATGAAATAGACTTCGACTCTCCATGCATTTATGCCGTAGCCCCTCCATCAGCACAGAGTGAAGTCGTCCATCAGACTCCTGCTCCATCTTTAACATGACTCTATGTAGCTGGCCATGCTACCCTGCACCCTGTCGACTTAAAGCTCTTTCATGTGTACACCGCCTTGAATCAACCTTGCGCCATAGTCTTGTCAAAGCCGCACAAACCCTCAGGCCTGCACCACGTGTTTTCATGCCCCAGAAGTTGGCCACAATCAGCATCACGCTCCTATGTCGTCATCACTGAAATCACCGCCGTCTTCTGCTTTGACCAACATCCATGTCGATGCATCAGATTGTCCAGTCCAAACCAGCCGAACTAATCTGACTGCAACCATGCTCCACCCTGCGTCATGTATTCCTCTGCACATCTCCGTGCATTGCTTGATGCCCTGTGTATGCATGATCCTTGCCGCGACACACTCTAGACTTCTCCGAGCCTTATACGCACGTCGCTAGCCTCGGTTTCCATTTGACTGTCCGCTGAACGACATGGCTGCCACACCACCATCTTTGACCAGTTTACCAAGCAAAGAACCCAAAAGAAGTCCTTTTAGTCCTGTGTACGTAGCAAAATATTCCAATTAACTCAACTCCATGACCTAACACATGTGACTCTCTTTTCTTGTTCTTTCTTTAATGCAGATCAACCTAGCAGTATAGCCATCAACTTTCATGTCCAATACGCTGTGCAAATCCTCGAAACCGATCCCTTTTTTCCAACAAATCACGTCTCTACTTGCTTTTGCAGCTCTCTTTTTAAAGGAACACACATCATTCCATTAATTAACTTAACACGCTGGGCATATCGCCAGCTAAAACTTCTGTTACAGACTCCGGGAATTGGCCCAGCCAGGTTTCTGGGCAACCATTCCCCATACACGCACCATGCGCAGCTAAAGTGTGCGCCACTTGGTTACAGTCTCTACTACTGGAACAAAGAGCCTAACTCTGAGAGATCATACTCTGTAGTAGTGATGGCATGTTTTAGTACCATTGAATCTGTCTCGAACATCACCTGATGGAACCCCATCTGAACAGCTATATTAATTGCTTGTTGTAGTGCTGAAGCTTCAGCATGCAGGGGATTTGAGACATTCTCCAAATTACCTGCACCAGCTGCTAATAGAACGCCATGGTCATTTTGAATTGCAAAGCCCCATCCTCATGTATGCTGTGCTTCAAAGAAGGCCCCATTTGTATTTATCTTCAAGGTTCCATTAGGAGGCAGCTTCCATTTTTGCTCCATCTTCCTCTTAGGCTCATTCCTTTGTGACCTGAACAAAATACAGTCAAGTAGGTGATACTCAATAGATGATGATACTTCGGAGATGGTTCTCATTGTATCACTAATGTTTGCTTTATTTCTTTCATGCCACCAGAACCACAATAAGAAACAAAATTTTAAGCATTCCTTCTCCTTGAGTTTAAATATTTCCTCGCAAAAAGTTTTTGAATCTGGACAGAGGAGAAGCTTAAGTCTGATGTGTTCAAGTAATGATACTCTCCAGAGTTCTTTCACTTTTTTGCATTTTAAGAAAATATGACCCCCATCCTCATCAAGTCTCAAGCATATTGGGCATCTGGTGTTAGTAGGGATACCTTTTCGTTGTAGTTTGGTTCGTAGCGGAAGGCTGTATGTTGCAACTCTCCACAAAAAGTGTAGCACTTTGTTTGGTAGAGGAAGTGCCCACAGCTTCTTCCATTCGAAACTTGAGTTTTCCCTCTCTGCATTAGAGCTTGAAGTTAGTCCAGAGGATGAGTTTCTCGTTGCACTATCTACAGCCACCCTATATGCCGATTTAACAGAAAATACTCCTTTTTTATCATAATGCCATCCAAGGACATCACATGTTTGTTCTTATAGGGGTATTTGGAGGATGACTTGGGCATCTTCCGGCCAGAATATCTGTTGAATCAGATCTGCATCCCACTGGTTGGTGATGGGATTAATGAGTTCAGATACCTTAGTAGTGAGATTCCTTTCCCTGGGCATGATAATTCTCCTTGTGCTTCCTCTAGGGATCCAAGGATCACTCCAAATTTTGATGTTCTCACCATTGACCACTCGCCATATAATCCCTTTTTTCAGCAGTTGCATCCCTTTTAGTATGTTGCTCCATGTGTAAGAGATACCTGCTACTGGAGTGGCTTCTAGCATTGAGCCATTGGGGAAGTATCTAGCAGCCAAGGCATGTGAGCAGAGTGAATGGGGATTTTGTAGGATTCTTCATGCCTTCCTCGCCAACATGGCTAGATTGAAGAAGTGCAAATTTCTGAAACCCAGACCACCGTCCACTTTTGGCTTCATTAATTCTTCCTGACTTACCCAGTTGACACTACAAGGGAAAAGCCTATACACAGAAAGTTACTAGTAGCGAGGGTTAAAAACCCTCGCTACTGCTACTTACCAGTAGCGCAGGTTTTTAAACCTCGCTACTACTAAGTTGATAGCAGTAGCGCGGGTTTTTAACCCTCGCTACTACTAAGCGGTCTCTACCGTGCCCCCCGGGACACGCCATAGTAGTAGCGCGGGTTTTTAAAACCTCGCTACTACTAAGTTTGATAGCAGTAGCGTTGGTTTTTAGCCCTCGCTACTACTAAGTGGTGCCATAGTAGTAGCGAGGGGGTAAAAAACCGGGCTATTACTAAAGGTCCCATTTCAAACTCTACCCCCCCCCCCCCCCCCGCGTGGATCACCTTTTCAGTTTTAAAAAAAATAAAAGAAAATGTCAAAAAATAAAAGAAAATAAGTTTCCCATGTGATATGTGGTCTAGTTGTTGGGAAAATTTGCAAATATGAATTTCGACTTTATTTGCAAAATCTCTCGAGAATTTGTAAAAATGGGCATAACTTTTGCATACTAACTCGGATGAAAAAGTTTTTTTTTATGAAAAATCATATAATCGAAAAGTTACATCCAAATTTAACGGGGAACCCCGTTAAACATTTTCAAAATCCTCAAAAACCTAACAGAAAAAAAGTTACGGGGCTTTTAAGATCTAGAGTGGAAAAAACCGAAAAAATTTCAAACTGTGTGGTCAAACTGTGGTCAAACAATGGTCAAACTAATTATTCTAGAATATTAGTGTTACTAAATAATTATTTTAGTTTTTTTGAATTTTGGTCAAATCTGGTCAAACTATGGCCAAATTGTGGTCAAACTGTGGTCAAACTAATTATTCAAGAAATATTAGTGTTACTAATTTTTTAGAACAATAGTTTCAAACTCAAATAGTGAAATGTGTGACTTCATGCTCAAGCTAAATTCCTGAGGTTAATAGGATTGACATCTTACTATTGTCAGGAAAACAACAAGTGCAGACTTGGAAACGAGGGAGAATAGAACTCGGAAGTTAGGCGTGCTCAGGCTGGAGTAGTGAGAGGATGGGTGACCGTCTGGGAAGTTAGATGATTTGGAATGATGAGGGGTAATTAGAGATTAAGTTGAGCAGCGATGAGGGGTGATTAGAGATTTGAGGTTAAAATAATTCAGAAATTTGAAAATTAGGGAAAAATCGAAATAATTTTTCGAAAAAATTCAAAAAAACCCGCGCTGGTAGTAGTAGCGCGGGTTTTTACCCACGCTACTACTAAAGGACGTAGTAGTAGCGCGGGTGGCACCCGCGCTACTGCTATAAGTTAGCTGTAGCGCCTTATTAGTAGCGCCGGCCCCCGCGCTGCTAATTGGCCCAAAACCCGCGCTGCTGCTAGGCTTTTCCCTAGTAGTGTGAAAGTGCTAGTTATCGACTAGAGGGGGGGTGAATAGGCGATTTTTATCAAAGTCTTCAAAACGTGGAAATTTCGAAGACAAACAATAGAAATGACCTAATTGATATCCAGCGGAAGATAAACTACAACAAGCAAACCATAGTCAAGTATGCAATAATGTGAAAGTAAAAAGACTAATAGAAGCTTGGTAGTAAGGATCAGGATGGAACATAGCATGAAGCCAACCAACGATAGTAGTCAAGCAATGAAGTCAAACAGGTACGACAAATAGGCAATGACTTCATGAAGACAAACTCAAAGTAAAGGAAGGGAGAGGATAGAACCAGTCACTTGTTGAAGACACAGGATTTGTTGGACCAGTTCTAGTTGCTGTGACAACTGTACATCTAGTTAGGGTGGCTGAGATTCAACTCAGAAGACCGCGTCTTCACCTTATTCCCCTTGAGCTAAGGACACACAGTCCTCGCCAAATCACTCTGGTAAGTCTTCAAGGTAGACTTCCGAACCTTCACAGACTTCGTTCACCGGCAATCCACAATGACTATTGGATGCTCAGAACGCGACGCCTAACCGGCTGGAGGATACACAGTCCTCAAGTGTGTAACAAGTCTTCAGGTCACTCAGACAGAAAGACTTCAGTGATGCCTAACACTCTTTGGCTCTGGGTGTTTGGGCTTTGTCCTCGCAAGGATTTCTCTCTCTCAAAGGCTTCGAGGTGGGTTGCTCTCAAACGACAAAAGCCGTGTACTAACTCTGAGCAGCCACCAATTAATGGTGTAGGGGGTGGGCTATTTATAGTCACAAGGCAACCCGACCTGATATGTCCGAAATGACCCTAGGTCACTAAGGAACTGACATGTGTTCCGATGGTCAGATTTCAAAAAAACATGGCAAATTTACTTGGGCTACAAGCAAAGCTGACTCATCCAACTCTGGATAAGATTTTCTCTCATTGTCTTCGCTCCAAGACATAGGATTTGGGTTGAGCATCACTTCAGTCATTCTGACTTTGTTCACTTGGACCCCACTTAACAGTACGGTGGTTCCTATGACTCAACAAAGAAGAAAAGGAAACAATAAAACAACACAGTCTTCCCGCTCCATAGTCTTCACTCAATGTCTTCTCATGTCATAGTCTTCAATATGAATATCTTCACATACCACCATTGTCGTCACTATCTTCATACATTTTTAGGGGTCATCTCCGGTAGGTAAACCAAATCAATGAGGGACACTACCTGCGTTATCCTGCAATTCTCACAAACGCATTAGTCCCTCAACCAACTTTGTCATCAATACTCCAAAACCAACTAGGGGTGGCACTAGATGCACTTACAATCTCCCCCTTTTTGGTGATTGATGACAAACTGGTTGAAGTTTTCAACGGGGATAAAGTATGTGAAATTGTAAAGGATAGGGTATTGTCTTCATAAGTGGCAAAGGCTCCCCCTGAAGATGTGCATATAAGTAATTTGCTTTTGGAATGCAAATGCACATGGCAGGTTGTACTTGTGGAGATCCTCTTCAACTTATGAAGATAATTCATCATGCATGAAATGATATAACTAAGAGAGTGACATGCATAATGAAAAATGGACGTCTGCAGAATGATCTAAGTGTGGAAGTTATCATCGCACATGGAAAAGCAAATAGGTAGCAGACGACCATCGAGTTTAAGTGTTACAACTCAAAGAACGAAATGTATCAAAAGCAAGAGTTGTAATCACTAGGCAAAATATAAAGCAACCGCCCATATGAACCCGCTTGAAGACTATCAAACTCATATGCTTCTCCCCCTTTTGTCAGTGATGACCAAAAAGGTTTGAAGACATAGAGCATCTACTCGTCCTCGTGAGGAGTAGGTGAAGTAGCTGGGTTGTCGTTGTTGTTTGGCGGCGCAGACGAACTTGGTCCAGTGTCGATGTGTGCAGAAGTAGGGGGCGGTGAAGTAGCATCCTCTTCATCATCGATCACTTTGGCATTCATAGTTGCCGCAGAGGAAGAATAGTCAGAGTCTTCAAGGGATGGAGTTCGACGTAGGACAACATTCCGTGGAGGAGTGGAGCCAAACTTGAGTCTTTCAGTGAAGCCATCGTCTTGAAGATCTGCTTCAGCACTGAGCAGTGTCAAACTCTTCCATGAGCGCCGACAGGTCTCGTGAGTGACAAAGGCATTCTTGGTGGCAAGATTTCGAATTCGATTGACATCCACCAATAGGCTTTGCATCTGACGCTTGAGCCAGAAGTGATGCTTGTCTTGTTTCTGATGTAGTGCCACAAGAAGTTCTCGGTCATTTAGGACGCGAGAGCGCTTCTTAGGCCTTTGGGCAATTGTGCTCTCAGTAGCTTCAGTTTGCGCATGATGAGGCAGACAAGTGTTCCCAGCCATTGGATAGACACGAGTTACTGCTTGGACTCCTTCCATGGGCCGAGTGAAGCTTTGGTGTTCAGCATTTTGAAGACAAAGAGGCTTCTTGGCAGGCTCAGGGTATATGGCTTCAACTGACATATCAACCTCTAGTAGAAAGATCAGATGATTGCGAGTAGAGGGCTGATAGTTGATAGCAGGGTGTAGCTTGATGAGGCGCATGACCCATGGAGCATAGAATTTAAGGCCAAAAAGGTCAGATCCAGACGCAGCCAGTTGCCGGAGGAAGAATTCTTGTGTATTGAAGCTGATGCCATTGAGGATGTAAAAGACCAATGTCTTCATGGCTCCTTCAAGTTTTGCAGCTGATGAATGCCCTTTGATAGGCCATAGAGTCCGCCTGATGATGTGATATATTGTGCGAGGCAGATACTCAAGGTCATCAACAAAGAACTCCTTTGGGTATTCATCGTCACGTGGAAGAGGCTTCATCATGCTCAACATCTGGCTCATGTTGGGCTCTGGCTTATGGAAGATGCTCTCCAGTGCATTGCGGTGGAGTTGACAATTAGGTTCAAACAACTCTCCGGGAGTGGGTAGGCCTGTAAGCTCAATGATGTCAAGAGCTTTGGCTTCATGATGAACATTTCCTGTCATCCACTCGAGAACCCATGTCTTTGTATCCCTGTTGTAGCCGTGAATGTGGAGGGTAGCATAGAATTGAAGCAAAAGTTCCTCATTCCAATGTTCTTTGTCTGTCACAAAGCTGAGCGGACCTGTATCACGAAAGCAGTCAAGTGCTTCTTCTAAGCATGGCAGTCCAGCAATGGCTTCAGTGTCGATGCGCATATGAGGGAAAATGCGCCCTTGATCATACAGAATGCAGGAGTAATAGCTTCGCTGCTGATAGCTCCAGAAACGATCAGATGATATTCTTGGCCTTGAGTAGGGGTTCTTTGCACTGTCAAAGAAGGTGTTGTGGCTTTTGAAACCATTTGCATTGAAGGACCATGTAGAGGTGGGAGGACCTAGGAACCGTGGCAGTCTTGGCTTTGGTTTCTGGACCTGAGGCCTATGCTCAATATGATAATCAAACTGAGGACCAGAGTAATTAGGTGGAGGTACCAGAACGGGCCATCTGACAGTGATTAGCTGGCCATGGTTGTATGCTTGCTCAATTGTATGGGGCCTTGGTGGCGGAACAGGAGCAGTGGAAACAACAAAGGCTTCAGGCTGCACAACAGAAGCTTCAGGAGCAGTTGCAGCATTGGCTTCTGGCATATTGGTTGGTGCGGGCTCCACACTTGCTTCAGCCATGACTACGTCATTGGCTTCATTTGTGTTGGTGGTGGCAGCCTCAAGATTTTCAACCTCCACTTGAGGAGCTGGAGGGTCTGGCACTGGCACGTTTACTTCAGGAACAGCTTCTTCAGTAATGGGAGGAGTAGGGACACGTTCTTCTTCTTGTTCGTCATCGGCTGATGCAGCGGGATTATCTTCAGCAGCTTTGGCTTCAGACACGGAGACATTCACAGTCGGAGTGGCTTCTGGAAACACTTGACGTGCAACAGATTGGTGGTGCACTTCTCCTTCTGGAACGCTCGAAAGAGGGACTTGAGGCCTTGGTCCTTTGCGAAGCCTGTGTAATACGGGAGACGCCTTTGGAGATGGAGTTGGCTGGGCCTCATCCTCTTCTTCTTGCACAGGTGGTGTGACTTGTTATTGTTGGGGAGTACTCGGGGAATCTTGTTGTTGTGGGTGATCAGCCCATGATTCATCCTGAGCAATTGGCGTCAGAGGACGACCAATGCTGATGAGTTCGCTGTTCGTGAGAACAGGCGATGATACCAAGTTGTGTTCGATCTGAAGAAGAACTTCATCATCTTCAACATTGTCATTGTGACCAATGTCTTCAGCAGCGGTGGGATCAACTGCTGGAATGTCTTCAGCTTCATGAGCCTCTGTGGAAGTAGGCTCATGAACTATCATCCTCGTTCTTGGTGTTCAGATGCAGGGCGAACCATTGAGATAGGTTCAACAACTAAGGGCTCTGTGGGAGCAGCCCGATTCTTCTTGGTTTTGCACTTCTTCTTGGAGGGAGCAACATCAGAGGCTTCTGTATCTTTCATTTTTCTGGCTTCAGCCTCGGCAGCCCTCGTCTTCTTCAGTTCTGAAGCGGTTGACATGACCTTTGGCTTCGAGCCAGTCATGCTGCTTGGGAAGACTATGCGAGGTTCATCCTTCCTTGAAGGTGCAGATTGGTCAGTTGATAGCTTCTTCTTCTTTGCAGCCATTCTGGGGTCAATGCCAGGACGACCAAGAGCCTTGCGCTTCTCAGCCTCATTGTAGGCTATCACGCACTTGTCAGCCAGACTCTTCATGCGCTCACAAGAGCCTCTAGCTTCTTCGCGTTTCTTGTGAAATGCTTCTTTGAGCTCGTGCAGCATGATCTTGAAGTTTTTGACATCTTGCACGCTGAGCTCGGCCACATGCTTCTTGAAATGAGCTTTCTCATAGTCGATCTTGTGCTTCAGTTCAACGATGCGCTGAGCAAGAGCTAGCTCAGAAGCAATGGCGCCATTGAAGGTGACGCTGAGTCCAATGGGAAGTCGCAGATCATCAAAGCTGAGATTTGGGGTGTCAAACCACTCATCAATGAAGTTATGGATGATTGCCACATCAAAGAGAGGCAAATCATTGAAGATCTCTGCTTCTTCCTTGCTCTTGATCATTTGCTGAAGAGCATCATCTGCGAGATCTTCATCGCTGGACAGATCAATGTGCTCTTCTCGCAGAATGGCAGCAGGAGTCAATGTCTGATCGGTATTCTTGACAATTTTCTTTTTCTTCTTCGTCTTCTTGGAGATACGTGATAGATCTTCAGACTGCACACTGCCTTCAGGAGGTGCAGTGGCCAGTGGCTTCGCACGAGAAGCTTTTGGAGGAGCAGCTGATCGTGAAGCCTTAGTCTTCTTTAGCTTCTGCGGCTTTGGAGGAGGAGCTGGGGCTTCATCAGTGTCATCATCATTATCTGAATGATCCACTTTGGCACCTTGGACCAAGATGTAAGTGATGAGGCCATCAAGGTTTGAAAAGGGGCCGATGACATTGGGTTTTGCATCATGTGAGCCGTCAGCACGGGGAGCAGAGGGACCAGGGTTGAAGTCTAATCCCAATGACTTCTTGTTTTCCTTGGCTGATGCCTTTGCATGTTGGAAGTTGCGCTTGAAGAGATTATCGTCACGACACCAGAGCAATGATGATGGGTCGGCATTTTCAGGCTGAGGTGCACGGACCATACAAGGATAGAAACCCTGTGCAATAGCTTCAGCTCTGTTCTTGGGTGGAAGGCCTCGATAGAGAATATCACCCCAAGGACTTTTGATAGCTTTCTTCTCAGTGTATTCCTGGGTCACGAACTTGTATTTGAACCATTATTTAGCCCAATATCGTCGAATCCATTGGATTCGTGTCTTGCGCTGATTATAATCCTCTTTGGGATCTGTCTTGTAAAGCTCTGCGAGGTCATCAGGAAAATCTTTTGATGTTCCCCCCTCGACGCTGTCTGCCACCCTTCCTTACTGATTTCTCTGCAGCCATGAACTTCAAACTGAATGGCTTCAATACGTTCAAAGGCTTCAAAGGCTTTTGCTTGCTGGACAAACAGGAACTGGCTGCGGGAGAGTTAATGTGTTGCTGTAAGAATTCTGCAAACGAATGCAGACTATGAGAACCAAGGGATTCTCCCATGGACATGTACCTGTGACAGCATTAGAGATGCGAGGGAAGGGGAAGAGGTCATATGCATTCTCAGAAGATTTTGAAGATAAATCAGTTTGAAGACATTGACCTCATGATGCGAAGACATTCACTTATATGTTGAGAGTTGGTTCCAGATTTGTACGAATCCGTGAATAAGTACAAGTGAGGAATCTAACTAGATATGAAGCTTAAGTGAATATACTAGGCAGTATGAGATGCAGACAGAATAGATCTAACATTGTATAGGCAGAAACCAATTTTGGTAAATAGGATGAATCATTGAGGATCAAAAAGATGGTAAAAATAGAGTTGTATTTACCACACGAAGAACTGCTAGATGGGATGAATAGGAGACCGAGCAGTTCAATCCATCGTGCCCTAACTTGGCGACGGAGGACACCTACAGCGGCGGCGGAGAGGACGATGTCCGCGGCCGGCGTGAGGACGGCGTCGGAGTAGTCGCGGCAGCTAAGTGCTTCGTCGCTGGCGTTGTCGGCAGCTAGCGGTGGCGCTAGGTTTTTCACGAGGTGGAGAGGTGGAAGAAGGTTTTCTTTACCACAGGGGACATGTATTTATAAGGAAGTGTGCAGCATAGCGCAATTATGCAGGTACCCCTGGCTGTTCACATCTGAGGGGCACGTGGCAAGCATGCAACATACTCAGAGTTGTCCCACGTTCCCACGCCCGCCAGGTTTGTCGGATGGTTGTTCCGGCTTCTCCGGATTTCAAACAATAAGGATGAATCATTTAAAACAGACTTAATGTTTGTCTCTGTGTCTTCTGCTGACAAGGATGCAGAGAAGACATTCGACAGTTTCAATAGAATGCATATGATTTGGACAGATAGAGTTTGAGATAGAAAGCATAGAGAGATTAGGGTCCGATCACATTCACTTAGTTCAAGAGATTCAACAAGGAAGACATAGCTATAAGTGAATGTTGTAGAGGACAGAACACTAGTATATATATCAGAAAGCAATCAAATCAACATAGTGAAGTAAATCATGAAGATAAGTTGAAATTTGAAGACAAACCAAATGCGAAGACATTGCAAAAATAACGCCATGAGTGAAACACTTCAAACGAAAAATTTGGTGGTGGCGTTACCCACCGTATAGGAAGTATTAGACCCAGACACGGCGCACAATTATCATGGTGCTCCGAAGTCAAATTCCATGTTAATGTATTCACACTCAGAATGTAAGTCTTCATTGATTGAAGATATACTTTACTTCGTGTGTTGCACATCTAAGTCATCAACATGCATAAGTGTTAGGATGTGTGCCTGATCACAGGACATTTGAGGATTCCAAGATATTTAGCTCACACCGTAACTTGCAAAACCTTTTCTCATCCAAGGGCTTTGTGAAGATATCTGCCAGTTGCTCTTCAGTGTTGACGTGAATGATGTCAATATCTTTCTTCATGACATGATCTCTGAGAAAGTGATGACGAATTTCAATGTGCTTTGTCTTCGAGTGCTGGACTGGATTGTTGGCAATCTTGATGGCGCTTTCGTTGTCGCAGAAGAGAGGTACTAGTTTCAGATTGATGCCATAGTCCTTGAGAGTTTGCTTCATCCATAGAAGCTGAGCGCAGCAAGATCCAGCAGCAATGTATTCAGATTCAGCAGTTGAGAGTGATACACAGTTTTGCTTCTTTGAAGACCAACAGACAAGTGATCGTCCCAGAAAGTGACATGTGCCTGATGTAGACTTGCGATCCACCTTGTCACCAGCATAATCAGCATCAGAGAATCCAACCAGATCAAATTTTGAGCCCTTTGGATACCATAATCCGAGTGTTGGGGTGTAAGCCAAATATCGAAGAATTCGCTTCACAGCTAAGTGATGCGATTCCTTTGGTGCCGCTTGGAATCGAGCACACATGCAAACACTAAGATAATATCTGGCCTAGATGCACATAGGTAAAGTAAAGAACCAATCATGGAGCGGTATACCTTTTGATCGAACTCTTTACCATTGTCGTTGGGGCCCAGATGGTGTTTGGCTGGCATTGGCGTCGTGTAACCTTTGCAATCTTGCATTCCAAACTTCTTCAGACAGTCTTTGAGATATTTTTCTTGAGATATGAAGATGTCATTACTTTGCTGATGAATTTGAAGACCAAGGAAGAACTTCAGCTCACCCATCATGGACATCTGATATTGCTCTTGCATCATGTATCCAAACTCATCACTATACTTCTGGTTGGTGCAGCCGAAGATAATGTCATCCACATATATTTGGCACACAAACAGTTCACATCATATGTCTTTGTGAAGAGTGTGGAATCGAGGGATCCAGGTTTGAAGCCTTTGCTCTTCAGGAAGTCTTTGATCGTATCATACCAAGCGCGAGGAGCTTGTTTGAGGCCATACAGTGCTTTGTTTAGCTTGTACACCATATCAGGATGTTTTGGATCTTCAAAGCCAGGTGGTTGAGCAACGTATACTTCTTCTTCAATTTTTCCGTTGAGTAATGCACTCTTCACATCCATTTGATATAGTAAGATGTTGTGGTGGTTAGCATAGGCTAGCAGTATGCGAATAGCTTCAAGCCTAGCCACAGGAGAAAATGTTTCATCGAAGTCAATTCCTTCAACTTGAGTATATCCTTGAGCCACAAGACGTGCTTTGTTTCTGACGACTTGACCATGCTCATCTTGCTTGTTTCGATATATCCATTTTGTGCCAATAATGTTATGCTTGCGAGGGTCAGGATGCTTGACTAGTTCCCAAACATTGTTCAGCTTGAACTGTTGAAGTTCTTCTTGCATAGCTTGAATCCATTCAGGTTCCATAAAGGCTTCAGCAACTTTCTTGGGTTCTGATATTGACACAAACGAAAAGTGCCCACAGAAATTTGCTAACTGTGTTGCTCTTGAGCGAGTAAGTGGACCAGGTGCATTGATGCTATCAATTATCTTCTCAATTTGCACTTCATGTGCAACACGAGGATGAACTGGACGAAGACCTTGCTCTTGTTGATCATTGTCATCATTGGGAGGACACTACTAGGAAAAGGGCTATAGATGGAATTGACACTAATGGCGCACCAGACATGTGGTGCGCCATTAGTATATACTAATGGCGCACCACCTTCTGATGCGCCATTAGTGTTGAAACTACTAATGGCGCACCCTGCCCACGGTGCGCCATTAGTACCAATTTTTTTTGAACTAGTGCCCCTGTCCAAATATACTAATGGCGCATCCACTGGTGGTGCGCCATTACTAGTTGTAACTAGTAATGGCGCACCAGCCAGAAGGTGCGCCACTAATGTTATTTTTTTATTATTGTTTTTATTCCTTTTTCTGCAAAAGTACTAATGGCGCACTCGCACGCGGTGCGCCATTACTAGTTCAAACTAGTAATGGCGCACCGTGGCAGAGTGCGCCATTAGTGTTTTTTTTTGCAAAACTACTAATGGCGCACCACCAGGGGGTGCGCCATTAGTAACCTGGATTACTAATGGCGCATTTGTTGCTGGTGCGCCATTAGTAAGTGGGCAGCAACAAGATATTTTGGACAGCCTCTCCTCCCACACTCACTTTCTCCCCACTTCATTCTCTCCACCGCCTCCTCCTTGTCTCGGGTGCCTCCTCTTTTTCACCTCATTTCCACCATAGATTCATTCAAATTAAGTGGTTAAGTTACCTTGTTTTGCTAGGTAAGTAAGGGGGGAAGCTATATTTATGTTGTTCTCCCTACAACAATGTGCACATGCACTTTTTATGGCCTAGCTAGATCTATGTATGTTCGTGGTGTTGCATATGTTTGTGGTGTTGCATATGTGTTTGTGTTTGGAGGTGTACCGGTATTTGAAATGCGATAGTTGCCAATATTTTGCCGGAATGTTGATTCATTTCCGTTTCGGCGAGAATTTTGGCATTAAGCATTCTTTTTGGTCCTATTTTTAGGGAAAGTCATGCCAAATTTTTTCTTGGTTCTAAAATATCGTTTTGCTCTACCCCGCAGGCGACCATGGTCCGCACGATGACCGAAGGCATCGTGAATAGGTTTTTGAGGTCCGCGAAGGCCGAGATGCTTCAAAAGAACGAGACGGAGATAAGATGTCCGTGTCGAAGATGCAAGCTGAATAGCCTTATTGCGGACCCGGATTCCGGGCAGGTGCGGGACCACCTGCTCTTGCGTGGTTTCATGGATGGCTATCGGTGGCAAGGTGATGAAGATGACTACGAAGTCGTCCATGGGGGCCGGGCAAGAAATGAGGAAGGGCAGCAAGACAACCACCGCGGCTCGGGGGGGCGAGAAGACGAAGAATCCCCAGGAGATGATCACGACGGTGATGCTGTACACAGTCATCATGTAGAAGATGCAGGACATGATGATGATGCCGGCGGAGCAGACGACGCTGGACCATCGATGGGCTGGGTGCAGGACCCTCATATTCAAGAGCTGCTTCTCAAGCAGACGGATAACGCAAGAGCTGCCGCCCGAGAGAAAGCCAAGATGGATCAACTTGAGTTAGACGCGGTTACTCCATTGTATGAAGGATGCAGGCCCGAGGATACCCGCCTGAAAGTAACGCTCATGGCTCTGGAGATGAAGGTAAAACACAAAATGACCGACGCATGCTTCGACGAGAACATGTCATTCTGGCACGAACGTCTTCCCAAGGGGAACAAGTGCCCGACCAGTTTGGAGGAGGCGAAGAAAATCGTGTGTCCTCTGGATTTACCGCACGTGAAATACCATGTGTGCATGAGCAATTGCATCATTTATCGGGACGAGCACGCGGAGTCTACCATATGTCCGGTGTGCGGTGTCACTCGATACAAGAAGAGGAAGAAAGCTCCTCGAAAAGTGGTGTGGTACTTTCCGATCACTCCTCGTCTGCAGCGGTATTTCGCGGATCCTAAGGTAGCAAAGCTCCTGCGTTGGCACGCAGATAGGGAGGAGAAGAAGCGAGAAGATGACGCAAATGATCCGGAGATAGATAAAAAAGACAAGATGCTGAGTCAATCCGTTTGGCAGCCAGAGAAGCACACATAGCACCTGGCCTGTGTTTGTGTGGATGTACAACCTTCCCCCCTAGTTGTGCATGAAGAGGAAGTACATTCACATGAGTATGCTAATTGAAGGGCCGAAACAACCAGGGAACGACATCAATCTGTATCTGGGGCTGCTGAAAGAGGAGCTTGACACGCTGTGGAAAATGCCAGCCAATACGTGGGACGCCGCAGAGAAAGAATATTTCCCTATGAGAGCCGCACTGCTCACGACGGTGCACGACTATCTCGGTTACGGATATCTTGCGGGGCTGGTAGTCCACAGATTTTCTGGATGCGTAAGGTGCATGGATGACACAACGTATCGCCAGCTAGATAGAGATCCCGGGTCTTCGAAAACCATATTCATGGGACATCGAAGGTGGCTTCACGACGATGACCCGTGGAGGAAACACAAGGATCTGTTTGATGGTGAAACCGAACCCCGAAAACGCCCGTGTACGAGGAGCGGCGAGGAAATAGACAAGCTGTTGAAAAATTGGAAAGACTGCCCACTGCCGGGAAAGAAGCAAAAGGCGCCAGAGCCGGGAAAGAAGCGAAAGGCGCCAGAGCCGCTGCTGAAGGTATGGAAAACGAGGTCTGTTTTCTGGGACTTGCCGTACTGGAAGATCCACCGTGTGCCTCACAGCCTTGATGTCATGCATATCACGAAGAACGTGTGCGAGAGTCTGCTTGGTACCCTGCTCAACATGCCAGAGAGGACCAAAGATGGGCCGAAAGCAAGGGCAGACTTGAAATCAATGGGCATCAGGCAGGAGCTTCACGCTATATATGATGATGATGATGATGATGATGATGATGAGGCGAAGCAGGACACAGAAAGTCGTCGCAAAGGCAAAAAGGCCAAGAAGACCGGAAATGACTACCCTCCCGCGTGCTTCACTCTAAGTCAGGAGGAGATCGAGCAGTTTTTCACCTGCCTCCTAGGAGTAAAACTTCCTTACGGTTACGCGGGGAAGATAAGCAGATACCTAGACCCAGCGAAGCAGAAGTTCAGCGGGATGAAGTCTCACGACTGTCACGTGCTGATGACGCAGATACTTCCAGTTGCAATCCGTGGGATCATGGACGCGCACGTCCGTGAAACGCTATTTGGCCTATGCAACTTCTTCGACGTCATCTCTCGGAAGTCGATTGGCGTGAGGCAACTCAGAAGGCTACAGGAAGAGATCGTGGTGATACTATGCGAGCTTGAGATGTACTTCCCGCCCGCATTCTTCGACGTTATGGTGCATCTGCTGGTCCATATAGTGGAGGATATCATCCAACTCGGGCCGACGTTCCTGCACAGCATGATGCCGTTCGAAAGGATGAATGGTGTCATCAAAGGATACGTTCGCAACATGTCACGTCCAGAAGGAAGCATAGCCAGGGGCTTTCTGACCGAAGAGTGCATCTCCTACTGCACGAATTATCTAGGCATCGAGAACCCCGTTGGTCTGCCCGTCAACAGGCACCTCGGCAGGCTCGCTGGATGGGGTCACCGTGAGGGTCGCCGCGAAATGCATGTCGACTTCGAGGGTCGACTCGCCGACTTTGAAAGAGCAAACCTAGTCGCGCTACAACACATAGACGTGGTCGATCCTTGGGTGGTAGAGCACAAAACCTTTATTAAGAAGACGTACAATGACCGAGGCCAACAGAGGACGGACGGAGATATACTCAAAGAGCACAACTCATGTTTCACGCGTTGGTTCAAGCAGAAGCTTCTGTCGTACCCTTTACATGAGGATTCTTCCGCGGAAGAACAACTCATATTCGCCTTGTCACAGGGCGCCGAGCACAACCTGATGACCTATGAGGCGTACGATATCAACGGCTACACATTCTACACCGAGGCCAAGGACATGAAGAGCGATGGTTATCAGAACTCCGGGGTAACGATGGAATCCTACACCGGTAACGACAAGGACAGATACTACGGAAGGATCGAGGAGATCTGGGAGCTGAGCTACGCTGGAGAGAAGGTCCCGATGTTCCGTGTCAGATGGGCCAAGAACGTCATAAAAGAAGACCGGTATTTCACCACCATGGTTATACCCGAAGCCAAATCCAAGACCGCGGGCGCAAACGTCACCGCGAAAAATGAGCCATGGGTACTGGCTTCCCAAGTGGACCAATGCTTCTTCATTACCGACCCGCCAAAGCCCAGTCGTGTTGTCGTGAGGAGAGGCAAAAGGAAGATCATCGGAATGGATGGAGTAGCCAATGAGCAAGACTTCGACAAGTACGGCGACCCGAGGATCGAACATGACGACGATGATGAAGTAGCAGCATACACCACAAGAAGAAGCAGGACCACCCTACCTAAAGGACGTCCGTTCCACAGAAGAACTCCATTTGCGAAAAAGAAGGGCAAGAAGATTGTGAACAGATAGCTAGCTAAGATCGATTGTATTTAAATCGTAGCCTTCATTTCTCGATTGTATTTCATGGGTACTTTTTGAACTATCATGAATATTTTTAAATTTCATGGACACTCGATCTCGATCCCCCTCCATCTCGATCGCTATCCCACCTCGCCAGATCCGGTCCCCCTCGCCGCCGAGCACCCCCCAGTCCACCGGCCGCCGCCGCCGACCCCCCGCACCCTCGATTCCCCTACTCAACCGCCGCCGCCGACCCCCCGCACCCCGCGCACCGTCTTATAAAAAAAATAAGTATCAAACAGCTTTTTAAATGCTACTGTCTTATAAAAAATATTACTGTTATTATTTAAACAAGTTTGAACATATTTAAACACAAATAAGTATCAAACAGCTTTTTAAATGCTAAAAAAAATTGTGGAGCCTGGGAGTCGAACCCAGGACCTCCTGGTGTGAGAACTGGCTGCTGACCAGTCGAGCTAGTAGAGGGGACTTGATGTGGATCAGTTCTGGTGGTACATAACCTGTTGGCTCGAGTTGAAATAAAAAAAATACTAATGGCGCACCACGGTGAGGTGCGCCATTAGTATGGATATACTAATGGCGCACCACGGTGAGGTGCGCCATTAGTATTGTGCCCGATCCCCCCTTCCCTCTCCCCCTTCGCCCGATCCCCCCTTCCCTCTCCCCCTCGCCAGTTCCCTCTCCCTCTCGATCCACCGCCGCCGCCGCCGCTGCCCTGACCCACTGCTCGCCCTCGC
This sequence comes from Triticum aestivum, assembly GCF_018294505.1. Taxonomy (NCBI): domain Eukaryota; kingdom Viridiplantae; phylum Streptophyta; class Magnoliopsida; order Poales; family Poaceae; genus Triticum; species Triticum aestivum. The sequence goes on along the minus strand of NC_057798.1, from coordinate 25,162,233 downwards.
CCTCGCCCTCTCCCTCCCTCGCCCTCTCCTCGCCTTCCCTCTCCCTCGCCCTCTCCCCGCCTTCCCTCGCCCTCGCCCTCTCCCTCCCTCGCCCTCTCCTCTCCCCCAGAGCCCAGAAAGCCTCGCCGCCGTCGCACCGTCCCGACACCGTCCGTCGCCCCGCCTCCCGCGACGCCGCCCTCTCCTCTCCCGACGCCGCCGCCCCGCCGCCCTCGTCGTCGGCTGCGCATCAACCGCCACGGCGTCGGCTGCTGGAGCTTACTCCCCAGACTCGCCGGGCTGAACCGCTGCGGCAAGAGCTGCTGCCTTGGTGGATCTACTACCTCCGCCCCGACCTCAAGCGCGGCTGCTTCTCGCAGCAGGAGGAGGACCACCACCACCCGGACCTCGTCCCCGACATCCTCCCCGCGCCCCACTCCCCGGCATCCTCCCCGCGCCCCACTCCCCGGCCCCCGTGAGCTCCCCCTCCTCCTCTCCCCCTCTCCCCCTTGTACTTTTAGTGTAATTACTGTGCATTTTCAGTGAAATTTACACTGTAATTGTTAGTGGAATTTACACTGTAAATGTTAGTGGGTTTACAGTGTACTTCTAGTGGATTTTTGCTCTGTATTTGCAAGTGGCATTTTTAGTGGAATTACTGTGTATTTCCATGGTTTTTACACTGTAATTATTAGTGTAAGATATTGTTGCAATTAAATTTAGAAATGGCAGCTCTTGGTGGCTTGGTGTACCTGTATTTTCTCTCTGAAAATTCTCTAAACAAGCATTGCAATTTGATTTTGGCCCTGGTACATGTAGTAGTAGTAATGTTTGAGGGTTGCATGCTTCGGTGCTAAATTTGCATCAGCGGTTGACGTTTCTTGAGTGATTATAACTTGTGGAATATGCTGTCTCAAACTATGGAACATGAGATCTGCGTTTAGGAGCAGCCAAGGTGGTTTCTTTTTGTTGTACACTCCAGTTTGATTCTTGTGTGCATCACACTGGTTCATAGTCTGGAACATTCAGTCTTGCTTGCTCTATGTTTGTTCGATGTCCAGGGGCCCAATTACAGTTAAGTTGTGGATACAACACCTATTTCACCAACAACAGAGAACACAACAACACAATTAGGGCTCACAGTAAAGCAATTGCAGTTTCTTGCTAACAACAACACAATCACAGAGAACACAACAACACCTATTACTGAATTAATCTTGCACTGTCGTACTAACAGCCAACGGTATTTCTATCTAGTGAAGACTAAAGTTGCATCATCAGCAGCTTCATATAGAAGATAATGATTCCTGTTTTTTAGTCTACTGTAATTGTTTTTTAGCCCACAGCACTTTGCATTGTTTTGAGGTTTTGTACATCAGCTTTCTTGCTAATCCAGCCCACGCGGCTGCTGTACTACTTGTCAAGTGATGCTGCTGCTGCTATCTGCGAGTTGTTGCTGCTAGTTGTGATTTTGTCAAGTGATGCTGCTGCTACTTGTGATCTTCTAAAATAACCCCTTTCTCCTGAAACGTTGATTAATTTCCGTTTCGGTTGAGAAATGGGGCACTCCTAGGTCAAGAAAATTAGCAAAGGTCATGCCCAATTTTCTTGACCTAGAAGGTGCCCGATTCTCAACCGAAATAAAAATTAATTTGCTTTAGTGGTTGGATTAGTTTAGTATTTTATTCACACACTCAGACACCCTTGCTTGCCATGTGTGATAGAGAGATAGTGAGAGGAGACAATAAGCTATCTGCAGCTTAATTTGCATTGCATACTAGCTAGATAGCTTTTGTTTTTCAGGACCAACCGAACAATACATACATATACCTGTAGGCACCAGCTTAATTTCCAAGGCAGGACAATTACTTGCTTCATTATATTCATCCATCCATCCATTTTGCATCATGTACAGAACCAAAAATAATCGGAGTTTCTGTCTGGCTTCAGAAGTCATAACACATGCATTTGGGTAACCCTAAATGTCAAAATTGCACAAGTCTAGACCCCTTTATGCCATATACTTTCTATTTTTCTTCATCGGAGTTCGACTGCGCATTAACCCAACATGTGCATGACTCGATGGTCCAGGAAGGAAATCGTTTCCTTTCATCAGCTAGAAAAACTGCCAACGTTTCAAAACTGCAACTTGATGAAGATTGGAGTATATCTTAATAAGTTTACCCTGTTGGGGCACATCACATACACACATTTGCTCAAGTCCACTCTGGCCCATGTAGAGCTGAAACCCAGTTTAGTTCCTTGTATCACTTGTCGCTGAAAACCGTTTGATTGTTTTCACAGAAATGATTTACAAGTTCAGCAAGTGATGAGCTGTGAGAATAACATATTCATTAGGGTAGGCGTCTCCTGCCCTATGCTGAATGTGGTGCAATTTTCGACGCAGATTCATAATTTGCAGCTTAGCTTATCTCTTGGCCCTCCAATTAAAATATAGGGGTTGACCTTCACCATGGCCGAAGCTTCTCTGCATCTATATATAATGGACATTCCCTAGCTTCTGAACAATCAACACAAAGCAGCAGGCCTGAGTGTCTCCAATAGTCATCCTTGTGTTTGTGTAGGTTTTTTTCCTTGGTCCATTGAGCCTTCATTCATGGTTATGAATGATATGCAATGATCAGCCTGCTAGCGTTTATCCTCTCCACGTGTTTGAACACCCTGCGGTGTAGTAAAAAGTAATTACAGATACACTCACCCACATAAGTATTCAACACAATGAAAAAATAGTACAAATTAAGGAAAGGCAATACCATTTCAGACGCTTGTCTTCTAAAAAGAAGAGTGAACTTTCTAGACACACCCCTCAAGAACTAGGTTACCCTGAGAACGTGGACTTGGACCTTAGCAACAACACACTAACAGGTTCTATCCCAAAACACCTAGGCAATATCACAAACATCTCTCAATTGTTCCTTGACAATAACCAACTTTTTGGCGACATTCCTCGAGAATTAGGTTATTTGGCCAACTTAGAGATCTTGTTCCTTGACAATAACCAACTTTTTGACCAAACTTTGTTTCTATTTAGAGAGAAACCTGGCCCACAATGATGAGGCCGGGGGTTCAGGCGGCAAGGCATTCTGGGAGCTGTCCCAGGAGATGGAGGAACAACCTCACTTGTATGAGGCCGCCGCCTTCCCCACCGATCCTGAGACCACTGATGGTGCCGCCGAGGATGACCACACTGATGCCACCACTGATGGTGCCGCCGAGGATGCCACCACTGATGATGGCGGCGCCCGCACAAATGGCAGCCAACCGAAGAGGCAACGGAAGGACCGGCGCCCGATCGTGCTCCTCACCCTCAAGGAGGAAGTTACTGAAGTGGACTCCAATGGGAATCCAACGGCGCCCGAACGAATAGTCAAGGGGTACTCGCTTCAGCTCGGGTGCATTGTCCGGAGCACCGTCTCGATCAACACCGAGAACCTGAGGCATCCTGACCGAGGGAATTTGCGCCACCTCCTCTTCACGAAGCTGCACGAACGATACAAGTTCCCCGCTGAATTTGCAAACACAAGCCTCAAAGGGAATAAATTGAACAATGCTGCCCTCACGAAGATGAGCAAGGCCCTGTCTACTTGGAAAAGCAATGTGAAGAAAATGATCGAGAAAGGTGAGAGTTATCAGATGATCAAGGAGAAAAATCCTTCGATCACCGAAGATGACTACAACGACTTCAAGATCAATTGCTCGAGCACCGCAAGCTCCCAATCAAGTGAGTGGGGGAAACAAATGCGGGAGCTGAACATAAGGGAACACACACTCGGTCCCGGCGGTTACAGAGTGGCGGAGCCTATATGGGACAAGGAGGAGGCGGACCGTGCCGAGCAAGGCCTACCGCCCCTCTTCGAGAAATACAGCGATAACAAGCAGACCAGGAACTTTGTCAGGGCCCGGTACAAGAAGGACCCGAAAACAAAGGAGCTTACTACGGATCTGAAGACCAGGCAGCTTGAGCTTGTTCTGGTAAGGAATACACCCCCGCGTAATTAGCTCCATATGGTTGCATTCTAATTAATGAAGCCAAATTTCTAAATGGTTCACATTCCTTCCGCAGGCGACTGAAAGCAGTAGCGCGGGGTCGACTAAGAGCAACCCTTGGGACACCACTCTAAATAGGGCGTTGAATGTAATGAAGAACAAGGATAAGCTCAGTAAGCCGACGTCAGCTGGTCGTGTGGCCGGCAAAGGCTTGTCGACAAAATGGGGGTCATACTATACCGCTGGTGTGCGGAAGGAGAAAAAGACCAGCTCGGAAAGCCAGGCGCGAGAGGTTCAAGAACTCAAGGCATAGGTGGCGCGGATTCCGGAGATTGTCCAAGAGCAAGTGGAACAACGACTCGGAGCGACGATCACCGCCCTTGTGCCTACCTTGATCTCGGGGTTGAGTGCGTGGATTGCGGGCGGCCAACAGGGGCCGCCTCCGATTCCTAGCTTCACGGCCAGCAACTCGCATAATGCGATGGCGGGGCCATTGGTGCCTCCGGCGGAGGCGGCATTGGTGTCTCCGACGCCGGCACGGGAGCTTAATGCACCCGGGTGTACGCCGGCCGGCACCTCTTCAGCAAGCGGCCCCTCCGTCAACTGCACGCCCGCCGTTGGCGGTGCGTCGACATTAGCCGAGCTCGACGCCATCATCACGGTAACTAATTAAGCCTCTCTCGGCCGAGGACTTCATCTCCTTGCCTTTGACTGGGCATCCCTGACGCCCTACATGTTTTCGCAGGGCGCCGCCGACGTTCCGTGCACTCTCCTCCTCTTCGTGAACAACGAGTTGGTCGATGTCGCCAAGGGCAAAATCGTTCAACCGGGCAACCCCTTGTTCCACGGTACCCAGATGCCACCCAACTTGTTTAGGGTTCAACTGGTTCGGGTGCTGCCAGGCTGCGACGACTTGTTACCTCCGATTCGACCCGTCGGGGCGGACGATGAAGACGTGATGACCCTCAGCGCCTGCCTGAGCTGGCCCCTGCTTTGGCCGAAGAGCCAGATTCATTTGGGGGCGGGGGACACCACCCCAAAGACAACACCGCCAGTCGTGCCGGCGCCAAGTCGGCCCCATGGCAAGACCGCCGTAACGGTGCCAGACATCCCTATGCCACTGGATCCAAACATGCATATGGCACAGGATCAGAACAACGACGACGACGATGATGATACATTTGGCAACGTCGATCAGTACTTTGCCGATCATGGGTACAATGGCAACTTCATGGGGCCTGCTTCTCAAGAACCAAACCCAACAAAAGACGTGTGCGATCTAGCTGGTACCGCGGAGAAGCCAAGTTGCAACAGGCGCCGTCTGGCGTTCAGCTCTCAGGAGACGCCTCCAGCTGCCGACTTCACCGAGCCTCAGATAGGCGAGGTGCGAAATATTATCAGCCCCAACACACTCAAGAAGGCAGTCTGTGAGCAGAACTCGGTCCCATTACAGGAGAAGAAGAAGGCACGCAAAAGAAAGACTAAGAAGGGTGCGAGCCAGCCGGCACCGAGTACGATCCGTGCTCAGGACGGGCCACCTTCACCGCAGGATATCTCGAGGAGGGTGCATGTGGCGGGTAGGGCGATGCTACCGACAAATATGCTCAATGCTGCAACCGGTGCTATGCGGAGTCTGCATGATAGTGTTCTTGCTTTGGAGAAGCGGCGTCTCAGAGAGAAGGATGTGGCATACCCGGTTTTCGCGGCCAAGGTGCCAGAGGGCAAGGGCTTTGTGGATAACTCCATCGGGCGTACGATCGTCCTGCGTTTTGATGACATCCACGCTATGTTGAACCTTCATCCGCTGCACTATACCTTCGTTCGGCTATTGTCGTTGAGTATGGAGATGCGTATCATTCGGGACAAGACCCCGGACATCGTGATAGTCGACCCCTTCTACATGTGTGCCAAGATCTTGGGCAGCGCTGGGGACCGGCAAGTCGCGAGTTCTTACCTCGAAGGCGTCATTCTGGCAAACCAAGATAAGGATAACTTCCTCGTGCCTTACTTTCCCGAGTAAGCCCTCCCCTCAACCGGCCCGTAACATATGAATTCTTACATTTCGATCGTTTTTCTTTTAACATTCCGTGTTTTCTGCAGTGACACATGTTGCATGCTCATCCTCGTAAGCCCCAAATATTCCATGGCCACGTATTTCGACCCGGACCGTCAGTCGAACGTAGACTACACAAATGTCAAGAAGGTTCTTGATGATGTTCTCCCCGGCTACGCCAAATCTGGAGGCACCTTCACCAGGCCTATTCGTAAGTACGGCAAGCACGTGTTCTCCCACAATACGACGTTCTGCTGCGTCAAGCAGCCACCTGGCGGTCAGAAGGGTGCCTACTACGCCATCCATCACATGCGGGCGATCGTACGGGACCATCATCAACTTCTTCTACCGAGTAAACTCAAAGATTGGGCAAAGAGTGTGTCGGCAATCCAGGACGCGGACCTCCGACAAGAATTCTTTCGCATCCAGTCGGAGTTTGCGGAAATCATCCATCAAGATGTCCTTCGTACCTCGGGGCAGTTCTACCTCAACAATCAACCGTCCAACAGTGACATCGACACAATGCTACAAATGCAGGTTGACAACGACCGTTATTTCATGACTCCCACGATAGACGGCTGCTTCATCCACGCTCCGGTCCCTTGAGTCGAGTCGAAAGCAGTGATGCTGTGTCTAGTTCTGAAACATCGATTGGCTCATGTTATAATTAAACTTTAATGAACTTGTAGTATGTCTCTTTGGTTTCGAGAGTCGTTCAACTTAGATGTAATCGATGCTATTAATGTCTTGCTTTTCTCTTCCGATCGTTCTGTTGCATACTTATATATTGCTTATGTATTGTTTGTGAATTGGTACTAAGGTTTCATTTGGCTAGTGCATAGCGATGCCGACGTATGTCGTGTACAAGGGTAAGGTTCCCGGAGTCTACGATGACTGGGAGGAGTGTCGGAGACAGGTTCACCGATTCAGCGGTAACAGTTACAAAGGGTACACCACTAGGGCCGAGGCCGAAACTAGATACGCCCGCTATTTAGCGGGAGAGGGGAGGGAGCGTTGGAGGAACCGGATGAAGACGAGTTTCATCGTGATGATGCTCATCGTGATGACCGCAGCTCTCTTCTATGTGATGGTAGTTTAGATGATCGATATCGACTTGTAATGTGAAGACAAACTCGCTACTCGCGGTCTCGAGACTTGTAACATAATGTTCTATCTTTGTTCGGTCTTTTCAATTCGGAGACTAATATGATGAATTGTATTCGGAGACTAATATGATGAATTGTATTCAAAGACTAATCTTCTATTGTATTCGATGAATCTGTTGTTGATGTGTGCTGTCTATATTTTGTCAAATTATACATTTTGTAACCTATGCAAAAAACAGAAAATAAAAAACAAAAAAAACCTAATATTCATACTAATGGCGCATCACATGACAGTGCGCCATTAGTATGACAGTGCATACTAATGGCGCATCACTGGGTAGTGCGCCATTAGTATGCCGCGGTTACTAATGGCGCATCCAGTGGTGGTGCGCCATTAGTATGCCAAAGCACCTAGGTATACATGGCCCCTGGGAGGCATACTAATGGCGCACCCTGGCCTATACTAATGGCGCACCCGCGGTGCGCCATTAGTATACCAGATACTAATGGCACACCAGGTGGTGCGCTATTAGTAAAAATTACTAATGGCGTGCTATTAATGGCGCACCACAGATGCGCCATTAATGGCCATACTAGGTGCGCCATTAGTAGGGGTTTTTCTAGTAGTGGGATTGTCTTCGGTCTGAGCATTGTCTTCAGGTTGGTTTGGTGCAGAATTGATAAGTTCCTCTTCAGGCTGTGCTTCAGAAGGCAATATTTCACCAGTTCCCATCAGCTTGATAGATTCGCTGGGTGGAGCTTAATCTAGTGTACTTGGCAGGAGCTCTCTTTGTGAACCATTGGTTTCATCAAATCACATGTCCACAGTTTCAACGATTTTGTAGAGATAGAGGTTGAAGACTCTATAAGAGTGCGAGTCCTTTCCATAACTGAGCATGAAGCCTTCGTGAGCTTTAGGTGCAAATTTTGACTTGTGATGGGGATCCTTGATCCAGCACCTAGCACCAAATACTCTGAAGTAGCTGACATTTGGCTTCTTGCCAGTAAGGAGCTCATAGGATGTTTTGTTCAGAAGCTTATGGATGTAAACACGGTTGATGATGTGACATGCTGTATCAATAGCTTCAGGCCAGAACTTTCTTGGTGTCTTGGACTCGTCGAGCATTATTCGAGCCATCTCAATGAGGGATCTGTTCTTGCGCTCTACGATGCCATTTTGCTGAGGTGTGTATGGAGCAGAAAACTCATGAGTGATTCCCATTGTATCCAGATAAAGATCAAACCCAGTGTTCTTGAACTCAGTGCCGTTCTCACTTCTGATATGCTTGATCTTGACGCCATAATTGTTCATGGCTCGATTGGCGAAGCGTCTGAAGACATCTTGCACTTTAGTCTTGTAGAGAATTATGTGCACCCATGTATATCTTGAGTAGTCATCAACAATGACAAAACCATAGAGACAAGCAGTTGTTGTGAGGGTAGAGTAGTGAGTAGGACCAAATAAGTCCATGTGTAACAGCTCGAAGGGTTGAGATGTCGTCATGATTGTCTTCGAGGGGTGCTTTGCCCTAGTCATCTTTCCAGCTTCGCATGCACCGCACAAATGATCTTTCTTGAACTTGACACCCTCGATGCCTATGACATGCTTCTTCTTGACGAGTGTGTGTAAGTTCCTCATGCCAGCATGCCCCAGCCTCCGATGCCAGAGCCAGCATTCTGAAGCTATTGCAAGAAGACATACGGCAAGCTGTGGACATGCTGAGAAATCTACCATGTATAGATCATCTTTTCGATACCCTTCAAAGACTAGAGACTTGTCAGATTCCATTAGTACAAGGCAACGATATTTTCCGAATAGCACAATCATGTTCAAGTCACAAAGCATTGAGACGGACATTAAGTTGAACCCAAGGGATTCAACAAGCATCACTTTATCCATGTGTTGATCCTTTGAGATTGCAACTCTACCTAGACCCAATACCTTGCTTTTACTAGTGTCAGCAAATGTGATGTGACTCTTGTCTGATGGACGTAAGGTTGAGTCCATGAGAAGACTTCGATCACTAGTCATATGATTAGTGCATCCGCTGTCCATAATCCATTCTGAAGCATGAGGTGTCATACCCTACAGTGCAGTTAGGAGGATAGGATTCACAAAGAGTGTTGTGAAGCATAAGCATTTGACGCGCACAAGGATTATCACAGCTTAGATCAGGGTTAGGACTCATAGTATGACTGGTAAGTGATTCAGATGTGAAATACATAGTAAGACCATTTTATCATGCGTCCCTTAATGTGTTTTAGGTCCCCAGCAATAGTATCGGACGCCTTTGATTGTAGGCTGGAGACCTTATTCTGCAAAAGAAAGTTAATTCTTCTTCACCACCCACATCTTCAGGGGTGGCTTATAAGCAATGAGTCTAAGTGCAGCATCTGAGAACTTTGGCTTTGGAGCCCTAGCAAATAGCCTTGCAGGAGATGAATGATACTCATTTGAATAAGCAGAAAAGTTCTTAGTTCTATGAACATAGCGGTTTGAAGACACGCGCTCATATTCATAAGTTTGAGTACGATTTCCCTGCAAAACATTGGCGTTAGGGTGACTCAGGTGAGTCATGTATCTGTACGAAGCCTTTGGACCATATGAAGGCATAGGTATGGGGTTTGTCTTCTTCCCTGGTGGTGTCATGATCACATTCACTGGAAGATTCTCAAGACAGCTTTTGGGAACCTAGATCTTCTTCATAGGTGGTCCATTCCTGCAGTTAGTACCAATATACCTGGCAAACACTTCACCATTCTGATTCTTGAACAGCTTATAGTTTGCATCAAGGGATTCATCAATGATAATAGGATTAGCACAGGTAGAGCCAGATAAGGTGGATGGATCCATTGAAGGTCCCTTTGCAGCAACCCATGTGGTTTTGGGATACTGCTCAGGCTTCTAGCAGGAACCATCAACATTCATTTTCCTCTCGAACCCAACACCCTCTTTCCTAGGGTTTCGGTTCAGAATCTGCTTTTTGAGGACATCGCAAAGTGTCTGATGTCCTTTCAGACTTTTATACATCCCTGTTTCAAGCAATGTCTTCAACCTAGCATTTTCATCAGCAATAGTAGTGGTATCCTCCGTAGAGGGGTTAGTTTCCACATCAGTAGTTGAAGACAATGCAACAGTAGCAGCAGTGGAACATTCAGCAACAGAGGTAGCGTTATCACGCTCAATGCATTTTAGACAAGGTGGTTCAAATCCATCCTGAGCGGAACTGATCTGTTGAGTGCGAAGTGACTCATTCTCTTTTTGAAGATCTTCATGAGCCGCTTTCAATTTCTTAAGCTCTTGCTTCCTTTGAAGATAATCAAAGGAGAGTGAGGGAGTCCCGGACTAGGGGGTGTCCGGATAGCCGAACTACCATCATCGGCCGGACTCCAAGACTATGAAGATACAAGATTGAAGACTTCGTCCCGTGTCCGGATGGGACTTTCCTTGGCGTGGAAGGAAAGCTTGGCGATACGGATATGTAGATCTCTTATCATTGTAACCGACTCTGTGTAACCCTAGCCCCCTCCGGTGTCTATATAAACCGGATGGCTTTAGTCCATAGGACGAACAACAATCATACCATAGGCTAGCTTCTAGGGTTTAGCCTCCTTGATCTCGTGGTAGATCTACTCTTGTAACCCACATCATCAATATTAATCAAGCAGGACGTAGGGTTTTACCTCCATCAAGAGGGCCCGAACCTGGGTAAAAACATCGTGTCCCTCGTCTCTTGTTACCATCCGCCTAGACGCACAGTTCGGGACCCCCTACCCGAGATCCGCTGGTTTTGACACCGACATTGGTGCTTTCATTGAGAGTTCCTCTGTGTTGTCACCGATAGGCTCGATGGCTTCTTCGATCATCAACGATGATGCAGTCCAGGGTGAGACCTTCCTCCCCGGATAGATCTTCATATTCGGCGGCTTCGCACTGCGGGCCAATTCGCTTGGCCAGCTGGAGCAGATCCAAGGCTACGCCCCTGGCCGTCAGGTCAGATTTGGAAGTTTGAACTTCACGGCTGACATCCGCGGGGACTTGATCCTCGACGGATTCGAGCCACAGCCGAGCGTGCCGTACTGTCATGATGGGCATGATTTAGCTCTGCAGCCGGACAGTACCCTGGAGGCCGCACTCGAACCCACTCCGATCTTCGACTCGGAGCCGGCCGCGCAGACCAAGGATGGATGGCTAGACACCGCCTCGGGGGCTGCAACCTCTACGGCGATAGAGCCGAACACCGATCTTGTCCCCCATGAAGCTCGTGACTCCGAGGTGCCGGACTCCTTGCCGGACTCCGGACCTCCCGCGCCCCCTCCAGTCGAATCCGATTGGGCGCCAATCATGGAGTTCACCGCGGAGGACATCTTTCAACACTCACCTTTTGGCGACATCTTGAGTTCGCTAAAGTACCTCTCGTTATGAGGAGAGGCCTGGCCGGACTGCGGCCAGGACGGTTGGGATGCAGACGACGAAGAAATTCAGAGCCCACCCACCACCCACTTGGTAGCCACTATCGACGATCTAACCGACATGCTAGATTACGACTCTGAGGACATCGACGGTATGGACGACGATGCCGGAGACGACCAAGAACCAGCGCCCACCGGGCATTGGAAAGCCACCTCTTCATACGACATATACATGGTGGATATCCCAAAGGATGGGAACGGCGAAGGAATAGCGGAGGATGACCCCTCCAAGAAACAGCCCAAGCGCCGGCATCAGCGGCGCCGCTCTAAATCCCGCCATAGCAAGAATGAGGATTCCGGCACCGGAGACAATAATACACCAGATAGCGCCGAAGACAACCCACTCCAGCAAGATCTAGCACAGGAGGAGGGGGACGCCAGCCCTCATGAGAGAGCGGCCGAAGAAGAGGTAGAGGACTATATGCCTTCCTCCAGACACGAGGCAAGCCTCGACGACGACGAATTCATCGTGCCCGAGGATCCCGTCGAACAGGAGCGTTTTAAACGCAGGCTTATGGCCATGGCAAACAGCCTCAAGAAAAAGCAGCAGCAGCTTAGAGCTGATCAAGATCTGCTAGCCGACAGATGGACCGAAGTCCTCGCGGCCAAAGAGCATGAACTCGAACGCCCCTCCAAAATCTACCCCAAACGTAAGCTGCTCCCCCGATTAGAGGAGGAGGCATATGATCCCGCTTCACCAGGAGACAATATGGCTGATCGACCACCCCGTGGTCGCGACAGAGAGGCCTCAAGGCCCTTCACTAGACCCGTACCCCGGCATCGCTCGAAAAGCACAAGGCCACGGGGGAACACTCCGGACCTACGAGACATATTGGAGGATAAGGCAAGACAATCAAGATCTATCTATGGATCACGTGGGTGCCCCACGATACGTGACGATTACGGTCACCCCGGACACAGTAAGTCCGGCCGGACCGAACACAACAGACAAAGCTCTTTTGAGCTCCGTCGCGATATCGCCCAGTACAGAGGCGCCGCACACCCACTGTGCTTCACAGATGAGGTAATGGATCATCAAATCCCAGAAGGGTTTAAACCCGTCAATATTGAATCTTATGATGGCACAACAGACCCTGCGGTCTGGATCGAGGACTATCTCCTCCACATCCACATGGCCCGCGGAGACGATCTCCACGCCATCAAATATCTCCCACTCAAACTTAAAGGACCAGCCCGGCACTGGCTTAACAGCTTGCCAGTAGAGTCAATCGGGAGTTGGGAGGACCTGGAAGCCGCATTCCTCGATAACTTCCAAGGCACGTATGTGCGACCACCAGATGCAGATGACCTAAGACACATAATTCAGCAGCCAGACGAATCGGCCAGACAATTCTGGACATGGTTCTTAACTAAGAAAAACCAAATCGTCGACTGTCCGGATGCCGAGGCCCTCGCGGCCTTCAAGCATAACATCCGCGACGAGTGGCTTGCCCGGCACCTGGGACAGGAAAAGCCGAAATCCATGGCAGCCCTTACATCACTCATGACCCGCTTCTGTGCAGGTGAGGACAGCTGGCTAGCACGCAGCAACAACCTCAACAAAAATTCTGGCAGTCCGGATATCAAGGACCGTAGTGGCAGGTTGCGTCGCAACAAAAACAAATGCCGCATTAACGGCGATAACTGTGAGGATACGGCAGTCAATGCCGGATTCAGAGGCTCTAAACTCGGTCAACGGAAAAAGCCATTCAAAAGAACAACTCAGGGTCCGTCCAATTTGGACCGAATTCTCGACCGATTGGGCCAGATACATGGCACCCCTGGAAAGCCAGCTAACCACACCAATAGGGACTGTTGGGTGTTCAAGCAGGCAGGCAAGTTAATTGCCGAAAACAGCGACAAGGGGCTACATAGCGACGACGAGGAAGAGACCCGACCGCCGAACAATAGAGGACAGAAGGGTTTCCCCCCACAGGTGTGGACGGTGAACATGATATATGCCACGCACATACCCAAAAGGGAGCGGAAGCGTGCACTCAGGGATGTATACGCGATGGAGCCAGTTGCCCCGAAGTTCAATCCATGGTCCTCTTGCCCGATCACCTTTGACCGAAGGGACCACCCCACCAGCATTCGCCATGGTGGGTTCGCCGCATTGGTTCTAGACCCAATCGTCGATGGATTTCATCTCACCAGAGTCCTGATGGACGGCGGCAGCAACCTAAACCTGCTTTATCAGGACACGGTGCGCAAAATGGGCATAGACCCCTCAAGGATTAAACCTACCAAGACGACCTTTAAAGGCGTCATACCAGGTGTAGAAGCCAATTGTACAGGCTCAGTTACACTGGAAGTGGTCTTCGGATCCCCGGATAACTTCCGAAGCGAGGAGTTAATCTTCGACATAGTCCCGTTCCGCAGCGGCTATCATGCCTTTCTCGGACGTACCGCGTTCGCAAAGTTCAACGCGGTGCCGCACTATGCATACCTCAAGCTCAAGATGCCAGGACCTAGAGGAGTCATCACGGTCAACGGAAACACTGAACGCTCCCTCCGAACGGAGGAACATACAGCGGCTCTCGCGGCAGAAGTACAAAGCAGCCTTTTAAGGCAATTCTCGAGTCCGGCTGCCAAGCGGCCGGACACGGCTAAGCGTGCCCGGAGTAACCTACAACACGACCACCTGGCACGTTCCGAGCACGCGTAGCAGTGCGGCCCCAACCCCAGCCCCTGCAAAACATTAAGACAGACCCTTCGCGTACTCCATTATGCTCTGAAGATACCATGGGCATGGGGCAAGGGGCTCGACCACGATAAGCCCAGACTGCGGCTCAACCGCACCAGGGGCTCTTAAGTGTGTCGTTTCTTTTTCTTTTCCTTTTATTTTTTACCTACAGGACTCCGTTCGTCAGAGGCCCTGTCCGGCAGCAGACATGCCGAACCCACGATGCAACAGCCAGGGAAGGAGAAAGGCTACAACGAAAATCCAGGTGGTCTCCATCATGAGCATTAAATCTGTTTTATGCATTATTCCGTAGCCTACCCCTGGAGGGGGACATGTTAAATAGTCCCATCCCTTGCTTACCGCACCACTTGTATCGTCCTGCACTTACAACAGTTTTTATCGAATAAAGCAATGCAGCACATTTTTGCTTCTAATTGCATTTCTTTCTTACACATATGTTCATCTATGACATGTTGCATCCGTACGTTTTGGTACGGCTAAATACACCAGGGGCTTATATTTCCCGCGTTATGGTGTGATAAGTCCAAACACTTTCACAAGTGCGGCACCCCGAACTTATAGCATTATATGCATCGGCTCCGAATCATGTTCTTGGGTCAATAGTTGGGTTTACCCGGCTCCCATGTTTTGGTACCTTATGTTCCATTTTATCGGCTAAGGTAGCACTGGGAGAACCACTGCGATTGCGCCCCAGTTGAGCTGGGTTAACGCCTCAGTGGAGAAAGCTAAAACTGACCGTCATGATGAGGCGAGAGCTGGTCGCTGTTCGAGAGGTTCTTTGCAAGTCCCTAAAGACTTATGCCGCTTCGAGCGAGGAGCCGGATTCTGTCCGGCCAAGGCGTGGATAGCGCCCCAAATTCGGCCTTCCGAAAACTAGGGGCTTCACCGAAATTTAAAATTATAGAATTCTATGGCTAAGTGAGAGTGTTCAAGCATTATAAGTCCGGTTGCCTTGTTCGTTGTGTTGAGCGCCTCCCTCGATGGACCCAAATATGGGAACAAGAGTGCCCAAATTTATCCCGAACACCCCAGCACTCGTGGCATGGGGGCTGAAGCCGACGACTTGCCATCTCTCATATTTGATAAACAGCCACACAGAAGGTAATATTTTAAATTAACAAGTGTTGCTTCGCGCATATGAACTTAGTTTTCAACGCACAGGATAACAAAACGCGAGTCTACTCAAAAACTTCTTCTTTGGAGCACTCACCCGCAATAATGCGGGCGCCCTTCAGCACACTCCTATAATACATCTCAGGCGTGCGATGCTCCTTGCCCTCTGGTGGGGGGTCCGTCACAAGCTTCTGGGCATCCATCTTGCCCCAGTACACCTTTGCGCGGGCAAGGGCCCGACGCGCACCCTCGATACAGGCGGAGTGCTTGATAACTTCAACCCACGGGCACGCGTCCACCAGCCGCCGCACCAGGCCGAAGTAGCTCCCAGGCATAGCCTCCTTCGGCCACAGCCGAACTATGAGGCCCTTCATGGCCTGTTCGGCCGCCTTGTGGAGCTTGACCAGCTGCTTCAGCTGGTCGCTAAGGGGCACCGGATGTCCGGCCTTAGCATACTGAGACAAGAAGACCTTCTCCGTTGAGCTCCCCTCCTCGGCCCGGTAGAATGCGGCAACATCGGACACGCTGCGGGGAAGATCTGTGAACGCTCCTGGAGAGCTCCGAATTCGGGTAAGCGACAGGTAATTAACACTCACATGCTTACTTTGCATGAAAAATGCCTTACCCGCTGCTATTTTCTTCACCGCCTCTATCTCCTGGAGGGCCTTGTAGGCTTCGGCCTTAGCGGCTTTGGCACTCTCAAAAGCCGTTGCAAGCTCAGACTCTCGAGTCTTCGAGTCACGCTCCAGGCTCTCATGTTTCTTCACGAGATCCTGGAGCTCTTGCTGTACCTCCGCCACCCGCGCCTCCTGTTTCTCTCGCTCGATGCGCTCCGCAGCTGCATTGCGCTCGGCCGTGGCCACCGCCTCTTTCAGGGTCGCCACCTCGTTTGTGGCCCCTGCAATACCCACGTTATCCTCGTTATTCTTTTTGCAACCAAAATCCTTTTCTGTAAGGTACAATTTTCATAAGGTATTACTTACCTTCTTTTTCCTCGAGCTGCTTCTTGGCATGGCCGAGCTCGTTCTCGGACCGCTCGAGGTTTTCCTTCAAATTATTGACCTCCGCAGTCAGTGCGGCAGAGGTCAGCAGCACAGCCTGCAATCCCATATTGACATATTTCCATGACTCCTGCGTTTATCTTTCTAAAGATCCTTAGTCCGGCTTTTCTTTTCGAACACCGAACCGAGCATTAGGGGCTACTGTCTATGCAGTACCATTTTACATATATTGAAATTCTTACCTCAAAGCCTGTTAGAAGGCTGCTGCAGGCTTCGGTCAGCCCGCTCTTGGTGAGCTGAACCTTCTGAATCACCGCACTCATAACAGTGCGGTGTTCCTCTTCGATGGAGGCGCCGTTGAGCGCCTCCAGCAAATTATCCGGCACCTCCAATTGGACGGAGGCAGCCGGCATCGCGGTCTTGCCCTTCTTACGAAGGGGTCGCCCGCCGGACTCCGGAGCCACTATGGGTTCCGGGGCTGAGTCCGGTGCAAAGTCCGGGAGGTTGTCCTGCGACACCTCCGGGGCCCTCTCCTCCTGGTGGGTCCCTTCCTGGGATCCCACCTCGGCATCGTCCGCATCACGGGCGGTGGAGGCAGTCAGAAGAGAATCCATATCCGACGCCCCTAAGGACCCGCTCGACAAAGTGGGAAGATCATCCTTAGGCGGACTGCAGGGTTGTATGCGGCATTAGAAAGACATAATGTGGCGGAAAACTAAAACCTTGAAGTTATTTGGGAGTCTGGATACTTACGATCTCGCCAGAGGCTTGGCCCTTGGAGGCCAGTCCTCGTCGTCGTCACTGGCGTTGGCGGAACAGTCCGGGGGAAGAGTTTTTCCCCTCTTGGACCCTTCGGCCTCCCTTGTTGGGGAGGCCTTCCTTTTCTTCCCTCCCCCCGCTGGGGGAGAGGCTTTCTTCTTCTCCTTCTCGCCTTGGTGGGAGGAGTCGGCCTCGGATTCATCGTCCGATAGCACCTGAAAACGGGAACTCTTCCGAGTCCTCGTGGCCTTCTTCTTTGCCTTCTTCTCCGGCACCACGTGGGGTGCCGGAGCCAGCAGCCCCGTTAGGCGGGCGTCAGCTGGGTCCTCTGGCAATGGGGCCGGACAGATAGCCTGTGCGGCCTTCTTCAGCAAGTCTTGTCAAAGGAAAGGGAGTTTAGATCCCGCATAGAGTCAAACTATGAATAACAAGCGTCCTGTAAAGGACAATATCACTTACCTCGTCAGCTGGACGCTACGAGCTGAATCCGCGATCTTCGGTAGCGGATGCGGGAGCCTCGGCGCCCTTGAACAGCACCTTGCAGACCTCTTCGCACATAGTGTCGAAGAGCCCATTCAAAGTCTGGTACTGCGCCAGATCGAACTCCCACATATTGAAGCCCCGTCGTTGGCACGGAAGAATCTGGCGGATGAGCATGACCTGGACTACGTTGACAAGCTTGAGCTTCTTGTCCACCAGCTTTTGGACGCAGGCTTGGAGTCCGATCAGCTCCTCCGAATCGCCCCAAATCCGGCCGCTCTCTTTCCAGGAGGTGAGCCGTATGGGGATGCCGGATCTGAATTCGGGGGCCGCTGCCCATTCGGGATCATGTGGCTTGGTGATGTAGAACCACCCCGATTGCCACCCCTTGATGGTTTCCACAAAGGTGCCCTCCAGCCACGTAACGTGGGACATCCTGCCCACCATGGCGCCTCCGCACTCCGCTTGGCTGCCCTTCACAACCTTCGGCTTGACACTGAAGGTCTTGAGCCACAAGCCGAAGTGGGGCTGGATGCAGAGGAAGGCCTCGCACACGACGATAAACGCCGAGATGTTGAGAATAAAATTCGGGGCCAGATCATGGAAATCTAGACCGTAGTAGAACATGAGCCCCCGGACAAAGGGATGAAGTGGGAAGCCCAGTCCGCGGAGGAAATGGGGAAGGAATACTCTCATGGGGCCTGGGGGTGGGGATGAGCTCTCCCTCGTCGGGGAGCCGATGCGCTATGTCGCTGGACAAGTATCCGGCGCTGCGCAGCTTCTGGATATGCCCCTCCGTGACGAAGGAGGCCATCCACTTACCGCCCGCTCCGGACATATTTGGAGAAGGTTGAGGTGAGATGTGCGGGCTTGGGCGCTAGAGCTCAAGTTCGCAGAGATGGATAAGCCAAGGAGGAAGAAGGCACAGGTAAAAAGGTTGGATCTTTATCCCCTTATATGGGCGGACAGAAACACGCGTCCCCACCGGCCCGGTAAAACTCGCTTATCCCCCCAAGCGTCGCGATTGATGGCGCGGTTGGGTTACCCACGTCCGTATTGATGGGAATCCCAGAATAAGGGGAACATGATCTCTGCTTCGATAGGACGTGCTAAGGAAACCGCTTCGCTACGCGCTGAAGTGGTACAATAAAAACGTTTCAAATAAAGGCTTGGTTGTGGTGTGACGTCACGCCATGGAATACATCAGCAGATTGAACTTGTGTGAATATTATTCTCTCTACGGTGGTATGTGGAAATTATTTTGCAGAGTCGGACGCTATCCTGGTGTTCACAATCTTCTATAAATTATTCGGAGGAGGAACCCGCCTTGCAATGCCGAAGACAATATGCGCGCCGGACTCCTCGTCATTGAAGCCTGGTTCAGGGGCTACTGAGGGAGTCCCGGACAAGGGGGTGTCCGGATAGCCGAACTACCATCATCGGCCAGACTCCAAGACTATGAAGATACAAGATTGAAGACTTCGTCCCGTGTCCGGATGGGACTTTCCTTGGCGTGGAAGGCAAGCTTGGCGATATAGATATGTAAATCTCCTACCATTGTAACCGACTCTGTGTAACCCTAGCCCTCTCCGGTGTCTATATAAACTGGATGGCTTTAGTCCATAGGACGAACAACAATCATACCATAGGCTAGCTTCTAGGGTTTAGCCTCCTTGATCTCGTGGTAGATCTACTCTTGTAACCCACATCATCAATATTAATCAAGCAGGATGTAGGGTTTTACCTCCATCAAGAGGGCCCGAACCTGGGTAAAAACATCGTGTCCCTCGTCTCTTGTTACCATCCGCCTAGACGCACAGTTCGGGACCCCCTACCCGAGATCCGCCGGTTTTGACACCGACAGAGAGCTTTTCATAAGTGGTTGAGAGCGTCTTATGAAGACTTTCAAGTTCTTGGTACTTAGCATGAAGATTTTTTATGTCTTCAACTAAGGACTGTGAACGTGTCATTTCCGCGTCCAACAGGTCATTGCTTTTGTCTAACAATTTTTGAGTATGTTCCATAGCTTTTTGTTGTTCAGTTGCAATTTTAGCAAGTGTTTTGTAGGTGGGTTTGGATTCACAATCAGAGTCATCTTCACTTGATGTTTGAAAGTAAGCATCACGTGATTTTACCTTGGCACCACGTTCCATGAAGCAGTAGGTGGGAGCAGGATCGTCCTTGTCATCAGCTTCAGCGTTGGTGTGGAAGTCATTGTCTTCAGTGTTGAAGATGGACTTGGCAACATAGGCTGTGGCTAGAGCCAGACTTGCAACGCCAGGGTCGGACTCCTCTTCAGACTCCACCTCCGCCTCCTCAGAAGCACACTCCTCCTCTGAATCAATTTCCTTGCCAAAAAAAGCACGAGCCTTGCCAAATGAGCTCTTCTTATGAGATGAAGACCTTGATGAGGACTTGGAGGAAGACTTTGAAGATTTCTTCTTCTTCTTGTCATCAGAATCATATTCCTTGCTCTTCTTCTTGTTCTTCTCATTGTCCCACTGCGGACACTCAGAGATATAGTGTCCAGGTTTCTTGCACTTGTGACATGTTCTCTTCTTGTTGTCATGAGTGAAGGCTTCATCATTTCTTGAGCTAGATCGTGAAGACTTTCTGAAGCCCTTCTTCTTGGTGAACTTCTGGAACTTCTTCACAAGCATAGCAAGTTCCTTTCCAATGTCTTCAGGATCATCAGAACCGCAGTCAGATTCTTCTTCAAATGAGGAAATAACTTTTGCCTTCAAAGCACGAGTTCGGCCATAGTTGGGACCATAGATATCTCTTTTCTCAGAAAGCTGGAACTCATGTGTGTTGAGACTCTCAAGTATATTAGACGGATCGAGTGTCTTGAAGTCAGGGCGTCCTTGTATCATGAGGGCAAGGGTGTCAAAGGAGCTATCAAGTGATCTCAGTAGTGTCTTGACGATTTCATGCTTGGTAATCTCAGTGGCGCCGAGAGCCTAACGCTCATTTGTGATGTCGGTGAGGCGATCAAACGTGAGTTGGACATTTTCATTGTCGTTTCTCTTGAAGTGGTTGAAGAGGTTGTGAAGAACACTGATCCTTTGATCTCTCTGAGTTGAGACGCCTTCGTGGACCTTGGATAGCCAGTCCCAGACTAGTTTTGACGTTTCCAGAGCACTCACACGGCCATAATGTCCTTTGGTCAGATGACCACAGATGATGTTCTTTGCAGTAGAGTCCAGTTGAATGAACTTCTTGACATCAGTAGGGGTGACACCTTCACCAGTTTTGGGAACGCCGTTCTTGACGACATACCAGAGGTCGACATCAATGGCTTCAAGATGCATGCGCATCTTATTCTTCCAGTAGGGATATTCAGTTCCATCGAACATGGGGCAAGCAGCGGAGACTTTGATTATCCCTGCAGTCGACATAGCTAAACTCCAGGTGGTTAAACCGAATCACACAGTACAAGGGAGTACCTTGCTCTGATACCAATTGAAAGTGCTAGTTATCGACTAGAGGGGGGTGAATAGGCGATTTTTATCAAAGTCTTCAAAACGTGGAAGTTTCGAAGACAAACAATAGAAATGACCTAATTGATATGCAGCGGAAGATAAACTACAACAAGCAAACCATAGTCAAGTATGCAATAATGTGAAAGTACAAAGACTAATAGCAGCTTGGTAGTAAGGATCAGGATGGAAGATAATATGAAGCCAACCAACGATAGTAGTCAAGCAATGAAGTTAAACATGTACGACAAATAGGCAATGACTTCACAAAGACAAACTCAAAGTAAAGGAAGGGAGAGGATAGAACCAGTCACTTGCTGAAGACACAGGATTTATTGGACCAGTTCCAGTTGCTGTGACAACTGTACGTCTGGCTAGGGAGGCTAAGATTCAACTCAGAAGACCGCGTCTTCACCTTATTCCCCTTGAGCTAAGGACACACAGTCCTCGCCCAATCACTCTGGTAAGTCTTCAAGGTAGACTTCCGAACCTTCACAGACTTCGTTCACCGGCGATCCACAATGACTCTTGGATGCTCAGAACGCGACGCCTAACCGGCTGGAGGATACACAGTCCTCAAGTGTAATAAGTCTTCAGGTCACTCAGACAGAAAGACTTCAGTGATGCCTAACACTATTTGGCTCTGGGTGTTTGGGCTTTGTCCTCGCAAGGATTTCTCTCCCTCAAAGGCTTCGAGGTGGGTTGCTCTCAAACAACAAAAGCCGTGTACTAACTCTGAGCAGCCACCAATTTATGGTGTAGGGGGTGGGCTATTTATAGCCACAAGACAACCTGACCTGATATGTCCGAAATGACCCTGGGTCACTAAGGAACTGACATGTGTTCCAATGGTCAGATTTCAAACACACACGGCAACTTTACTTGGGCTACAAGCAAAGCTGACTCATCCAGCTCTGGATAAGATTTGCTCTCATTGTCTTCGCTCGAAGACATAGGATTTGGGTTGAGCATCACTTCAGTCATTCTGACTTTGTTCACTTGGACCCCACTTAACAGTACGGTGGTTCCTATGACTCAACAAAGAAGAAAAGGAAACAACAAAACAACACAGTCTTTGCGCTCCATAGTCTTCACTCAATGTCTTCTCATGTCATAGTCTTCAATATGAATATCTTCACATACCACCATTGTCGTCACTGTCTTCATACATTTTTAGGGGTCATCTCCGGTAGGTAAATCGAATCAATGAGGGACACTACATGCGTTATCCTGCAATTCTCACAAACGCATTAGTCCCTCAACCAACTTTGTCGTCAATACTCCAAAACCAACTAGGGATGGCACTAGATGCACTTACACCAGTGTATCTTATTTGTCTTGTCCATCTGACTCCATCAGCAGTGCACAATCATTGCACTTAAATCCTCACAAAAAGATTTGGTCAGGTTGAAACATGCCATTGTGTATACTTCGCCTGAGTTGCAGCTTTGATAAGCACTTCCTTCCCTGCCTTCGACAGGAGTTTTTCCTTTCAGCCTTGTATCTTTTTCCAAACATTCTCTCTTAAGTAATTTAAAGTATTTTTTTATTTTCCCTATGTATACAGGTAGACCCAAGTACTTGGCTGAACCTGCGTATGCATGCATATCTCTGCTCCATCCTCTCCATACGCCCGCGCGCACCACCAGCCGGCCTTCGTAAATCCCAGCTTTTTTGTTTTTTGAGAAATCTCGTAAATCCCAGCTGGACCACGAGCTGTCCCGAGCTAGGCCTCCGCTTGGAAAAGCCTGTCGCATGTGGGCCGCCCAGCTCTTCGGCCGCCAGCAGGTGCACCGCCTCACGCTCTCTCGACTGGTACGACCCCAGCGCCCGGGAAGCCGCCTTGTACGCGTCGCTGCGGAGGTGTCCTGGTGCTGCACGCCTGAACACGCTGCCACACAAATCGGATCTGACTCCTGCGCGTCCATCGATTCGGCCTCGAAGAAGTTCGCCAAAAACAGGTCACATATGATAGACCGGTTCAGTCTTTCGAAGGTGCTCATAAGGATAAGATGTACGTGTATGTATTCATAGGGGTGAGTGTATGCGCGTGTATATGAACGCTTGTGTCTGTACTGATGCTAAAAAAAGCCGCCTCTCGATCGATAATCCAACTCCAAGTCGCTCCAGCTGTTGGCCATCAAACCGAGCTTCGAACTTGACGACAACTGCGACTCATTCGTAATCGATCCGTGAAACCGCTTCATCTCCAGATTGCTTTATACACGACGACCTCTGATCGCTGCCGCACGTACGCCGTGCCCCACAGGCCACAGCCGCCGGTCTTCATCGTTCTCCTCTAAATCAACTTCCACGACCTTCTCGAAACCTTGCTCATGATACCACTTGTTAGAATAAATCCGAGGCGCACCGTCAATCTACCGAGAACCAAACAATCACACGAGCACAACACCGAGATTTGTTAACGAGGTTCACCAATATGGCTACATCCCCGGGGCCTGACTACGAGCGCTCCTCCCCGTGACACCGCTACAATACCGCACCCCGGCCGCCCGGGCGCCGGCACATGCCGCCGACTCTCCCGCGTGCCTGTGCTATTATGTTTACATCGTGTGTCTACCCTCGCTATATTTTTTTTTGCGGTGTTACCCTCGCTATATATGAGAGGCCTAGGATACAAGTGTACAAATGTTTTATTAGAACACAACTCGTACTCTGTCTACACAGAATCTAAAATCAAGTCCGACTGTAACCTACCTTGTACAATAATATTCGACGCAACTCTAACAGAAACAACACTCTCAATTTACTTTGTATACATAAAGTCAACCCTATATATAGAAGACAGAACGGGCACAGGTGCAACTAGCAAGATATGGCAGGAAGCTCCAAATATAATGACTGCAACGGTCGTGTACCAGTCCAGTGTCCTATCCTCCCGATTAGCTTAGCTCGTCATCCTTCAAATAATCCTTCCATCATACAGCTTCCGTTGGATACCTCATACGGTGAATGTGAAACAACCAAATCCAGAATCTCCTGCCGCAGTTGGTACCTGAGCTCAGCTGTAACCTTCCACGTCCTCTGGCGATTACAGGTGGCAAGAAATTCGGCCGTAAACTCCTCCGATTTTAAACGGTTCAGAGGAGCCCAACACTCGTCCAAGTAGCCCTTCTTGTATCCCTCGATCATTGAACTGAGCCGACTCCTCAGTTCTACTTTGGGAAAATATGCTCCTTGACGCGACACCGTTTGACGAACAACGTATGTGTTATTTAAGAGAAATATGTACTTTCGACCCTTCTCACCTGGGTGTATCAATTCTGCGTCTTGCTCCAGCTTGGATCGCCAGAGACGAATCATGTGAGAGCAAAGTTCAGTGGTGTGTTGTACTACTGACTGCGCCAAGTATGTGTCACCAAAATAATGCTGCAGGGCTTGTACGAGGAGGTCATTTGCTGGATGAATTGTTGATTCGTCGCTACTGCGGAAGTCGAGGACTATTCCTTCCCAATCATTCACCATCCTGTTGGAAATACCGGCAATCTCAGCTGACCTGTTCAAAGGCAGGTACGCCACATTGTTAAGATCAATTTCAAATGCTCGAAAAGAAGAAGAAGCTATTTTAAATAATTGAATCAATTGCCGTATCGATTGATTCTGGGCGGCTAATATTACAAGATTTTTGTACCAGAAATTAGTACAATTTCTGATATCAGGGCGGCTAATCCTCGCGGCCAGAGGCGGACGGCACGCCGAGGCGAGCACTTGCGGAGCTTGGGCCTAGTTGCTCGGCGCGGCGGCCATCATGGCAATGCCTGCTGGGCGAGCGGCACTGCGGATTGCGGAGGGCGCGGCGGGACGAGCAGCGTGCTGGGCGGCACGGCAAGGCGCGCAGCGGGTCGAGGGTGGGAGCGGTCGGCGACCCAGGCCAGAACCCTAGCCAGTTTGGACTCTCCCTCCGTCGACGCCGCGACTGAGCTGCGTTAGGCTGGGGCCGCTAGGCTAGGGCTAGGCTCGGCGCGGCCGGCGAAGGAGGGAGGCGCGCAGGCTGGGTGCCAAGACAGAGCGCTTACGCGCAAGCACGGTACTAAAATCAAACGAACGGAGGAGCGGCGATTGTTGCATCCATACCTGCTGAAGACCGCCTCCATTGGTTCAGCTCGCCGGCCGGCTTGCTTCTCCGTCGCCGTCGTCGTCCGGGTGGCAGCGCGCGAGCAAGAGGAATGGGGCTGCAGAGTGCAGATGGCGGCGACGGGTTTCGAATCTCGTTGGAAGTGGTGTTGAGCAAGAGGGATGGACGCTGGCGGGATTCGAATTTCGCCGGAACAAGGATTGGATTGGCTGATGAGAGAGAGAGAGAGAGAGAGAGAGAGAGAGAGAGAGAGAGGGAGGGGTTCCGGTGGAGCGGTAGGCAGGCATGTTATAGGCAGTAGTACACAAGCTGAAGCACCGGCACGATGGCGACTCGCTGCTGAAGTGCATACGACATGGTACTTCGTTCCGACGACTGAGCTGCCGGACGCGTCCAGTTCTAAAAAGACAAAAACACACTCTCAAAAGTCAAAATTACCGTAAAACAAATATGACTCATTTTTAGACATGAACACGGGTGGCATATGCTTAATTAGTACTCCTACTGCGTATTTTACTAAATTTGAGATGCAGATCCAAACCATATCGTTTTCGATGTTGGAGACACAAAGGAAGGACAGATCGGTGATGGTTTTCCCATCGCGCAAGGCTAGGGTTTCTCTCCTCTCGGGCGACGCCGTCGCCCCTGAGTATCCCACCCCGATCGATCTACCTCCCCGTGAGCGGCTCTCTCGATCGGCCAAACCTCGCTCCTCCCTGCCCCTCGGTAGCGATGGAGCCTCCCGCGGACGCCCTGACAGGCACCAGCGCTGGCGGCGGCTCTCACGGAATGCTGGACCTTGGAGATTTCATGGAACAACTCAACCTGGAAGATGAAGACTTTGATGATCTGGTGATAGATGAGGCTGATCCGGAGATCAATGAAAGCGTAAGATGGCTCGCGCTGGCTAGGGTTCATACCGAGAAAACCTTCAGCCAAGCGGCCTTCTACAAGGATATGCGGGCGGCTTGGAACCCCGCGCAGCCGGTAAGGTTTCGCCCGGTTGGGCCGAAGCTTTTTGTTGTACAAGCATCGTGCTTGGGAGACTGGGAACGTATGCTGCATCAAGGGCCTTGGCTATTCAGGAATTTACTCGTGTTGATGGTTCCATATGATGGTTTCACAAAGGCAGAGGAAGTTTCCATGGTGTTCATGCCAATTTGGCTACAGATTCACAAGATCCCAGAAGGTTTCTGCAGGAAGAACATTGTGGAAAATTTGCTGAAAAACTCTGGCGAGATCCTGGAGATGAGACTGAACGGGAACACCCGTGGTGACTACATTGGGGTTAGGGTTCGGCATGACGTGCGCTGGCCTCTCACCAAGTTTGTCAGTATTGTCAGGGGGAAAGAACGCCAAGTCTACTTGGTGCGTTACGAGAAACTCGCACGCTTCTGCAGTGTGTGTGGGCTCATCGGTCATGATTGCAAAGAGTGCGGATCAGGGGTGCATGAGGAGAAGGACAAGAAGTATGGGTCTTGGCTCTATGCTGATGGACTAAATAAACCGCCGTCCAACGATAGTTATGGCCGGGGAAGGAGTCAGAAGCAACATACGCCTCTGAAAGGATCGATATGGTTGACTAGAGGGGGGGTGAATAGGCAACTAACAATTTTTAAGCTTTTCTTTACCAAATTAAACTTTGCAACAAAATAGGTTGTCTAGATGTGCAACTAGGTGAGCAACCTATATGATGCAAAAACAACTAGCACACAAGCAAGCAAGGATGTAACAACAAGTAGGCTTGCAAAAGTAAGGGCACGAATTAACCAAGAGTGAAGTCGGTGGAGACGAGGATGTGTTACCGAAGTTCCTTCCTTTTAAGGGGAAGTACGTCTCCGTTGGAGCGGTGTGGAGGCACAATGCTCCCCAAGAAGCCACTAGGGCCACCGTATTCTCCTCACGCCCTCACACAATGCGAGATGCCGTGATTCCACTATTGGTGCCCTTGAAGGCGGCGACCGAACCCTTACAAGCAAGGTTGGGGCAAACTCCACAACAACCGGAGGCTCCCAACAACAACAACAACAACACGAAGCTTCACCACAATGGAGTATGGCTTAGAGGTGACCTCAACCGTCTAGGGTGCTCAACACCCAAGAGTAACAAGATCCGCAAGGGATAAGTGGGGGGAATCAAATTTCTCTTGGTGGAAGTGAAGATCTGGGCCTTCTCAACCAATCCCGAGCAAATCAACAAGTTTGATTGGCTAGGGAGAGAGATCGGGCGAAAATGGAGCTTTGAGCATCAATGGAGCTTTGGGGGAAAGAGGTAGGTCAACTAGGAAGAAGAAGACCCCTTTAAATAGTGGGGGAACACATCCAACCGTTACCCCGCTGAGCAGCCCCGCACAGAGCGGTACTACCGCTAGGGAAGGGCGGTACTACCGCTGAGGGCGGTACTACCACTCCCTATCCAGCGGTACTACCGCGCTGAAGAGAAAGTCAGGCCACTGGCCCCAGAGCGGTACTACCGCGGGAGTAGAGCGGTACTACCGCTAAGAGCGGTACTACAGCTTCTACTGCCGCTACTAGTGCCGCAAAACCCGACACGAGAAAACACCGTCTCGAATCGAGGCGGCAGTAGGCGCAGTACTACGCGGTACTACGGCCGAAGCCCGCGAGCGGTACTACCGCTCTACGGAGCGGTACTACCGCTAAGAGCGGTACTACCGCTCTGTGGAGCGGTACTACCGCTAGGGGGCTTCGGCGGTACTACCGCTGTAGATCGCGGTACTACCGCTGGCACAGGGCGAAGCAGGAACGGAAGAGAGGTGCAGCTCCAAAGAAGCGACAGGAAGACGACGGGTGTGATAAGGATGTGTACGTGTTGATTCCACCCAAGTCTTACCAAAACGGATCCCCTCTTAATAGTACGGTGACTCCTACGAGACTAGTCCACCAACACGAAACGCAGGAGCTACACCATCTTGAATAAAAACACCGAGAGGAGGAAATCGTCTCGTGCCAATGGATGATTCTCTGAAAGAACTTAACGCACACGATTAGACCGCAAAAGCATTGTCATCAATCACCAAAACCACTAGGGAATAAATATGCCCTTACAATCTCCCCCTTTTTGGTGGATTGATGACAATACGGGATTTGCATAAACATGATATAGTAAGCATACAAACCCGACGGTCCTAACATGTAGATGGGCTCCCCCTCGATGTGTGCTATTTAGATAAGTGCTTTGGACTGCATAGCACACATACTCGGATCAAAGCTCCCCCTACATTTTAGAGACCAATAATCTAAGCATGGTGTATGAGAGTAGCATAGATGATATAACAAGAGAAGCACGCAACTCATGAGCTAGATAGACATAGATAATGATACTGAAAGGTAAGGTAGCATATGTCTCACACCATATGATTCGAACTTAAGTCTCACTCGAACTTAGGTCTCACAGACAAACCAACCAAAGCAAATGCAAGGAAAACACGAACAAGACACAACCACGAACAAGACACGAAGACACAACTCGCAAATCCCTAAACTCTCTCCCCCTTTGGCACCGAGACACCAAAAAGGAGAGGGAGTGCTGCTACCGCTACAGGTGGGAGCAAAAGAGGGACACACGCATCAGATCTCAGAGGGGTCATCAGCGCCACCATCGTCAGCCGGGAAGTGCTCAGCATCAGAATCAGTCCAAGGGCAGTGCTGTTGAATCCACTCCTCCTCCTCGGTGAGCTGATCCTCAGAGCCACTAATCACAATAGCACCCATCTCACGCATGAGCTCCTTGTGGCGACCGCGGGCCTTCTTCTCAGCCACGTGAGCCATGTACTGGCCGTGAGACTCCATGCAGAAGAGCTTCTTTACCTTGGCCTTGAGCTTCTTTGCCCAAGATGGCTCTGTCCCAGAGGGCACGTAGTCATCATCCTCATCCTCAGCCTCAGCACCAAACTCCTCCTCAGTCTCCATGGCAGCAGCAGATGACGGAACACCAGTCCTAGGGGCCTGAGTGTTGGAAATATGCCCTAGAGGCAATAATAAAAGTATTATTATTATATTTCCTTGCTCATGATAATTGTCTTTTATTCATGCTATAACTGTATTATCCGGAAATCGTAATACACGTGTGAATACATAGACCACAATATGTCCCTAGTGAGCCTCTAGTTGACTAGCTCGTTGTGATCAACAGATAGTCATGGTTTCCTGGCTATGGACATTGGATGTCGTTGATAACGGGATCACATCATTAGGAGAATGATGTGATGGACAAGACCCAATCCTAAGACTAGCACAAAAGATCGTGTAGTTCATTTGCTAGAGCTTTGCCAATGTCAAGTATCTCTTCCTTCGACCATGAGAGCGTGTAACTCCTGGATACCGTAGGAGTGCTTTGGGTGTATCAAACGTCACAACGTAACTGGGTGACTATAAAGGTGCACTACAGGTATCTCCGAAAGTATCTATTGTTTTATGCGGATCGAGACTGGGATTTGTCACTCCGTGTAAACGGAGAGGTATCTCTGGGCCCACTCGGTAGGACATCATCATATGCGCAATGTGACCAAGGAGTTGATCACGGGATGATGTGTTACGGAACGAGTAAAGTGACTTGCCGGTAACGAGATTGAACAAGGTATTGGATACCGACGATCGAATCTCGGGCAAGTAACATACCGATAGACAAAGGGAATTGAATACGGGATTGATTAAGTCCTTGACATCGTGGTTCATCCGATGAGATCATCGTGGAACATGTGGGAGCCATCATGGGTATCCAGATCCCGCTGTTGGTTATTGACCGGAGAACGTCTCGGTCATGTCTACATGTCTCCCGAACCCGTAGGGTCTACACACTTAAGGTTCGATGACGCTAGGGTTATAAAGGAAGTTTGTATGTGGTTACCGAATGTTGTTCGGAGTCCCGGATGAGATCCCGGACGTCACGAGGAGTTCCGGAATGGTCCGGAGGTAAAGATTTATATATGGGAAGTCCTATTTTGGCCACCGGAAAATGTTCGGGATTTTTCGGTATTGTACCGGGAAGGTTCTAGAAGGTTCCGGAGTGGGGCCCACCTGCATGGGGGGACCCACATGGACGTGGGTAGTGGGGGCAAGGCCCCACACCCCTGGTCAAGGCGCACCAAGATCCCCCCTTAGAAGGAATAAGATCATATCCCGAAGGGATAAGATCAAGATCCCTAAAAAGGGGGGATAACAATCGGTGGGGAAGGAAATAATGAGATTTCTTTCCTCCCACCTTGGCCAACGCCCCAATGGACTTGGAGGGCAAGAAACCAGCCCCTCCACCCCTATATATAGTGGGGAGGCGCATGGGAGCTATACACGAAGTTCTGGCACAGCCCTACCTCTCTTCCTACTCCTCCTCTCCCATGGTGCTTGGCGAAGCCCTGCTGGATTGCCACGCTCCTCCACCACCACCACGCCGTTGTGCTGCTGTTGGATGGAGTCTTCCTCAACCTCTCCCTCTCTCCTTGCTGGATCAAGGCGTGGGAGACGTCACCGGGCTGTACGTGTGTTGAACGCGGAGGTGCCGTCCGTTCGGCACTAGGATCATCGGTGATTTGAATCACGACGAGTACGACTCCATCAACCCCGTTCACTTGAACGCTTCCGCTTAGCGATCTACAAGGGTATGTAGATGCACTCTCTTTCTACTCGTTGCTGGTCTCTCCATAGATAGATCTTGGTGACACGTAGGAAAATTTTGAATTTCTGCTACGTTCCCCAACAGTGGCATCATGAGCTAGGTCTATTGCGTAGATTCTTTGCACGAGTAGAACACAAAGTAGTTGTGGGCGTTGATGTTGTTCAATATGCTTACCGTTACTAGTCCAATCTTGTTTCGACGGTATTGTGGGATGAAGCGGCCCGGACCGACCTTACACGTACTCTTACGTGAGACAGGTTCCACCGATTGACATGCACTTGGTGCATAAGGTGGCTAGCGGGTGCCAGTCTCTCCCACTTTAGTCGGAACGGATTCGATGAAAAGGGTCCTTATGAAGGGTAAATAGCAATTGGCATATCACGTTGTGGTCTTGCGTAGGTAAGAAACGTTCTTGCTAGAAACCCATAGCAGCCACGTAAAACATGCAACAACAATTAGAGGACGTCTAACTTGTTTTTGCAGGGTATGCTATGTGATGTGATATGGCCAAGAAGAATGTGATGAATGATATGTGATGTATGAGATTGATCATGTTCTTGTAATAGGATTCACGACTTGCATGTCGATGAGTATGACAACCGGCAGGAGCCATAGGAGTTGTCTTTATTTATTGTATGACCTGCGTGTCATTGAAGAACGCCATGTAAACTACTTTACTTTATTGCTAAACGCGTTAGTCATAGAAGTAGAAGTAGTCGTTGGCGTGACAACTTCATGAAGACACGATGATGGAGATCATGATGATGGAGATCATGGTGTCGTGCCGGTGACGATGATGATCATGGAGCCCCGAAGATGAAGATCAAAAGGAGCAAAATGATATTGGCCATATCATGTCACTATTTGATTGCATGTGATGTTTATCATGTTTATGCATCTTGTTTGCTTAGGACGACGGTAGTAAATAAGATGATCCCTTACAAAATTTCAAGAAGTGTTCTCCCCTAACTGTGCACCGTTGCTACAGTTCGTCGCTTCTAAGCACCACGTGATGATCGGGTGTGATGGATTCTTACGTTCACATACAACGGGTGTAAGACAGTTTTACACAGCGAAAACACTTAGGGTTAACTTGACGAGCCTAGCATGTGCAGACATGGCCTCGGAACACGGAGACCGAAAGGTCGAGCATGAGTCGTATGGTAGATACGATCAACATGAAGATGTTCACCGATGATGACTAGTCCGTCTCACGTGATGATCGGACACGGCCTAGTTGACTCGGATCATGTGATCACTTAGATGACCAGAGGGATGTCTATCTAAGTGGGAGTTCATAAGATGAACTTAATTATCCTGAACATAGTCAAAAGACCTTTTGCAAATTATGTCGTAAGCTCGCGCTTTAGTTCCACTGTTTAGATATGTTCCTAGAGAAAATATAGTTGAAAGTTGATAGTAGCGATTATGCGATCAGTAGAAAGCTTATGTCCTTAATGCACCGCTCAGTGTGCTGAACCCCAACGTCGTTTGTCGATGTTGCGAACATCGGACATACACGTTTTGATAACTACGTGATAGTTCAATTAAATGGTTTAAGTAGAGGCACCAAAGACGTTTTCGAAACGTCGCGGAACATATGAGATGTTTCGAGGGCTGAAATTGGGATTTCAGGCTCGTGCCCACGTCAAGAGGTATAAGACCTCCGACGATTTTCTTAGCCTGCAAACTAAGGGAGAAAAGCTCAATCGTTGAGCTTGTGCTCAGATTGTCTGAGCACAACAATCACTTGAATCGAGTGGGAGTTGATCCTCCAGATGAGATAGTGATGTTTCCCCAAAGTCATTGCCACCAAGCTGCTAGAGCTTCGTGATTAACTATAACATATCAGGGATAGATATGATGATCCTTGAAATATTCATGATGTTTGACACCGCGAAAGTAGAAATCAAGAAGGAGCATCAATTGTTGATGGTTGGTGAAACCACTAGTTTCAAGAAGGGCAAGGGAACAAAGGGATACTTCATGAAACGGCAATTCAGCTGCTGCTCTAGTGAAGAAACCCAAGGTTGAACCCAAACCCGAGACTAAGTGCTTCTGTAATAAGGGGAACAACCACTGGAGCAGCATTACCCTAGATACTTGGTAGATGAGAAGGCTGGCAAGGTCGATAGAAGTATATTGGATATACATTATGTTAATGTGTACTTTACTAGTACTCCTAGTAGCACCAGGGTATTGGATACCGGTTCGGTTGCTAAGTGTTAGTAACTCGAAATAAAAGCTACGGAATAAACGGAGACTAGCTAAAGGTGAGCTGACGATATATGTTGGAAGTGTTTCCAAGGTTGATATGATCAAGCATCGCACGCTCCCTCTACCACCGAGATTGGTGTTTGCGTTGAGCATAGACATGATTGGATTATGTCTATCGCAATACGGTTATTCATTTAAGGAGAATAATGGTTACTCTATTTTTGAATAATACCTTCAATGGTCTTGCACCTAAAGGAATGGTTTATTGAATCTCGGTCGTAGTGATACACATTTTCATGCCAAAAGATATAAGATAGTAATGATAGTACCACTTACTTGTGGCACTGCCATGTAAGTCATAATGGTATAAAACGCATGAAGAAGCTCCATGTTGATGGATCTTTGGACTCACTCGTTTTTGAAAAGTTTGAGACATGCGAACCATGTCTATTGGTGTATATGCATGAAGAAACTCCATGCAAATGGATCGTTCGGACTCACTTGATTTTGAATCACTTGAGATATGCAAATCATACCACATGGGCAAGATGACTGAAAAGCCTCATTTTCAGTAAGATGGAACAAGATAGCAACTTGTTGGAAGTAACACATTTTGATGTGTGCAGTCGAATGAGTGCTGAGGCATGCAGTGAATATCATTATGTTCTTACTTCACAGATGATTCGAGTAAATGTTGAGTATATTTACTTGATGAAACACAAGTCTGAATTATTGAATGGTTCAAGTAATTTCAGAGTGAAGTAGCAGATCATTGTGACAAGAGGATAAAATGTCTATGATATGATCATAGAGATGAATATCTGAGTTACGAGTTTTGGCACACAATTAAGACATTGTGGAAATTGTTTCGCAATTAATACCGCCTGGAACACCATAATGTGATGGTGTGTCCGAACATCATAGTTGCACCCTATTGGATATGGTGCGTACCATGATGTCTCTTATCGAATTACCACTATCGTTCATGGGTTAGGCATTAGAGACAACCACATTCACTTTAAATAGGGCACCACGTAATTCCGATGAGATGACACCGTATGAATTATGGTTTAGAGAAACCTAAGTTGTCGTTTCTTAAAAGTTTGGGGCTGCGACGCTTATATGAAAAAGTTTCAGGTTGATAAGCTCGAACCCAAAGCGGATAAAATGCATCTTCATAGGAAACCCAAAACAGTTGGGTATACCTCCTAATTCAGATCCGAAAGCAATATGGATTGTTTCTAGAATCGGGTCCTTTCTCGAGGAAAAGTTTCTCTCGAAAGAATTGAGTGGGAGGATGGTGGAGACTTGATGAGGTTATTGAACCGTCTCTTCAACTAGTGTGTGACAGGGCACAGGGAGTTGTTCCTGTGGCACCTACACCAATTGAAGTGGAAGCTTATGATATTGATCATGAAACTTCGGATCAAGTCACTCCCAAACCTCGTAGGATGACAAGGATGCGTACTACTTCAGAGTGGTACGTAATCCTGTCTTGAAGGTCATGTTGCTAGACAACAATGAACCTACGAGCTATGGAGAAGCGATGGTGGGCCCGGATTCCGATAAATGGCTTGAGGCCATAAAATCCGAGAGAGGATCCATGTATGAAAACAAAGTGTAGACTTTGGCAGAACGGCTCGATGGTCGTAAGGCTAATGAGTACAGATGGATTTCAAAAGGAAGACGGACAATGATGGTAAATGTCACCATTAAGAAAGCTCGACTTGTCGTTAAGATGTTTTCCGACAAGTTCAAGGAGTTGACTACGATGAGATTTTCTCACTCGTAGCGATGCTAAGAGTCTGTTGGAATTATATTAGCGATTACTGCATTATTTATGAAATCTTGCAGATAGGATGTCAAAACATTGTTTCCTCGACGATTTTAATGAGGAAAGGTTGTATGTGATACAACCGGAAGGTTTTGTCAATCCCGAAAGATGCTAATAAGTATGCAAAGCTCCAGCAATCCTTCTAAGGACTGGAGTGAGCATCTCGGAGTTGGAATGTATGCTTTGATGATGATCAAAAATTTTGGGTTTGTACAAAGTTTATGAGAAACTTGTATTTCCAAAGAAGTGAGTGGGAGCACTATAGAATTTCTGATGAGTATATGTTGTTGACATATTGTTGATCAGAAATGACGTAGAATTTCTGGAAAGCATATAGGGTTATTTTGAAAGTGTTTTTCAATGGAAAGCCTGGATTAAGCTACTTGAACATTGAGCATCAAGATCTATAAGGATAGATCAAAATGCTTAATAATACTTTCAAATGAGCACATACCTTGACATGATCTTGAAGGTGTTCAAGATGGACCAGTCAAAGAAGGAGTTCTTGCCTGAGTTGTAAGGTACGAAGTTAAGACTTAAAGCTCGACCACGGCAGAATAGAGAGAAAGGACGAAGGTCGTCCCCTATGCTTAAGACGTAGGCTCTTCAGTATGCTATGCTGTGTACCGCACCTGAAGTGTGCCTTGCCATGAGTCAGTCAAGGGGTACAAGAGTGATCCAAGAATGGCTCACAGGACAGCGGTCAAAGTTATCCTTAGTAACTAGTGGACTAAGGAATTTTCTCGATTATGGAGGTGGTAAAAGAGTTCGTCGTAAAGGTTACGACGATGCAAGCTTGACACCTATCCGGATAGCTCTGAGTAGAGAGACCGGATACATATAATGGAGCAATAATTTAGAATAGCTCCAAGTAGAACAGTTGTTTGGAATAGCTCCAAATAGAGCGTGGTAGCTGCATCTAGGAGATGACATAGAGATTTGTAAAGCACACACGGATCTGAAAGGTTCAGACCCGTTGACTAAAACCTCTCTCACAAGCAACATGATCAAACATAAAACTCATTGAGTGTTAATCACATAGTGATGTGAACTAGACTACTGACTCTAGTAAACTCTTGGGTATTAGTCACATGGCGATGTGACCTGTGAGTGTTAATCACATGGCGATGTGAACTAGATTATTGACTCTAGTGCAAGTGGGAGACTGTTGGAAATATGCCCTAGAGGCAATAATAAAAGTATTATTATTATATTTCCTTGTTCATGATAATTGTCTTTTATTCATGCTATAACTGTATTATCCGGAAATCGTAATACACGTGTGAATACATAGACCACAATATGTCCCTAGTGAGCCTCTAGTTGACTAGCTCGTTGTGATCAACAGATAGTCATGGTTTCCTGGCTATGGACATTGGATGTCGTTGATAACGGGATCACATCATTAGGAGAATGATGTGATGGACAAGACCCAATCCTAAGACTAGCACAAAAGATCGTGTAGTTCATTTGCTAGAGCTTTGCCAATGTCAAGTATCTCTTCCTTCGACCATGAGAGCGTGTAACTCCTGGATACCGTAGGAGTGCTTTGGGTGTATCAAACGTCACAACGTAACTGGGTGACTATAAAGGTGCACTACAGGTATCTCCGAAAGTATCTATTGTTTTATGCGGATCGAGACTGGGATTTGTCACTCCGTGTAAACGGAGAGGTATCTCTGGGCCCACTCGGTAGGACATCATCATATGCGCAATGTGACCAAGGAGTTGATCACGGGATGATGTGTTACGGAACGAGTAAAGTGACTTGCCGGTAACGAGATTGAACAAGGTATTGGATACCGACGATCGAATCTCGGGCAAGTAACATACCGATAGACAAAGGGAATTGAATACGGGATTGATTAAGTCCTTGACATCGTGGTTCATCCGATGAGATCATCGTGGAACATGTGGGAGCCATCATGGGTATCCAGATCCCGCTGTTGGTTATTGACCGGAGAACGTCTCGGTCATGTCTACATGTCTCCCGAACCCGTAGGGTCTACACACTTAAGGTTCGATGACGCTAGGGTTATAAAGGAAGTTTGTATGTGGTTACCGAATGTTGTTCGGAGTCCCGGATGAGATCCCGGACGTCACGAGGAGTTCCGGAATGGTCCGGAGGTAAAGATTTATATATGGGAAGTCCTATTTTGGCCACCGGAAAATGTTCGGGATTTTTCGGTATTGTACCGGGAAGGTTCTAGAAGGTTCCGGAGTGGGGCCCACCTGCATGGGGGGACCCACATGGACGTGGGTAGTGGGGGCAAGGCCCCACACCCCTGGTCAAGGCGCACCAAGATCCCCCCTTAGAAGGAATAAGATCATATCCCGAAGGGATAAGATCAAGATCCCTAAAAAGGGGGGATAACAATCGGTGGGGAAGGAAATAATGAGATTTCTTTCCTCCCACCTTGGCCAACGCCCCAATGGACTTGGAGGGCAAGAAACCAGCCCCTCCACCCCTATATATAGTGGGGAGGCGCATGGGAGCTATACACGAAGTTCTGGCACAGCGCTACCTCTCTTCCTACTCCTCCTCTCCCATGGTGCTTGGCGAAGCCCTGCTGGATTGCCACGCTCCTCCACCACCACCACGCCGTTGTGCTGCTGTTGGATGGAGTCTTCCTCAACCTCTCCCTCTCTCCTTGCTGGATCAAGGCGTGGGAGACGTCACCGGGCTGTACGTGTGTTGAACGCGGAGGTGCCGTCCGTTCGGCACTAGGATCATCGGTGATTTGAATCACGACGAGTACGACTCCATCAACCCCGTTCACTTGAACGCTTCCGCTTAGCGATCTACAAGGGTATGTAGATGCACTCTCTTTCTACTCGTTGCTGGTCTCTCCATAGATAGATCTTGGTGACACGTAGGAAAATTTTGAATTTCTGCTACGTTCCCCAACACTGAGTGCCCCAGTTATCCTTCTTTCTCAGACGCTTGACATCGTGAGAGACCAAATCGCCAATCTCCAGTGCCACCTTGGGATAGACACGATCCCAGGCCTTCTCAATGAGCAGCATAATAAACAGACCATAGATCGGGCACTTGCGCTCGGAGATAGCAGAAACCAACTCAGCCCACATAACATGAGAGACATCCAAAGACTCCCCGGTGGGATTGTCCTTCTCACGCTGGCAGAAAAGAAGCATGTCCACGAGATAAGAATGAACCTGGTCCAGATTCCCAATGCGAGGGAAAAGAGTCTCTCTGAAGATGCGGTGCAGGATATCCAGAAAGGCAGGCATCTCATAGGTTTCCTTGTGTGTCTCAGAGTTGATCTTCAGAGTGCAGTATGGCCAGAGAGCTTGCTTGTGAGTGCAATGGGCGCGGGCGTGGGGGCGAAAGCCAACCGGAGACTCAAGACCTAGATCTTCCACCCCAAGCAACTCCATGAAAGCTTTCCACGTGACAGAAAGAAACTTGCCATTAGTCATCCAAGTCAGTGTCCTGTCCACATCAGTCCCTAAGTGAACCGTGGCATAGAATTGGGCCACAATATCAGCATCGTAGTCCTTGTTGAATTGCATGATCCTGAGGATGTTCAGTTGAGTGCACATCTGAAGTGCTTCACCAAAGTAGTCGGGATCGCTCTCCATATGCGTGGTGTCGATGGAGTGCATGTTGACATAGAGATTCTTCTTGGCTTTGAGAACATCAAAGAAGATGGCAAACTGAAATCTGTTCCAGAACGGACGGTTGACCAAAGTGGGATCTTGGTCGTTCTCATACGGGTTGCGGCGGCGCCTTGCCCAGAACTCTTTGGGAGGCATTTCAGGCACGGTTTTGGTTGCCTTTGGCTTGACCCCAACTTTCTTCGGGAGTTGAGGTGGAGGTGGAGGTGGAGGTGGAGCACTTGAGGATCCTCCGGCAGACTCGGTGGTGCGGTAGCGCTTGGACGAGGCACGTCCGGGATTGACACGACGAGCCTGATGCTCAGGGAGCTCATCACCTGGAACCACACACAAGAACACACAAACAACCAGAAAACACGAGCATAAGACACCAAACACGAGCAAAAAGATCACTGAAAGGTAGAAGTAGAGTGGAAGTTGGTAGAGAGCGGTAGTACCGCGACCGGATAGCGGTAGTACCGCCATGAGCGGTAGTACCGCTCCACAGGGAGCGGCAGTACCGCTCCAAGCGGTAGTACCGCCCTGGAAGGGCGGTAGTACCGCCCTGGAACGGCGGTAGTACCGCTCGGGGCGGGGAAACAGCAGTTTCCTACTACCGTGGTCAGATCCGGCACTACCGTCCTACCAAATTCAAAAATACTCCAACCAAACAACAATCCAGACTGCCTAGAAGCATTCTCCACCCTACTCAAGCCTAGATTTAGCCAAAAATCTGAAGATGCAACTGCTACTGCCCCAAGAAGCTAGATTGGAAACCTAGACAAAAGGAACAAGAGAACGGGGGCAATACCGGCATCCATGGCAAGAGGACAAGGTGGGGATCGACTCCACCGAAGGGAATGGAGAGGGATGGCCCAGAGAGGAAGATCCGCCGGAGCCCTCCCGCGCCGCCGGTTGCTGGAGAGAGAGGAACAGGCGAGGGGGCGTGCGAATGGGTATGGGGGAAAGAAACTCCCCCTGCCCCCGATATAACCCCCACTCGCGCCTTCCAGCGGTAGTACCGCGCTGGAGGGCGGTAGTACCGCTTGGAGCGGTAGTACCGCTCGCCAGCGGCGGTAGTACCGCCAGCAACCAAAAGCAAACTTCTAGGCAAACAAAAAGGAAAAACACACCGAGAAGAACGGGAAGGCAAAGACAAGAGAAAGACCAACAAGACAACACACACGAAACAACGAACCGGAACCCACTCCTTCAAAGCAAACAACAACAAAAGAGCGAGCTCAGGCCTCTCTCAAGAGAGGGCGGTGGCCGGAGCCACCTATGTTTGAGTTAATTGGTATGGCATCGCGAAGAATTATCCTTGGGCCCATGACCAAAACTCGTCTTTGAAGCACAAGTACCATTAACAATGGCTAAAGTGAAAGAGTTGATCGTTTTATGCATAATGGGGGGAGGGAGAGTTCATTGAGAGAACAACACTCCCCCTATGTCCATGCCTACACCTAAACTAGACAACACATTGAGTGTGGTGGGGGGGTGCACGGGATCAAGTCACATTGCTCAAATCAATGATATTTAGCTCATGCCTTAACTCGCGAAATCTTGCTTCATCCAAGGGCTTCGTGAAAATATCTGCAAGGTTATCATGAGTGTTGACATACTTGAGCTCGATCTCCCCTCGCCTAATGTGATCCCGGATGAAGTGATACCGAATCTCAATGTGCTTCGTCTTGAAGTGTTGCACCGGGTTGAGAGAAATCTTGATGGCACTTTCATTATCACACCAAAGAGGCACTTTGTCACAAATGACACCGTACTCCTTTAAAGTTTGCCTCATCCAAAGGAGTTGAGCACAACAACTACCGGCTGCCACATACTCCGCTTCGATGGACGAGAGAGACACACAACTTTGCTTCTTGGAAGACCAACTTACCAAAGAGCAACCAAGGAATTGGCACCCTCCGGAAGTGGACTTCCTATCCACTTTGTCTCCCGCCCAATCAGAATCCGTGAAACCTTCAAGCTTGTAGTTTGCTCCTCTTGGGTACCATAAGCCAAAGTTTGGGGTATGAGCCAAATATCGAAAGATTCGCTTGACCGCCACAAAGTGACTTTCCTTTGGTGCGGCTTGAAAGCGTGCACACATCCCCACACTCAACATGATATCCGGTCTGGATGCACAAAGGTAAAGCAAGGAGCCAATCATGGAGCGATATACCTTCTGATCCACCGCTTTACCATTGGGATCTATGTCGAGTTGGCATTTGGTAGGCATTGGTGTAGTGGCCGGCTTGACATCACTTAGCTTGAATCTTTTAAGCATGTCTTGAGTGTATTTGGCTTGGTTGATGAAGGTTCCTTCTCTTCTTTGTTTGATGTCAAAACCAAGAAAGAACTTCAACTCTCCTATTGAAGACATCTGGAACTTGGAGGTCATGAGAGCGGCAAACTCCTCATTGAACGCTTTGTTAGGGGAACCAAAGATAATATCATCAACATATAGTTGGCATACAAACAACTCTCCTTTGACCTTCTTAGTAAAAAGAGTGGGATCGATTTGTCCTACTTCAAATCCACGATCTTGTAGCAACTCGGTAAGGTGGTCATACCACGCACGTGGGGCTTGTTTAAGGCCATAGAGTGCCTTATCGAGTTGAT
The DNA here is from genome assembly GCF_018294505.1 of Triticum aestivum. Classification (NCBI taxonomy): domain Eukaryota; kingdom Viridiplantae; phylum Streptophyta; class Magnoliopsida; order Poales; family Poaceae; genus Triticum; species Triticum aestivum. The sequence goes on along the minus strand of NC_057798.1, from coordinate 25,121,060 downwards.
ACACATGATTCGGGAAGTAGGGGTCCTCGAACCCGGGGGGGTTGCTTGACATAGACCAACTCATTAATGGGACCATTAAGAAAAGCACTTTTCACATCCATTTGTTGCAACTTAAAGTTGTGATGGGAAGCATATGCAATCAACAAACGAATGGATTCAAGACGAGCAACGGGAGCAAAGGTTTCACCGTAGTCGATACCCTCGACTTGGGAGTAGCCTTGTGCTACCAATCTTGCCTTGTTGCGAATGATGTTCCCATGAGCATCTTGCTTGTTCTTGAAGATCCACTTTGTTCCAATGACGTTGTGGTTCCCCGATGGCCTTGGCACCAATCTCCAAACTTTGTTGTACTCGAAGTTGTTGAGCTCTTCATGCATGGCATTGAGCCAATCCGAGTCTTCGAGCGCCTCATAGACCTTTTGGGGTTCAACACAAGAGACAAACGCGTGATGTTCACAATAGCTTGCTAATTGTCTACGAGTGCTTACCCCCTTTCTTAGGCTTCCAAAAACATTTTCCATGAGATGGCCTTGAGTGGTGAGCTTGGAAGCAATCTTCGCGGCACGACGCTCTAATTCCTCCTCGGATGTGGAGGGAGGGTTGACTTGATCATCTTGAGCGCCATCTTGAGCTTGTTCTTGATCTTGAGCTTGCTCTTGATCTTGAACTTGCTCGAGGGGGAGAACTTGACCTTGGGCATCATTCAGAGGTTCACCAACATCTTGAGGTTGATCTTGCCCTTGGTCTTGTTCACAAGGTTGAGGGCCTTCACTTTGTTCTTCGGAAGCGTGTGGGTCTTGATGAGGTGATGGCTCTACTTGAGTAGAGCATTGTCCTTCTCCTTCGGCCACAAGGGGTTCCTTAATGGGTAGGATTTGACCAATACCCATTCTTCTTATGGCTTGGGGAGGAATTTCATCACCTACATCACAAGTACCACTTTGCTCCACTTGGGAGCCGTTATTTTCGTCAAACTCCACGTTACACATTTCCTCAATGAGTCCGTTGGACTTGTTGAGGACACGGTAAGCATGAGAGTTTGTAGCATAACCAACAAATATGCCCTCATGAGCTCTAGCTTCAAATTTAGACAAACGAACACCTTTCTTGAGAATGAAACACTTACACCCGAACACCCAGAAGTACTTGAGATTGGGCTTGTTCCCGGTGAATATCTCATACGGAGTCTTGTTCAAGCCTTTGCGGAGATAGAGCCAATTGGATGCATGACAAGCTGTGTTGATGGCTTCGGCCCAGAAGTTGTATGGAGACTTGAACTCCGCCATCATGGTCCTTGCCGCATCCATCAACGTCCGGTTCTTCCTCTCCGCAACACCATTTTGTTGAGGGGTATAAGGTGCGGAATATTGGTGCTTGATCCCTTCATCACTAAGAAACTCATCCAAGGTGTAGTTCTTGAACTCGGTGCCGTTGTCACTTCTTATTGTCAAGATCTTTGCATTGTGTTGACGTTGAGCTTCATTTTCAAAGTCGATGACGGTTTGTTGAGTCTCACTCTTCCTCTTGAAGAAGTATACCCAAGTGTATCTTGAATAATCATCCACAATCACCAAGCAATACTTTCTCCCTCCAAGACTATCAAAAGATGGAGGCCCGAAGAGATCCATGTGAAGGAGCTCCAAGGGTCTCTTCGAGTAGATGATGGTTGAGGGAGGGTGAGCCTTTTCATGAAGCTTTCCTTCGATACAAGCACTGCAAGCACGATCTTTGGCAAAACTAACATTTGTTAGTCCACGAACATGGTCCCCCTTGAGAAGGCTTTGCAAAGATCTCATATTGACATGGGCTAAACGGCGATGCCAAAGCCATCCCACATCAACTTTAGCCATTAGGCATGTCGCGGTCTTAGTGGGTTGCTCTGAGAAGTTAACCACATAGAGACCGTTCTCGACATGCCCAACAAAGGCTACTTTAAGAGTCTTGCTCCACAAGAGGGCCACGGTATCAATATCAAAGAAGGTGGCAAAACCCATGAGTGCGAGTTGACGAACGGAAAGTAAATTGAACGCAAGGGACTCAACAAGCATGACTTTCTCGATCGTTAGATCATGAGAAATGACAACCTTGCCAAGACCCAATACCTTAGAATGTGAGGCATTACCCCATTCGACATTGGTGGGCATAGATGGGATATTGTGCACGTCCACCACCAAGTCCTTGCTCCCGGTCATATGATTTGTTGCTCCACTGTCGAGCAACCATGATCCTCCACCGGAAGCAAACACCTACAAGAGATCAATGCTTGGTTTTAGGTACCCATTGAGTAATGGGTCCTTTGATGTTAGTAACAAGGGTCTTGGGCACCCAAATAGACCATTCAATGTACTCATAAGGAGAACCAACAAATTTAGCATAAACATGTCCATCACTAGCACGGCACAACACATAAGATGGGTTAAAGTCGCCGTCTTTGTTGGGAGAGATGGCGTTGCGCTCTTTGGCTTCACCGCTCTTCCCATTGTTCTTCTTCTCCTTAGGATCACCTTCTCCCTCCTTTACAAAGGTTTGCGTGAGCGGAGGAGGTCGATTGGTCTTGCTCTTCTTCTCCTTGTTCTTCTTCTTGTTCTTGGACTTGGGTGCGAACCCAACTCCCTCCTTTCCCACAACTTCCTTTTGATTGCTCAAAAGGTCATTTAGGTTCTTCTCGCCTTGTATGCATGACACGAGACCTTTCTCGAGTTGTACCTTCAACTTGGCATTTTCCTCCACAAGATGCACATGCTCACAACATGGGTTAGTAGAATTTGCATTATCAATTAAGACCATGTGAGGAAATGTGGCCTTTTCCTTAGTTAGCTTAACTTGGAGTTGAGCATGAGACTCCTTGAGGGTGGCATGAGCACTTTTCAAGACCTTGTGGGCCTTTTCAAGTACATCAAACTCCACCGTGAGTCTAACATGATCAACCCCAAGTTTAGCCTTCTCGGAAGCTAGAACACGAGACACAACAAGAGCATGATCAAGATCTTTCTTTAATTTAGCGTGACCATCGTTGTGTGACTCCTCAAGAGCCAAACGATGCTCACGCTCTTCCTCAAGAGCATTAGAGAGATCCGATATCTCATCGGCATAGTCACAACTATGACTTTCCATCTTAGTGATGGTTTCTTCATGAGCCTCGATCATGTCAGTGGCTTCACCAAGTTGTTCCAAGAGAGAAACGAAATGCTTCTTGGATTTGCCCTTGAGCTTACTCATGAAGGACTCAAATTCATTGATCCCCTCATTAGACCCCTTACCATTATCAAAGTCATCCGTTGAAGGAGGGTTAGGAATAATGGTGGTTTTGATGTTGGGGGTTACCTTGTTGGTGGCCTTAGCCATGAGGCACTTGGCGGTGATGTTCTCGTTAGGTGCATCGAATAGAGACACCCGAGGAGTTGAGACAATGGCAACGGATGCCATGGCCATTGTTTCACCATCTTCATCATCATCGTCATCCTCACGGTATTCTTCTTGAACCACCAACCCGCGAGAAGGAGTCTTCTTGGTGAAGTTGTTCTTGTTGGGGAAGGACTTGGCTTTGTCTTTTCGAATGAACTTGCCACCATTGTCTTCCCGCTTCTTGTATGGACAATCCGCAATGAAGTGACTGACATTGCCACAGTTGAAACAAGTTCTAACTCGTTGCTTCCCTTTGAGGCCACTTGAGTTGTTCTTGTTGAACTTGGGTCTTGTAGTCTTCTTACTCCAAAACTGTCTTGAGGCAAGAGCCATGTGCTCATGATAATCATACTTTGTGTCCTCGGGGTTGCTCTCCTCATCTTCCTCTTCTTATTCTTCTTCACACTAACCTTGGCCTTCAAGGCAAGATTGGGCTTCTTTGCCCTTTGGGAACGGAGCACCGCATTGTCGGCGGTCTTATCCAAGATGTTCATTGCAATGAACTCATCCAACACTTCACCAGAGGTCATGGAGTGGAAGTCCGGTCTTTGGCGGATGACGGAGGACATGGCCTTGTTGTAGGGCATCATGGCCTTGAGGAACTTGCGCTTGATCCAATTGTCATCCGTGTCTTTACTCCCATGATCTCGGAGAGCGACCGCAAGTTTGGTCACTCTTCGAAAGAGCTCACGAGGTTCTTCATCCTCTTTCATTGCAAACTCATCGGCTTCATCTTGCACCACTTCATAGTTGGAGCATTGAATGCTAGCACTTCCTCTATACATACACTCGACACACTTCCATGCTTCTTTAGCCATGACATGAGGTCGAAGATTAGGGAGATCTTTGGGAAGGATAGCATCTTGGATGATGAAGAGAGCACTCTCATTGAATTGGTTGTCCACTTCTTCTCGAGGGGTGAAGTTGCTTGGATCATGAGGATAGAAACCTTCTTCAATAATTCTCCAAAGGTTAGTATTCACATGTTTTAAATGACGCTTGAAGCGATAGACCCAAGAATCAAAATCTTCATTTTTCACATATTTAGGAGGAGGACCCGCATGATTCAAATGCGTAGAGGGGATCGGTCCTTTATACACCGGGGGTTCCACATGGGCAAAGATGCCGGTGCCATCTCTACCACTAGTAGACGGACTCTTTTCACTATTAGCTTCCCCCTTGTCGGGGTTAGCATCCGTCACCTTCTTAGTGGGATCACCCACTTTCATCGGCAAGGTAGATAGTTTGAGTCCCTCTAGGAATTCAGTAAACATGCTTTTAAACTCGGCCGTCATGGAGGTTTTCAATGTGTCTAAAGCCACATTGAATTCCTCACGAGAGACCGAGGTTCCCCCTTCGGCCAAAGACGATATGGGATTCACACCGGAGTGTTCCTCCGCACCGTCTTTGACGTCAACCATACTCTTCGGACGACAAAGTCCTTAATAAAGAGATGAGGCTCTGATACCAATTGAAAGGATAGACATGGTTGACTAGAGGGGGGGTGAATAGGCAACTAACAATTTTTAAGCTTTTCTTTACCAAATTAAACTTTGCAACAAAATAGGTTGTCTAGATGTGCAACTAGGTGAGCAACCTATATGATGCAAAAACAACTAGCACACAAGCAAGCAAGGATGTAACAACAAGTAGGCTTGCAAAAGTAAGGGCACGAATTAACCAAGAGTGAAGCCGGTGGAGACGAGGATGTGTTACCGGAGTTCCTTCCTTTCAAGGGGAAGTACGTCTCCGTTGGAGCGGTGTGGAGGCACAATGCTCCCCAAGAAGCCACTAGGGCCACCGTATTCTCCTCACGCCCTCACACAATGCGAGATGCCGTGATTCCACTATTGGTGCCCTTGAAGGCGGCAACCAAACCCTTACAAGCAAGGTTGGGGCAAACTCCACAACAACCGGAGGCTCCCAACAACAACAACAACAACAACACGAAGCTTCACCACAATGGAGTATGGCTTAGAGGTGACCTCAACCGTCTAGGGTGCTCAACACCCAAGAGTAACAAGATCTGCAAGGGATAAGTGGGGGGAATCAAATTTCTCTTGGTGGAAGTGAAGATCTGGGCCTTCTCAACCAATCCCGAGCAAATCAACAAGTTTGATTGGCTAGGGAGAGAGATCGGGCGAAAATGGAGCTTTGAGCAACAATGGAGCTTTGGGGGAAAGAGGTAGGTCAACTAGGAAGAAGAAGACCCCTTTAAATAGTGGGGGAACACATCCAACCGTTACCCCACTGAGCAGCCCCGCACAGAGCGATACTACCGCTAGGGAAGGGCGGTACTACCGCTGAGGGCGGTACTACCGCTCCCTATCCAGCGGTACTACCGCGCTGAAGAGAAAGTCAGGCCACTGGCCCCAGAGCGGTACTACCGCGGGAGTAGAGCGGTACTACCGCTAAGAGCGGTACTACAGCTTCTACTGGTGCTACTAGTGCCGCAAAACCCGACACGAGAAAACACCGTCTCGAATCGAGGCGGCAGTAGGCGCGATACTACGCGGTACTATGGCCGAAGCCCGCGAGCGGTACTACCGCTCTACGGAGCGGTACTACCGCTGAGAGCGGTACTACCTCTCTGTGAGCGGTACTACCGCTAGGGGGCTTCGGCGGTACTACCGCTGTAGATCGCGGTACTACCGCTGACACAGGGCGAAGCAGGAACGGAAGAGAGGTGCAGCTCCAAAGAAGCGACAGGAAGACGACGGGTGTGATAAGGATGTGTACGTGTTGATTCCACCCAAGTCTTACCAAAACGGATCCCCTCTTAATAGTACGGTGACTCCTACGAGACTAGTCCACCAACACGAAACGCAGGAGCTACACCGTCTTGAATAAAAACACCGAGAGGAGGAAATCGTCTCGTGCCAATGGATGATTCTCTGAAAGAACTTAACGCACACGATTAGATCGCAAAAGCATTGTCATCAATCACCAAAACCACTAGGGAATAAATATGCCCTTACAGCCTCAATCTCACCAGCAGAGGTCGCCGGGAAAGACAATGGTCGACCCGGACATGCTAGATACGGCTACAAGCCCTGCCAAGGAAGGACACATATCCAAGCAAGGTGATCCAGTAGCTCGCAAAAGACTCTCCATGGAGGATGTTGGACTGTATGCCAATGCGTTGGTAGGGCCGAGAGGTGTGCTAGCACTTACCCAGGGGAATGGTGAGGATGGTGCACATGCCTCGCCTACCAGCAGTGCTAGCAGTAAGAGGGCTCGTGTTGAATCAAGCGGTATGTTAGGTGATAGATCGGTGGCCTCCTTCGAGGAGGACCGCCGGATGCAATGAATATCCTAGCTTGGAACTTCCGAGGGGGACCGCCGGACAGTTCGTGAGGTGTTGGCCCTCTCTAAAGCCAACTCCACGGGGCTTGTTTTTCTGTCGGAAACAAGACAGGCCTCTTCAAAGATGGAGAAACTGAGGTGGAGATTGCAGATGAAGGGTTTTGCTGGCGTGTCGAGTGACGACCTTAGTGGAGGCCTTGCACTCTTTTGGGATGAGAAGTTGCAAGTGACGGTGCTGGATTCTTGTGCACGGTACATTGACGTGCGGATTGTAGATGTGGCAAATGATAAAAGTTGGAGAACGACGTTTGTATATGGGGAACCCCGAGTTGAAAACCGTCATCTCATGTGGAGGTCTCTTTCCCAGCTCCATGCGGTTTCGTCAGATCCGTGGTTAGTGTGTGGAGACTTTAATGAGGCAATGTGGCAGCACGAGCATATGTCTAGAGCCCAGCGCTCTGAAAATCAGATGGAGTTATTCCGGGACTGTTTGTTGGCATGCGAATTATGGGACCTCGGTTTCTCGGGGTATCCATTTACATATGATAATGGGCAGATTGGAGAGAGGAACGTGCGAGTTCGCCTTGATTGAGCCTGTGCGGATGAGGGGTGGAGGGAGCTCTTCCCGGCCACGCAAGTTGTTCACCTTGCTTCGTCATGTTCTGACCACTGTCCGATCGTGGTTTGATTGGCTCTTGAGGATTCGAGGAGGACTACAGTCTCTCCTCGGTATGAGATTATGTGGGAACGCCACCCGGCGTTGTCAGAGGTGGTGGCGAGTGGATGGAGGAAAAGCAAACCGGCCGACAATCTGGCAGCGGTGCGGGATGCCCTACATGAAATGATGAATGGCCTTAGGGCGTGGAGTAAGAAGAATTTCGGCCATGTTGTCACAGAATTGGAGAAGTTAAGATCCGAGCTGGTTGACCTACAGCTAAATGATGCAAATCGTTCATTGATTCGCCAGAGGATGGCTCAACTCGATGAGCTGCTATATAGGGAAGAGATGATGTGGTTACAGAGATCGCGCATTACGTGGCTGAAGGAGGGAGAACGAAACATGGCATATTTGCATAGGCGAGCGGTGTGGCGGGCGCGGAGGAACTACATACAGAGACTTCGGCGTACTGATGGATCATGGTGCTCCTCACCATCGGACATGGAACGCATGGCTACTTCCTACTTCAAGGAAGTGTACACCAAGGACCCGACTCTCAACCCCGATGTCGTTCTTGAGGCTATTGGCCTAAAGTAACTGAACAGATGAACGCCAGGTTATGTGCGCCGTTTACCGAGGAGGAAGTGTCGAATGCACTGTTTCAAATTGGCCCGCTTAAAGCTCCGGGCACGGATGGCTTCCCGGCAAGGTTCTATCAACGGAATTGGGCAGCTCTAAAATCTGAAATCACAGCTGCTGTGTTGGAGTTCTTTGTCTCTGGCTCCATGCCAGAAGGGGTTAACGATACGGCGATCGTCCTCATCCCGAAAGTTCCTCATCCCAAGGAGCTCAAGGATTTCAGGCCGATCAGCCTTTGCAATGTTATTTACAAGTTGGTGTCTAAATGTTTGGTTAACCATCTCCGTCCCTGTCTGTCGGAGTTGATTTCTGAGAATCAAAGTGCTTTTATTCCGGGCCGGCTCATCTTAGATAATTCTATTATTGCCTTTGAGTGCATCCATCACATACAATCGTTGAAGAACACCAGTCGGGCGGCCTGCGCGTACAAACTCGATCTTTCAAAGGCGTATGATCGGGTCGACTGGGATTTTCTGGAGAAGGCGCTGAGTAGATGGGGCTTCTCGGAACAGTGGATAGCTTGGATAATGTCTTGTGTCAAATCTGTCCGTTATTCGGTTAAACTGAATGGGAAACTTGTTGGAAATATGCCCTAGAGGCAATAATAAAAGGGTTATTATTATATTTCCTTATTCATGATAATTGTCTTTTATTCATGCTATAACTGTATTATCCGGAAATCGTAATACACGTGTGAATACATAGACCGTAACATGTCCCTAGTGAGCCTCTAGTTGACTAGCTCGTTGGTCAACAGATAGTCATGGTTTCCTGACTATGGACATTAGATGTCATTGACAACGGGATCACATCATTAGGAGAATGATGTGATGGACAAGACCCAATCCTAAGCATAGCACAAGATCGTGTAGTTCGTTTTGCTAGAGCTTTTTCAATGTCAAGTATCTCTTCCTTATACCATGAGATCTTGTAACTCCCGGATACCGTAAGAGTGCTTTGGGTGTACCAAACGTCACAACGTAACTGGGTGACTGTAAAGGTGCACTACAGGTATCTCCAAAAGTGTCTGTTGGGTTGACACGGATCGAGACTGGGATTTGTCACTCCGTATGACGGAGAGGTATCTCTGGGCCCACTCGGTAATGCATCATCATAATGAGCTCAAAGTGACCAAGTGTTTGGTCACGTTATCATGCATTACGGTACGAGTAAAGTGACTTGCCGGTAACGAGACTGAATGAGGTATTGGGATACCGACGATCGAGTCTCGGGCATGTAACGTACCGATTGACAAAGGGAATTGTGTACGGGGTTGTTCGAATCCTCGACATCGTGGTTCATCCGATGAGATCATCGAGGAGCATGTGGGAACCAACATGGGTATCCAGATCCCGCTGTTGGTTATTGCCCGAGAGCCGTCTCGGTCATGTCTACGTGTCTCCCGAACCCGTAGGGTCTACACACTTAAGGTTCGGTGACGCTAGGGTTGTATGAATATGAGTATGCAGTATACCGAATGTTGTTCGTAGTCCCGGATGATATCCTGGACATCACGAGGAGTTCCGGAATGGTCCGGAGGTGAAGAATTATATATAGAAAGTGGTATTTCGGCCATCGGGAAAGTTTCGGCGTCACCCGGTATTGTACCGGGACCACCGGAAGGGTCCCGGGGGGTCCACCGGGTGGGGACACCCATCCCGGAGGGCCCCAAGGGCCGAAGTGGGGAGGGGAACCAGCCCATAGTGGGCTGGTGCGCCCCCCTTGGCCCACCCCCTGCGCCTAGGGTTGAAACCCTAGGGTGGGGGGGCGCCCCACTTGCCTTGGGGGGTACTCCACCCCCCTTGGCCGCCGCCCCCTTGGGAGATTAGATCTCCCAGGGCCGGCGCTCCCCCTGGGGGCCTATATAAAGGGAGGGGGGAAGGGGGCAGTCGCACCCTGAAGTTCTGGCGCCTCCCTCCCCCTGCTACACCTCTTCCTCCTCCGTCACGTGCTTGGCGAAGCCCTGCCGGAGTGCTGCTGTTCCACCACCACCACGCCGTTGTGCTGCTGCTGGAGCTTTCACACTACTAGAAAAACCCCTACTAATGGCGCACCTAGTATGACCATTAATGGCGCATCTGTGGTGCGCCATTAATAGCACGCCATTAGTAATTTTTACTAATGGCGCACCACCTGATGCGCCATTAGTATCTGGTATACTAATGGCGCACCGCGGGTGCGCCATTAGTATAGGCCAGGGTGCGCCATTAGTATGCCTCCCAGGGGCCATGTATATCCAGGTGCTTTGGCATACTAATGGCGCACCACCACTGGATGCGCCATTAGTAACCGCGTCATACTAATGGCGCACTACCCAGTGATGCGCCATTAGTATGCACTGTCATACTAATGGCGCAGTGTCATGTGATGCGCCATTAGTATGAATATTAGGTTTTTTTTGTTTTTTATTTTCTGTTTTTTGCACAGGTTACAAAATGTATAATTTGACAAAATATAGAGAGCACACATCAACAACAGATTCATCGAATACAATAGAAGATTAGTCTTTGAATACAATTCATCATATTAGTCTCCGAATTGAAAAGACCGAACAAAGATAGAACATTATATTACAAGTCTCGAGACCGCGAGTAGCGAGTTTGTCTTCACATTACAAGTCGATATCGATCATCTAAACTACCATCACATAGAAGAGAGCTGCGGTCATCATGATGAGCATCGTCACGATGAAACTCGTTTCATCCGGTTCCTCCAATGCTCCCTCCCCTCTCCCGCTAGATAGCGGGCGTATCTAGATTCGGCCTCGGCCCTAGTGGTGTACCCTTTGTAACTGTTACCGCTGAATCGGTGAACCTGTCTCCGACACTCCTCCCAGTCATCGTAGACTCCGGGAACCTTACCCTTGTACACGACATACGTCGGCATCGCTATGCAGTAGCCAAACGAAACGTTAGTACCAATTCACAGACAATACATAAGCAATATATAAGTATGCAACAGAACGATCGGAAGAGAAAAGCAAGACATTAATAGCATCGATTACATCTAAGTTGAACGACTCTCAAAACCAAAGAGACATACTACAAGTTCATTAAAGTTTAATTACAACATGAGCCAATCGATGTTTCAGAACTAGACACAGCATCACTGCTTTCGACTCGACTCAAGGGACCGGAGCGTGGATGAAGCCGCCATCTATCGTGGGAGTCATGAAATAACGGTCGTTGTCAGCCTGCATTTGTAGCATTGTGTCGATGTCACTGTTGGACAGTTGGTTGTTGAGGTAGAACTGCCCTGAGGTACGAAGGACATCTTGATGGATGATTTCCGCAAACTCCGACTGGATGCGAAAGAATTCTTGTCGGAGGTCCGCGTCCTGGATTGCCGACACGCTCTTTGCCCAATCTTTGAGTTTACTCGGTAGCAGAAGTTGATGATGGTCCCGTACGATCGCCCGCATGTGATGGATGGCGTAGTAGGCACCCTTCTGACCGCCAGGCGGCTGCTTGACGCAGCAGAATGTCGTATTGTGGGAGAATACGTGCTTGCCGTACTTACGAATAGGCCTAGTGAAGGTGCCTCCAGATTTGGCGTAGCCGGGGAGAACATCATCAATAACCTTCTTGACATTTGTGTAGTCTATGTTCGACTGATGGTCCGGGTCGAAATACGTGGCCATGGAATATTTGGGGCTTAGGAGGATGAGCGTGCAACGTGTGTCACTGCAGAAAACACGGAATGTTAAAAGAAAAATGATCGAAATGTAAGAATTCATATGTTACGGGCCGGTTGAGGGGAGGACTTACTCGGGAAAGTAAGGCACGAGGAAGTTATCCTTATCTTGGTTTGCCAGAATGACGCCTTCGAGGTAAGAACTCGCGACTTGCCGGTCCCCAGCGCTGCCCAAGATCTTGGCACGCATGTAGAAGGGGTCGACTATCACGATGTCCGGGGTCTTGTCGCGAATGATCCGCATCTCCATACTCAGCGAAAATAGCCGAACGAAGGTGTAGTGCAGCGGATGAAGGTTCAACATAGCGTGGATGTCATCAAAACGCAGGACGATCGTACGCCCGATGGAGTTATCCACAAAGCCCTTGCCCTCTGGCACCTTGGCCGCAAAAACCGGGTATGCCACATCCTTCTCTCTGAGACGCCGCTTCTCCAAAGCAAGAACACTGTCATGCAGACTCCGCATAGCACCGGTTGCAGCATTGAGCATATTTGTTGATAGCATCGCCCTACCCGCCACATGCACCCTCCTCGAGATATCCTGCGGTGAAGGTGGCCCGTCTTGAGCACGGATCGTACTCGGTGCCGGCTGGCTCGCACCCTTCTTAGTCTTTCTTTTGCGTGCCTTCTTCTTCTCCTGTAATGGGACCGAGTTCTGCTCACAGACCGCCTTCTTGAGTGTGTTGGGGCTGATAATATTTCGCACCTCGCCTATCTGAGGCTCGGTGAAGTCGGCAGCTGGAGGCGTCTCCTGAGAGCTGAACGCCAGACGGCGCCTGTTGCAACTTGGCTTCTCCGCGGTACCAGCTAGATCGCACACGTCTTTTGTTGGGTTTGGTTCTTGAGAAGGAGGCCCCATGAAGTCGCCATCGTACCCATGATCGGCCAAGTACTGATCGACGTTGCCAAATGTATCATCGTCGTCGTCGTCGTCGTTCTAATCCTGTGCCATATGCATGTTTGGATCCAGTGGCATAGGGATGTCCGGCACCGTTACGGCGGTCTTGCCATGGGGCCGACTTAGCGCCGACACGACTAGCGGTGTTGTCTTTGGGGTGGTGTCCCCCGCCCCCAAACAAATCTGGCTCTTCGGCCAAAGCAGGGGCCAGCTCAGGCAGGCGCTGAGGGTCATCACGTCTTCATCATCGGCCCCGACGGGTCGAATCGGAGGTAACAAGTCGTCGCAGCCTGGCAGCACCCGAACCAGTTGAACCCTAAACAAGTTGGGTGGCATCTGGGTACCGTGGAACAAGGGGTTGCCCGGTTGAACGATTTTGCCCTTGGCGACATCGACCAACTCGTTGTTCACGAAGTGGAGGAGAGTGCACGGAACGTCGGCGGCGCCCTGCGAAAACATGTAGGGCGTCAGGGATGCCCAGTCAAAGGCAAGGAGATGAAGTCCTCGGCCGAGAGAGGCTTAATTAGTTACCGTGATGATGGCGTCGAGCTCGGCTAATGTCGACGCACCGCCAACGGTGGGCGTGCAGTTGACGGAGGGGCCGCTTGCTGAAGAGGTGCCGGCCGGCGTACACCCGGGTGCATTAAGCTCCCGTGCCGGCATTGGAGACACCAATGCCGCCTCCGCCGGAGGCACCAATGGCCCCGCCATCGCATTATGCGAGTTGCTGGCCGTGAAGCTAGGAATCGGGGGCGGCCCCTGTTGGCCGCCCGCAATCCACGCACTCAACCCCGAGATCAAGGTAGGCACAAGGGCGGTGATCGTCGCTCCGAGTCGTTGTTCCACTTGCTCTTGGACAATCTCCGGAATCCGTGCCACCTGTGCCTTGAGTATTTGAACCTCTCGCGCCTGGCTTTCCGAGCTGGTCTTTTTCTCCTTCCGCACACCAGCGGTATAGTATGACCCCCATTTTGTCGACAAGCCTTTGCCGGCCACACGACCAGCTGACGTCGGCTTACTGAGCTTATCCTTGTTCTTCATTACATTCAACCCCCTATTTAGAGTGGTGTCCCAAGGGTTGCTCTTAGTCGACCCCGCGCAACTGCTTGCAGTCGCCTGCGGAAGGAATGTGAACCATTTAGAAATTCGGCTTCATTAATTAGAATGCAACCATATGGAGCTAATTACGCGGGGGTGTATTCCTTACCAGAACAAGCTCAAGCTGCCTGGTCTTCGGATTCGTGGTAAGCTCCTTTGTTTTCGGGTCCTTCTTGTACCGGGCCCTAACAAAGTTCTTGGTCTGCTTGTCACCGTATTTATCGAAGAGGGGCGGTAGGCCTTGCTCGGCACGGTCCGCCTCCTCCTTGTCCCATATAGGCTCCGCCACTCTGTAACCGCCGGGACCGAGTGTGTGTTCCCCTATGTTCAGCTCCCGCATTTGTTTCCCCCACTCACTTGATTGGGAGCTTGCGGTGCTCGAGCAATTGATCTTGAAGTCGTTGTAGTCATCTTCGGTGATCGAAGGATTTTTCTCCTTGATCTTCTGATAACTCTCACCTTTCTCGATCATTCCCTTCACATTGCTTTTCCAAGTAGACAGGGCCTTGCTCATCTTCGTGAGGGCAGCATTGTTCACTTTATTCCCTTTGAGGCTTGTGTTTTCAAATTCAGCGGGGAACTTGTATCGTTCGTGCAGCTTCGTGAAGAGGAGGTTGCGCAAATTCCCTCGGTCAGGATGCCTCAGGTTCTCGGTGTTGATCGAGACGGTGCTCCGGACAATGCACCCGAGCTGAAGCGAGTAACCCTTGACTATTCGTTCGGGCGCCGTTGGATTCCGGTTGGAGTCCACTTCAGTAACTTCCTCCTTGAGGGTGCGAAGCACGATCGGGCGCCGGTCCTTCCGTTGCCTCTTCGGTTGGCTGCCATCTGTGCGTGCGTCGCCATCATCAGTGGTGGCATCCTCGGCGGCACCATCAGTGGTGGCATCAGTGTGGTCATCCTTGGCGGCACCATCCATGGTCTCAGGATCGGTGGGGAAGGCGGCGGCCTCATACAAGTGAGGTTGTTCCTCCATCTCCTGGGACAGCTCCCAGAATGCCTTGCCGCCCGAACCCCCGGCCTCATCGTTGTGGGCCATGTTTCTCTCTAAATAGAAACAAAGTTTGGTCAAAAAGTTGGTTATTGTCAAGGAACAAGATCATGGTCTCATCATTTAGGGTTTGTCGACACCGAGGCATCCTAAAATCTAAGCTTTTATCATTGAGGGTTTTTCGACGCCAAGGCACCCTAAAAGCCTAACCTTTCACCATTTCGGTTTTTATCGACACCGAGGCACCCTAAAAGCCATGCATTAGTCACAAGTATGCTGGGGCACTTGATCCTACTTAATTAACTACTAAGATACCCCGGCCCATGCATTAGTCACAAGTACCCCATATGTCCTATTTTTAGCAAAGTCATGCTAAAATTCACGGAAAATTTCAGCATGACCTTTGCTGAAAATAGGACATATGGAGTACCCGAATTTGCCGGAACGGAAGTTAATCGACATTCTGGCAAACTCAAGGGCCTCTCGGGGTACCTGCAAAATCATTATCCCAGGTGGACATGGATGCAATGTCACATGTCACATGGATCCCACACCCACAGGAGCTGGTGAAGCTTCATGTGTATTTCACGAAAACCAGCCTGACTAAAGAGCTTTATGTAGAAAACAAATCACTCCACCAGCTCACACAGGATCATCCCTCTAAGCAATTACTCAAAATGGGCACTAGCAGCAAAATGAACATTTTACAATCTGAACTTTTTTTTGTCATCTATGTGCTCATTTAACTTTGATCCAAATAGTATCAAAGTTCTTAGAAACAAGCAGCTCTGCTAACAAAGAACAGTAAAAATGGGGCTTGCCTTAAGATGGGAAGTAAAGTTGCAAAAACTATCACAAAGAACAGTAAAAATGGAACATAGCTCAGCATTTGTATTGATAGGAACAAACATAAAATCAAACCATGGGCATCTACTAGGTAGACCAACATAAAATTTTGACTGGAGTTACATAAGGGGAAATTGATGTGATGAATGGCAGTTTGGGAGCTGAGCTGATCATGTACATCCATGTATTCTAATTCTACAGTAAGATGGCATTGCTGTTGGTACCATGGTTACTTTTACAGAGCCTGCAAATTTCCCACAACAACTGAGAGACATAACAAAGCTTTCAGTCTGTAGTTCTACAGGACCTGCATTTTCCCCACATTAGAAATTAACATACCGCCTACCTACTGTTTGGTAGTATGACTGACGGCAGATATCAGTGACCAAATCAACACAAGCTTAAACTCACTCTCCCTACTCGTTTTTTTAGGCAGTCATCGAATCCGCAAGATATACATACATACAATGCCTAGAACTGCACAAAGGTGAGATTGTAAGACGTATCTGAGAAGTTGCTTTTCAAAATTTTCATACAGAATCATATTAACCTACATAACTAAGTAGGATGAACTGGGTCAATCGTTTCTGGACAGTGTCTCTGTAAGGAGGAACTACATTGCATACCCCTTATGAAGAAGAGATCAGAGATCATACTTGACTTCCTAATAACTAATGCATGCACTGCACTGACTGGATGATGAGCCTACTAGAGTAGACAACATATAGTTCATAACAGAGTGCACTGTGTTATGCTATGAAAACATATTCAGTTATGCTATCCCTCAAGTTATGCTATGAAAACATATTCAGTTTTTGAGACACCAACAATTAAGAACCTACAAACAAGTATTAAGAGAGCAGCTACACTAGGATTAAAGAAATTGACTCCTAACTACTACCCAGTTCAGCGTTGAGACTCCACCAATTAAGGTCCTACATAGTAATAGACCATCTAAAATAGCATGTCACTACTACAGACTAGATTGGAAACTGGGTCCTAGCAGCTACATATTCAGTTTGCAACATAACCAATTAAGACCCTACAAGGTGCCACTTGTTCATCCTACCAAGAACAGCAGCATCCAGAAAAGCCCCATATTTCATGCACTCTGCTTCTACACAAATGTGCTCTGCTCCTAGCTAGTTTCAGTTCAGATCTGATTACTCTTTGCTCTTATCCTGGTTTAGATCTTGTGGTAATTAAATAAATGTCCGTATATGCAATTGCAGACCAAAACAAAACTACAAAGAGTCTGGAATATTTTGTTAATATGCCATCTTACTCTCCCTAGTCTTGAATAATATTTGCATTCATTCTGTTACAACTAGATTCAGATGGATAAGCTCTGCTGGGAACTTGAGTTGCAGCAAAACACTCAGTTTTCTTTTTTGTCTTGCTCAAAACCTCTGCCCAGTCAATAGAAATATAGAATTTGAGCTCAGTTTTCACTCGTGACATAGACGGTATGCAGTCATGTTAACTTGCTCATGAACCAGTTATTAGTCTTGTTTAACATGTGATCAACGTGGTGCACAGGGCACAGCTAAATGTTGTTAAAGAAGAATGCTACGAAGTTGTGGTCGACTCACCAACTGGTGGAGGATGCAGTGACAAGCACGGAAAGGGGATCGCTGTGCCGCTGCTGGAAGCTGAGTCGTTGGGAGCAAGAATCCTAGTAACCAATCAAATCAGACAATATAAAAAATCAGTGCCAAACATAAGGAGGCATCTCTACATATTCATGACATTCACACATATGGAGGGCCTATGGACTTGAGTGGGGCAAAGAAACTCACCTGAGTGGTTGCAGCAAGCAGGTCAGGTGGATTGTCTCTTGAAGATGAGCCCCACGGTGTAGCCTTCTGAAGAAAAAATGGCATAAGAACTGAAGCCTGAGCAAAACATTCAATTATTGTTCACATGCTGCATTGGCTGGGAGATGCTAGGAAAACACAAGATAACAACTTCAATAAATCTTGGAGTATATAACATATGTTTGGTAGCCGCAGTTTCCTACTCTATCTATCATTTCAGGTGTTCACATAAATTCTGAATTGAACAGCCAGACTCAAAGGCATTGCATCAAGAAATCATAAACCGAGCACTTTCACAGCTACAATGCATATTGATGAGTCAGGCATGTCGAAACATAAAACATATTGATGAGTCAGTGGATAGTACTACACTACGCATTGGCTACGCATCCATCAGCATCAGCTCAGTGCAAAATTCAGATACACATGGTCAATGAAAATTCAGATAAAATGGTCCCTACAAACTCCGATACATATAGCATCGGCTGGAGCTGCATTATATTAATCTGAAAATTTAGTACAGCTTGCACAAAGTCCCATAAGAAAAATAAAATTACAGCATGTCCCTGAACATTGTAGAATAAGGTAACTACAGTTTAGATGGAATCGCAAAATAATAATTTTCAGATAATGCCCTCAATGCTGACAACACCACATATATGAGTACTAGTGACACATTAATCTTCAGAATTCATAGGAGAACCAGGGTGATGCTTGGTTTCTTGCTGCCTGCTGTTTTTTCTTCAGAATTCATAGGAGCACTAATGACACACTAATCTTCAGAATTCTAACAAAGTACATCATGCTAGAATGGACATGAGCATCGACTTGTCTACATGCCTTGCAAAAAGCCTATAGTATAACAACCAAAAGACGACACCATTGCAGTATCAAAAATGGAAAAAAGGATGATTGTGCTAAGTTTCTAGCAGTAGTACAATTCTTAGATGCTCATAAGCATTTTAGTAATCAGGTGAAAGATACAAAGACAAGGCACACTAGTGGACGAGTAGAAGAGGAGCTCACCGCCCGGTGACAAGGCGGAGGCAGGTCGGCAGCGGCTCCGGCGTTGAAGAGGAGGCAAAGGCAGGTCGTCGTCGAGGAGGGCGGTGTCCAGATGAGGAGGGGGGTGTCCGCGTCTCGCCTGGATGCGGCGACGATGGGGGACGGAGGCGGCGGGGCAGCGTCGTCGGGGCGGCGTCGAGGCGGCGGGGCAGCGGCATCGGGGCGGCGTCGAGGGGGCAGGGCAGCGGCGTCGGGGAAGGGGATCGAGGGCGAGGGCGAGGGAGAGAGAGGGGATCGAGGGCGAGGGAGAGAGGTGGGCCGCGCCGGGGAGGAACTATGGATGGGGGCGGCACAATACTAATGGCGCACCACCCCTCGGTGCGCCATAAGTACATCCACACTAATGGCGCACCTCACCCTGGTGCGCCATTAGTAAATTTTTTTTCTGCTCGAGCCAACAGGTTATATTCCACCTGACGTGATCCACATCAACTCCCTTTACTAGCTCGACTGGTCAGCAGCCAATTCTCACACCAGGAGGTCCTGGGTTCGATTCCCAGGCTCCACAATTTTTGTTTTTCATTTAAAATGCTGTTTGATACTTATTTGTGTTTAAATATGTTCAAACTTGTTTAAATCATAACAGTAATATTTTTTATAAGACAGTAATAATTTTTTTAAAAATATCATCAAACAGTAATGCCGGTGGAGCGGTGGAGGGTGCGGGGGGTGCGGGGGGTCGGCGGCGGTGGTTGAGTAGGGGAGGGGTGCGGGGGGTCGGCGGCGGCGGTTGAGTAGGGGAATCGAGGGTGCGGGGGGTCGGCAGTGGCGGCCGGTGGACCGGGGGGTGCTCGGCGGCGAGGGGACCGGATCTGGCGAGGTGGGATAGCGATCGAGATGGAGGGGGATCGAGATCGAGTGTCCATGAAATTTGAAAATATTCATGATAGTTCAAAAAGTGCCCATGAAATACAATCGAGAAATGAAGGCTACGATTTAAATACAATCGATCTTAGCTAGCTATCTGTTCACATTCTTCTTGCCCTTCTTTTTTGCAAATGGAGTTCTTCTGTGGAACGGACGTCCTTTAGGTAGGGTGGTCCTGCTTCTTCTTGTGGTGTATGCTGCTACTTCATCATCGTCGTCATGTTCGATCCTCGGGTCGCCGTACTTGTCGAAGTCTTGCTCATTGGCTACTCCATCCATTCCGATGATCTTCCTTTTGCGTCTCCTCACGACAACACGACTGGGCTTTGGCGGGTCGGTAATGAAGAAGCATTGGTCCACTTGGGAAGCCAGTACCCATGGCTCATTTTTCGCGGTGACGTTTGCGCCCGCGGTCTTGGATTTGGCTTCGGGTATAACCATGGTGGTGAAATACCGGTCTTCTTTTATGACGTTCTTGGCCCATCTGACACGAAACATCGGGACCTTCTCTCCAGCGTAGCTCAGCTCCCAGATCTCCTCGATCCTTCCGTAGTATCTGTCCTTGTCGTCACCGGTGTAGGATTCCATCGTTACCCCGGAGTTCTGATAACCATCGCTCTTCATGTCCTTGGCCTCGGTGTAGAATGTGTAGCCGTTGATATCGTACGCCTCATAGGTCATCAGGTTGTGCTCGGCGCCCTGTGACAAGGCGAATATGAGTTGTTCATCCGCGGAAGAATCCTCATGTAAAGGGTACGACAGAAGCTTTTGCTTGAACCAACGCGTGAAACATGAGTTGTGCTCTTTGAGTATATCTCCGTCCGTCCTCTGTTGGCCTCGGTCATTGTACGTCTTCTTAATAAAGGTTTTTGTGCTCTACCACCCAAGGATCGACCACGTCTATGTGTTGTAGCGCGACTAGGTTTGCTCTTTCAAAGTCGGCGAGTCGACCCTCGAAGTCGACATGCATTTCGCGGCGACCCTCACGGTGACCCCATCCAGCGAGCCTGCCGAGGTGCCTGTTGACGGGCAGACCAACAGGGTTCTCGATGCCTAGATAATTCTTGTAGTGGGAGATGCACTCTTCGGTCAGAAAGCCCCTGGCTATGCTTCCCTCTGGACGTGACATGTTGCGAACGTATCCTTTGATGACACCATTCATCCTTTCGAATGGCATCATGCTGTGCAGGAACATCGGCCCGAGTTGGATGATATCCTCCACTATATGGACCAGCAGATGCACCATAACATTGAAGAATGCAGGCGGGAAGTACATCTCAAGCTCACATAGTATCACCACGATCTCTTCCTGTAGCCTTCTGAGTTGCCTCACGCCAATCGACTTCCGAGAGATGACGTCGAAGAAGTTGCATAGGCCAAATAGCGTTTCACGGACGTGCGCGTCCATGATCCCACGGATTGCAACTGGAAGTATCTGCGTCATCAGCACGTGACAGTCGTGAGACTTCATCCCGCTGAACTTCTGCTTCGTTGGGTCTAGGTATCTGCTTATCTTCCCCGCGTAACCGTAAGGAAGTTTTACTCCTAGGAGGCAGGTGAAAAACTGCTCGATCTCCTCCTGACTTAGAGTGAAGCACGCGGGAGGGTAGTCATTTCCGGTCTTCTTGGCCTTTTTGCCTTTGCGACGACTTTCTGTGTCCTGCTTCGCCTCATCATCATCATCATCATCATCATCATCATCATATATAGCGTGAAGCTCCTACCTGATGCCCATTGATTTCAAGTCTGCCCTTGCTTTCAGCCCATCTTTGGTCCTCTCTGGCATGTTGAGCAGGGTACCAAGCAGACTCTCGCACACGTTCTTCCTGATATGCATGACATCAAGGCTGTGAGGCACACGGTGGATCTTCCAGTACGGCAAGTCCCAGAAAACAGACCTCGTTTTCCATACCTTCAGCAGAGGCTCTGGCGCCTTTTGCTTCTTTCCCGACAGTGGGCAGTCTTTCCAATTTTTCAACAGCTTGTCTATTTCCTCGCCGCTCCTCGTACACGGGCGTTTTCGGGGTTCGGTTTCACCATCGAACAGATCCTTGCGTTTCCTCCACGGGTCATCGTCGCGAAGCCACCTTCGATGTCCCATGAACACGGTTTTCGAAGACCCGGGATCTCTATCTAGCTGGCGATACATTGTGTCATCTATGCACCTTACGCATCCAGAAAATCCGTGGACTACCTGCCCCGCAAGATATCCGTAACCGAGATAGTCGTGCACCGTCGTGAGCACTGCGGCTCTCATAGGGAAATATTCTTTCTCTGCAGCGTCCCATGTATTGGCTGGCGTTTTCCACAGCGTGTCAACCTCCTCTTTCAGCAGCCCCAGATACAGATTGATGTCGTTCCTTGGTTGTTTCGGCCCTTCAATTAGCATACTCGTGTGAATGTACTTCCTCTTCATGCACAACCAGGGGGGAAGGTTGTACATCCACACGAACACAGGCCAGGTGCTATGTGTGCTTCTCTGGCTGCCAAACGGATTGACTCCATCGGTGCTCGCGCCCAGCATGATGTTCCTTCTATCGTTCCCAAATTCTGGGTATTCGAAGTTCAACGCTTGCCACTGGCTCGCATCCTTAGGGTGACTCAGCATCTTGTCTTTTTTATCTATCTCCGGATCATTTGCGTCATCTTCTCGCTTCTTCTCCTCCCTATCCGCGTGCCAACGCAGGAGCTTTGCTACCTTAGGGTCCGCGAAATACCGCTGCAGACGAGGAGTGATCGGAAAGTACCACACCACTTTTCGAGGAGCTTTCTTCCTCTTCTTGTATCGAGTGACACCGCACACCGGACATATGGTAGACTCCGCATGCTCGTCCCGATAAATGATGCAATTGTTCATGCACACATGGTATTTCACGTGCGGTAAATCCAGAGGACACACGATTTTCTTCGCCTCCTCCAAACTGGTCGGGCACTTGTTCCCCTTGGGAAGACGTTTGTGCCAGAATGACATGCTCTCGTCGAAGCATGCGTCGGTCATTTTGTGTTTTACCTTCATCTCCAGAGCCATGAGCATTACTTTCAGGCGGGTATCCTCGGGCCTGCATCCTTCATACAATGGAGTAACCGCGTCTAACTCAAGTTGATCCATCTTGGCTTTCTCTCGGGCGGCAGCTCTTGCGTTATCCGTCTGCTTGAGAAGCAGCTCTTGAATATGAGGGTCCTGCACCCAGCCCATCGATGGTCCAGCGTCGTCTGCTCCGCCGGCATCATCATCATGTCCTGCATCTTCCACATGATGACTGTGTACAGCATCACCGTTGTGATCATCTCCTGGGGATTCTTCGTCTTCTCGCCCCCCCCCCCCGAGCCGCGGTGGTTGTCTTGCTGCCCTTCCTCATTTCTTGCCCGGCCCCAATGGACGACTTCGTAGTCATCTTCATCACCTTGCCACCGATAGCCATCCATGAAACCACGCAAGAGCAGGTGGTCCCGCACCTGCCCGGAATCCGGGTCCGCAATAAGGCTATTCAGCTTGCATCTTCGACACGGACATCTTATCTCCATCTCATTCTTTTGAAGCATCTCGGCCTTCGCGGACCTCAAAAACCTATTCACGATGCCTTCGGTCATCGTGCGGACCATGGTCGCCTGCGGGGTAGAGCAAAACGATATTTTAGAACCAAGAAAAAATTTGGCATGACTTTCCCTAAAAATAGGACCAAAAAGAATGCTTAATGCCAAAATTCTCGCCGAAACAGAAATGAATCAACATTCCGGCAAAATATTGGCAACTATCGCATTTCAAATACCGGTACACCTCCAAACACAAACACATATGCAAAACCACAAACATATGCAACACCACGAACATACATAGATCTAGCTAGGCCATAAAAAGTGCATGTGCACATTGTTGTAGGTAGGGATGGCACCCGCAGGGTATGGGTATGGGTGGAGCTACCCCATACCCTTACCCGTCAGCCCTGAGTTTACCCATCACCCATACCCATACCCGTCAAGGGTACAATTTTTTCCCATACCCGTCACCCGACAGGGTATATGGGTACCCATGGGTAAAAATACCCGCGTTTACAACACATCAATTGAGTAGAAAATAGTTGTAAAAAGCAATATATAGTCATAAATTATTAATAGCAACACATTTTAAACAACAATGTACAACAAAATAGTGTAACAACAACATATTCTCATAAACAAAAATACTTGCCTATAAAGTTACATATAAAAATGTTAAACAACAACACATAATCATAAATAACAACACATATGAATACACTTTAAGTTCACCAAATCATGAAAAATTATAGAGATAATTTGAATACACATTAGAGTTTTTACCTAGTGTGATTAGGACGGGAAATGAATACATTGGGATATTAACGGAAACCCACCTGTCAACATTTTAGATGGGTACATGGGTATCCGGGCATGGGTTATATGATCCCATACCCATACCCTCTCTACCCGATGGGTATGATATTTTCCCCATTTAAGTACCCATGGATATTTTTTGTCCCATACCCTTACCCTAATAGGGTTTTTACCCACAGGGTACGCGGGTAATGGGTACCCATTGCCATCCCTAGTTGTAGGGAGAACAACATAAATATAGCTTCCCCCCTTACTTACCTAGCAAAACAAGGTAACTTAACAACTTAATTTGAATGAATCTATGGTGGAAATGAGGTGAAAAAGAGGAGGCACCCGAGACAAGGAGGAGGCGGTGGAGAGAATGAAGTGGGGAGAAAGTGAGTGTGGGAGGAGAGGCTGTCCAAAATATCTTGTTGCTGCCCACTTACTAATGGCGCACCAGCAACAAATGCGCCATTAGTAATCCAGGTTACTAATGGCGCACCCCCTGGCGATGCGCCATTAGTAGTTTTGCAAAAAAAACACACTAATGGCGCACTCTGCCATGGTGCGCCATTACTAGTTTGAACTAGTAATGGCGCACCACGTGCGAGTGCGCCATTAGTACTTTTGCAAAAAAAGGAATAAAAACAATAATAAAAAAATAACATTAGTGGCGCACCTTCTGGCTGGTGCGCCATTACTAGTTACAACTAGTAATGGCGCACCACCAGTGGATGCGCCATTAGTATGTTTGGACAGGCGCACTAGTTCAAAAAAAATTGGTACTAATGGCGCACCGTGGGCAGGGTGCGCCATTAGTAGTTTCAACACTAATGGCGCATCAGAAGGTGGTGCGCCATTAGTATATACTAATGGCGCACCACATGTCTGGTGCGCCATTAGTGCCAATTCCATCTATAGCCCTTTTCCTAGTAGTGTCATCATCAACCTCTCCTTCCCCCTTGCTGGATCAAGACGGAGGAGACGTCACGCTGACCGTACGTGTGTTGAACGCGGAGGTGTCGTCCGTTCGGCGCTAGGATCTCCGGTGATAGGATCACGACGAGAACGACTACTTCAACCCCGTTCTTTTGAACGCTTCCGCGCGATCTACAAAGTGGTATGTAGATGCAATCTCTCTCCCATGACTCGTTGCTTAGATGAACTCATAGATGGATCTTGGTGAAACCGTAGGAAAATTTTTAATTTTCTGCAACGTTCCCCAACAGTGGCATCATGAGCCAGGTATATGCGTAGTTCTCTATTGCACGAGTAGAACACAAATTTGATGTGGGCGTAGATCTTGTCAACTTGCTTGCCGCTACTAGTCTTATCTTGCTTCAGCGGTATTGTGGGATGAAGCGGCCCGGACCAACCTTACACGTACGCTTACGTGAGACCGGTTCCACCGACTGACATGCACTAGTTGCATAAGGTGGCTGGCGGGTGTCTATCTCTCCCACTTTAGTTGGAGCGGATTCGATGAAAAGGGTCCTTATGAAGGGTAAATAGAAGTTGACAAAATCACGTTGTGGTTATTCGTAGGTAAGAAAACGTTCTTGCTAGAACCCAATTGCAGCCACGTAAAAGATGCAACAACAATTAGAGGACGTCTAACTTGTTTTTGCAGCAATTGTCATGTGATGTGATATGGCCAGAAGTTGTGATGAATGGTGAATGATATATTGTGATGTATGAGATCATGTTCTTGTAATAGGAATCACGACTTGCATGTCGATGAGTATGACAACCGGCAGGAGCCATAGGAGTTGTCTTTATTTTTTGTATGACCTGCGTGTCATTGAAGAACGCCATGTAAATTACTTTACTTTATTGCTAAACGCGTTAGCCATAGAAATAGAAGTAGTCGTTGGCGTGACAACTTCATGAAGACACAATGATGGAGATCATTATGATGGAGATCATGGTGTCATGCTGGTGATGAAGATGATCATGGAGCCCCGAAGATGGAGATCGAAGGAGCTATATGATATTGGCCATATCATGTTACTACTATATAATTGCATGTGATGTTTATTATGTTTTATCCATCTTGTTTACTTAGAACGGCGGTAGTAAATAAGATGATCCCTTATAATAATTTCAAGAAAGTGTTCCCCCTAACTGTGCACCGTTGCTAAAGTTCGTCGTTTCGAAGCACCACGTGATGATCGGGTGTGATAGATCCTTACGTTCACATACAACGGGTGTAAGACAGATTTACACATGCAGAACACTTAGGGTTAACTTGACAAGCCTGGCATGTACAGACATGGCCTCGGAACACAAGAGACCGAAAGGTCGAACATGAGTTGTATAGAAGATACGATCAACATGGAGATGTTCACCGATGATGACTACTCCATCTCACGTGATGATCGGACACGGCCTAGTCGACTCGGATCGTGTAACACTTAGATGACTAGAGGGATGTCTAATCTGAGTGGAAGTTCATTAAATAATTTGATTATATGAACTTAATTATCATGAACTTAGTCTAAAACCTTTGCAAATATGTCTTGTAGATCAAATGGCCGCCGCTCATGTCAACATGAACTTCAACGCGTTCCTAGAGAAAACCAAGCTGAAAGATGATGGCAGCAACTATACGGACTGGGTCCGGAACCTGAGGATCATCCTCATAGCTGCCAGGAAACAATATGTCCTAGAAGGACCGCTAGGTGATGCACCCGTCCCAGAGAACCAAGACATTATGAATGCTTGGCAGTCTCACGCTGATGATTACTCCCTCGTTCAGTGCGGCATGCTTTACAGCTTAGAACCGGGGCTCCAAAAGCGTTTTGAGCAACACGGAGCATATGAGATGTTCGAGGAGCTGAAACTAGTTTTCCAAGCTCATGCCCGGGTCGAGAGATATGAAGTCTCCGACAAGTTCTATAGTTGTAAGATGGAGGAAAATAGTTCTGTCAGTGAGCACATACTCAAAATGTCTGGGTTGCACAACTGCCTGTCCCAGCTGGACATTAACCTCCCGGATGAGGCGGTCATTGACAGAATCCTTCAGTCGCTCCCACCAAGCTACAAGAGCTTTGTGATGAACTACAATATGCAGGGGATGGTGAAGACCATTCCTGAAGTATTTTCAATGCTGAAGTCAGCAGAGGTTGAAATCAAGAAAGAACATCAAGTGTTGATGGTCAATAAGACCACTAAGTTCAAGAAGGGCAAGGGTAAGAAGAACTTCAAGGACGGCAAAGATGTTGCCGCGCCCGGTAAGCCAGTTGCCGGGAAGAAGTCAAAGAATGGACCCAAGCCTGAAACTGAGTGCTTTTATTGCAAGGGGAAGGGTCACTGGAAGCGGAACTGCCCCAAATACTTAGCGGACAAGAAGGCCGGCAACACTAAAGGTATATCTGATATACATGTAATTGATGTGTACCTCACCAGTACTCGTAGTAACTCCTGGTTATTTGATACCGGTGCCGTTGCTCACATTTGTAACTCACAGCAGGAGCAGCAGGAGCTGCGGAGACTGGCGAAGGACGAGGTGACGATGCGCGTCGGGAATGGTTCCAAGGTCGATGTGATCGCCGTCGGCACGCTACCTCTACATTTACCTACGGGATTAGTTTTAAACCACAATAATTGTTATTTAGTGCCAAGTTTGAGCATGAACATTGTATCTGGATCTCGTTTAATACGAGATGGCTACTCATTTAAATACGAGAATAATGGTTGTTCTATTTATATGAGAGATATGTTTTATGGTCATGCCCCAATGGTCAATGGTTTATTCTTAATGAATCTCGAACGTAATGTTACACATATTCATAGCGTGAATACCAAAAGATGTAAAGTTGATAACGATAGTCCCACATACTTGTGGCACTGCCGCCTTGGTCACATTGGTGTCAAGCGCATGAAGAAGCTCCATGCTGATGGACTTTTAGAGTCTCTCGATTATGAATCATTTGACACATGCGAACCATGCCTCATGGGCAAAATGACCAAGACCCCGTTCTCCGGAACAATGGAGCGAGCAACCAACTTGTTGGAAATCATACATACCAATGTGTGCGGTCCAATGAGCGTTGAGGCTCGCGGAGGATATCGTTATGTTCTCACTCTCACTGATGACTTGAGTAGATATGGGTATGTCTACTTGATGAAACACAAGTCTGAGACCTTTGAAAAGTTCAAGGAATTTCAGAATGAAGTAGAGAATCAACGTGACCGAAAGATAAAATTCTTACGATCGGATCGTGGATGAGAATATTTAAGTCACGAGTTTGGTACACACTTAAGAAAATGTGGAATCGTTTCACAACTCACGCCGCCTGGAACACCTCAGCATAACGGTGTGTCCGAACGTCGTAATCGCACTCTACTGGATATGGTGCAATCTATGATGTCTCTTACCGATTTACTGCTATCATTTTGGGGATACGCTCTAGAGACAGCTACATTCACTTTAAATAGGGCACCGTCTAAATCCGTTGAGACGACACCGTATGAATTATGGTTTGGGAAGAAACCTAAGCTGTCGTTTCTAAAAGTTTGGAGATGCGATGCTTATGTCAAGAAACTTCAACCTAAAAAGCTCGAACCCAAGTTGGAAAAATGCATCTTCATAGGATACCCTAAAGAAACCATTGGGTATACCTTCTACTTAAGATCCAAGGGCAAGATCTTTGTTGCCAAGAACGGATCCTTTCTGGAAAAAGAGTTTCTCTTGAAAGAAGTAAGTGGGAGGAAAGTAGAACTCGATGAAGTACTACCTCTTGAACGGGATAGTAGTGCAGCTCAGGAAAATGTTCCTGTGATGCCTACACCAACTGAAGAGGAAAATAATGATGATGATCAAGGTACTTCGGATCAAGTTGCTACTGAACTTCGTAGGTCCACAAGGACACGTTCCGCACCAGAGTGGTACGGCAACCCTGTCCTGGAAATCATGTTGTTGGACAACGGTGAACCTTCGAACTATGAAGAAGCAATGGCGGGCCCAGATTCCAACAAATGGCTAGAAGCCATGAAATCCGAGATAGAATCCATGTATGAAAACAAAGTATGGACTTTGACTGACTTGCCCGATGATCGGCGAGCGATAGAAAACAAATGGATCTTTAAGAAGAAGACGGACGCGGATGGAAATGTCACCATCTATAAAGCTCGACTTGTCGCTAAGGGTTATCGGCAAGTTCAAGGGATTGACTACGATGAGACTTTCTCTCCCGTAGCGAAGCTTAAGTCCGTCCGAATCATGTTAGCAATTGCCGCATACTATGATTATGAGATATGGCAGATGGACGTCAAAATGGCATTCCTTAACGGGCATCTTGAGGAAGAATTGTATATGATGCAGCCGTAGGGTTTTGTCGATCCTAAGAATGCTAACAAAGTATGCAAGCTCCAGCGATCCATTTATGGGCTGGTGCAAGCATCTCGGAGTTGGAACATTCGCTTTGATGAGATGATCAAAGCGTTTGGGTTTATGCAGACTTATGGAGAAGCCTGCGTTTACAAGAAAGTGAGTGGGAGCTCTGTAGCATTTCTCATATTATATGTAGATGACATACTTTTGATAGGAAATGATGTAGAACTTTTGGACAGCATTAAGGCCTACTTGAATAAGTGTTTTTCAATGAAGGACCTTGGAGAAGCTGCTTATATATTAGGCATCAAGATCTATAGAGATAGATCGAGACGCCTCATAGGTCTTTCACAAAGCACATATCTTGATAAGATTTTGAAGAAGTTCAAAATGGATCAGTCCAAGAAGGGGTTCTTGCCTGTATTGCAAGGTGTGAGATTGAGCTCGGCTCAATGCCCGACCACGGCAAAAGATAAAGAAGAGATGAGTGTCATCCCCTATGCTTCAGCCATAGGATCTATTATGTATGCCATGCTGTGTACCAGACCTGATGTAAACCTTGCCGTAAGTTTGGTAGGAAGGTACCAAAGTAATCCCGACAAGGAACACTGGACCGCGGTCAAGAATATCCTAAAGTACCTGAAAAGGACGAAGGACATGTTTCTCGTTTATGGAGGTGACGAAGAGCTCGTCGTAAAGGGTTACGTCGACGCTAGCTTCGACACAGATCTGGATGACTCTAAGTCACAAACCGGATACGTGTATATGTTGAATGGTGGAGCAGTAAGCTGGTGCAGCTGCAAGCAGAGCATCATGGCGGGATCTACATGTGAAGTGGAGTACATGGTAGCCTCGGAGGCAGCGCATGAAGCAATATGGGTGAAGGAGTTCATCACCGACCTAGGAGTCATACCCAATGTGTCGGGGCTGATCAAACTCTTCTGTGACAACACTGGAGCTATTGCCCTTGCCAAGGAGCCCAGGTTTCACAAGAAGACCAGGCACATCAAGCGTCGCTTCAACTCCATCCGTGAAAATGTTCAAGATGGAGACATAGATATTTGCAAAGTACATACGGATCTGAATGTCGCACATCCGTTGACTAAACCTCTCTCGCGAGCAAAACATGATCAACACCAGAACTCTATGGGTGTTCAATTCATCACAATGTAACTGGATTATTGACTCTAGTGCAAGTGGGAGACTATTGGAAATATGCCCTAGAGGCAATAATAAAAGGGTTATTATTATATTTCCTTATTCATGATAATTGTCTTTTATTCATGCTATAACTGTATTATCCGGAAATCGTAATACACGTGTGAATACATAGACCGTAACATGTCCCTAGTGAGCCTCTAGTTGACTAGCTCGTTGGTCAACAGACAGTCATGGTTTCCTGACTATGGACATTAGATGTCATTGACAACGGGATCACATCATTAGGAGAATGATGTGATGGACAAGACCCAATCCTAAGCATAGCACAAGATCGTGTAGTTCGTTTTGCTAGAGCTTTTTCAATGTCAAGTATCTCTTCCTTATACCATGAGATCGTGTAACTCCCGGATACCGTAAGAGTGCTTTGGGTGTACCAGACGTCACAATGTAACTGGGTGACTATAAAGGTGCACTACAGGTATCTCCAAAAGTGTCTGTTGGGTTGACACGGATCGAGACTGGGATTTGTCACTCCGTATGACAGAGAGGTATCTCTGGGCCCACTCGGTAATGCATCATCATAATGAGCTCAAAGTGACCAAGTGTTTGGTCACGGGATCATGCATTACGGTACGAGTAAAGTGACTTGCCGGTAACGAGACTGAATGAGGTATTGGGATATCGACGATCGAGTCTCGGGCATGTAACGTACCGATTGACAAAGGGAATTGTATACGGGGTTGTTCGAATCCTCGACAGCGTGGTTCATCCGATGAGATCATCGAGGAGCATGTGGGAACCAACATGGGTATCCAGATCCCGCTGTTGGTTATTGTGTTGGGGAACGTAGTAATTTCAAAATATTTCCTACGCACACGCAAGATCATGGTGATGGCATAGCAACGAGAGGGGAGAGTGTTGTCCACGTACCCTCATAGACCGTAAGCGGAAGCGTTAGCACAACGCGGTTGATGTAGTCGTACGTCTTCGCGATCCGACCGATCCAAGTACCGAACGTACGGCACCTCCGAGTTCAGCACACGTTCAGCTCGATGACGATCCCCGGGCTCCGATCCAGCGAAGCTTCGGGGATGAGTTCCGTCAGCACGACGGCGTGGTGATGATGATGATGTTCTACCGGCGCAGGGCTTCGCCTAAACTCCGCGACGATATGACCGAGGTGGAATATGGTGGAGGGGGGCACCGCACACGGCTCAGGAACGATCCGTAGATCAACTTGTGTTGTTATGCCTAGAGGTGCCCCCTGCCCCCGTATATGAAGGAGCAAGGGGGGAGGGGGCGGCCGGCCTAGGAGGGGCGCGCCAAGGGGAGTCCTACTCCCACCGGGAGTAGGACTCCCTCCTTCCTTGTTGGAGTAGGAGAAGGGGGGAAAGAGGGGGAGAGGAGGAAGGAAAGGGGGGCCGCACCCCTTGTCCAATTCGGACCAGAGGGGGGCTATATGATTCACGCTCGACCTTTCGGTCTCCGTGTTCCGAGGCCATATCTGCATATGCTAGGCTCGTCAAGTTTAACCTGAGTATTCCGCGTGTGCAAAACTGGCTTGCGCCCGTTGTAGATGGACGTAGAGCTTATCACACCCGATCATCACGTGGTGTCTGGGCACGACGAACTTTGGCAACGGTGCATACTCAGGGAGAACACTTCTTGATAATTAGTGAGAGATCATCTTATAATGCTACCGTCAAACAAAACAGAATAAGATGTATAATAGATAAACATCATATGCAATCAAAATATGTGACATGATATGGCCATGATCATCTTGCGCCTTTGATCTCCATCTCCAAAGTACTGTCATGATCTCTATCATCACCGGCACGACACCATGATCTTCATCATCTTGATCTATATCAATGTGTCGTCACATGGTCGTCTTGCCAACTATTGCTCTTGCAACTATTGCTATCGCATAGCAATAAAGTAAAGCAATTATTTGGCACTTGCATCTTATGCAACAAAGTGACAACCATAGAGATTCTGCCAGTTGCCGATAACTTCAACAAAACATGATCATCTCATACAACAACTTATATCTCGTCATGTCTTGACCATATCATATCACAACATGCCCTGCAAAAACAAGTTAGACGTCCTCTACTTTGTTGTTGCAAGTTTTACATGGCTGCTACGGGCTTAAGCAAGAACCAATCTCACCTACGCATCAAAACCACAACGATAGTTTGTCAAGTTGATGCTGTTTTAACCTTCGCAAGGACCGGGCGTAGCCACACTCGGTTCAACTGAAGTTGGAGAAACTGACACCCCCTAGTCACCTGTGTGCAAAGCACGGCGGTAAAACCAGTCTCGCGTAAGCGTACGCGTAATGTCGGTCCGGGCCGCTTCATCCAACAATACCGCCGAACCAAAGTATGACATGCTGGTAAGCAGTATGACTTATATCGCCCACAACTCATTTGTGTTCTACTCATGCATATAACATCAAACCATAAAACCTAGGCTCGGATGCCACTGTTGGGGAACATAGTAATTTCAAAAAAATTCCTACGCACACGCAAGATCATGGTGATGGCATAGCAACGAGAGGGGAGAGTGTTGTCCACGTACCCTCGTAGACCGTAAGCGGAAGCGTTAGCACAACGCGGTTGATGTAGTCGTACGTCTTCACGATCCGACCGATCCAAGTACCGAACGTACGGCACCTCCGAGTTCAGCACACGTTCAGCTCGATGACGATCCCCGGGCTCCGATCCAGCAAAGCTTCGGGGATGAGTTCCGTCAGCACGACGGCGTGGTGACGATGATGATGTTCTACCGGCGCAGGGCTTTGCCTAAACTCCGCGACGATATGACCGAAGTGGAATATGGTGGAGGGGGGCACCGCACACGGCTCAGGAACGATCCGTAGATCAACTTGTGTTGTTATGCCTAGAGGTGCCCCCCTGCCCCCGTATATGTAGGAGCAAGGGGGGAGGGGGCGGCCGGCCTAGGAGGGGCGCGCCAAGGGGAGTCCTACTCCCACCGGGAGTAGGACTCCCTCCTTCCTTGTTGGAGTAGGAGAAGGGGGAAAAGAGGGGGAAAGGAGGAAGGAAAGGGGGGCCGCACCCCTTGTCCAATTCGGACCAGAGGGGGGCTGCGCGCCTCCTTCCTTTCGGCCTCTCTCCTCTATTCCCGTATGGCCCAATAAGGCCCATATACTCCCCGGCGAATTCCCGTAACTCTCCGGTACTCCGAAAAAATACCCGAATCACTCGGAACCTTTCCGAACTCCGAATATAGTCGTCCAATATATCGATCTTTACGTCTCGACCATTTCGAGACTCCTCGTCATGTCCCGATCTCATCCGGGACTCCGAACTCCTTCGGTACATCAAAACTCATAAACTCATAATATAACTGTCATCGAAACCTTAAGCGTGCGGACCCTACGGGTTCGAGAACTATGTAGACATGACCTAGAACTATTCTTGGTCAATAACCAATAGCGGAACCTAGATGCCCATATTGGCTCCTACATATTCTACGAAGATCTTTATCGGTCAAACCGCATAACAACATACGTTGTTCCCTTTGTCATCGGTATGTTACTTGCCCGAGATTCGATCGTCGGTATCCAATACCTAGTTCAATCTCGTTACCGGCAAGTCTCTTTACTCGTTACATAATGCATCATTCCGTAACTAACTCATTAGCTACATTGCTTGCAAGGCTTATAGTGATGTGCATTACCGAGACGGCCCAGAGATACCTCTCCGACAATCGGAGTGACAAAACCTAATCTTGAAATACGCCAACCCAACATGTACCTTTGGAGACACCTGTAGTACTCCTTTGTAATCACCCAGTTACGTTGTGACGTTTGGTAGCACCCAAAGTGTTCCTCCGGTAAACAGGAGTTGCATAATCTCATAGTTACAGGAACATGTATAAGTCATGAAGAAAGCAATAGCAACATACTAAACGATCAAGTGCTAAGCTAACGAAATGGGTCAAGTCAATCACATCATTCTCCTAATGATGTGATCCCGTTTAATCAAATGACAGCTCTTTTGTCTATGGTTAGGAAACATAACCATCTTTGATAAACGAGCTAGTCAAGTAGAGGCATACTAGTGACACTATGTTTGTCTATGTATTCACACATGTATTATGTTTCCGGTTAATACAATTCTAGCATGAATAATAAACATTTATCATGAAATAAGGAAATAAATAATAACTTTATTATTGCCTCTAGGGCATATTTCCTTCAGTCTCCCACTTGCACTAGAGTCAATAATCTAGTTCACATCGCTATGTGATTTAACACCAGTATTCACATCTGCATGTGATTAATACCCATAGTTCACATCATCATGTGATGAACACCCAAAGGGTTTACTAGAGTCAATAATCTAGTTCACATCGCTATGTGATTAACACCCAAAAGAGTACTAAGGTATGATCATGTTTTGCTCGTGAGAGAAGCTTAGTCAACGGGTCTGTCATATTCAAAGCCGTATGTATTTCGCAAATATTCTATGTCCACAATGCTCTACATGGAGCTACTCTAGCTAATTGCTCCCACTTTTAATATGTATCCAGATTGAGACTTAGAGTCATCTGGATTGGTGTAAAAGCTTGCATCGTAGTAACTTAACGACGGGCTCTTTTATCACCTCCATAATCGAGAAACATCTCCTTAGTCCTCACTAAGGATATTCTTGACCCATGTCCAGTGATCTACTTATTAGATCAAAATTGTATTCCTTTGTCAAACACAGAGCAAGGTATACAATAGGTCTGGTTCACAGCATAGCATACTTTATAGAACCTATGACTGAGGCATAGGGAATGACTTTTCATTCTCTTTTTATTTTCTGCAATGGTCGGGTCTTGAGTCTTACTCAACTTCACACCTTGTAACACAGGCAAGAACTCCTTCTTTGGCTGTTCCATTTTGAACTATTTCAAAAATTTATCAAGGTATGTACTCATTGAAAAATCTTATCAAGCATCTTGATCTATCTATATAGATCTTGATGCTCAATGTGTAAGCAGCTTCACCGAGGTCTTGCTTTGAAAAACTCTGATTCAAGTATCCTTTCATGCTATCCAGAATTTCCATATCATTTCCAATTAACAATATGTCATCCACATATAATATTAGAAATGCTACAGAGCTCCCACTCACTTTCTTGTAAATACAGGCTTCTTCAAAAGTCTGTATAAAACCATATGCTTTTATCAACTCATCAAAGCATATATTCCAACTCCGAGATGCTTGCACCAGTCCATAGATGGATCGCTGGAGCTTGCACAATTTGTTAGCACCTTTTGGATTGACAAAACCTTCTGGTTGCATCATATACAACTCTTCTTTAAGAAAACCATTAAGGAATGCAGTTTTGTTTATCCATTTGCCAGATTTCATAAAATGCGGCAATTTCTAACATGATTCAGACAGACTTAAGCATCGCTACAGGTGAGAAAGTCTCATCGTAGTCAACCCCTTGAACTTGTTTAAAACCTTTTGCAACAAGTCGAGCTTTATAGACAGTTATATTACCATCAGCATCAGTCTTCTTCTTAAAGATCCATTTATTCTCAATGGCTTGCCGATCATCGGGCAAGTCAACCAAAGTCCATACTTTGTTTTCATACATGGATCCCATCTCAGATTTCATGGCCTCAAGCCATTTTGCGGAATCTGGGCTCACCATCGCTTCTTCATAGTTCGTAGGTTCATCATGATCTAGTAGCATGACTTCCAGAACAGGATTGCCGTACCACTCTAGTGCGGATCTTACTCTGGTTTACCTACGAGATTCGGTAGTAACTTGATGTGAAGTTACATGATCATCATCATTAGCTTCCTCACTAATTGGTGTAGTAGTCACAGGAACATATTTCTGTGATGGACTACTTTCCAATTCGGGAGAAGGTACAAATTACCTTATCAAGCTCTACTTTCCTCCCACTCACTTCTTTCGAGAGAAACTCCTTCTCTAGAAAGGATCCATTCTTAGCAACGAATGTCTTGCCTTCGGATCTGTGATAGAAGGTGTACCCAACTTTCTCCTTTGGGTATCCTATGAAAACACATTTCTCCGATTTGGGTTTGAGCTTATCAGGATGAAACTTTTTTCACATAAGCATCACAGCCCCAAACTTTAAGAAATGACAACTTGGGTTTCTTGCTAAACCATAGTTCATATGGTGTCATCTCAACGGATTTAGATGGTGCCCTTTTAACGTGAATGCAGCTGTCTCTAATGCATAACCCCAAAACGACAATGGTAAATCAATAAGTGACATTATAGATCGCACCATATCCAATAAAGTGCGGTTACGACGTCCGGACACACCATAATGTTGTGGTGTTCCAGGTGGCGTGAGCTGTGAAACTATTCCACATTGTTTTAATTGAAGACCAAACTCGTAACTCAAATATTCATCTCCACGATCAGATCGCAGAAACTTTATTTTCTTGTTACGATGATTTTCCACTTCACTCTGAAATTCTTTGAACCTTTCAAGTATTTCAGACTTATGTTTCATCAAGTAGATATACCCATATCTGCTTAAATCATCTGTGAAGGTCAGAAAATAACGATACTTGCCACGAGCCTTAATACTCATTGGTCTGCATACATCAGTATGTATTATTTCCAACAAATTTGTTGCTCGTTCCATTGTTCCGAAGAACGGAGTTTTAGTCATCTTGCCCAAAAGGCACGGTTCGCAAGCATCAAATGATTCATAACCAAGTGATTCTGAAAATCCATCTTTATGGAGTTTCTTCACGCGCTTTACACCGATATGAACCAAACGGCAGTGCCACAAATAA
Organism: Triticum aestivum; assembly: GCF_018294505.1. Classification (NCBI taxonomy): domain Eukaryota; kingdom Viridiplantae; phylum Streptophyta; class Magnoliopsida; order Poales; family Poaceae; genus Triticum; species Triticum aestivum. The sequence continues at coordinate 25,084,138 of NC_057798.1, read as the reverse complement.
GTTGCACTATCATTATTAACTTTGCATCTTTTGGCATCAATATTATGAATATGTGTATCACTACGATCGAGATCCAACAAACTATTTTCATTGGGTGTATGACCATCGAAGGTTTTATTCATTTAAACAGAACAACAATTATTCTCTGATTTTAAATGAATAACCGTATTGCAATAAACATGTCAAATCATATTCATGCTCAACGCAAACGCCAAATAACATTTATTTAGGTTCAACACTAATCCCGAAAGTATAGGGAGTGTGCGATGATGATCATATCAATCTTGGAACCACTTCCAACACTCATCATCACTTCCCCTTCAACTAGTCTCTGTTTATTATAACTCCTGTTTCGAGTTACTAATCTTAGCAACTGAACAAGTATCAAATACTCAAGGGCTACTATAAACACTAGTAAGGCACACATCAATAACCTGTATATCAAATATACCCTTGTTCACTTTGCCATCCTTCTTATCCACCAAATATTCAGGGCATTTCCGCTTCCAGTGACCATTTCCTTTGCAGTGTAAGCACTCAGTTTCAGGCTTTGGTCCAGCTTTGGGCTTCTTCGCAGGAGTGACAACTTGCTTGTCATTCTACTTGAAGTTTCCTTTCTTTCCCTTTGCCCTTTTCTTGAAACTAGTGGTCTTGTCAATCATCAACACTTGATGCTCTTTCTTGATTTCTACCTTCGTCGATTTCAACATCATGAAGAGCTCGGGAATCGTTTTCGTCATCCTTGCATACTATAGTTCATCACGAAGTTCTACTAACTTGGTGATGGTGACTAGAGAATTCTATCAATCACTATCTTATCTGGAAGATTAACTCCCACTTGATTCAAGCGATTGAAGTACCCAGACAATCTGAGCACATGCTCACTAGTTGAGCGATTCTCCTCCATCTTTTAGCTATAGAACTTGTTGGAGACTTCATATCTCTCAACTCGGGTATTTGCTTGAAATATTAACTTCAATTCCTGGAACATCTCATATGGTCCATGACGTTCAAAACGTCTTTGAAGTCCCGATTCTAAGCCGTTAAGCATGGTGCACTAAACTATCAAGTAGTCATCATATTGAGCTAGCCAAACGTTCATAACGTCTGCATCTGCTCCTGCAATAGGTTTGTCACCTAGCGGTGCATCAAGGACATAATTCTTCTGTGCAGCAATGAGGATAAACCTCAGATCACGGATCCAATCCGCATCATTGCTACTAACATTTTTCAACACAATTTTCTCTAGGAACATATCAAAATAAACATATGAAAGCAACAACGCAAGCTATTGATCTACAACATAATTTGCAAAATACTACCAGGACTAAGTTCATGATAAATTTAAGTTCAATTAATCATATTACTTAAGAACTCCCACTTAGAAAGACATCCCTCTAATCCTCTAAGTGATCACGTGATCCAAATCAACTAAACCATAACCGATCATCACGTGAAATGGAGTAGCTTTCAATGGTGAACATCATTATGTTGATCATATCTACTATATGATTCACGCTCGACCTTTCGGTCTCCGTGTTCCGAGGCCATATCTGCATATGCTAGGCTCGTCAAGTTTAACCTGAGTATTCCGCGTGTGCAAAACTGGCTTGCACCCGTTGTAGATGGACGTAGAGCTTATCACACCCGATCATCACGTGGTGTCTGGGCACGACGAACTTTGGCAACGGTGCATACTCAGGGAGAACACTTCTTGATAATTAGTGAGAGATCATCTTATAATGCTACCGTCAAACAAAACAGAATAAGATGTATAATAGATAAACATCATATGCAATCAAAATATGTGACATGATATGGCCATGATCATCTTGCGCCTTTGATCTCCATCTCCAAAGTACTGTCATGATCTCTATCATCACCGGCACGACACCATGATCTTCATCATCTTGATCTATATCAATGTGTCGTCACATGGTCGTCTCGCCAACTATTGCTCTTGCAACTATTGCTATCGCATAGCGATAAAGTAAAGCAATTATTTGGCACTTGCATCTTATGCAACAAAGTGACAACCATAGAGATTCTGCCAGTTGCCGATAACTTCAACAAAACATGATCATCTCATACAACAACTTATATCTCGTCATGTCTTGACCATATCATATCACAACATGCCCTGCAAAAACAAGTTAGACGTCCTCTACTTTGTTGTTGCAAGTTTTACATGGCTGCTACGGGCTTAAGCAAGAACCAATCTCACCTACGCATCAAAACCACAACGATAGTTTGTCAAGTTGATGCTGTTTTAACCTTCGCAAGGACCGGGCGTAGCCACACTCGGTTCAACTGAAGTTGGAGAAACTGACACCCCTAGTCACCTGTGTGCAAAGCACGGCGGTAAAACCAGTCTCGCGTAAGCGTACGCGTAATGTCGGTCCGGGCCGCTTCATCCAACAATACCGCCGAACCAAAGTATGACATGCTGGTAAGCAGTATGACTTGTATCGCCCACAACTCACTTGTGTTCTACTCGTGCATATAACATCAAACCATAAAACCTAGGCTCGGATGCCACTGTTGGGGAACGTAGTAATTTCAAAAAAAATCCTACGCACACGCAAGATCATGGTGATGGCATAGCAACGAGAGGGGAGAGTGTTGTCCACGTACCCTCGTAGACCGTAAGCGGAAGCGTTAGCACAACGCGGTTGATGTAGTCGTACGTCTTCACGATCCGACCGATCCAAGTACCGAACGTACGGCACCTCCGAGTTCAGCACACGTTCAGCTCGATGACGATCCCCGGGCTCCGATCCAGCAAAGCTTCGGGGATGAGTTCCGTCAGCACGACGGCGTGGTGACGATGATGATGTTCTACCGGCGCAGGGCTTCGCCTAAACTCCGCGACGATATGACCGAGGTGGAATATGGTGGAGGGGGGCACCGCACACGGCTAAGGAACGATCCGTAGATCAACTTGTGTTGTTATTCCTAGAGGTGCCACCCTGCCCCCGTATATAAAGGAGCAAGGGGGGAGGGGGCGGCCGGCCTAGGAGGGGCGCGCCAAGGGGAGTCCTACTCCCACCGGGAGTAGGACTCCCTCCTTCCTTGTTGGAGTAGGAGAAGGGGGGAAAGAGGGGGAGAGGAGGAAGGAAAGGGGGCCGCACCCCTTGTCCAATTCGGACCAGAGGGGGGCTGCGCGCCTCCTTCCTTTTGGCCTCTCTCCTCTATTCCCGTATGGCCCAATAAGGCCCATACACTCCCCGGCGAATTCCCGTAACTCTCCGGTACTCCGAAAAATACCCGAATCACTCGGAACCTTTCCGAACTCCGAATATAGTCGTCCAATATATCGATCTTTACGTCTCGACCATTTCGAGACTCCTCGTCATGTCCCCGATCTCATCCGGGACTCCGAACTCCTTCGGTACATCAAAACTCATAAACTCATAATATAACTGTCATCGAAACCTTAAGCGTGCGGACCCTACGGGTTCGAGAACTATGTAGACATGACCTAGAACTATTCTTGGTCAATAACCAATAGCGGAACCTGGATGCCCATATTGGCTCCTACATATTCTACGAAGATCTTTATCGGTCAAACCGCATAACAACATACGTTGTTCCCTTTGTCATCGGTATGTTACTTGCCCGAGATTCGATCGTCGGTATCCAATACCTAGTTCAATCTCGTTACCGGCAAGTCTCTTTACTCGTTACGTAATGCATCATTCCGTAACTAACTCATTAGCTACATTGCTTGCAAGGCTTATAGTGATGTGCATTACCGAGAGGGCCCAGAGATACCTCTCCGACAATCGGAGTGACAAAACCTAATCTCGAAATACGCCAACCCAACATGTACCTTTGGAGACACCTGTAGTACTCCTTTATAATCACCCAGTTATGTTGTGACGTTTGGTAGCACCCAAAGTGTTCCTCCGGTAAACGGGAGTTGCATAATCTCATAGTTACAGGAACATGTATAAGTCATGAAGAAAGCAATAGCAACATACTAAACGATCAAGTGCTAAGCTAACGGAATGGGTCAAGTCAATCACATCATTCTCCTAATGATGTGATCCCGTTAATCAAATGACAACTCTTTGTCTATGGTTAGGAAACATAACCATCTTTGATAAACGAGCTAGTCAAGTAGAGGCATACTAGTGACAATATGTTTGTCTATGTATTCACACATGTATTATGTTTCCGGTTAATACAATTCTAGCATGAATAATAAACATTTATCATGAAATAAGGAAATAAATAATAACTTTATTATTGCCTCTAGGGCATATTTCCTTCATATTGCCCGAGAGCCGTCTCGGTCATGTCTACGTGTCTCCCGAACCCGTAGGGTCTACACACTTAAGGTTCGGTGACGCTAGGGTTGTATGAATATGAGTATGCAGTATACCGAATGTTGTTCGGAGTCCCGGATGAGATCCCGGACGTCACGAGGAGTTCCGGAATGGTCCAGAGGTGAAGAAATATATATAGAAAGTGGTATTTCGGCCATCGGGAAAGTTTCGGGGTCACCCGGTATTGTACCGGGACCACCGGAATGGTCCCGGGGGGTCCACCAGGTGGGGCCACCCATCCCGGAGGGCCCCAAGGGCCAAAGTGGGGAGGGGAACCAGCCCATAGTGGGCTGGTGCGCCCCCCTTGGCCCACCCCCTGCGCCTAGGGTTGAAACCCTAGGGTGGGGGGGCGCCCCACTTGCCTTGGGGGGTACTCCACCCCCCTTGGCCACCGCCCCCTTGGGAGATTAGATCTCCCAGGGCCGGCGCCCCCCCTGGGGGCCTATATAAAGGGAGGGGGGAAGGGGGCAGCCGCACCCTGAAGTTCTGGCGCCTTCCTCCCCCTGCTACACCTCTTCCTCCTCGGTCACGTGCTTGGCGAAGCCCTGCCGGAGTGCTGCTGTTCCACCACCACCACGTCGTTGTGCTGCTGCTGGAGCTTTCATCATCAACCTCTCATTCCCCCTTGCTGGATCAAGACGGAGGAGACGTCACGCTGACCGTACGTGTGTTGAACGCGGAGGTGCCGTCCATTCGGCGCTAGGATCTCCGGTGATAGGATCACGACGAGAACGACTACTTCAACCCCGTTCTTTTGAACGCTTCCGCGCGATCTACAAAGTGGTATGTAGATGCAATCTCTCTCCCATGACTCGTTGCTTAGATGAACTCATAGATGGATCTTGGTGAAACCGTAGGAAAAATTTTAATTTTCTGCAACGTTCCCCAACAAAACTTCTGGAGGTTTTTTCACCATCGCGAGGCCTTCGTCAAGGTGACCCATTGTCTTCGTTTTTGTTTCTCTTTGTCACTGATGCATTATCTGCTCTCCTATCTAAATCAGTGAATGAAGGTAGCTTGAACGGGGTGAGCATTTGTCGGGGTGCACCGGAGATATCTCATCTCCTCTTTGTGGATGACACCTTGCTATTTTTTGAAGCTTTAGGCCAGCAGGCGAATGTTGTTAAAGGTTTGTTGAACACTTATTCCTCGGCGACGGGTCAACTTATAAACCCCGAGAAGTGTTCCACCCTTTTTTTTGACAATTGTGGTGGGTCAGTCGTGGATGAGATCAAGAGTACATTGGAGGTAACGCAACAGGTGTTTGAACCAAAATACCTTGGACTCCCGGTCCCTGAAGGAAGAGTTCACAAGGGGCAGTTTGAGTCACTACAAGATAGATTGAGGAAAATTCTTATTGATTGGAGTGAACAATATGTTTCAGGTGGAAATAAAGAGATTCTTATCAAGGCCGGGGCTCAGGCGATTCCCACCTATGTAATGAGTGTGTTCAAATTGCCGGCCTCAGTGTGTGATGATCTAACCACGATGATGTAGCAATATTGGTGGGGGGTGGAAAATGGCAAAAGGAAGATGGCCTGGTTAAGCTGGGAGAGGATGATGTTACCCAAAGCAATGGGGGGCATGGGATTCCGAGACATGAGGGCGTTTAATCAAGCTCTGCTTGCCAAGCAGGCTTGGCGCCTCTTAGATAGCCCAGATAGCCTTCGTGCGAGATTATTGTAGGCCAAATACTACCCTAGGGGAAATTTGCTTGACACTGTTTTCTCATCTAACAGTTCGGCGGTCTGGAAGGGTATTGTTCATGGACTTGATCTGGTGAAAAAGGGCATTATATGGCACGTTGGCAACGGCACAATGATAAAAACCTAGAGAGATGCTTGGATTCCTCGTGGTCACAATTTTAGACCGATCACTCCTAAAAGGAACTGTCGGTACAATCGGGTGGCTGATTTTCTGAATGAACATGGAGCATGGAATGTGGAACGGCTTAGGGAGCATTTTTTTGGGACATGGATGTCAGGGAGATCGTGAAGATACGCACATCTCCAAGGAACGGGTAGGATTTCATCGCTTGGGCCCCGGAGCGGTCTGGACAGTTCACTGTGCGTAGTGCTTATCATCTAGCAACGGAAGTCCAGCACTCCATGTGGCTCAGCTCGTCAAGCAGTAATTCTTCAGGTCGGAGGCCCATTTGGCAGCGGATTTGGAGCTCTAAAGTGCCTCTAAAGATGAGAATTATGGCCTGGAAGGTTGTCTCCGGTGCTTTAGCTACAAATGAATGCAAGAAGTATCGTCACATATCTACTAGGGACAGCTGTCGGGTGTGTGGCCGAGAAAAGGAGACTAGCTTTCATGCTCTAGTGTCATGTGAGCATGCGCAGAGGATATGGGCTCAGATGAGAACTGTTTGGCGTTTACCGAGCCAGGAGCTCCTTCATGATACTGGGAAGGAATGGCTTTTAAACGTCCTCGCAAACTGCGATGATCACATGCGGGATTGCACGATCATGTTTATATGGAGGATTTGGTCGCTACGATCGGACCTTACACACGGAAAGGATGCTCCGTCCGTAACGGCAACGTCGGATTACCTTCAAAGTTATATGAATTCCTTGAACCTGTGTGGTACTTTCTCCACGGATGATATTCTCAAAGGGAAAATGCCAGCGGTCCGGGAGGCAAACGCCGAGGTACCCGCCCCGCCAATACCTCTTCACTGGCCGCGGCCGCCCACGGGATGGGCCGCGCTTTCGGTGGATGGTGCCTTCATGCAAGAGGACGGGTCGGCGGCAGCAGGTATGATACTTCGGAATCATGAGGGTGGTGTGATCTTTGCGGCATACAGATGCATCTTCAACTGCAACGACGCGCTGGAAGCGGAACTACATGCAATAATGCAGGGTATGGCCTTGGCCCTGCAGCACTCATCCTTGCCAGTTGTGGTTCAGTCAGACTCATCTACGGCACTAGCTGCAATGACCGGGGACAGCTTGTCCAGGTCTGTTTATGGGCATTTGGTACTAGAGATCAAGCGTTATCTTCAGGATCGAGAGTTTGTTCCATCAAAAATAAAGGGTGAGCAAAATAGGGTAGCACATCAGTTGGCATTGTATAGTCGTACGAAGTCCATCTTGTACTGAGGAGTTGGTGCCTCTCGATTGTAACCCTCTGATTATGGAATAAAACTCTCTTTCTGTCGCAAAAAAAAGGACAGATCGGTGATGTGGATAGTAGCAGTTGACTAACCCGTGTGAATTAGTAGGCTTTTATTTTTTATAAGCCTAATGATGATAATATTCAGCCACTGAGCCACACACACGCACACAAAAGGACAACGTCGCCGTCGGTTTCCCCGTTAACAAACACCGATCATCTCGTGCTAACAAGAATGCGGTTGGGTCGAGGAATTGTTCCTGACGTGCTTGGTTGACAAGCACGTTGACGTTGGAGGGTAGCGCGGGGATGCTGCGCCGCAGGCAGGAGCAGTGGGCACACGTTGTTGCGTAACACGTACGGGTGTATCAGGTCGCTTGGCTGTTCGTGGCCGGGGTCAAGCTGACGCGCCCGTGTGTTTGATTCGCGTGCTTCTCGGCTCTGCTCGTGCCGGAATGACCGGGGACGGAGTCGAGGCAGCTCGCTCGCGTTACGTGGACCGGGCCAAGAACCTGCGGGGTCGCCGCCTCTCCATGCGCACTCGACTCATCGGAAATTTGGCACGAGTTGTTTTTCTGGCATCTTCGCCGCCGCCGATCCTCAGACTCGTTCGGTGCGAACTTATTTTTTCCCGCAAATCGAAAACAAAATACTACTACGAAGCTTTACGGATGTCGAGACCATTGCCCTCGTGTATCAACCGTGGCCCACCAAAAAAATCGTTCCTCGCGCGCACGCCTTCCCGTCCAAAGCCAACTATCCGGCTCTTGAGCATCAGGGGCGCGTTCCTGCCGGCCCAGACCGAACACGACCTTTCACTCGAGCTGACATTGAGCGGCGCGCCGACCAAGACAGCACCGGCCGCAGCGGGCACATCCTCGACGCATTGAAACGGCTTCTGACTGCCTGCCTACCTTCATTAAATCCGCGCGTGTGCCAAGAAATCTACTCCGGCCACACGTCTATCCAGGAGCCAACCGACATGAAACACGACTCCAGTTAGCTCTTTGCACCCGCCCGCTATTTAAACGAGGCCAGACGCCAGACAAGAACCACACTACAACTCCGCTCTCCGTCTTATCCTGGCACCACACTCTCCACACTCTCCTTGGCATTCGACGAGCAGGAAGAGTAGTTCTCCGGCTTTAAAGCAGGCTCGATGGCCCACCGAGCCCGCGGGATACACTCCAGGAAACTTTTGGTTCCACCTCCATTGCTACTCTAGGTCGGCGCTAGGAAGAGCAACTCGCTGCTCCAAACCGGCGCATGGTACAACAATTCGCCGCTCCAAGCCAACACATGGAGGAGTGATGAGTTGCTCCAGGCCGACACTGAATTCTAATTGAGTTTTAATTCCCTAAATTCAGTTATCACTCCAAAAAAATTACTATACTCAATTTAATTCACTAAGTCATGTTGCCCAAAATTATTCAAAACCTATTGTTTTAAAACTATAACCAATCCAGTTTGAATTAAATTCAAATTAATTAAATTTCTAAAGTTAAATAATAATCTCACAATATTACTAATAGCAATTTTAAGTTTTGAATGATCAATTATAATACAAACGGATTTATTCAAATTGGGTCCATGGTTCCTAAAGTTATAACCAATTTGAATTTGAACTTAATTCAAATATTATTTGAATTTCCTAAAGCAAAATATAATCTAAAATATTTTCTAAAGTTTATTTTATGTTTTCAAAAGATTATGCAGAAGGAATTATTCCATATAGGTCTTTTATTTAAAATTTAACATAAATAGCTTTCAATTTCATTTGATTTCTGTCTTCTACTAAATTTGATTATGATTCACAATTTATTCAAATTTGAGTTTCAGTGATATAAGTTTAAACTATAATTCACTAAGTTTATTCTGTAAAAAGTTTCAATTTGATTGGGTTTATAAAATGCAAGTTACGCCTTAAATTTGAATTCATCATGTTTGAATTCAATTTTTAAACTATTCAAAAGTTCAAAGTTTATTAGTCTAGCTGAAAGTAGATTTTATAAGGATCATTTTGCGAAAAGAATCACTCAATTTGGACCTACAGATAAAAAAGTTGTGACTGTTTTAAGTTCCAAGGGGTTTTCTATAAATTTGCATTTTAATTCAATTTAACAGAAAATGTCTGGATAAGGTTGCTGCGTGTCACGGCGTGATTGGCCGGTACCGATTCGCAGTGATGTGCATTGTGAGCCGTCGGATCAAGTGAGATCCAACAGTCTGTGTTTATTGGAGCTATGGCTTCAGAGAGGGGTCCTCACCGGAGAGTCGCCGGAGTTGAGGTCGACAGTGGCGCCGCCGCTCGGGAGTCGACAGGGACGGCACTTCGGTGGTCTCCTGGGGCGGCACTCGTCATAGATGAGTTGCTGGTGGTGTCGGCCGGCCTCGGGAATGATAGTGACGGGCAGGACAGGGTCGCCAGAGTTGCACAGGGGCAGCAGAGCTCTCGGGCGAGGATGCGCTGCACAAAATCAAGCGCATTTGTATGAGCGGATGGGTCAGCGAGATGCAGATGAGCAAGGCGATGCCAAAAGAAACGGTGGCGGGTTCGAGCGCCTGCTCACCTCACCTAGGAAAACGATGGTGCGACAGAGAGCTTTGGTCGTCGTTGAGTTTGGGGTTGCAGGGGGCTACATGCATGAAGACAGTGTCTAGGAGATGCGCACACCATCGTGGACTGCAGCTATGGAAACGACGGGTCGAGACAAGCTCTGGCCTCACCAGAATCGTGCCGGAGGTGATTAGGGCAGATGCAGAGGTCGTGGGGTCGTCGCAGGGCAGCCGGACGACGTAGCGACTTAGGGAAAAACAAAGAGGAGGTCGAGGCCTACTTATAGGGCATGGGCAGGGGCTCATGGCTGGAGAGCGCGCGTAGTGGAGGTCGTGGCGACGTGCACGCTTTAGGCGGTTGGCGCGCATGGGTATCGTTGGTTGGCGATGACCCTAATCGGTGGAGTCTCGGGCTGCCCGCGGTGCGCACCTAAAAGCCCACATAAGCAGCGTTCGTGGACACCCACGGGTAGAGCAGCGAGCCCCCTGTGGGATATGTGGGCTGTTCCGCGGGCGTCCGCAATCGGAATTGCCTATGTGCCGCTGTCTGCGTCATAAAGTCGAGGCTTCGCACAGGCAAATTCGACCTATCGACAAATTGGGCTGGCCCGTGCATAACATTACGCGTAGCTTTCTCGTGAACGGTTTTGAGAACCTTCTAGCTAATCCGAGCTGGTTTTTGCCGGTTTTTGGAACCTTCTAGAAGGTTCCTGAATCGGGTTTTTCTTTTGTAATTTATGACCATTTTTTATTTTCCTTTTTCTTTTTCTGTTTCTGTTTCTTTTTGCTTTATTATTTTTCATTTTTTTCCTTTTCAAAAAGTTGCAGAGTTTTCAAGAAATCCATGTTTTCCAAAAAGACTTGTTCACAAAATTCAAATAAATGTTCTTTTCAAGAAATGTTCATGTTTTCAAAATTTTGTTCGGTAGTTTCAGAAAATGTTCTAGTTTTGAATGTTCGTGTTTTCAAACACATTTTGTTTTGGAGTTTCAAAAAATGTTCGTACTTCCAAAATTTGTTCCTATTTTAAATTTTTTGGGAGTTTGAAAAAATGTTCACGTTTATTATTTTTGTTCGGAAGTTTTAAAAAATGTTCCCATTTCAAAATTCGGGATTTCCTAATTGTTCTCAGTTTTATAATTTTGTTCTCAATTGCAAAAGTTGTCCCTGTTTTCAAATTTTTTTGTTCACCAATTCGAAAAAAGTTCACATTTTCAAAAAATGTTCTAAGGTTTAGAAATACAGTCTGTTTCCATTTTTTGTTCACCTATATAAAAAAGTTTCAATTTTTCAATTTTTTAAGGATTTTTGCAATTGTTCTCAGTTTAATTTTTTTGCTCTGAATATAAATTTTTTCCCTGCTTTCAAATTTTGTTCACAAATTCAAAAAATGTTCACGTTTCAAAACATGTTCTGAATTTTTTTTAAAAATGTTCGAGTTCTCAACAAATTGTTCAGATTTTTAATGATGATCCATTTTTCGAGTTATTTTTACAAATTCGAATACTGTTCATGTTTTCAAAAAAATGTTCAGGAATTTTAAAATGTCTTCATCATTCCGAAAGTTGATGTGAAATTTCTAAAATCGTTCGCGTTTGTTAAAAGTTATTTGTAACTTAAAGTGTTCGAAATTTCAAACAATGTTTGCAATTTTTGAAGTAATGTTTAGTTTACACTGCTAAACTTAGTTCTTTAGATTGGCTCTGCTTTGTACGTCGACAGTACTGAGTGGGTGGACTGGTTAGTCAGGTTCGTGCATAAGCAGTAGGTCTATGGATCGAACTCTAGAAAGCGCCACTAAGTTCTCTAGAAAGCGCCACTAAGTTTTTGCTCATTTTTCGACCGATACAGTTCAACTCGAATGGGCCGGCCCAGTCGGGCGCGCCCTTTCGGTGCGAATGGTTTTTGCTCATTTTTCGACCGATACAGTTCAACTCGAATGGGCCGGCCCAGTCGGGCGCGCCCTCTCTGTGCGAATGGTCGTCTATTTGCCGCATGGAAGTCATCAGCGAGCCCCTGTTGCGCCCCATCGAACGAGCAGTGGCATAGGCGACTAATCACCATGGATCCCGTCGCTGCTGGACGCACGCGCCTACACCTCCCCTCGTCGTCGATGCCGCCGTGGCCTATGCTCCCAGACTGGCTGGCCCTGAATCTGCGTATGAGGTGATGAAAACACATCAATGCCCCCAGATTGGCTGGCCCTGAAGAGTTGAATAAATTCAGTCTCTGCATGTGGGGGATTGAAGGAACTGGTTAAAGACTGAGCTGCAGCGCCATGAATTGGTTCAGACTTGCTTGCTGCAGGTGGAGGGACACGTAGCTAGCCGCTGCCACAACGTACGTTCCTTCAGTTGCGCGTAGCTAGCTGCAGTAGCTAGCTGCAGTTGTTACGCACCACGCCAATGGCGATTTTTTTTGCGAATACTGGCCAATGGCGTTTCAATTGCACGTACTCCCAGGCTCCGTCCCCGTACAGGGTGGTTCCTATTTGACGCTCGCGTGCGTGGAGGAGACGTGGCTTCGCTGAAGCGCGGGAGTAGCTGCGCGATGGGCCGGCCCACTTCGCTAGTTAATGTAGTCCCAGGCAAACCGGTTTTGGGAACCTTATAGAAGGTTCCCTAAACCGTTTTTTTTTCTTTTGCCGGTTTTCTGTTCTTCCTGTTTCTTTATTCTTTTCTTCTTCAGTTTATTTATTCTGTTTCTTTTATTTTTTACTCCTCTTCTTATTTTTATCCTTTTTCGTTTTTATTTTCGCCCTTTGTTTCAAAAAAGTTTAAAACTTCGTATTTTCTTCATGATTTCATAAAAAAAATATGTTTTTAAAATTTTGTTCACAATTCAAAATTTGTTCAATGTACATTACAGAAATGTTCAATGTATTTTTAAAATTTTGTTCGGTGTATATCACAAAAATGTTTAGTATGTATTTAAAATTGTTCAACATATAATACAAATATGTTCAACGTATATTTAAAAATGTTTTCACCTTTTTGGACTTTCAAAAATTTTGTTCAACTTTTTAATAATTATTCACGTTTGAAAAGTTTGTTCAAATTTAAAAAATTGTTCATGGTTTGAAAAAGGGTTTCAGGTTTGTCAAATTTTGTTTAGAATTTTCAATTTTTTGTTTTCGAGTTTCTTGAATTGTTCGTAAATTTTCAAAAGTTATCGTGTACTTTAAGCTCTTGCGCTGCTTGCAAACCAGTGCTCGACTGGTTAGGTTGTAAAATTCCCGAGCGGGACGTCGCGTGTTCGATCTCTCGCTGGCGAAGGGTACTTTTGGTGTTTTTTTTACGCGCTTGAGCTACTGACCTTCAAATGGGCCGGCCCATCTGTATCTACCTTATGCGAAAGCTACTCTGCCTGACGCTAACGAGCGTCAGACAGGAGCTCTCCCCGTACAACCGCTGGTTCCTATTCGGCGAAAAAAGAAGTACCTGGGAGGACTCGAACCCACGCAGTAGCGGTTTCAGCGTGCCACGTGATAACCACCCCGGCACTCAACGTTTTGTGATCAAGTATATTTTCTTACCTCTTTTGTTCCTTCTTTTCCTTTTCATTTTTCTTTCTTCCTTTCTTTTTCCCTTTTATTTTTTTACTTTTTCTAATTCGTAATGTTCACCGGATTTCATGAAGTTTTTTTCAACTTCGATGAATTTTTCCAAAATTTGATGAACTATTTTTCAAGTTCGATGAACTTTTTTCAAATGTAGTGAACTTTTCTTCAAATTGGATGAACTTTTTTCTAATTCATTGAACTTTTTTGCAAACGCGATGAATTTTTTTTCAAATTTGATGAACTCATTTTTAAGTCAATGAATTTTTTTCAAATTCGATGAACTTTTTTTCAAATTCGATGAACTTTTGTCAAAAAATCAATGAACTATTTTCCAGATTCGGTGAACTTTTTTGAATTATGATGAACTTTTCTCAAATTTGATGAACTTTTATTATATTTCGATGAACTTTTTTCAATCATCAATTCCCAGGGATTCCGGCTCTTTAAGTAATTCATTTTTTCCATCTGCCAAATATGAAGGTCGCAATAATTTTTTTGCGAAGTAAGTTCTGAATATGGAAACTTAGTTCCTGTCAAACAAAAATGGTTCATCATTTTAGTTCAACAGGAACATCATGTCAACTCGCTTGCTCAAGCATCAATCCCAATGCTATGTAATATAAGACATAGCAACTATGTGTTCGAAGATTAAGTTTTCTTTTTTACTTATCCATGAAAGCTGATAATTTCTGGAGAATGTACTACTCATTTTGAATTTTTCTTTACTTTGAATTAAACGCATATTATTTTCTAAAATATTATTCAAACATTAAAGCAATAATTCATACAGAAAAAAATGAGAGAGAAAACACAATTTTGTTATTGTTCTTCAACAAACAAATAAGAAACAGTCGAAAAACACCCGTCTTCCTGTTTTTTACCACGAGCGAAATCCATATAACAATCAGAGTGATTCAGCGACAAACAGCCAGAACAACTGGCAACAGGCTTCCAACGATGTGACAACCTAGCGAACCAGTTAGAACGAAACAGCAAAAGAGTTTAGAAGGAACGAGTGGGCTTCCAACAATACCAGTCCAAGAAGAAACGACATAGGCGCCGAAACTCCTTACGGGCGCTGAAGGCGCCGACGAGGAGGACTCCGTACAACCTCTGCTCTATTGTCACATCGCGTCGCGTAGATGTGGGCTATCCCACTAAACCCATATACCCACTTAAGATTGTGCGGGCTTTGACGGGTATCCCACCTAACATATGCGGCAATTGTGGGGCGTGCGCTGGCATCCCGCTTAGCGTCCCACTTACAGCCTGAGGTGGAGTCCGTGCCTCAGCGACAGAGAGGGCATAGGGCTGCGCGCGGCTGGGCTGCGGAAGGCCATGCGTCAGCTAGGCCGGCTTGCCTGGCTGGCCGGCCCAGTCATTTTTTTTCTATTTTTCTGTTTCTTTCTGTTATTTCTATTTGAATTCAAAATTGATTTTTCTGCCAGCAGTAAATATTTTCTAAATTCAAATTGGGATTCTCTTGTTTGTCTCAACTTTTTGTTTGGGTCCTTTCGGCATACATTTTTTGCACCTTGTTTTCCAGCTTGTTTTAAATATTCTTTTTGATTATTTTATTTTCCAAAATAGTTTGCTTATGTTTTTCTTCAACTTGTTATTCTCCTGACCAATTTTCATTTCATTTTGAATTTTGTTTCACTTATTTATTTTTGGTAATATTTTATGTGTAACCCCTTTAGGGTTTTATTTTAACTTTCTGTTTTTGTTGTTTTTAGGTTTCAACAAAGTGCCCACTAGGTTTTGACTGGTTGCATTTGGTGTTCACCCTTTCCAAGCAACCAACATAGTCACTCAATCAATCTTTCAAGCAACTCTCGTTATCTACCAATCAATGTCAACCAATTCTTGAAGAATTTTAATTCCCTGTGAAAGTTTGTGAACCTTCCAGATTTGTGAAAAATCTGGGATGTGACAGTGTTGGACGTGGACACCACTAGTGCTCTTTACCACAGGCATCATACTACTAGCGTCTCGACTCCGCGTGGGTAAAGATGTTTCTCAAACCCGCTACTAGACTTTTTCCTACAGGTGTGGTGTGTATGTGCAAGCGCATCAACGGGGATTGTACATCGATATAGGAAATCGGTTGGGGCTAGACTAATGTGCACATCGAGAGGCCTCCTCAAGCAACTGGCTAGTGGCTAGTGCTGAGTCAACTCTAGTATCACGTGCGGGGCTCCTTGCAATAACCGGCTGGTCTCAACTCGCAGAGGCTAACCGGCTGGGTCTCTCTACGTATTGCGCAAGAGGGGGAAGCAGCACACTCGCGCATACGAGAATGGGGGCTTCCGACTACAATGCATACGACATAGCCCCTGAACAAAGGCCCGAGTGATACAATAACAATGTCGGGCTAGGAGAGTGCCGATACAAAGCAAAGGGTAACGACGAAAATGGGAGAAAAGTGCTCTGAGAGAGGGTATTTAGACCTCTCCCAATGCAAAGGTGCTTACATGAGGTGCTAAGTGAATTAAATACTTTAGCAACTGTGACGCCCTCGATTCAATCGTACACTAATCATACACGCAAATGTGTATGATCAAGATCAAGGACTCACAGAAAGATATCACAACACAACTTTAGACACAAATTAAAATAATACAAGCTTTATATTACAAGCCAGGGGCCTCGAGGGCTCGAATACATTAGCTTGAATACAAACGAGTCAGCGGAAGCAACAATATCTGAGTACAGACATAAGTTAGACAAGTGCCTTAAGAAGGCTAGCACAAAAGCATCTACGATCGAAAAGACATGGCCTCCTGCCTGGGAGCCTCCTAACTACTCCTGGTCGTCGGCGTCCGTCACGTGGTAGTAGGCACCCTCGGGGTAGTAGCAGTCGTCAAAGGTGGCATCTGGCTCCTGGACTCCACCATCTGGTTGTGTCGTCCAAGAAGAATGGAAAAGGGGGAAAAGAGGGAGCAAAGCAACCGTGAGTACTCATCCAAAGTACTCGCAAGCAAGGATCTACACTACATATGCAACATTATCAAAGGAAGGCTATATAGGTGGACTGGGCTGCATAAATGCCAGAATAGAGAGAAGGCCTAGTCCTATCGAAGACTAGCATCTTCTGGAAACCACCATCTTCCAGCAAACAGGAGGGAGTAGAGTAGCATAAAGTTAAGTAGTAGTAGTGTTATCAACCTCGGCCAGAGATCCTTTCTCGACTCCCTGCAAGAAAGCAATCCCAGAGCCATACTATCCATTTATCATCACAATCCAATTCTCATCATCATCCAATTGTCATCACAAGTATCCAGTTCTAGTTGTATCGATCGGGATACAACTCCGAGTGTCCGTTACCGTAGGACAGGCTATCGATAGATGTTTTATTCCCTACAGGGGTGCACCAACTTACCCACCACGCTTGATTAACTCCGGCCGGACACACTTTCCTGGGTCATGCCCGGCCTCAGCCAAACAATACGCCGCAACCCGACCTAGGCTTAATAGAGAGGCCAGCACGCCGGACTAAACCTATGCCCCCAGGGGTCATGGGCCATCTCCCCGGGAACTCCTGCACGTTGCGTGGGCGGCCGGTGAGCAGACCTAGCTACCTCCTTCAACAAGGCAGGCGCTTACGCAGTCCAACCCGGCGCGCGCCGCTCAGTCGCTGACGTCTATTAAGCTTCGGCTGATGTATACGACGCAGAACGCCCATACTATGCCCACGTGATGGTTAGTGCTATCAGACCAGAGGCCCCTCGGATCAAATATCCAAATCGTAGTGGATTAGGAACGCGCGGTAACAAGCAGAGACTCACGAAAGATGTGACCCCGTCGCCCCGTCTCGAGGACTTGCGGCAAGGGCTAGGAATGCCCGGCCACGCCTCGTAATTATCTCGCGGGCACCTTCCAGGTCAACCCGTCTCCACATCACTCGCAAATATGCTCGCGCGGGTACCCCTCAGGGTCGGCCCGTCTTTAGTAACATGGTTCAGTGTAAAGTCATAGTAACCATAGTAACTGTGTGTCCAAACATCAAGGGGAAAACCCGAGGAATCACCCCCGGTGAATTCCACTCGATGTAATCAACAAGGTGAACGTAAGAGGAATCACCCCCGAGGTTCACACTTGAGGGGTTGCACGACAAGGTCATATCGGAAGTGGTTAAGGCGGAATCACCCTCGATGACCACGACCGAATAGCTACACTACAGGGTTAACATCAGAAGTGCTGTAGAGGTCTCACCCTCGGCACTCGATAGTAACCCAGCAGAGTCGAGCAACTAAGGGGAAAGTGATGTGCGGTGTCGGGGCCTGGTCTTCGATCCCGTTGATCGTGTCTTCAATGATGAAGCAGGGGCAACAAGGACAAGATGGGGGTCACTGATGGATCTATAACCAACCTATACTAAGCAGTTTTAGGATAAGCAGGTAATGTACAACATCAGATACAAAAGCAGGCTATGCATCAGAATAGGACCAAATAATAGCAGTAGCAAAATCTAATGCAAGCATGAGAGATGGAATGGGCGATATCGGGACGATCAAAAGGGGGGGCTTGCCTGGTTGCTCTGGTAAGGAGGGGTCGTCGTCGACGTAGTCGATCACAGGGGCAGCATCGGTCTCGGGGCCTACCGGAGAGAAGAGGGGGAAGAAACAGTAAATATAAGCAAACAGATGCAACGCTAAGCATGACAAGATGATAAGCAAAACTAGGATCGACCTAACGTAGTATTACAGTTGCAGACGGAGGGGATAAACATCAGAGGATGAATTCCCGACGTCTGGTGTTTTTCGGACAGATGAAAAGAGAGGGGAGGGTTCCAAGTATCAGCATGCTAGGGGCATGTGACAGATGAACGGACCGTGCATCCGGATTCGTTGGATTTTTCTGAGCAACTTTCATGTAGAAAACATTTTCATCCGAGTTACGGTTTATTTTCTATGATTTTTCAAAGGTAAAAGCATTTTCAGAAACTATTTAAAATAACAGAAATGGAATTATAACGTCAGCAGAGCGTCAGCATGACATCAGCAGGTCAACAGACCCGCTGACTAGTCAAACTGACCAAAGGGGTCCCATCTGTCATAGACAGTAGGGCTAACAGAGGTTAATCTAAACTAACTAAGTTAATTAAATAGATGGGGCCCACCTGTCAGTGTCTAATTAGGTTAAGTAAATTAGCTTAGTTAACTTCGTTAATTAGGGGGTTGTGGGCCCCATCTGTCAGTTGCATGGGCCGGTCCAGTCAGCATGGTGGACCAGGTCAACAGGCCGGCCGGGCCCCCGGGGCCCACGTGTCGGCGACCCATGGGGTGGCTCCAGGCCGTCCACGTCGGCAGCCGGCGTCGGCGCGCCGGCAGCGACCTCCAGGACGGTGCCGCAGCTCGGCCATGGTCGGAAAATGGCCACCGGGGACCGTTTGGATCGCCGCAAGCACCTACAGGTGCAGGGGGGAGGCGTGCTTCCAGCTGGCGCATCGGTGGGTTCGAGGGCTGGCCGGAGTGGCACCGGCGACGAGCAGGGGCGGCGGTGGCGTTCGGGGGCGCGTCGGGAAGAAGCCTATGGGGCACCAAATCGACTGCGGCTGGTCGCGTTTGAACGCGGACTCGATGTCGCGTTGCGTGGTTTGGTCGGTTGAACTCAGGGGTGACCGGAACTACGCCGGCGACGAGTGGAGGCAGCGGTGGCGTTCGGTGGCTCAAGGAGAAGTGGGCTGTGGGGGCTCTTTCGGTGCGGAACCTGGTGCATTCAAACGCGGGCATCGCACCGCGTCGAACGGTGGCCGCGGTGCCCGTTAAAACGGCCCGCAGCATCGGCGGCGAAGTCTAACGACGGTGGCTGGAGCTCAAGCACGCGTGGAAGGTAGCTACGGTGCACAGGGAGGAGAAGGGAGAGGGGGGTCAAAGCGGCTGCTCACCGGGCCCTGCAGGTGTGCACAAGCGGGTTCGGGGAAGGCTTGCCGGAGTCAGATTCGTCGGCGAGGTCGACAGCGCCCGAGGAGGAAGAAGAAGGTCGGCTCGGTGATGGAGGGGCTTTCGGATCCTACTCGTGTGCGTGGACGACGATCCTGATGGCCATGAAGCTCCGGGACGCGCTGAAGAGGGCTGGGAGCAGCGGTCGCCGCGGTGGGCTCCGTTGGGCGGCGGCAATGGTGCTCGGTGAGGGGGAGAGAAGGGGGTCTGGGGAGCGCAGGGGGGGATCTGGTGGGGAGAGGGAGAGGCAGAGTGGGCGAGGGGATGTGGGAGTGGCAGGGGAGGAGGGGACCGAGGCGTCGGGGAGGCTTATCCACCTCGACGCCGGTGAGCGGGTGCGATGGGGCGCGCTTGGCGCGCGCGCCGGGTCGGTGGAATAGTGCGAGGGGAGAGCGACCGTGGAAGGGGCTAGGTGGGCCGGCTGGCCGAGGTGGGCCGAGGCCCAAGGGGAGGCCAGGGCTCTCCCACCCCTTTTTCTTTCCCTTTCTTTTGCTTTTTTCTTTTTACAAAAAAAAGCTTTGCAGTATTTGAGCTGCCAAAAAGGATTCTGAAAAATGTGGGACTTGGGCACATAATTACATTGCACTAGTTGGTACTCCAAAAAAAAAGGATTGTGAGGCTTTTGAAATAGTTTGCCACTTTTATAATTTAAAAAGGCATTTAATCTATTTGTTTTAGCCACTGTTATCCAGCTTAGGGCACTTAGACATTTTGCAAAATGTTGCTTCACCACCAATATTAGATGTGGATTATTTGGCACATGATGAACATTTTTGTTTTCATGTCTGAGCATTTTGAATTTCCCTCATAATTTGAATTTGAATTTGATTTTTCATCAAGTGATAATTAGCTCAGTAAGCATGGTGACTTGGCACCATTAACAGGGGATTACTATAGCATGACACTGAGGGTGTTACAGCAACTCAAGTCCCCAATGCATAGGTGCTTAACTTGTTGTTGCGAAGCACACTTTATTTAATGAGTTAGCACCTAAAGTCTTTCATGCATTGGCCAAATTGTTTCATTTAAGTGGTTTGCCTAGGTTCTCGCGCTTGGCTGGTTCTTTCTGGGGTCATCAAATTACTCTCTCCCCTCCTTAAATGTTGTGCCATGTCACTTTTTTTGCTTATGTGGCATGCTTAGCACCTGTCCACGATGGAGCACTGGGAAGGGCCTTAAGTGTGCCAAACGTATGTGAGTCCTATGTGAAAGAGGTCGGGACTCCGAGAATTCGCACGTGAGAACACATTTACGAACGTTTGTGGCACCACGGTGGGTGACACAGGACCGGGCCAGGGGGGTGCGGACTGTGCCTCTCACACAGGGCCCCCAGATCTCAGGGACCCCGTTTTTGCTAACAGCACTGCAGTCCGTGGCTATTGCGCAGGAGCTACCCCAGTTGGTAAAGCAGTGCAGGAGCAGGCCCAGTTGCCTACAGTCCTGACCTCCTGGGCTCCTGACGGCTTGTGCGCGCCGAGCACATGCCTCCGGATCGGCCGATCCCTGCCTGACACTTGCGAAGAAGGATCCAGGCTCCAGTCCAGCGCGTGGCAGCGTGGGCGGGCAAATTTGACAATTTTGACCTTCGAACGAAATTAATTCACAGAATGAACTGGGTGTGAAACTATTTCACACCCCTGACCCTTTAGTGTAGCGCCCGCGACGCCGGCGCCACACCCTACGGTGCAGCGCCCAGCTAGTGGGCGTTGCACGCCATTCCACCGTGGCAGCCCTAGGCCCCTCACCCAGTTGTGCAACGCCTCGACGCTAGGCTCCACACAACGTGCAGTGCCTAGCCATCGGGCGCTGCACTGTGAGTTATGTCCAGCCGTGGCGGCCCTCTCCTCCCCCACCTACCCCATTACAGCAGTTCCAGAAACAAAACAAGCCGCGACGGCAGCCTTATCCACTCCCCCTCTCAATCCCCTCTCTCAAATCCTTCAAATCCGACGATTTGGGCCGTGGATTTCGTCATCAATCCATCCTAGAAGGTACTCTCCTCCGATCTCCTTCTTTCTATCCATAGAAAATATAGTATTTTGAAGATTTGGGGAACCTTTGTTTGATTTGATTAGATTAGAATCTTGCATGTATTATAATCCTACATGTATTAGAACTCTTCATTGTTTGATTTCGGAACCCTAGTTTAGTTTATTTTTTCGAAAAAATATGGTTGGATACATAGGTTGACATGTTATTTCTATGGAAAATATATTTGTATGAAGTAGGCCTAGTTTAGTTTATTTGTGTGGAACTTATATTTGTTTTGACAAGAATGCTTTGGATACATATGGTTTGAATTTTGCATCTAGTAGGCGTAGTTTAGTTTATTTGTATTCCAAAGATAATTGTGTTGACAAGAAAGTTTTTTTTAAAATTGTTAGGATGGTTTGACTTCTCGATGATCACTGGGACAAACAACACCGGTCGTATGCTATGTCGGTGGAGCAGCGGGTAATAATGAAAGTTGCCGGTGTTATGAATTTCATGTTTATTTCAAACAAAAATGCCCCATATGTAATGATTTGTTTGTTTGTTTGTTTGTAGGAGCTTGCACCTTTGAAGATTCGGTCTCACGGGGTCACCCTTGGGTGGATGCGCTATGATGAGCGGTACACACCGTATGTAAGGGAGACAAGACTTCTCCCTTTCATTCAGTTGGTTAGTCGGTCGACGCCACCCAACAATGCTGCAGCACTCACCGCGCTTATTGATCATTGGAGGCCGGAGACACACACTTTCCATCTTCGGACCGGGGAGATGACGGTGACGCTCCGGGATATGGCTATGATCACCGGTCTTCCTATCGATGGGAACCCTTTGTGTATGAATACCGATTCTGAAGGGTGGCGTGCGCAGATGCATGCCCTTATCGGTATGGTTCCTCCGGAGCCTCGTGAACCAGAAGCAGAAGACAAGAAGAAGGAATGAGTCGCAGCCGGTGCTCCTTTCACGTGGATTCAATTGAACTTTGATACTTGCCCTGAGAATGCTAATGAGGACACGGTGAAGACATATGCTCGTGTCTACATATGGTACGTGATATCCAGGACTATGTTTGCTGATGGCACAAGTAAGAATGCTCCATGGATGTGGCTGAAGGCGTTGACCGTCTTCGATAGCAAATGGAGTTGGGGTTCGGCGACACTGGCTTATTTGTATCGACAGGTATGAAGTTGTTTCTTTTTCACTTCATTGCTACATTATCAATGCGATCTTGCTGTTAATTCAACTATGTTCTCTTTTATGTGTAGTTGGACGAAGCCTGTTGTAGGCCATCTGGAGGTATTGGTGGTTGTATGCTCGCACTTTCCATATGGAGCTGGGAGCGTTTGCCTGTTGGACGACCGAAGATCATGAAGTACGAGGATTGGGACGAAAAAACGACCCACTACGGCTCCCCACATGGGCTCATAAGTGGGATGTGTTAAATGAGACGACGGATGATCCATCGGTCATGTACAAGCTGTACAAGAGCGAGCTGGACGCGATCACGCCTGAGCAGGTGAATCGACATTGCATAAGTGATTATCATGCTTCTATCGCAACTCGATATCAATTTTGCATTCTATCCCATTTTGCAGGTGGAATGGGAGCCATATGGAAAAGGAGAGAGTTTTGGTAACCCTATAGAGTTCAGGCTGAATCCGATGTGCACTAGGGATAGGGATCTCTGGCATATGCGGTGCCCACTCATATGCAAATGGGCGGTTGAGCTTCACCTGCCACATCGGGTGTTCCGCTAGTTTGGCTTGTTCCAGTCATTTCCGCCGCAGTGGGTGGACACGAACAAGGTGCTACACGGGTAAGATATAATTAACTTTGAGCACTTCGCGGTTTCTCGGCGGTTTCAATGGTGGTAATATTCTGTTTCTAACTTGCAGGTTGGATAGGAAAAAGCAGCGGAAGATCAAGGATTGGGCCTCGCATCACATGAAGTATGTCGTAGAGTTCGCGCTTAGTGTGGAGCAAGCTAGGGTTGGAAAACGAGCGAAGCTTCGTGAGCACTGCCCAATCACGTTCAACAACTATCTCACATGGTTTCTTGCAAGTACCCGTGTGGAGGTATGCAAGCCGGCGTATGCTGATGAGATCTTGGAGGATCCCACCGTTTTTAATGAGCTAGCCCAGCACCAGTACAACGCATTAGTCAGGAAAGGGCAACTCAGTGATCCCTTCAACTCCAGTGATGAACTTTGTGGTATTTGCCCTTTTTGCTTTTCCATTCGCAGTATTCTCATCTTCGCTTGCCTAACACGTTAATACCGTTTCTGTTCATAGCGTGCCCAGATCAAGAAAGCAGCTGATGAGACCGAGACTATTCTAGAAACAACCCCGGCTGGCAAAAGCGATGGGGAAGGTGCACTTCGAGCATTCCTTAAGGTTCACATCTCCTTCAAACTAGCACTTAACATGTTCATTGCTACGTTCGATGTCTCATTCACTTGTACATGTTGCAACGCCAGGGCCAAAAGTTAAGGCGTTTATCAAACCTTTTCGGTTGTCGTGACCCCGAGTATGTATCACCAGAATTGGCTAGGTCGGCGACACCATCAGATCCCACTTCGGGCCAGGGCCATGGTGATCCTTTGGAGGATGAGGATGTGGGTGTGATCACCCAAGAGGTATGTCATGAGCATATATCCAAT
This sequence comes from Triticum aestivum, assembly GCF_018294505.1. Classification (NCBI taxonomy): domain Eukaryota; kingdom Viridiplantae; phylum Streptophyta; class Magnoliopsida; order Poales; family Poaceae; genus Triticum; species Triticum aestivum. Next base: position 25,059,978 of record NC_057798.1, on the reverse strand, counting down.
TGTTGATGCATTGCTAACTATATCCTCACACACGGTTTTTCCATATCTTTTGTTGATGCATAGGTTGATGATGATATTGAAGGAAATATGCCCTAGAGGCAATAATAAAGTTATTATTTATTTCCTTATTTCATGATAAATGTTTATTATTCATGCTAGAATTGTATTAACCGGAAACATAATACATGTGTGAATACATAGACAAACATAGTGTCACTAGTATGCCTCTACTTGACTAGCTCATTAATCAAAGATGGTTATGTTTCCTAACCATAGACACGTGTTGTCATTTGATTAATGGGATCACATCATTAGGAGAATGATGTGATTGACATGACCCATTCTGTTATCCTAGCACTTGATCGTTTAGTATGTTGCTATTGCTTTCTTCATGACTTATACATGTTCCTGTAACTATGAGATTATGCAACTCCCGTTTACCGGAGGAACACTTTGGGTGCTACCAAACGTCACAACATAACTGGGTGATTATAAAGGAGTACTACAGGTGTCTCCAAAGGTACATGTTGGGTTGGCGTATTTCGAGATTATGTTTTGTCACTCCGATTATCGGAGAGGTATCTCTGGGCCCTCTCGGTAATGCACATCACTATAAGCCTTGCAAGCAATGTGACTAATGAGTTAGTTACGGAATGATGCATTACGTAACGAGTAAAGAGACTTGCCAGTAACGAGATTGAACTAGGTATTGGATACCGACGATCGAATCTCGGGCAAGTAACATACCGATGACAAAGGGAACAACGTATGTTGTTATGCGGTTTGACCGATAAAGATCTTCGTAGAATATGTAGGAGCCAATATGAGCATCCAGGTTCCGCTATTGGTTATTGACCAAGAATAGTTCTAGGTCATGTCTACATAGTTCTCGAACCCATAGGGTCCGCACGCTTAAGGTTTCGATGACAGTTATATTATGAGTTTATGAGTTTTGATGTACCGAAGGAGTTCGGAGTCCCGGATGAGATCGGGGACATGACGAGGAGTCTCGAAATGGTCGAGACATAAAGATCGATATATTGGACGACTATATTCAGAGTTCGGAAAGGTTCCGAGTGATTCGGGTATTTTTTGGAGTACCGGAGAGTTACGGGAATTCGCCGGGGAGTATATGGGCCTTATTGGGCCATACGGGAATAGAGGAGAGAGGCCGAAAGGAAGGAGGCGCGCAGCCCCCCTCTGGTCCGAATTGGACAAGGGGTGCGCCCCCCCTTTCCTTGCTCCTCTCCCCCTCTTTTCCCCCTTCTCCTACTCCAACAAGGAAGGAGGGAGTCCTACTCCCGGTGGGAGTAGGACTCCCCTTGGCGCGCCCCTCCTAGGCCGGCCGCCCCCTCCCCCTTGCTCCTTTATATACAGGGGCAGGGGGGCACCTCTAGACACGACAACACAAGTTGATCTACGTGATCGTTCCTTAGCCGTGTGCGGTGGCCCCCTCCACCATATTCCACCTCGGTCATATCGTCGCGGAGTTTAGGCGAAGCCCTGCGCCGGTAGAACATCATCATCGTCACCACGCCGTCATGCTGACGGAACTCATCCCCGACACTTTGCTGGATCGGAGTCCGGGGATCGTCATCGAGCTGAACATGTGCTGAACTCGGAGGTGCCATACGTTCGATACTTGGATCGGTCGGATCGTGAAGACGTACGACTACATCAACCGCGTTGTCATAATGCTTCCGCTTACGGTCTACGAGGGTACGTGGACAACACTCTCCCCTCTCGTTGCTATGCCATCATCATGATCTTGCGTGTGCGTAGGGATTTTTTTGAAATCACTACGTTCCCCAACAGTGGCATCAGAGCCTAGGTTTTATGCGTTGATGTTATATGCACGAGTAGAACACAAGTGAGTTGTGGGCGATACAAGTCATACTGCTTACCAGCATGTCATACTTTGGTTCGGCGGTATTGTTGGATGAAGCGGCCCGAACCGACATTACGCGTACGCTTATGCGTGACTGGTTTTACCGCCGTGCTTTGCACACAGGTGACTAGCGGGTGTCTGTTTCTCCAACTTTAGTTGAACCGAGTATGGCTACGCCCGGTCCTTGCGAAGGTTAAAACAGCACTAACTTGACGAACTATCGTTGTGGTTTTGATGCGTAGGTAAGAACGGTTCTTGCTCAGCCCGTAGCAGCCACGTAAAACTTGCAACAACAAAGTAGAGGACGTCTAACTTGTTTTTGCAGGGCATGTTGTGATGTGATATGGTCAAGACGTGATGAAATATAAGTTGTTGTATGAGATGATCATGTTTTGTTGAAGTTATCGGCAACTAGCAGAAGCCCTATGGTTGTCTCTTTGTTGCATAAGATGCAAGTGCCATATAATTGCTTTACTTTATTGCTGTGCGATAGCAATAGTTGCAAAAGCAATAGTTGGCGAGACGACCATGTGACGACACATTGATATAGATCAAGATGATGAAGATCATGGTGTCGTGCCGGTGACGATAGAGATCATGATGGTACTTTGGATATGGAGATCAAAGGCGCAAGATGATCATGGCCATATCATGTCACATATTTTGATTACATGTGATGTTTATCTTTTATACATCTTATTCTTGCTTTGATTGACGGTAGCATTTTAAGATGATCTCTCACTAAATTATCAAGAAGTGTTCTCCCTGAGTATGCACCGTTGCCAAAGTTCGTCGTGCCCAGACACCACGTGATGATCGGGTGTGATAAGCTCTACGTCCATCTACAACAGGTGCAAGCCAGTTTTGCACACGCAGAATACTCAGGTTAAACTTGACGAGCCTAGCATATGCAGATATGGCCTCGGAACACGGAGACCGAAAGGTCGAGCGTGAATCATATAGTAGATATGATCAACATAGTGATGTTCACCATTGAAAACTACTCCATCTCACGTGATGATCGGTTATGGTTTAGTTGATTTGGATCACCTGATCACTTAGAAGATTAGAGGGATGTTTTTCTAAGTGGGAGTTCTTAAGTAATATGATTAATTGAACTTTAATTTATCATGAACTTAGTCCTGGTAGTATTTTGCAAATTATGTTGTAGATCAATAGCTCGCGTTGTTGCTTTCATATGTTTATTTTGATATGTTCCTAGAGAAAATTGTGTTGAAAGATGTTAGTAGCAATGATGCGGATTGGATCCGTGATCTGAGGTTTATCCTCATTGCTGCACAGAAAAATTATGTCCTTAATGCACCGCTAGGTGACAGACCTATTGCAGGAGCAGATGCAGACGTTATGAACGTTTGGCTAGCTCAGTATGATGACTACTTGATAGTTTTGTGCACCATGCTTTATGGCTTAGAATCGGGACTTCAAAGACGTTTTGAACGTCATGGATCATATCAGATGTTCCAGGAGTTGAAGTTAATATTTCAAGCAAATACCCGAGTTGAGAGATATGAAGTCTTCAACAAGTTCTATAGCTAAAAGATGGAGGAGAATTGCTCAACTAGTGAGCATGTGCTCAGATTGTCTGGGTACTACAATCGCTTGAATCAAGTGGGAGTTAATCTTCCAGATAAGATAGTGATTGACAGAATTCTCTAGTCACCACCACCAAGTTAGTAGAACTTCGTGATGAACTATAATGCAAGGGATGACAAAAACGATTCCCGAGCTCTTTGTGATGCTGAAATCGACGAAGGTAGAAATCAAGAAAGAGCATCAAGTGTTGATGATTGAAAGGACCACTAGTTTCAAGAAAAAGGGCAAAGGGAAGAAGGGGAACTTCAAGTAGAATGGCAAGCAAGTTGTCACTCCCGTGAAGAAGCCCAAAGCTGGACCAAAGCCTGAAACTAAGTGCTTTACTGCAAAAGAAATGGTCACTGGAAACGGAAATGCCCTAAATATTTGGTGGATAAGAAGGATGGCAAAGTGAACAAGGGTATATTTGATATACATGTTATTGATGTGTACTTTACTAGTGTTTATAGTAGCCCCTGAGTATTTGATACTTGTTCGGTTGCTAAATATTAGTAACTCGAAACAGGAGTTACAGAATAAACAGAGACTAGTTAAGGGTGAAGTGACGATGTGTGTTGGAAGTGGTTCCAAGATTGATATGATCATCATCGCACACTCCCTATACTTTCGGGATTAGTGTTAAACCTAAATAAATGTTATTTGGCGTTTGCGTTGAGCATGAATATGATTTGATCATGTTTATTGCAATACGATTATTCATTTAAATTTAGAGAATAATTGTTGTTCTGTTTACATGAATAAAACCTTCAATGGTCACACACCCAATGAAAATAGTTTGTTGGATCTCGATCGTAGTGATACACATATTCATAATGTTGAAACCAAAAGATGCAAAGTTAATAATGATAGTGCAACTTATTTGTGGCACTGCCATTTGGGTCATATCGGTGTAAAGCGCATGAAGAAACTCCAAAAAGATGGATTTTCGGAATCACTTGGTTATGAATCATTTGATGCTTGCGAACCGTGCCTATTGGGCAAGATGACTAAAACTCCGTTCTCTGGAACAATGGAACGAGCTACTGACTTATTGGAAATAATACATACCGATGTATGCGATCCAATGAGTGTTGATGCTCGTGGCAAGTATCGTTATTTTCTGACCTTCACAAATGATTTGAGCAGATATGGGTATATCTACTTGATGAAACATAAGTCTGAAATAGTTGAAAGGTTCAAAGAATTTCAGAGTGAAGTGGAAAAATCATCGTAACAAGAAAATAAAGTTTCTGCGATCTGACCGCGGAGACGAATATTTGAGTTACGAGTTTGGTCTTCAATTAAAACAATGTGGAATAGTTTCACAGCTCACGCCACCTGGAACACCACAACGTTATGGTGTGTCCGAACGTCGTAACTGCACTTTATTGGATATGGTGCAATCTATGATGTCTCTTATCGGTTTACCACTATCATTTTGGGGTTATGCATTAGAGACAGCTGCATTCACGTTTAATAGGGCACCATCTAAATCCGTTGAGACGACACCGTATGAACTATGGTTTAATAGTAAACCTAAGCTGTCATTTCTTAAAACTTGGAGTTGCGATGCTTATATGAAAAAGGTTTTCAACCTTATAAGCTCGAACCCAAATCGGAGAAGTGCGTCTTCATATAATACCCAAAGGAAACTATTAGGTACACCTTCTATCACAGATCCGAAGGCAAGTTATTCATTGCTAAGATGGATCCTTTCTAGAGAAGAAGTTTCTCTCGAAAGAAGTGAGTGGGAGGAAAGTAGAACTTGATGAGGTAATTGTACCTGCTCCCTCATTCGAAAGTAGTTCATCACAGAAATCTGTTCCTGTGACTACTACACCAATTAGTGAGGAAGTTAATGATGATGATCATGAAACTTCAGATTAAGTTACTACAGAATCTCGTAGGTCTTACAGAGTAAGATCCGCACCAGAGTGGTATGGTAATCCTGTTCTGGAAGTTATGTTACTAGACCATGACGAACCTACGAACTATGAAGAAGCGATGGTGAGCCCAGATTCCACAAAATGGCTTGAGGCCATGAGATCTGAGATATGATCCATGTATGAGAACAAAGTATGGACTTTGATTGACTTGCTCGATGATCAGCAAGCCATGTTAAATAAATGGATCTTCAAGAGGAAGACAAATGCTGATAGTAGTGTTACTATCTACAAAGCTAGACTTGTCGAAAAAGGTTTTTGACAAAGTTCAAGATGTTGAATACAATGAGATTTTCTCACTCGTATCGATGCTTAAAATTCTGTCCGAATCATGTTAGGAATTGCCACATTTTATGAAATCTGGCAAATGGATGTCAAAACTGCATTCCTTAATGATTTTCTTAAAGAAGAGTTGTATATGATGCAACCAGAAGGTTTTGTCAATCCTAAAGGTGCTAACAAATTGTGCAAGCTCTAGCGATCCATCTATGGACTGGCGCAAGCATCTCGGAGTTGGAATATATGCTTTGATGAGTTGATCAAAGCATATGGTTTTATACAGACTTTTTGAAGAAGCCTGTATTTACAAGAAAGTGAGTGGGAGCTCTGTAGCATTTCTAATATTATATGTGGATGACATATTGTTAATTGGAAATGATATGGAAATTCTGGATAGCATGAAAGGATACTTGAATAAGAGTTTTTCAAAGCAAGACCTCGGTGAAGCTACTTACACATTGAGCATCAAGATCTATATAGATAGATCAAGACGCTTGATAAGATTTTTCAATGAGTACATACCTTGATAAATTTTTGAAATAGTTCAAAATGGAACAGCCAAAGAAGGAGTTCTTGCCGGTCTTACAAGGTGTGAAGTTGAGTAAGACTCAAGACCCGACCACGGCAGAAAATAGAAAAGAGAATGAAAGTCATTCCCTATGCCTCAGTCATAGGTTCTATAAAGTATGCTATGCTATGTACCAGACCTATTGTATACCTTGTTCTGGTTTGGCAAGGGAGTACAATAGTGATCTAATAGTAGATCACTGGACAGCGGTCAAGAATATCCTTAGTGAGGACTTAGGAAATATTTCTCGATTATGGAGGTGATAAAAGAGACCGTAGTAAAGATTTACATCGGTGCAAGCTTTTACACCGATCCAGATGACTCTAAGTCTCAATCTGGATACATATTAAAAGTGGGAGCAATTAGCTAGAGTAGCTCAGTGTAGAGCATTGTAGACATAGAATATTTGCAAAATACATACGGCTCTGAATGTGACAGACCCGTTGACTAAGCTTCTCTCACGAGCAAAACATGATCACACCTTAGTACTCTTTGGGTGTTAATCACATAAGCGATGTGAACTAGATTATTGACTCTAGTAAACCCTTTGGGTGTTGGTCACATGACGATGTGAACTATGGGCGTTAATCATATACAGATATGAATATTAATGTTAAATCACATGGCAATGTGAACTAGATTATTGACTCTAGTGCAAGTGGGAGACTGAAGGAAATATGCCCTAGAGACAATAATTAATTTATTATTTATTTCCTTATTTCATGATAAATTTTTATTATTCATGCTAGAATTGTATTAACCGGAAACATAATACATGTGTGAATACATAGACAAACATAGTGTCACTAGTATGCCTCTACTTGACTAGATCATTAATCAAAGATGGTTATGTTTCCTAACCATAGGCACGTGTTGTCATTTGATTAATGGGATCACATCATTAGGAGAATGATGTGATTGACATGACCCATTCCGTTAGCCTAGCACTTGATCGTTTAGTATGTTGCTATTGCTTTCTTCATGACTTATACATGTTCCTGTAACTATGAGATTATGCAACTCCCGTTTACCAGAGGAAGACTTTGGGTGCTACCAAATGTCACAACGTAACTGGGTGATTATAAAGGAGTACTACAGGTGTCTCCAAAGGTACATGTTGGGTTGGCGTATTTCGAGATTAGGTTTTGTCACTCCGATTGTCGGAGAGGTATCTCTGGGCCCTCTCGGTAATGCACATCACTATAAGCCTTGCAAGCAATGTGACTAATGAGTTAGTTACGGAATGATGCATTACGTAACGAGTAAAGAGACTTGCCAGTAACGAGATTGAACTAGGTATTGGATACCGACGATCGAATCTCGGGCAAGTAACATACCGATGACAAAGGGAACAACGTATGTTGTTATGCGGTTTGACCGATAAAGATCTTCGTAGAATATGTAGGAGCCAATATGAGCATCCAGGTTCCGCTATTGGTTATTGACCAAGAATAGTTCTAGGTCATGTCTACATAGTTCTCGAACCCATAGGGTCCGCACGCTTAAGGTTTCGATGACAGTTATATTATGAGTTTATGAGTTTTGATGTACCGAAGGAGTTCGGAGTCCCGGATGAGATCGGGGACATGACGAGGAGTCTCGAAATGGTCGAGACGTAAAGATCGATATATTGGACGACTATATTCGGAGTTCGGAAAGGTTCCGAGTGATTCGGGTATTTTTCGGAGTACGCGGAGAGTTACGGGAATTCGCCGGGGAGTATATGGGCCTTATTGGGCCATACGGGAATAGAGGAGAGAGGCCGAAAGGAAGGAGGCGCGCAGCCCCCCTCTGGTCGAATTGGACAAGGGGTGCGGCCCCCCTTTCCTTCCTCCTCTCCCCCTCTTTTCCCCCTTCTCCTACTCCAACTAGGAAGGAGGGAGTCCTACTCCCGGTGGGAGTACGACTCCCCTTGGCGCGCCCCTCCTAGGCCGGCCGCCCCCTCCCCCCTTGCTCCTTTATATACGGGGGCAGGGGGGCACCTCTAGACACGACAACACAAGTTGATCTACGTGATCGTTCCTTAGCCGTGTGTGGTGCCACCCTCCACCATATTCCACCTCGGTCATATCGTCGCGGAGTTTAGGCGAAGCCCTGCGCCGGTAGAACATCATCATCGTCACCACGCCGTCGTGCTGACGGAACTCATCCCCGACACTTTGCTAGATCGGAGTCCGGGGATCGTCATCGAGCTGAACGTGTGCTGAACTCGGAGGTGCCGTACGTTCGGTACTTGGATCGGTCGGATCGTGAAGACGTACGACTACATCAATCGCGTTGTCATAACGCTTCCGCTTACAGTCTACGAGGGTACGTGGACAACACTCTCCCCTCTTGTTGCTATGCCATCACCATGATCTTGCGTGTGCGTAGGAATTTTTTTGAAATTATTACGTTCCCCAACAGATATGACCTTGGGGATGTACAAGGTCCGGTCTGCATACGAGTTAAAGCCCAGGAGGGGAATCAACAAATACACACCTGAATACTTCACCCATAAAGTCAGAAGGACGGTTGGCACCTCGCGGACGACGGCTTTGGATGACTATTTGGATGACGATGTGGATGACATGGAGGAACCGGAGCCGAAGCCGGAGCCAGCACAGGTTCCTCTTCCTAGGAAGGTGAAGAAGATTGGAGTCAAGAGGGGGGGAGGAGCCAACAAGCGCTCAAGGAACTAGTCATCGTCCTCTATTTGTAATGGTAGCTCTATGTTAGTTGTAGCTCTATGTTGAACTCTATGTTGGTGGTAATGTTGAACTTGTCGTGATGGTCACTCTATGTTGAACTTGTCGTGATGGTCACTCTAGGTAATGTTGAACTTGAAGCTGTTAGTAATGTTGAACTTGTCCTGATGGTCACTGTACGAAATGTCTTAGCTCATAGTAATGTTGAAATTACTGTTTATTCTGTGATGCAACTATCTATGACTTAAATCACCCAGTTTGAGCAAAAGAAGGCAGGGCAACAGTGAGCAAAAGAAGGCAGGGGGCAAGTTACACACCTGTGTGGCGCCTAGCATGCAGGCGCCACACTATATAGTGCAACGCCTAGCACACGGGCATTGCACTGTATAGTGTGGCGCCTGCGTGCTAGGCGTTGCACAACTCTGTTACTTGCCACTTTTCAGTTGCTCTCTGGATAGTTACAGAGTAGTGCAACGCCTAGCACGAAGGTGCCACACTATACAGTGCAACGCCTAGCACACGGGCGTTACACTGTATAGTGTGGCGCCTACATGCTAGGCGCCGCATAGGTGTGTAACTTGCCACTTTTCAGTTGCTCTCTGGATAGTTACAGAGTTGTGCAACGCCTAGCATGCAGGTGCCACACTATACAGTGCAACGCCAAGCACCCAGGCGTTGCACTGTATAGTGTGGCGCCTGCACGCTAGGCGCCACAAAGGTCTGTAACTTGCCACTTTTCAGTTGCTCTCTGGATAGTTACAGAGTTGTGCAATGCCTAGCATGCAGGCGCCACACTATACAGTGCAACGCCAAGCACCCGGGCGTTGCACTGTATAGTGTGGCGCCTGCACGCTAGGCGCCACACTGTAGGACCTTGAAGTATGTCTAGAGGGGGGGGGGTAGACTACTTGACCAATTAAAAACTTAACCTTTTCCCAATTTTAGAGTTTGGCAGATTTTAGCAATCTTTGGACAAGTCAAGCAATCATCACGCAATTCAAGCAAGCATGCAAAGAGTATATATGCAGCGGAAAATAAAGCATGCAACTTGCAAGAATGTAAAGGGAAGGGTTTGGAGAATTCAAACGCAATTGGAGACACAGATGTTTTTGTCGTGGTTCCGATAGGTGGTGCTATCGTACATCCATGTTGATGGAGACTTCAACCCACGAAGGGTAACGGTTGAGCGAGTCCACGGAGGGCTCCACCCACGAAGGGTCCATGAAGAAGCAACCTTGTCTATCCCACCATGGCTGTCGCCCACAAAGGACTTGCCTCACTAGCGGTAGATCTTCACGAAGTAGGCGATCTCCTCGCCCTTACAAACTCCTTGGTTCAACTCCACAATCTTGTCGGAGGCTCCCAAGTGACACCTAGCCAATTTAGGAGACACCACTCTCCAAGAAGTAACAAATGGTGCGTTGATGATGAACTCCTTGCTCTTGTGCTTCAAATGATAGTCTCCCCAACACTCAACTCTCTCTCATGGGATTTGGATCTGGTGGAAAGAAGATTTAAGTGGAAAGCAACTTGGGGAAGGCTAGAGATCAAGATTCATATGGTAGGAATGGAATATCTTGGTATCAACACATGAGTAGGTGGTTCTCTCTCAGAACTGGTAAGTTGGAAGTGTAGGTTTGTTCTGATGGCTCTCTCTACGAATGAAGAGGAGGTGGAGGGGTATATATAGCCTCCACACAAAATCTAACCGTTACACACAATTTACCAAACTCGGTGGGACCGATTCAACAGACTCGGTCGGACCGATTTAGTAAACCTAGTGACCGTTAGGGTTTTCGGTGGGACTGACATGCAACTCGGTAGGACCGATATGATTAGGGTTAGGGCATAACGTAATCTCGGTGAGACCGATGCCACAAACTCGATGAGACCAAATTTGGTAATTAGCTAACCAGAGAGTTAGTCAGGTAAACTCGGTGGGACCGATTCGCTCTTTCGATGAGACCGAAAAGTTACGAAAGGAAAATAGAGAGTTTACATTGCAATCTCGGTGGGACCGATCGCTCACTTCGGTTAGACCGAAACATTATGAAGGGAAACAGAGAGATTACAATCCCATCTCGGTGAGACCGAGATCCCTATTGGTGAGACCGATTTGCCTAGGGTTTGTGGCAGTGGCTATGACATTTGAACTCGGTGGCGCCGGATAGAAAGAATCGGTAGGGCCGAGTTTGACTTTAGGTTTAGGTCATATGTGGATGTGAGAAAGTAGTGGAGGGTTTTGGAGCATATCACTAAGCACATGAAGCAAGAGGCTCATTAAGCAACACCTCATCCCTCCTTGATAGTATTGGCTTTTCCTATAGACTCAATGTGATTTTGGATCACTAAAATGTAAAATGTACAGTCTTGAGCTTTTGAGCTTGAGCCAATCCTTTGTCCTTGATATTTTGAGGGATCCACTTTCATCATCCATGCCATGCCATTCATTGAGCTTTCCTTAAATAATAGTCTTGGAATAGCATTAGCTCAATGAGCTATATGTTGTTGTGAATTACCAAAACCACCTAAGGATAGTTGCACTTTCAATATCCCCCTTTTTGGTAATTGATGACAACATATAGATCAAAGCTTTGACAAATGATAATAAGATTGAAAAACATCGTTGCTTTGAGAAGTATGTGATAAGCAAGAGCTCCCCTTAAATTTGTGCATGTTTCAAGATTTGCTTTGGACTACAAATGCACAAGGAATTAGGCTCATGGGTTACTCTTCCATGTCACATACATCTTGGTGGAGCGCTCAAAATAATAAAGATTGAATACATGTACTCATCACCAAGCAAAGTGAATGATCATATAAGGATAGGTAAGATAATATCATATAACAAGCATAAGTGTAGCTTATGATCAAACACATGATCACCAATGTCTCACAGGTAATTGCATAGTATCTCAAGCAATCAAAAGCAAACAAAGTTTAACCACCAAAGCAAGAGAGAACAAAAGCAACACACTCTCTCTCTCGAAGCCTATGATCTATACATTTTTCTCCCCCTTTGGCAACAAGTTACCAAAAAGTTCATAGAAAATGCATAGTGCTAGATCGACTCTCAGGCTTGATCTTCAGGTGGTGGTGTAGAGATGGCTCCTTGGACGAAGACTTCAGTAGATGTGGAAGGAGCTGAAGGAGTTGGTGCTGGAGCTGGTTGTGTTGGAGCTGTAGCTGGAGCTGATGATGTGGCTCTAGTGTCTGTCACAGACACTGCAGCTGACCTATGAGCTCTAGGCACTCTGGCAAATGCATCAGTGGTTGTCTTGCCCTTCCTCTCCTGCTTGTCATTGTCAGGACCCCGACTCAATGCCACATCGATCTAGCATGTAACACCTCATATCACTTTGCGGCCTCACGCACGGTATCCCCACGGGTGTCGCCTTACTTTTGCCCGGGACCGTTTGCGCCTTTTGGCACACGTATATGATGGTGTCGCTAGCATCCATATGATAAAGAGCCCGGGCTGACATGGCTAGTCGTAAACCCAAAGTGGCACTAACTTACAGGGACAGGCATCCATGACCCAGCATCGAACGTGTCGGTCATCAGCGAGTGAATCCAGGCTGTAGCACTGGGCTAACAGGACTCCGGTGAACCGGGCTGTAGCGGGCTAGCAGGACTCCGGTATTCATCGCGTGACATTTCCCCGAAGGGACAGACACAGGATCGAAGAAGGACACATGCCGGCCAACCTAAGTGTTCCGGAGCAGTAGCAAGCTACCAGGGCTCAGTGGAAGCACTAGGAGACATTTCCCGGTAAGAGAGTCTACCAAGGATAAACAACTAGATAGTCAGATCCCACACATAGCAATACACATTACACGTACGCATAACATGCAAGTATGTGCTGTACAACATGGCATCACAGCATAACTCAACAACTCAAATAGATAAAGGCTCAGAAGAGCCATCATAGCATTTATTGCAAACAGGGATCACAAAACCCATCATACATAGCATACAAGCAACAAGCGGAAGCATTACATGTCTGGGTACAGACATCTACAAATGAAAAAGGCTGAAGAGCCTGACTATCTACAACATCCGATCAAGATCGTAGCTGAGGTACTAGCTACTAGTCGAAGTCCAAGAGAACCCTAGTAAGACCGAAGTCTCCGCTGCAAAAACATAAATAAAGCAACATGAGTACAAAGGTACTCAGCAAGGCTTACATCAGATCCTATCATACATGCATTTGTATCAAGGGGGTAATGTGGGGTTTAGTTGCAGCAAGCCAGCTTTGACTCTGTGGCTATCCTGTTCTACGACTACCAGAAACTCTGGAGGTGAAACAACGTACACGAGTCCACTAATCACCACACAATACACTACTATGGATTCATCCCCGTCTCCCTACGAGGATGCCATCCATAGCACTCACACTTGTCTTGAGCATTTTATAGTATCCACTTCAAGTTGTCTATGTACCATGTAAGCATCCAAGAAGTCCATAACCGCGGACCCGGCTATTCGAATAGATCATGTTAACCCTGCAGGGGTGTACTTCTTCACACACGCTCTCGCCACTTACCGCCATGTACACGTCATGTATCTCGGCAACCTTCAAGCGGAAGCCTGGCGAGGGTGTCGGCCACGACCTGACTAACCACACAAGACTCTAGTCCAGGTTTATCGCCTATTCGGGTTCCATCCGCAAGGAGATCCGGCCGGGGTGTCGCTTACGGCCCCAAACGATGTGTATAGGGTTCCCGAGCCCACCATCCGGGTGCCACTCGGTACACCAGGCCACGTGTGCCTAGTCTGTCCCAAGCCCACCCTGCCGGGTGCCACTTGGTAGAAAAATAGCACTACCTACAAGCACCAGAAACTAGTTGCGACTCCTGGACAGAGACCAAGTTGATTAATAAGTCGAGAGGGGTCGAGTTACCGGAACCCAATGTGTGGTAGTATCGAGTCATTGGACAACATACATAGAACTCAGTGCTTAAGGACGGTTCCAATGAGACAACCCACCATGTACTCCTACATGGCCTCTCACCGCTACCTTTACCAAATCGTGTTCACACACTTAACTCTCAGCATCAGAACATATCGTGACACTCCAATTCATTCCCAATGAATCAGACCTGACACAACTCTAAGCAATAGCAGGCATAGCATGGTAGGAACACATCAGTGGCTTCAATCAACTCCTACACATGCTAGTGGGTTTCAACTATTTACTGTGGCAATGACAGGTCATGCAGAGGAATGGGTTCAACTACCGCAGCACAATGTAGCAGATGAACCATTGTTGTCCTAATGCAATAACTGAGAGCAGGAGCGAGAGAGTAGGGTTTTATCGAAATGAACAAGGGGGTTTGCTTGCCTGGTAAATCAACAAGGAAGGCACTGCTTCACAGACAGGTACTCTGGAACGTCTCCGGAGCAGGACCTATCGAGAAGGAACGGTGCCGGCAATCAATACACAATCATATGCAACAATATGATGCATGAACATGGCATGTAGATGTGATGCTGTTTGAGCTAATGCAACTGGTAAACATTTGGTTTGAAGTCCATTTGAACCAAAGGTTCAAATGCATTACTAAATTAAGTCTCTTATATATGCCATAATGTGTTTTCCCATATTCAGCATGTATAAGTTGGTTTTTCATGCATGAAACTAGTACAGATGGAAAGGTTGCATTTTTCTGATAATTTTTCATATATAAATTATTTCAATCTGAGCTACGGTTGAATTTCTATGAATTTTTGAAGTTTAAATCATTTTCTGGATTTTCTGAATTATATTAAATCCAGAAATTATATACTGCGCCAGCATGACGTCAGCACGACGTCAGCGGTCAACTGGGCTGGTCCGGGTCAAACCTGACGTGTGGGACCCACACGTCAGTGACAGGGGGGATTAAACAGGGGTTAATTAGTTTAATTAAAAGGTTAGGGGGCACCGGGGCCCACTGTTAGTGTTAGTGGCTAGTTAGGTTTAGTTTATTTTTTTTAAACTAGAATTAGCAGGGCCTGGCCCCACTAGTCAGCGACCCTGGGGGTCAAACCCTGTCAACTCGCCGGCGTTTAGCCGCCGGCGAGGCCCGAGACGGCGGAACGCCGCGGGAATCACCCACAGGGCTCCGTTCGAGGCGTGTTTAGGCTCTTCGAAGAGCTGACGATGCGGCGCGTCGAGCAGTGCCCTCGGCCAGAGCTGGGGTGGCCGAGAACGACGTCGGCGACCACGTTTTGCGGCCGCCGGAGTTCGGCTGTGTTCGGGGGCGCGGCTGCAGCGTGCAAATGCGCGAACTAAAGCGCTAGCGGGGCACTACGAGGTGCGGCGAGAGTGCTAGGTGCGCGGGCGTGGCCAAAGGGTCGCCGGAGCAACGCCGGCGATGAGCTCGAGCGGAGGCGAGCTTAGGCCATGGCGGGACTGAGGCCTAGACGGCGTAATCGCGAGGAGGAGGAGAGGGGTTCGAAGCAGAGGCTCACGGGGAGAGTCGATGGGCTGGTCAGCTTGCTCGGGGAAGGCCGGAGCAGAACAGGGCGGCGAAGACGATCTCGGACGGCCGAGGTTGAAGACGAGGACGGTGGCGACGATGGAGGCCGTCCGGAGGTTCGTGGCTCGACGAGGAGGTGGAGGGGGTTGTGGCGGAGCTCGTGGACTCCACTGAGGGGCGAGGGGACGGTGGGGAGCGCGTCGGTGGTGGGCTGCGGCGGCGGCAGCGCTTCGGGCGCGGGGAGAGGGAGATGTCCAGGGGAGGAGGGAGAGCGAGAGAGAGGGGAAAAGGACCGGGGCGGCACGTGGCGTCGTTCCAGGTATCCAGACGAGGAGGGGAGAGGCAGGCAGGCAGGGAGGGAGGTGGCGTGGCCGGCGGAGCGCGCGCGCGTCGGCACGCAGCTGCTTGGCGAGGGGGGGGGGGAAGACGACAGAGGAGGGGGGCCAGGTGGGCTGGGCCGCCTGCTGGCTGGGCCGGCCTGCTGCGGCTGGGCTGCACAGGGGAAGCCCCAGGTAAGCCCCTCCTTCCTTTTATTTTTGTTTTCTAATTTTTCTGACATTTTGTTTTGATTTAATAAAATACTAAATCAATTTATTACCTTATGCCAATTTTTGCAGGAGCTGGATATATTATTCCAGAGCTCTTTTATAATTGGCATAATTTTTGGACCATATTTCATATATATAGAAATATATTTCCAATGCAAATATTTATCGAATTAATCCAAATGTCCAAAATAAATATCCATGAGCTCCTAAAAATATTGTTTTGATTTTTATCTCTGTCCAATATTTCCAGAGGGCAACATGAGCATTTTCTTGGACCCTTTTGGAGAAATTTTTATTTGGGTCATTTTCAAAAATGATTCTGAGGGTTCCACCAATCCTCATTTCAAATTTAAATGAAATTTAAATATGATGCACAATTGGCTAGCTAGACTAAGTCATACCAGACTAGGGATGTGACAGTCATCCTGAAGCTGCTCCACAACTGACTGAATCTCAGTTACTTTGACATCTAGATCATAGAATTTTTGTTCCTTGATTCTTTCCAGGCTCTCCTGGTTTTGAGTTAGGGTGGACAACCCCTTCTCAATCCGCAAAGTTGATGCTATCAAGTAACCAAGCTGCTCCTACTTATTCTTCAAAAAGTACTCAGATGCCTCCTCTTGAGTTGGCATCTTGGCAGCCATCTCTTTCCTTGCTTTCTCCTTCTTATCTTGAGCTTGCACTGATGATGGTTCATTCTCATTCATTACAACTTGATTGTCCTCAAAGTCTGGATAGAGAGCAAAGTGTTCCTTATCCAACAGATATTTTCCTGTGCCCATCTTTGAGTTAATCAACTCCTGAATCTATGGGGCATATCCACAACTCCTCTTTTGGTGTGCTGCTGTCCTCTTGATAGTTTCAACTATGAGGCTCCTGACCTTGAATTTCTGTGGCACATCAAATATATGGAGCAAGTTAATATCATGCCCTCTAATCATGTTGTGGTCACCTGACTTGGGAAAAAGAGTGTGCCTTAAGATCCAGTTGATCGTTGGCAGCCCTGACAGAAGAAAATGAACTGATCCAAACTTGAAAGTCTCAAGTGCATCATCAGGGATCTCCTTGTACATCTGTGACATTGAGTTATGATCCATTTTCTTCTTGGCATAGATATCCAAGTCATCTTCACTCTCCTTTGGGGCATTGATCAGATTGGCCCATTCCTCAATGGTTGACTGGTACCTTGTACCTTCAGACATCCAAACTATCCTCCCATCTGGATAGAAATGTGCTATGGAGTAGAATTGCATAATGAGTTCATCATTCTAGTTGGTGAGCTTCTGCCCAACAAAATCTGCAACTCCACATGCAATGAAACTGTCTTTCACTCTAGGATAGTGTTCTTCATTCTCTTTCATGTAGGTCCAGTCGACCCACCTCATATCACAAACTATGGGCTTCTTATCCAATAAGATGGTCTCATAAAAGTCCTGCTGCTCCTTGGTGTGGAACCTGTAATCTACAGCAGTCCTTCTCCTGGTGGCATATGGATCTGACTCTCTCCATAGCCTCAACCCTAGATCTCTCCCGATCTTCATGTTCTCAGCCACAGGATGAGCATCATTGTGGTCTAGAACCTTGGGTTTGAGCTTCCTTAAGATCTGCCCTTCTTCATATTCCTCAGCAGCAACATCAGGCATTGGGGCCTTGTTCTTCTCAGCAGCTGGTATACTCCTGGTATTCCTCTTTGGTGCAATCTTGGGCTTGGGGGCAGCTTTGGGTGCTTCTTTGGGCTTTGATGTTGCAGCCCCTGACTTTATGGCATCACCCATTAGCTTTTGTGCCTTGGGTGCTGGTGCAGCAACCTCTTCTTCCTCTTCCATCATGGAAGGTTGACCAACAACTCTGGCCATGGTCTTTTTGACCCTTTCCTTCCTTTTCTTTCCTTCTGCAGCTGGCTCTTTGGGATCAGGCTTTTAAGGTACTTGTGTTGATCCTCTGACCTTCAGCATAGGTGTCCTCTTGGCAGGAACCTTCCTATTAAGTCCAGGATTTGTGGTCTTTGCTGAGCCATACTCCTTTTTGAGCACTACCTTCTTGGAAGTAGCCTCATCTTCTTCTGCCATATAATCCACATCCTCAGATTCCGAGGTTCTCTTCTTCCTTGTCCTAGTGGCAGCTTTAGGCAGATTGCTTGGGGTACTCCTGCTGCCATCATCTGAAGAACTTGAGGGGCTAGTGCCCTCACTCATGTGAATCTGCTCTTCTGACTTGTTCTGACTATCACTTTGGTCTGACATGCTGCAAATCACTGACTGCTGACCCTGTGAATAGTTATAGATGAGATAGGATGGATGAGCATCACAAAATGCAGAGATTTTTGCAAAAGAATGATTCAAAAAACTCAGTTTTAGTTTTCCACAGAAAGCATTTCGGATCAACCAATTTTCAAACTCGGTGATACCGAAGCAGTTTTGGAACCTAAACTAGTGAACTCGGTAGGACCGAGTTACAGTTCGGTGGCACCGAGACTGCTAGGGTTTCACAAAGTTTTAAAATCGGTCACACCGATTAGCAATTCTCGGTCAGACCAAGAGTTACTAGTGCAATGGCGTTAGCCAAATCGGTGGGACCGAGTTTTTCAACTCGGTGGGTCCGAGATGGTTTCGACGGAAACCTAACCCTAAATTTTCAAATCGCATCAATTCTAAGGATTTTATTGACTGGATAGGAGTGTTTCAATCGTGGCAAGAATCATAATGAACACAATGTGCTAGGAATCAGATGAGGATAGCACTATGATTGAGTCCATACCCTAGCTTGGCAATGAACTCGCTACGGCGGCAACGGCGGGGGGTGAATTCCATTGACGTCGGCGGAGACCAGCGACAGGAGGCGGCTGGCGACGAGGTCGACGATCCGTAGACCTAGTAGGCAGAGCGAGCTATGCGCGGGCGAGGAGTTTTGGAGAAAGTTTTCCAAAATTTTCCCGTGTGAATATATAGCCCGACACTGTCGGTGTGACCGAGTGGAACAACTCGGTGGCACCGAGATGCATAACTGCATATAGTTACAGCAACTCGGTGTGACCGAAAATTTCAAAATCAGTTGCACCGAGATTGAAAACCTAGATCGACTTAGTGATCTCGGTATGACCAAAATGGAGGAATCGGTCAGACCAAAAATCACAAAGAAGTTTTGGAAGTTTAAGTCTATGACGAATTGGGGACTCCGAGTGCTCCTCACACAGAGTGGTTCGAATCTGACTTGATCAAATTTTGTGATGTAGCATGAATAGAGTTTGAGATGAGAAAAGCATAGATAGCTAGAGAAGGTTCCTAGGCATTCTTGTCCATCCACTTGGCCAAAGAAAAAGAAGCCAATCAATCAAAACAACAAGTGGATGTCCTCGAATGAGTAAAATATGCTTCCAACATGCTCACACAATAAAATGACAAATGAAATATGTGACAAAGCATGCACAACCAATTCTAGCATCTATCAAACAATTGGCGATGACTAGGTCATCTATATATGAGTATATTGACTTAGGAGTAAAATGAGAACATTTGACCATAGGTCATACTCATCGTTTAAGCTCAAGTGGGGTTACCACTTTTACATCATGCATTGATGTGTTCACATCATTAGAGTTGCTTTGACTCAATTCTTAGAGTTAAGCTCCCCCTAGATGTGAGATCCCCTTTTAGAGGGATGAACTAACCTTGGGTTTTGTCGATGATGACTTCATGTAGGTGTTGAAGATGTGGATGCTCGATGTTGATGTAGATCATTTGGAGCAATTCTTTGGAGTGAGTTGCACTTTCAACATACCTACATGGGTTAGTCCCACAAGGAACAAACAAGAATATCCATAGACAAAGAGTGATGCACACACAAGATGATGTCCATGAAATCATTATGTCGGGGGTTGGGTACGACATATGCCAAAGGATGGCTTATCATGGTGGGAGCGAGTAGAACGTCGCTGGTGCCCAGAAGCGGGATGAGGCGAAGACATGCACGCCGGCGGATATTACCCAGCTTCAGGGCTCTCTGAGGAGATAACACCCCTACTGCTGCTCTGCGGGGTCTCCGCATGATCACTATGGCAAAGTGAATACAAGGTTGCTCCTAGAGCTGTTTTCTGGAGGTAGGAGAGGGCAAGGCTAGCTCCTTCCTTCCTATATGATCGGGTCTAATACTAGAGAAGCTATCCCCCTTGCATGGGTGCCCCGGGGGGCTTATATAGGCCTGCCCCCCAGGGATACAATGGTAATCCGGCTGGGTGCGGATCCCAGCCGTCTGTCTCTCAGGCCGCTGTCTTCTCCGCTGACTACTAGGGCCTGCCGACTGGCAGGCCCCGCTGACAGGCCTGGTACTGTAGCGGTGCTTCTGATGACGCTGGCTTGGTCATGGGGTCATGGCAACAGTGTCACCGTCTGGCGGACGATCACTGTCGCCATTCCCCGTCTTGTCTGGTTAATGGCGTGCCGGGCCCGTGGGAGGGGCCGGCCGACTCCAGGGGGCCGACTCCCACGGGTCCGTCTTCGGGGCGCTCTCGCCGTCTTCTGTTCTCCCGCTGACGGGCGGTCCCGCCGTCTCCGGGCCATACAGGTAGGCCGTCGTGGGCACAGTGCGACGCCCACTGAGGTTGAGGTCAGGGTAGGCATGGCAACAGTGCCGCGCCACGATGGAGATCTCCAGTGATACGACGCACTGTAGCCATGCCAGCCCCTCGTAGGCAGGGTAGAGACGACCACGCAATGACCGTACCCTGCCCCGTCCATCGTGGCGAGGGCAGGAAATGGTTGGAGTCACGGGCCGACTCCCATAGTCATCTTATCTTGAAGTCGCCAGCCAAGAGTCGGCTCATCTCGAAGTCGTCAGCCAAGAGTCGGCTTAACTCGAAGCCATCCCTGGGACTCGTCCGTGAGGGGCAGTTGCTGCCGACTCCCAGGAGGCGGCTCTTCATCATGGGGTCTTGAGGGGCGCAGTCTGCCCCGATGTTTTGAAAGGTTTTGGGGCTCGGGTTAGCCTACCCGTGGCCCATTACTCCGACAGTAGTCCCCGAAGCTGGTGAGGCGCCGCGGGAGACGTGTCTGGGAGCCTCAACAGTTTCATCTCTCTGGGGGTGGAATCTCGGCTTCTCTCGCCGTCTTCCCCCAGGCCGACTAGCTGGAGTCGGACTCGCAGAAAACCGTCTTGCCTCTTAGAGAGTCTGAATGTCGCGGCGGGGTCCCTGGAAGCATGCCCAATAAGCTTCCGGCAGCCGCCCGTTGTGGGTCTGTCGCATGGCGCCACGTGGCGGGGTCAGTCTGCCCACCCACGCACGCGACGGGACAGGACCTCAGGCGGGGCCCGCCACTACCGTGCCTCGGCACGCGAGCGGATTTGTTGCGGTCGTGCGGACGGTTGGGTTTCCCATGCCGTAACTGCACACAGTTACTGTGTGTGGTAAATCATGGGGGGCGTGGGGGCCGGGGCGCAGTTAATCCCACGCCCACCCCATCGGCTTCTCAGCCCATGAGCCTATAAGTAGGCAGGAGGAAGGGAGCGGCGAAGCACGCGTGCCCATCTCCCCTACTCCCCTTGCTTCCTTCTTGCTTCTTCTTCCTCTCGCCGCCGCCGCACCGAGCTACGCCACGCTTGCGACGATGAGCTCTTCCTTCGCCGCCGCACCTGCTGCCGTGCGCTCCGGCATGTGGGACGGCTCCGAGGTGGACGATGACATCATCGAGTTCCTCCACAAGACGCGTCGCCTCCCCGGCGCGGACCTAGTGCGAGCCCGTGCCGCGCCGGAGAGGGAAATATCACCGGCGCCGGAGGAGGGCGAGCGGGTCGTATTCCGCTCGCACCTCATGCGCGGCCTGGGGCTACCAACGAGCAGCTTCTTCCGCTCCTTCTTGGAGTTCCACGGGCTCCAACCGCACCACCTCACCCCGAACACGATGGTGCTGCTGGCTGCCTTCGCCACCTTGTGCGAAGGCTTCCTCGGCGTTCTCCCCACAATCGAACTATGGGGAGAGTTCTTTCAGTCAAAGCTCGGCACGCACGTCGCCGGCGTGCCGGCCCATTGCGGCGCCTTCATCGCGATGCGGAGGTCGGTGGCCGACAATCCGTTTCTCGCCATCCCGCTGATCAAGTAGGTGAAGATGTGGCAGCATTCTTACTTCTATGTGAAGAACGTCGCCGCAGACGGCGACTAGGTCAACCTGCCGCCTTTTGAAGCCGGCACACCGGCTGGGAGGCTCCCCAACTGGTCCCACGGGGTCAAGACGCTGACTCCCGCTGGTGCCGCCACCGTCGCGCGACTCCGAGTTCTGACGCAGTCGGAGGGCTTGACCGGGTCCGACTTGCTGGCCGCCTTCGTGGCGCGCCGAGTCCTCCCGCTCCAAGGCCGACCTCATCTGATCTGTCAGATGAGCAGCCACTGGGATCCGAGTCGGCTCTGCTCCAAGGACATGCCCCACGCGGAGGTGGTGGACATGGTGAACTATATCTAAACTGTAACCTCGCGGCGACTTGGTAGTTCGGCAAGGAGCCGTACTCACGCGCCAACCCCCCCGCCTGTCGTAAGTCGTCTTTCTTCTTCTTTTGTCTTCTTTGCAGCCGAATCCGACTTCTAATCTTTTTGGTTTTCCTTGAGGCAGAACCCCCTCATCAAGCCTTCAGTCGGCACCGCGGGCTCGGCCCGCCAGTTCGTCCCCGATCGAGCGGAGAGCGACATCAACGACCCGGACTTGGGGGCCGCGGTGATGGAGGCCGACGCCGAAGGAGGAGGAGGAGGAGGCTTCAGGCCGTCGGCCACTTTTGCCGACTGGCATGATGACGATGCCGAGGGGGAAGACGCCTCATGTCGGTGTTCTAGGAACGGGGGTCCCCAGACTTGCCTACCTGCGGCCTGCGGCGTGGCTCAAAGGGGCCCCAGCACGACCCATCTTCATCAACACAAGCTCAAGACCCTCGCGAGGGGCCAAGCCTCGCGAGGCGGACGACAAGGAGCTTCCTCAGGCACGGCCTCATCAGGCTGGCTCACGAGGAGGCGGAGAGTTCAAGGCGGGGTACCTCGCGAGGTGCCCATGACGCAAGCCATCACGACCAAGGGCGCCAGCCCGCGCAGTGTCCTTCTTTCCTCTTTGGTGCAAGGGGAGCAAGTGCAGGCGAGAGCATCAACCAAAGGCATCCATTTCGGTGCAACAAGACCAAGACCAGTCCAACGGCAGGATGGAGGTCACTGTGGAGCCCAAGCCGGCGTCACCACCAGAGCCTTTGACAGGCGAGGACCAACTTTAGTCAGGATAAGTGTACTAGATGTTCCCCTTCAAAATGGCCTATTGTTGGCGCCCTTCCCGCTCAATATTTGGGAAGAGGCCCAGGGCCTTTGCCTATAAATAGGACTAGCCACCCACAGGGTAGAGGCATCTGGATAGGAATCTGGATAGGAATCTGGAGACAGGATAGGCATCTAGAATCAGCCCCTCCAAAGGGACAACACCACCACAAGAACAGACCCTCGCGAGGCTGTTCTTCCTTGTATTGTTCATCATCGGCCCAAGAGGCAATCCACCACGCCACACA
The DNA here is from genome assembly GCF_018294505.1 of Triticum aestivum. Taxonomy (NCBI): domain Eukaryota; kingdom Viridiplantae; phylum Streptophyta; class Magnoliopsida; order Poales; family Poaceae; genus Triticum; species Triticum aestivum. The sequence continues at coordinate 25,036,484 of NC_057798.1, read as the reverse complement.
CTAGAGTAGGGTATTACACCACAATGGTGGCCTGAACCAGTATAAACCCTGTGTCTCTTGTGTTGTTCTTCTCATAGTTTAGATCCTAGCGATTCAGCGAGGAACAGGTAGGTAGAAGGCGAAACCTCCGCGCGCACCCCAGTGTTCGAACCTCAAGGGTCTGCTGGAACCCTAAATCCGACATTTGGCGCGCCAGGTAGGGGTGCTCCGGAATTCATCTTCCGTCGCCCTGTTCTTTTCCGACCGTCGCATCCATGTCTGACGCATGCCGGGTTCGCGCCGAGCGCTGAGCCGCCCTCGCTTCCCACGTCGCCCAGACGGCTCCCGTCGGCGGGCGCCCCCGTCATTCCCCGTCGCCTGCCGTCAACGCCGCCACCGGCCCGGCGGGGAACGAGCAGCAAGCATCGTCCCAGCACCCGTCCATGAGGCAAGACGGCCGCACCGCTACGCCCTCGCTCACCCCCGCTGGTTCTTCGTCCCACGCGCCCCGTGCGGCCATGGAGGCTCGAGCTGCGCTCTTCGCGGCAAACGAGCTCCTGCACTACCGCCAAGTCGACGACGTCTACGAAGAATGGGTTGACCGAGTCGCCGAACTCGTCCGCGCCGCTGGGGGCTCCCCCGCGCCATCTTTCTCGCTGCACCGCGCCCTGCCATGTGCGGGCAATGAAGCTCCTGGGGCGCCTCAGCCGCCTTCTCCGCAAGAAGGCTCCCTGGCTCCAAGGCGCGCGGCCCCTGGGCGGAACCCGCCCCGTCAGGAACCAGCGCGGCAGGAGCAGAGCTGCGAAGAGGTCCCTCGCCTTCTAGAAGCTGCCCGAGCGCTCCCTGCTCCGGCTTGTCCCGACCATGCTCCTGCTCCAGCACATCAAGACCCCGCGCTGCACCCAGCTGCGGCGCACGAGGACCCGCAGGACCGAGCCCTTCGTCCTCCAAGGCCTCCTGTGGCCACAGCGAGCTGCCGCGCCTTCACCACCGAGCTACGCACCGTCGTGTGGCCCGGCAAGTTCAAGCCAGACCTGCCTCCTCGCTACGACGGCATGGCTGACCCTGCAGAGTTCCTCCAGCTCTACGAGCTGGGCATCGAGGCTGCCAACGGAGAAGAGAAGGTCATGGCGAACTGGTTTCCCATAGCTCTCAAGGACGGGGCCCACACCTAGCTTCTGAACCTGGCCCCAGGCACGATCTCCTCCTGGGACGAGATGCGCACCCGCTTCATCGCCAACTTCCAGGGTACCCGCGACCGGCCACCAGCCGTGAGCGACATGCGCCGCATCAAGCAGCAACCAGGGGAAACCCTGTAGAAGTACATCCAGCGCTTCAACAACGCGCGCCTCAAGATTCCCAAGGTGACCGAGGAGGCCATCATCTTTGCCTTCTCTGACGGCGTGCGTGACGTCAAAATGAAGGAGGAGTTCGCAATGCATGAAGATCTGTGCACTTCCTTGGAGCTGTTCAACCTGGCGACCAAGTGCGCCAGGGCTGAGGAAGGGCGTCTCTCCCTCCTCGAGTTGCCTGCCGCAGACCCTGAAGAGAAGAAGCCCAAGGCCAAGGACGTGAAGCGCAAAGGGGCTGCCGTGCTCGCGGCAGAACCAGACACCAAGCGGGGCAGAGATCAGCCCGAATCCTCCAAGGGCAGTCGGTACTGCGTGTACCACGACCTCCACACCCATAACACCAATGAATGCCAAGAGCTCCAGGCTGTGCGTGAAGGACGGACTGGCCGGTGTCCCGACCGCAGCAACCACGGTTACGAACGAGGAGGAGGAAGGAACACAGGGCGCTGGGAAGACCGCGACCCACGTCAAGGGTGGCGCGTTCAACCTCGCGAGGATCACTGGCAGGACCCGCCTCGCGAGGGAGGCTGGAGAGATTAGCCTCGTGAGGATCGCCCGCAAGGTAACATAGGCCTCCCTCTGCTACCGCCGCAGCCAAGGAGAAATGAGGACCGTCATCAAGACGAAGGGGCTGGGGGCTTCCAGGAACCACGTGCGATTGCCTGCATCCTAGGCGGAGCTCAAGCCCCAGCCTCTCAGTGCATCTTCAAGCAGTTCGCCCGCGAAGTGAATGCAGTCCTCCCCAAGCTCGAGGCCACGCGCCCTCTCAGGTGGTCGGCGTGTGCCATCACTTTCACCTCAGCGGATCAGCTCAAGTGCGCGGCCACAGCTGGAGTCCTCCCGATGCTTTGTTCCCCAATCATCAGCAACGTGCTAGTCACCAGGACCCTCATCGATGGCGGGGCAGGGCTCAATGTCCTGTCCGTGGAAACATTCAACAATCTCCAAGTACCCTACAGTCAGCTTCAGCCAACCAAGCCTTTCACTGGAGTTACCGACGGCTCCACGGTCCCGATTGGGCAGGTCCGCCTCCCTGTCACCTTCGGGGCACGCGACAACTACCGCACCGAGGTCATCGACTTCGATGTCGCCCACATTCGCCTGTCGTACAACGCCATCCTCGGGTACCCAGCACTGGCCAAGTTCATGGCCGTAACCCACCATGGCTACAACGTCCTCAAGATGCCAGGAAGTGGCGGAGTCATCACGGTGCCCTGCGAAGAGAGAGATGCAGTGTGCTCCCTAGAGAGAGCCTTTCAGGCCGCATCACTGGAAGTCCCGGATCGCGGAAGCAGGAGGCTTCCCGAGGCTGCCCCCAAGAAGAAGAAGACATCGACAGGCCTGGCCCCTCAGGAGGCAGGTCCCTCAGGACCCACACCTGCTCAGGGGGAACCTCCTTCCATCGCATAGGGAAGCGCACCCGGCGCCCTCCTCAGGCAGGGCTCGGGGGCTCTCCCCTAGAGGGCCGTCGACCTCGCCAAGGTCACGAGGGAGGCGCTTGGGCACCACGTGGAGGCGTGTTTAGAAGCATGTCCATCAAGAAGGAACAAGGCAAGGAGGGCCAAACCCTCAGGAGTTCGTCAGCAAGGCCATTCAGGAGCTACAGGAGTCAAGGGTCATGAGAGGCAGCCGCCGCTTACCCGCTGTGGCCCCCCATCCAGGCGAGGATGGTGGGTTGCGCGTCTGCATCGACATACCAGGGCTCAACCAAGCTGCGTCTCAGGAGCGCCTCTGGCCTTCGCGAGTGGGAAGCTGCGAGGGTCCACCTCACAGCTATGTTCGCATACCTTACGGCTCGCCGAATGCGGCTGCTGCATACCAGCGCATCATGAGGGCCATCCTGGAGGCTCAAGAGGTCGGGCGTTCCGCAGCCCTGGTGGAGATGGAGATGGTCCGCGAGGAGCCACTAGCGCCTCCGGAGCCTCCCGAGGCCCCAGGGCCTGGGGGCTCGTGAGGATTTGCTCCCACAGCCCACCGAGTCTACTGCATCAACACCCCTTCGTCTTCAGCGTCATCAGGTGACATCTTTCTAGTTTCATTTCCAGCTGGGAGTGCCCTCAGGGCTGCATTATTCCCAGGCCGCGTGGGTCCGTCCCTATGGCGTGTATCTCTTTTGTTTCATGTTCTTAGCTTACTCTGCTGGGGGCGCCCCTCGGGCTGCATTATCCCCAAGCCGCTCGGGTCAGACCCAGTGGCATGTACCCCTCTTGCATTTATCTTAGGGCCATGTTTTCGACCCATCATGCTTGTTGTTTGGTGCCTGTTCATGGTACCTTTTTCTTCTTGGATGTCGCAAGCTTGCGCATTAAAGGGGGGGTGCCTGAGCATCGCGACTCAGGGCTCCTACCGGCTCTCCGGCCCTCACCCTCTGGTCTGCCCACGGATTGCTCCCCGGCATACCAGCGACGGCTGAGACCAGCCCGAGAGCCGGGACCCGAGGACGTAGAGCATCGGCATCTAGCCAAATTTGTAGGAACACACTTCAGGATAAGGCCCAGCGCCGGGCGCAACCCGCCTTGGGGTAGGGCCCCGTGAGTCCCAAGCTGGATCGCTGGTGAACCAGTACACCCCACCAGGCCTTTCATGCCTTGCTGCCTCTCCAAAGGAACCAACGGCTAACCGTCGATTGTCGCGACGAACTCTCGTTTCTTCTGTGATGAGCCTGCAGGGTCTCCCCCGGAGCGTCATCATGCGAGGCCCTCACGGTGTCTTCTTTACTCTCGTCCACGCAAACCGTTTCATGTTAAAGGGGGGGGGGTACCTGAGCATCGCGACTCAGGGCTCCTACTGGTTCTCCAGCCCTCACCCTCTGGCCTTGTCCATGGCATCGCGACCTGGCATACCAGCGACGGCTGAGACTCCCTCGAGGGCCGGGACCCGAGGACATAGAGCAGAAAGGGGAGCAAGGACGAGAGGAGAGAAGCACATGATGACCTCGCCAAGCAACCCCCCCCCCCCCCCCCCCCCCCCCGCCGGCCAAGGCACAGACCTAGAGCCGCACCAGGAAGCGTTCCTGACCCTCGAGATAAGTCACTCTCCGGGAACACTAGCTATCACAGGACCATCCCCACACTTAATGCAATCCCGTCTTAGCAACGTCGCTCTCCTTCTCACCGAATGATGGCTGCTTGAGCGCCAAGGGGACCTCTTGAGCATCGCGACTCAGGGGCTCTTACCGGGCCTCGGGTCGCTCACCTCCTGGCCTTGACCACGACATCGCGACCTGGCATACCAGCGACGGCTGAAGCCGCCTTCGGACTGGGACCTTCGGCGCAGAGCATCAAGCCCTCACGAGGTCTGACAGGAAGAAACCAAGCTAAGATGGAATAACCATCTCGCACTGCCTCATAATGAGGATCATATTGACGAACGGAGCTGCAAACATCTTACAAGCCCCCACGGGGTAAATTCTTGGTTCCTCCCAGGGACAAAAGACGTGAATCTTAAGGAGTCCTAACAGCGGGAACCCTGGCGGCGGTCGCTCGCACCAAGGCCTCGACACCTCCTGCCGCGCGCCCTCATCTCGACGGCAGAGGACCAACCGCTTCTTCGGCGGAAGCGGGTCAGGACCCTCTCGGGGGGCCTTTCCCTTCTCTTCTGCGGAGAACCGGCGGATGGGCGCCATCAACGTGAGACAGAGCGATGGCGAAGATGAAGAAGAGGAGGAATAGCAGAGGAAGATTGACTGGAATGGCTCGCGCCCTTCCGTACTTATAGCCAATGAAGGCCAACCGTCGGCTTCCACGATCGCAGGTAATCATGACTGGTTTTTTGCATGCAGGGACTTGTCAGTTCATGCAGTTGCCAAGGCATTGTGGGGGAGCGGAGACGCCCACGTCCAATCAACTGCCACGCGGCGCCCAAGGCCGCAGGCTGTTAGGGCCCGCGATGCTTCGCACTTGCCCTTTCGCCTCTCTGCTCGGCCAAGTCCAGGCGCGCCTTGGGCCCGGGGGCTACTATCGGCGTTCTGGGAATGGGGGTCCCCAGACTTGCCTGCCTGCGGCCTGCGGCGTGGCTCAAAGGGGGCCCAACACGGCCCATCTTCATCAACACAAGCTCAAGACCCTCGCGAGGGGCCAAGCCTCGCGGGGCGGACGACAAGGAGCTTCCTCAGGCACGGCCTCATCAGGCTGGCTCACAAGGAGGCGGAGAGTTCAAGGCGGGCTACCTCGCGAGGTGCCCATGATGCAAGCCATGACGAGCAAGGGCGCCAGCTGGGCGCCAGCCCGCGCAGTGTCCTTCTTTCCTCTTTGGTGCAAGGGGAGCAAGCGCAGGCGAGAGCATCAAGCAAAGGCATCCATTTCGGTGCAACAAGACCAAGACCAGTTCAACGGCAGGATGGAGGTCACCGTGGAGCCCAAGCCGGCGTCACCACCAGAGCCTTTGACAGGCGAGGACCAACTTTAGTCAGGATAAGTGTACTAGATGTTCCCCTTCAAAATGGCCAATTGTTGGCGCCCTTCCCGCTCAATATTTGGGAAGAGGCCCAGGGCCTTTGCCTATAAATAGGACTAGCCACCACAGGGTAGAGGCATCTGGATAGGAATCTAGATAGGAATCTGGAGACAGGATAGGCATCTAGAATCAGCCCCTCCAAAGGGACAACACCACCACAAGAACAGACCCTCGCGAGGTTGTTCTTCCTTGTATTGTTCATCATCGGCCCAAGAGGCAATCCACCACGCCACACACTAGAGTAGGGTATTACACCACAATGGTGGCCTGAACCAGTATAAACCCTATGTCTCTTGTGTTGTTCTTCTCGTAGTCTAGATCCTAGCGATTCGGCGAGGAACAGGTAGATAGAAGGCGAAACCTCCGCGTGCACCCCAGTGTTCGAACCTCAAGGGTCTGCCGGAACCCTAAATCCGACAACCCACGCCACCAATCAAGGGTCGGCCAGCCGAGCGCGAGTTCCGCCGTCGGCTTGGGTGGTCAAGGCGGCGCGAAGAGGCGCCGGGCTGGGCCGGGCTTTCTTGGCGGCCGGCCGAAGAAGCTCAAGGGGGCGGCCGCCGCGACCCAGAGGGAGGAGGCGATCGCGAAGGCCAACCGCTTCCGCAAGGAAGTGAAGAAGCCGCCACTAGTCTCCACGTAAGTGCCTCCACTCTTGACTTGCTTTGCTCTTGGTGGGTTTTTGTCCAAATCTTTTACATGCTTTCTTCGCCTCAGGGCTCCCCTCACCTTCGAGAGGGTCGCCGCCGCCTCCGTCATGGGGTCGGCGGAGACTTCCTCCACTACTCGTCAGATTGATCCCGCCGCCGACCTTTGGGAAGCGACGGAGCCGAACGCGCGGGAGAAGCGCGACGAGGACGAAGCCGCCCGTCTGGAGAAGGCAGAGTCCGAGAAGGCGGCTGCCTCCGCCCAGAGGAAGCTGGACGAGGCCGAAGCCACCATGGCGGCAAGGCGGCGAGCTGAGGAGGCGGCGCTCCTCCAGTCGGCGTTGCTCGTCATCCTGCTGAACTCCGTGCAGCCGCCCCCGGAGTTCACGGGGCAGACTAGGGCAGCCGGCGGTGAGAACCCCGTCATGGAGAGGGAGAGCGGCGAGGCCTCTATGTCGGACACGATAGTGCCACCACCGCCGCCTCCGCCGCCGTCTGGGGGTGCGCAAGATAAACAGCCGGCAGGCCCGCCGGTGCCGCCGACTGAGGACGAGTCCGTGGCGAAGCTGCTCCTTCAAGTCGCCTCGCCAGCGCGTCGCCGTCTTGAGAAGGCGACTTCAGCGCCACGGCCGCTGGAGACCGGCACCGCCAGCTCGGCCATCCCAGACGCTGAGGCGGCGAGCACCACGCCCGTTGGGTGGGTGCGAGGAGGCGGCACGGGCCCGCTGAACCAGGCGCTTTTGGACGTTCAGGAGAAGATGCGAGCCGAGGGCGACACCATCCAGAGCTGCACCAAGGCGCATCTGGCGTCACGAGTAGCCGTCCGGGTATGCTTCATTTTTGACTTTGCTTTTCTTTGTTCTTCTCTGTGGGGGTGCGCCAGCGCACTCACTAGGTGTAGTCCCCGAGTTTCGGGTCGGCTGCTGAACAGGCGGCTCGGAACTCCTTCTGGCGAGTTCCGATACTTATCTTCGTCTAAAAATTCTTATTGCAGGAGTACCACACCCTCCGCGTCACTGCCTTCAACCGCAATGTTGAGGAGCTGAGCAAGCGGACTGCCGACTTGTCGGAGAGTCGGAGTGAGTCTTCCTTCTTCTTCTGGGGGCGCGCTGGCGCACCCGCGGGCTGTAGTCCCCGAGATTCGGGCCGACTGCTGAGCAGTCGGGCCGAATCTTCTCAGCGACTTTCTTTGTTGACGACTTAACGTCTTTCTTTTTTATTCTTCAGAGGCCAACGCCACTCTTCAGCAGCAGCTGTGCGAGGCCAACACCGCCTTGCGCACCAAGGGGAGGAGTGCGGCAAGCTTGCCGTGGAGCGTGATCTGCTAGCTGCGCAGCTGGCGGCGCAAAAGGAGCTGCTCAAGAAGGCGCAAGAGGAGGCAGAGAAGAAAGAGGCTGCGCTCCTGGCCGAGTTCGAGAGCGAGCGCTCCTCCTGGACCGACAAGGAGGCGCAGCTGACTTCCGGCTTCCATGAGATTGAGGACATCGTCGACGGTGAGTTTCTTTACTTTCTTTGAGCCGCCGAGTATGGGTCGGGCGACTCCTGATTCTGACTTGCTTCTTTTTTGTCTTGGCAGACTTCTTCCCTGGCCACTCGCAGGCGGCCACTCAGGCCATCGAGGCAGATCGCGAGGTGCGGAGGGCAGATGGTGCGGAGATTGCCGCCAATGCCCTCCGGACCCTTGACGAGCAGCTTCTGAGCATCGAGGCTCGTCTGCGGCCGACCCATCGGATGCTGCGCCGGTTTCAGCGTGCCGGCGCCCAGGCCATTGCCGCCCTGTGGCCAGACATGCCGGTTCTGCACACTGCCAGTCGGACTGCCGACTGGCTGGAGGTCGCAGCTGATCGTCTTGAGGCTTGGAAGGGTTCGTCGGCCCGGGATGGAGCGCGCCGGGCCTTGGAATTCCTCAAGGCGTGGTATCCAGGGCTGGACCTGGACCGTCTGGCCGCGTTCCGGTCAGTGGCCCAAGCGAAGCTGGTAGCTATGGAAGACGCCCTCGTCGCTCGTGCTATGGCGATCGCCAACTATGCCGACACCAGCATCTTCATCCCTGATCGGGCTAAAGACGGCAGGGAGGCGCCGCCAGAGTGGTTCGGGATGAACCCAGATTATGACGAGGACTCGGCGGAGGTGATTGCTTCTAGCGCCAAGGAGGAAGGCGAGGCAGAGGACGAAGGTGAGACGGAGGCGCTAGAAGATAGAACGGGAGACCATCCTCAGCTCGACCGCGCCTCCAACAACGAGCCGCGTCCGGAGAAGGCGGCTGCCGCCGGAGACGATCAAGCCGAGACTGCCCAGCCGGCCGCCTCGGTGCCTGACACCGCCGTCTCCTCCGACCCTCCGAACCTGGATGCCGCCTCCTAGGCTGCCGTCTTGCCTCCATTTTATCTGCCTTAGTAGTCTTTGAAGAACTTTGTTAATTTGAACAATTCCACCCGCGGGGTGTGTTTTGAACTTCTACTTGAAGATTCGGCCAAGGGCCTATGTTATGTAAATATTTATCCGAGTTCTATCTTTCCTTGCTCATTGCTCTTTTGGCTTTTTCCTTTGCTGCCTTCCCTTAGTCGCCGCCTTGCCAGTCGGACAACCGCTCTGCGGACTGCCACTGGTTCAACGCTTGGCTACTTTGGGAAGGAAAGTACTTGGCCATTTTAGAGTCTTTTTAACAAGTCGGATAGAAAGCGGTAAGCCGACTACTTACGAGTCGGCTTCACTTAAGAGAGGCTAGAAGAAAGCGGCAAGCCGACTACTCATGAGTCGACTTTTGCTTGAGAGAGGCTGGAAGCCGTCTTAGGCTATGTTTGTGCTTTGGGTCCTTAGCCATTTTTCGTGTGGGCGCCCATTCTTCTTACTCCTGCCTACCAAACAGTCACTCTGTGAGCTGCGGCTTCTGACAGGAGACGGCTTAGGCGCCACACACTACTTGTCTGACTGCGGGAAGCATTTCATAGCGCGAGGCGGCGAGTCCCCGGGCCGACTAGTCAAGCCCGGTGCCAAGCGGCATAACAAAGAGCAATATACTCGAAGGCATAATTCTTATCATACAGATAAGAAAAAAGGGCAGTCCTCGAGCTCGTCTCGGGGGGCTCGAAGTCTTGGTATTTTAATACAAAGGGTAGCGTGATACATACTGCATCAACTGTAAAATCTTTGGAGAAGATTTGCATTCCATGGGCGCTCCGTCTCTTTGCCGGAGTCGTCCCTCTTGCGTGCTCAGGGCTTCCGAGCGTCGATCAGGTAGTAGGAGTCATTTCCCAGCACCTTGCTGATAATGAAGGGGCCTTCCCAAGGCACCGACAGCTTGTGCTGGCCGGCTGTTCGCTGGATCAGCCGGAGCACAAGGTCGCCCTCTTGGAAAGATCTCGGCCTGACCTTCCTGTTGTAGTATCGGCGCAGGCTCTGCTGGTAGATGCTGGACCGGCTGAGTGCCAACAGCGGGCCCTCTTCCAGCAGATCGACACCGTCTTGACGTGCTTCTTCTGCTTCTTCCTTGGTGTACATGGTGACTTGCGGAGAGTCGAACTCTATGTCCATTGGGATGACGGCTTCAGCACCGTAGACGAGGAAGAAGGGTGTGAAGCCAGTTGACTTGTTTTGAGTCGTGCGCACACTCCAGAGGATGGCTGGCAACTCGTCAAGCCAACAGCCGGCCAAACGCTCCAGTGGTTCGACCAGTCGAGGCTTGATGCCAGACAGGATCAGGCCATTTGCTCGCTATACCTGGCCGTTTGACTGCGGATGGGCAACGGACGCTAAGTCCAGTCGGATGCCCTGAGTCGCGCAGAAACGGGCCAAGGCACCTTTGGCAAAGTTTGTGCCATTGTCGGTGATGATGCTGTGTGGTATGCCGTACTGAGTTGTGATGTCGGCGATGAAAGTCACCACAGTCGGACCATTCAACTTCTTGATGGGCTTTACTTCTATCCACTTGGTGAACTTGTCCACCACGACGAGTAAGTGAGTTAGGCCGCCTCGGGCTATTTTGAATGGTCCCACCATATCCAGTCCCCAAACCGCCAGGCGATGGGGATAGTCTTGAGTGCCGAAGCCGGCTGATGTGGCTTGGAGCGGAACTTCTGGCACCCTTTGCACTTTTGAACCAATTCTTTGGCCTCTTCTAGGGCAGTCGGCCAGAAGAAACCGTGTCGAAATGCTTTGGCGATGAGTGCTCTTGAAGCCGCATGGTGGCCGCACTCGCCCTGATGGATATCTTTGAGAATCGCTTGGCCTTGCTCTGGCTCGACGCAACGCTGGTAGACGCCAGTGACGCTGCGCCTGACCAACTCTCTGTTGACTATGGTGTAGGCTGCCACTCGGCGTTGTACTTGCCGAGCCAAGGTTTCATCAATTGGCAGTTCTTTGCTCACCAGGAACTTGATATTTCTTCTACTACCAGTACTGCCACTTGGACAAGGGCGGCTGGGCTGGGAGGCGGCGGGTTGGAGTCTGCAGCCGCTTGGTGGATTGATGAAGTCCCCGGGCCGACTGGAGCAGTCCCCGGGCCGAGTTCTGGAGTCATCGGATTGGTCGCCACAGTCCCCGGGCCGGGTTCTGAAGTCCCCGGGCCGGCTTCGACTGGAGCGCTCTTGGAGTCGGATCCGACTTCTTCGGGTGGAGCCGGCACAAAGATGGAGTCTGATTCTAGTGAAGGCTTTACAGACGGCTTGAGGAGGTGCCGAAGGGCGACGCCGGATGGTATTGCTTGGCGGGTGGAGCCGATTCGTGCCAAGGCGTCTGCTTGGTCGTTGTCATTCCTTGGCACATGGAGGAACTTGCACCCCTCGAAGTATCCGCTGAGTTTCTGCACAAGGAAGCGGTAGCTCACCATGTTTGCATCCTTGGCGTCCCAATCGCCAGATGACTGCTGGACCACCAAGTCAGAGTCGCCATAACACAGGATCCGGCGAATGCCGAGTTCTTTGGCAAGCCAGAGCCCGTGAATGAGCGCCTCGTACTCAGCGACGTTGTTGGAGGCGGCAAAATGGTTCTACAGTGCATATCTGAGCTTGTCGCCTTTGGGGGAAGTGAGGACGACGCTGGCTCCCAAGCCGGTGCGCATCTTGGATCTGTCGAAATGCATCCGCCAATGGGTGGAGTCGGGCACTGGCGGCAGGTACTGGGTCTCGGCCCAGTCGACGAGGAAGTTGGCCAGTGCTTGCGACTTGATGGCGGTGCGGGGTTGGTAGTAGATGGTGTAGGGAGCCAGATCGATGGCCCATTTGGCCACTCGGCCAGAAGCATCTCGGCTTCTGATGATCTCGACAAGTGGGGATGTGCAGACCACAGTGATTGGATGCTCCTGGAAGTAAGGCTTCAATTTCTTGGCGGCAAAGTGCACGCCGTAGCACATCTTCTGGTAGTGGGGGTAATTCTGCTTGGAGGCTGACAGTACCTCGCTCAGGTAATATACCGGTCTCTGGACAGGTAGCGCCTTGCCTTCCTCCTTGCGCTCAACTACAATAACTGTGCAGACTACCCGACTGGTGGCGGCAATGTATAGGAGCATGGGCTCTTTGGGAGTTGGGGCCGCCAGCATAGGGGGCGTAGTCAACATTTTCTTCAGTTGGAGAAAAGCTTCGTCTGCCTTGGGAGTCCACTCAAAAAAGGTCGTCTTCTTCATGAGCTGATATAAGGGCAGAGCCTTCTCGCCTAGCCGACTGATGAATCGGCTGATGGACGCCAAACAGCCGGTGAACTTTTGCACATCTAGCAGTCGTCTGGGTGCTTCCATTCTCTCGATGGCCTTGATCTTCACAAGGTTGCACTCTATGCCGCATTCAGAGACGAGGAAGCCAAGGAGTTGGCTGGCTGGTACTCCGAGGACGCACTTCTCGGGGTTGAGCTTGATCTGGAATTGGCGCAGATTCTCAAAGGTTTCCTTGAGGTCTTCCAATAGTGTTCCACGCTTTTCCGTCTTCACCACCACATCATCCATGTAGACGTGGGCATTTCTGCCGAGTTGCTTGAGGAGGCACTTCTGCATGCAACGCTGAAAGGTGGTGCCGGTATTCCTCAAGCCGAACGTCATGGTTAGGTAGCAGAAGGCACCAAACGGCGTGATGAAGGGGGTCTTCAGTCTGTTAGCCGGGTTCAGCTTGATCTGGTGATATCCAGAATATGCATCTAAGAAACTCAACAGCTCGCATCCGGCTGTGGAGTCTATCACCTGATCAATTCTCAGCAGAGCGAATGGATCCTTGGGGCAGGCTTTGTTGAGGCTTGTGTAGTCGATACACATCCGCCACTGCTTGTTCTTCTTCAGCACCAGGACTGGGTTTGCTAGCCACTCTGGGAAAAACACTTCCATAATGAAGCCGACTGCCAGGAGCCGGGCTATCTCTTCTCCAACAACTCTTCTCTTCTCTTCTGACAGGCGGCGCAAGGGCTGCCTGACGGGCTTCACATCAGACCGGACATGTAACTTGTGCTTGGCGAATTCCGTCGGTACACCTGGCATGTCTTTATGGGACCATGCGAAGATGTCTCGATTCTCACGGAGGAAATCGACGAGCTTGCCTTCCTATTTGTTGTCAAGGTTTGTACCCATGACAGCGTACCTCTCTGGGTGCTCCGGGTCCAAGGGTATCTTCTTTGTTTCTCTGACCGGCTTGAACGATCCTTTTGCTTCCGACTCCTTGGGGTCGGGCGACATCTCGGGCTGCTTGCCGGCCATCGCCACAACCCGATCAAGAAGTCGTTTCTCAGCTGCGATCACCAAGGACTCGGCCAGCCGACTGCTTTCGGCCGCGCAAGCAGATGACTTTCTGTAGTCGCCGGCTACGGTTAGAATCCCCTTGGAACTCGGCATCTTTATCTTTAGGTAGGCATAGTGGGGGACCGCCATGAACTTGGCCAAAGCAGGTCGGCGAAGCAACGCATGGTACGGGCTTTCGAGGTCCACCACTTCATACCAAACTGGCTCTCGGCGGAAATGATCTTTGTCCCCAAAGAGGACGTCTATCAGGATTTTGCCGATTGGCAAGCAGGAAAGGCCAGGAACAATGCCGTGGAACACAGTCCGGCTGCTCTGAAGCTGTCTTTGCTTGATTCCTAACTTCTCCATGGTATCCTTGTACAGGATGTTGATACTGCTGCCTCCGTCTATCAGCACTCGCGAGAACGAGCGGCCCGCCTATCTATGGCGAGTGTGGCGCCTAAGACCAGAGCGTAGGAGCCCGGATTCGGCATCACCTCTAGGTGATCAGCTCTGCTCCAACTGATAGGCTTTTTGGACCAGTGCATGAACTCTGGAGTGCTTGACGTGACTGCATTCACCTCTTGCTGCTGTAGCTGCCTGCTGCCTCGATCGTTAGCCACACTTGTGAACACCACATAGGCTCCATGCTCATCTGGGTACTCGTCTTGTATCGCGCTGACTAGCCTGACGGCCGGCTGCTGAGGCGGCGGTGGAGGCGGCGGCCCAGCAGGCGGGGGAGGGAGTAGGCCGTCTCCCTTGGCGATTCTGGTGAGTCAGTGACATTTCCGGGTGGTGTGATTTGACGGCTTCGCACCGCTATGGAACTTGCAGGGGCCATCTAGAGTCTGCTCGTAGGAGAAGGCCGGCAACCAGTTGGACTTGCCGCCTTTCCGTCGCTTGGTCGGAGGTTGCCCCTCCGGCTGTTGGTCTTCGACTGTCGCCACTTGCCGGCTGTTGGAAGCCGGCTGTGGGGCTTTGTGCTTGTGGTCGTTTTGCTGCTGCTGCCGACTGGTGTCCCCAGCCGGAGTTCTTGGAGCCTGAGGGGCTACTTTGCCAGTCGCACTAACTTGAATCTCGGCCTTCATGGAGGAGTCGGCCGTGGCATACTTGTCTGCTGTGACCAGCAGCTCGTCGAGGGTCTCCGGCTCGTCGCAGAGGAGCTTGTGCTTGAGGAGGGTGCCATCTCTGCAAGAGTACTCGATAGCCGGCACCTTGTGCTCGCCCTTGCAAGAGTTCCGAAGCTCGGCCCAGCGCGTGAGGTAGTCGCGAGTGGACTCGTCGGGGCCTTGCACGCACAAGGAGAGTTGGCGAGGCTTGGGAGGTCGCTTGTACGTGCTCATGAAGTTGCGGACGAAGGCCTCGGTGAAGTCGACCCAGCTGTTGATGCTGCGGGGCTTCAGGCTATTCAACCATGTCCGGGCCGTGCCCTGGAGCATGAGTGGAACATACCTTACGGCAACACGTTTGTTGCCGTTCGCTATATTGACGGTCGTGGAGTAATCAATAAGCCAGTCCTCCGGCTTCACGGTGCCGGTGTACTTGGGTGTGTCTCGGGGGAGCGTGAACCCCTTAGGAAAGGGCTCATCTCGGATGCGGGGTCTAAAACAGGGAGGACCCAACTCGTCTTCTTCTTCCAGCGCTAGGGATCGGTGGAGTCGGTCGATCCGGTGGCGGGCGTCATTCTCTCCGACTCCCTCTTGGCGGCTGAGGGAGTCCTGGATTAGGGGGTGTCCGGATGGCCGGACTAAGACCTTTTGCCGGACTCCCGGACTATGAAGATACAAGATTGAAGACTCCATCCCGTGTCCGGATGGGACTTTCCTTGGCGTGGAAGGCAAGCTTGGCGATACGATATGAAGATCTCCTCCCATTATAACCAACTCTGTGTAACCCTAGCCCTCTCCGGTGTCTATATAAACCGGAGAGTTTTAGTCCGTAGGACGAACAACAATCATACCATAGGCTAGATTCTAGGGTTTAGCCACTCCGATCTCGTGGTAGATCTACTCTTGTACTACCCATATCATCAATATTAATCAAGCAGGAGTAGGGTTTTACCTCCATCGAGAGGGCCCGAACTTGGGTAAAAACATCGTGTCCCTTGTCTCCTGTTACCATCCGCCTAGACGCACAGTTCGGGACCCCCTACCGAGATCCGCCGGTTTTGACACCGACATTGGTGCTTTCATTGAGAGTTCCTCTGTGTCGTCGCCTTTAGGCCCGATGGCTTCTTCGCTCGTCAATCGTGATGCGGTCCGGGATGAGACTTTTCTCCCCGGACAGATCTTCGTATTCGGTGGCTTCGCACTGCGGGCCGACTCGTTCGGCCATCTGGAGCAGATCGAAAGCTACGCCCCTGGCCATCAGGTCAGGTTTGGAAGCTTAAACTACACGGCCGACATCCGCGGGGACTTGATCTTCGACGGATTCGAGCCACGAACGGGCCCGCCGCACTGTCACGATGGGCATGATTTAGCTCTGTCATCGGGCAACGCCCAGAGCGTCGCTCAAGTGTCCGCTCCGACCATTAGCTCGGAGCCCACTACGCCAGTCGGGGACGGACGGTTGGACGCCGCCCCGGAAACGGCAACCTCTACGGCGATAGAGCCGGATACCAGCCTGGTCCCCCGCAAGGCCCGTGACTCCAAGGTGCCGGACTCTGATCCGGACTCCGTAAATCCCGCACCTCTTCCGATTAAGCCCGATTGGGCTCCGGTCATGGAGTTCACCGCCGCGGATGTCTTTCAGCACTCGCCTTTCGGCAATATCCTGAATTCGTTAAAGTCCCTCTCTTTGTCAGGAGAGCCCTGGCCGGACTAGGGCCAACACGGTTGGGATACGGACGACGAAGAAATTCGCAGCCCACCCACCACCCACTTCGTAGCCACTGTCGACGATTTAACCGACATGCTCGACTTTGACTCCGAAGACATCGACGGCATGGACGCCGATGAAGGAGACGATCAAGAACCAGTACCTATAGGGAACTGGAAAGCCACCTCGTCATATGACATATACATGGTGGACACCCCTAAAGCGGGGGATGGCGAGGAGAAAACGGAGGATGACCCCTCCAAGAAGCAACCCAAGCGCCGACGTCAGCGGCGCCGCTCTAAGTCCCGCCAAAGCAAAAACGGCGAGTCCGGCACCGGAGATAACAATACGCCGGACAGTGCCGAAGACAACCCCCTCCAGCAGGATTTAGTGCAGGAGGACGAAGGAGCCAGCCCTCATGAGAGAGCGGCCGACAAAGAGGATGAGGACGACAATTACATGCCTCCCTCCGAAGACGAGGCAAGCCTCGACGACGACGAATTCGTCGTGCCAGAGGATCCCGTCGAACAAGAGCGTTTCAAACGCAGACTCGTAGCCACGGCAAGCAGCCTCAAGAAGAAACAGCAGCAGCTTAGAGCTGACCAAGACTTGCTAGCCGACAGATGGACCGAAGTCCTGGCGGCCGAAGAGTATAAACTAGAACGCCCATCCAAGAGCTACCCGAAGCGCAGGCTGCTACCCCAACTTGAGGAGGAAGCAACTAAACCTACATCACCAGCGTACGATGCGCCCGATCGGCCACCCCGTGGCCGCGATAGAGAGGCCTTCAGGCCCTCAACCCAGGCCGCCCCCGACACCGCTCAAAACATACTAGAGTACGGGGAGACGCAACAGACCTGCGAGACATCTTGGAGAATAAGGCAAGGCAAACAAGATCGATCTACGGATCGCATGGGCGCCCCGCTTCACGTGACGCTAGCCGTCACGCCGGACATAATAAGTATGGCCCGGCCGAATACAACAGACCAAGCTCGTCCGAGCTGCGTCGCGATATAGCCCAGTACAGGGGCGCCGCACACCCACTATGCTTCACAGAAGAAGTAATGGATCATCAAATCCCCGAGGGCTTCAAGCCCGTAAACATCGAATCATACGATGGCACAACAGATCCTGCGGTATGGATCGAGGATTATCTCCTTCACATCCACATGGCCCGTGGTGATGATCTACACGCCATCAAATACCTCCCGCTCAAGCTTAAAGGACCAGCTCGATATTGGCTTAATAGCCTACCAGCAGAATCAATTAGTTGTTGGGAGGACCTGGAATCCGCATTCCTTGACAACTTCCAGGGCACGTATGTGCGACCACCAGACGCCGATGACCTAAGCCACATAATCCAGCAGCCAGAGGAATCGGCCAGACAATTCTGGACACGGTTCCTGACCAAGAAAAACCAAATAGTCGATTGTCCGGACGCCGAGGCCCTCGCAGCCTTCAGGCACAACATCCGAGACGAATGGCTTGCCCGGCACCTAGGACAGGAAAAGCCGAAGTCTATGGCAGCCCTCACGACACTCATGACCCGCTTCTGCGCGGGAGAAGACAGCTGGCTAGCTCGTAGCAATAACATAAGCAAAAGCCCCGGCAATTCGGATACCAAGGATAACAACGGCAGGTCACGCCGCAACAAGCATAAGCGCCGCATTAACGGTGACAATACTGAAGATACGCAGTCAATGCCGGATTCAGAGGCTCTAAACCGGGTCAGCGGAAGAAGCCATTCAAACAAAACCCTCAGGGCCCATCCAGCTTAGACCGGATACTTGATCGCTCGTGCCAGATACACGGCACCCCCGAACAGCCAGCCAATCACACCAACAGGGATTGTTGGGTGTTCAAGCAGGCAGGCAAGATAAGTGCCGAGACCAGAGACAAGGGGCTACATAGCGATGACGAGGAGGGGCCCCGGCCGCCGAACAACAAAGGACAGAAGGGATTTCCCCCGCAAGTTCGGACGGTGAATATGATATACGCAACCCACATCCCCAAAAGGGAGCGGAAGCGTGCTCTCAAGGACGTCTATGCGCTGGATCCAGTCGCCCCAAAGTTCAACCCATGGTCCTCCTGCCCGATCACTTTCGATCGACGGGACCATCCCACCAGCATCCGTCACGGCGGATTCGCCGCAATGGTCCTAGACCCAATTATCGACGGATTTCACCTTACCAGAGTCCTAATGGACGGCGGCAGTAGCCTGAACCTGCTTTACCAGGACACAGTGCGAAAAATGGGCATCGATCCTTCAAGGATTAAACCCACAAAGACAACCTTCAAAGGTGTCATACCAGGGGTAGAAGCCAGCTGTACAGGCTCGGTCACACTCGAGGTGGTCTTCGGATCACCGGATAACTTCCGGAGCGAGGAGTTAATCTTCGACATAGTCCCATTCCGCAGCGGCTATCACGCCCTGCTCGGACGAACCGCATTTGCAAAATTCAATGCGGTGCCGCACTACGCATATCTCAAGCTCAAGATGCCAGGACCTCGCGGAGTCATCACGGTAAATGGAAACACCGAACGCTCTCTCCGAACGAAGGAGCACATGGCGGCCCTGGCGGCGGAAGTATAGAGTAGCCTCTCAAGGCAGTTCTCCAATCTAGGCGCCAAACGTCCGGACAACGTCAAGCGAGCCCGAAGTAACCTACAACAAATCCGGCTGGCACGTTCCGAGCAAGCATAGCAGTGCGGCCCCAACCCCAGCCCCCGCCAAACGGCAATACTGGTACCACGCGTACATAATTACGCCTTAGAGATACCATGGGCATAAGGGGAGGGGCACAACAACGGCACGCCCAGAATGTGGCTCAACCGCACTAGGGGGCTCCCTATTTCGCCGTTTTCCTTTTCACACACTTTCAGGACCCAACCATTCGGAAGGCCTGTCCAACAATACTCTCGCCGAACCAACGATGCAATAGCCAGGGAGGAAGCAAGCCACGTCAAAAGTCAAGGTGGTCTCTATAACGAGTTTAATACCTGTTTCTCTTACAATCCTGCAGCTTGCCCCTGAAGGGGAATATGTCAAATACTCCCATCTCTTGCTTACCGCACTTTTTGTATCGTTCTGCTTTCGCAGCAGCCCTTTTTTAATGAACAATATATAGCTCTTACCTATTATTGTACTTATTTTTATATGCAAATATGTTCAGTCATGACACTATGCAACCGTACACTTTGGTACGGATAATACACCAGGGGCTTACAACACCCCATAACATGGTGTGAGAAGACCGAACACTCTAACAAGTGCGGCACCCCGAACTTATAGCACTATATGCATCGGCTCTGAATCATGTCTTTGGTCAATAGTTGGGTTTGCCCGGCTCCCATGTTTTGGTACCTTACGTTCCGCATTGTTGGCTAAGGTAGCGCTGGGAGAACTACTGCGATTGTGCCCCAGTTGAGCTGGGTTAACACCTCAGTAGAGAAAGCTAAAACTGACTGTCATGATAGTGCGAGAGACCGGTCGCTGTTCGCGAGGTTTCTTCGAGTCCTTAAAGACTTATGCCGCTTCGAGCGAGGAACCGGACTTATCCGGCCTAGGCGTGGATAGCGCCCCGAACTCGGTCTTCCGAATACTAGGGGCTTCGCCGAAATTTAAAATTATAGAATTCTATGGCTAAGTGAGAGTGATAAAGCATTATAAGTCCGACGGCCTGGTTCGTTGTGCTGAACGCCTCCCTAGATGGACCCAAGAATGGGAACAAGAGCGCTCAGGTTTATCCCGAACACCCCAGCACTCGTGGCATGGGGGTCGAAGCTGACGACTTGCATCTCTCAGATTTGATAAACGGCCGCACAGAAGGTAATATTTTAAATTAACAAGCGTTGCTTAACGCATATGAACAAAGCTTCAGCGTACAGGATAACAAATGCGAGTTTACTCAAAAATTACATCTTTGGAGCACTCATCCGCTATGCGGCGGGCACCCTTCAGAACGCCATTATAATACATCTCGGGCGTACGATACTCCTTGCCAGGCGGTGGCGCGTCCGTCAACAGCTTCTCCGCGTCTAGCTTGCCCCAGTGCACCTTAGCACGGGCAAGGGCCCGACGGGCACCTTCAATACAAACGGAGCGCTTGACGACCTCAATCCACGGACACGCGTCCACCAGCCGCCGCACCAGACCGAAGTAGCTCCCAGGCATGACTTCTCCAGGCCACAGCCGAGCTATGAGGCCCTTCATGGCCTGTTCGGCCACCTTGTGGAGCTCGACCAGCTGCTTCAGCTGGTCGCTCAGGGGCACCGGATGTTCGGCCTCAGCATACTGAGACCAGAACACTTTCTCCGTCGAGCTCCCCTCTTCGGCTCGGTAGTATGCGGCGGCATCAGACACACTACGGGGCAGATCGGCGAACGCTCCTGGAGAGCTCCGGATTCGGGTAAGTAGCAGATAATTAACTTTTATATTTTTGCTTTGCATAAAGAATGCCTTACCCGCCGCTATCTTCTTCATCGCCTCGATCTCCTGAAGGGCCTTCTGGGCTTCGGCCTTAGCGGTCTTGGCACTCTCAAGAGCCAAGGCAAGCTCGGACTCTCGAGTCTTCGAGTCACGCTCCAAACTCTCGTGTTTTTCCACGAGAGCCTGGAGCTCTTGCCGCACCTCCGCCACCCGCGCCTCCTGCTTCTCTCGCTCGGTGCGCTCCAAGGCCGCACTCTTTTCGGCCTTCGAAACCGCCTCTTTCAGGGTCGCCACCTCGGTCGTGGCTCCTGCAACATTAACGTTGGTCCTGTTATTATTATGCAACCAAGTATTTCTATATACATTTACAGGAGGTACTATGTACCCTCTTTATCCTCGAGCTGCTTCTTGGCACGGCCGAGCTCGCTCTCGGACCGCTCGAGGCTTTCCTTCAAGGCATTGACCTCCGCAGTCAGTGCGGCAGAGGTCAGCAGCGCAGCCTGCATTCCCATATTGACATATTTCTATTAGACTCCTGCGTATATCTTTTGAGATCCTCAGTTCGGCTTTTCTTTCCGAACACCGAACTGAGCATCAGGGGCTACTGTCTATGCGGTAACATTTTTATATATGTTTTGAACACATACCTCAAAGCCCGTTAACAGGCTTGTGCAGGCTTCCGTCAGCCCGCTCTTGGCGGACTGAACCTTCTGAATCACCGCACTCATAACAGTGCGGTGTTCTTCGTCGATGGAGGCGCCGTTAAGCGCCTCCAGCAAATTGTCCGGCGCCTCCGGGTGGACGGAAGTCGCCGGCGTCGCAGGCTTGCCCTTCTTATGAAGGCGCCGCCTGTCGGGCTCTGGAACCACTGATGGTTCCGGAGCAGTGTCCGGCCCGGGGCCGGACTTAGATCCCTCTGGGGCTTTACCCCCTTTGGGCTGGGAGTCCGGAAGGTCGCCTTGTGGCGCTTCCAGGACCACCTCCTCCTGGTTTTGTCCCCTACGGGACTCCACCTCAGCATCGTCTGTAGGGAGAGGGGAGGAGGCCGTCGGAAGTGAAGCGCTATTCACATCCGACGAATTCAGAGATCCGCTCGACGAATCGCCAAGCTGAGCTCTGGGCGGACTGCATGATTAGCTTCGGTGTTAGAAGCTATCAAATAATAAAGGAGTGCAATAAGTCATTCGTGTAGCCAGACACTTACGATTTTGCCAGGGGCTTGACCCTGGATGGCCAGTCCTCCCCGCCGTCTTCGGCGTCGGGGGCGTAGTCCGGCAGAAGGGACTTCCCCTTCTTGGACCCTCCGGCTTCCCCAGTTGGGGCGGCCTTTCTCTTCTTTCCTCCCCCCGTTGGAGGGGGAGAGGCATCTTCTTCTTCCTCCTCCTCGTCTTCGGAGGCGGAGGGTGCGTTGGGGCCGTCGGGCAAATCCGACGACACCGGGCGCCGGGAACTCTTTCGGGTCCCCGTGGCCTTCTCCTTGGCCTTCTTCTCCGGCACCACGTGGGGTGCCGGAACCAGTAGCTTCGCTAAGTCTGCGTCTACTGGGCCTTCGGGCAAAGGGGCCGGACAGTCGAACTGTCCGGATGTCCTCTTCCAGTCCTGTCAAAGGAACGGGAGTTTAGATCCCACATAAAGTCACACTATGAAATTCGGGTATCCCGTAAGGGACTAAAGGTAAGCTTACTTCGGAGGCTTGACGTTTGGCGCAGAACCCGCGATCCTCGGTGACGGGAGGGGAGACCTCGGAACTCTTGAAAAGCACCTTCCAGGCGTCCTCGTGCTTCGTTTCGAAGAGCCGGGATAGAGTCTGGTGCCGGGCCGGGTCGAACTCCCACAAATTGAAGTCCCGTCGTTGACACGGGAGGATCCGGCGGAAGAGCATGACCTGGACCACGTTGACAAGCTTGACCTTCTTGGTCACCAGGTCTCGGACGCAGGTTTGGAGTCCGGTCACCTCTTCCGGATTGCCCCACGACAGGCCCGTCTCTTTCCAAGATGTGAGCCGGGTGGGGATGCCGGATCGAAATTCAGGGGCCGCTGCCCATTTAGGGTCACGCGGCTCGGTGATATAAAACCACCCAGATTGCCACCCTTTGATGGTTTCCACGAAGGCACCCTCGAGCCAGGTGACGTTGGCTATCTTGCCCACCATGGCGCCTCCGCATTCCGCCTGTCGGCCTTGCACGACCTTCGGCTTGACGCTGAAGATCTTCAGCCATAGGCCAAAGTGGGGCTGGATGCGGAAGAAGGCCTCGCACACGACGATAAACGCCGAGATATTGAGGATGAAGTTCGGGGCCAGATCGTGGAAGTCCAGGCCATAGTAGAACATGAGCCCCCAGACGAACGGGTGAAGAGGAAAACCCAGTCCGCGGAGGAAATGGGGAAGAAAAACAACCCTCTCATGGGGCCTGGGGGTGGGGATGAGTTGCCCCGCATCTGGGAGCCGGTGCGCGATGTCGTTAGACAAGTATCCGGCCTTCCTCAGGTTTTTGATTTGTCCCTCCGTGACGGAGGAGGCCATCCATCTACCTCCCGCTCCAGACATGGTTGGGGAAGGTTGAGGTGGGAAGTGCGGGCTTGGGCGCTGGAGCTCGAGCGTGCACGGACGGATAAGCAGAGGAGGAAGAGGGCGTGAATGGAAAGGCGGATTCTTATCCCCTTATGTGGGCGGCCAAAACTACGAGCCCCCCACCTGCCTAATAAAACTCGCTTATCTCCCAAGCGCCGCGGTTAATGGCGCGGTTGGGTTACCCACACCCGTATTGATGAGAATCCCGGAATAAGGGGACACGATCTCTGCTTTGACAAGACGTGCCAAGGAAACCGCCTCGCTAAACGCGCTGAGGTGGAACAATAAAATGAATAAAGAGCCTGGCTGTGGCATGATGTCACGCCACGGAATACGTCAGCAGGTCCGATTGATACAAATATTATTCTCTCTATGAAGGAATGTGGAACTTATTTTGCAGAGCCGGACACTACCCTGGTGTTCAACATCTTCTATGAAATATTCGGAGGAGGAACCTGCCTTGCAATGCCGAAGACAACTTGCGCGCCGGACTCGTCGTCATTGAAGCCTGGTTCAGGGGCTACTGAGGGAGTCCTGGATTAGGGGGTGTCCGGATGGCCGGACTAAGACCTTTGGCCGGACTCCCGGACTATGAAGATACAAGATTGAAGACTCCGTCCCGTGTCCGGATGGGACTTTCCTTGGCGTGGAAGGCAAGCTTGGCGATACGATATGAAGATCTCCTCCCATTGTAACCGACTCTGTGTAACCCTAGCCCTCTCCGGTGTCTATATAAACCGGAGAGTTTTAGTCCGTAGGACGAACAACAATCATACCATAGGCTGGATTCTAGGGTTTAGCCACTCCGATCTCGTGGTAGATCTACTCTTGTACTACCAATATCATCAATATTAATCAAGCAGGAGTAGGGTTTTACCTCCATCGAGAGGGCCCGGACCTGGGTAAAAACATCGTGTCCCTTGTCTCCTGTTACCATCTGCCTAGACGCACAGTTCGGGACCCCCTACCTGAGATCCACCGGTTTTGACACCGACAGCGGCTAAGGCGGTCGCCGAGAGTCGGATGCTCTACGGGTGGCGGGGAGACTCACCTTTCTCTGCGAGGAGGGGGAGGCAGATAGTCGTCCCGCCGTTCCACTGGTTTGGGGCGGCCGTCTTGGCCGCGCTCGATGGTGATGCGAGTCCAACTGTGGCTGACAGCCGGCTCCTTGTCTTTCTTTCCGCGGACTCCACCAGTCGGTGTCCGAGATGTCGCGCCTTGATCTCGGCGGGGTGGTAGGTCATCGTTTTGTCATTGCGGCGCTTCCATACGGCAGCCGGCTTCGTTCGGCGCGGCAGCCGCATCGAGGAGCTGCTGAACTTGCTCCGTCATCAGGCGGCGCTCTTCGCCTTCAAAGTTGTCGAGCTCGTCCGCCGCCGCCTGGGCGGCGTGGATGTTCTCCGCAGGCGTGGCGTACACAGGGCGATCGGCCCCAAACAGTTTGGCGATTGCCACGCTGCGTTGCCGGACCGCGCCTAGGCGGCTAGGCCCAGTCGGAGCTGGCGAGCCACCCACGGCGCGATCCATCTCACGCTGGTAGGCTTCTGACAAGCGTCTCATGCTTGCCAGCTTCTTCGTGCCCTCGACGAGCTGAAGGCGGCGTGCCTCCAGCGTCTCGTCGTCAGCGTCTCCCGGAACCGACGCGGACAGGTCTCGCAGAGCCGCGTCGAGCGGGTCGTGAGCGCCTTCGCCGGAGCGCTCGCCATGGTCGAGGACGAGGACCTCCATGACGGTGCTTCCGCCGCTCTCGGCGCAAGGGAGCGGCTCGTCGTAGATAACCACGTTGGTGGGGAACGCGTCGAGCGACACGGTGTCGGAGTCGACCGACATCGGGTCGGTGGAGCCTATGGACTCCAGGTCTACGGCAGGATCGCCGGCGACGTGGAGTTGGTCGAGGAGGCCCACGAGGAGGCTCTCGGGGCCGCCCGTGCCTGCGTCGGATGCAGGCTCGTCAGAGAGGCGAACCTCGCCGACAAGTTTGGCGAGGCAGCTGGCTGCACAGGCGATCTCAGCACCGTGTAGCACGTCGGTGCAGACTCCGTCTGGCGTGCCGGGCTGGCTGTGCTCGCCAGGGAGGAATGGGGTTCCCGTCCAGAGCAGGTCTCCGGACGACGGTGCACCTCACCCAATGGTGGGTGCCAAATGTCGGGGGTTGGGTACGACATATGCCAAAGGATGGCTTATCATGGTGGGAGCGAGTAGAACATCGCCGGAGCCCGGAAGCGGGATGAGGCGAAGACATGCACGCCGGCGGATCTTACCCAGCTTCAGGGCTCTCCGAGGAGATAACACCCCTACTGCTGCTCTGCGGGGTCTCCGCATGATCACTATGGCAAAGTGAATACAAGGTTGCTCCTAGAGCTATTTTCTGGAAGTAGGAGAGGGCAAGGCTAGCTCCTTCCTTCCTATATGATCGGGTCTAATACTAGAGAAGCTATCCCCCTTGCATGGGTGCCCCGAGGGGCTTATATAGGCATGCCCCCCAGGGATACAATGGTAATCCGGCTGGGCGCGGGTCCCAGCCGTCTGTCTCTCAGGCCGCCGTCTTCTCCGCCGACTACTGGGGCCCGCCGACTGGCGGGCCCCGCTGATAGGCCTAGTACTGTAGCGGTGCTTCTGATGACGCTGGCTTGGTCATGGGGTCATGGCAACAGTGCCGCCGTCTGGCGGACGATCACTGTCGCCATTCCCCGTCTTGTCTGGTTAATGGTGTGCGGGGCCTGCGGGAGGGGCCGTCCGACTCCAGGGTGCCGACTCCCACGGGTCCGTCTTTGAGGCGTTCTTGCCGTCTTCTGTTCTCCCGCTGACGGGCGGTCCCGCCGTCTCCGGGCCGTACAGGTAGGCCGTCGTGGGCACAGTGCGCCGCCCACTGAGGCTGAGGTTAGGGCAGGCATGGCAACAGTGCCGCACCACGATGGAGATCTCCAGCGATACGGCGCACTATAGCCATGCCAGCCCCTCGTAGGCAGGGTAGAGACGACCACGCAATGACCGTACCCTGCCCCGTCCATCGTGGCGAGGGCAAGAAATGGTTGGAGTCGCGGGCCGACTCCCATAGTCGTCTTATCTTGAAGTCGCCAGCCGAGAGTCGGCTCATCTCGAAGTCATCAGCCAAGAGTCGGCTTAACTCGAAGCCGTCCCTGGGACTCGGCCGTGAGGGGCAGTTGCTGTCGACTCCCAGGAGGCGGCTCTTCATTGTGGGGTCTTGAGGGGCGCAGTCTGCCCTAATGTTTTGAAAGGTTCTAGGGCTCTGGTTAGCCTACCCGTGGCCCATTACTCCGACACATTAGGTTACCTTGTCCCTTGCCTTACAAACATGAGGGTTTGTGACTCCTTGAACTAGTGCAAGATGTGGAAGTTGATTGCACTTGTCCTTGCCATAATGATATGAGTGAAGAATGTTGGTGGAGTCACCCTCAAGAACTCTCTAGTTCTTCTTCTTCATGATCCACATCACCTTGATGGGAATCCTTGGAGTTGTAGTCTTACTTGATGAAGTAGAACTTGACTTAGTCTTGGGAACCCACTTGACCAAGGCCTTGGGTGCTTCTTCAAATGCATCAATCTCCTCTTGAAGCTTGTCCTTGCCTTTGTTCTTGTGGTCTTGTGGTGGAAGATCATCTTGTGCTTGTGTTCCCTTGAAGGAAGTAGGATCATACTTCTCTTGTTGAGGAACAAACTTCTTCTTGGGGTATTGATCTTCTTCCCACTCAACTCCATTGGCATTGAACTTTTGTTCAAAACCAACACCTTGATTCTTCAGGTGCCTTCCTTGCTTGCGTACAATTTCCTCGAATTGCTTACTCCTGGCAAGGCTCTTGTATACACCTTTCTCTATAATTCCCTTCAATAAGCTGTTTTCTTGCTCAAGTGTAACTTGGCTAAGAGAAGCAACAATATTGGATTTGGCATTATTATTGTTACTACTAGAGGAAGGATCTTTCTTGTTCTTGTTTCTAGACTTGACTTGAGGCATGTAAGTAGATAAGAGTAAACACTTAGCAATATAAGAAGAACTTTTCTTGCGGAGATCATCATTGATTGCTTTTAAGAACTCATGCTCTTGCTCAAGATTGAGATTTTCAAAGCGTAACTTCTCATGAGCCCTTGAAAGTTCTCGATGATTTTCGAAGATAGTTTCATGAGCTAACTTAAGAGTGTTTAGTTCTTTAGTTAGAAGCTTGATCTTCTCCTTATCATTGTCATTCGTTTCATCTTGATTAGCATGATTAATTGATGTTTCATCATAGTATTCATCACTAGAGTTGTCAATGAGTAAATCATCATCACCTAGCAAGTCATCTTCATCACCATTGAAATCAATATACTCGGGATGTGTTACCTTTGGACCTTTGGCCATGAAGCATCTTCCAATTCCTTTATTTGGTGAGTCAAATATGTCGTAGGATTTGGTTGACACAAGTGCTAGACCAGCAACACCTTCATCTTGAGTATGTTCGGAGTCGGAGTGATAGCTTCTCTCGGAGTGATGTTCAGAGTTGGAACCGGATACCCATTCACCAGCATGAGCTTGATGTCTTCGTTTTGTGTAGCTCCTTGATGACTTGTCCTTCCTTTCCGAATCCTTGCTTCTCCGTGAGGGTCATCGTTCATAACGATCATCTCTACTCATTCTCTCTCTTGGTGGTGATTCTTCTCTTCTGCTTCTTCTTTTTGGAGAGTCTTCTCTTCTTTTATAGGGTGCCATACACTCATTGGACTCCCACAATTGTAGCAATTGCGCTCTCGACTAGAAGATCTTTTGTCATTGTAGGACCTTGACTTAGAGCTTGTTTCTTTGCTTCTACTCTTGTACAATTTGTTGAAGTTCTTCACCATTAAGCTCAATTCTTCATTGAAGGTTTGTCTCTCACTTGATGATGTGGGGGCTTCACATGAGGCTTTGTAAGCACCACTTGACTTGTTGTGAAGTTCCTCCTTATCCTTGAGTGACATCTCATGAGCAACGATTCTACCTGTGACTTCCGTTGGCTTGAGATTCTTGTAATTGGGCATCATTTGAATCAGCGTGCACACGGTATCATATTTTCCATCCAATGCTCTTAGGATCTTCTTGATGATGAATATGTCGGTCATCTCTTCACTCCCTAAGCCGGCAATCTCATTTGTGATAAGAGAAAGCCTAGAGTACATTTCAGCGACACCTTCACCATCCGTCATTTTGAACTTGTCAAGCTGACTTTGCAGCACATCCAGCTTGGATTCCTTGACGGAGTCGGTACCTTCATGCATATCAGTTAAAGTATCCCAAATTTCCTTTGCATTCTCAAGACAGCTGATTTTGTTGAATTTTTTGGGGCATAAACCATTGAAGAGGATATCACAAGCTTGAGCGTTGTATTGCAGCATCTTCAATTCATCCGCACTAGCTTCATGGTTTGGTTCAATCACATCAAAGAATTCACCTTGCAAACCAATACACACAATAGCCCAAATGGCGGGGTTATGTCCGAGAATATGCATTTTCATCTTATGCTTCCAACTAGCAAAATTAGTGCCATCAAAGTAAGGACCTCTATGGTGATAATTTCCCTTGCTAGACGCCATACTCTCCTAGGTTGTGAAACCAAGGCTATGACCACCAAAAGCTATGGAAATCAAAGCAAATGGAGACCAAAGCTCTGATACCACTTGTAGGACCTTGAAGTATATCTAGAGGGGGGGTTATTAGACTACTTGACCAATTAAAAACTTTACCTTTTCCCAATTTTAGAGTTTGGCAGATTTTAGCAATCTTTGGACAAGTCAAGCAATCATCACGCAATTCAAGCAAGCATGCAAAGAGTATATAGGCAGCAGAAAATAAAGCATGCAACTTGCAAGAATGTAAAGGGAAGGGTTTGGAGAATTCAAACGCAATTGGAGACATGGATGTTTTTGTCGTGGTTCCGATAGGTGGTGCTATCGTACATCCACGTTGATGGAGACTTCAACCCATGAAGGGTAACGGTTGCGTGAGTCCACGGAGGGCTCCACCCACGAAGGGTCCACGAAGAAGCAACCTTGTCTATCCCACCATGGCTGTCGCCCACGAAGGACTTGCCTCACTAGCGGTAGATCTTCACGAAGTAGGCAATCTCCTTGCCCTTACAAACTCCTTGGTTCAACTCCACAATCTTGTCGGAGGCACCCAAGTGACACCTAGCCAATCTAGGAGACACCACTCTCCAAGAAGTAACAAATGGTGCGTTGATGATGAACTCCTTGCTCTTGTGCTTCAAATGATAGTCTCCCCAACACTCAACTCTCTCTCATGGGATTTGGATCTGGTGGTAAGAAGATTTGAGTGGAAAGCAACTTGGGGAAGGCTAGAGATCAAGATTCATATGGTAGGAATGGAATATCTTGGTCTCAACACATGAGTAGGTGGTTCTCTCTTAGAACTGGTAAGTTGGAAGTGTAGGTTTGTTCTAATGGCTCTTTCTACGAATGAAGAGGAGGTAGAGGGGTATATATAGCCTCCACACAAAATCTAACCGTTACACACAATTTACCAAACTTGGTGGGACCGATTCAACAGACTCGGTTGGACTGATTTAGTAAACCTAGTGACCGTTAGGGTTTTCGGTGGGACTGACATGCAACTCGGTAGGACCGATATGATTAGGGTTAGGGCATAACGTAATCTCGGTGAGACCGATTACACAAACTCGGTGAGACCGAATTTGGTAATTAGCTAACCATAGAGTTGGTTAGGTAAACTCGGTGGGACCGATTCGCTCTTTTGATGAGACTGAAAAGTTACGAAAGGGAAACAGAGAGTTTACATTGCAATCTCGGTGGGACCGATCGCTCACTTCGGTTAGACCAAAACGTTACGAAGGGAAACAGAGAGATTACAATCCCATCTCGGTGAGACCGAGATCCCTATCGGTGAGACCGATTTGCCTAGGGTTTGTGGCAGTGGCTATGACATTTGAATTCGGTGGCGCCGGATAGAAAGAATCGGTAGGGCCGAGTTTGACTTTAGGTTTAGGTCATATGTGGATGTGAGAAAGTAGTGGAGGGTTTTGGAGCATATCACTAAGCACATGAAGCAAGAGGCTCATTAAGCAACACCTCATCCCTGCTTGATAGTATTGGCTTTTCCTATAGACTCAATGTGATCTTGGATCACTAAAATGTAAAATGTAGAGTCTTGAGCTTTTGAGCTTGAGCCAATCCTTTGTCCTTGATATTTTGAGGGATCCACTTTCATCATCCATGCCATGCCATTCATTGAGCTTTCCTGAAATAATAGTCTTGGAATAACATTAGCTCAATGAGCTATATGTTGTTGTGAATTACCAAAACCACCTAGGGATAGTTGCACTTTCACGCACATGTGTGTAACTTGCCACTTTTCAGTTGCTCTCTGGATAGTTACAGAGTTGTGCAACGCCTAGATTGCAGGCGCCACACTATACAGTGCAACGCCCGCTTGCTAGGCGTTGCATAGTGACTTAGTAAATTTTTTAGCATATGCAGACATAGTACGAGGATGTGAAGTAGGATTGATACATGGCAAGCAAACAACTATGAAGACAACATATGCATAAAGTACTTCACGACAAATAGTAGTTCATAACACATAGTACTTCAACTTGAGGAGTAGTTCATACAACCAAATTTAGGAGGAAATACATAGTACTTCACGACACATACTAGTTCACAACCAAATCGAGAAGGAGGCATAGTTCATGACACATAGTAGTTCACAACCAAATCGAAGAGCATAGTCCACAAGCAAGTTGAAGTTGAAGATGACATACCTCTATTTCGTAGAGCAAGGCCTCTTTCCCTTCTTCTTTTTCCTCTCTTCTTCCTCTTCCTCCTCCCTTTTCCTTATGAGGTGAGCCTCCTTAACCACCCTCTCCATGAATATCTTGTTCTTCCGCTCCTCTTTTTCAGCTGCGAATGGCCAAAGTTTCATGGTTCTTTCTTCAAAATCCTTTTGACGCTTCTTCTGTGCCTCCTCACATTTCCTCACCAATGCTTGATCCCTAGACTACATCGCACGTGTCGCTCTCTCT
Source organism: Triticum aestivum (assembly GCF_018294505.1). Classification (NCBI taxonomy): domain Eukaryota; kingdom Viridiplantae; phylum Streptophyta; class Magnoliopsida; order Poales; family Poaceae; genus Triticum; species Triticum aestivum. The sequence goes on along the minus strand of NC_057798.1, from coordinate 25,005,509 downwards.
GTTTCCTTCCTCTCCTTCTCAAGCTCTCTTCCTTCTTCTTCTTTAGTGCGGCTTTATCCTCATCTCTAAGCTTCTTCGCAGCCTTCTCCCACCATCCCGCCATCTCATCTTCGCCATCCTCCTTCATTGTTGGTTTGTTGGGTTGGGAAGCCGCCATACCTACAATGAGTGAAACATAATGGTGAGTAAAGACAATAAAAACAAATGGAAGAACATGTGCAACAAGAACATATGAAAAAGAAGAACATATGAAACATTATAGTTAGTGAGAAACATACGGACATGGTCCATCGAGGTATCCAAACATTCCTCTATAATGACCTTGTCCCTGTCCATCACCACGGCCAAGTCCACCACCAAGGCCAAGACCATCACCACGGCCAAGTCCACCACCAAGGCCAAGACCTTCACCACAGCCAAGACCACCACCACGAGATCTACCACCACCACGACCTACACCACCACCACGAGCTCTACCACCACCACGGCCTCTTGTAAGTCCTAGTTGTCGACCTCTTTGTTGCCTAGATCCTCTTTGGCTAACACTTGGTTGGCTTGGCACTTGTTGGCTACCACTTGGTTACCTTGGCACTTGTTGGCTACCACTTGGTTGGCTTGGCACTTGGTTGGCTTCCTTCTGTAGCTCCTTGTTGTCTTGTGCTTGCATAATTTTTCTTGGACCTTTTCATTGGTTTCGTACATTTTCTTTTGTTGTGGCCATGACCTTTGCACTGCCCACAACGGGAGCTCTCATGAGGCTCTTGGAATTGGTCGTTGCACGCTTCACGGCGGCCACCATGGCCCCATCCGTCCATGTCGCCTCTAAGATGCTTTGTCTTACGTCTACCCCGTTTAACAACCTTCAACTCCGGATCCGGCCATAGTTGAACACCATGGTACTCTGGCCATTGTGATTGGTCAAGATATGGGTGAAAGCGGGGAGCCCATGTTTTCTTGACCGTCATGATTGAGAACTCCGATTCCCTCACGGTGCGTGGGTGATTGTTGTCCACATTCCTAACGCGACCGGAGGTATACAAGTGTGAGCATGGAAGATGAAGCAACAATGGCCTCCGGTAAGAGCAATCACATTGTGTTAACGACACCTTGAAAGCCCGACCTCCATGTTGGCGGCCATCGTTTGTGGTTCCTCCTGGCTCTTTCACTTCGTACTTCCACTCTTCGTTGTCATATAATATAGCTTCTCTGAGTCCGCCTTCCGTGATTGAAATACCAACCATTCATCAACCTTTGGTGGGAACTTGTATTTGTACTTGGGAGGGTTCTCACCCGCTATCTGTGCATCCGTTTCCATGGAGTACTTTACAAAGTATGCATTAATCTTGTCAAATGTGTATTGAACTATTGCCGTCACGGGTAATCCACGTGCACCTTTGAGTACCCTATTGAAGCATTTGGCCATATTGCTTGTCATTTGACTGTATCTCTGGCCATCTTCATCAAAAGCACGTGCCCACTTGTTCCGGTATTGAATGTGCCTATTGAGAAATTCTTGACCCCCGGGATCAAGTTTTTTGTGTGCAAGCAATTTGTTGTACAAAGTGGTGAAGCACTTGTCGAAGAAAGCGAGACAACAATCTTGAAGATCATCGGCCAACTCCTTAAGGCCACATGCCCTATAGAAGTTTGAACAAAAGTGCCTCATGCACCATCGATGGTGCAAGGGAGCATGCCCGGGAATGTCAATCTCCACCGCGTTAAGAATTCCTGGATGCCGATCCGATATAACACAAATTTCCCTTTGAGCGGGTAACACCTTTGTCCTCAAAAGATGCAAAAACCACTCCCAGTTGTCATTGTTCTCCACCTCAACCAAAGCAAATGCCAATGGTAACACCCAGTTGTTGGCATCACTTGCTATCGCAACCAATAAGGTGCCTGTCACGCCCAATATGCGATACTATCCTAAAGAGACTCGAAGGTCCCACCAAGGATAGAACCGCATATTGAAATGCTTTTGCAAGGTGGATATCATTACATCAACATTACATAATAGATGGGGATACATACAAAAGGCATACAATGCCACACGAATACAACTTCATCTTACATAAGAGCACCATCCGACTATGAATGAAACAGAAACAGAAGCTCAAACGACATCCACCCTGCTAGCCCAGGCTGCCGACCTGGAACCTATCCCCTGATCGAAGAAGCAGAAGAAGATCTCAACGCAAACAAGCATCGCTCTCGCGTCATGATCATCGCATAACCTGTACCTGCAAATGTTGTTGTAGTAATCCGTGAGCCACGAGGACTCAGTAATCCCATTACCATGGGTATCAAGACTAGCAAAGCTTACTGGGAAAGGAATGGGTAAAGTGGTGAGGCTGCAGCAGTGACTAAGCAAGTATGGTGGCTAACATACGCAAATAAGAGCGAGAAGAGAGCAAGTAGAACGGTCGTGAAGCTAGCAATGATCAATAAGTGATCCTGAACTCCTACTTACGTCAAACATAACCCAAAACCGTGTTCACTTTCCGGACTCCGCCGAAAAGAGACCATCACGGCTACACACGCGGTTGATGCGTTTTAATTAAGTCAAGTGTCAAGTTATCTACAACCGGACATTAACAAATTCCCATCTGCCCATAACTGCGGGCACGGCTTTCGAAATTTTAAACCCTGCAGGGGTGTCCCAACTTAGCCCATGATAAGCTCTCGCGATCAACGAAGGATATACCTTCTCCCAGGAAGACCCGATCAGACTCTGAATCCCGGTTTACAAGACATTTCGACAATGGTAAAACAAGACCGGCAAAGCATCCCAATGCACCGACAATCCCGATAGGAGCTGCACATATCTCGTTCTCAGGGCAACACCGGAAGAGCAATCCGTACAACTAAAACCAGACCTCAAGTTTCCCTGAGGGGGCGCTGCAAAGGGCTCTAGTTCGGACCAACACTTAGACAAGCACTGGCCCGGGGGGGCTAAAATAAAGATGACCCTCGGGCTCCGGAAACCCAAGGGAAAAAGGGCTAGGTGAGGCAAATGGTAAAACCAAGGTTGGGCCTTGCTGGAGGAGTTTTATTCAAAGTGAACTGTCAAGGGGGTCCCATAAATCACCCAACCGTGTAACGAACGCAAAATCCGGGAACATAACACCAGTATGACAGAAACTAGGGCGGCAAGAGTGGAACAAAACACCAGGCATAAGGCCGAGTCTTCCACCCTTTACCAAGTATATAGATGCATTAATTAAATAAGAGATATTGTGATATCCCAACATAATCCTGTCCACCATGGAGCAATCTTCAACTTCACCTGCAACTAGTAACGCTATAAGAGGGCTGAGCAAAAGCGGTAACATAGCCAAACAACGGTTTGCATAGGAAAGGTGTCAAAGGTTAGAGGTTCATGGCAGTATGGGAGGCTTGAAAAACAGGTGATAGGTAGCGCAGCAAAGCGATAGAACGAAGCAACTAGCATAGAAATGATAGTAGTGAGATCCAGGGTAGCGGTCATCTTGGCTGAAATCCCGCAAGGAAGAAGAACGAGTCCATGAAGAAGACAAACGGGAGCAGTCGAACGAACCCTCACAATCGCAACATTACCGAAATTAAGAAGCAACACCGGAAAGAAACAAACAACATGGTAAATGCACAAGCATAAACATGGCATGATGCACAAACAAGTATGATGCATGACCGGTTTAATGAGGCACGGCAAAGTGCAACAAACAATACTACAAGTTAAGTGGAGCTCAATATGCAACGAGTTACATATTGACGAAACACCACATCAATTATTTAGTTCTCTCTCGGTTTTGTACCCAGCAATATTAAATGTTGTTAAACATGGAGGTGAAGCAAGAGAAAACTACCTATCTAAGCAAGTTTAAATGAGGCCGGAAGTAACAAACAACAATTCCAAAAAATCCCCACATGCGAATTATGAATTTGGTACTGTTCTGCCCTAAAACATATTTTAATATTTGTAAACAATAAAACAAAGTGCACCATGTTAAACTAGGCATTTTTCCACCCCATTTACATATAAAGTTTATTAAAATTGGAGCTACGGTTATTTAGTTACGAAATAAATCATTTTAGCATGTGATTTAAGCAAATTTAAACAAACATCATTTTAAACATTTTAAACATGGATGAAATTTGCATATTATGAAACTAGACAAAATTCTAAGCATTTTACATGTATAAAACATTTTAAACCGATGCATGGTTAATTAATTATAACATGCATGAACATGAGGGTTTTTCTGTAAAACAGCAAACTCTGGATAAATAGCAAAATCGCCGAACTGGAAAAAAACATGATATGGGCCGCATCTGCTAACGGGCTGCACAGGATAGGAGAGTGGCTGGAGGGGCTGCTCACCCATGGGCTGAGGCCCGATTGGAAGCAGAGGGAGGCCGGCTGGGGGGCGCAGCTGGGTCTTGGAGCCCACCTGGCGGTCGTTTGCGGACGAGGCGCAGTCAACGCGGGCGTCGACCGCGTCGTCTCCCTCTCGAACAGAGGCAGCAACAGGACGTGGGGGCGAGCGCTCCTGCTCGATGAAGAGGAGGCAGAGGCCTGCACGAGGGGAAGCAGGGGACACAGCGGTGGCCTAGCGCGGTTTAGGACTCTGGCGAAGGGCGGCACAGAGCAGGATCAAGGCGAGGCGGCAGAGCGGGCTGCGGAGCTTGGTTCCTGGGATGCTGGCAAGGTGGCCGTCCGGGCGAGAAGACGAGCGCGGGATCGAGCGCTGCTGTGGGGTGCTCATCTCCTATGTGGCTCGAGCGTGAGGGGGGGTCAGGAGGTCGAGGAAGCAGGGGCGCTCTCCGGGTGGCCTAAAGGTCAAAGTCGCCATCGGATTCGGGCGTCCATGGCGGATTCCTACTGCTCCTGCAGAAACTCGCAAAAGAGAGAGGTGAGGCACGGGGATGAGAAAGGAGAACCAGGAGGGGGCGCGACGGGGTGACCTGGCTGGAGCTCGTCGGCGGCTGGATCCAGTGGCTCTGGAGTCGGGGATGCGGGAGTTGCTGCTGCTGCTGCAGGGAGCCTCGGCTCGATAAGGAGAAGGAGCTCGGGCGCGGGATGGGGAAGATCGAGCTGGCAGAGGAAGGAGGTGCTCGGCTGGCCGTGATTTGGTTGGGTGGCGCTGAAATTGAGGAGGAGGCGGCGCTGGCTAGGTGAATCAAGGGGATCGGGAGGGATCCCGAGGGAGAAGGTGGCGGCGCTAGGGTAGGATCCCTAGAAATTAGGTGGTATGTCTAGATTAGGTTAGGGGTCTATATATAGTAGGTGGCTAATACGAGAGGGGATTTGAGCCCCTAGATTTTGATCCGACGGCTTCGGTGGTCTAAACAAAGAACAGATGATGCTTAGGATAACTCGGGATTGTTCTGGACCCACTGGTCATGACCGTTCGGGTCGGGTTCGGGAAGCATTCGGACGTGCGCGAGGTTGCGAAAGAGAGTCCATGGCTGTGCAAAGAGATAAGGTGGTCAAACAAGAGGGAAACGAGAACCCGGTTGGTCTCGAAACGGACAACGAAGACAAGGAGGACATGACAACTACGAAAGGATGCAAGTTTGAAAACAATGACGGCAACAGAGTGCCGATGCAATGCGAATGATGCGATGATGAATGCAACAAGCAAATAAAACACACAACAACAACGAAATAATTGGAAGGCTTCTGAAGCGTCGGTCTTGGGGCATTACAACACTCCACCACTACAAGAGGATCTCGTCCCGAGATCTAAGATGGCACCGGAGGGAAACGGAAGAGGAAGAAAAGAGGTAAAACTAAGTTGCTTCTTCGACAAACGAGTGAAACCAAAGAACTTTGAGAGGTTAAAAATTTGAAAGAAAAAACACAACGGAGTTGAACACAATTGAGAGCACTGCGGTAGAAAATAGAAACAAGGGACACCATGTGAACCTTGGAGGTTGCAAAGACATAAATCAGGAGTTTAATGAACAAGATAGATTTCAAAACCACTCCGGTTAAAACAAGATGAGAGAGGAAGAATTTGGGCAGCACTCCGGTTGAAAAGAGATGCAAGACTTGATAATATGAAAAGAACTTGAATGGAGGGCACGACACGCCGGTTAAATGGATAAGCATGAAAAGAACATGACCTTCACAATTCGACTTGCTGAGTGAAAAGAGCAACATTACAATGCCTCCGGAAGAAAGAATAGAAGATAGATCATTGGAATAACAGATGGAGGAGAAAATGCCAACTTCTGTCACAAATGAGCTTGTAAAGCACCCTTCCGAGTAGGTTATAACGGAGTCGTTGGAAAACCAACAACGAAAAGAATAAGCTTGTAGTGGGCTTATGGAAACATCTCAACACTTGAGGTGAAATTCTGCCACTAACGAAAAACAAGTGCTTGTTTAAGATCAAAGAAGAGATGAAAACTTCTTTCGCCGAGAGGATAGGAGAAAACTCGGATCATAGATAAGCACCACAAATAGCAACATTCCTTAGGGAAGGCTTTAGGTGAAATCTATACAAAGATAACTCCAAAGAAGAGATTGATGGATTTAAAATACCTCATTCTTAACGACATGTGAATCACGAAGCATGAATGGAAATTGTCAAGAATGATATAACACCACCTCAAAAGATAAGATAGAGAGAATTGCACTTCGGAATGCAAGATGAAGAATGCTTGAACTCCTCTGAAAAGAATCTCGATGAACACTTCGAGAAGGAATTAAATCCTTGATGAACCATCATGTAGAGCCTCCATAAGGAACTCCGGTAAAAAAGGATGATAGAAAGAAACAGAAGTTGAAAACACATTGTGAAGCCTTGCAATGATAAGATGAAGCTTCACGACGAGATAATGCGGAAAAACATGGAACTCCGGAAAAGAAAAGATGAAGAATCTCGAACCGCGAAATGTGACATGATGAACAACTCTCGAAAGAAGAAACTAGATCACTTGGATGAAACAATAATAAGAATTACGTTAAGCCTATCCTTCACCAATTTAAATTGGTGACAAGCAACGGATTTGGCATACTACTTATTCTCGTAGAAAGGATTAAGAGAGATATAGCGCAAACTTGAGAAGGTATTGATGGAACCACCGGTGGGATTGGAAACAACGAATGAATTGATATGATAACAAAGGAAGTGAAATCTTGAAGGAAACACCATAAGAATTGTAAATGAACATAGCAAAGGCACAATTCACCGGGAAGAATTGGAAAATGAATGAAGATACTTGAGGGGATTTAGATACATGAGAACGAAGAGATCATGGACTGATTAGAGAATACTTGAATGACGCACCGGTTAGAGTTGGAGAACAAGAGTTGGAGGTTGAGAATGAGTAATATACAGAAATGATGGCATTCGGATTATCAAGAAAGGAAGCAACTCCTGAAATGCATCGGATGGTTGAAAAGAATTCTCACAATCAAAAACAATTATGAGAGGACGACATAAGCTAGAACTACGCATCTTTGGAAGAATGGGTAAGGATTTAAGAGGAACTCTTCTTCGGTCTTCAAAATCCGAGAATGACGACGAGAAACACCACCATGAATTGTTGAGACACTCCAGAATGAAAATTAGAATGGTTGAACCAACGACGAAAGAATTTGAAAGATCTTGGAGAAAGACATTTGACTGGTGATAATTCATTCTTACGTCAAACTTCAAAAGAATTTGGGAATAGCTCCGGGAAAATTAGAAGAGTCAGGTAGGATCCTGGGAAAAGACCTGTGGGTTATGGGCCCACTAAAAAGATACACCGTTGAACGATTGATTGAAAAGGGGGGATTGCACCGGTTGAATTAAATGACTTGAATGAGATAACAATCTCCAAATAGCTTGAACGTATTAAGAATGGAAACACAAATCTTCTGAGATATCTTCAGCACTCCAGAACAAATGGATAGGAAGAAATGAATGATTAAGAGGTGCACCGGCATGAGAAAGCATTTGACACAAGGAAAGGAATATGATCAACACTGAAAGCTTGAATTAATCCACCGTAGAAGAAACAACAACGAAGGATGATGAACTTGAAACTGTTGAGCATCTTCATGGGAAATCACCGGATAAGAACATTGAAAGAAAAGAATGAAGAGACTTCCCACAAATAAAAGGATACATGATTAAGAAATCTGAGTCCTTGAAGAAAAAGGGTGGGAGGGCGGGAAAACAAAGACAACTTGGGGACGGATGAGACGGATACCATTGGGAAACTGAGAGATGATCTTGCGAATGTTGAAATGATCGAATGCCTTGAAGAGAAGCACGCCGGTTGTAAAGAATTAGCATGACAACCTCGATGATCAAGAAGGATTAGCACTCTCATAGAAATATGAGAACACCATTTAGGGAAAGGTATGGATTCAACATTTGACATCGAAGCAACTTGAATACCACAACTCAAAACAAAACAAAGGATTTGCTTGCAGAGTAAGCCGGAACAAATACATATGAGAGAGATTTACCCAATCCCATATCATGCATCTGTCGGAAAGATATTCTAGGAGCTACTTGAATTCCCACCTATAAACTCCCGAAACTTTCTGGTTATGCAATCTGGTGTTGGGGATACAGGGGAAGCAATATATCTCACCCAAACAAGCAATACCTACATCCAGCTGTATCCATCCGTCAACACATAACCAAGAAAACTCTAGAAATCGTGTACCTCAACCTTCGAAAAGCATCCGTTATACGAGCTATGGCAATACTCCCGAACTCCCACCCCAGTACTGGGTGGCGTCGAGGTTATCTCACCAACAACTGCATAAAAGAGATTTTGGATGTCGACAAAACTCAGGTATTCCAGAACTGCAACGATAAAATTGTGACAACAACACCTCGGATCTCAACTCCCCGGGTCAATGCCACATAATAGACAGGAGGCACCAAGAACAATGTTCTCGTCACAAAACCATCGGAAAGATTCCAAGATACCCACGTGATCCTAAAATTTTTTTAGTGAAATTTGAGGAGAGGAAAGGCAAAACATCTACGTCAGGAGTCCTCACCAGAGCAACGAAGGGACTGAGGAGTAAAAAGAATCCTACTCTGTGATATATATAATCCTAAGACTCAAAAATAGTTTTCTTCTAGACTCAACAACGACCAACAATCAAGGGGCTCCTATGGTTGGTCGAGGCTCTGATTACCAACTTGTCACGCCCATGCCATACTATCCTAAAGAGACTCGAAGGTCCCACCAAGGATAGAACCGCATATTGAAACGCTTTTGCAAGGTGGATATCATTACATCAACATTACATAATAGATGGGGATACATACAAAAGGCATACAATGCCACACGAATACAACATCATCTTACATAAGAGCACCATCCGACTATGGATGAAACACAAATAGAAGCTCAAACGACATCCACCCTGCTAGCCCAGGCTGCCGACCTGGAACCTATCCCCTGATCAAAGAAGCAGAAGAAGATCTCAACGCAAACAAGCATCGCTCTTGCGTCATGATCATCGCATAACCTGTACCTGCAACTGTTGTTGTAGTAATCTGTGAGCCACGAGGACTCAGCAATCCCATTACCATGGGTATCAAGACTAGCAAATCATAATGGAAAAGGAATGGGTAAAGTGGTGAGGCTGCAGCAGCGACTAAGCAAGTATGGTGGCTAACATACGCAAATAGGAGCGAGAAGAGAGCAAGTAGAACGGTCGTGAAGCTAGCAATGATCAATAAGTGATCATGAACTCCTACTTATGTCAAACATAACCCAAAACTGTGTTCACTTTTCGGACTCCGCCGAAAAGAGACCATCACGGCTACACACGCGGTTGATGCGTTTTAATTAAGTCAAGTGTCAAGTTATCTATAACCGGACATTAACAAATTCCCATCTGCCCATAACCGTGGGCACGGCTTTCGAAAGTTTAAACCCTGCAGGGGTGTCCCAACTTAGCCCATGATAAGATCTCGCGATCAACGAAGGATATACCTTCTCCCAGGAAGACCCGATCAGACTCGGAATCCCAGTTTACAAGACATTTCAACAATGGTAAAACAAGACCAGCAAAGCCGCCCGATGCGCCGACAATCCCGATAGGAGCTGCACATATCTTGTTCTCAGGGCAACACTGGAAGAGCAATCCGTACAACTAAAACCAGACCTCAAGTTTCCCTGAGGGGGCGCTGCAAAGGGCTCTAGTTCGGACCAACACTTAGACAAGCACTGGCCCAGGGGGCTAAAATAAAGATGACCCTCAGGCTCCGGAAACCCAAGGGAAAAAGGGCTAGGTGAGGCAAATGGTAAAACCAAGGTTGGGCCTTGTTGGAGGAGTTTTATTCAAAGCGAACTGTCAAGGGGGTCCAATAAATCACCCAACCGCGTAAGGAATGCAAAATCCGGGAACATAACACCGATATGACGGAAACTAGGGCGGCAAGAGTGGAACAAAACACCAGGCATAAGGCCGAGTCTTCCACCCTTTACCAAGTATATAGATGCATTAATTAAATAAGAGATATTGTGATATCCCAACATAATCCTGTCCACCATGGAGCAATCTTCAACTTCATTGCAACTAGTAACGCTATAAGAGGGCTGAGCAAAAGCGGTAACATAGCCAAACAACGGTTTGCATAGGAAAGGTGTCAAAGGTTAGAGGTTCATGGCAATATGGGAGGCTTGAAAAACAGGTGATAGGTAGCGCAGCAAAGCGATAGAACGAAGCAACTAGCATAGCAATGATAGTAGTGAGATCCAGGGTAGCGGTCATCTTGCCTGAAATCCCGCAAGGAAGAAGAACAAGTCCATAAAGAAGATAAACGGGAGCAGTCGAACGAACCCTCACAATCGCAACATTACCGGAATTAAGAAGCAACACCGGAAAGAAACAAACAACATGGTAAATGCACAAGCATAAACATGGCATGATGCACAAACAAGTATGATGCATGACCGGTTTAATGAGGCATGGCAAAGTGCAACAAACAATACTACAAGTTAAGTGGAGCTCAATATGCAACAAGTTACATATTGACGAAACACCACATCAATTATTTAGTTCTCTCTCGACCCAACAATATTAAATGTTGTTAAACATGGCAAGAGGTGAAGCAAGAGAAAACTACCTATCTAAGCAAGTTTAAATGAGGCCGGAAGTAACAAACAACAATTCCAGAAAATCCCCACATGCAAATTATGAATTTGGTACTATACTTCCCTAAAACATATTTTAATATTGTTAAACAATAAAACAAAGTGCACCATGTTAAACTAGGCATTTTTTCACCCCATGTACATATAAAGTTTATTAAAATTGGAGCTACGGTTATTTAGTTATGAAATAAATCATTTTAGCATGTGATTTAAGCAAATTTAAACAAACATCATTTTAAACATTTTAAACATGGATGAAAATTGCATATTATGAAACTAGACAAAATTCTAAGCATTTTACATGTATAAAACATTTTAAACCGATGCATGGTTAATTAGTTATAACATGCATGAACATGAGGGTTTTTCTGTAAAACAACAAACTCTGGATAAATAGCAAAATCGCCGAACTGGAAAAAAACATGATATGGGCCGCATGTGCTAATGGGCTGCACAGGACAGGAGAGTGGCTAGAGGGGCTGCTCACCCATGGGCTGAGGCCCGATTGGAAGCAGAGGGAGGCCGGCTGGGGGGCGCAGCCGGGCCTTGGAGCCCACATGGCGGTCGCTTGCGGACGAGGCGCAGTCAACGTGGGCGTCGACCGCGTCGTCCTCCTCTCGAACAGAGGCGGCAACAGGACTTGGGGGCGAGCGCTCCTGCTCGATGAAGAGGAGGCAGAGGCCTGCGCGAGGGGAAGCAGGGGACGCAGCGGTGGCCTAGCGCGGTTTAGGACTCCGGCGAAGGGCGGCACAGAGCAGGATCAAGGCGAGGCGGCAGAGCGGGCTGCGGATCTTGGTTCCTGGGATGCTGGCGAGGTGGCCGTCCGGGCGAGAAGACGAGCGCGGGGTCGAGTGCTGCTGCGGGGTGCTCATCTCCTATGTGGCTCGAGCGTGAGGGGGGTCAGGAGGTCGAGGAAGCAGGGGCATGCTCCGGGTGGCCTAAAGGTCAAAGTCGCCATCGGATTCGGGCGTCCATGGCGGTTTCCTACTGCTCCTGCAGAAACTCGCGAAAGAAAGAGGTGAGACACGGGGATGAGAAAGGAGAACCAGGAGGGGGCGCGACGGGATGACCTGGCTGGAGCTCGTCGGCGGCTGGATCCAGTGGCTCTGGAGTCGGGGATGCGGGAGTTGCTGCTGCTGCTGCAGGGAGCCTCGGCTCGATGAGGAGAAGGAGCTCGGGCGCGGGATGGGGAAGATCGAGCTGGCAGAGGAAGGAGGTGCTCGGCTAGCCGTGATTTGGTTGGGTGGCGCTGAAATTGAGGAGGAGGCGGCGCTGGCTAGGTGAATCAAGGGGATCGGGAGGGATCCCGAGGGAGAAGGTGGCGGCGCTAGGGTAGGATCCCTAGAAATTAGGTGGTATGTCTAGATTAGGTTAGGGGTCTATATATAGTAGGTGGCTAATACGAGAGGGGATTTGAGCCCCTAGATTTTGATCCGACGGCTTCGGTGGTCTAAACAAAGAACGGATGATGCTTAGGATAACTCAGGATTGTTCTGGACCCACTGGTCATGGCCGTTTGGGTCGGGTTCGGGAAGCATTCGGACGTGCGCGAGGTTGCGAAAGAGAGTCCATGGCTGTGCAAAGAGATAAGGTGGTCAAACAAGAGGGAAACGAGAACCCGGTTGGTCTCGAAACGGACAACAAAGACAAGGAGGAAGCGACAACTACGAAAGGATGCAAGTTTGAAAACAATGACGGCAACAGAGTGCCGATGCAATGCGAATGATGCGATGATGAATGCAACAAGCAAATAAAACACACAACAACAACGAAATAATTGGAAGGCTTCTGAAGCGTCGGTCTTGGGGCATTACAACACTCCACCACTACAAGAGGATCTCGTCCCGAGATCTAAGATGGCACCGGAGGGAAACGGAAGAGGAAGAAAAGAGGTAAAACTAAGTTGCTTCTTCGACAAACGAGTGAAACCAAAGAACTTTGAGAGGTTAAAAAGTTGAAAGAAAAAAACCAACAGAGTTGAACACAATTGAGAGCACTGCGGTAGAAAATAGAAACAAGGGACACCATGTGAACCTTGGAGGTTGCAAAGACATAAATCAGGAGTTTAATGAACAAGATAGAGTTCGAAACCACTCCGGTTAAAACAAGATGAGAGAGGAAGAATTTGGGCAGCACTCCGGTTGGAAAGAGATGCAAGACTTGATAATATGAAAAGAACTTGAATGGAGGGCACGACACGCCGGTTAAATGGATAAGCATGAAAAGAACATGACCTTCACAATTCGACATGATGAGTGAAAAGAGCAACATTACAATGCCTCCGGAAGAAAGAATAGAAGATAGATCATGGGAATAACAAATGGAGGAGAAAAGGCCAACTTCTGTCACAAATGAGCTTGTAAAGCACCCTTCCGAGTAGGTTATAATGGAGTTGTTGGAAAACCAACAACGAAAAGAATAAGCTTGCAGTGGGCTTATGGAAACATCTCAACACTTGAGGTGAAATTATGCCACTAAAGAAAAACAAGTGCTTGTTTAAGATCAAAGAAGAGATGAAAACTTCTTTCGCCGAGAGGATAGGAGAAAACTCAGATCATTGATAAGCACCACAAATAGCAACATTCCTTAGGGAAGGCTTTATCTGAAATCTATACCAAGATAACTCCAAAGAAGAGATTGATGGATTTAAAATACCTCATTCTTAACGACATGTGAATCACGAAGCATGAATGGAAATTGTCAAGAATGATATAACACCACCTCAAAAGATAAGATAGAGAGAATTGCACTTCGGAATGCAAGATGAAGAATGTTTGAACTCCTCTGAAAAGAATCTTGATGAACACTTCGAGAAGGAATTAAATCCTTGATGAACCATCATGTAGAGCCTCCATAAAGAACTCCGGTAAAAAAAAGGATGATAGAAAGAAACAGAAGTTGAAAACACATTGTGAAGCCTTGCAATGATAAGATGAAGCTTCGCAACGAGATAATGCGGAAAAACATGGAACTCCGGAAAAGAAAAGATGAAGAATCTCGAACCACGAAATGTGACATGATGAACAACTCTCGAAAGAAGAAACTAGATCACTTGGATGAAACAATAATAAGAATTACGTTAAGCCTATCCTTCACCAATTTAAATTGGTGACAAGCAACAGATTTGGCATACTACTTATTCTCGTAGAAAGGATTAAAAGAGATATAGCGCAAACTTGAGAAGGTATTGATGGAACCACCGGTGGGATTGGAAACAAGGAATGAATTGATATGATAACAAAGGAAGTGAAATCTTGAAGGAACCACCATAAGAATTGTAAATGAACATAGCAAAGGCACAACTCACCGGGAAGAATTGGAAAACGAATGAAGATACTTGAGGGGATTTAGATACATGAGAACGAAGAGATCATGGACTGATTAGAGAATACTTGAATGACGCACCGGTTAGATTTGGAGAACAAGAGTTGGAGGTTCAGAATGAGTAATATTCAGAAATGATAGCATTCGGATTATCAAGAAAGGAAGCAACTCCTGAAATGCATCGGATGGTTGAAAAGAATTCTCACAATCAAAAACAGTTATGAGAGGATGACATAAGCTAGAACTACGCATCTTTGGAAGAACGGGTAAGGATTTAAGAGGAACTCTTCTTCGGTCTTCAAAATCCGAGAATGACGACGAGAAACACCACCATGAATTGTTGAGACACTCCAGAATGAAAATTAGAATGGTTGAACCAACGACGAAAGAATTTGAAAGATCTTGGAGAAAGACATTTGACTGGTGATAATTCATTCTTACGTCAAACTTCAAAAGAATTTGGGAATAGCTCTGGGAGTAGAAGAGTCAGGTAGGATCCTAGGAAAAGACCTGTGGGTTATGGGCCCACTAAAAAGATACACCGTTGAACGATTGATTGAAAAGGGGGGATTGCACCGGTTGAATTAAATGACTTGAATGAGATAACAATCTCCAAATAGCTTGAACGGATTAAGAATGGAAACACAAATCTTCTGAGATATCTTCAGCACTCCAGAACAAATGGATAGGAAGAAATGAATGATTAAGAGGTGCACCGGCATGAGAAAGCATTTGACACAAGGAAAGGAATATGATCAACACTGAAAGCTTGAATTAATCCACCGGAGAAGAAACAACAATGAAGGATGATGAACTTGAAACTGTTGAGCATCTTCATGGGAAATCACCGGATAAGAACATTGAAAGAAAAGAATGAAGAGACTTCCCACAAATAAAAGGATACATGATTAAGAAATCTGAGTCCTTGAAGAAAAAGGGTGGGAGGGCGGGAAAACAAAGACAACTTGGGGACGGATGAGACGGATACCATTGGGAAACTGAGAGATGATCTTGCGAATGTTGAAATGATCGAATGCCTTGAAGAGAAGCACGCCGGTTGTAAAGAATTAGCATGACAACCTCGATGATCAAGAAGGATTAGCACTCTCATAGAAATATGAGAACACCATTTAGGGAAAGGTATGGATTCAACATTTGACATCGAAGCAACTTGAATACCACAACTCAAAACAAAACAAAGGATTTGCTTGCAGAATAAGCCGGAACAAATACATATGATAGAGATTTACCCAATCCCATATCATGCATCTGTCGGAAAGATATTCTAGGAGCTACTTGAATTCCCACCTATAAACTCCCGAAACTTTCTGGTTATGCAATCTGGTGTTGGGGATACAGGGGAAGCAATATATGTCACCCAAACTAACAATACCTACATCCAGCTGTATCCATCCGTCAACACATAACCAAGAAAACTCCAGAAATCGTGTACCTCAACCTTCGAAAAGCATCCGTTATACGAGCTATGGCAATACTCCCGAACTCCCGCCCCAGTACTGGGTGGCGTCGAGGTTATCTCACCAACAACTGCATAAAAGAGATTTTGGATGTCGGCAAAACTCAGGTATTCCAGAACTGCAACGATAAAATTGTGACAACAACACCTCGGATCTCAACTCCCCGGGTCAATGCCACATAATAGACAGGAGGCACCAAGAACAATGTTCTCGTCACAAAACCATCGGAACGATTCCAAGATACCCGCGTGATCCTCAAATTTTTTTAGTGAAATTTGAGGAGAGGAAAGGCAAAACATCTACGTCAGGAGTCCTCACCAAAGCGACGAAGGGACTGAGGAGTAAAAAGAATCCTACTCTCCGATATATATAATCCTAAGACTCAAAAATAGTTTTCTTCTAGACTCAACAACGGCCAACAATCAAGGGGCTCCTATGGTCGGTCGAGGCTCTGATTACCAACTTGTCACGCCCAATATGCCATACTATCCTAAAGAGACTCGAAGGTCCCACCAAGGATAGAACCGCATATTGAAACGCTTTTGCAAGGTGGATATCATTACATCAACATTACATAATAGATGAGGATACATACAAAAGGCATACAATGCCACACGAATACAACATCATCTTACATAAGAGCACCATCCGACTATGGATGAAACACAAACAGAAGCTCAAAATACATCCACCCTGCTAGACCAGGCTGCCGACCTGGAACCTATCCCCTGATCGAAGAAGCAGAAGAATATCTCAACGCAAACAAGCATCGCTCTTGCGTCATGATCATCGCATAACCTGTACCTGCAACTGTTGTTGTAGTAATCTGTGAGCCACGAGGACTCAGCAATCCCATTACCATGGGTATCAAGACTAGCAAAGCATAATGGAAAAGGAATGGGTAAAGTGGTGAGGCTGCAGCAGCGACTAAGCAAGTATGGTGGCTAACATACACAAATAAGAGCGAGAAGAGAGCAAGTAGAACGGTCGTGAAGCTAGCAATGATCAATAAGTGATCATGAACTCCTACTTATGTCAAACATAACCCAAAACCGTGTTCACTTTCCGGACTCCGCCGAAAAGAGACCATCACGGCTACACACGCGGTTGATGCGTTTTAATTAAGTCAAGTGTCAAGTTATCTACAACCGGACATTAACAAATTCCCATCTACCCATAACCGTGGGCACGGCTTTCGAAAGTTTAAACCCTGCAGGGGTGTCCCAACTTAGCCCATGATAAGCTCTCGCGATCAACGAAGGATATACCTTCTCCTAGGAAGACCCGATCAGACTCGGAATCCCAGTTTACAAGACATTTCGACAATGGTAAAACAAGACCAGCAAAGCCGCCCGATGCGCCAACAATCCCGATAGGAGCTGCACATATCTCGTTCTCAGGGCAACACTGGAAGAGCAATCCGTACAACTAAAACCAGACCTCAAGTTTCCCTGAGGGGGCGCTGCAAAGGGCTCTAGTTCGGACCAACACTTAGACAAGCACTGGCCCGGGGGGCTAAAATAAAGATGACCCTCGGGCTCCGGAAACCCAAGGGAAAAAGGGCTAGGTGAGGCAAATGGTAAAACCAAGGTTGGGCCTTGCTGGAGGAGTTTTATTCAACGCGAACTGTCAAGGGGGTCCAATAAATCACCCAACCGCGTAAGGAACGCAAAATCCGGGAACATAACACCGGTATGACGGAAACTAGGGCGGCAAGAGTGGAACAAAACACCAGGCATAAGGCCGAGTCTTCCACCCTTTACCAAGTATATAGATGCATTAATTAAATAAGAGATATTGTGATATCCCAACATAATCCTGTCCACCATGGAGCAATCTTCAACTTCATTGCAACTAGTAACGCTATAAGAGGGCTGAGCAAAAGCGGTAACATAGCCAAACAACGGTTTGCATAGGAAAGGTGTCAAAGGTTAGAGGTTCATGGCAATATGGGAGGCTTGAAAAACAGGTGATAGGTAGCGCAGCAAAGTGATAGAACGAAGCAACTAGCATAACAATGATAGTAGTGAGATCCAGGGTAGCAGTCATCTTGCCTGAAATCCCGCAAGGAAGAAGAACAAGTCCATGAAGAAGACAAACGGGAGCAGTCGAACGAACCTCACAATCGCAACATTACCGGAATTAAGAAGCAACACCGGAAAGAAACAAACAACATGGTAAATGCACGAGCATAAACATGGCATGATGCACAAACAAGTATGATGCATGACCGGTTTAATGAGGCATGGCAAAGTGCAACAAACAATACTACAAGTTAAGTGGAGCTCAATATGCAACAAGTTACATATTGACGAAACACCACATCAATTATTTAGTTCTCTCTCGACCCAACAATATTAAATGTTGTTAAACATGGCAAGAGGTGAAGCAAGAGAAAACTACCTATCTAAGCAAGTTTAAATGAAGCCGGAAGTAACAAACAACAATTCCAGAAAATCCCCACATGCAAATTATGAATTTGGTACTGTACTTCCCTAAAACATATTTTAATATTGTTAAACAATAAAACAAAGTGCACCATGTTAAACTAGGCATTTTTTCACCCCATTTACATATAAAGTTTATTAAAATTGGAGCTACGGTTATTTAGTTACGAAATAAATCATTTTGGCATGTGATTTAAGCAAATTTAAACAAACATCATTTTAATCATTTTAAACATGGATGAAAATTGCGTATTATGAAACTAGACAAAATTCTAAGCATTTTACATGTATAAAACATTTTAAACCGATGCATGGTTAATTAGTTATAACATGCATGAACATGAGGGTTTTTCTGTAAAACAGCAAACTCTGGATAAATAGCAAAATCGCCGAACTGGAAAAAAACATGATATGGGCCGCATGTGCTAACGGGCTGCACAGGACAGGAGAGTGGCTGGAGGGGCTGCTCACCCATGGGCTGAGGCCCGATTGGAAGCAGAGGGAGGCCGGCTAGGGGGCGCAGCCGGGCCTTGGAGCCCACATGGCGGTCGCTTGCGGACGAGGCGCAGTCAACGCGGGCGTCGACAGCGTCGTCCTCCTCTCGAATAGAGGCAACAACAGGACTTGGGGGCGAGCGCTCCTGCTCGATGAAGAGGAGGCAGAGGCCTGCACGAGGGGAAGCAGGGGACGCAGCGGCGGCCTAGCGCGGTTTAGGACTCCGGCGAAGGGCGGCATAGAGCAGGATCAAGGCGAGGCGGCAGAGCGGGCGGCGGAGCTTGGTTCCTGGGATGCTGGCGAGGTGGCCGCCCGGGCGAGAAGACGAGCGCGGGGTCGAGCGCTGCTGCGCGGTGCTCGTCTCCTGTGTGGCTCGAGCGTGAGTGGGGGTCAGGAGGTCGAGGAAGCAGGGGCGCGCTCCGGGTGGCCTGAAGGTCAAAGTCGCCGTCGGATTCGGGCGTCCATGGCGGTTTCCTGCTGCTCCTCCAGAAACTCGCGAAAGAGAGAGGTGAGGCATAGGTATGAGAAAGGAGAACCAGGAGGGGGCGCGACGGGGTGACCTGGCTGGAGCTTGTCGACGGCTGGATCCGGTGGCTCTGGAGTCGGGGATGCGGGAGTTGCTGCTGCTGCTGCTGCAGGGAGCCTCGGCTCGATGAGGAGAAGGAGCTCGGGCGCGGGATGGGGAAGATCGAGCTGGCAGAGGAAGGAGGAGGTGCTCGGCTGGCCGTGATTTGGTTGGGTGGCGCTGAAATTGAGGAGGAGGCGGCGCTGGCTAGGTGAATCGAGGGGATCGGGAGGGATCCCGAGGGAGAAGGTGGCGGCGCTAGGGTAGGATCCTTAGAAATTAGGTGGTATGTCTAGATTAGGTTAGGGGTCTATATATAGTAGGTGGCTAATACGAGAGGGGATTTGAGCCCCTATATTTTGATCCGACGGCTTCGGTGATCTAAACAAAGAACGGATGATGCTTAGGATAACTCGGGATTGTTCCGGACCCAGTGGTCATGACCGTTCGGGTCGGGTTCGGGAAGCATTCAGACATGCGCGAGGTTGCGAAAGAGAGTCCATGGCTGTGCAAAGAGATAAGGTGGTCAAACAAGAGGGAAACCAGAACCCGGTTGGTCTCGAAACGGACAGCGACGACAAGGAGGACACGACAACTACGAACGGATGCAAGTTTGAAAACAATGACGGCAACAGAGTGCCCATGCAATGCAAATGATGCGATGATGAATGAACAAGAAAATAAAACACACAACAACAACAAAATAATTGGAAGGCTTCTGAAGCGTCGGTCTTGGGGCGTTACAGTGCCCTTGTATTGTCCTGTCAAAAACGTGCCATCAATGGTGATGACCGGCCTAGAGTGTTCGAAAGCCCTCACGCATTGCTCGAACGCCCAAAATGCACAATCAAATACTCGGACTTTCCTTCCTTCATGAACCGTTGTTTGGTGCCCATGAGGCTCGACCACATGAACCAGGCCCGGGTTTGTCACGGCCATGGCTAACAACAACCTAGGGATTCGGTTGTATGCTTCCTCCCAAGTACCATACAACATCTTAAATGCAGCTTGCTTTGCCTTCCATGCCTTGCTGTACTTCGCCTTGTAATGAAAGATGGCTTTCACAAGGTCTATGACATGTTGGACGCTCATTGTTGGAAGTGTGGATATTGAGTTGGAGAGCCTGTAAGTGATGAACTCCGACATGAGTTGTTTGTGGTCTTGGGACACAATCTTGCCATCCACCCTTTTTCCTTGGCACATGTGAGTTGGCACACAACTCACTACGTGCCCAGTGGGACCTCCTTTCCATGGTCTTGCATGCACAATCCACAGACATATTTCATCTTCACATGCACATGCAACCGTGTAGTGCACATTGACGTCCGAGTGCACCACCTTGTGTGGACGATAATGCGTAACCAAGTAGTTGTCGAGCCACATCTTCAATTCCAAGAAGGTTTCAAACTTAGAACCTTTTGCAATCCGGTTCTTGTCATCTCCAAAATCACGGTGAGAGCTTGGCCTAACCCCAACAGATATACATTGGCCACCATCTACCACGGCTTCATCTGCGATACTAACATCCTTGAACAATGTAGTCCGATGATCATGACCGAATACCTTCTCGAAAGCTTCGGCCTCCTTCACCATGAACCCCTCTGCATCAATTTGTTCGTTGGGACCATCGTCATCCGAGTCCGATGCATATGCACGGGAAAAAGGGATGGAATGGTCCATTGTCTCTTGCACATGATATTTGTCGAGAGCACCCACATTTTTGTCATGAAGATCAACTTCATTGTCATCGTCCGCATACTCATCATTCTCCTCTTGCAAAGCTTCATCTTGGTTGCTTGTAAACAGGCTCAATGTTGGCCTCACTTCTTGGGTCAAAAGAGGTTCAACAATTTCATCTCGCTTCAAGGGTGGGGGGCTACTAGCAACCAAAGGGGAGGGGCTCCGGTTCAAGTCCAAATGCAACCTTGAATCAACCTTATTCATTGCAAATAACTCAAGAGCCTTGTCTAGTGATTTGGCCACCGTCTCCTTGTATGCTACCCAACGTTGCTCCGAGTTGACACGCATTGTCTTCCAATGGATGTGCATTCCAAAACCAACATTATGCCTTCCTTCCAACTCAACGATATCACTAGGGTCCATCCAATTCAAATCTTTCCTAACTTGTTGCAAAAGCTCCGCATAGCTAGGACTACTATCAAAAACCATGTCAGTCTCATCTGGGTCCGGTTCAATATTGCCTTTCAAGAAGGCGTCTTTGTCCCCATGATGAACAAACACACATGTTCTTTCCATCCCTACAAGCATTCAAAGAACACAAGGTAACATTGCTTCCATGAGTAATAATCCAAGGATACATACCCTAATATATGTATGAAACAACAACCCTAATCCTAACCAAAACCATAACCCTATCCCAAAACCTAACCCTAGCACCAACATAAGAACACCCATAAGAATAACCCTAAAATACTAACAAAGCCTAATCATAGGAAATTGGCAAACAAACATCTCACATCTCCATGCAAATCTCTAGATCCAAACAAAACTAGGGTTTCCCCAAACTAGCAACAAATGAGAAATTTGATAACATTACTTGGATCAAAACAAGGGGATCGGAGAAGATTACCTTGAGGGAGGGTTTGACTTCGAAATCCACGGACAAATTCTTCAGATTTGCAAGATTTGGGAGAGGATTTGGGAGGGGGAGAGAGTGGGAGAGGGGCAAAGCTCGGGTTGGGAGTGGGAGAGTATGTGGTGTGGGGGGAGTGGGGAAGGGGGGCCAGCCAGATAAGTCACAGTGCAGCGCCCAAGCGCTAGGCGCTGCACTTTAAATGTGTGGCGCCTAAGATATAGGCCCTGCACATTGTGTGGCGCCTAGCGCCGAGGCGTTGCATAGCTGGGTGCGGGGCCCAGGGCTGCCATGGTGGAATGGCGTGCAACGCCCGCTAGCTGGGCACTGCACCATAGGGTGTGGCGCCAGCGTCACGGGCGCTACATAAAAGGGTCAGGGGTGTGAAATAGTTTCACAACCAGTTCATTCTGTGAATTGATTTCGTCCATAGGTCGAAATTGTCAAATTTGCCGCGTGGGAAAGTCGGCGATGGGTCTCACGTGACTCGCATCTCTTCCTTTCTTCGGCCATGGCGGCGGCGATCGCAAATCGAGATAAATCCTTCGATCTTTGCTCAATACTCCATGAGGCTCCGCCTTGCCCCTGAATTCGGGATCTATGCTCAATACTCCGTGAGGCTCTGCCTTGCCCGTGAATTCAGATTTCGCTAGAAAATTTAACTTTTGAATTTTTGCCAAACCTTTTACCTAATTTTGTCTTTTTATATTTTATACAAACTAGGTTTTGGCTTAGGGGAATTAATGCTCGTCCTATGCCCCAGCGGCTGCTACCAGGGAGGCACCTCCCCGCCAGCCACCGCTGGAGGGCCTGCCGGTGAAGCCACGCCGCACCCTGGGATGGTGGCGGTGGGGTGGATCCATCCCCCATGCGCGTTCCCAGCCCCTTCCCCCCGAGATCCACCACTCGCTGCCGCCCGGAAGCTCCCCCTCCTGCCGCCTCATCGTCGGAGGGCCGCCATGGCGTGCCCTGGGATGTCTTCGGCGAGCTAGATCCACCCCTCCCATGCTTCCCCAACCCCCACCACCCCAGGCGTGTCCCCGACCTCCCCGCGTCCTTGTGCGCATCGTAGGCGCCCATCCCTCAGCTACCATACGTCTCTGCCGGTCCGACGTCAGGTGTGGCTTGTCTGGCCATGTCATGGGGCCCTCCCCTACGATCTCCCCAAACCCCCGGCTTGGCCCAGCTCTGCCACGGGTTGGGTGCGGACCTGCAGCCGATCGCCAGGGTTTTGTGGCCCACCTTCCTAAGCAGGCACCCCCTCGTCCCCGGAGGCCCTCCCCCCCCCCCACCGAGCCACGGTGACGGCTCATGCGCAGAGGCCCTTCCTCCCCCTTCTCTAGCTCAGCTCGTTCATTGCATGTATATATAATTATCCTCACTACATTATGCAGATTGAAGATCGTCGAATGCAAAAGATTACAAATCTATGACATTAGGTTCATTAGCCCAAATACCGTAAATGAATGGATGGTAAAAACAGAGAACTTCCCGAGGAAAACTTGTTAAATGTGTTCCTTCGACATCAAAACATAAGGGAAATACTCTTTCCTTACAAATTCAAGTGAGTGTTACTGTCTTGTGCATATTCGGTTTCTCTTACTCGAGGTTAAGTACTATAATTGATGAGTTATGCATGGCGCAACTTTCACTATATTCTGCTATCCATTAAGCTTGACCGGCAGTAGTAACTGTCTTAGACTCGAGACGTAAGGATCCCCAGGATTATGCAGACATGAATGCAATGCTCCAAAAGTAAGTTCAATCATTATCGCACCATATCGGCAACTTTCGTTCATTTCCTGATATCAAGTAATCATTTTCTTTGCCGGGCAGGGTTTGGAAAATTTTCACCGCAATTGTTCCGGGTCTGTAGAAGGAGCTGCGATTTGTACAACCCAAAGTAATTAGTACTAGCTAGTTCCGCGCATCCCTCATTGATTCTAGTTTCATCAATACCATTATCATGCTTGATTATCAGTTTGATTGAAACCTATGCTCGTAAAGTGCTTGATGCAGGCAACCGGGAATCATTTATTCGGATAATATGTTTGCGAGTTCATGCGATACTCGACCTCTGAGCGGGGCTTCTTGTCTGATAAACAATTTGAAGTACACAAACAATATTCACAGTTTTGTTCTATTACCATCAATTGTGTTGAGTTTAATTCATATATATGTATTGACCCCCTTCTTTAAATTAGATCTGGCAGATGCAGGACGAACTCCTACCACATGATCGCAGATGAGCAATTCAAGAGGAATTGGCGGGATTCTTTCTTGACCACATCATACATAAAGACGGAGAATGCCATGTGGAAGTTGAAATGGATTTTAGATGTTAGGGATTGTAAGAGATATTATAGTGTATATATGTAGTAGCGTCGAAAAGATATATACGAAAACTTGTTGTTCGACCAATCTCGAAGAAAGAGAGGTCACTTCTCTCTGTATATGTTCATGACAATCTTGTGAAATTAATGGTTCCTTCATTTGCTTACTAGCTAGCGTGTCGAGTTCTCTCTATACGTATAGTAGCTAGCATCGACCAAGCACGGAGAATGAGAGGAGCTAGCTAACACAATATGAAACCCCTAAATTAACCCTCCAAAACCCCTAACCCCCCCCCCTTAAAAAACAAAAACCCCAGTGCCTACGAGCTGCTGACGCGTGGCTGCCTTTTGGTCCCGGTTGGTGTTACCAACCGGGACTAAAGGTCCTCCTGCTTGGGCGCCCCGCAGCGGCCACGTGGAGCCCCTTCTGTCCTAGTTCGTAAGCAAACCGGGACTAAAGGTTTTGGGCTTTAGTCCCGTTTGATTTGTCTCGGTTCCAGAACCGGGACTAAAGGCCCTCTGGAACCGGGACTAGTACCCTGTTTTCTACTAGTGTTGCCCACTACTATGCCCATCTTGTGGACAATCCCAAGATAGCAAGAGCTTTCATGTCGCCTAGCGAGTCTAACCGGTTGATTTGGGTGGGTAGGTATATGACGAAGAACTTTGCATGATGCACTTGTCGTCTTGACTTGTGGAGATGATGGACTTTGCATTATGAACTTGTACTGAACTTCATTAGGAGATCTTTTGGATGGCTTTTATGTGCACCATATGTATGGATTGTATGGACAATGTTTCTTTTCGATGATGAACTTGTGATGTTGTTGCATTTTGCAATATTTATTGAAAATCTATTTTATGTGATGCTATATATTTGTTTAACTTCTGATCTTATATTGTTAAATTGCTTGTTCTTGAAAATACACATAAAATGCTACCAAAGTTTTTAATTATATGTTATCCAGATGCAGAGAGCTATATATGTTCATATGAACACATGAGAGGTAATCTCACTATTCATACGAAAGAGATTAGTGGAATTAGATTCTTCTTATTCCACCTCTCAAATCAAACACATGAACGGAACCAACCCATGCCATTTCTTTTTATCTCCAACTGAACACAAGAAATGTAACCAACCCATGCATCTGGAATGGAACCATGGCATTCCATGCCTTTTGATCCTCAAACCGAACACATCTTAAGTCTCTATGTACCCGGATGCTTGCACACTATTTCTACAAGGCATACGATGACAAAATTACATGTGAGCCACACAGGTCAACACACCAGCATTTAGGGCCATATCCAAACAACACCCGCATAGTAGAAGCAACCACGTCGACTCATCCATGGCATCCATCCATGCACTCCTGACCATCCGGCGCAATCCCCGTACCATGCCGACCAACGCGTCCGCGGGCACTAACCAGGCACGCCTCATCTTTCCTTCTTCACATCCAACTCTCTCATATTCATCTCCTAAATCCATACAAAATCATGCACAATATATTGCTACTGTCGGGGAAACTGATCCACGAGCACCTATGGGACCGGCGGACCGAGCCCCTTTCGGTTCGGCGGGGGGCGGAGGTCGCACGAAGAGAGGATCGAGGTGAAGCACACGAGCAGTTTACCCAGCTTCGGAGCTCTCCGGAGAGATAATACTCCTACTGCTGCTTGTTTGATTGTATTGTGTTCTTGCTCGAGAGAGAGCTAAGTATTTTTCTGGCTTCCGAATGATCCGAACCCCCTCTACATTGCGCATGGGCCTCCTTTTATATGCTCAAGGGGTCACCGACAGGTGGCAACGCAGAGAAGGGTAAAATGGTAAAAAGCAAGCTGGTTGGTACAGTTATTTGTACAGTGTTTCCTACCTAGCTAACCCTGATGGCAGGGGACAAGGGCATTAAATGCCCGTCTATGTCGCCCAAACAGTGCAGAAAAGGACCGTCAGGGGTTCCACCGTTCGCCACGATGGCGATCTTGTCAGCTTCGCATGCCACCGCGCACTGCTGACTGCACAGCCTCCCGCCACGCGCGCCTGGAAAGGCCCCCAGAGCGACACGTTGGTGGATGTGCTGGAGCGTGGGTACAGAGTGGCCGCCTGCCTCGGCAAGCGCCTTGCCGCGGCCGTTGTCTTGTCGGGTCCGGAAGCTTGTCGCTCACCGGGCCTCGAGATGCTTTTGTTGGTCTTCCTGGCAAGCTCCTCTTGCCGGGGCCTTGTTGCCTTGCCGGGACTCGTGGCGCGTCGCGGCAAGTTCCTTGGGACGCCTTGGTTGGCCTTCCCGGCAAGCTCCTCTTCCCGGGGCCTTGTCTCCTTGGCTTGAATACTTTGTTCTTGAATGGCTCCAAAGGAACCACGGAGGACCTTGGCGGTCGCCCGGCAAACCTTGCCGTGGGGTGCTGCAACTGCCCGTGCACAAGTTCGGGATACTAGGGTACCCCTACTCTAGTACACTGACAGGAGCCCCCGGGCCTGGGCCATACACGGTGCCGAGCACTGTTGGGCCAGGCCCAAAACAGGGCACGGGCACACACGGCCTGGGTTACGCCGAATCTTGCTCCGTATCCACCGCGCCCTCCCCTAACGGCACGCGTTGAATGCGGCATTGTGGGAGAGATCGTGGGTGGTTTGTTTATTCGGAAGGGCGAAACGTCCGCCCCCTCCCTCTTTCTCAGCAGAGGAAACAGGGGCAGTTCGCGCACCTCGCCGTTTGTTGCTCCAACTCCAGAAATCTCCGCCGCTCCCCCCTTCTTCTCAAAGCCGAAAGAGAGCAGCGCTCCGCCCCCCATTGCCACCGGCGCCACCAACGCTGCCGATCTCCCTCGCCACCTCCGTCATGGCTCCGAAAGCTGACAAGGGGAAGGGCGTGAAATCGTCCGAGGCGCAGCGGCTCGCGGCGCTACGGAAGGAGCGGGCCCTCTTCTCCCCTCAGCTCGGCGCGAAGGAGCTTAGGGAGTACTTCTACCTCTTCTGGTCGACGGAGACGCGGGCGCATCCACGCACGAGAGTACTCCCGGCCACTGCTTCGAGATTGGCTCCGAAGGGGTACCCCTTTTTCCCGTTGTTCTTCTACTGCGGGCTCTTCCCGCCTTTCTCTGAATTCTTTTGCGACATCATGAACACCTACGGGTTCCGCCTCCTTGACTTCACCCCAACACCGTTCTGACCATGGCAGTTTTCGCAAATTTGTGCGAAAACTTTGTCGGAGTCCACCCAAATGTAGCCCTTTTCCGCCACTTCTTCATGCCTCGGGTTGAGAGAGGAGAGCCGCTTGCCGGAGGGATCGCCTGGATCTCGAGAGTCGGCAAGAAGGAGGCGTATCTGGAGGGTGAGCTCCGCAGCAAGTGGGAGGAGTGGAGAGCGGAGTAGTGCTGGATCGTCGAGGAGAACCCTCAGCCCTTCACCGCCGTGCGCCAAGCCCCAATAGTACGCGGCAACGCTTGGAGCAACGTGACCCCGGAAGACGACAGGCTGAAGAGTGCCACCACCCGAATCCTTCGCCTCAGGCTTGCCGGGCTCACTATAGGCGCTGTAGGCGCAGATTTCCTTCGCCGCCGCATCGCTCCCCTACAGGAGAGGGGGAGACCTGCCTGGTAGTTCAAGAACTCGGCGGACATCATGAGGCTGCGCCCGGGCCTCAACTTCAACTTTACCGTCTTGGAGCTGGATGCGATGCTCTTGGAGTTGTTCAAACAAGATCCCCAACAGCCATTCACGCTGCCGAGGAGCGTCGTTCCGTTGTGCAACAATTCGTCGCTTGACCGGATCCGCGTGATGATGCCGTTGTGCGATTCGCACGGCATCGCCCCAACCTGGCAAGAACCTGCGGATGACGTCGTACAAGCGTTCTTCGACGACTTGGTAGAAGTGCCGGTCCGTGCCGACGAACAGAAGAGCCTCACCCGCGACACTACCGACGCGGAGCTGCAGCGCATCGCCACTAGGGCGGAAGAGGCTGCGGCAGCAGCTGCCGTGGGCGCGTTCGGGTTCACCGTGGAGGAGGCGGAGGCGGCAGAGGCGACAAACCTTGCCGAGCGCGCGGAGTTTGCTGGTGAGGAAGATCTTGCTGGCCCTGAAGCTGAGCCGAGCGAGCCCGGCGAAGAAGAGCCCGAGCCTTCAGACAGCTTGCCGCAGGCGGAGCCCCCGGCCCCGCCAAGAAGGCGTCTCCGCAGGGCCGGGGATGCAGCGGGGCGGCAAACTAGCCAACAGCCGCCAAGTCGTGCGACACGCTCTACCGCGGCAAGCAATGTTGCCGCGGGAGCGCCTCACGCTGCTGCGGCAACTGGAGCGGGATCTTCCCGATCCACCGCCACCGCCCCTGCCAAACGGGCAAGGGATCCTACACCTCCGCCTCGCCGTACCGGAGGGGAGCCGGACTTCGATCTCTCCGCGCTCAGCTCCGACGAGGAGGAAGAAGAGTAAGGTTTCTTGCTGTCCTCGTAGTTCTTCAATCTTGTTGCTTTCATCTTGTATCTGACTTGCTTCGATCCGAATCCATTCCTTTTCAGGACGCTGGCCCAGAGAGCGGCGAAGAGAGCCAAGGCCTCGGTGATTGTCATCGAAGATGATCCCACCGTGTCAGGGGGGGCGTGTCTGAGACCACCTTGACGGACCTTGCAGCCACTCCCCAAAGCAGCCCCCAGTGTAGCCCCCAGCGTAAGTTTGTAGTTTTACTTCCTGCTGTCGGGAGCGCATGGGTGCTCTTTTCTCTACTGATATCTTGCTTGTTGATTTGTGTAGGAGCAGGACAGCCTCACCAGGAGGGCCCAGAAGCCGCTCCCGAAGTGCCATCTGTTTCGACTATGCCGCCAAGGGAGGAGTCCCCGGCAAGGGAGCGCTCTCCTGCAAGGGAGAACTCCCCGGCAAGGGACAATTCTTCGGCAAGGGACGGCACCAGTGATCCTCCGGCGCTCGAGACCGTGACCGCAGATACTAGCACAGGTAATCTCCTTGCCTGAAAACTTCCCTTGGGCTCTTTTTCTTATGAATATCCTTTCTTGGATTTTTGCCTGACTTTTCTTCCTTCTTCGTTCTTCAGATCCATCTGTTGCAGAGCCAATGGAGATTGAGGACGCCGGCGAGGAAGGCACGCGTGGCGGCAACGACGACGCCGTCGCCAACGAAGAAGGGGCCGGTGCTGATGAGCCCGCCGGCGAAGAGGCCGCCAAGGCTGCCGCTGCAGAAGCTGGCGAGGGGTCGGGCGATCGCACTGACGGCCCTGAGGCTGCAGGAGCGCCAGGCGCTGCGCCGACCGCTGATCCCTCCGCCGCTGCCGCGGAGCCAGGCTCCTAAGAGCCCCAGCCCGGCGCCTACTTGAAGGCCGGCGACGGTATCTTCATCAAGCTTCCCTGGGCGTCGAGCTCCAGGGCGCCGGTCGAAGGAGAAGCTTTTGACGAGGAGGTGCTTGCCTCCGCCGGGCTGTCGTTGGTCGATGCGCCAAGCGGCAGCAGTGGCGAGCCTGAGGAGGAACAGCTGCTGCGGAAGCTGCTGTCACTCTACCGCGCACGACAAACCAAGCTGGCCTCCTGGGAAGCGCTCGTCGCGAAGGCGGGAGTCGATATGGAGAAACGCGCGGAGGAGCTCCGGGGCCTCAATCAAGAAGCTCTCTGGTCCCTGGCACAGGAGCGGGAGCGACTCGCCGAGGAGCGTACAGCCTTCCTTCTCGAGAAGGCCGAAGCTGAGGAGGAACAAAGGCTTGCTGCCGAGAAGCAGTCCGCGCGAGAAGGCGAGTTGGTGCAGCGGAAGGCCAACCTTGACAGCTACGAGGAGGAGCTTGCCGAGCGCGAGCAAGCGATTGGCGGGGCACTCAA
Organism: Triticum aestivum; assembly: GCF_018294505.1. Taxonomy (NCBI): domain Eukaryota; kingdom Viridiplantae; phylum Streptophyta; class Magnoliopsida; order Poales; family Poaceae; genus Triticum; species Triticum aestivum. The sequence continues at coordinate 24,975,348 of NC_057798.1, read as the reverse complement.
GGAAGCAAAGGATGTTGCCGCAGCTGCCGAGGCCGCCAAGAAGGAGCTGGAGGCGAAGGTGGCGCAGCTGGAGGCCAATATCAGGAAGAGCGGCAAGGAGCTTGCCGCACTCAAGCGTGAGCGCGAGAAGGATGCTGCCGCCCATGGTGAGCTGCAGGGTCTTCTCGCTGAGAGGAACAAGGAGCTCAGCGCCGCCAAGGACTCCAACACGGATCTCGAGTTGAAGCTGCTACGCTGACTCAGACGCTGGACGGCGCCAAGGAGCGAGAGGTGACCTTGTCGGAGAAGATCAAGGCCGACGAGGCGCTGCTGGAGAGCATTGCCGTCACCCAGAACTCATTTAGGGAGACTGTGGAGCACTGGACCGAGGGTCTGGTGAATATCGCCGCAGTCATCGACAGGGAGCTGGCGCAGCTAGGGATGGAGGACTTCGGGTATCCCTCCGACGAGCGTCTCCAACCCAGCGCCAAGCTTAGCCTGTTCTTCAAGGGCGTGGCGACGGCACTCCAGCGACTGCGGGAGAAGATCCCGAAGCAACTGGCCGACGAGTCGCGCAAGATCTGCGTCGGCGCTCTCCAGAAGGTGATGATGAAGGTGGCCTTCCGTAACCCAGGCCTCAACTTCACCAACGTCCTCAAGTCCCTGCCGTCGGACGCTGACGTGGAAGCGCTCAAGGCCCTTGTCGCACCGATCGTGGACAAGGTGAGCGGGATCAAGAGGATTGAGGGCGATCGCGTAGACTAAGCCACCTTCTTTTCTTTCTCTTTGTCGCCACTGGTCATGTTATGAGAAACAATCCATTAGATGCTGCGACAAGTTATCTTGTAATATAACTCCATTTTGGGTAAAGATTCGCTATGTTATTTCCTTTACTTGATTCCTTCCTTTGTATGTTTTTACCCTACGCTTTTAGGGGACTTGTCGGCGCAGGCACCTTAGCCGCGAGCGCTGAGTGCAGAACATCAGCAGCCTGTTGGCGGTGCCGCTTCCGACAAGAAACCTTGTCGCAACTAGTCGCAGCTCACTTAAATTGTTGAGCGGACTCGAAACAAAGTAAGGGCGCAACTAGCTACGAGTTGGTTCCTCCGCGCACAGGGTTTCCATACAAAGTACGATCGTTCGAGGAGAATAACTTCAAAATTTAAAAACCAAATGCTCAAGCTTTGGCAACTTAGCTTTTCTGTCGTTTGCTTCCCGGCAAGGCAAAGCTTCCTCGAGCGACGCTTGGTCCATACCATTATCTTCTCCTTTCCCCCCGGCAAACATGTGGGCGAGGGAACTTTCCTTTTTGAGAAAAAGAAAGAAGAGAAAATAAAGATATGGAGCCTTATGGCTCGTTATTGCTTACCGGGGGTAGGTGCTGCTTAAAGTGTCAGATAATGCATGCAAATATAAAGTAAAAAGCATGAAATTGACAAGATGTGCGGAGCACATGAGCTTTACTTATGCACGGGATCTGCGCCCGGCTTTGTACAAAGGATTACATGCAACATCGGCAAGACTTGTACAAAAGGTGGTTGCCGGAACAGGTTCCGGCAACCGCGCCCTACGGGTAAAACTTACGAAGATGCTCAATGTTCCAGGAGTTGCTCACCGGAATGCCATCTTCGGTCTCAAGGCGGACAACGCCAGGCCTAGTGACTCGTTTCACCCGATAAGGGCCTTCCCACCTCGGCGTCAACTTGTTGGAATTCTTGGCGGACTGAACACGCCAAAGAACAAGGGCGCCTTCCTCGAAACTTCTGGCATTAACTTTGCGGCTATGTTAGCGGAGGAAAGCTTGCTGGTATCGAGCAGCTCGTACAGCAGCCTGAAGACGATCTTCCTCAAGGAGCAGCGCATCATCTTGTCGCAGCTGTTCTTGCTCAAGCTGATCATAAGAGAGCACTCGAGGCGATCCGTATACGAGTTCCGTGGGGAGAACTGCCTCTGCTCCATAGACTAGAGTGAAAGGTGACTGGCCAGTGGCTCGATTTGGCGTCGTTCTGATAGACCAAACAACCACCGGCAGCTCCTCGATCTAGTTCTTTCCGCACTTGTGCAGCCTGTCAAAAGTTCTGGTCTTGAGTCCGCGCAACACTTCAGCATTCGCCCTCTCTGCTTGACCATTGCTTCTCGGATGAGCAACAGAAGCGAACCAGACCTTGGCGCCAAGATCTTGGACGTACTGCATGAAGGTGCGGCTCGTGAATTGCGTGCCGTTGTTGGTGATGATCCTGTTAGGGATCCCAAAACGGCAAACAATCGACCTGAAGAACTTGACTGCTGACTGTGCTGTCACCTTCCTCACTGCTTCCACTTCCGGCCACTTTGTGAACTTGTCGATTGCAATGTACAAGTACTCAAAGCCCCCGACAGCTCGGGGAAAGGGGCCGAGAATGTCGAGCCCCCAGACCAAAAATGGCCAGGATAAAGGGATCGTCTGGAGAGCTTGAGCTGGCTGGTGTATCTGCTTGGAATGAAACTGGCACGCTTCACACTTGGTTACTTGTGCAGTTGTATCCTGGAGGGCTGTCGGCCAAAAGAAACCTTGCCGGAACGCTTTGCCGGCAAGTGCTCTTGAGCCAATGTGGTGACCACATATGCCTCCATGTATCTCTGCCAACAGCTTTTGTCCTTCTTCCCGTTGAATAAACTTCAATTTCATACCGTTGAGTCTTCTTCTGTACAGCATGTTGTCAACAAACTGGTACATACTTGACTGCCAGGCTACTCTTTCCGCTTCTTCTTGCTATTCGGGAAGTTCTCCTGTCTGAAGGAAACGGACAATCTGCTGTGCCCATGTTGGAGCTTGCGGCTCGACAACAAGGACTAAAGGCACATCTGCTGCTGCGGGAACATCCGCTTCTACGACGAGAACCTGCGGCTCAGCCGGAGCTTGATGTTCCCCGGCAAGCTTGCCGGAGCAAAACTTGTCGGGAGAGTCTGCTTCAACGGAACAAACCCTAAGGTTTGCCGGAGCAGACTGCTCCTCAGCATCCTTGGTGTTGATCTTGGGGACCTTGTTGGCGGCGGCTTCGAGGAGCTCTGCCGGAAAGTAGTCACCAGAAATCAACTTTCTCTTCTTTCCTAGTCCAGTTGATGGTGCTACGGATGGTTGAGTCAGCTTGAGCACAAAGATCCCTGGTTCCACAGGTAACTTTAGTGCGGCGCACTTCGACAGGCCATCAGCAATGTCATTCTGAGCTCTCGGGACATGCTCCATCTGTAGGTCGTCAAAGTGCTCTTCTAGCTTTCTCACTTCATCAACATAGACTTCCATCAATGGACTCTGATAGTTTTTGTTCACTTGGCGGACGACAAGCTGTGAGTCACCCCTGACAATGAGTTTCTTGATCCCAAGGTCTGCCGCGATCCTGAGACCGGCAAGCAACCCTTCATACTCTGCAGTATTGTTTGTTGCTTGCTCCTTGGGAAAGTGCATCTGGACCACGTACTTGAGGTGCTCTCCAGTGGGTGCAACAAGTAGCACGCTGGCACCGGTGCCTTGCAGCGAGAAGGCACCATCAAAGTACATCAGCCACTCTTTGCTTGCTTCCTTGACGGGGATGCTCATCTCTGGAATTTCTTCGTCTGGTGTTGGTGTCCACTCCGCTATGAATTCTGCCAATGCTCTACTTTGGATAGTTGAAGTGCTCTCAAACTTGAGGCCAAAGCTTGACAGTTCCAGCACCCACTCGACAATCCTGCCTGTCACTTCTAGATTTTGCAGTATCCTCTTCAGCGGAAAACGAGTGACGACTGTGATCTCATGTGCTTGGAAGTAATGGCGCAGCTTTCTCGAGGCCATGAGGAGGCCGAAAAGCAACTTCTACACACCAGAGTACCTTGACCTAGCCCCCTGCAGAAGGGAGCTGACAAAGTAAACTAGGCGCTGCACCATTCTCTTCTGCATCTTGTCATGCTCCTGCGCAGATCCATCCTTGTCGGGACCAGAGCTTGCCGGTGAAGTCCTCTGCTTGTCGCTGGATGTGTCTGCCGTGGTTGCTGGCTCGTCATCTGCCTCCCTCTCCGCCACTAACGCAACACTAACCACTTGATTGGTTGCCGCTATGCACAGCAGCAACTTCTCTTGTGGCTTAGGTGCGACAAGTGTTGGAGCGGAGGACAGGTATCTCTTCAAGTCCTGCAGCGCAGCCTCCGCCTCCGGAGTCCATTTCATTGGACCTGCCTTTTTCAATATTTTAAAAAACGGCAGGGCACGCTCAGCAAACCTGGAGATAAACCTGCTGAGAGCAGCTACGCAACCGGCAAGCCTTCGTACATCCTTGACGCGCTTTGGTGCTTCAATCTGCTCAATGGCCTTGATCTTGTTGGGATTGGCTTCAATTCCCCGCTGAGACACGAAGAACCCGAGAAGCTTGCCGGAGGGGACTCCAAACACGCACTTCTCGGGGTTAAGCTTGAGGTTGATCTTGTGCAGATTTGCAAAGGTTTCATTCAAGTCTTGAATCAGAGTGGCCCTGTCCTTGCTCTTGACCACTATGTCATCCATGTAGGCCTCCACATTTCTGTGCATTTGTGGCTCAAAAGTGTGATGGACAACCCTTGCAAACATTGAACCAGCATTCTTCAAACCGAAAGGCATCCGTACAAAACAGTATGTGCCACATGGGGTGATGAATGCGGTCTTCTCCTCATCCTCTTCTGCCATGAAGATCTGATGGTATCCTGAGTATGCATCAAGAAATGAAAGCAAGTCACATCCGGCCGTGAAGTCAACAATCTGGTCGATGCGCAACAAAGGAAATGGGTCTTTGGGACAAGCTTTATTAACATCGGTAAAGTCGATACAAAGCCTCCATTTCCCGTTTGCCTTGCGCATGACTATAGGATTGGCCAACCACGTAGGATGGAGCACTCCTCTGACAAGCCCTGCTACTTCCAACTTCTTGATTTCTTCTGCGATGAACTCTTGGCGCTCCACTGCCTGTTTCCTGACTTTCTGCTTGACGGGCCGCGCATGAGGATAGACGGCAAGGTGGTGCTCAATTACTTTCCTGGGAACACCGGGGATGTCAGACGGTTGCCATGCAAACACGTCGACGTTCGCCCGCAGGAAAGCAATGAGCGCGCTTTCCTATTTAGGGTCAAGAGTGGCACTGATGGTGAAGGTACCACCAGTGCCGTCCTCCTTGGCGGACACCTTCTTGGTCTCAGGCGGAGCTGCCATTGCTTTCTTACACTTGCCGGTGGAGCTCGATGGTGCGTCCTCGACGGTAGCGCAGCACTCCGAAGAGGTGCGCTTGCCGGAGTGGGCATCAGAGCTCTTGCCGGACTTGGTCTTCTTCTTCCCCCCGGGAGCTTCAGCGGCAAGTGATTTGCGATCTACTGCTGTTGTTGCTTCCCGGAAGATCTTGTCGGCGCAGATAAGGGCATCCTTCTTGTCGCCAGGGACAGAGATGACACTTATCGGGCCTGCCATCTTCAGTATGTTGTATGCATAGTGAGAGGCTGCCATGAACTTGGCCAGTGCTGGACGGCCAAGTATCCCATTGTAAGGCAATGGTAGGTCAGCAACGTCAAAAGTGACCCTCTCAGTCCTGAAGTTGAGCTCGCTGCCAAATGTTACCGGCAACGTGATCTTTCCCTTCGGCTTGCTCCTTCCCGGATTGATTCCTTGGAATGTACCGGTTTCTTCAAGCTCGCTGTCAGGGATCTGGAGTTTCTGGAGCACCGCGGAGGAGATCAGGTTCAAGCCGGCCCCGCCGTCAACTAATATCTTAGTGACCTTGAGGTTGCGGATAGTTGGTGAGACCAACATCGGCAAGCACCCGACCGCAGTTATGCGATCATGGTGGTCCTCAATATCAAAGATGATAGGCGTGCTGGACCATTTCAGAGGCTTGCGTGACTCGACGGGTGGTTCTGCTGCATTAACTTCCCGCACCCACTGCTTGAGCTGACGGTGCGAAGTATGCAGAGAAGCACCGCCGTCAACGCACAGGACCTCTGTGGCTTTCTTGAACTCCTGCTCATCAGTCTCCTCATCATCCATGTCTTCATCATCGTCATCATCTTCATCCTTGTCGCGGCCGCGAGGAGGTCTGTCTCCTTGCCGCTGCTTGGCCTTGCCGCGGCGTCCTCCTTGGCCGGGACGTTTCTTGCCGGATCCTCCAGCACCTTCCTGGGCCTTCTCCTTGTCGCGCCGTCCGGGCGAGAAGACGAGCGCGGGGTCGAGCGCTGCTGCGGGGTGCTCATCTCCTATGTGGCTCGAGCGTGAGGGGGGTCAGGAGGTCGAGGAAGTAGGGGCACGCTCCGGGTGGCCTAAAGGTCAAAGTCGCCATCGGATTCGGGGGTCCATGGCGATTTCCTACTGCTCCTGCAGAAACCCGCGAAAGAAAGAGGTGAGACACGGGGATGAGAAAGGAGAACCAGGAGGGGGCGCGACGGAGTGACCTGGCTGGAGCTCGTCGGCGGCTGGATCCAAACACACACTTCTCGGGGGACTCCAAACACGCACTTCTCGGAGTTAAGCTTGAGGTTGATCTTGTGCAGATTTGCAAAGGTTTCATTCAAGTCTTGAATCAGAGTGGCCCTGTCCTTGCTCTTGACCACTATGTCATCCATGTAGGCCTCCACATTTCTATGCATTTGTGGCTCAAAAGCGTGATGGACAACCCTTGCAAACATTGAACCAGCATTCTTCAAACCGAAAGGCATCCGTACAAAACAGTATGTGCCACATGGGGTGATGAATGCGGTCTTCTCCTCATCCTCTTCTGCCATGAAGATCTGATGGTATCCTGAGTATGCATCAAGAAATGAAAGCAAGTCACATCCGGCCGTGGAGTCAACAATCTGGTCGATGCGTGGCAAAGGAAATGGGTCTTTGGGACAAGCTTTATTAACATCGGTAAAGTCGATACAAAGCCTCCATTTCCCGTTTGCCTTGCGCACGACTACAGGATTGGCCAACCACATAGGATGGAGCACTCCTCTGACAAGGCCTGCTACTTCCAACTTCTTGATTTCTTCTGCGATGAACTCTTGGCGCTCCACTGCCTGTTTCCTGACTTTATGCTTGATGGGCCGCGCATGAGGACAGACGGCAAGGTGGTGCTCAATTACTTTCCTGGGAACACCGGGGATGTCAGACGGTTGCCATGCAAACACATCGACGTTCGCCCGCAGGAAAGCAATGAGCGCGCTTTCCTATTTAGGGTCAAGAGTGGCACTGATGGTGAAGGTACCACCAGTGCCGTCCTCCTTGGCGGACACCTTCTTGGTCTCAGGCGGAGCTGCCATTGCTTTCTTACACTTGCCGGTGGAGCTCGATGGTGCGTCCTCGACGGTAGCGCAGCACTCCGAAGAGGTGCGCTTGCCGGAGTGGGCATCAGAGCTCTTGCCGGACTTGGTCTTCTTCTTCCCCCCGGGAGCTTCAGCGGCAAGTGATTTGGGATCTACTGCTGCTGTTGCTTCCCGGAAGATCTTGTCGGCGCAGATAAGGGCATCCTTCTTGTCGCCAGGGACAGAGATGACACTTATCGGGCCTGGCATCTTCAGTATGTTGTATGCATAGTGAGAGGCTGCCATGAACTTGGCCAGTGCTGGACGGCCAAGTATCCCATTGTAAGGCAATGGTAGGTCAGCAACGTCAAAAGTGACCCTCTCAGTCCTGAAGTTGAGCTCGCTGCCAAATGTTACCGGCAACGTGATCTTTCCCTTCGGCTTGCTCCTTCCCGGATTGATTCCTTGGAACGTACCGGTTTCTTCAAGCTCACTGTCAGGGATCTGGAGTTTCTGGATCACCACGGAGGAGATCAGGTTCAAGCCGGCCCCGCCGTCAACTAATATCTTAGTGACCTTGAGGTTGCGGATAGTTGGTGAGACCATAATCAGCAAGCACCCGACCGCAGTTATGCGATCAGGGTGGTCCTCAATATCAAAGATGATAGGCGTGCTGGACCATTTCAGAGGCTTGCGTGACTCGACGGGTGGTTCTGCTGCATTAACTTCCCGCACCCACTGCTTGAGCTAACGGTGTGAAGTATGCAGAGAAGCACCGCCGTCAATGCACAGGACCTCTGTGGCTTTCTGGAACTCCTGCTCATCAGTCTCCTCATCATCCATGTCTTCATCGTCGTCATCATCTTCATCCTTGTCGCGGCCGCGAGGAGGTCTGTCTCCTTGCCGCTGCTTGGCCTTGCCGCGGCGTCCTCCTTGGCCGGGACGTTTCTTGCCGGATCCTCCAGCACCTTCCTGGGCCTTCTCCTTGTCGCGCCGTCCGGGCGAGAAGACGAGCGCGGGGTCGAGCGCTGCTGCGGGGTGCTCATCTCCTATGTGGCTCGAGCGTGAGGGGGGTCAGGAGGTCGAGGAAGCAGGGGCACGCTCCGGGTGGCCTAAAGGTCAAAGTCGCCATCGGATTCGGGCGTCCATGGCGGTTTCCTACTGCTCCTGCAGAAACTCGCAAAAGAAAGAGGTGAGACACGGGGATGAGAAAGGAGAACCAGGAGGGGGCGCGACAGGGTGACCTGGCTGGAGCTCGTCGGCGGCTGGATCCAAACACGCACTTCTCAGGGGACTCCAAACACGCACTTCTCGGGGTTAAGCTTGAGGTTGATCTTGTGCAGATTTGCAAAGGTTTCATTCAAGTCTTGAATCAGAGTGGCCCTGTCCTTGCTCTTGACCACTATGTCATCCATGTAGGCCTCCACATTTCTGTGCATTTGTGGCTCAAAAGCGTGATGGACAACCCTTGCAAACATTGAACCAGCATTCTTCAAACCGAAAGGCATCCGTACAAAACAGTATGTGCCACATGGGGTGATGAATGCGGTCTTCTCCTCATCCTCTTCTGCCATGAAGATCTGATGGTATCCTGAGTATGCATCAAGAAATGAAAGCAAGTCACATCCGGCCGTGGAGTCAACAATCTGGTCGATGCGTGGCAAAGGAAATGGGTCTTTGGGACAAGCTTTATTAACATCGGTAAAGTCGATACAAAGCCTCCATTTCCCGTTTGCCTTGCGCACGACTACAGGATTGGCCAACCACGTAGGATGGAGCACTCCTCTGACAAGGCCTGCTACTTCCAACTTCTTGATTTCTTCTGCGATGAATTCTTGGCGCTCCACTGCCTGTTTCCTGACTTTCTGCTTGATGGGCCGCGCATGAGGACAGACGGCAAGGTGGTGCACAATTACTTTCCTGGGAACACCGGGGATGTCAGACGGTTGCCATGCAAACACCTCGACGTTCGCCCGCAGGAAAGCAATGAGCGCGCTTTCCTATTTAGGGTCAAGAGTGGCACTGATGGTGAAGGTACCACCAGTGCCGTCCTCCTTGGCGGACACCTTCTTGGTCTCAGGCGGAGCTGCCATTGCTTTCTTACACTTGTCGGTGGAGCTCGATGGTGCGTCCTCGACGGTAGCGCAGCACTCCGAAGAGGTGCGCTTGCCGGAGTGGGCATCAGAGCTCTTGCCGGACTTGGTCTTCTTCTTCCCCCCGGGAGCTTCAGCGGCAAGTGATTTGCGATCTACTGCTGTTGTTGCTTCCCGGAAGATCTTGTCGGCGCAGATAAGGGCATCCTTCTTGTCGCCAGGGACAGAGATGACACTTATCGGGCCTGGCATCTTCAGTATGTTGTATGCATAGTGAGAGGCTGCCATGAACTTGGCCAGTGCTGGACAGCCAAGTATCCCATTGTAAGGCAATGGTAGGTCAGCAACGTCAAAAGTGACCCTCTCAGTCCTGAAGTTGAGCTCGCTGCCAAATGTTACCGGCAACGTGATCTTTCCCTTCGGCTTGCTCCTTCCCGGATTGATTCCTTGGAACGTACCGGTTTCTTCAAGCTCGCTGTCAGGGATCTGGAGTTTCTGGAGCACCGCGGAGGAGATCAGGTTCAAGCCGGCCCCGCCGTCAACTAATATCTTAGTGACCTTGAGGTTGCGGATAGTTGGTGAGACCAACATCGGCAAGCACCCGACCGCAGTTATGCGATCAGGGTGGTCCTCAATATCAAAGATGATAGGCGTGCTGGACCATTTCAGAGGCTTGCGTGACTCAACGGGTGGTTCTGCTGCATTAACTTCCCGCACCCACTGCTTGAGCTGACGGTGCGAAGTATGCAGAGAAGCACCGCCGTCAATGCACAGGACCTCTGTGGCTTTCTGGAACTCCTGCTCATCAGTCTCCTCATCATCCATGTCTTCATCGTCGTCATCATCTTCATCCTTGTCGCGGCCGTGAGGAGGTCTGTCTCCTTGCCGCTGCTTGGCCTTGCCGCGGCGTCCTCCTTGGCCGGGACGTTTCTTGCCGGATCCTCCAGCATCTTCCTGGGCCTTCTCCTTGTCGCGCCGTCCGGGCGAGAAGACGAGCGCGGGGTCGAGCGCTGCTGCGGGGTGCTCATCTCCTATGTGGCTCGAGCGTGAGGGGGGTCAGGAGGTCGAGGAAGCAGGGGCACGCTCCGGGTGGCCTAAAGGTCAAAGTCGCCATCGGATTCGGGCGTCCATGGCGGTTTCCTACTGCTCCTGCAGACACTCGCGAAAGAAAGAGGTGAGACACGGGGATGAGAAAGGAGAACCAGGAGGGGGCGCGACGGGGTGACCTAGCTGGAGCTCGTCGGCGGCTGGATCCAAACACGCACTTCTCTGGGGACTCCAAACACGCACTTCTCGGGGTTAAGCTTGAGGTTGATCTTGTGCAGATATGCAAAGGTTCCATTCAAGTCTTGAATCAGAGTGGCCCTGTCCTTGCTCTTGACCACTATGTCATCCATGTAGGCCTCCACATTTCTGTGCATTTGTGGCTCAAAAGCGTGATGGACAACCCTTGCAAACATTGAACCAGCATTCTTCAAACCGAAAGGCACCCGTACAAAACAGTATGTGCCACATGGGGTGATGAATGCGGTCTTCTCCTCATCCTCTTCTGCCATGAAGATCTGATGGTATCCTGAGTATGCATCAAGAAATGAAAGCAAGTCACATCCGGCCGTGGAGTCAACAATCTGGTCGATGCGCGGCAAAGGAAATGGGTCTTTGGGACAAGCTTTATTAACATCGGTAAAGTCGATACAAAGCCTCCATTTCCCATTTGCCTTGCGCAGGACTATAGGATTGGCCAACCACGTAGGATGGAGCACTCCTCTGACAAGGCCTGCTACTTCCAACTTCTTGATTTCTTCTGCGATGAACTCTTGGCGCTCCACTGCCTGTTTCCTGACTTTCTGCTTGACGGGCCGCGCATGAGGACAGACGGCAAGGTGGTGCTCAATTACTTTCCTGGGAACACCGGGGATGTCAGACGGTTGCCATGCAAACACGTCGACGTTCGCCCGCAGGAAAGCAATGAGCGCCTTTCCTATTTAGGGTCAAGAGTGGCACTGATGGTGAAGGTACCACCAGTGCCGTCAACCTTGGCGAACACCTTCTTGGTCTCAGGCGGAGCTGCCATTGCTTTCTTACACTTGCCGGTGGAGCTCGATGGTGCGTCCTCGACGGTAGCGCAGCACTCCGAAGAGGTGCGCTTGCCGGAGTGGGCATCAGAGCTCTTGCCGGACTTGGTCTTCTTCTTCCCCCCGGGAGCTTCAGCGGCAAGTGATTTGCGATCTACTGCTGTTGTTGCTTCCCGGAAGATCTTGTCGGTGCAGATAAGGGCATCCTTCTTGTCGCCAGGGACAGAGATGACACTTATCGGGCCTGGCATCTTCACTATGTTGTATGCATAGTGAGAGGCTGCCATGAACTTGGCCAGTGCTGGTCGGCCAAGTATCCCATTGTAAGGCAATGGTAGGTCAGCAACGTCAAAAGTGACCCTCTCAGTCCTGAAGTTGAGCTCGCTGCCAAATGTTACCGGCAACGTGATCTTTCCCTTCGGCTTGCTCCTTCCCGGATTGATTCCTTGGAACGTACCGGTTTCTTCAAGCTCGCTGTCAGGGATCTGGAGTTTCTGGAGCACCGCGGAGGAGATCAGGTTCAAGCCGGCCCCGCCGTCAACTAATATCTTAGTGACCTTGAGGTTGCGGATAGTTGGTGAGACCAACATCGGCAAGCACCCGACCGTAGTTATGCGATCAGGGTGCTCCTCAATATCAAAGATGATAGGCGTGCTGGACCATTTCAGAGGCTTGCGTGACTCGACGGGTGGTTCTGCTGCATTAGCTTCCCGCACCCACTGCTTGAGTTGACGGTGCGAAGTATGCAGAGAAGCACCGCCGTCAATGCACAGGACCTCTGTGGCTTTCTGGAACTCCTGCTCATCAGTCTCCTCATCATCCATGTCTTCATCGTCGTCATCATCTTCATCCTTGTCGCGGCCGCGAGGAGGTCTGTCTCCTTGCCGCTGCTTGGCCTTGCCGCGGTGTCCTCCTTGGCCGGGACGATTCTTGCTGGATCCTCCAGCACCTTCCTAGGCCTTCTCCTTGTCGCGCCGTCCGGGCGAGAAGACGAGCGCGGGGTCGAGCGCTGCTGCGGGGGGCTCATCTCCTATGTGGCTCGAGCGTGAGGGGGGTCAAGAGGTCGAGGAAGCAGGGGCACGCTCCGGGTGGCCTAAAGGTCAAAGTCGCCATCGGATTCGGGCGTCCATGGCGGTTTCCTACTGCTCCTACAGAAACTCACGAAAGAAAGAGGTGAGACACGGGGATGAGAAAGGAGAACCAGGAGGGGGCGCGACAGGGTGACCTGGCTGGAGCTCGTCGGCGGCTGGATCCAAACACGCACTTCTCGGGGGACTCCAAACACGCACTTCTCGGGGTTAAGCTTGAGGTTGATCTTGTGCAGATTTGCAAAGGTTTCATTCAAGTCTTGAATCAGAGTGGCCCTGTCCTTGCTCTTGACCACTATGTCATCCATGTAGGCCTCCACATTTCTGTGCATTTGTGGCTCAAAAGCGTGATGGACAACCCTTGCAAACATTGAACCAGCATTCTTCAAACCGAAAGGCATCCGTACAAAACAGTATGTGCCACATGGGGTGATGAATGCGGTCTTCTCCTCATCCTCTTCTGCCATGAAGATCTGATGGTATCCTGAGTATGCATCAAGAAATGAAAGCAAGTCACATCCGGCCGTGGAGTCAACAATCTGGTCGATGCGCGGCAAAGGAAATGGGTCTTTGGGACAAGCTTTATTAACATCGGTAAAGTCGATACAAAGCCTCCATTTCCCGTTTGCCTTGCGCATGACTATAGGATTGGCCAACCACGTAGGATGGACCACTCCTCTGACAAGGCCTGCTACTTCCAACTTCTTGATTTCTTCTGCGATGAACTCTTGGCGCTCCACTGCCTGTTTCCTGACTTTCTGCTTGACGGGCCGCGCATGAGGACAGACGGCAAGGTGGTGCTCAATTACTTTCCTGGGAACACCGGGGATGTCAGACGGTTGCCATGCAAACACGTCGACGTTCGCCCGCAGGAAAGCAATGAGCGCCTTTCCTATTTAGGGTCAAGAGTGGCACTGATGGTGAAGGTACCACCAGTGCCGTCCTCCTTGGCGGACACCTTCTTGGTCTCAGGCGGAGCTGCCATTGCTTTCTTACACTTGCCGGTGGAGCTCGATGGTGCGTCCTCGACGGTAGCGCAGCACTCCGAAGAGGTGCGCTTGCCGGAGTGGGCATCAGAGCTCTTGTCGGACTTGGTCTTCTTCTCCCCCGGGAGCTTCAGCGGGCAAGTGATTTGCGATCTACTGCTGTTGTTGCTTCCCGGAAGATCTTGTCGGCGCAGATAAGGGCATCCTTCTTGTCGCCAGGGACAGAGATGACACTTATCGGGCCTGGCATCTTCACTATGTTGTATGCATAGTGAGAGGCTGCCATGAACTTGGCCAGTGCTGGTCGGCCAAGTATCCCATTGTAAGGCAATGGTAGGTCAGCAACGTCAAAAGTGACCCTCTCAGTCCTGAAGTTGAGCTCGCTGCCAAATGTTACCGGCAACGTGATCTTTCCCTTCGGCTGCTCCTTCCCGGATTGATTCCTTGGAACGTACCGGTTTCTTCAAGCTCGCTGTCAGGGATCTGGAGTTTCTGGAGCACCGCGGAGGAGATCAGGTTCAAGCCGGCCCCGCCGTCAACTAATATCTTAGTGACCTTGAGGTTGCGGATAGTTGGTGAGACCAACATCGGCAAGCACCCGACCGTAGTTATGCGATCAGGTGGTCCTCAATATCAAAGATGATAGGCGTGCTGGACCATTTCAGAGGCTTGCGTGACTCGACGGGTGGTTCTGCTGCATTAGCTTCCCGCACCCACTGCTTGAGTTGACGGTGCGAAGTATGCAGAGAAGCACCGCCGTCAATGCACAGGACCTCTGTGGCTTTCTGGAACTCCTGCTCATCAGTCTCCTCATCATCCATGTCTTCATCGTCGTCATCATCTTCATCCTTGTCGCGGCCGCGAGGAGGTCTGTCTCCTTGCCGCTGCTTGGCCTTGCCCGGCGTCCTCCTTGGCCGGGACGATTCTTGCCGGATCCTCCAGCAACCTTCCTAGGCCTTCTCCTTGTCGCGCCGTCCGGGCGAGAAGACGAGCGCCGTGGTCGAGCGCTGCTGCGGGTGCTCATCTCCTATGTTGGCTCGAGCGTGAGGGGGTCAAGAGGTCGAGGAAGCAGGGGCACGCTCCGGGTGGCCTAAAGGTCAAAGTCGCCATCGGATTCGGGCGTCCATGCGGTTTCCTACTGCTCCTGCAGAAACTTCACGAAAGAAAGAGGTGAGACACGGGGATGAGAAAGGAGAACCAGGAGGGGGCGCGACAGGGTGACCTGGCTGGAGCTCGTCGGCGGCTGGATCCAACACGCACTTCTCGGGGGACTCCAAACACGCACTTCTCGGGGTTAAGCTTTGAGGTTGATCTTGTGCAGATTTGCAAGGTTTCATTCAAGTCTTGAATCAGAGTGGCCCTGTCCTTGCTCTTGACCACTATGTCATCCATGTAGGCCTCCACATTTCTGTGCATTTGTGGCTCAAAAGCGTGATGGACAACCCTTGCAAACATTGAACCAGCATTCTTCAAACCGAAAGGCATCCGTACAAAATAGTATGTGCCACATGGGGTGATGAATGCGGTCCTTCTCCTCATCCTCTTCTGCCATGAAGATCTGATGGTATCCTGAGTATGCATCAAGAAATGAAAGCAAGTCACATCCGGCCGTGGAGTCAACAATCTGGTCGATGCGCGGCAAAGGAAATGGGTCTTTGGGACAAGCTTTATTAACATCGGTAAAGTCGATACAAAGCTCCATTTCCCGTTTGCCTTGCGCATGACTATAGGATTGGCCAACCACGTAGGATGGAGCACTCCTCTGACAAGGCCTGCTACTTCCAACTTCTTGATTTCTTCTGCGATGAACTCTTGGCGCTCCACTGCCTGTTTCCTGACTTCTGCTTGACGGGCCGCGCATGAGGACAGACGGCAAGGTGGTGCTCAATTACTTTCCTGGGAACACCGGGGATGTCAGACGGTTGCCATGCAAACACGTCGACGTTCGCCCGCAGGAAAGCAATGAGCGCCTTTCCTATTTAGGGTCAAGAGTGGCACTGATGGTGAAGGTACCACCCAGTGCCGTCCTCCTTGGCGGACACCTTCTTGGTCTCAGGCGGAGCTGCCATTGCTTTCTTACACTTGCCGGTGGAGCTCGATGGTGCGTCCCTCGACGGTAGCGCAGCACTCCGAAGAGGTGCGCTTGCCGGAGTGGGCATCAGAGCTCTTGCCGGACTTGGTCTTCTTCTTCCCCCCGGGAGCTACAGCGGCAAGTGATTTGCGATCTACTGCTGCTGTTGCTTCCCGGAAGATCTTGTCGGCGCAGATAAGGGCATCCTTCTTGTCGCCAGGGACAAAGATGACACTTATCGGGCCTGGCATCTTCAGTATGTTGTATGCATAGTGAGAGGCTGCCATGAACTTGGCCAGTGCTGGACGGCCAAGTATCCCATTGTAAGGCAATGGTAGGTCAGCAACGTCAAAAGTGACCCTCTCAGTCCTGAAGTTGAGCTCGCTGCCAAATGTTACCGGCAACGTGATCTTTCCCTTCGGCTTGCTCCTTCCCGGATTGATTCCTTGGAACGTACCGGTTTCTTCAAGCTCGCTGTCAGGGATCTGGAGTTTTTGGAGCACCGCGGAGGAGATCAGGTTCAAGCCGGCCCCGCCGTCAACTAATATCTTAGTGACCTTGAGGTTGCGGATAGTTGGTGAGACCAACATCGGCAAGCACCCGACCGCAGTTATGCGATCAGTGTGGTCCTCAATATCAAAGATGATAGGCGTGCTGGACCATTTCAGAGGCTTGCGTGACTCGACGGGTGGTTCTGCTGCATTAACTTCCCGCACCCACTGCTTGAGCTGACGGTGCGAAGTATGCAGAGAAGCACCGCCGTCAACGCACAGGACCTCTGTGGCTTTCTGGAACTCCTGCTCATCAGTCTCCTCATCATCCATGTCTTCATCGTCGTCATCATCTTCATCCTTGTCGCGGCCGCGAGGAGGTCTGTCTCCTTGCCGCTGCTTGGCCTTGCCGCGGCATCCTCCTTGGCCGGGACGTTTCTTGCCGGATCCTCCAGCACCTTCTTGGGTCTTCTCCTTGTCGCGCCGCTCGTATTCAGCTTTCTGTTGCTCAACAAGCTGCTCGACTTTCTTGCAGCTCTGGAGATCTTGCAGTACTGCTTGTTGGTGCGGTCCTGCTTGTCGGCAACTGCCACATCTGCGGCAACCTCCTTGCCGGAACTACCAGCTTTGGGCTTCTTGCCGGACTGCTCAACGACCAGCACCTCTTTGCCTTTCGTCTTCCTGTTATTCCGCCGCCGGTTTTTCTTTGCCGGGGCAGCATCCTCACTGTCAGATCCTCCTGCTCCTATGTTCTCTCCGGGGAGTCTCCTCCCTTCCTCAGCACGTGCACACTTGTCGGCCAAGGCATATAGCTCACTGGCGTCTCTGATCTTGCACATCGCCATCTCCTCCCTCATCCTGCGATTCCGCACGTTCTGATGGAAGGCGCTGATCACCGCGGTAGGGTGGACGTCTGGGATGTTGTGCTGTACGCTGCTGAATCTCTGAATGTACTTGCGCAGGGGCTCTCCTTCCTTCTGGGCGAGCAGATGAAGATCACTCTCTTGGCCATGAGGCTTGTGGCCGCCTGTGAAGGCGCCGACAAACTGATGGCACAGATCAGCCCAGGAGGATATGGAGTTGTCCGGCAAGTGCATGAGCCAGGATCTGACATTGGGCTTGAGCACCAGTGGGAAGTAGTTGGCAAGGATCTTGTCGTCCCGTCCCCCGGCAGCCTGGACCGCGATGGTGTAGATGCTGAGGAACTCCGACGGATGCGTCTTGCCGTCGTACTTCTCTGGCACATCTGGTCTGAAATTCTTCATGCTCGGCCACTGGACTTGCCGCAGCCCACGAGTGAACGCAGGGAAACCTACCGCGTACGGCAAGTCACCTGGTTCCCCTGGCGCATGCATGTCGACAGAGGGCCCAGCGCGCTTGTCGGATTGACGTCGCGCTTCTCTTCGGCGCTCGATGCGGGTACGAGCGTCTTCTTGCTGGCGTTCGTGAAGAACTTGCCGCTGATCGCGACGAGCTCGTGGATCTGACGACGCGGTGGAGTCGCTGTCGAGGTGGATCCGACGAGTCG
The DNA here is from genome assembly GCF_018294505.1 of Triticum aestivum. Classification (NCBI taxonomy): domain Eukaryota; kingdom Viridiplantae; phylum Streptophyta; class Magnoliopsida; order Poales; family Poaceae; genus Triticum; species Triticum aestivum. The sequence goes on along the minus strand of NC_057798.1, from coordinate 24,957,786 downwards.
GCGATCTTGGCCTTCGGGGTGGAGAGTGCATGGTGGTTGCACCCCCACCGGTTTCGTCGCCACCGGCTCGTGCCTGGCGGTCCTGCCGTGACAGCGATGTACTCGGCTGCCGCGGAGTGTCACCGTTGGCGAAGCCGATGAGACTCTGAATGGTGGCCCTCCATTGGTCGATCTTGTCTTCCGCAGGAGGGTAATCCAGGAGCAGCTGAGCTCGCGCCAAAGCTTCTGCTGGAGTGGTGGGTGGCAGTGGCGAACGGTGCGAGGAGCGGGATATGCTCGGACTTCTAACTACGTTAGAAGGAGCAGTATCCCGTCCGGGCGACCGTGCCTCGCTCGGGCCAGCATGTTGGTGTGCATGTTGGTCTTGAGCACCCCGAGATCCACCAGCTCGACCTTGTTCCAACGAACGCATGGTACTATGAATACCATGACGTTGTCGGTCTTGCGCCTCCTGAGATGGGCGCGGGACATATACGGACGCTGAGGTCTGCGCAGCCTTGTCCTTGGACCTGGCGGCATCATGAGCTTCCTCGTCGATGTCCATTCTTCCGCCGGCGTCCACCCCACCACCCGCTTGCTCCGGTGGTGGTGGAAGTGACGTGGACAGAGCAGCTGCCGCCGAAGTTTTCTTCTTCGGTGGCATGTCGATGAAGAAAATGAAGATCTGGCTCGTGTGAACGCCGGATCAGGTTCACGCAATCTCGACACCCCCTACCTGGCGCGCCAAAGATGTCAGGGAAACTGATCCACGAGCACCTATGGGACCGGCGGACCGAGCCCCTTTCGGTTCAGCGGGGGGCGGAGGTCGCACGAAGAGCGGATCGAGGCGAAGCACACGAGCAGTTTACCCAGCTTCGGACCTCTCCGGAGAGATAATACTCCTACTGTTGCTTGTTTGATTGTATTGTGTTCTTGCTCGAGAGAGAGCTAAGTATTTTTCTGGCTTCCGAATGATCCGAACCCCCTCTACGTTGCGCATGGGCCTCCTTTTATATGCTCAAGGGGTCACCGACAGGTGGCAACGCAGAGAAGGGTAAAATGGTAAAAAGCAAGGTGGTTGGTACAGTTATTTGTACAGTGTTTCCTACCTAACCCTGACGGCAGGGGACAAGGGCATTAAATGCCCGTCTGTGTCGCCCAAACAGTGCAGAAAAGGACCGTCAGGGGCGCCACCGTTCGCCACGATGGTGATCTTGTCAGCTTCGCATGCCACCGCGCACCGCTGGCTGCACAGCCTCCCGCCACGCGCGCCTGGAAAGGCCCCCAGAGCGACACGTTGGTGGATGTGCTGGAGCGTGGGTACAGAGTGGCTGCCTGCCGCGGCAAGCGCCTTGCCGCGGCCGTTGTCTTGTCAGGTCCGGAAGCTTGTCGCTCACCGGGCCTCGAGATGCTTTTGTTGGTCTTCCCGGCAAGCTCCTCTTGCCGAGGCCTTGTTGCCTTGCCGGGACGCGTGGCGCGTCGCGGCAAGTTCCTTGGGACGCCTTGGTTGGCCTTCCCGGCAAGCTCCTCTTCCCGGGGCCTTGTCTCCTTGGCTTGAATATTTTGTTCTTGAATGGCTCCAAAGGAACCACGGAGGACCTTGGCGGTCGCCCGGCAAGCCTTGCCGCGGGGTGCTGCAACTGCCCGTGCACAAGTTCGGGATACTAGGGTACCCCTACTCTAGTACACCGACAGCTACATACTACGTTCTACATCATACTACTCTCTACTCATATTGTGTCGTCGTCCGAGATGGCCTCAGTCGCCAGCGCTGGAGCCGAAGCCGCCAGTGCCGAAGCCTGTGCCGGAGCCCGCGCCGCCTCCATCTGCTGCCGACGAAGATGCTTGGCCTTCGCAGCCGATTCTGAGCGGATGGAGTTCACGGTGGTGTGCTACTCCGGCAACACATCCACGTCCTCCTGCATTGCCGACGCCTCCTCCTCCTCATCTTCCTCATCCACTTCCTCCTCCTCTTCCTCCTTCACCTCCTCCTCCTCCTCCTCCTCGAAATCCTCCTCTGGTTCTAGAGGTAGCCTGGCTTCCCTCTGGATTCAGACCTGCTCAAGGAGGAAGAGACGATGCTCGATCGTGTAGTGGCGGCAGCGTGGGGTGGCCCACTGGTCCTCGGGGCCGCGCGGGATGTGCTCGGGGTCGACGGATCTGGAGGTGAAGGACTCAGATCCGTTGCCCACCATGACGGAGACGACCGGAAGGAGCCGAAGATGAGCTTGGGTGGCGAATGGGGAGTGGAGGGGAGGGGAGTGGTGGCTACGGTTTGGTCCGGTGAACAGATCGAGAGGATTTTATGTGGGGTTGTTGTGGGCCATAGCGGGCCAGGCTGGTGTGGCGGGCGTGCCTGGGCGCCCCATATCCACCCCATATTTGGGCTGGATATGGGGGGTGCCGGTCAGCCCATGCATTTAAGGGTCGTCTGGGTCAAAAAATCATTGACCGGGAAGTGACCGGACGACTCGTCTGGGCATATGAGGCGGGTTTGAGAGGTCCGGTTGTAGATGCTCTTAGGCCACTCATGTGTGAACTTCGTCGGCCACCAGATCCTAGATAATGACTATCTTAGGCGCCAGATTAGGCTTGTGAACAAATTTGTTTTTACTCCTATTCGTCTCTCTCCAGTCAATGTGAGGTGGTTATTTTCCTTTTGAGTTAAGACATTGCGCGGTTGAGTACTCTTGCCTGTCGCGACGACATGCTGGATGTGTTGTGGGGTATCTGCTACGGGCATTGCTGGTGGGGTGTGGGATTTACGGTCGACTTTTGTGATTGTGTGGACATCCAGATAAGCGGTGGGGTCACTGGGTTGGGGGTCGGTACTCTCACGGGTGTTGGTTCCTCCATGTGTTTGTTTAGTCGGATGGACCATCTAATGTCTGCCTCTGTGATGGGTTGTCGTGTGACGATCCTGCCGATCTATGGCGGTCGATTTCTTTGTGGTGTGTTCATTTGTTGATGCTTTATGTGTCCTTGACCGTGGGCTTAGTTTCAGTTGGTTTTGGTGGCAGGGGTTTGTTGTCACCATTGTTTCCCTTGATTGCTTCTAAGTTCCACATACCACACCTCATCGGCATTGATCACTATTTTATAAAAATGCACACAATAAACTAGTCACCAACACTATGTAGCCCAGCTAACTCAAACTCGCATGCAAAGGATGCGGCTATAGTCGGGCGTAGCGAAGCGTGCCATGCCGTCTAGTTTCAATATCAACTATTCACGCAAAAAAATGTAATAGCAATGGAGTTGAGTGGTTCATGAATCTAGAGTTTCTCCGGAGAACTCTAGGTGGTCAAAGAATTTGTTGTCAAGATGCAATTTACGAGTGAATCAATCTGTGGTTGAACACTTAGAGCATCTCCACTCACGCCCCCAGGAACGCCCCTGCTACCTCTTGAGCATGCGTTGGTTTTCCCCTTAAAGAGGAAAGGATGATGCAGCAAGTAGCGTAAGTATTTCTCTCAGTTTTTGAGAACCAAGGTATCAATCCAGTAGGAGGCTCCTCAAAATTCCCACGCACCTACACAAACAAACAAGAACCTCGCAACCAACACGATAAAGGGGTTGTCAATCACTTCACGGTAACTTGCAAAAGTGAGATATGATAGAGATAATATGATAAGATAAATATTTTTCATATTTTTATGATATAGATTGAAAAGTAAAAGATGCAAATAAAAGTAAATGGAAAACTTATATGATAAAAGATAGACCCGGGGGCCATAGGTTTAACTAGTGGCTTCTCTCATGATAGCATAAATATTACTGTGGGTGAAAAAATTATTGCCGAGCAATTGATAGAAAAGTGCATAGTTATGAGATTATCTACGCATGATCATGTATATAGACATCACGTCCGCAACAAATAGACCGACTCCTGCCTGCATCTACTACTATTGCTCCACACATCGACCGACTCCTGCCTGCATCTAGACTATTAAGTTCATAAGAACAGAGTAACGCACTAAGCAAGATGACATGATGTAGAGGGGTAAACTCGTGCAATATGATATAAGCCCCATCTTTTTATCCTCGATGGCAACAATACAATACGTGCCTTGCTGCCCCTACTGTCACTGGGAAAGGACACCGCAACATTGTGTTGCGTAACGTGGTAATTTCAAAAAAATTCCCACGCACACACATGATCATGGTGATGCATAGCAATGAGAGGGGAGATTGTGTCCACGTACCCTCGTAGACTGAAAGCGGAAGCGTTAGCACAACGTGGTTCATGTAGTCGTACGGGTTCACGATCCGACCGATCAAGTATCGAACGCACGACACCTCCGAGTTCAGCACACGTTCAACTCGATGACGTCCCTCGAACTCCGATCCAGCCGAGCTTTGAGGGAGAGTTCCGTAAGCACGACGGCGTGATGATGATGATGATGTTCTACCGATGCAGGGCTTCACCTAAGCACCGCTACGATATTATCGAGGTGGATTATGGTGGAGGGGGGCACCGCACACGGCTAAGAGGTCCAAGGGATCAATCGTTGTCTCTATGGGGTGCCCCCCTCCTCCATATATAAAGGAGTGGAGGAGGGGGAGGGCCGGCCCTCTCTATGGCGCGCCCTAGGGGAGTCCTACTCCCACCGGGAGTAGGATTCCTCCTTTCCTAGTAGAACTAGGAGCCCTTCCACGTAGTTGGAGTAGGAGAGAAGGAAAGGGAAAAGAGAAGGGAAGGAAGGAGGGGGCGCCGCCCCTTCCCCTAGTCTAATTCGTACTAAGCCTTGAGGGGGGGGGTGCAGCCTCCCCTCTCTCTTTCCCCTAAAGCCCAATAAGGCCTATATACTCCCCGGCGAATTCCCGTAACTCTCCGGTACTCCGATAAATACCCGAATCACTCGGAACCTTTCCGATGTCCGAATATAGTCGTCCAATATATCGATCTTTACGTCTCGATCATTTCGAGACTCATTTTCATGTCCCTGATCTCATCCAGGACTCCGAACAAACTTCGGTCATCAAATCACATAACTCATAATACAAATCGTCACCAAACTTTAAGCGTGCGGACCCTACAGGTTCGAGAACTATGTAGACATGACCGAGGCACATCTCCATTCAATAACCAATAGCGGAACCTGGATGCTCATATTGGCTCCCACATATTGTACGAAGATCTTTATCGGTCAAACTGCATAACAATATACATTGTTCCATTTGTCATCGGTATGTTACTTGCCCGAGATTCGATCGTCGGTATCTCAATACCTAGTTTAATCTCATTACCGGCAAGTCTCTTTAATCATTACGTAATGCATCATCCCGCAACTAATTTATTAGTCACATTGTTTGTAGGGCTTATTGTGATGTGCATTACCGAGAGGGCCCAGAGATACCTCTCCGACAATCGGAGTGACAAATCCTAATCTCGAAATACGCCAACCCAACAAGTACCTTCGGAGACACCTGTAGAGCACCTTTATAATCACCCAGTTACGTTCTGACGTTTGGTAGCACACAAAGTGTTCCTCTGGTAAACAGGAGTTGCACAATCTCATAGTCATAGGAACATGTATAAGTCATGCAGAAAGCAATAGCAACATACTAAACGATCAAGTGCTAAGCTAATAGAATGGGTCAAGTCAATCACATCATTCTCCTAATGGTGTGATCCAGTTAATCAAATAACAACTCATGTTTATGGTTAGGAAACTTAACCATCTTTGATTAACGAGCTAGTCAAGTAGAGGCATACTAGTGACATTATGTTTGTGTATGTCACACATGTATTATGTTTCCGGTTAATACAGTTCTAGCATGAATAATAAACATTTATCATGAAATAAGGAAATAAATAATAACTTTATTATTGCCTCTAGGGCATATTTCCTTCAGTCTCCCGCTTGCACTAGAGTTAATAATCTAGTTCACATCACCATGTGATTTAACACAAATATTCACATCTGTATGTGATTAATACCCATAGCTCACATCGTCATGTGACCAACACCCAAAGGGTTTGCTAGAGTTAATAATCTAGTTCACATCTCTATGTGATTAACACCCAAAGAGTACTAGGTGTGATCATGTTTTGCTCATGAGAGAAATTTAGTCAACGGGTCTGTCAAATTCAGAGTAGTATGTATTTTGCAAATATTGTATGTCTACAATGCTCTGCATGGAGCTACTCTAGCTAATTGCTCTCACTTTCAATATGTATCCAGATTGAGATTTAGATTCATCTGGATCAGTGTAAAAGCTTGCATCGATGTAACTCTTTACGACAAGCTCTTTTATCACTTCCATAATCGAGAAATATTTCCTTAGTCTTCACTAAGGATAATTTTGGCCGCTGTCCATTGATCTACTCTTAGATCACTATTTGTACTCCCTTGCCAAACTCTGTGTAGGGTATACAATAAATCTGGTACACAGCATGGCATACTTTGTAGAACCTATGGCTGAGGCATATGGAATGACTTCATTCTTTTTCTATCTTCTGCCGTGGTCGGGCTTTGAGTCTTACTCAATTTCACACATTGTAACACAGGCAAGAACTCTTTCTTTGACTGTTCCATTTTGAACTACTTCAAAATCTTGTCAAGGTATGTACTCATTGAAAAAACTTATCAAGCGCCTTGATCTATCTCTATAGATCTTTATGCTCAATATGTAAGTAGCTTCACCAAGATCTTTCTTTGAAAAAAAAACTCCTTTCAAAAACTCCTTTATGCTTTCCAGAAAAATTCTACATTATTTCGATCAACAATATGTCATTCACATATACTCATCAGAAATTCTGTAGTGCTCCCACTCACTTTCTTGTAAATACAGGCTTCACCGCAAGTCTGTATAAAATTATATGCTTTGATTAACTCATCAAAGCGTATATTCCAACTCCGAGATGCTTGCACCAGTCCATTGATGGTTCGCTGGAGCTTGCACATTTTGTTAGCACCTTTCGGATCGACAAAACCTTCTGGTTGCATCATATACAACTCTTCTTCCATAAATCCATTCAGGAATGCAGTTTTGACATCCATTTGCCAGATTTCATAAAATGTGGCAATTGCTAACATGATTCGGACAGACTTAAGCATCGTTACGAGTGAGAAAATCTCATCGTATTCAACACCTTGAACTTGTCGAAAACCTTTCGCAACAAGTCAAGCTTTGTAGATAGTAACACTACTATCAGTGTCTGTCTTCCTCTTGAATATACATTTATTTAACTTGGCTTGCTGATCATCGAGCAAGTCAACCAAAGTCCATACTTTGTTCTCATACATGGATCCTATCTCAGATTTTATGGCCTCAAGCCATTTCGTGGAATCTGGGCTCATCATCGCTTCCTCATAGTTCGTAGGTTCATCATGGTCTAGTAACATGATTTCCAGAACATGATTACCGTACCACTCTAGTGCAGATCTTACTCTGGAAGACCTACGAGGTTCGGTAGCAACTTGATCTGAAGTTTCATGATCATCATCATTAACTTCCTCACTAATTGGTGCAGGAATCACTGGAACTAATTTCTGTGATGAACTACTTTCCAATAAGGTACAATTACCTCATCAAGTTCTACTTTCCTCCCACTCACTTCTTTCGAGAGAAACTACTTCTCTAGAAAGGATCCATTCTTAGCAACGAATATCTTGCCTTCGGATCTATGATAGAAGGTGTACCCAACAGTTTCCTTTGGGTATCCTATGAAGACACACTTCTCCGATTTGGGTTCGAGCTTATCAGGTTGAAACTTTTCACATAAGCATCGTAGCCCCAAACTTTTAAGAAACGACAACTTTGGTTTGTTGCCAAACCACAGTTCATAAGGCGTCGTCTCAACAGATTTCGATGGTGCCCTATTTAAAGTGAATGCAACTATCTCTAATGCATAACCCTAAAATGATAGTGGTAAACCGATAAGAGACATCATAGATCGCACAATATCCAATAAAGTGTGGTTACGACGTTCGGACACACCATAATGTTGTGATGTTCCAGATGGTGTGAACTGTGAAACTATTCCACATTGTTTTATATGAAGGCCAAACTCGTAACTCAAATATTCTCCTGCACGATCAGATCGTAGAAACTTTATTTTCTTGTTACGATGATTCTTCACTTCACTCCGAATTTATTTGAACTTTTCAAATGTTTTAGACTTGTGTTTCATTAAGTAGATATACCCATATCTGCTCAAATCATCTGTGAAGGTCTACCCACCAGGAGCATCAACACTCATCGGACCGCATACATCGATATGTATTATTTCCAATAAGTCATTAGCTCATTCTATTGTTACGGAGAACAGAGTTTTAGTCATATTGCCCATAAGGCACGGTTTGCAAGCATCAAATGATTCATAATCAAGTGATTCCAAAAATCCATCTTTATGGAGTTTCTTCATGCGCTTTACACCAATATGACCCAAACGGTAGTGCCAGAAATAAGTTGCACTATCATTATCAACTTTGCATCTTTTGGCATCAATATTATGAATATGTGTATCACTATGATCGAGATCCAACAAACTATTTTCATTGGGTGTATGACCATCGAAGGTTTTTATTCATGTAAACAGAACAACAATTATTCTCTGACTTTAAATGAATAACCCTATTGCAATAAACATGATCAAATCATATTCATGCTCAACGCAAACGCCAAATGATATTTATTTAGGTTTAACACTAATCCCGAAAGTATAGGGAGTGTGCGATGATGATCATATCAATCTTGGAACCACTTCCAACACACATCGTCACTTCACCCTCAACTAGTCTCTGTTTATTCTGTAACTCCTGTTTTGAGTTACTAATCTTAGCAACTGAACAAGTATCAAATACTCAGGGGCTACAATAAACACTAGTAAGGTACACATTAATAACCTGTATATCAAATATACCCTTGTTCACTTTGCCATCCTTCTTATCCACCAAATATTCTGGACATTTCCGCTTCCAGTGACCATTTCCTTTGTAGTAGAAGCACTCAGTTTCAGGTTTTGGTCCAGCTTTGGGCTTCTTCATGGGAGTGACAACTTGCTTGCCATTCTACTTGAAGTTCCCTTTCTTTTCCTTTGGAACTACTGGTCTTGTCAATCATCAACACTTGATGCTCTTTCTTGATTTCTACCTTCATCGATTTCAGCATCACGAAGAGCTCGGGAATCGCTTTCGTCATCCCTTGCATACTGTGGTTCATCACGAAGTTCCAGTAACTTGGTGATGGTGACTAGAGAACTCAGTCAATCACTATCTTATCTGGAAGATTAACTCCCACTTGATTCAAGCAATTGTAGTACTCCGACAATCTAAGCACTTGCTCACTAGTTGAGAAATTCTCCTCCGTCTTTTAGGCGAAGTATTTGTTGGAGGTCTCATACCTCTTGACACGGGCATGAATCTGAAATACCAATTTCATCTCTTGAAACATCTCATATGTTCCATGATGTTTCAAAAACGTTTTTGTAGTCCTGGTTCTAAGCCATAAAGCATGGTGCACAAAACTATCAAGCATCATATTGAGCTAGCCAAACCTTCATAACGTCTGCATCTACTCCTGCAATAGGTCTGTCACCTAGCGGTGCATCAAGGACATAATTCTTCTGTGCGGCAATGAGGATAAACCTCAAATCACGGACCAAGTCCGCTTCATTGCTACTAACATCTTTCAACATAGTTTTTCTCTAGGAACATATAAAAAACATAGGGAAGCTATAACGCGATCTATTGATCTACAACATAATTTGCAAAATACTATTAGGACTAAGTTCATGATAAATTAAAGTTCAATTAATCATATTACTTAAGAACTCCCACTTAGATAGGCATCCCTCTAATCATCTAAGTGATCACGTGATCCAAATCAACTAAACCATGTCCGATCATCACGTGAGATGGAGTAGTTTTCAATGGGGAACATCACTATGTTGATCATATCTACTATATGATTCACGCTCGACCTTTCGGTCTCCAGTGTTCCGAGGCCATATCTGCATATGCTAGGCTCGTCAAGTTTAACCCGAGTATTCTGCGTGTGCAAAACTGGCTTGCACCCGTTGTAGATGAACGTAGAGCTTATCACACCCGATCATCACGTGGTTTCTCGACACGATGAACTTTGGCAACGGTGCATACTCAGGGAGAACACTTATACCTTGAAATTTAGTGAGAGATCATCTTATAAAGCTACCGTCGAACTAAGCAAAATAAGATGTATAAAAGATAAACATCACATGCAATCAAAATATGTGACATGATATGGCCATCATCATCTTGTGCCTTTGATCTCCATCTCCAAAGCATCGTCATGATCTCCATCGTCGCCGGCATGACACCATGATCTCCATCATCTTGATCTATATCAATGTGTCGTCACATGGTCGTCTCACCAACTATTGCTCTTGCAACTATTGCTATCGCATAGCGATAAAGTAAAACAATTATTTGGCGCTTGCATCTTATGCAATAAGGAGACAACCATAAGGCTTCTGCCAGTTGCCGATAACTTCAACAAAACATGATCATCCCATACAACAACTTATATCTCATCACGTCTTGACCATATCACATCACAACATGCCCTGCAAAAACAAGTTAGACGTCCTCTACTTTGTTGTTGCAAGTTTTACGTGGCTGCTACGGGCTGAGCAAGAACCGTTCATACCTACGCATAAAAACCACAACGATATTTCATCAAGTTAGTGCTATTTTAACCTTCACAAGGACCGGGCGTAGCCACACTCGGTTCAACTAAAGTTGGAGAAACAGGCACCCGCCGGCCACCTATGTGCAAAGCACGTCGGTAGAACCAGTCTCGCGTAAGCGTACGCGTAATGTCGGCCCGGGCCGCTTCATCCAACAATACCGCCGAACCAAAGTATGACATGCTGGTAAGCAGTATGATTTGTATCGCCCGCAACTCACTTGTCTTCTACTTGTGCATATAACATCTACGCATGACCTGGATCTGATGCAACTGTTGGGTAATGTGGTAATTTCAAAAAAAAATCCTACGTACACACAAGATCATGGTGATGCATAGCAACGAGAGGGGAGAGTGTGTCCATGTACCCTCATAGACCGAAAGCGGAAGCGTTGGCACAACGCGGTTGATGTAGTCGTACGTCTTCACAATCCGACCAATCAAGTACCGAACGCATGGCACCTCCATGTTCAGCACACGTTCAACTCGATGACGTCCCTCGAACTCCGATCTAGCCGAGCTTTGAGGGAGAGTTCCGTCAGCACGACGACGTGGTGATGATGATGATGTTCTACCAATGCAAGGCTTCGCCTAAGCACCGCTACAATATTATCGAGGTGGATTATGGTGGAGGGGGGCACCGCACACGGCTAAGAGATCCAAGGGATCAATTGTTGTCTCTATGGGGTGCCCCCCTCCTCCGTATATAAAGGAGTGGAGGAGGGGGAGGGTCGTCCCTCTCTATGGCACGCCCTAGGGGAGTCCTACTCCCACTGGGAGTAGGATTCCTCCTTTCCTACACTAGTAGAAAAAGGACCTATTGTCCCGGTTCGTGAGGGCCATTTGTCCCGGTTTTTGAACCGGGACTAAAGTGTCGGTACTAATGCCCTAAACCTTTAGTCCCGGTTCTTGCATAAACCGGGACAGATGGGCCTCCACGTGGCCGGTGCGGCGAGCCCAGGCAGGAGGCCCTTTGGTCCCGGTTGGTGGCACCAACCGGGACCAATAGGCATCCACGCGTCACCATCTCAGGTGTTGGGGTTTTTGTTTTTTTTGAAAGGGGGGGAGGGTTTGGGGGTTTTGGGGGGTTAATTTAGGTGTTTCATATATTGTGTTAGCTAGCTAATTAATAGAGAGAAGTGTCCTCTCTTATCTCCGTGCTTGGTCGATGCTACGTACTATACGTATAGAGAGGACTAGACATGCTAGCTAGTAAGAAAATGAAGGAAACAGAAGATCATCATGAACAGATGCATACAAAGAGAAGTGATATCGACCACCTCTCCTTCTCTGAGAGATTGGTCGAACAACAAGTTCTCGTATATCTATCCGACGCTACTGGCTACATATATATATACAGTATAAGTATCTCTTACAATATAATCTCCTAATTAAAATTGAACGCATCAGGGTCCACATGGTATGCTTCGTCTTTAGCGATCACGTGGTCAAGAAAGAATGCCGCCAATTCCTCTTGAATTCCTCGCATACGATCTGGTGGTAGGAGTTCATCCCGTATCCGAAATATCTACTTTGAAGAAGGGGGTCAATACATATATATATATGAATAAATGAAACTGAACACAAATGATGGTAATAAAATAAAATTGTGAATATAATTATTTACGCACTTCATATTGTTTGTCGGAGTAGCCCCGCTCACAGGTCGTGTGGCGGATGGACTCGCAAATGTAGTATCCACAGTAATTATTCCCTTGTTCCTGCCACAACCACTTTACAAGAAATAGAGGTCAATCAAACTGATAATTAGCAAGCATGCTAAATGTTATTGATGAAATGAGCACTTGAATCACTAGGAGATGTGTGGAACATATATGCTACTATAGTACTTACTTTTGGGTGTCTAAATTGCAGCTTCTTCGGCAGTCCCGAAGTTTTTGAGGTGAATTTATTCCAAACCCTGCCAGACAAAGAAAACAGTTACTTGATATCAGGAAATGAACAAAGTCGCCGATATGGTGCGATAATGATCGATTTAACTTACTTCTCTAGAATTGCAGTCATGTCCGCATACTCCGAGGGATCTTTTCGTCTCGAGTCTAAGACGGTTACTAGTCCCTGTTCAAGCTTAATCTCTAGGAGAATATAGTGGAACCTGCACACGCATGCATAACTCATCAATTACATTACTATAACCTCGACTAATAAGGGAAACCGAATATGCACAAGACAATAATACTCACTTGAATTCACAAGGGAAGAGTATTATAGCTTTGTTTTGATTTAATACAAACGATTGTAGCAGCTTGACCTCGGTATCTTTGGCCTGAAATTTAACCATATATGCATCTATGAGATTTGTGTTAACGAACCCAATATCACCGATTTATCTTTTCTTAAATTCGGCGATCTTCAATCTGCATAATATAGTGAGAATACTTAAATATACATGCAATGAAAGAGTTGACCTATATATAGAGACTTAATGACAGAAGTAGTACTACTTACAGGCAGTAGCAAGTGATCATTAACTTATCGAGGGCCTTTAGATTGAAAAACTCGAAGAACTCCTCAAATGGAACATTCAACAGTTCAATTCCAACGAGGTCATGCTCCTCTCTAACTCTCAGCTTCAAAATATTCCTCCCCTCAGACTCTCTGCAGGTTTTCATATACCAAACATGGAATCTTCGCATCATCGTTGTTAGAGATCTTTCATCTTTCACGAGAGGCTTCCCGTACACGTATTTGTGTTCGTCCACCTCCAAGAAATCAAAATGTGCATCGTCGGGCAGGTAATCTCCAAGATCGTTATAACCGGGCACCGTCTCGCCCGGATAATTCACGACGACGCTAGACACCTAGAGAGGGGGCAACGATTGGTTCGCTTGTTCGCCGAGCTGGGCAACTTTTTTCCCAGCTCATCGTTCTGCTAACCTTTGACCATTGACAGTACTTCCCGACCGCTCCACTTCGATAAATGACTTTATAAGAATGCGCTCATAGTTGTATTTCACCAGAGACTTTGGTGGTTTTGTCAGGGCAGCCAGAGGACACTTCGCTTTTAGCGGATCTATCTTCTCCTTCGGAGGTGGATTTTTCTTTGCTTTGACCCCTTCAAAGAAGTTGGTCACTTCGGCTTGCACGATCTTCGCGTTTTCCTCCTGGATCCTCTCATATGGTAACTTCTCTGGAGTCTTCAGAGAAGGACCATATCTGTATTGCCTGCCTCTGGCTGTACTACTAGACGCCGAAGCAGAGGGAGCGGCTGCGGATGTCTTTCCTTTCTTACGAGGCGGAGGAGAAGGACAACGCGCCGGAGCAGCCGGGGCAGTGGCGGGTCTCTTCTGCCCTTGTTGACGAGGCGGAGAAGGAGGAGGCTGGCTGCTCGGGCGCGCTAGCGCAGGCGGAGAAGGAGGCGGAGTGCTGCCATGCGCCGGAGAAGGAGGCTGAGTGCCCAGATCACTCGGCGGAGGAGGCGAAGGAGGAGGCAGAGTGCCCTGACTCGCCGGAGGAGGAGGAGGAGGAGGCGGAGGCATCCAGTTCGGAAGGATGACGAGCTCCTTCCGCCATAGGCATGGAGTCTTCAGAGAAGAACCCAGCCAAATCTCCCCTTCACCCGTAGGGTGGTCAAGCTGAAGGTCCTCAAATCCGTCCGTTATTTGATCCACCATCACCCTAGCATATCCTTCTGGAATCGGCTAGCCGTGATAGGTTGAGCCAGGTTCATTAGGTATAACAGAGCCAACAGCCGCCTTGACTTTCAATGCCATTCATCGCATCATCAGGTGGCAATGTTGAGACTCCGTGATAGCATCCACGGGGTAGCTAGCAGGAGCTGTGAAGACAGGCTCCAGCTGCTGAGTCTGCTCAGTGGAAGCCATGCTGCTTATCCACTGCGATGGCGGGGTAGCTTCAGGGGAAGCTACGGCAAGTCATTTGCTGCAATCTGCTTCTCGTTCCTCTAGCCCTTGTACCCTTTCATGCAGCGCCTGCAGTTGGCTATGCTCCACTTTCTTCCTCCTCTCCTGGGTTTTGTAACCCCCTGCGTCCAGAAAGCCAGCCTTCCACAGAATGGAGCCTGGCGTGCCTCGTGTCTGTCCAGGGTGCTCAGGCTTCCCGAGGGCTATTATGAGCTCGTCATTCTCTCTGTCTGGAACGAACGTCCCTTGCTGCGCTTTCTCGATATACTCCTTAAGCCTCGTGACGGGTATTCGCAGTTGCTCTTCCGTCCAAACGCACTTCCCTGATACAAGGTCCAAGGTTCCGCCAACCCCGAAGAACCAAGTCCGGCAATGCTCTGGCCAGTTCAATGTCTCTGGTTCGACCCCTTTAGCAATCAGGTCATTCTCAGCCTTGTCCCACAAAGGTCGGGCTTTGAGGTAACCACCTGACCCCATGTCATGGTGATGCTTCTTCTTTGCAGCATTAATCTTGTTTGTCGCTAACATATTCTTACTCTTTTCTGATGTCTTGTGGGCCACAAATGCGGGCCATTGATCTCTGATCTTCTCATACTTTCCGATGAATTCTGGTGTCTTTTCTTTGTCGACAAACGTTTTCAGCTCATTCTTCCACCTCCTAAATAGTTCTGCCATCTTCTTAAGAGCATGAGACTTGATCAATTGCTCTTTAACTGGCTTCTCCAGATCCTCCTATGGCGGTTGGGTGAAATTTGCCTTAAGCTTTGTACAAAGATCTTCTTTCTGCATATTGGAGACATAAGATACCTCAGGGTCTTCCTTCTTAGGCTTTAACCATTGCTGGATACTGATCGGGATCTTGTCCCTCACAAGAACCCCGCACTGAGCACGAAATACATCCCTTGTCCGGATGGGTTCTGTCGGTGTCAAAACCGGCGGATCTCGGTAGGGGGTCTCGAACTGTGCGTCTAGGCGGATGGTAACAGGAGACAAGGGACACGATGTTTTTACCCAGGTTCAGCCCCTCTCGATGGAGGTAAAACCCTACTCCTGCTTGATTAATATTGATGGTATGGGTAGTACAAGAGTAGATCTACCACAAGATCAGAGAGGCAAAACCCTAGAAGCTAGCCTATGGTATGATTGTTGTTCGTCCTACGGACTAAAACCCTCCGGTTTATATAGACACCGGAGAGGGCTAGGGTTACACAGAGTCGGTTACAATGGGAGGAGATCTACATATCCGTATCGCCAAGCTTGCCTTCCACGCCAAGGAAAGTCCTATCCGGACACGGGACGAAGTCTTCAATCTTGTATCTTCATAGTCCAGGAGTCCGGCCAAAGGTTATAGTCCGGCTATCCGGACACCCCCTAATCCGGGACTCCCTCAGTAGCCCCTGAACCAGGCTTCAATGATGAAGAGTCTGGTGTGCAGATTGTCTTCGGCATTGCAAGGCGGGTTCCTCCTCCGAATACTTCACAAAAGATTTTGAACACAAGGATAGTGTCCGGCTCTGCAAAACAGGTTCCACATACCTCCATAGAGAGAATAATATTTACACAAATCTAATCTGCTGACGTATTCCGCAGCATGACATCACGCCATGGCCAAGCCTTTATTCGTTTTACTGTCCCACCTCAGCATGTTTAGCGAGGCGGTTTCCTTGGCACATCTTGTCAAAGCAGAGATCGTGTCCCCTTATTCTGGGATTCTCACCAATACGGGCGTGGGTAACCCCAATCGTGCCTGTTGGTATGTCTCCCCAATCAAAGGCGAGTCCCAAACGGTCACGGGGAGGGCTCTTGGTATTCAACCTCTTTATAAAGAGACCAAGGCTCGGCTCCTTTCTTTCAATCTCAATCAAATCCGCCCCTCACCTTGAGTTCCAACACCCAAAACTCCAGATTCAGGCGCTTCGGACCTCCGATGATGTCCGGCTCTGCCCTTCAAGGCCGGTGGATGTCTTCCTCCGTTACGGAAGAAGACGTGTGAAAGCTAAGAGATGCCAGGTATCTAACCGGCGAAATCTCGCATAGGCTGCCTGCTCAAGGGCAGGTTATTCCCACTCGCAAGCCTGGTGAGAGCATGGTGTTTGCGTCTCACTTCCTTCAGGGGCTAGGCTTCCCGACAGATCCCTTCGTGCGGGGGCTCATGTTTTATTACGGGCTAGAATTTCATGACTTAGCCCCGGAGTCCATCCTCCATATCTCATTGTTCATTGTCGTGTGCGAGGCCTTCCTCCGTATTACTCCTCACTTCGGATTGTGGCTTAAGACCTTCAAAGTAGAGCTGAAGATGATCGAGGGGCAGCACGCAGAGTGCGGAGGTGCTGTTATAAGCAAGAATGCCAACGCTCCATGGCCCGAGGGCCTTCTTCAAGAGGAGTTCAGCTTATGGCAACGAGAGTGGTTTTATATCACAGTTCCCAGGGGCACCAAATGGGTGGCGCCACCTGCCTTTCGCTCGGGTCCCCCACCACAGCTAGCGTCATGGGTCAATAAAGGGATTAACTGGGGGCCGTCCAAGGACGTGCCCTTGTTGCAGGGCCGCATTTGAGATCTCCTAGAAAGAGATATCAATCTGGCCGTAGTGACGCAGGTTATGTTGATTCGCCGCATACTACCCTGCAAACGTCGCCCCCTCCACCTGTGGGAATTTAATCCGGAAGGACTGCAAGCCCTCCAACATTTTATGGGCGTGACGCCCATGGAGATGTACAAATTGTTCTTCGGATCACAAGCAATGTGTCCGGACTCGTCCGAGGACGCAGGTCTGAGCTGCAATCGCCCAAATACTCAAGTAAGTAGCCCTGTACCTGGACTCGATATCCGTATATTTATCATAAAATTGCCCTTTAAAAGAGTTGTCCCTTAAACAGGAGTGGATAGTGAAAGCAAAGCTAATCAGGTATCCGGCTCCCCTCCCCGAGACTACGCCGGATCCCGTGTTAACCAGGATGCTGGAGGTTGCGCCTTTGGAAGAAGGCAAAGAGGGGAACAAGGGAGCTACCGCCTCCGTGAAGGAGGCTGTCAGGAAAGGAGGAATCGAGAATTCCTCTAACCAGGGGAAGAAGAGGACCGCCTCTGAAGACCTGGAGGCGACGGCCTCAAAGCGGGGGAAGAGATCTTCGTCAGAGGGTCCGGCGTCGACGGGTGCCTCGGTCACATTGCGCCCCCAAGAGGGTCAGCTCTCCACCGAGCCGTAAGTAAAGAGGACCAGTAGCATTTTTGTTCTATTTCTGAGGAAGATAACCAAAATTTCTGAGGAAGATAACCAAAATTTCACCTTGTAGTTCGGATCTCATGTCACGACCGGTTTTTCAATAAAATAAGTATTGAAAAAATCGATCTTTAGATCCCAGTATAGGAAAAGTCATCCTCACTGGTAGACAAATACTTGATGAACAGAGGACCAGTAGCATTAAATATATTACAGGGTTGAGCTGAGGCTGCTCAACAAATTATTACAAACTCGCCAATATTTTACATAAGGGCGGTTATGACACAGAGGTGTGGTGGCATGCTACTAGCTCGAGGTAAAAGGTGGTGGTGGATAACTTGACTCCTAACTGGGAGCTCATCGAGCGTCAAGGTGAGGCTCGATGAATTTATTATTGGGGTTGCGGAAGCGGATAATACAGTGACCAAATGCAGGATCGCACGGGACTGACTGGGACTCCTCTAGGCGTAGGACTCGCTATCGAACTCTTCATCCATGAGTTCGCCTTCATCAACATCTGGCCAAATCAACAAGCCAGGTGAGTACTTTGAAAGTACTCGCAAGACAGTTCGGACAAAAGATATAATAAATGTATGCATGAATGCGTCATGAATAATAATAATGATGCTCATACCAACAATAATATTATTGCATGACTTGATAAATAAGAATAAATAACTAGAAAAAACCGGTCGGGTGTCTGGAGCGACGCCTCGAAAGGTAAACAAATAAAGTTCATGCCGCAGTCGGGCGTCTAAGCGACACCACCTAAAGGGCTTAAAAGAAATACCACAGTCGGGCGTCTTAGCGACACCACATAAAGGGCTTTAAAAGAAATACCACAGTCGAGCGTCTTAGCGAGACCACATAAAGGGCTTTAAAAGAAATACCACAGTCGGCTTTCCGAAAATGGATTTCCGAAACTTACTTTCCACTTATGTGCATGAAATATAACATTCAAAGAAATGTTCATAAACATGCCATGACCATACTGAAATGCAAACATGCAACAGCCACTCATCATATTAAGAGTTCAAACATGCTTGCCTGGTTCGGGGTAGTCGGAGCCTAACTGGGTGAAGTTTGCAGCTCCGTCACCTCCTCCGGTATCTATGGTATAAAAAAATACGTACGTAACGTAAATAACGTGAGTGTACAGAAAAGTGTTCCAAATATTTTCCAAATAAATATGAAAAAAAACTAGACAGAAAAAGAAAGATGACAGAAAAAGAATCAATCAAAAACCATTTTCTGTTTAAAAGTTATAAGAGTTTTGGTCCAAGGACCCATCTGTAATGAAACAGAAAACTTCCAGGGGGTTCTGCGGAAAAGTCCAGAAAACGATTCGTTTAAAAGAAACGGCTGAGAGACTGACAGGCAGGCTCCACCCGTCAGGTTTGAATTTTCAAACGAGGGAAACAGGGCGCGACGGTGCCCGAGAGGTGCGGTGGTCGCCGGCGGCGATCCACGGCGGGGCTGGGTGATCGGGTGGTACCTTCGTGATCAGTGCACCATTCCGCGTCTGTGGGTGATGGTGGTGGTCGCCGGCTAGCACTGTGTCGACAGCGGCCCTTTCTTCGGTGGATGGTGGTTCGGGTCGTCGTGGATCTTGCCGGAGAGAGCTGCGGGGCTCAAATTGAAGTGGGGGTTAGCCTCCTGGTGGTGGTACGAGGCTACAGCAAGAGTAGGACGATGGAGGAGTTCTCACTGAAGAGAACGTTGCCGGAGCCCGAGGCGGACGGAGTTGGCCGGAGTCAAAGAAGAAAGGCCCCTCGAGGCTCTTCCAGTGGCTAGGCGGGGTATGGTGAGGTGGTGGAGTTGTGCCGGGGCGAGAGCAAGCTCGGGGGTGCTATATATAGCCGGCCCGAGGCGGTTGCCGTGAACGGATAAGTCCGGCGAGTGATTACGGCGGCGCTATGGCTGGATGGTTGGATTAGGGGCTTGAGCATCGACTATACGAAGCACTGGTGCCATTCCAGTGTCCAACTCAGCAAGGGAGGGAGGATTACGGTCTGTCCTCGACGGAACGGCCGCACGGCACGTCGGCGGCAGAGAACGCGCTCTGCGCGTGCCAGGCCACGGCGACGGTGCTGCATGCGTGCGTTGGCAAGGAGATGGCCACGCAGAGCTCTCAGAAGGTTTGGGCGGTGCCGAACGGCGTTATGCCGCAGGGTTGTCCCCTGTCGGCCGCTACGGTGGTTCTGCCGCTGCAAAACACGCCGGCGCAGGCGGGCCAGGGTGCCACCGACGCCAGGAACGCGCCAAGCATGCGTGTGGAGCTCCGGACAAGAAGTAGGGGCTGTGAGCAACGTGCCAAGTGCACTGTGGACATGTGACTGAAACTCTGATGGAGAAACGACACCGAATCTGAACTTTTCTGAATATGAATAGCAACAGTGCACGCCAGGTGTTCGACAGAATGATTTTGGCATGTGGGGATTTTTCCTTGAGCTGGTTTTTGGTGGAGTGGTCTCTCATTGCAACTAGAGGTTACCTGAATTTTGGTGGAATATTTGGAGGAGTGTAGATATGAATTTCACCAAATTTGGCAAATCTGGTCCAAACTTGCAGAGGGTGAAATTTGAAAATTTTGAAAAGAAGAAGAGTAGATCTTGATGGTTCTAGGTTGTGGCTACCAAGGACTATCCAGGGGAGTTGAGTTGAGACCAAAAACCAAGGGCATTAAGTCACTTGCTTTGCAAATCACCTAGGCTCAAAATAAAGGACAGAATTGTTTTGGGAAAAGAAATAAATGGAATAAAATCCAAAAATGGATTTTATTAGTTTGGACAGAATGTTTGGGTTGTTCCAAAGTGGAAGGAGGGTTTTTGGGGGAGTTTTACCATAAGAGGCATGGTAAAATAAGAATGGATCAAAACCAAATAAAAGCATAAAACCAAAAAGGTTTTCTTTTTAGAAGAGACTAAATCCAAGAAAAGGTTTTTAGAGGGCAAACCTAGAAGAGAGGTTTTTAAGAAGGGTTTAAATGACCTTCTTCAAACCAAGCAAGGCTCTTTCTGAAAACAAAAACCACAAAAAATTTGGAGTGTCACAGCACCTACCCCCTTAGGAAAAATCTCGTCCCCGAGATTTCAGCTGATCCTTAAACATGTGTGGGTGCTCTGTCCGAAGAAAATCCTCGCTCTCCCAAGTTGCTTCGTTCTTGGTGTGATTGCTCCACTGAACTCTGAAAAACATGATGGTTTTCTGTCGGGTCCTCCTCTCAGACTCTTCTAATATTTTTATTGGGTGCTCCCGGTAGGTGAGGTCCGGTTGCACGTCAATATTTTCATGCGATACTTGCTTCTCTGGGTTGCCCACGTACTTTCTCAACTGCGAGATGTGAAACACATTGTGGATACCGGATAAATCCCCGGGTAGGTCTAGCTGGTAGGCTACCGTGCCTCTTCGGGCCACTATACGGAATGGTCCGATGAATCTTGGTGCTAGTTTTCCCTTAATCCTGAATCGCTGCAGACCCCTCATAGGAGAAACTCTTAGGTATACAATTTCTCCGGGTTCAAAACTGATTTCCCGATGCTTTCGATCGTAATAACTCTTTTGCCGACTTTGAGCTGTCTTGAGTCGATCTCTAATTGTTTTAACTTTCTCCTCGGCCTCCTTGAGCATATCTGGGCCGAAGATATGGTTGTCTCCGGTCTCTGACCAATTTAGTGGGGTACGACATCTTCTCCCATACAGAGCTTCAAAGGGTGCCATTTGCAAGCTGGCTTGATAACTGTTGTTGTATGCGAACTCTGCATATGGCAAACTTTCCTCCCAACTGGTTCCGTAGGTGAGAACACAGGCTCTCAGCATGTCCTCTAGGATTTGGTTTACGCGTTCAGTCTGCCCATTAGTCTGGGATGGTATGTGGTACTGAATGCTAGTTGGGTTCCCAGTGCCTGTTGTAGGTGATCCCAGAATCTAGAGACGAACTTTGTGCCTCTGTCAGATATGATAGTCTTTGGGACTCCATGCAGGCAGACGCTACAGGCAAGATAAAGTCTGGCCAGCCCTTGAGTGGTGTGAATTGTCTTCACCGGAATAAAATGTGCTACTTTGGTTAATCTGTCGGTTATGACCCATATGGCATCATTTCCGTGTCATGACCGTGGCAGTCCAACAATGAAATCCATTCCAATCTCATCCCACTTCCACTCGGGTATCTTGTTTGGCTGTAACAGCCCGGCTGGTTTCTGGTGCTCGACCTTGATACGTTGACAAGAGTCACAGCATGCAATGAACGTGGCTATATCTCTCTTCATACCGTGCCACCAAAAATTTCCCTGAAGGTCTTTGTACATTTTTGTCCCTCCAGGATGGATTAAATACGGAGCGGTGTGGCTTTCAGCCAAAATCTGCTGTTTGAGGTCCTTGATATTTGGTACACAAAGTCTCTCTCCGTACCACAATATTCCTTGCTCATCTACGTTGAATTCTGAGGCCTTGCCCAAACTCACTTTCCTTTTTATGCCTTCAATGCTGGGGTGTCCGTGCTGGGCCTCCTTAATCTTTTCCATCAGGGTAGGCTGTATTTCCAGATTCGACACACTGCCTTCGGTAACCATTATTAAATTGAGTCTGGCAAATTCCTGTTGAAATTCTGGCCTCAAATTTGGTATACTGTCGTTGTCTGTGCTGGAATTCCGACTAAGGGCATCTGCCACAACATTTGCCTTTCCGGGATGATAGTGGATTCCAACATCATAATCCTTCACCAACTCTAACAAGTGTCGTTGCCGTAAATTAAGCTCCGGCTGTGTGAAAATATACTTAAGACTCTTATGGTCTGTGTATATGTCACAACGATTTCCAAGTAGGAAGTGCCTCCATTCCTTGAGTGCATGGATGACCGCTGCCAATTCCAAGTCATGAGTGGGATAATTCTCCTCATGCTTGCGAAGTTGTCTGGAGACATACGCAACTACCTTGCCTTCTTGCATCAATACGCATCCGAGGCCTTTCCGGGATGCGTCACAATATACCTCAAAATTCTTGTGTATATCTGGCACAATTAATACTGGTGCCGTTGTTAACTTCCTTTTTAGCTCTTGGAAGCTTTTCTCACATGCTTCCGTCCATTCAAACTTATTGCCTTTCTTGAGCAACTGCGTCATTGGCTTTGCTATGGTGGAGAATCCTTCAATAAATCTCCGATAATAGCCTGCCATTCCCAAGAAACTCCGTACGTCCGTTACGCTAGCTGGTGGCTTCCAGCCAAGTACGGCTTTGACCTTTTCCGGGTCTACTGCAATACCTTCTTGGGTGAGTACGTGGCCCAGAAAACCCACCTGTCTTAGCCAAAATTCACATTTTCTGAATTTGGCGTACAGTTGATGTTTCCTGAGTTCTTCTAGTACAATCTTGAGATGCTCGGCGTGCTCTTCTGGTGTTTTGGAGTATATCAAAATATCATCGATGAATACCACAACAAACTTGTCCATATACTTCATAAATACTTTTTTCATGAGCTGAACAAAATATGCGGGGGCGTTGGTTAGCCCAAATGGCATTACTGTGAACTCATACAGTCCATATCTGGAAGTGAAGGATGTCTTGGGAATATCTTCTGTTCGCACTTTTAATTGGTGTTATCCTGATCTCAAGTCAATTTTTGAGAAGACTTTGGCCTGTGCGAGCTGATCAAATAAATCATTTATTCGGGGCATTGTGTATTTGTTCTTGATTGTGACCATGTTGAGAGCTCAATAATCAATACACAATCTTAGTGTTCCATCTTTTTTCTTGGCAAATAAAATTGGAGAACCCCAAGGTGAGGGACTGGCTTGTATGTATCCTTTCTCCAATAATTCTTTTATTTGCTTCTTCAATTCCACTAATTCGGATGGTGCCATTCTGTATGGTTTCTTGTAAATGGGAGTGGTTCCGGGTGCTAGCTCAATGCTGAATTCTATCTCTCGGTCCGGTGGCATGCCTGGTAATTCTTCTAGGAATACGTCTGGAAATTCACATACTACTGGAACCTTGTTCAGCTCAGAAACGTCCACCTTGTTTAATCTCGGTTGCCGAGGTATTTGTCTCTCTTTGCCTGAAACTTTTATTTTCTTCCCGTGATGGTGTGTGAGAATCACGGTCTGGTTGAAGCAGTCAATAAAACCTTTGTTGGTGGTTAACCAATCCATCCCTAGGATCACATCCAGTCCTTTGCTTTCCAATACAATAAGGTTGGCATAAAACTTCAATCCTTCAAATTCAATGACCACACCTTGACAGTAACTCTGGGTCACTTGCTTAATTCCAGGGGACTTGATGATCATTGATTTGTCCAAGGGAAGCATCGAAAAATTATTTTGCGAAGCAAAACTCTTCAAAATGAATGAGTGAGAAGCTCCAGAATCAAACAAAACCATGGCAGGTATTGTGTTGACGGGGTACGTACCGAGTACGATATCTGGGGCGTTCTGAGCTTCCTCTCGGGTCACGTGGTTCAGGTGACCTTTCAGGTGGTTGTTATTGGGGTTGAAATTGTTTTGCTTTGGCACTGAAATATTTCCACCATTGTTAGGCTTCGGGGTTGAGTTCCTTGGCTTGGGGCACTGCTTGGCATAGTGCCCTTCTTCTCCACAAGCGTAACAAGTAATGCCTGGGCGATAGGTGAACTCCTTGTCTCTTGCATGGAAATTCTTGATTGGGCCTGAATTTTCCGTCGGGGTTTTGTGTGTTCCACCCTTCTGAAATTCTGTCTTGCTTCTGGGGTTGCGAGCAAAAGTAGTCTGGTCCCTTTTGCGTTTGCGGAAATCTTCCAGGCTACGTCGCTCATTTTCTAGAGTAATGGCCTTATCCACCAGTGTTTTAAAATCTGGGAAGGTATGCACAACCAGTTGGCATTTAAGTGCGGGTGCCAGGCCTTCCAAGAATTTTTCCATCTTCTTGCTCTCGGTCATACGCTCTTCATTGGCGTAGCAAGACAGAAGAGTAAATTGGCTGTTGTATTCTGACACTGTCATGGTCCTTTGCTTGAGGTCATCAAATTCTCTCTTCTTGATTTTCATAACACTCTTAGGAATGTGTGCCCCACGAAAACCTTCTTTGAAATCCTCCCAGGTTATTTCATTTTCGTTGGGATGCATGTGCAGGAAGTTTTCCCACCATGATGCAGCTGCTCCCGTGAGGTAATGTGGTGCATACAATACTTTTTCACGGTCTGAACACTGTGCAATAATTAATTTTCTCTCCATGTCTCGAAGCCAGTCGTCAGCCTCAAGAGGCTTGTCAGTGTGAGAAAATGTTGGAGGACGTGTCTTCTGTAACTCAGATAATTTGGATTGTTGTTGATACTGACCACGATTACTTCCCATATTGATGAATTGGTTCATCATTTCCTGGTGTTGTTGCTGACTCTGTTCATACAGACGACACACTTGTGTAAAAGCCGTTTCACTGTCCTGTTGACTTGTCTGACCCTGAGTGAAATTGTGGTTTTGCGGTGTGCCATAATTTTCTTCTCGCTGATTTGGCATGGAGCGCGTCCAAGGGCGAGACATCTTTCACTCTGGGGATATATTTTTGTGAAACTCGTAAGATAAGAAAGAGAGTCGCAAAAAGTCAATAAAATCACACATAAAGAAAATTTTAAAACTCCAGGATATTTTTGAAAATACACGATTGCACGCGGAGAAGGACTATTACATATCTTACACGCAAGCATAATTATACAATACATCACTCAGGATATGCGTACATAATCCTGACATGTTATTTAGACTAGTGCACTTCTCCAGATCCTACATGATGCGCAAACAGGCTACTTCTCATAACCTATGTACATATAAACATATTACACAAGTCGGTACATCGCATGGCGTTTACGCGTACTCAGTCGGAGATGGTGAGGATCTCCCTTGGCCTGCCGAGGTGAGACGCAGTGACGCTGGGGAATCAACCTCCTCCTCGCTAATAGGTTCCACACAAGGAACGCTGCGCTGAGCTGATGGAGCAGGTGCCATAGGCGGAGTAACCTGAATATGAATGGGCGAAATAGGTGGAGTAGCACGTATGGGAGTGGGTGCAACAAGTGGTGCAGCGCGAACGGGAGTGGGTGCAACAGCTTGGTTAAATTCCTCAGTGGTAGGCAAACGACGAGCAGTGGCGAGAATGGTAGGCGAATGAGAAGCTGAGGACAAAATAAAAGTCAGCGGTGGAGCGGTGTGCAGGAGTTCCCTCCTGTTGGCAGCACAGCCGTGGACTGAGTCCATGCGGGCAGCTACGAGGTCGTCCACCATGCTGTCGAAGGCTGCCTCCAGGGCTCGGAGGTACTCGACAAGCATCTCAAAGGCCTCGTCTCGCTCTCCTCTGGGGCAAGAGAATGAGTAGTGTCAGTTGTATGGCACGTGGCATGGAAGGTAGCGGTAGCGACGAGTCTTCATTACAGGAAGGACATCTGCATAGCATGCCTATCTGTAGGCATGGCTCTCCCCAAGAATCGGAAGCGGCGTATCTCAGCACACCCTCCCCTGAACTGCACCGCGGCCTGGTGCATGGTCAGACTGTCGTTGATCTTGTGTGGATAAAGTGTGAAGACTGGGCGCACGGATGGCCCCATCGCGACCTGAACGATGAAGGAGAGGAGCTTGACAAACCCCTCAGGCACGTTGGCGAACATCTGCGACTCACAGTCGTTGCCAGCCATCTACAAAAGTAGGCAAAAATTCTGAACGATCAGATCATAAATTTTATGCTGACTGTCGGAAAAATGACTACATTTGTAAAAACATGAATAAACTCTATCATGCTAATAACCAATTAGCGATTGCACCTAGTGGCTTCCTACAGTCAGCCTGGCTCTGGTTACCAAGTCTATCACGGCCGGTTTTTCAATAAAATAATTATTGAAAAAATCGATCTTTAGATCCCAGTATAGGAAAAGTCATCCTCACTGGTAGACAAATACTTGATGAACAGAGGACCAGTAGCATTAAATATATTACAGGGTTGAGCTGAGGCTGCTCAACAAATTATTACAAACTCGCCAATATTTTACATAAGGGCGGTTATGACATAGAGGTGTGGTGGCATGCTACTAGCTCGAGGTAAAAGGTGGTGGTGGATAACTTGACTCCTAACTGGCAGCTCATCGAGCGTCGAGGTGAGGCTCGATGAATTTATTATTGGGGTTGCGGAAGCGGATAATACAGTGACCAAATGCAGGATCGCACGGGACTGACTGGGACTCCTCTAGGCGTCGGACTCGCTATCGAACGCTTCATCCATGAGTTCGCCTTCATCAACATCTGGCCAAATCAACAAGCCAGGTGAGTACTTTGAAAGTACTCGCAAGACAGTTCGGACAAAAGATATAATAAATGTATGCATGAATGCGTCATGAATAATAATAATGATGCTCATACCAACAATAATATTATTGCATGACTTGATAAATAAGAATAAATAACTAAAAAACCGATCGGGTGTCTGGAGCGACGCCTCGAAAGGTAAACAAATAAAGTTCATGCCGCAGTCAGGCGTCTAAGCGACACCACATAAAGGGCTTAAAAGAAATACCACAGTCGGGCGTCTTAGCGACACCACATAAAGGGCTTTAAAAAAATACCACAGTCGGGCGTCTTAGCGACACCACATAAAGGGCTTTAAAAGAAATACCACAGTCGGGCATCTTAGCGACACCACATAAAGGGCTTTAAAAGAAATACCACAGTCGGACATCTGAGCGACGTCACAGACAGGGCTTATAAAAGAAATGCCACAGTCGGACATTTGAGCGACGTCACAGACAGGGCTTATAAAAGAAATGCCACAGTCGGACATCTGAGCGACATCACAGATAGGGCTTGTAAAAGAAATGCCATAGTCGGACATCTGAGCGACATCACAGAAAGGTCTTGATAACAAAAGTAAATAACAAGTATGCCACAGTCAGATGTCTGAGCGACATCGCAAAAAGGGCTTATATAACAAAAGTAAATAACAAGTATGCCACAGTCGGACGTCTGAGCGACGTCACAGAAAGGGCTTATATCAAATGTAAATAACAGGTTAGTCCATCCACAAGAATAAACTTTTAACCGGATTTACACACATGTAGTCCACCGGAGTTTTGTCACTGAGGCTGATTTCTGACAAGATAAGATGAATACAGTACTTGGACAAGTACAAGATGATATAAGGAATTTGAGACTCTGCAGAGTTTGTACTAACTGACCACAGCCAACGGATTTCCGTAGTCACGAAGGACTAGTTCCGTTTACGGTATTTCGGTAGAAACACATTTAACTAATACACACCCATTTCACCTCACGATGCCAGGAATCACCCTGAACAACGTCCAAGAAAAACTTTGAGATGGGGAGGTCACAACCTCGAATAGCATGGGATCAAATTTCTATACGCGCGCTCTAAGGGGTGCCCCCCTCTCGGTCCCAACCGGAAACACCCATGCCCCCTGACCGGATGACGGGCTTTAATCCAGGGCCATGGAACCCTCATCCCGGCCTCTCTACTTGGTGTGTACCAGGAAAACGGTTGCAACTTACTGAGCCATATTCCTTTCGGAAAACATGTGGCAGTACAGGAAGGAAATGAATGGGAATGTGATTTGATTCACGATGACACGGAAGTCAAATAATCTGGCATAAGACTGGCATGTCACAACACCGCCATCTTACCCATCCTCATGCCATCACATGGCCATGCCAATATGTATCCAACAACATATGGCTTTCCGAAACTTACTTTCCACTTATGTGCATGAAATATAACATTCAAAGAAATGTTCATAAACATGCCATGACCATACTGAAATGCAAACATGCAACAGCCACTCATCATATCAAGAGTTCAAACATGCTTGCCTGGTTCGGGGTAGTCGGAGCCTAACTGGGTGAAGTTCGCAGCTCCGTCACCTCCTCCAGTATCTATGGTATAAAAAAATACGTATGTAACGTAAATACCGTGAGTGTACAGAAAAGTGTTCCAAATATTTTTCAAATAAATATGACAAAGCTAGACAGAAAAAGAAAGATGACAGAAAAAGAATCAATCAAAAACCATTTTCTGTTTAAAAGTTATAAGAGTTTTGGTCCAAGGACCCATCTGTAATGAAACAGAAAACTTCCAGGGGGTTCCGCGGAAAAGTCCAGAAAACGGTTCGTTTAAAAGAAACCACTGAGAGACTGACAGGCGGCATCCACCCATCAGGTTTGAATTTTTAATCGAGGGAAACAGGGCACGACGGTGCCCGAGAGGTGCGGTGGTCACCAGCGGCGATCCACGGCGGGGCTGGGTGATCGGGTGGTACCTTCGTGATCAGTGCACCATTCCGCATCTGTGGGTGGTGGTGGTGGTCGCCGGCGAGCATTGTGTCGACGGCGGCCCTTTCTCCGGCGGACGGTGGTTCGGGTCGTCGTGGATCTTGCCGGAGAGAGCTGCGGGGGTCAAATTGAAGTGGGGGTTAGCCTCCTGGTGGTGGTACGAGGCTACGGGCAAGAGTAGGACGATGGAGGAGTTCTCATAGAAGAGAACGTTGCCGGAGCCTGAGGCGGACGAAGGTGGCCGGAGTCAAGGAAGAAAGGCCCCTCGAGGCTCTTCCAGTGGCTAGGCAGGGTATGGTGAGGTGGTGGAGTTGTGCCGGGGCGAGAGCAAGCTCGAGGGTGCTATATATAGCCGGCCCGAGGCGGTTGCCGTGAACGGATAAGTCCGGCGAGTGATGATGGCGGCGCTATGGCTGGACGGTTAGATTAGGGGCTTGAGCATCGACTAGACGAAGCACTGGTGCCATTCCAGTGTCCAACTCAGCAAGGGAGGGAGGATTACGGCCTGTCCTCGACGGAACGGTCGCACGGCACGTCGGCGGCAGAGAACGCGCTCTGCGCGTGCCAGGCCATGGTGACGGTGCTGCATGCGTGCGCTGGCAAGGAGATGGCCACGCGGAGCTCTCAGAAGGTTTGGGCGGCGCCGAACGGCGTTATGCCGCAGGGTTGTCCCCTGTCAGCCGCTACGGTGGTTCTGCCGCCGCAAAACACGCCGGTGTAGGCGGGCCAGGGTGCCACCGATGCCAGGAACGCGCCAAGCACGCGTCTGGAGATCCGGACAAGAAGGAGGGGTTGTGAGCAACGTGCCAAGTGCACTATGGACATGTGACTGAAACTCTGACGGAGAAACGACACTGAATCTGAATTTTTCTGAATATGAAGAGCAACAGTGCATGCCAGGTGTTCGACAGAATGATTTTGGCATGTGGGGATTTTTCCTTGAGCTTTTTTTTGGTGGAGTGGTCTCTCATTGCAACTAGAGGTTGCCTGAATTTTGGTGGAATATTTGGAGGAGTGTAGATATTAATTTCACCAAATTTGGCAAATCTGGTCCAAACTTGCAGAGGGTGAAATTTGAAAATTTTGAAAAGAAGAAGAGTAGATCTTGATGGTTCTAGGTTGTGGGTACCAAGGACTATCCAGGGGAGTTGAGTTGAGACCAAAAACCAAGGGCATTAAGGCACTTGCTTTGCAAATCACCTAGGCTCAAAATAAAGGACATAATTGTTTTGGGAAAAGAAATAAATGGAATAAAATCCAAAAATGGATTTTATTAGTTTGGACAGAATGTTTCGGTTTTTGCAAAGTGGAAGGAGGGGATTTGGGGGAGTTTTACCATAAGAGTCATGATAAAATAAGAATGGATCAAAACCAAATAAAATCCTAAAACCAAAAAGGTTTTCTTTTTAGAAGAGACTAAATCCAAGAAAAGGTTTTTAGAGGGCAAACCTAGAAGAGAGGTTTTTAAGAAGGGTTTAAATGACCTTCTTCAAACCAAGCAAGGCTCTTTCTAAAAACAAAAACCACAAAAATTTTGGAGTGTCACATCTCAGCCCTTCTCAGCAGAGCTCATCCTCAGGGGATCTTCGTCCGGAGATGATGGAAAGAGGAACGCCTCCCCCTGCCATACCGCCTTGCGAGGCGGGCGACCTTGAGGTGTCGTCACGGAGGGTTTCTCCGAATCCGGCAGGGCCGGAAGGCAGTCGTATGGCCCCCCAAGGCCCTCCGTGTCCGGCCTTCGAAAAAGGCCATCGGACGAGTCCGGCACCGTCTGGTGCACGGTCGGAGGAGCTGAAGGATCTGCTCGGGCGAGCGTCTATCTCAGAAGAACACCGTGCATTGATGGATATGGTGATTGGAAGGATTTCATCCTTGGAGAGTGGGTTGTACGTGGATGTCAGGAATTTACTGACAGGCTTTGAGGTACGCGAAATGATGTACCTTTTGACAGATCCGCATATATAAGATGCGCCCTGTATAAATAGTAGCCCCTGAGACTCTGTGCGTTGTCAAAAATGATGCCGCGCCGAGGATCATAATCCTAGGTATAATATGTCACCTTTCCTATGTAGGTGGCGAAGTGTCCGGTGGCTAGCCGGAGTGATGAATTTGCCGAGCTAAAGCGGCAACTTGACGTGGCAGATGCCGACATCGCGCTTGTCAACAAGCGACTAGACGAGATACAAGGTATGTAATTTCTCCGAAGACACCTGGTAAGAGGAGCTTGATGCCCGTACCTTATAACATGTGTGCTTGATGTAGATGGTGCCGCTGCCGTGGAGAACCTTCGGGCGGAACTTGCCCGAGCCAAGGAGCAGGCCAGGAAAAGGGATGCGGCTGCCTTAAAGGCGGCTGAAGAGCTGAAAGCCGAACAGGCTGCTCACTGCCAAAGCAAGACGGAAATGGCCGAGATGGCTGTAAAGTTGAAGAATGCTGCCGACCGCTGCAAGCTTCTTGAAAAAGAAGATCAGGTGGCGCAGAAGGACCTAGAGAAGGTCACTACCGAGGCCAAGGATGCTCGCTCTGCGATGAGAGCTATGAAGTAGGAGCTACATCAGGCCGGAGATATCACGGCTGGAAAGCCCTTTATACTGCGGATGAAGTTCAGGGATCCTAAATATGCTCCGTTGGACCGGCGGTGGAGTGCGGCTAACACTTATCTGGACTTGGCGGCGAGCGCCGCGGACGCGGCCGAACACTTCCGCGATCAGAAGGACCACGAAGTGGACAAGCTTTTTTGGTCGCAGCTCCACAATCCAGAGCGCCCACTTCCATTAACCGATCGTTTGGCCGCGTGGGCGGAGCTGAATAGGTTATCCGGACTCGCCATGAAGTATGTCGTGAGTCATCTGTGGCCGAAAAGGCCCAAGCTGAAGAGTTATTTTAGCTTGGTGCAGCAGTTCCTTGGTGCAGTGCCGCATATTAATGCAATGAAGAGGTCAGCATGCATAGAGGGTGCGCAGATGGCTCTTGCCTGTGACAAGACATACTGGGCGGAGATGAAGGCCATTGATGTTGCATCCCAAGATTCAGACGAGAGCCGAGTACCTGCCGAGCACTATTTTCAGGAAGTTTTGCAGGGCGCTCGTTTAATAGAGACGCAGTGCTCGAAGGATGTTATGTTCGAATAACATGTATTATTTGTAAAAAAATGTTCTGATGGAATATAAAAGCTTTTTATACTTGTGCCTTCAAGAATTAGAATACCTCCTGTGCGGCCGTTAATGTATATGTGTATATAACCTGAAAGATGGCAGTCTTCGGCTTTAGCCCCCACGCATATAATGCGGGGGTGTTCGCAGAAGGCGCATGTTCACACTTGATCCAACATCTTGGTCCTATTAAGGAGGTGATAGCGCAGCGAACTAGGCAACCTGACTATAATGCTTTATCACTTTCCCTTAGCCATAGGAGTTTGACAGTGGGGCTACTATATAGCCCCTAGGGGCACCGCGCTCACCCGAATTCGGGGCGCATGTGTGCCTGGCCGGGAAACGGCCCTTCGTTAATGCAGAGGAATCCTAAAGATTCCGGCGGGTCATCGAGCGGTTGACCAGTCTCACGCTATATCATGACAGTCAGTTTTCGGCTTTCTCTACTGAGGTGCTCGCCTGGCCGAACCAGGGCACAATCACAGTAGTTCTCCTGGTGCCGCCTTAGCCGATAGAGCAGAACGTGAGGCAGCAAAACACAGGAGCCGGGCAAACCCAACATTTGACCAAAGACATGATTTGGAGCTAATGCATATAAGGCCAAACTCGCGACGCCGAACACTCCCTAAGGTATTCGGTCTTTATAAAAACGGGCTGAACAACGCCCTTGGTAAGAAGCCCCTGGTGTCCAGGTACGTGCAAAATGCTGACGTGGCCACATGCCAAGACGCCAGCCTCCTCCTCGGTTATAACAAGAAACCGGGGGATGTGTATCAACAAGAGACAGTGAGAAAGGTTTAGCAGGGTCTTAATCTGAAAAGAATCCTTAGAACGGGTCCCTGCTGCATGTCTGAGCCTGTGTCTCCGTTGTGCCGTATCCTGGACGGGTATAGCACGGTGTTCATCTGTAAAAGAGAGGAACTTAGTTGAAAACGATCGTGTGAAAATTTATATTAAATAAACAAAGTATAATTCAGAAAATGGGTAGAATTGAGCTTTATTGTCTCTTGTTGTACACGCGCGGAGCCCCTTGTACGGGGGTATGCGGCTAGTACGCCTTTGTATGTTTACACCGGACTCGTCTAGCCATGTCCGGGGTCTGACCGACCTGTATATGTGCTTTGACTAGTGAAGCTGGTTTAGTGTGTGGCTGTCAAGGCAGCCGCACAGTCTTCCGCGCTCGAGGAACACCCGATATTTCCCTTTAATGAGATGATGCCTTGCGGACCGGGCATTTTAAGCGTAAGGGGTGCATAATGCGGTATTGCGTTAAAGCGGGCGAAAGCTTCGCGTCCCAGTAGTGCTTAATAGCTACTTGTGAATGGGGCGATGTGGAAGGTTAGCTTTTTGCGTCGGAAGTTGTCGGGGGAGCCGAACATAACTTCTAACAGGAGAGAACCCGTACAATGGGTATCTGGGCCTGGCGTTACCCCTTGAGAAGAAGTGTTGTCATGGCAAATTTTTGTTGGGTTTATCCCCACTTTGCGGATTGTGTCCTGATATAGCAGGTTTAGACCACTGCCGCCGTCCATTAGGACTTGTGTAAAGTGGAGTCCGTCGATGATCGGATCTAATACCAAGGCAGTCCAACCTGCGTTCCGGATACTTCTAGAGTAATCCTGATGGTGGAAGGTGATTGGTTGTAACAACCAGTGGCGGGACTCCTCTGGGACAGGCCGTATGGCGCGTATCTCTATAGGCGCCACTCTGTTTTTCCCTTTTGTCACGTGAAGTGAGTTTACTATTTTGACTTCTTGTGGGAACTTCTTTTGTTCTCCGGTGCTCTGCTTGTGGGGTTCGTCGTCCTCCTCGCTTGGTGTGTCGAGCCCCTTGTGTTCAGCGTTGAGTTTGCCGGATTGCTTGAAGACCCAACAATCTCTGTGGGTATGGTTTGCAGGCTTCCCGGGAGTACTGTGGATTTGGCATATTTTGTCCAAGATTTTGTTGAACTCGTCCCTATTATCCTTGAGGGGCAGTTTTTTCGGATTCTGCCGAGAGCTTTTGAATCCGGTGTTGACTGTCGTGCTCTTCGGGTTGTTTCCCTTGGTCTGGCGTTGGTCCTTGCTACGTCGCGGTTTCCCGTTTCCATCCCTAACTTCGGATGTACTTGGGTCGCTGGTACTGCTTCTTGCCAACCAGCTGTCCTCTCCTACACAAAAGCGGGTCATGAGGCTTGTTAATGCAGCCATTGTTCTTGGCTTTTCTTGGTCGAGGTGTCTGGCGAGCCATTCGTCTCGAACGCTGTGTTTGAAAGCTGCTAAGGCTTCGGCATCCGGACAGTCGACTATCTGGTTCTTTTTAGTAAGAAATATGTTCCAGAGTTTCCGGGATGACTCTCCGGGTTGTTGAGTTATATGACTTAGATCGTCTACATCCGGAGGTCGGACATAGGTCCCTTGAAAATTTGCCCGAAAAGCATCCTCGAGCTCTTCCCAACTTCCGATGGTGTTTTCGAGAAGGCTTTTAAGCCAATGCCGGGCTTGCCCTTTGAGCTTGAGGGGTAAGTATTTTATGGCGTGGAGGTCATCTCCTCTAGCCATGTGTATGTGGAGGATATAATCCTCAATCCAGACTCCAGGGTCTGTTGTTCCGCCGTATGCCTCTATGTTTACGGGCTTGAATCCCGCTGGAAATTCATGGTCCAGCACCTCATCGGTGAAACATAGGGGGTGTGCGGCACCCCTATACTTGGGTGTGCCGTGATGTTCGGATACTTGTTGCGTTGCATTTCTTACTAGAGCTTTCTTTCTTGGCCCATAGATAGATCCGGCTGGGCCGTCTTTTTGATGTGAATCCTTGTGCAGATCGCGTGCCGGCTTGTGTGCGGTGCCCTTTGCCGCTCTATGTTGGCCATGGGGTTGTTTATCCGACCGGGTGTCTTCTTTATTTTTTGATTGCGGGGGCTCTAAGGCCTCCTCATCAAATTTCGGCAGTAATTTCCGCTTCGGATAGCTCTTTGTGTGGTGACTGTCGCCGTATTTGTCTGTGGTGTTGAGTACTTTGCCCCATCTAATTCTGAGTGCATCTTCCGCTGTTTTGAGCGTCCGCTTCTGCTTTTTCAGGCTACACGCAGTGGCGACAAGCCTTTTGTGAAGGGGCGAGAGGTCGTCCGGACTATTATCTTCACCGGGGACGGGTTGTTCGGTTTGTTTACCCAAGTTTCCCTGTTCGGACGGTTGCTCGATGGCATGTTCGTCGTCCGCCGGTTCGCCCTGCTCTGTGACTGGGTCTCTGTAGAGGTGGGGTTTGGCGCGGTGCTTACGCCGCTGCTTTGATTCCTTTTCGAGGGAACGATCCCTTGTTGTGCGCCTTTGTTCCTCCTCGTCGTTTCTTTTAGGTGTGTCCACCATGTATACATCGTGAGATGAGGTGGTTGTCCAGTGCCCTATAGGCGCTGATTCCTGTTTGTCTCCTGCGTCGTCGTCCATACCGTTGATGTCTTCGGAGTCGAAGTCGAGCATGTCAGTTAAATCATCAACAGTGGCTACTAAGTGGGTGGTGGGTGGGCTTTGAATTTCTTCGTCATCCGCATCCCATCCTCGCTGACCATAGTCCAGCCAGGGCTCTCCTGATAAAGAGAGAGACTTTAGTGAATTCAGAATGTCGCCGAAGGGCGAGTGCTGAAAGATGTCCGCGGCGGCGAACTCCATGACCGGCGCCCAATCGGGATCGATCGGCAGGGGCGCGGAAGGTTAGGAGTCCGGCACCTTGGAGCCATGAGCTTCGCAAAGGACAAGGCTGGTGTTCGGCTCGATCGCTGTAGATATTGCAGCCCCCGAGGTGGTGTCTAGCCACTCGTCCTCGATTGGCACAGTCGGCTCCAAGCTAAGGGTCGGAGCGGACACTGGGGCGGCCTCCTGGGCACTGTTCGGCGGCAGAGCTAGATCATGCCCATCGTGACAGTGCGGCACGCTCGGCTGTGGCTCGAACCCGTCGAAGATCAAATCTCCGCGGATGCCATCCGTGTAGTTCAAACTTCCAAACCTGACCTGATGGCCAGGGGCGTAGCTTTCGATCTGCTCCAGATGGCCAAGCGAATTGGCCCGCAGTGCAAAGCGGTCGAATACGAAGATCTGTCCGGGGAGAAAAGTCTCACCCTGGACCGCATCGTTGTTGATGATCGGAGGAGCCATCGGGCCTAAAGATGATGACACAGAGGAAATCTCAATGAAAGCACCAATGTCGGTGTCAAAACCGGCAGATCTCGGGTAGGGGGTCCCGAACTGTGCGTCTAGGCGGATGGTAACAGGAGACAAGGGACACGATGTTTTTACCTAGGTTCGGGCCCTCTCGATGGAGGTAAAACCCTACTCCTGCTTGATTAATATTGATGATATGGGTAGTACAAGAGTAGATCTACAACGAGATCAGAGAGGCTAAACCCTAGAAGCTAGCCTATGGTATGATTGTTGTTCGTCCTACAGACTAAAACTCTCCGGTTTATATAGACACCAGAGAGGGCTAGGGTTACACAGAGTCAGTTACAATGGGAGGAGATCTACATATCCGTATCGCCAAGCTTGCCTTCCATGCCAAGGAAAATCCTATCCGGACACGGGACGAAGTCTTCAATCTTGTATCTTCATAGTTGAGGAGTTCGGCCAAAGGTTATAGTCCGGCTATCCGGACACCCCCTAATCCCGGACTCCCTCAGGTTCAATCGCCTTGCCATCGCGCGCGATTGCTGTGATCTCAAACCTTTCATCCGAGCGCAACTTTTTCTTCGGGCCTCGTTTCTTTACCGAACTTGAGCTCGATCCGGAGGGCTAGAGAAAAGAAGAAAGACGAGAGTTAATTAATATGTGTACATATGAAAACAATGAATGCATCAATTAAATAGTCAGCACGGGCTTAACTAATATATATATATATACCTGGCCAGACTCGGTTCGGTCACCGGAGCCATCATCACGGTCTCCTTCTTGTACCTCCATTGAATCACCGGAGCCATCATGAACATAGCCATCTTCTTGTACCGGCATTAATGGTTCACTGGAGCCATCATAATCATAGCCTTCTTCACTACCCCGTCCTTCCTGACCATCGGTGTCGTTGAGAAACGACGCAACGACATCACTTCCTTGTGCGATTATGTCCCCCAACATCGCTTCTGTTGCTTCGTCTCGGGGGTCCTCCATAGTTTCTGCAAATATTTACAACATGTCAATTATTATTCAAACATGACAGATGGATATATATTAGTGGCAAACGTAGAACTAGCTAGCTAATCACAATAAGGAATCATATTAGTGGCCTCGACGCTGCTTCTCTAGGGTTTGGGGTGGCCTCGACACAACGCTTCAATGGTTTGGGGTGGCCTCGATGACAACGCTCTTTTAACTTGGTAAATT
Organism: Triticum aestivum; assembly: GCF_018294505.1. Classification (NCBI taxonomy): domain Eukaryota; kingdom Viridiplantae; phylum Streptophyta; class Magnoliopsida; order Poales; family Poaceae; genus Triticum; species Triticum aestivum. Next base: position 24,920,235 of record NC_057798.1, on the reverse strand, counting down.
TGGGTGGCCTCGAGAGAGTTTGTCGGGTAGGGGCGCGGCGGGAGGGGGTAGGAGACCAACATCGTTTTTTTCTCTAGGGTTTGGGTGTCCTTGAGAGTTCTGGTCGAGCGAGAGGGCCGGGGGGGTGCTCCCGTGGTATAAGTTATCACGGTCGAGAGGGTAACCCTCGACCCTCTGCCCTAGTTCCCGACCCTCGACCCTCTGCCCTAGTTCGCGATAAAAAAGAAGAAGAAAAAAAGAGGAGAAGAAGAAGGAATAGAGGAGTAGAAGAAAAAAGTCTTCCACTCCTCTATTCCTTCTTCTGATCCTCTTTTTTTTCTTCTTCTTCCTCTTCTTATTTTTTTTTACGTCCCCCCTCATGTAAATGCGGTGGAAACACTTTATGAAAATGCGGTGGTGGCCGAGCCGGGCGGTTTCCTTTTTCCTTCATCATTTTTTCCTTCATTTTTCCTTATATGTTTGTTTTTGTTTTCACTGTACATTTTCCTAATCATATAAATTAACTACACATATAAATAATCTATATATATGAACATATTTTTATGAATAAATATAATTACACATCTGAAATTTTCCTAATCTTAATACTAAACTAAACTAAAATAATCTATATATATGAACATATACATAAATTGACAAAAAAATACATAAATTGACAAAAAAATACTTTTATGAAAAAAAATACTATGAACATGTACACACATATATACACATACAAACACATATACACAAAATAATACAAAAAATGCTATGAAAAATGCAGGGCAGGGGCGGCGGGGCGGCGCATGGCGCCAGCGCAGGGCAGGGGCAGCGGTGTGGCGGCCGCGCAGGACAGGGGCGCGGGACGGGAGGGGCGCGGGAGCAGGCTGTGCTCACAGGGGGCAGCGGCGACGGCGAAGGCGAGCAGCCTGACGGCGTCGGTGGCGGCGGCGACGGCAAAGGCGAGCAGCCTGACAGCGTCGGTGGCGGTGGCGACGGCAAGGTGGAGCAGGGGCGTCGGGGCACGACGGTGACGAGGAGGAGCAGGGGGCATCGGGGGAGGAGTGGGGGATTTGGTCGAAACTACTAAGTGCTGCTTATATAGCAAAGCCTTTAGTCCCGGTTGGTGGCACCAACCGGGACTAATGCACCCCTTTAGTCCCGATTGGTGCCACCAACCGGGACCAAAGGCCTCTTTTCAGTAGCCCAAAGCGCGGGAAGCAGAGGGCTTTGGTCCCGGTTAATGGCACCAACCGGGACTAAAGGATGGGCATTGGTTCCGGTTGGTGCCACGAACCGGTACCAATGCACCCCCTTTAGTCCCGGTTGGTGCTACCAACCAGGACCAAAGGCCCCTGTGCTGCCCGCGTCGCGGCCAAAGTTTAGTCCCACCTCGCTAGTTGAGAGGGGCGCGCAGTGGTTTATAAGCCCCACTGCCGCACCCCTCTCGAGCTCCTCTCCACTACATGCTTACGGGCCTACTTGCTACTTCTATGCTTGTTGGGCCTTTTGGGCCTACTGTGGGCCTGAATCCTAGCCCATGGATGGGTTTCTAGTCGTACTCAGGCCGTGGTGGCCCAGTTGGTGGCAATTTTTTTATTTTTTCGAGTTTTTTTGTTTTCTTTTTGCTATTATTTATTTTGTTTTGTTTCTACTTACAACAAAATACTTATTTAGTTTATTTTATTTTGTTTGTAATTATTTATTAATTTTATTTTATGATAATTCTTTTTGCTATTAAAGTTTCTAACAAAAAAAGTTCTTTATGAAAGTTCTTTTTGCATTTAATGATTTTGAACAGAAAATACTTTGATAATTTTAGTTGCATCAATTATATATAATTTTAGTTTCAATAATACTAGAGGTTGCTTATAATGTTTTGAACAGAAAATACTTTGATAATTCTAGTTTCATAAATTTTATTTATGTTATTAAACTTTATTTTTTATTTTATTTTGTTTCTACTTATCTATTTTATTAAAGTTTATATTATTTTGTTTCAAATTACTTATTTATTTTATTTTGTTTTGTTTCTGACTTCATTTGTTATTTTTCATGCATTTACTGATTATTTTGAGCTATAAGACCATGAAATTGAAAAGCATTTGAAATGAACTCTGGAAATGTTTCAAGTTGGCATGGTATCATCATTTCACCAACATAGCATGTGCAAGAAAGTACAGAGGCTTACGGCAAAAACTGGATGCACTTCGTGTACAAAATAGACAATCTCCTTCGAAATATCTGGGTTTCATACGGAAACTCGTCTATAACAAAGGGATTTCATTTTTTTGAACTTATTTGAACTCCATAGTTTTTCTGTGTTCAAAATGCACCATTCAAAGCCACATCATCAATTTACAAGCCTTTCCGACTTCATTTGTTATTTTTCATGTCATTTACTGATTATTTTGAGCTATAAGACCATGAAATTTAAAAGCATTTGAAATGAACTCTGAAAAGGTTCCAAGTTGGCATGGTATCATCATTTCACCCACATAGCATATGCAAGAAAGTACAAAGGCTTACGGCAAAAACTGGATGCACTTCGTGTACAAAACAGACAATCTCCTTCGAAGTATCAGGGAGGAAACTCGTCTGTAACAAAGGGATTTCATTTTTTTTGAACTTATTTGAACTCCATAGTTTTTCTGTGTTCAAAATGCACCATTCAAAGCCACATCATCAATTTACAACCCTTTCCGACTTCATTTGTTATTTTTCATGTCATTTACTGATTATTTTGAGCTATAAGACCATGAAATTTAAAAGCATTTGAAATGAACTCTGAAAAGGTTCCAAGTTATCATGGTATCATCATTTCACCCACATAGCATATACAAGAAAGTACAAAGGCTTAGGGCAAAAACTGGATGCACTTCGTGTACAAAACAGACAATCTGCTTCGAAGTATCCGGGAGGAAACTCGTCTGTAACAAAGGGATTTCATTTTTTTTTGAACTTATTTGAACTCCATAGTTTTTCTGTGTTCAAAATGCACCATTAAAAGCCACATCATCAATTTACAACCCTTTCCGACTTCATTTGTTATTTTTCATGCATTTACTGATTATTTTGAGCTATAAGACCATGAAATTGAAAAGCATTTGAAATGAACTCTGAAAAGGTTCCAAGTTGGCATGGTATCATCATTTCACCCACATAGCATGTGCAAGAAAGTATAGAGGCTTACGGCAAAAACTGGATGCACTTCGTGTACAAAACAGACAATCTCCTTCGAAGTATCAGGGTTTCATACGGAAACTCGTCTGTTACAAAGGGATTTCATTTTTTTGAACTTATTTGAACTCCATAGTTTTTCTGTGTTCAAAATGCACCATTCAAAGCCACATCATCAATTTACAACCCTTTCTGACTTCATTTGTTATTTTTCATGCATTTACTGATTATTTTGAGCTATAAGACCATGAAATTGAAAAGCATTTGAAATGAACTCTGAAAAGGTTCCAAGTTGGCATGGTATCATCATTTCACCCACATAGCATGTGCAAGAAAGTACAGAGGCTTACGGCAAAAACTGGATGCACTTCGTGTACAAAACAGACAATCTCCTTCGAAGTATCAGGGTTTCATACGGAAACTCGTCTGTTACAAAGGGATTTCATTTTTTGAACTTATTTGAACTCCATAGTTTTTATGTGTTCAAAATGCACCATTCAAAGCCACATCATCAATTTACAACCCTTTCTGACTTCATTTGTTATTTTTCATGCATTTACTGATTATTTTGAGCTATAAGACCATGAAATTGAAAAGCATTTGAAATGAACTCTGAAAAGGTTCCAAGTTGGCATGGTATCATCATTTCACCCACATAGCATGTGCAAGAAAGTACAGAGGCTTACGGCAAAAACTGGATGCACTTCGTGTACAAAACAGACAATCTCCTTCGAAGTATCAGGGTTTCATACGGAAACTCGTCTGTAACAAAGGGATTTCATTTTTTTGAACTTATTTGAACTCCATAGTTTTTCTGTGTTCAAAATGCACCATTCAAAGCCACATCATCAATTTACAACCCTTTCCGACTTCATTTGTTATTTTTCATGCATTTACTGATTATTTTGAGCTATAAGACCATGAAATTGAAAAGCATTTGAAATGAACTCTGAAAAGGTTCCAAGTTGGCATGGTATCATCATTTCACCCACATAGCATGTGCAAGAAAGTACAGAGGCTTACGGCAAAAACTGGATGCACTTCGTGTACAAAACAGACAATCTCCTTCGAAGTATCAGGGTTTCATACGGAAACTCGTCTATTACAAAGGGATTTCATTTTTTTGAACTTATTTGAACTCCATAGTTTTTCTGTGTTCAAAATGCACCATTCAAAGCCACATCATCAATTTACAACCCTTTTCGACTTCATTTGTTATTTTTCATGCATTTACTGATTGTTTTGAGCTATAAGACCATGAAATTGAAAAGCATTTGAAATGAACTCTGAAAAGGTTCCAAGTTGGCATGGTATCATCATTTCACCCACATAGCATGTGCAAGAAAGTATAGAGGCTTACGGCAAAAACTGGATGCACTTCGTGTACAAAACAAACAATCTCCTTCGAAGTATCAGGGTTTCATGCGGAAACTCGTCTATAACAAAGGGATTTCATTTTTTTGAACTTATTTGAACTCCATAGTTTTTGTGTGTTCAAAATGCACTATTCAAAGCCACACCATCAATTTACAACCCATTCCGACTTCATTTGTTATTTTTCATGCATTTACTGATTATTTTCAGCTACAAGACCATGAAATTGAAAAGCACTTGAAATGAACTCTGAAAAGGTTCCAAGTTGGCATGGTATCATCATTTCACCCACATAGCATGTGCAAGAAAGTACAGAGGCTTACGGCAAAAACTGGATGCACTTCATGTACAAAACAGACAATCTCCTTCGAAGTATCAGGGTTTCATACGGAAACTCGTTTGTAACAAAGGGATTTCATTTTTTGAACTTATTTGAACTCTATAGTTTTTCTGTGTTCAAAGTGCACCATTCAAAGCCACATCATCAATTTACAACCCATTCCGACTTCATTTGTTATTTTTCATGCATTTACTGATTATTTTGAGCTATAAGACCATGAAATTGAAAAGCATTTGAAATGAATTCTAAAAAGGTTCCAAGTTTGCATGGTATCATCATTTCACCCACATAGCATGTGCAAGAAAGTACAGAGGCTTACGGCAAAAACTGGATGCATTTCGTGTACAAAACAGACAATCTCCTTCGAAGTATCAGGGTTTCATACGGAAACTCGTCTGTTACAAAGGGATTTCAGCCACATAGCATGTGCGAAATATAGCTCTCCGGAGCATCTAATTAAACCATACATTGAAATTATGAAAAACATTTATATGCAAAAACAAATGCGATCATAATCGCAACCAAGGTAACAACTGATCCAACTGCATAATGATACCAAGCCTCGGTATGAATGGCATATTTTCTAATCTTTCTAATCTTCAACCGCATTGCATCCACCTTGATCTTGTGATCATCGACGACATCCGCAACATGCAACTCCAATATCATCTTCTCCTCCTCAATTTTTCTATTTTTTTTCCTTCAAGTAATTGTTTTCTTCTTCAACTAAATTTAACCTCTCGACAATAGGGTCGGTTGGAATTTCCGGTTCAACCACCTCCTAGATAAATAAAATCTATGTCATGTTGGTCGGCATAATTGTCATAAACAATAAATGAACCAAATAGTTATCAAAAGATAATATATACCACATCCAAATCATAGACAGGACAAGGTCCGACGGGGGTGGATACCAAAACCATCGCACTGTATAATAACAAGAAATAGTTAAAGTAAGAAAATTAGACAAGTATCTATATGAAGTAAGAATTTTTTTTTCTTTCAGAAAGAAGATAAGAACAAGAGGCTCACCACGGTGGTGCCGGCGACGAGATCAGCGCGAGCGATCGACGGCGGTGAAGACGGGGACAGGACATGACGAACCGCTAAACCTAGATAAATCTTGGGGAAAATGGAGCTCGGAGGTCGAGTTTCGAGAGGAGAACGATTAACTAGCGTGGCTTGGACATTTCATCGAACACCTCATGTGCATAGGAGGTGAGCTAGAGCACCCAAATGCCCTCCCCTCGCCGTTCAGAAAAAACAGAGTGCTCTGCCGTGGCGATGGGTATATATAGGAAACCTATTCGTCCCGGTTCGTGGCATGAAACAGGACTAAATCCCTCTCTTCTATACCGGTTCATGGAACGAACCGGTACCAATGGTTGTGGGCCAGGAACGCGGACCATTGGTCCCGGTTCGTGCCTAGAACCAGGACAAATGGGTCCAGACGAACCGGGACCAATGCCCACGAGGCCCCGGCCGCCCCCCTGGGTTCATGAACCGGGTCTAATGCCCTCCATTGGTCCCGGTTCATGAAGAACCGGGACTAATGGGCTGGCCAGGCCCGAACCACAGCCTTGTTTTCTACTAGTGCTAGTAGAACTAGGAGCCCTTCCAAGTAGTAGGAGTAGGAGAGAAGGAAAGGGAAAAGAGAAGAGAAGGAAGGAGGGGGCGCCGCCCCTCCCCCTAGTCCAATTCGGACTAAGCCTTGGGGGGCGTGCACCCTCCCCTCTCTCTTTCCCCTAAAGCCCAATAAGGCCCATATACTCTCCGGCGAATTCCCGTAACTCTCCGGTACTCCGATAAATACCCGAATCACTCGGAACCTTTCCGATGTCCGAATATAGTAGTCCAATATATCGATCTTTACGTCTCGATCATTTCGAGACTCCTCGTCATGTCCACGATCTCATCTAGGACTCTGAACAAACTTCGGTCATCAAATTACATAACTCATAATACAAATCGTCACCGAACTTTAAGCGTGCGGACCCTATGGGTTCGAGAACTATGTAGACATGAACGAGACACGTCTCCGGTCAATAACCAATAGCGGAACCTGGATGCTCATATTGGCTCCCACATATTCTATGAAGATCTTTATCGGTCAAACCGCATAATAACATACGTTGTTACCTTTGTCATCGGTATGTTACTTGCCCGAGATTCGATCGTCGGTATCTCAATACCTAGTTCAATCTCATTACAGGGCAAGTCTCTTTACTCGTTACATAATGCATCATCCCGCAACTAACACATTAGTCACATTGCTTGCAAGGCTTATAGTCATCCAAGAGGGCCCAGAGATACCTCTCCGACAATCGGAGTGACAAATCCTAATCTCGAAATACGCCAACCCAACAAGTACCTTTGGAGACACCTGTAGAGCACCTTTATAATCACCCAGTTACGTTGTGAAGTTTGGTAGCACACAAAGTGTTCCTCTGGTAAATGGGAGTTGCATAATCTCATAGTCATAGGAACATGTATAAGTCATGAAGAAAGCAATAGCGACATACTAAACGATCAAGTGCTAAGCTAACGGAATGGGTCAAGTCAATCACATCATTCTCCTAATGATGTGATCCTGTTAATCAAATAACAACTCATGTTTATGGTTAGGAAACTTAACCATCTTTGATTAACGAGCTAGTCAAGTAGAGGCATACTAGTGACATTATGTTTGTCTATGTATTCACACATGTATTGTGTTTCCGGTTAATACAGTTCTAGCATGAATAATAAACATTTATCATGAAATAAGGAAACAAATAATAACTTTATTATTGCCTCTAGGGCATATTTCCTTCAAATTGAACCCAAAGCTAAGCACTTCTCCCATGGCAAGAAAGATCAATCTAGTAGGCCAAACCAAACTGATAATTCGAAGAGACTTGCAAAGATAACCAATCATACATAAAATAATTCAGACGAGATTCAAATATTTCTCATAGATAAACTTGATCATAAACCCACAATTCATCAGATCTCGACAAACACACCGCAAAAAGAGTTACATCTAATAGATTTCCAAGAAGAAGAAGGAGAACTTTGTATTGAGATTCAAAGAGAGAGAAGAAGCCATCTAGCTAATAACTATGGACCCGAAGGTCTGTGGTAAACTACTCACAACTCATCGGAGAGGCCTTGGTTGTGATGGAGAGGCCCTCCGTGGTCGATTCCCCCTCCGGCGGAGCACCGGCAAAGGCTCCAAGATGGGATCTCGCGGATACAAAAGGTTGCGGCGGTGCAAATAATTTCTCGTGGTGCTCCTGGATGTTTTCGGGGTACATAGATATATACAGGTGAAGGAAGTCGGTCAGGGGAGCCACGAGGGGCACACGAGGCAGGGGGGCGCCCACCCTTACTGGGCGCGCCGGCCACCCTCGTGGCCTCCTCGGCTGCTTCTCGGCATCCACTCTAAGTCTCCTGGATTGCGTTTGTTCCAAAAAGATCGCTCCCGAAGGTTTCATTCCGTTTGGACTCCGTTTGATATTCCTTTCCTTCGATATACTGAAATAGGCCAAAAAACAGTAATTTGGGCTGGGCCTCTGGTTAGTAGGTTAGTCCCAAAAATGATATAAAAGTGTAAAGTAAAGCCCATAAACATCCAAAGCAGGTAATGTAATAGCATGGAATAATAAAAAATTATAGATACGTTGGAGACGTATCAAGCATCCCCAAGCTTAATTCCTGCTCGTCTTCGAGTAGGTAAATGATAAAAACTGAATTTTTGATGTGGAATGCTACCTAGCATAATTCTCAATGTAATTTTATTTATTGTGGCATGATTGTTCAGATCCAAATCATTCAAGATAAAAGCTTATAAAACATAAAAATAGTAATACTTCGAAGCATCCTAACAAATAATCATGTCCTATCAAAATAGCATAGCCAAAGAAAGCTTATCCCTACAAAATCATATAGTTAGGCCATGCTTCATCTTTATCACACAAAATACTCCCATCATGCACAACCCCGGTTTTAGCTAAGCAATTGGTTCATACTTTTTAACGCGCTTCAGCTTTTTCAACTCTTACGCAATACATGAGCACAAGCCATGGACATAGCACTATAGGTGGTATATGGTGGTGGTTGTGAGGACAAAAAGGGAGAAGATAGTCTCACGTCAACTAGGCGTATCAACGGGCTATTGAGATGCCCATTAATAGATATCAATGTGAGTGAGTAGGGATTGCCATGCAACGGATGCACTAGAGCTATAAATATATGAAAGCTCAACAAAAGAAACTAAGTGGTTGTGCATCCAACTTGCTTACTCATGAAGACCTAGGGCGTTTTGAGGAAGCCCATCATTGGAATATACAAGCCAAGTTCTATAATTAAAATTTCCCACTAGTATATGAAAGTGACAACATATGAGACTCCCTATCATGAAGATCATGGTGCTACTTTGAAGCACAAGTGTGGAAAAAGAGATAGTAGCATTGTCCGTTCTCTCTTTTTCTCTCTTTTTTGGTGGGCTTCTTTGGCCTCTTTTTATGGGCTTCTTTGGCCTCTTTTATTTTTATAAAGTCCGAAGTCTCATCCCGACTTGTGGGGGAACCATAGTCTTCATCATCCTTTCCTCACTTGGGACAATGCTCTAATAATGAAGATAATCACTCTTTTATTGATTTACAACTCAAGAATTACAACTCAATACTTAGAACAAAATATGACTCTATGTGAATGCCTCCGGCGGTGTACCGGGATATGCAATGAATCAAGAGTGACATGTATGAAAATTATGAAGGTGGCCTTGCCACAAATACGATGTCAACTACATGATCATGCAAAAAGCAATATGACAATGATGGAACGTGTCATAATAAATGGAACAGTGGAAAGTTGCATGGCAATATATCTCGGAATGGCTATGGAAATGCCATAATAGGTAGGTATGGTGGCTATTTTGAGGAAGGTAAATAATGGGTTCATAATACCGGCGAAAGTTGCGCGGCATAATAGAGGCTAGCAAAGTGGAAGGGTAAGTGTGCGTATATCCATGGACTCACATTAGTCATAAAGAACTCATATACTTATTGCAAAAGTCTACTTGCCCTCGAAGCAAAGTACTACTACGCATGCTCCTAGGGAAGGGTTGGTAGGAGTTAACCATCACGCGATCCCGACCTCCACTCATAAGGAAAGCAATTAAAAGAGCATCCCATGCAACAAATTTGTTACATAACTTTACTATACGTGCATGCTACAGGACTCACCAACTTCAACACAAGTATTTCTCAACTTCATAATTACCCAACTAGCATGACTCTAACATTATTACCTTTATATCTCAAAACAATTATCAAGCATCAAATTGATCATAGTTTTAATGCACTTTCTATGATAGTTTTTATTATACCCAACTTGGATGCTCATCATTCTAGGACCAAATTTATAACCATAGCAAATACCATGCTGTTCTAAAAGACTCTCAAAATAATATAAGTGAAGCATGAGAGATCAACAATTTCTTTAAAATAAAGCCACTGCCATGCTCTAAAAAATATAAGTGAAGCACATAGAGCAAAACTATCTACCTCAAAAGATATAAGTGAAGCACATAGAGTATTCTAGTAAATTCTAGATCATGTGGGTTTCTCCCAAAATGTGTGTACATCAAGAATGATTGTGGTAAACTAATAAGCAAAGACTCATATCATACAAGACGCTCCAAGCAAAACACTTATCATGTGATAATTAAAAATATAGCTCCAAGTAAAGTTACCGATAGATGAGGACAAAAGAGGGGATGCCTTCCGGGGCATCCCCAAGCTTAGGCTTTTGGTTGTTCTTGAATATCTTGGGGTTCCATGGGCATCCCCAAGCTTAGGATTTTGCCACTCCTTATTCCATAGTCCATCAAATCTTTACCCAAAACTTGAAAACTTCACAACACAAAACTCAACAGGAAATCTCATAAGCTCCGTTAGTGCAAGAAAGAAAAACCACCACATAAGGTCCTGTAATGAACTCATTCTTTATTTATATTGGTGTTAAACCTACTGTATTCCAACTTCTCTATGGTTCATACCCCCCGATACTAGCCATAGATTCATCAAAATAAGCAAACAACACACGAAAAACAGAATCTGTCAAAAACAGAACAGTCCGTAGAAATCTGTAACTTTCGAATACTTCTGGAACTCCAAAAATCCTACCAAAATAGGAAGTCCTAGGTAATTTGTCTATTTATCTACAGAAAAAAGAATCAACGCAAAATCACGTTTCGGTGATTTATTAAAAAATTGCTCGTGCATGCAAAGTTTCTGTATTTCAGCAGAATCAAATTAACTTTCACCCAAGGTTATCCTATAGGTTCTACTTGGCACAAATACTAATTAAAACATAAAAACACATCTAACCATAGACTAAATAAATTATTTATTACTAAACAGGAACAAAAATCAAGGAACAAAAATAAAATTGGGTTGCCTCCCAACAAGCGCTATCGTTTAACGCCCCTAGCTAGGCATAAAAGCGAGAATAGATCTAAGTATTGCCATCTTTGGCATTCAATTCATAAGTGACTCGCATAATAGATTCATAGGGTAATTTAATTTTATTTCTAAGAAAGTGTTCCATGCCTTTCCTCAACGGAAATTGGAATATAATATTCCCTTCCTTCATATCAATAATTGCACCAATCGTTCTAAGGAAAGGCCTACCAAGAATAATAGGACACAAAAGATTGCAATCAATATCAAGAACGATAAAAATCTATGGGCACATAATTCCTATTTGCAACAATAAGAACATCATTAATCCTTCCCATAGGTTGCTTAATGGTGGAATCCGCAAGGTGCAAGTTTAAAGAGCAATCATCAAATTCATGGAAACCTCGCACATCACATAAAGTTTTCGGAACGTGGAAACACTAGCATCCAAATCACACAAAGCATAGCATTCATGATCTTTTATTTTTATTTTTATTGTAGGTTCCCATTCATCATAAAGTTTTCTAGGTATAGAAACTTCCAAATTAAGTTTTTCCTCATAAGATTGCATCAAGGCATCAACGATATGTTTAGTAAAAGCTTTATTTTGGCTATAAGCATGAGGAGAATTCAACACGGATTGCAACAGGGAAATACAATCTATCAAAGAGCAATTATCATAATTAAATTCCTTGAAATCCAAAGTGGTGGGTTCATTACTATGTAAAGTTTTAATCTCTTCAATCCCACTTCTACCAATTTTAGCATTAAGATCAAAATACTCCAAATCACCGGAATGTTTTTAACTAAAGTTAATTCACTTCCAGTCCCATCATTATCAAGATTCATATTGCAAAACAAAGATTTAATAGGGGACACATCAATAACTTTTAGATCTTCATCATTATTTTCATGAAAACTAGAAGAACACGCTCTAACAAAGCAATCTTTCTTAGCACGCAACCTAGCAGTTCTTTCTTTGCACTCATCAATGGAAATTCTCATAGCTTTGAGAGACTCATTGATATCATGCTTAGGAGGAATAGTTCTAAGTTTCAAAGAATCAATATCAAGAGAAAGTCTATCAACGTTCCTAGCCAATTCATCAACTTTAAGCAATTTTTCTTCAAGCAAAGCAATGAAATTCTTTTGAGAATTCATAAATTCTTTAACAATATTCTCAAAATCAAAGGGCATCTTATTAAAATTCCCATAGGAGTTGTTGTAGGAATTACCATAATTATTAGAGGAATTACTAGGGAACAACCCAGGATTAAAATTTCCTCTATACGTGTTGTTACCAAAATTATTCCTACCAAAAAAATTCACATCCATAGATTCATTATTATTATCAATCAAATTAGATAAAGGCATATCGTTAGGATCAATAGTGGCACTTTTGGTAGCAAACAATTTCATAAGTTCATCCATCTTTCCACTCAAAACATTAATTTCTTCTATAGCATGAACTTTTTTACTAGTAGATCTTTCGATGTGCCATTGAGAATAATTAACCATAATATTATCAAGGATTTTTTTAGCTTCTCCTAAAGTGATTTACATAAAAGTGCCTCCCGCGGCCGAATCTAAAAGATTTCTAGAAGCAAAATTCAATCCAGCATAGAAGTTTTGTTTGATCATCCATAAATTCAAACCATGAGTAGGGCAATTGCGAATCATTAATTTCATTATTTCCCAAGATTAGGCAACATACTCATGATCAAGTTGTTTAAAATTCATAATATCGTTTCTAAGAGAGATGATCTTAGCGGGAGGAAAATACTTGGAGATAAAAGCATCTTTGCACTTATTCCATGAATCAATACTATTTTTAGGCAAAGACGAAAACCAAGTTTTAGCATGATCTCTAAGTGAAAACGGAAATAACTTCAATTTAACAATATCATTATCCGTATCTTTCTTCTTTTTCATATCACACAAATCAACAAAATTGTTTAGATGAGTAGCGGCGTCTTCACTAGGATGGCCGGAGAATTGATCTTTCATAACAAGATTCAACAAAGTAGCATTGATTTCACAAGTTTCAACATCATTAAGAGGAGCAATCGGAGTGCTAAGGAAATCATTATTATTAGTATTGGAAAAGTCATACAATTTAGTATTATCTTGAGCCATCATGACAAGCAATCCAACACACAAGCATACAAAAAGGCAAGCGAAAGAGAGAGGAGAACGGAAAAGAGAGGGCGAATAAAACGGAAAGGGTGAAGTGGAGGAGAGGAAAACGAGAGGAAAATGGCAAATAATGTAATGTGAGGGAGATGACTTTGTGATGGGTACTTGGTATGTCTTGACTTGAGCGAAGACCTCCACGGCAACGGTAACAGAAATCCTTCTGGCTACCTCTTGGGCATGCATTGGTTTTTCCCTTGAAGAGGAAAGGGTGATGCAGCAAAGTAGCGTAAGTATTTCCCTCGGTTTTTGAGAACCAAGGTATCAACCCAGTAGGAGGCTCCTCAAAAGTCCCACACACCTACACAAACAAACAAGAACCTCGCAACCAACGCGATAAAGGGGTTGTCAATCCCTTCATTGTAACTTGCGAAAGTGAGATCTGATAGAGATAATATGATAAGATAAATATTTTTTGTATTTTTATGATATATATTGGAAAGTAAAAGATGCAAATAAAAGTAAATGGAAAACTTATATGATAAAAGATAGACCCGGGGGCCATAGGTTTCACTAGTGGCTTCTCTCAAGATAGCATAAATACGGTGGGTGAACAAATTATTGTCAAGCAATTAATAGAAAAGTGCATAGTTATGAGATTATCTAGGCATGATCATGTATATAGGCATCACGTACGCAACAAGTAGACCGACTTCTGCCTGCATCTACTACTATTACTCCACACATCAACCGACTCTTGCGTGCATCTAGAGTATTAAGTTCATAAGAACAGAGTAATGCATTAAGCAAGATGACATGATGTAGAGGGATAAACTCATGCAATATGATATAAACCCCATCTTTTTATCCTCGATGGCAACAATACAACACATGCCTTGCTGCCCTACTGTCACTGGGAAAGGACACCGCAAGATTGAACCCAAAGCTAAGCACTTCTCCCATGGCAAGAAAGATCAATCTAGTAGGCCAAACCAACACTACTAGGGAAAAGGCTACTAGCAGCGCGGGTAAATTGGCTACTAGTAGCGCGGGTACACGCGCTACTAGTATTGCGCTACAGCTAAAAATTAGTAGTAGCGTGGGTGCAACCCGCGCTACTACTAAAAAGTTAGTAGTAGCGCGGATGCCACCCACGCTACTACTATCTGAAACCCACGCTACTAATAACAGAATAGTAGTAGCGCATCCGTTATACCACACGCTACTAGTATCTTAAATACTAGTAGCACACATTTTCCCCCCATGCTACTACTAACAAATTAAGAATTAAAAATAATAATTAGATGCAGCATTCATGGATGAAGATGAGAGACACATCCAGTGCAAAATAAATTAAGGTCACAGGACCATCTTAACACTTGCACCATTCATGGATACAACATTGAACATCTCAACTGCAAGAGATCACGTGATTCCATTTAACAATAAACACACACAACCAAAGGTGGGTACCTTTCCTAGTGTTCCACCAGCAGCCTAAACATGCCACTTCTCTAGATGTATCTACCAAGGCTCGGAGTTCAGATGTTGGTGGACCCCAATCCTCTCTCCCCCCAAACGATGGTACCGAGGTCCTCCACCTCGGCGACCTCTGGCGTCATGATCACCTGGACGATCATCTGTGTGACGTCGTCGCCGGGCTTCACGGTGAAGTCCACCTCCAAGTGGTTGAAGAGCACGACGCCCACTAGGCAGCGGTAGTCCGCGTCGATCACCCCTGTGGCCACGTCGGGAAAGTGAAAACTTGTTAGTGCTCGTCAGCGTCCAAATCCAGTAGGGTATTTTCTTACTTTTTAGCACATGCACACGAATCAATAGTATAGCCAGAGGCTGGTCCTTACTTGTTGCACGAGACGTGAAGAAGGGCGAGTCCCATCCTTGTTGCACGAACGAATCAATGGGAGACACTGCCGCGAGCCGTGAAGAAGGCTGGGTCCCCTCCTTGTGTAAATAGCTCAGGTGCCTAAAGTTGTAAGGAATCTTAATACAATGAACTCATAGTAATGCATAATAACAAGAAAAAGAAAAAATAACCATGAATCCTAAATAAAAAGATCATTCTATGAGTCAGGTTGACAGTTTCGAGACGACATAAGCATCATAGATGAAAGAATTACCAGGATTTGTTTATTCATTAGTGCTGATCTCCACGGGCAACTAGCAGTGTATGCTGATTCACAATGTACACATCGAACCCCCAAAAACCAAAAACATTTCTGAGTGAGCAACAAACCAACTGACTGCTTGACCCTAAAAAACAAACATTTTTTGTGACTTTCCCTCTCCATTAGTACAAAAGGGAGAGAAACAAACATTTTTTTGTGATTTTCATTTTCTTTTACTACAAAAGGCAGTAAAATAAACTCAGACTATATATTTTAGTTACAAAAAATATTTCAACTTAGGAATGGAGTACATAAATCAGACTAGATAGATAACACTACTGAAGCTTACAAGCAAATACATGGGGCATACAAAGATGAAGAACCTGCAGTCCTTCAAGTAAATATGAAGACAAAATGAATGTTTTACTTGTTATTCTATTTGACCCCAGTATCTGTCATGCATACAAATACATGTGTGTTCGACAAAATCTGAAGCTATGCATTATAGTTGCTATCAAAAAGACATTGTAAACCTATCTTGGTTGTAAATTACTGTGATGTAAGATGCCACCAAAAAAATGTATCTCCATCTTGAAATTTAGATTTCATTGACACTATACATAGGTCAGACAAAACACTGTAATTCAAGCAAAAAACAGTAGCTTTGCTTAAGAACATGATACTGAGTACTTACAATTTATCTTAAAATTTCAGAATCAAGAAGCTGAAGGAAACAAAGGCGAAGTAAGAATGCGAGGATGAGTCATACCTGCAAGATGAAGAGCATGCATCCCTTCATGTAAGCCAAAAATAGCTCTTGTGAAAAAGGAAACAAAGATCAGGTTGTCGTATCTAAATGGTTTGTAAAATATTGTATTTACAGAATGGGACATACACATTTACTGAACTTATTTAGAATGGGGCACAAAACTGATAAGAATACAAAAATATTCAGGTAAACTAGAAGTGACACATTACTGAAAATTACAGTCCAAAACCACTTTAAATTCAGGCAACCAAAAAGAGAAGGAATACACATTACTGGGAAAAAATGCACATTAAATTACAGTGCATATTTTCAGTCTAAATATTTTCAGTTAAGTAACAATGATTTGTACTGTAGTTTCAGTCTTTTATTAGTCTATCTTACAATGCAATTTTACATTGCAAACACTACCATTACAAAGGGAATTCACTCGAAGTACATAGGGATTTACAGTGTAAGTATGAATATTAGATTGACTAAACTTATTCTTTGCACAAGTGAGAAATCTGAAACCCTTCTTGTACTTCTGCTGCTGCTACTAGTACAACCTAAGCACTAACAACAATTGAGCAAGAAATATAGTGGAGGACGAAACTCTGTGTTGCCGGCCGGCAAGGCTGAGCATTAGGTGGCGGATGCGAGGGCCGGACGGGGAGAGCAGAGTCACTTCTAGTGAGTGTAGATGTGTCTTGCTTGACTTGACCGATGAATCACATGTCACTACATACGTACTAGTTTTCCTTAACTTGACCGACCAACGTCTTAAACTATGATTAGCATCCAATGACCCGGCAAAAAGGAGATTAGCCTATAATGATGATCAAACGTATGCTAGTACTTGAAGCAGGCAAAAGTATATGGGAAAGAAACGCATTGTATGCCCTGCTCTGCTGTGCCCTCCCCTCTTGCTGGACCAGATACATTCATTCATCGATAGGGATCGTTCAATGTGGGTTAGTGAGCACTAAACAAACAATGAGGATTGTAGGTGGGCAGAGGCTGTAGGCAGCCATGGGGGTGTCGTGAACAGAAAAACGATATGTGCATAAACACAAGCAGCTCGCGGGCACGCGGACAGGAGCTCACCTCGTGGATGAGATGAGATGGTACTGTGCTTGCTTACAGTAACAGCAGGTGGAGGAGGGATATGACGATGGTGCGCGCAACTTCACTTCGTCCTTGCCCGCCGCTCTATTCAGTGCCTCCTCGCTGTCCGCTACCCATCCATGGCTTCAGGCCCACACCTAGCAGCTTCTCCATGGCCCGCCCCTTCCTTCAACTGCCTGCACACAACCACGCGAACACACGCACGCATCAGACCTGGGGAAGAAGAAGAAGAACCAGAGGAAGAAGAAGATGCTACTTTTGGAGGGGATCCCGTGCTACTGCACCTCTGCCGGATTCGGGATATGGTTTCAAGCAGCGTTAGAGGTTGGACGGCGCAGCTAGGGATGGAAGGAGGAGTCGTCCCCCTCTGCTGGTTCCTCGTAGTGGAGAAGGAGGGAGATCCTGCCGGCAACGGACCTCTGGTGGTCGCTGCAGCCCGACCACGGTGGCGCGCAAAAGGAGGCTCCTCCAAAGCGGCCGGCGAGAAGACGAGCTGGGGGAGGTGGAAGGAGACGCGGGTTGCCGGCGTCCTTGTCGCCGTCGTTTGGAGGCAGAGGAGGCATCTGTGGTGTGAGCAAGATTGGTTGGGGGAGGGGCGATGGAGGAGGAGATAAGGTTGCGGTGCGGTGCCACTAGTTGTAGCGCGGGCCACGGGTGCTTCGTTGCTGCTAAAGTGGGGTGCATTAGCTGATTCGGTCAATTTATAGTAGTCGTGGGAATTGCAGCACGCGCTACTACTAGAAAATAGTAGTAGCGCGGCTTTTATACTCCTCGCTGCTACTATAAGCTGTCATGGGGGATATTTAGTAGTAGCGTGGAAACAATAGACCCGCGCTACTACTATTTTTTAGTAGTAGCGCACTGCTTTTACCCGCGCTACTACTAAATAGTAGTAGTGCGGCTTCCATTCCCACGCTGCTGCTATTGCTCTGTCTATAAGCTTTTTCCTAGTAGTGCAAACTAGTAATTCGAAGAGACTTTCAAAGATAACCAATCATACATAAAAGAATTCAGAGAAGATTCAAATATTTCTCATAGATAAATTTGATCATAAACCCACAATTCATCGGATCTCGACAAACACACCGCAAAAAGATTTACATCGTATAGATCTCCAAGAAGAAGAATGAGAACTTTGTATTGAGATTCAAAGAGAGAGAAGAAGCCATCTAGCTAATAACTATGGACCCGAAGGTCTGTGGTAAACTACTCACAACTCATCGGAAAGGCCTTGGTAGTGATGGAGAGGCCCTCCATGGTCGATTCCCCCTCCAGTGGAGCGCCGACGAAGGCTCCAAGATGGGATCTCGCGGATACAGAAGGTTGTGGCAGTGGAAATAATTTCTCGTGGTGCTCCTGGATGTTTTCGGGGTATGTAGATACATATAGGCGAAGAAAGTCGGTCAGGGGAGCCACGAGGGGCCCACAAGGTAGGGGGCACGCCCACCCTTACTGGGCGCGCCGGCCACCCTCGTGGCCGCCTCGGCTACTTCTTGACGTCCACTCCAAGTCTTCTGGATTGTGTTTGTTCCAAAAAGATCGCTCCCGAAGGTTTCATTCCGTTTGGACTCCATTTGATATTCCTTTCCTTTGATATACTGAAATAGCAAAAAAAACAATTCGGGTCAGGCCTCCGGTTAGTAGGGTAGTCCCAAAAATGATATAAAAGTGTAAAGTAAAGCCCATTAACATCCAAAACAGGTAATATAATAGCATGGAACAATCAAAAATTATAGATACGTTGGAGACGTATCAGCCCCCGGGCCACTTTTTTAGCACCGGCGGCAAAAAATTCTTCCACTCACGTCCCCAAAGCGTCACTTTTCACCGGATTTGAAGAAAAACAACGCCGGCAGTCCCACCCCGAACCCAGCCCCCTGTGGGGTAGCTGGGCGTGCCGGCGGCTTCTTTTCCTCGCTGCTGGCTCAACCTCAGCCTCCCACCTCCCTCTCTCCTCTCTTTTCTCGACCAGCTACGCCTCTTCCCGTCGTCCTTCTCCACCGCTTCCTTCTCCACCAGCTACATGATACATCTCCAACGTATCTATAATTTATGAAGTATTCATGCTATTATATTATCCATATAGGATGTTTTATATGCATTTATATGCTATTTTATATGATTTTTGGGACTAACCTATTAACCTAGAGCCCAGTGCCAGTTTCTGTTTTTTCCTTGTTTTTGAGTTTTACAGAAAAGGAATACCAAACGGAGTCCAATTGACGTGCCAATTTTTGACGAATTTTTATGGACCAAAAAAGCCCCTGGAGTGCAAGAGTTGGGCCAGAAGAGTCCCGGGCTGCCCACGAGGGTGGGGGCCATGCCCACTGTCGGGGATATACCCCGCGGTATGACCCGGCCGGATTCGTAACCCGACCGGGACTTGGTAAACCGACCAATGTTAAACCGGCAGACAGTTAAGACTGACGGTAAACCGGCGAGTGTTAAACCTGCAGAGTTAAGACAGATGGTAGCACCGGCAGGTGTTAAGTCAATCATAATTCGGCAGACCATGTTAAACTAGCAGACAATGTTAAACCGGCATACAATGTTAAACCGGCAGACAATGTTAAACCGGCAGACCATGTTAAACCGACAGACGTTAAGAAGCCCAAGAAGGGAAGTCAAATAGTTTAAGTCTTAGTCCGAGATGGACTCTACATGTAACCCGCCCCTTTAACTTATATAAAGAGGGTGTCGGCGTTCTGGGAACAGGGGTCCCCAGACTTGCCTGCCTGCGGCCTGCGGCGTGGCTCAAAGGGGGCCCAGCATGGCCCATCTTCATCAGCACAAGCTTAAGACCCTCGCGAGGGGCCAAGCCTTGCGGGGAGGACGACAAGGAGCTTCCTCAGGCGCGACCTCGTCAGGATGGCTCACGAGGAGGCGGAGAGTTCAAGGCGGGGTACCTCGCGAGGTGCCCATGACGCAAGCCATGACGACCAAGGGCACCAGCCCGCGCAGTGTCCTTCTTTCCTCTTTGGTGCAAGGGGAGCAAGCGTAGGCGAGAGCATCAAGCAAAGGCATCCATTTCGGTGCAACAAGACCAAGACCAGTCCAACGGCAGGATGGAGGTCACCGTGGAGCCCAAGTCGGCGTCACCACCAGAGCCTTTGGCAGGCGAGGACCAACTTTACTCAGGATAAGTGTACTAGATGTTCCCCTTCAAAATGGCCAATTGTTGGCGCCCTTCCCGCTCAATATTTGGGAAGAGGCCCAAGGCCTTCGCCTATAAATAGGACTAGCCACCCACAGGGTAGGGGAGGCCGAAGAGAGATGGAGAGAGGAATCTGGGGATAAGATAGGCATCTAAAATCAACCCCTCCAAAGGGACATCACCACCACAAGAACAGACCCTCGCGAGGCTGTTCTTCCTTGTATTGTTCATCATCAGCCCAAGAGGCAATCCACCACCCCACACACTGGAGTAGGGTATTACACCACAATGGTGGCCTGAACCAGTATAAACCCTGTGTCTCTTGTGTTGTTCTTCTCGTAGTTTAGATCCTAGCGATTCGGCGAGGAACAGGTAGGTAGAAGGCGAAACCTCCGCGCGCACCCCAGTGTTCGAACCTCAAGGGTCTGCCGGAGCCCTAAATCCGACATTTGGCGCAACAGGTAGGGGTGCTCCAGAATTCTTCTTCCGTCGCCCTGTTCTTCTCCGACCGTCGCGACCATGTCTGACGCACGCCGGGTTCGCGCCGAGCGCCGAGCCGCCCTCGCTTCCCGCATCGCCCAGACGGCTCCCGTCGGCGGGCGCTCTCGTCGTTCCCCATCGCCTGCCATCAATGCTGCCACCGGCCTGGCGGGGAACGAGCAGCAAGCATCGTCCCAGCACCCGTCCATGAGGCGAGACGGCCGCACTGCTACACCCTCACTCACCCCCGCTGGTTCTTCATCCCGCGCGCCCCGCGTGGCCATGGAGGCTCGAGCTGCACTCATCGCGGCAAACGAGCTCCTGCGCTACCGCCCAGTCGACGACGTCTACGAAGAATGGCTCGACCGAGTCGCCGAACTCGTCCGCGCCGCTGGGGGCTCCCCCATGCCATCTTTCTCGCTGCACCGCGCCCCACCATGCGCGGGCAATGAAGCTCCTGGGGCGCCTCAGTCGCCTCCCCCTCAAGAAAGCGCCCTGGCTCCAAGGCGCGCGGTCCCTAGGCGGAACCCGCCCCATCAAGAACCACCGCGACAGGAGCAGAGCTGCCAAGAGGTCCCTCGCCCTCGAGAAGCTTCCCGAATGCTGCCTGCTCCGGCTCGTCCCGACCACGCTCCTGCTCCAGCACGTCAAGACCCCGCGCTGCACCCAGCTGCGGTGCACGGGGACCTGCTGGACCGAGCCCTTCGTCCTCCAAGGCCTCCTGTGGCCACAGTGGGCTGCCGCGCCTTCACCACCGAGCTACGCACCATCGCGTGGCCCGGTAAGTTCAAGCCGGACCTGCCTCCTCGCTACTACGGCACGGTAGACCCTACAGAGTTCCTCTAGCTCTACGAGCTGGGCATCGAGGGTGCCAACGGAGATGAGAAGGTCATGGCGAACTGGTTTCCCATGGCTCTCGAGGACGGGGCCCGCACCTGGCTTCTGAACCTGGCCCCAGGCATGATCTCCTCCTGGGACGAGATGCGCACCCAATTCATCGCCAACTTCCAGGGTACTCGCGACCGGCCACCTGCCATGAGCGACATGCGCCGCATCAAGCAGCAACCAGGGGAAACCCTGCAGAAGTACATCCAGCGCTTCAACAATGCGCGCCTCAAGATTCCCAAGGTGACCGAGGAGGCCATCATCTCAGCCTTCTCTGACGGCGTGCGTGACGTCAAAATGAAGGAGGAGCTCGCAATGCATGAAGATCTATGCACACGACCTCCACACCCATAACACCAATGAATGCCAAGAGCTCCGGGCCGTGCGTGAAGGACGAACTGGCCGGCGTCCCGACCGCAGCGACCGGGGCTACGGACGAGGAGGAGGAAGGAACGCAGGACGCTGGGAAGACCGCGACGCATGTCAAGGGTGGTGTGACCAAACCTCGCGAGGATCGCTAGCAGGACCCGCCTCGCGAGGGAGGCTGGAGGGATCAGCCTCGCGAGGATCGCCCGCAAGGTAACACGGTCCTCCCTCCGCTACCGCCGCAGCCAAGGAGAAATGAGGACCGTCCTCAGGATGAGGGGGCTGGGGGCTTCCAGGAACCACGTGCGATCGCCTGCATCCTAGGCGGAGCCCAAGCCCCAGCCTCTCAGCACATCTTCAAGCAGTTCACCCGCGAAGTGAATGCAGTCCTCCCCAAGCTCGAGGCCACGCACCCTCTCAGGTGGTCGACGTGTCCCATCACATTCAGCTAAGCGGATCAGCTCAAGTGCGCGGCCACAGTCGGAGTCCTCCCGATGCTTTGTTCCCCAATCATCAGCAACGTGCTAGTCACCAGGACCCTCATCGATGGCGGGGCAGGGCTCAACGTCCTGTCCGTGGAAACATTCAACAATCTCCAAGTACCCTACAGTCAGCTTCAGCCCACCAGGCCTTTCTCCGGAGTCACCGACGGCTCCACGGTCCCGATTGGGCAGGTCCGCCTCCCTGTCACCTTCGGTGCACGTGACAACTACCGCACCGAGCTCATCGACTTTGACGTCGCCCACATTCGCCTGCCGTATAATGCCATCCTCGGGTACCTAGCGCTGGCCAAGTTCATGGTCGTAACCCACCACGGCTACAACGTCCTCAAGATGCCAGGAAGCGGCGGAGTCATCACGGTACCCTGCGAAGAGAGAGACGCGGTTTGCTCCCTGGAGAGAGCCTTTCAGGCCGCATCACTGGAAGATCCGGATCGCGGAAGCAGGAGGCTTCCCGAGGCCGCCCCCAAGAAGAAGAAGACATCGACCGGCCCGGCCCCTCAGGAGGCAGGACCCTCTGGGCCCGCGCTTGCTCAGGGGGAACCTCCTTCCATCGCATAGGGAAGCGCGCCCGGCGCCCTCCTCAGGCAGGGCTCGGGGGCTCTCCCCTGGAGGGCCGTCGACCTCGCCAAGGTCACGAGAGAGGCGCTTGGGTGCCACGTGGAGGCGTGTTTCGAAGCACGTTTCCATCAAGAAGGAGCAAGGCAAGAAGGGCCAAACCCTCAGGAGTTCGTCAGCAAGGCCATTCAGGAGCTACAGGAGTCAAGGGTCATGAGAGGCAGCCGCCGCTTACCCGCTGTGGCCCCCCATCCAGGCGAGGATGGTGGACTGCGCGTCTGCATCGACATACCAGGGCTCAACCAGGCCGCGTCTCAGGAGCGCCTCTGGCCTTCATGAGTGGGACGCTGCGAGGGTCCACCTCACAGCTACGTTCGCATGCCTTACGGCTTGCCGAACGCAGCTGCTGCGTACCAGCGCATCATGAGGGCCATCCTGGAGGCTCAATAGATCAGGCGTTCCGCAGCCCTGGAGGAGATGGAGACGGTCCGCGAGGAGCCACCAGTGCCTCCGGAGCCTCCCGAGGCCCCAGGGCCTGGGAGCTCG
Source organism: Triticum aestivum (assembly GCF_018294505.1). Taxonomy (NCBI): domain Eukaryota; kingdom Viridiplantae; phylum Streptophyta; class Magnoliopsida; order Poales; family Poaceae; genus Triticum; species Triticum aestivum. The sequence goes on along the minus strand of NC_057798.1, from coordinate 24,896,295 downwards.
TGAGGATCTGCCCCTGCAGCCCACCACGTCTGCTGCATCAACACCCCTTCGTCTTCAGTGTCATCAGGTGACATCTTTCTAGTTTCATTCCAGCTGGGAGCGCCCTCAGGGCTGCATTATTCCCAGGCCGCGTGGGTCCGTCCCTGTGGCGTGTACCTCTTTTATTCCATGTTCTTAGCTCACTCTGCTGGGGGCGCCCCTCGGGCTGCATTATCCCCAAGCCGCTCGGGTCAAACCCAGTGGCATGTACCCCTCTTGCATTTATCCTAGGGCCATGTTTTTGACCCATCATGCTTGTTGTTTGGTGCCTGTTCATGGTACCCTTTTTCTTCCTGGATGTCGCAAGCTTGCGCGTTAAAGGGGGGGTGCATGAGCATTGCGACTCAGGGCTCCTACCGGCTCTCCGGCCCTCACCCTCTGGTCTGCCCACGGCATCGCGCCCCAGCACACCAGCGACGACTGAGACCAGCCCGAGAGCCGGGACCCGAGGACATAGAGTTTCAACATCTAACCCAGCTTGCGCGTTAAAGGGGGGGTGCCTGAGCATCGCGACTCAGGTCTCCTACCAGCTCTCCGGCCCTCACCCTCTGGTCTGCCCACGGCATCGCGCCCCGGCACACCAGCGACGGCTGAGACCAGCCTGAGAGCCGGGACCCGAGGACGTAGAGTTTCGACATCTAACCCAGCTTGCGCGTTAAAGGGGGGTGCCTGAGCATCGCGACTCAGGGCTCCTACCGGCTCTCTGGCCCTCACCCTCTGGTCTGCCCACGGCATCGCGCCCCGGCACGCCAGCGACGGCTGAGACCAGCCCGAGAGCCGGGACCCGAGGACGTAGAGCATCGGCATCTAGCCAAATTTGCAGGAACACACTCCAAGATAAGGCCCAGAGCCAGGCGCAACCCGCCTTGGGGTAGGGCCCCGTGAGTCCCGAGCTGGATCACGGGTGAACCAACACGCCTCGCCAGGCCTTTCGTGCTTCGCCGCCTCTCCAAGGCAACTAACGGCTAACCGTCGTTTGTTGCAACGAACTCTCGTTTCTTCTGTGATGAGCCTGCAGGGTCTCCCCAGGAGCATCGTCATGCGAGGCCCTCACGGTGTCTTCTTTACTCCCATCCACGCAAACCGCTTGCGCGTTAAAGGGGGGGTACCTGAGCATCGCGACTCAGGGCTCCTACTGGTTCTCCAGCCCTCACCCTCTGGCCTTGTCCATGGCATCGCGACCTGGCATACCAGCGATGGTTGAGACTCGCTCGAGAGCCGGGACCCAAGGACGTAGAGCAGAAAGGGGAGCAAGGGCGAGAGGAGAGAAGCACGTGATGACATCGCCAAGCAACCCCCTGCCGGCCAAGGCACGGACTTAGCACCGCACCAGGAAGCATTCCTGACCCTCGAGATAAGTCACTCTCCGGGGACACTAGCTATCGCAGCACCGTCCCCGCACTTAATACAATTCCATCTTAGCAACGTCGCTCTCCTTTCTCACCGAATGATGGCTGCTTGAGCGCCAAGGGGGACCTCCTGAGCATCCCGACTCAGGGGCTCTTACCGGGCCTCGGGCCGCTCACCTCCTGGCCTTGACCACGGCATCGCGACCTGGCATACCAACGACGGCTGAAGCCGCCTTGGGACTGGAACCTGTCGGCGCAGAGCACCAAGCCCTCACAAGGTCTGACAGGAAGAAACTAAGCTAAGACGGAATAACCATCTCGCACTGCTTCATAATGGGGATCATATTGACAAAAGGATCTACAGACACCTTACAAGCCCCCACGGGGTAAATTCTTGGCTCCTCGCAAGGACAAAAGAAGCGTATCCGAAGGAGTCCTAACTACGGGGACCATCACGGCGGACGCCATCATCAACAGTGGGCCATCCAGCACCAGCACCAACCCCATAGCTCAGGGGCGGCGACGGTCGGACGAGCCCGCCCTGCTCCGAGAGCGGCGCAGGCTTGGGGGTTCATAGCTGTCGTCGCTCGTCTCCGGAGTCGCGAAGAGCTCGGCGGAGTCGCTGGATTCTCCGGCACCCCCGCCACTTGAGGAGCTGCTGGAGGAGCGTGCGGCGGCATGCCTGGTCCCAGCCGCTCCAGAGCTTCTGCCGCTGCCTCTGGGAGAGCACTCCAGTCGGCGCCCTTCTTCATCGAAGACCTTGAAGAGCATCACGGAAGCGCCATCAAACTCCAGGTGGATCACGAGGGCGCCCCTCGCCCTGCAAACCCGGGCAATCTCACCCCAGCCCCGGGTCATGAAGACCTTACCTGGGCGACAACCTCGACATCTGCATCGGTCGTAGGAGTCTGGCAATCGGCATGCTGCAGCCAAAGCCTGAAAGGCCCCCTCGGCGGAATCTCAAAGGCGAAGGAAGGAGGAAGGCGAATCCAAGATAGAGGAGGCATGGCGGTGTGGAGCACAAACTCTCGGGAGGAGCCCTCGGCGTGGACTCCAGGAGGGACAACACGCACCGCCGTGACTCGCCGGCGCCGACGGCGGCGGCGTCCATGGCGGTCGACACCAGCTCCTGTAGGGCCCCCATGGTGGGCGTACAAAGGCAGCGGGATCCCTGGCGGCGGCCGCTCGCACCAAGGCCTCGACACCTCCTGCCGCACGCCCTCATCTCGGCGGCAGAGGACCAACCGCTTCTTCGGCGGAAGCGGGTCAGGACCCTCTCGGGGGGCCTTTCCCTTCTCTCCTGTGGAGAACCGGCGGATGGGCGCCATCAGCGCGAGACGGAGCGATGGAGAAGATGAAGAAGAGGGGGAATAACAGAGGAAGATTGACTAGAATGGCTCGCGCCGTTCCGTACTTATAGCCAAGGGAGGCCAACCGTCGGCCTCCATGACCGAAGGTAATCATGACTCATTTCGCATGCAGCAACTTGTCGAATCCATGCAGTTGGCGAGGCGTCGTGGGGAAGTGGAGGCGCCCACGTCCAATCAACCGCCACGCGGCGCCCAAGGCCGCAGGCTGTTAGGGCCCGTGACGCTTCGCACTTGCCCTTTCGCCTCTCTGCTCGGCCATGTCCGGGCGCGCCTTGGGCCCGGGGGCTACTGTCGGCGTTCTGGGAACGGGGGTCCCCAGACTTGCCTGCCTGCGGCCTGTGGCGTGGCTCAAAGGGGGCCCAGCATGGCCCATCTTCATCAGCACAAGCTCAAGACCCTCGCAAGGGGCCAAGCCTCACGGGGCGGACGACAAGGAGCTTCCTCAGGCGAGGCCTCGTTAGTCTGGCTCACGAGGAGGCGGAGAGTTCAAGGCGGGGTACCTCGCGAGGTGCCCATGACGCAAGCCATGACGACCAAGGGTGCCAGCCGGGCGCCAGCCCGCGCAGTGTCCTTCTTTCCTCTTTGGTGCAAGGGGAGCAAGCGCAGGCGAGAGCATCAAGTAAAGGCATCCATTTCGGTGCAACAAGACCAAGACCAGTCCAATGGCAGGATGGAGGTCACCGTGGAGCCCAAGTCGGCGTCACCACCAGAGCCTTTGGCAGGCGAGGACAAACTTTAGTCAGGATAAGTGTACTAGATGTTCCCCTTCAAAATGGCCAATTGTTGGCGCCCTTCCCGCTCAATATTTGGGAAGAGGCCCAGGGCCTTCGCCTATAAATAGGACTAGCCACCCACAGGGTAGGGGAGGCCGAAGAGAGATGGAGAGAGGAATCTGGGGATAAGATAGGCATCTAGAATCAACCCCTCCAAAGGGACATCACCACCACAAGAACAGACCCTCGCGAGGCTGTTCTTCCTTGTATTGTTCATCATCAGCCCAAGAGGCAATCCACCATGCCACACACTGGAGTAGGGTATTACACCACAATGGTGGCCTGAACCAGTATAAACCCTGTGTCTCTTGTGTTGTTCTTCTCGTACTTTAGATCCTAGCGATTCAGCGAGGAACAGGTAGGTAGAAGGCGAAACCTCCGCACGCACCCTAGTGTTCGAACCTCAAGGGTCGCCGGAACCCTAAATCCGAAAGAGGGGCAATAACTTATATAAGGAGGGGCAGGGCTCCCCAAAGAGGGACAAGCAAGTAACAGTCTCTACGGCTAGACACAACTAGAGGAGAGCCGGTTTACGGTGACTCCCTCGTGATGATAATGAGATCTAGCCTCAAACAGCATGTAGGGTTGTTACCGGATGATGTTTCCCGGGGCCTGAAGCTATCTAAACCCCTGTCTTGTGTTGCGTCTCTCGATTCCGCTCAACCCCTCTCAAGCCACCACATAGATGCGTTAGCCTCACGACTAAGTCCTCACACTAAGGACATCTGAGGTGTTAATTCCACGACAGTTGGCGCCCACCGTGGGGCCTGACGCACGGTGGTGATGAGTTCTTGGAGGAATCTCTCAGGGATCGATAAGTTCGCAAATTTGCCGAGGAAGAAAAGTCGGTTTTGGAAGGATCTATATCGACTTTGATCAAGATCAGAAATTATGGATTAATGGAATGTATCCGGTCGGTTGGCAAGATTAACAGAGAAGATCCCGAAGGTTTCGTTTGGTTCAAGTTGGATCACCAAAATCCAATGGGTGCAATCATCAAACATGCATAAGGCCAAGTTGTTCCAAGCTACTAACCCTGGGTGGCCTCTGCTATTGGCTTGTGTTATGAATCGCCGCTGCCGTAAACTGCCGGCACCTGGTCGGGTCTTCATGAGAGGGCCCACCGCCACTGACAGCGATCTCGCGGGTGCAATCATTATGTTTCATTTAAACCGCCACGCCTCGAAGCAGGTCTGCCTCCCCTCCTTTGCCGGGTCGACGGATACGGCGCTTTGCATGCCTCCGAGGCTAACCTCGTCTTCCCCTCGAATCTGCTTTGGAGCCACAAGTCGCCACGCCTATCCCAAATCGCCCAAGCAATCTATTTCCACCATGGACTGTAAACCGCTGCCGCTGTCAACTGCCTGGTCCCGTGTTTGTACACCCGGCAACCGCGCGAGTCACCGTGGCAATTTGCTGAGCCGACAAGGCATCCCCTAGCGCTGTCCGTTCGTCTGGCACCACCACCGCGCGACCCGCCTCCACACTGAGTTGCAGCCTCCATCGCTCTGAGCGCCTAGAGTGACCCCGACGGTGTTGCGGCCACGGCTTTGCCGCCGAGTTACTTCTGCCCTTGTGGCTGAGTTGCCCGCTCTCGCGGTCGCGACTTTGCCTCCGCGGCTCGTCGCCGTCGTCGCGGCTTTGAGCACCGGTTTGCTGAGACCGAGCCGCCTCGCTCCGCCTCCAGCTTGTCTTCACTGTCCGAGTCGCCTCCGGTGAGAGCAATCGCGACCCGTTGCCTCGAGCCCCCGCCGCGGGCCTGCCTGGAGACGGCCTTCTAAGCCGCTGAAACCATCTGGCCATGAGCCTCGACCTGGCCACTCCGTCGCCTCCTCTATCGTGAGATGTCGTCGCCTGGTTGCCTTCCTCTCTGCCGCGCCTCTTCAACCCGCCGGGTCCCGCCTTGTCGGGGGCCTCCTCAACCATAGCTAGCACCGAGCCGCCGTGGTTCCGCGTCCTCCAATCAACGGCCGCGTTTCGCCATTGCCGTGGTTTGCCAAGTCCCACTGCACCACCACCGCACGACCCGCCTCCGCACTAACCTGCAGCCTCCTCGGCGGCCTGGCCGACCGGCCCCCAGTGGCGGCGGCGATAAGTGCTACATCTGTGACCCAGATTCTCCGCAGTGAATCGCCACAGCCTCTCTGCATCACCGGCTCCGCCCCCACGCTGGCGTCCCACGCCGGTATCGCGTCCCAGTCACCAACCTGAGCCGCAGCCTCGCCTCCCCTCGTACGGGCGCTGGTTGCGCCCCCTCCCGCGGTGCTCAATTCGCTCTCCACCGGGCCATGCGCCTCTCTAACTCCAGGCGGCCGCGTGCTCCACCTGCGCCCGCGCCGCCCACGCGTCTCGTTCCAGCTTCGTCCGCGGCGTCCGAGCTTCTCCTCCTCGCGCCCTTCTGTGGTGCGCACGCCGGCTCGGCCTCGAGCTTCTCTATACCCGCAGCGGGCTGCGCGCCTCTCCAGCTCTCGCGGCCGCGTGCGCGCTGGCTCTACTAAGTCGACCGACCCCGGCCAAACCCGCTCCGATTCCAGCTCTCGCGCCTGAACCGGCCATGGCTGCGCCTCTCCAAATCGCCGCTACCGCGAACGCATCTCGTCAATCCGCCGGGTTGAACCGGCCCTGTCGTCGCGAGCCGTCCCTGTCCTCAGGCTGCCCCTCGTTCAGCTCTATGCCCGAGCCGCTGGTTGTTGTCGCCGCGTCTGCAGGTAGCTGCTCCCGTCGTGAGCTCGTGCCGAGTCACCGCCTCAGTCTCTACAACCACGAGCTCCGTTACTGCGGCTCGTGTCGAGCTGTATCGCCTCAACGACCGCTATGAGTCACCACCTACTGCCTTGTTAACCCGCCTTGTTAACCTTCCTTGTTAACTCGTTACTGATGCTCCTCGCGTGCCGGTTCACCATAGCCCCGAGCTACTGCCATCCCCGTGCGCCTTCACCGGTTTGAAAGTCACCAGCAGGCTGCCCCGGCCTCCAGTTGCCTCCGCTGTCGAGCTTCTTTGTGTTGGGGAACGTAGTAATTTCAAAAAAATTCCTACGCACACGCATGATCTTGGTGATGCCATAGCAACGAGAGGGGAGAGTGTTGTCCACGTACCCTCGTAGACCATAAGCGGAAGCGTTAGCACAACACGGTTGATGTAGTCGTACGACTTCACGATCCGACCGATCCAAGCACCGAACGTACGGCACCTCCAAGTTCAGCACACGTTCAGCTCGATGACGATCCTCGGGCTCCGATCCAGCAAACCTTCGGGGATGAGTTCCGTCAGCACGACGGCGTGGTGACGATGATGATGTTCTACCGGCGTAGGGCTTCGCCTAAACTCCGCGACGGTATGACCGAGGTGGAATATGGTGGAGGGGGGCACCGCACACGGCTAAGGAACGATCCGTAGATCAACTTGTGTGTCTATGGGGTGCCCCCTACCCCCGTATATAAAGGAGGGAGGGGGAGGCCGGCCGGCCCTTGTTGGGCGCACCAGGAGGAGGAGTCCTCCTCCTAGTAGGAGTAGGACTCCTCCTTTCCTACTCCTACTAGGAGGGGAAGGAAGGGGGAGAGGAGGGGAAGGAAAGAGGGGGGCGCCGCCCCCCCCCCCTCCTAGTCCAATTCGGACCAGAGGGGGAGGGGGCGCGCGGCCCTTCCTGGCCGCCTCTCTCTCTTCCCACCAAGGCCCATGTGGCCCATTAACTCTCCGGGAGGTGTTCCGGTAACCCTCCAGCACTCCGGTTTTCTCCGGAATCACCCAGAACACTTCCGGTGTCCGAATATAGTCGTCCAATATATCAATCTTTATGTCTCGACCATTTCGAGACTCCTCGTCATGTCCGTGATCACATCCGAGACTCCGAACAAACTTTGGTACATCAAAACTTGTAAACTCATAATAAAACTGTCATCGTAACGTTAAGCGTGCGGACCCTACGGGTTCGAGAACCATGTAGACATGACCTAGAACTATTCTCGGTCAATAACCAATAGCAGAACCTGGATGCCCATATTGGTTCCTACATATTCTACGAAGATCTTTATCGGTCAAACCGCATAACAACATACGTTGTTCCCTTTGTCATCGGTATGTTACTTGCCCGAGATTTGATCGTCGGTATCCAATACCTAGTTCAATCTCGTTACCGGCAAGTCTCTTTACTCGTTCTGTAACACATCATCTTATAACTAACTCATTAGTTACAATGCTTGCAAGGCTTAGGTGATGAGTATTACCAAGAGGGCCCAGAGATACCTCTCCGACAATCGGAGTGACAAAACCTAATCTCGAATTATGCCAACCCAACATGTACCTTCGGAAACACCTGTAGAGCACCTTTATAATCACCCAGTTACGTTGTGACGTTTGGTAGCACACAAAGTGTTCTTCCGGTAAACGGGAGTTGCACAATCTCATAGTTGCAGGAACTTTGTATAAGTCATGAAGAAAGCAATAGCAACATACTAAACGATCAAGTGCTAGGCTAACGGAATGGGTCATGTCAATCACATCATTCTCCTAATGATGTGATCCCATTAATCAAATGACAACACATGTCTATAGTTAGGAAACATAACCATCTTTGATTAATGAGCTAGTCAAGTAGAGGCATACTAGTGACTTTATGTTTGTCTATGTATTCACACGTGTATCATGTTTCCGGTTAATACAATTCTAGCATGAATAATAAACATTTATCATGATATGAGGAAATAAATAATAACTTTATTATTGCCTCTAGGGCATATTTCCTTCAGTCTCCCACTTGCACTAGAGTCAATAATCTAGATTACATAGTAATGATTCTAACACCCATGGAGTCTTGGTGCTGATCATGTTTTGCTCGTGAGAGAGGCTTAGTCAATGGGTCTGCAACATTCAGATCCGTATGTATCTTGCAAATCTCTATGTCTCCCACTTGGACTTGGTCCCGAATGGAATTGAAGCGTCTCTTGATGTGCTTGGTCCTCTTGTGAAATCTGGATTCCTTTGCCAAGGCAATTGCACCAGTATTGTCACAGAAGATCTTCATTGGTCCCGATGCACTAGGTATGACACCTAGATCGGAAATGAACTCCTTCATCCAGACTCCTTCATTTGCTGCTTCCGAAGCAGCTATGTACTCCGCTTCACATGTAGATCCCGCTATGATGCTTTGTTTAGAACTGCACCAACTTACAGCTCCACCGTTTAATAAAAAACACGTATCCGATTTGCGATTTAGAATCGTCCGGATCAGTGTTAAAGCTTGCATCGACGTAACCGTTTACGACTAGCTCTTTGTCACCTCCATATATGAGAAACATATCCTTAGTCCTTTTCAGGTATTTCAGGATGTTCTTGACCGCTGTCCAGTGATCCACTCCTGGATTACTTTCGTACCTTCCTGCCAAGCTTATTGCTAAGCATACGTCAGGTCTGGTACACAGCATTGCATACATGATTGTCGGTGTACTAGAGTAGGGGTACCCTAGTATCCCAAACTTGTGCACGGGCAGTTGCAGCACCCCGCGGCAAGGCTTGCCGGGTGACCGCCAAGGTCCTCCATGGTTCCTTTGGAGCCATTGAAGAACAAAGTATTCAAGCCAAGGAGACAAGGCCCCGGCAAGAGGAGCTTGCCGGGAAGGCCAACCAAGACATCTCAAAGAACTTGCCGCAACGCGCCACGCGTCCCGGCAAGGCTCGGTGAGCGACAAGCTTCCGGACGCGACAAGACAACGACCGCGGCAAAGCGCTTGCCGCGGCAAGCTACCACTCTGTACCTGCGCTCCAGCACATCCACCAACGTGTCGCCCTGGGGCCTTTCCAGGCGCGCGTGGCAAGAGGCTGTGCAGCCAGCGGTGCGCGGTGGCAAGCGACGCTGACAAGATTGCCATCATGGCGAGCGGTGGCGTCCCTGACGGTCCCTTTTTGCACTATTTGGGCGACGTAGACGGGCATTTAATGCCTTTGTCCCCTGCCGTCAGGGTTAGGTATGATACACTGTACAGGTTGTTGTACCAACCGCAATTCCTTTTCCATTTTTACCCTTGTCTACGTTGCCACCTGTCGGTGACCCCTTTAGCATATAAAAGGAGGCCCATGCGCAATGTAGAGAGGGGGGAGGCAGAAAAACACTCACGCTCGGTCTCGTTAGCAGATAGTGTGTACTATAGCACTCAGCGCTCCCGAGCAAGAACTCAATACACTCAGACATGCAGCAGTAGGAGTGTTATCTCTCCGGAGAGCTCCGAAGCTGGGTAAACTGCTCGTGTGCTTCGCCTCGATCCGCTCTTCATGCGATCTCCGCCCCCCGCGAAACCGAAAGGGGCTCGGTCCGCCGGTCCCATAGGTGTTCGTGGATCAGCTTCCCCGACATCTTTGGCGCGCCAGGTAGGGGGCGTCGAGGTTGTGTGAACCTGATCCGGCGTTCACACGAGCTAGATCTTCATCTTCTTCATCGACATGCCACCGAAGAAGAAGGCTTCGGCGACAGCTGTTACGTCCACGTCGATCCCACCACCACCGGAGCAAACGAGTGGTGGGGTAGACGCGGGCGGAAGAACGGGCATCGACGAGGGAGCCCACGGTGCTGCCAGGTCCAAGGACAAGGCTGCGCAGACCTCGGCATCCGTACATGCACCGCACCCATCTCAGGAGGCGCAGGACCGACAGCGTCATGGTATTCGCAGTGCCATACGTTTGTTGGACCAAGATCGAGCTGGTGGATCTCGGGTTGCTCGAGACCAGCATGCACGCCAACATGCTGGCACGAGCAAGACACGGTCGCCTGGACGGGATACTGCTCCTTCTAACATAGTTAGAAGTCCGAGCATATCCCGCTCCTCGCGCCGTTCGCCACTGCCGCCCACCACTCCAGCAGAAGCTTTGGCGCGATTTCAACTACTCCTGGATTACCCTCCAACGGCAGACAAGATCGATGAATGGAGGGCCACCATTCAGAGTCTCATCGGCTTCGCCAACGGCGACACTCCGCGGCAGCCGAGTACATCGCTGCCGCGGCAGGACTGCCGGGCACGAGCCGATGGCGACAAAACCGGTGGGGGTGCAACCACCGTGCACTCTCCACCCCGAAGGCCAAGATCGCCGACTCGCCGGATCCACCTCGACAGCGACTCCACCGCATCATCAGATCCACGAGCTCGTCGCGATCAGCGCCAAGTTCTTCACGAACGATAGCAAGAAGACGCTCGAACTCGCATCGAGCGCCGAAGAGAAGCGCGGCGTCAATCAGACCAGCGCGTTGGGCCCTCTGTCGACATGCATGCACCAGGGGAACCAGGCGACTTGCCGTATGTGGTAGGTTGCCCTGCGTTCACTCGTGAGCTGCGGCAAGTCCAGTGGCCCAGCACGAAGAATTTCAAGCCAGACGTACCAGAGAAGTATGACGGCAAGTCGCATCCGTCGGAGTTCCTCAGCATCTACACCATCGCGGTGCAAGATACCGGGGGGCAGGACGACAAGATCCTTGCCAACTACTTCCCACTGGTGCTCAAGCCCAACGTCAGATCCTGGCTCATGCACTTGCCGGACAACTCCATATCCTCCTGGGTAGACCTATGCCATCAGTTTGTCGGTGCCTTTACGGGCGGCCACAAACCTCATGGCCAAGAGAGTGACCTTCATCTGCTCGCCCAGAAGGAAGAAGGGCCCCTGCGCAAGTACATTCAGAGATTCAGCCGCGTACGGCACAACATTCCAGATGTCCACCCTGCCGCGGTAATCAGCGCGTTCCATCAGAACATGCGAAACCGCAGGATGCGGGAGGAGATGGCGATGTGCAAGATCAGAGACGTCAGTGAGCTATATGCCCTGGCTGACAAGTGTGCACATGCTGAGGAAGGGAGGAAACTCCCTGGAGAGAATACAGAAGCACGAGGATCAGATAGTGAGGAGGCCGCCCCAGCAAAGAAAAACCGGCGGTGGAACAACAGGAAGAAGAAAGGCAAAGATGTGCTAGTCATTGAGCAGTCCGGCAACGGAGGTGGCGCCAAGAAAGCCAAAGCTGGTAGCTCTAGCGAGGAGATTGCCGCAGGCACCAACTACCAGGCTGTGGAGGTCGCCGACAAGTAGGATGGCACCAACAAGCAGTACTGCAAGATCCACCACACCAAGGGCCATGACCTCCAGAGCTGCAAGAAGGTCGAGCAGCTTGTCGAGCAGCAAAAGGCTGAATACGAGCGACGCGACAAGGAGAAGGCCCAGGAAGGTGCTGGAGGAGCCGGCAAGAAGCGCCCCGGCCGAGGAGGACGCCACGGCAAGGCCAAGCAGCGGCAAGGAGACAGACCTCCCCGCGGCCGCGACAAGGATGAAGATGACGACGAGGATGAAGATATGGATGATGACGAGACCGATGAGCAGGAGTTCCAGAAAGCCATAGAGGTCCTGTGCGTTGACGGCGGTTCTTCTCTGCATACTTCCCACCGCCAGCTCAAGCAGTGGGTGCGGGAAGTCAATGCGGCAGAACCACCCGTCGAGTCACGCAAGCCTCTGAAATGGTCCAGCACGCCTATCATCTTTGATATTGAGGACCACCCTGATCGCATAACTGCGGTCGGGTGCTTGCCGATGTTGGTTTCACCAACTATCCGCAACCTCAAGGTCACTAAGATGCTAGTTGACGGCGGGGCCAGCTTGAACCTGATCTCCTCCGCGGTACTCCAGAAACTCCAGATCCCTGATGGCGACCTCGAAGAGACCGGCACATTCCAAGGAATCAATCCGGGAAGGAGCAAGCCGAAGGGAAAGATCACGTTGCCGGTGACATTTGGCAGCGAGTTGAACTTCAGGACTGAGAGGGTCACTTTTGACGTTGCTGACTTTCCATTGCCTTACAATGGGATACTCGGCCGTCCAGCACTCGCCAAATTCATGGCAGCCTCTCACTATGCATACAACATGCTGAAGATGCCAGGCCCGATAAGTGTCATCTCTGTCCCTGGCGACAAGAAGGATGCTCTTATCTGCGCCGACAAGATCTACCGGGAAGCAGCAGCCGCAACAGATCGCAAGTCACTTGCCGTTGAAGCTCCCGGGGCGAAGAAGAAGACCAAGTTCGGCAAGAGTTCTGATGCCCACTCCGGCAAGCGCACCTCTTCGGAGTGCTGCGCTACCATCGAGGAAGCACCATCGAGCTCCACCGGCAAGTGTAAGAAGACAATGGCAGCTCCACCAGAGACCAAGAAGGTGTCCACCAAGGAGGATGGCACTGGTGGTACCTTCACCATCAGTGCCACTCTCGACCCTAAATAGGAAAGCGCGCTCGTTGCTTTCCTACGGGCGAACGTCGACGTATTTGCGTGGCAACCGTCTGACATTCCCGGTGTTCCCAGGAAAGTAATTGAGCACCATCTTGCCGTCTATCCTCATGCGCGGCCCGTCAAGCAGAAAGTTAGGAAGCAGGCAGTGGAGCGCCAAGAATTCATCCCAGAAGAAATCAAGAAATTGGAAGCAGCAGGCCTTGTCAGAGGAGTGCTCCATCCTACGTGGTTGGCCAACCCTATAGTCGTGCGCAAGGCAAACGGGAAATGGAGGCTTTGTATCGACTTTACCGATGCCAATAAAGCTTGTCCCAAAGACCCATTTCCCTTGCCGTGCATCGACCAGATTGTTGACTCCACGGCCGGATGTGACTTGCTTTCATTTCCTGATGCATACTCAGGATACCATCAGATCTTCATGGCAGAAGAGGATGAGGAGAAGACCGCATTCATCGCCCCTTGTGGCACATACTGTTTCGTACGGATGCCTTTCGGTTTAAAGAATGCTGGTTCAACATTTGCAAGGGTAGTCCATGATGCTTTTGAGCCGCAAATACACAGAAATGTGGAAGCCTACATGGATGACATAGTGGTCAAGAGCAAGGACAAGGCGACTCTGATTCAAGATTTAGATGAAACCTTTGCAAATCTGCACAAGATCAACCTCAAGCTTAACCCCGAGAAGTGTGTGTTTAGAGTCCCCTCCGGCAAGCTTCTCGGGTTCTTCGTGTCTCAGCGGGGAATTGAGGCCAATCCCGACAAGATCAAGGCCATTGAGCAGATTGAAGCACCAAAGTGCGTCAAGGACGTACGAAGACTTGCCGGTTGCGTAGCTGCTCTCAGCAGGTTTATCTCTAGGTCTGCTGAGCGCGCCCTGCCATTTTTCAAAATATTGAAAAAGGCAGGTCCAATGAAATGGACTCCGGAAGCGGAGGCTGCACTGCAGGACTTAAACAGATACATGTCCTCCACTCCAACACTTGTCTCACCTAGGCCACAAGAGAAGTTGCTGCTATATATAGCGGCAACCAATCAAGTGGTTAGTGCTGCGTTAGTAGCGGAGAGGGAGGCGGACGATGGGCCAGCAACCACGGCAGATGCATCCAGCGACAAGCAGGGGACTTCATCGGCAAGCTCTGGTCCCGACAAAGATGGATCTGCGCAGGCGCGTGAGAAGATGCAGAAAAGAATGGTGCAGCGCCCAGTTTACTTTGTCAGTTCCCTTCTGCAGGGGGCTAGGTCAAGGTACTCTGGTGTGCAGAAATTGCTTTTCAGCCTTCTCATGGCCTCGACAAAGCTGCGCCATTACTTCCAAGCACATGAGATCACAGTCATCACTCGTTTTCCGCTGAAGAGGATATTGCAAAATCCAGAAGCAACAGGCAGGATTGTCGAGTGGGCACTGGAACTGTCAAGCTTTGGCCTCAAGTTTGAGAGCACTTCAACTATCCAAAGCAGAGCATTGGCGGAGTTCATAGCAGAATGGACGCCAACACAAGATGAAGAAATTCCAGAAACAAGCATCCCCGTCAAGGAAGCAAGCAAAGAGTGGCTGATGTACTTTGATGGTGCCTTCTCGCTGCAAGGCGCCGGTGCGGGCGTGCTACTTGTTGCACCCACCGGAGAACATCTCAAGTACGTAGTCCAGATGCACTTTCCCAAGGAGCAAGCGACGAACAATACCGCAGAGTATGAAGGTTTGCTTGCCGGTCTACGGATCGCAGCAGACCTTGGGATCAAGAAGCTCATTGTCAGGGGAGACTCACAGCTTGTTGTCTGCCAAGTGAACAAGAATTATCAGAGTCCGTTGATGGAAGCTTACGTTGATGAAGTGAGAAAGCTAGAAGAGCACTTTGACGGCCTACAGATGGAACATGTTCCAAGAGCTCAGAACGACATTGCCGATGGCCTGTCAAAGTGCGCCGCACTTAAGTTACCTGTGGAACCAGGGATCTTTGTGCTCAAGCTAACTCAACCGTCTGTAACGCCATCAACTGGACAAAGCAAGAAGAGGAAGTTGATTTCTGGTGACTATTTTCCGGCAGAGCTCCCCGAAGCCGCCGCCAAGAAGGTCCCCAAGATCAACACCAAGGGTGCTGAGGAGCAGTCTGCTCCGGCAAGCCTTAGGGTTTGTTCCGTTGAAGAAGACGCTCCCGACAAGTTTTGCTCCGGCAAGCTTGCCGGGGAACATCAAGCTCCGGCTGAGCCGCAGGTTCTCGCCGTAGAAGCGGATGTTCCCACAGCAGCAGATGTGCCTTTAGTCCTTGTTTTCGAGCCGCAAGCTCCAGCATGGGCACAGCAGATTGTCCGTTTCCTTCAGACAGGAGAACTTCCCGAAGAGCAAGAAGAAGCGGAAAGAGTAGCCCGGCCGTCAAGTATGTACAAGTTTGTCGACAACATACTGTACAGAAGAAGACTCAACGGTGTGAAATTGAAGTGTATTCGCTGGGAAGATGGACAAAAGCTGTTGGCAGAGATACATGGAGGCATATGTGGTCACCACATTGGCGCAAGAGCACTTGCCGGCAAAGCGTTCCGGCAAGGTTTCTTTTGGCCGACAGCCCTCCAGGATGCAACTTCACAAGTAACCAAGTGTGAAGCGTGCCAGTTCCATTCCAAACAGATACACCAGCCAGCTCAAGCTCTTCAGATGATCCCTTTATCCTGGCCATTTTTGGTCTGGGGGCTCGACATCCTCGGCCCCTTTCCCCGAGCTGTCGGGGGCTTTGAGTACTTGTACGTTGCAATCGACAAGTTCACAAAGTGGCCAGAAGTGGAAGCAGTGAGGAAGGTGACAGCACAGTCAGCAGTCAAGTTCTTCAGGTCGATTGTTTGCCGCTTCAGGATCCCTAACAGGATCATCACCGACAACGGCACACAATTCACGAGCCGCACCTTCATGCAGTACATCCAAGATCTTGGCGCCAAGGTCTGCTTTGCTTCTGTTGCTCATCCGAGAAGCAACGGTCAAGCGGAGAGGGAAAATGCTGAAGTGCTGCGCGGGCTCAAGACCAGGACTTTCGACAGGCTGCGCAAGTGCGGAAAGAACTGGATTGAGGAGCTGACGGTGGTTCTCTGGTCGATCAGGACGACGCCAAATCGAGCCACTGGCCAGACACCTTTCGCTCTAGTTTATGGAGCAGATGCAGTTCTCCCCACGGAACCCGTATACGGGTCACCTCGAGTGCTCGCTTATGATGAGCTTGAGCAAGAGCAGCTGCGACAAGATGACGCGCTGCTCCTTGAGGAGGACCGTCTTCAGGCTGTTGTACGAGCTGCTCGATACCAGCAAGCTTTGTGCCGCTACCATAGCCGCAAAGTTAATGCCAGAAGTCTCGAGGAAGGCGACCTTGTTCTTCGGCGCGTTCAGTCCGTCAAGAATTACAACAAGTTGACGCCGAAGTGGGAAGGCCCTTACTGAGTGAAACGAGTCACTAGGCCTGGTGCTGCCCGCCTTGAGACCGAAGATGGCATTCCGGTGAGCAACTCCTGGAACATTGAGCATCTTCGTAAGTTTTACCCGTAAGTCGCGGTTGCCGGAACCTGTTCCGGCAACCACCTTTTGTACAAGTCTTGCCGATGTTGCATGTAATCCTTTGTACAAAGCCGGGCGCAGACCCCGTGCATAAGTAAAGCTCATGTGCTCCGCACATCTTGTCAATTTCATGCTTTCTACTTTTCTTTGCATGCGTTATCTGACACTTTGTGCAGCGCCTACCACCGGTAAGCAATAACGAGCCGTAAGGCTCCATATCTTTATTTTCTCTTCTTTCTCTTTCTCAAAGAAAGGAAGGTTCCCTCGCCCACAAGTTTGCCGGGGGGAAAGGAGAAGATAATGGTGTGGACCAAGCGTCGTTCGAGGAAGTTTCGCCTTACCGGGAAGCAAACGACAGAAAAGCTAAGTTGCCAAAGTTTGAGCAATCAGTTTTAATTTTTAAGTTATCTTCCTTGAACGACCGTGCTTCGTATGGAAAACCTGTGCGCGGAGGAACCAACTCGTAGCTAGTTGCGCCCTTACTTTGTTTCGAGTCCGCTCAACAACTTAAGTGAGCTGCGACTAGTTGCGACAAGGTTTCTTGTCGGTAGAGGCACCGCCAGTAGGCTGCTGACGTCCCGCACTCAGCGCTCGTGGCTAAGGTGCCTGCGCCGACAAGTTCCCTAAAAGCGTAGGGCAAAAACATACAAAGGAAGGAATCAAGTAAAGGAAATAACATAGCAATCGCTACACAAAATAGAGTCATATTACAAGATAGCTTGTCGCAGCTCTAACAGATTGTTCTCATAACATGACCAGCAGCGACAAGAAAAAGAGAAAATGGGCGGCCTAATCTACGCGATTGCCCTCAACCCTCTTGATCCCGCTCACCTTGTCCACAATGGGTGCGACAAGGGTCTTGAGCACTTCCAGATCAGCATCTGGCGGCAAAGTCCTGAGGATGTTGGTGAGGTTGAGGCCTGGGTTGCGGAAGGCCACCTTCACCAGCACCTTTTGAAGAGCTCCCGCGCAGATCTTGCGTGACTCGTCGGCCAGCTGCTTTGGGATCTTCTCCCGGAGTCGCTGGAGGGCCATCGCCACGCCTTTGAAGAACAAGCTGAGCTTAGCGCTGGGTTGGAGGTGCTCATCGAAGGAGTACCCGAGATCCTCCATCCCCAGCTGCGCCAGCTCCCTGTCGATGGCTGCGGCAACATCCACGAGACCCTCCGTCCAGTGCTCCACATTCTCCCTAAAAGTGTTCTGGGCGGCGGCAGCACTCGCCAGCAGCGCCTCGTCGGCCTTGATCTTCTCCGACAAGGACACTTCCCGCTCCCTGGCGCCGACCAGCGTCTGAGTCAAAGTAACCAGCTTCAACTCAAGATCCGCGTTGGAGTCCTTGGCGGCGCTAAGCTCTTTACTCCTCTCAGCGAGACGACCTTGCAGCTCGCCATGAGCGGCGGCGTCCTTCTCGCGCTCACGCTTGAGCGCAGCAAGCTCCTCGCCGCTCGCCTTGAGATCGGCCTCCAGCTGCGCCATCTTCGTCTCCAGCTCCTTATTGGCGGCCTCGGCAGCTGCGGCAGCATCCTCTGCTTCCTTGAGAGCCCTGCCAAATGTTTGCTCGCGCGTGGCAAGCTCCTCCTCGTGGCTGTCAAGGTTGACCTTGCGCTGCGCCAACTCGCCTTCCTGCGCAGATAGCTTCTCGGCAACAAGCCGATGTTGCTCTTCAACTTCAGCCTTCTCGAGGAGGAAGGCTTTCCGCTCCTCGGCGACTTGCTCCCGCTCCTCTGCCAGGGACCAGAGAGCTTCCTGCCTGAAACCCTGGAGCTCCTTCGCGCGCTTCTCGATGTCCACTCCCGCCTTCGTGACAAGCGCTTCTCGAGATACCAGCTTGGCCTGTCGGGCGCGGTAGAGCGACAATAGCTTCCGCAGCAGCTGCACCTCCTCAGGCTCGTCGCTGCTGCTGCTTGGCGCGTCGACCAGCGTCAGCCCAGCGGACGCGAGCACCTCTCCATCCAAGATCTCTCCTTCGACCGGCGCCCTAGAGCTTGACGCCCAGGGGAGCTTGATGAAGATGCCGTCGCCGGCCTTCAAATAGGCGCCGGGCTAGGGCTCTTCGGAGCCTGGCACTGCAGCAGCGGCGGAGGGATCGGCGGTCGGCGTAGCGCCTGACGCTCCTGTGGCCTCGGGGCCGTCAGTGCGATCACCGGATCCCTCGCCAGCTTCTGCGGCGGTAGCTTTGGCGGCCTCTTCGCCGGCGAGATCATCAGCGCCGACTTCTCCTTCGGTGGCAACGGCGTCGTCGGTATTGCTGCGCATGTTCTCCTCGCCGGCGACCTCGGTTTCCATCGGCTCCGTGGCAGATGGATCTGACGAACGGAAAAATGAGAAAAATCAAGCAAATATCCAAAAAGAAAATCAGAAGAAGAAGAACCCAAGGGAAGTTTTCAAGCAAGAGGATTACCTGTACTAGGACCTGCAGTCGTGGTCTCAACCACCGGAGGGTCGCTGGTGTTGTCCCTTGCCGGAGAACTGTCCCTTGCCGGAGAATTCTCCCTTGCCGGAGAACGCTCCCTTGCCGGGGAATCCTCCCTTGGAGGTGTAGTTGAAGCAGATGGCATTTTGGGAGCGGCTTCCGGGCACTCCTGGTGAAGCTGCTCTGCTCCTACACAAACCAACAGTCAGATATCAGCAAAGAAAGAGCACCCATGCGCGCCTAACAGCAGGAAGTAAACCATATACTTACGCTGGGGGCTGCGCTGGGGGCTGCTTTGGGGAATAGTTGCCGGGTCTGGCAAGGTGGTCTCGGACACACCCCCTGCTGTCGCGGTGGGTTCGTCCTCGATGACAATCACCGGGACCTTGGCTCTCTTCGCCGCTCTCTGGGCCAGCGTCCTGAAAAGGAATGGGTTCAGAGTGAAGCAAATCAGATACAAGACAAAGCAACAAAATTGAAGAACTACAAGTACAGCAAAGAATCTTACTCTTCTTCTTCCTCGTTGGAGCTAAGCACGGAGAGATCGAAGTCCGGCTCGCCTCCGGTGCGACGAGGCGGAGGAGTAGGTTCCCTTGTCCGCTTGGCAGGAGCAGTAGCGGTGGACCAGGAAGACCCCGCTCCAGTTGCCGCAGCGGCGTGAGGCGCTCCCGCGGCAACAGTGCTTGCCGCGCTAGAGCGTGTCGCACGGCACGGCGGCTGTTGACTCGTCTGCCGCCCCGCTACGTCCCCGGCCTTGCGGAGACGCCTTCTTGGTGGAGCTGGGGGCTCCGCTTGCGGCGAGCTAGCTGAAGGTGGGGAGGAGGAGGAGCCGATCTTCAACGAGTCACTCGCGCCCTCGGCGGGCTTGCTCGACTCAGCTTCAGGCCCGACAAGCTCTTCTTCGCCGGCAAGCTCCTCTCGCTCGACAAGGCTTGCCGCCTCTGCTGCCTCTGCCTCCTCCACGGTGAATCCGAACTCGCCCGCGGCAGCGGCTGCTGCCGCCTCTTCCAGCCTGGTGGCGATGCGCTGCATCTCATCATCAGTGGTGTCGCGGGTGAGGCTCTTTTGTTCATCAGGGCGGACCAGCACTTCTACCAGGCCGTCAAAGAACTCCCGCACGACGTCATCTGCAGGCTCTTGCCAAGTTGGGACAATTCCACGCGAATCGCACAGCGGCATCATTGCACGGATGCGGTCGAGCGAGGAGTTGTTGCACAGCGGAACGACACCCCTCGGCAACATGAACGCTTTGGGATGTTGAGGATCGCGCTTGAACAGTTCCAGGATCATCGCGTCCAGTTCCAAGACAGTGAAGTTGAAGTTGAGGCCCGGGCGCAGCCTCATGATATCCGCCGCATTCTGGAACTCCCAGGCGGGTCTCCTCCTCTCCTGCAGGGGGGCGATGCGGCGGCGAAGAAAATCTGCGCCAACGGCGCCTACGGTGAGCCCGGCAAGCCTGAGGCGTAGGATCCGGGTCTCCATTCCTCCCACTTGCTGCGGAGCTCTCCCTCCAGATAAGCTTCCTTCTTGCCAGCTCTCGAGATCCAGGCGATTCCGCCAGATAAAGGCTCCCCTCTCTCAACTCGGGGCATAAAGAAGTGGCGAAAAAGAGCAACATTTGGATAGACTCCGACAAAGTTTTCGCAGAGATGTGCGAAAACTGCCATGGTCAGAACAGCGTTGGGGGTGAAGTCAAGGAGGCGGAACCCATAGGTGTTCATGATATCGCAGAAAAATTCAGAGAAAGGCGGGCAGAGCCCGCAGTAGAAGAACAGCGCGAAGAAAGGGTATCCATTCGGAGCCAGTTCCGAAGCGGCAGCTGGGAGTACCTTCGTACGCGGATGCGCTCGCGTCTCCGTCGACCAGAAGAGGTAGTAGTACTCCCTCAGCTCCTTCGCGGCGAGCTGGGGGGAGATTGCCCGCTCCTTTCGCAGCGCCACGAGCCGCTGTACCTCGGCCGACTTCACGACCTTTCCCTTGTCGGCTTTCGGAGCCATGGCGGAGGTGGTGGGGGAGATCAATGGCGTTGGTGATGCTGGTGGCGATGGGGGGCGGAGCGCTGCTCTCTTTCAGCTTTGGGAAGAAGGGGGGAGCGGCGGAGATTTCTGAGATTGGAGTAGCAACCGGCGAGATGGGCGAACTGCCCCTGTTTCCCCTGCTTATAAAGAGGGAGGGGGCGGGCGTTCTGTCTTTCCAAATAAACAAACCACCCACGATCTCTCCCACGACGCTGCATTCGACGCGTGCCGTTTGGGAAGGGCACGGTGGATGTAGAGTGAGATACGGCGTAACCCAGGCCGCGCGTGCCCGTGCCCTGTTTTGGGCCTGGCCCAACAGCGCTCGGCGCCGCGTGTGGCCCAGGCCCGGGGGCTCCTGTCGGTGTACTAGAGTAGGGGTACCCTAGTATCCCGAACTTGTGCACATGCAGTTGCAGCACCCCGCGGCAAGGCTTGTCGGGTGACCGCCAAGGTCCTCCATGGTTCCTTTGGAGCCATTCAAGAACAAAGTATTCAAGCCAAGGAGACAAGGCCCCGGCAAGAGGAGCTTGCCGGGAAGGCCAACCAAGACATCTCAAAGAAGTTGCCGCGACGCGCCACGCGTCCCGGCAAGGCCCGGTGAGCGACAAGCTTCCGGACGCAACAAGACAATGACCGCGGCAAAGCGCTTGCCGCGGCAAGCTACCACTCTGTACCTGCGCTCCAGCACATCCACCAACGTGTCACCCTGGGGCCTTTCCAGGCGCGCGTGGCAAGAGGCTGTGCAGCCAACGATGCGCGGTGGCAAGCGACGTTGACAAGATTGCCATCGTGGCGAGCGGTGGCGTCCCTGACGGTCCCTTTTTGCACTATTTGGGCGACGTAGACGGGCATTTAATGCCTTTGTCCCCTGCCGTCAGGGTTAGGTATGATACACTGTACAGGTTGTTGTACCAACCGCAATTCCTTTTCCATTTTTACCCTTGTCTACGTTGCCACCTGTCGGTGACCCCTTTAGCATATAAAAGGAGGCCCGTGCGCAACGTAGAGAGCGGGGGAAGGCAGAAAAACACTCACGCTCGGTCTCGTTAGCAGCTAGTGTGTACTGTAGCACTCAGCGCTCCCGAGCAAGAACTCAATACACTCAGACATGCAGCAGTAGGAGTGTTATCTCTCCAGAGAGCTCCGAAGCTGGGTAAACTACTCGTGTGCTTCGCCTCGATCCGCTCTTCGTGCGATCTCCGCCCCCCGCTGAACCGAAAGGGGCTTGGTCCGCCGGTCCCATAGGTGTTCGTGGATCAGCTTCCCCGACAATGATAGAGCCTATGGCTGAAGCATAGGGAACATTTTTCATTTTCTCTCTATCTTCTGCTGTGGTCGGGCATTGAGTTTGACTCAACTTCACACCTTGTAGCACAGGCAAGAATCCTTTCTTTGCCTGATCCATTTTGAACTTTTTCAAAATTTTGTCAACGTATGTGCTTTGTGAAAGTCCTACTAAGCGTCTTGATCTATCTCTATAGATCTTGATGCCCAATATGTAAGCAGCTTCACCGAGGTCTTTCATTGAAAAACTTTTATTCAAGTATCCTTTTATGCTATCCAGAAATTATATATCATTTCCAATTAATAATATGTCATCTACATATAAAATTAGAAATGCTACACAGCTCCCACTCACTTTCTTGTAAATACAGGCTTCTCCAAAAGTCTGTATAAAACCATATGCTTTGATCACACTATCAAAGCGTTTATTCCAACTCCGAGATGCTTGCACCAGTCCATAAATGGAACGCTGGAGCTTGCACACTTTGTCAGCACCTTTTGGATTAACAAAACCTTCCGGCTGCATCATATACAACTCTTCTTCTAGAAATCCATTCAAGAATGCAGTCTTGACATCCATTTGCCAAATTTCATAATCATGAAATGCAGCAATAGCTAACATGATTCGGACGGACTTAAGCATCGCTACGGGTGAGAAAGTCTCACCGTAGTCAACCCCTTGAACTTGTCGAAAACCTTTTGCAAAAAGTCGAGCTTTATAGACAGTTATATTACCATTAGCGTCAGTATTCTTCTTAAAGATCCATTTATTCTCAATGGCTTGCCGATCATCAGGCAAGTCAACCAAAATCCATACTTTGTTTTCATACATGGATCCCATCTCAGATTTCATGGCTTCTAGCCATTTTGCGGAATCCGGGCTCATCATCGCTTCCTCATAGTTCGTAGGTTCATCATGGTCAAGTAACATGACTTCCAGAATAGGATTACCGTACCACTCTGGTGCGGATCTTACTCTGGTAGACCTATGAGGTTCAGTAGAAACTTGATCTGAAGTTTCATGATCATTATCATTAGCTTCCTCACTAATTGGTGTAGTTGTCATAGGAACTGGTTCTCGTGATGAACTACTTTCCAATAAGGGAGTAGATACAGTTATCTCATCAAGTTCTACTTTCCTCCCACTCACTTTTTTCGAGAGAAACTCCTTCTCTAGAAAGGATCCATTCTTAGCAACGAATGTCTTGCCTTCGGATCTGTGATAGAAGGTGTACCCAATAGTCTCTTTTGGGTATCCTATGAAGACACATTTCTCCGATTTAGGTTCGAGCTTATTTGGTTGAAGTTTCTTCACATAAGCATCGCAGCCCCAAACTTTAAGAAACGACAACTTTGGTTTCTTGCCAAACCACAATTCATAAGGCGTCGTTTCAACGGATTTTGATGGTGCCCTATTTAACGTGAATGCGGCCGTCTCTAAAGCATAACCCCAAAACGATAGTAGTAAATCAGTAAGAGACATCATAGATCGCACCATATCAAGTAAAGTACGATTACGACGTTTGGACACACCATTTCGTTGTGGTGTTCCAGGTGGCGTGAGTTGCGAAACTATTCCACATTGTTTCAAGTGTAGGCCAAACTCATAACTCAGATACTCTCCTCCACGATCAGATCATAGAAACTTTATTCTCTTGTTACGATGATTTTCTACTTCACTCTGAAATTCTTTGAACTTTTCAAATGTTTCAGACTTGTGTTTCATCAAGTAGATATACCCATATCTGCTCAAATCATCTGTGAAGGTGAGAAAATAACGATACCCGCCGCGAGCCTCAACATTCATTGGGCCACAAACATCAGTATGTATGATTTCCAACAAATCAGTTGCTCGCTCCATAGTTCCGGAGAACGGCGTTTTAGTCATCTTGCCCATAAGGCACGGTTCGCAAGTACCAAGTGATTCATAATCAAGTGATTCCAAAAGTCCATCAGTATGGAGTTTCTTCATGCGCTTTACACCGATATGACCCAAACGGCAGTGCCACAAATAAGTTGCACTATCATTATTAACTCTGCATCTTTTGGTTTCAACACTATGAATATGTGTATCACTACTATCAAGATTTAATAAAAATAGACCACTCTTCAAGGGTGCATGACCATAAAAGATATTACTCATATAAATAGAACAACCATTATTCTCTGATTTAAATGAATAACCGTCTCGCGTCAAACAAGATCCAGATATAATGTTCATGCTCAACGCTGGCACCAAATAACAATTATTCAGGTCTAAAACTAATCCCGAAGGTAGATTTAGAGGTAGCGTGCCGACCGCGATCACATCGACTTTGGAACCGTTTCCCACGCGCATCGTCACCTCGTCCTTGGCCAGTGCTCGCTTATTCCGTAGTCCCTGTTTCGAGTTGCAAATATTAGCAACAGAACCAGTATCAAATACCCAGGTGCTACTACGAGCTCTAGTTAGGTACACATCAATAACATGTATATCACATATACCTTTGTTCACTTTGCCATCCTTCTTATCTGCCAAATACTTGGGGCAGTTCCGCTTCCAGTGACCAGTCTGCTTGCAGTAGAAACACTCAGTTTCAGGCTTAGGTCCAGACTTGGGTTTCTTCTCTTGAGCAGCAACTTGCTTGCTGTTCTTCTTGAAGTTCCCCTTCTTCTTCCCTTTGCCCTTTTTCTTGAAACTAGTGGTCTTGTTGACCATCAACACTTGATGCTCCTTCTTGATTTCTACCTCTGCAGCTTTTAGCATTGCGAAGAGCTCGGGAATAGTCTTGTTCATCCCTTGCATATTATAGTTCATCACAAAGCACTTGTAGCTTGGTGGCAGTGATTGGAGAATTCTGTCAATGACGCTATCATCCGGAAGATTAACTCCCAGTTGAATCAAGTGATTATTATACCCGGACATTTTGAGTATATGTTCACTGACAGAACTATTCTCCTCCATCTTGCAGCTGTAGAACTTATTGGAGACTTCATATCTCTCAATCCGGGCATTTGCTTGAAATATTAACTTCAACTCCTGGAACATCTCATATGCTCCATGATGTTCAAAACATCGTTGAAGACCCGGTTCTAAGCCGTAAAGCATGGCACACTGAACTATAGAGTAGTCATCAGCTTTGCTCTGCCAGACGTTCTTAACATCGTCAGTTGCATCAGCAGCAGGCCTGGCACCCAGCAGTGCTTCCAGGACGTAACTTTTCTGTGCAGCAATGAGGATAATCCTCAGGTTACGGACCCAGTCCGTGTAATTGCTACCATCATCTTTCAACTTTGCTTTCTCAAGGAACGCATTAAAATTCAACGGAACAACAGCACGAGCCATCTATCTACAAACAAACATAGACAAGCAAAATACTATCAAGTACTAAGTTCATGATAAATTTAAGTTCAATTAATCATATTACTTAAGAACTCCCACTTAGACAGACATCTCTCTAGTCATCTAAGCGATCACGTGATCCAAATCAACTAAACCATAACCGATCATCACGTGAGATGGAGTAGTTTTCAATGGTGAACATCACTATGTTGATCATATCTACTATATGATTCACGCTCGACTTTTCGGTCTCCGTGTTCCGAGGCCATATCTGCATATGCTAGGCTCGTCAAGTTTAACCTGAGTATTCTGCGTGTGCAAAACTGGCTTGCACCCGTTGTAGATGGACGTAGAGCTTATCACACCCGATCATCACATGGTGTCTGGGCACGACGAACTTTGGCAACGGTGCATACTCAGGGAAAACACTTCTTGATAATTTTAGTGAGAGATCATCTTAAAATGCTACCATCAATCAAAGCAAGATAAGATGCATAAAGGATAAATATCGCATGCAATCAATATAAGTGATATGATATGGCCATCATCATCTTGTGCTTGTGATCTCCATCTTCGAAGCACCGTCATGATCACCATCGTCACTGGCGCGACACCTTGATCTCCATCGTAGCATCGTTGTCGTCTCGCCAACTATTGTTTCTACGACTATCGCTACCGGTTAGTGATAAAGTAAAGCAATTACAGGGCGTTTGCATTTCATACAATAAAGCGACAACCATATGGCTCCTACCAGTTGCCGATAACTTCGGTTACAAAACATGATCATCTCATACAATAAAATATAGCATCACGTCTTGACCATATCACATCACAACATGCCCTGCAAAAACAAGTTAGACGTCCTCTACTTTGTTGTTGCGAATTTTACGTGGCTGCTACGGGCTTTTAGCAAGAACCGTTCTTACCTACGCATAAAAACCACAACGATAGTTTGTCAAGTTGGTGCTGTTTTAACCTTCGCAAGGACCAGGCGTACCCACACTCGATTCAGCTAAAGTGAGAGAGACAGACACCCGCCAGCCACATTTAAGCACGAGTGCTCGTAACGGTGAAACCAGTCTCGTGTAAGCGTACGCGTAATGTCGGTCCGGGCCGCTTCATCTCACAATACCGCCGAACCAAAGTATGACATGCTGGTAAGCAGTATGACTTGTATCGCCCACAACTGACTTGTGTTCTACTCGTGCATATAAAATCAACGCATAAAACCTGGCTCGGATGCCACTGTTGGGGAACGTAGTAATTTCAAAAAAATTCCTACGCACACGCAAGATCATGGTGATGGCATAGCAACGAGAGGGGAGAGTGTTGTCCACGTACCCTCGTAGACCGTAAGCGGAAGCATTAGCACAATGCGGTTGATGTAGTCGTACGTCTTCACGATCCGACCGATCCAAGCACCAAACGTACGGCACCTCCGAGTTCAGCACACGTTCAGCTCGATGACGATCCCCGGGCTCCGATCCAGCAAAGCTTCGGGGATGAGTTCCGTCAGCACGATGGCATGGTGACGATGATGATGTTCTACCGGCGCAGGGCTTCGCCTAAACTCCGCGACGATATGACCGAGGTGGAATATGGTGGAGGGGGCATCGCACACGGCTAAGGAACGATCCGTAGATCAACTTGTGTGTCTATGGGGTGCCCCCTGCCCCCGTATATAAAGGAGGGAGGGGGAGGCCGGCCGGCCCTTGTTGGGCGCACCAGGAGGAGGAGTCCTCCTCCTAGTAGGAGTAGGACTCCTCCTTTCCTACTCCTACTAGGAGGGGAAGGAAGGGGGAGAGGAGGGGAAGGAAAGAGGGGGGCGCCACCCCCCTCCTAGTCCAATTCGGACCAGAGGGAGAGGGGGCGCACGGCCCTTCCTGGCCGCCTCTCTCTCTTCCCACCAAGGCCCATGTGGCCCATTAACTCTCCGGGAGGGGTTCCGGTAACCCTCCGGCACTCCGGTTTTCTCCGAAATCACCCGGAACACTTCCGGTGTCCGAATATAGTCGTCCAATATATCAATCTTTATGTCTCGGCCATTTTGAGACTCCTCGTCATGTCCGTGATCACATCCAAGACTCCGAACAAACTTCGGTACATCAAAACTTGTAAACTCATAATAAAACTGTCATCATAACGTTAAGCGTGCGGACCCTACGGGTTCGAGAAATATGTAGACATGACCTAGAACTATTCTCGGTCAATAACCAATAGCGGAACCTGGATGCCCATATTGGTTCCTACATATTCTACGAAGATCTTTATCGGTCAAACCGCATAACAACATACGTTGTTCCCTTTGTCATCGGTATGTTACTTGCCCGAGATTTGATCGTCGGTATCCAATACCTAGTTCAATCTCGTTACCGGCAAGTCTCTTTACTCGTTCTGTAACACATCATCTTATAACTAACTCATTAGTTACAATGCTTGCAAGGCTTAGGTGATGAGTATTACCGAGAGGGCCCAGAGATACCTCTCCGACAATCGGAGTGACAAAACCTAATCTTGAATTATGCCAACCCAACATGTACCTTCGGAAACACCTGTAGAGCACCTTTATAATCACCCAGTTACGTTTTGACGTTTGGTAGCACACAAAGTGTTCTTCCGGTAAACGGGAGTTGCACAATCTCATAGTTGCAGGAACTTTGTATAAGTCATGAAGAAAGCAATAGCAACATACTAAACGATCAAGTGCTAGGCTAACGGAATGGGTCATGTCAATCACATCATTCTCCTATTGATGTGATCCCATTAATCAAATGACAACACATGTCTATAGTTAGGAAACATAACCATCTTTGATTAATGAGCTAGTCAAGTAGAGGCATACTAGTGACTTTATGTTTTTCTATGTATTCACACGTGTATCATGTTTCCGGTTAATACAATTCTAGCATGAATAATAAACATTTATCATGATATGAGGAAATAAATAATAAATTTATTATTGCCTCTAGGGCATATTTCCTTCACTTTGAAGATATGATTCAGTACAAAAGGATTGGACCAGCTGCTGATTTGGAACAGACGGTCTGAGTGGTGTTGCTATTTTTTGCCGTCAAATTTGTCAGATCTGCTGAGGAGTTCACACATGAGCCGACAGTCTTAAGGCTGAGTCAATCTTCCTAACAAGAAAATTCCAGCCAATACAAGGTACTAGCAAGGCTAATATATGTCAAGACCCGGAGAATAACCCGGAGGGTTTCTGCTCGAACCACCGGGACCATATTGAGTCGCCAACCTGCTTAAACCGCCTCTGTCGCGATGAACAGATCATCCGTTGTCCAAACAAAAAACGTCAGGTCATATCCGTCCGGTTTGTTTTCATAGCACATTAATTTTTGTGTGAACAATTGCTTTGGCATGTGATATTTTTTTGGCGCAGGATAGTTGTTCATCGCAAATGAGGCGTTATATTACAGGCACGGAGCACGCGCTAGCAATGTTCTGCACCGGTGTTTCGTCCGTGTCATACCACCCGGTGAATGAACCTGCGCAAGTCGTCGTCCCTGTGGCCTGGTCTACATCAACATACCGGGCCACACATGTCTGCATGAGCTGTTTTATTGAGTATGAGCAAGTCATAGCTTAGGTAGCCCGGTTTTCTTTCAAGTTGGAGGCAAATTATCATATACTATCAATCGCCGTCTGCACTAGATGGCTCAATGGGCAGGCGTACAAATCGCCGCTACTACAGTTTGGAAGGAACCATTGGCCGAGTTGCTGACACGGCTTATACGGATCATTTATAACCCGCCGCAGTCTCCTCAACCTTCTGTGAATTTACATCGTGCTATCAACACAAATGACATACAACTGAGACCGGTTTATATCGCAGTCAAATACGGGGAATCTGAAGCCAACTCCTCGAGTCACCCTGAGACTCGGAGGCTACGATGACATGATTCAGCAAATCTTGCCATTTTCAGCAAATTTAAGAACCCCAGGACGAAGGAGGCAAAGATAACCCGGTCCCGGAGGCTATTGTTATATTTATGAAAGTTTAAAGGCCGTCAGAAAATTTCCGTCTTAGAAAGGATATGATGGTTACAAAATCCCGGATTAAGGAAGAAGTTCCGGGTCATCAGAAAGGATTCCGGTTTAAAATCCAGCTCAAGGGCAGTCAGTCTCACTGAAGCTCTCAAATATCCGGTTCAAGGACAATTTGTTCTCCCACAAAGCTATGACGCTCTGAAATCCGGTTTAAGAATGTCCGGTTCAAAAAGAATTAACTTCTCACAAGTTCGAGTTTAAAGGCCGTCAGAAAAAATCCGGCTGAAAATAAAGATTCCGGTTTAAGGTTGTCGGGGAGGCTGATCCACGAACACCTATGGGGCCGGCGGACCGGGCCCCTTTCGGTTCGGCGGGGGCCGGAGGTCGCACGAAGAGCGGATCGAGGCGAAGCACACGAGCGGTTTTACCCAGCTTCGGAGCTCTCCGGAGAGATAACACTCCTACTGCTGCATGTCTGAGTGTATTGAGTTCTTGCTCGGGAGCGCTGAGTGCTACAGTACACACTAGCTACTAACGAGACCGAGCATGAGTGTTTTTCTGCCTTCCCCCCCTCTACGTTGCGCATGGGCCTCCTTTTATATGCTCAAGGGGTCACCGACAGGTGGCAACATAGACAAGGGTAAAAATGGAAAAGGAGTTGCGGTTGGTACAACAACCTGTACAGTGTATCATACCTAACCCTGACGGCAGGGGACAAAGGCATTAAATGCCCGTCAACGTCGCCCAAATAGTGCATAAAGGGACCGTCAGGGATGCCACCGCTCGCCACGATGGCAATCTTGTCAGCGCCGCTTACCACCGCGCACCGCTGGCTGCACAGTCTCTTGCCACGCGCGCCTGGTAAGGCCCCAGGGCGACAAGTTGGTGGATGTGCTGGAGCGCAGGCACAGAGTGGTAGCCTGCCGCGGCAAGCGCCTTGCCGCGGTCGTTTTCTTGTCGCATCCGGAAGCTTGTCGCTCACCGGGCCTCGCCAGGACGCGTGGCGCGTCGCGGCAAGTTCCTTGAGATGCCTTGGTTGGCCTTCCCGGCAAGCTCCTCTTGCCGGGGTCTTGTCTCCTTGGCTTGAATACTTTGTTCTTGAATGGCTCCAAAGGAACCACGGAGGACCTTGGCGGTCACCCGGCAAGCCTTGCCGCGGGGTGCTGCAACTGCCCGTGCACAAGTTCGGGATACTAGGGTACCCCTACTCTAGTACACCGACAGGAGCCCCCGGGCCTGGGCCACACACGGTGCCGAGCGTTGTTGGGCCAGGCCCAAAACAGGGCATGGGCATGCGCGGCCTGGGTTACGCCGTATCTCACTCCGCATCCACCGCGCCCTCCCTGAACGGCACGCGTTGAATGCGGCGTCGTGGGAGAGATCGTGGGTGGTTTCTTTATTCGGAAAGACGGAACGCCCGCCCCCTTCCTCTTTATAAGTAGGGGAAACAAGGGCAGTTCGCCCATCTCGCCGGTTGCTACTCCAATCTCAAAAATCTCCGCCGCTCCCCCCTTCTTCCCAAAGCTGAAAGAGAGCAGCGCTCCGGCCCCCGTCGCCACCAGCATCACCAACGCCGTCGATCTCCCCCACCACCTCCGCCATGGCTCCGAAAGCCGACAAGGGGAAGGTCGTGAAGTCGGCTGAGGCGCAGCGGCTCGCGGCACTGCGGAAGGAGCGGGCAATCTTCCCCCCCCCCCCAGCTTGCCGCGAAGGAGCTGAGGGAGTACTACTATCTCTTCTGGTCGACGGAGACGCGAGCGCATCCGCGCACGAAGGTACTCCCAGCTGCCGCTTCGGAACTGGCTCCGAATGGATACCCTTTCTTCGCGCTGTTCTTCTACTGTGGGCTCTGCCCGCCCTTCTCTGAATTTTTCTGCGATATCATGAACACCTACGGGTTCCGCCTCCTTGACTTCACCCCCAATGTTGTTCTGACCATGGCAGTTTTCGCACATCTCTGTGAAAACTTTGTCGGAGTCTATCCAAACGTAGCTCTTTTTTGCCACTTCTTTATGCCTCGAGTTGAGAGAGGGGAGCCCTTATCCGGCGGAATCGCCTGGATCTCGAGGACCGGCAAGAAGGAAGCTTATCTGGAGGGAGAGCTCCGTAGCAAGTGGTTGGAATGGAGAGCAGACTGGTGCTGGATTGTCGAGGAGAACCCGCAGCCATTTACCGCCCAGCGACAAGCCCCAATAGCGCGCGGCAACGATTGGAGCAACGTGGCCCCAGAAGACGATAGGCTGAGGATTGCCGTCACCCGGATCCTACGTCTCAGGCTTGCCGGGCTCACCATAGGCGCCGTTGGCGCAGATTTTCTTCGCCGCCGCATCGCCCCCTGCAGGAGAGGAGGAGACCCGCCTGGGAGTTCCAGAATGCGGCGGATATCATGAGGCTGCGCCCGGGCGTCAACTTCAACTTCACTATCTTGGAACTGGACGCGATGATCCTGGAGTTGTTCAAGCGCGATCCTCAACATCCCGAAGCGTTCATGTTGCCGAGGGGCATCGTTCTGCTGTGCAACAATTCCTCGCTCGACCGCATTCGTGCGATGACGGCTTGGTAGAAGTGCCGGTCCGCCCCGATGAACAAAAGAGCCTCACCCGCGACACCACCGATGCGGAGATGCAGCGCACCGCCACCAGGCTGGAAGAGGTAGCAGCAGCCGCTGCCGCGGGCGAGTTCGGATTCACCGTGGAGGAGGCAGAGGCCGCAGAGGCGGCAAGCCTTGCCGAGCAAGAGGAGCTTGCCGGCGAGGAAGAGCTTGTCGGGCCTGAAGCTGAGTCGAGCGAGCCCGGCGAGGGAGAGCTTGTCGGGCTCGAACCTTCAGGCAGCTCGTCGCAAGCGAAGCCCCCAGCTCCACCAAGAAGGCGTCTCCGCAAGGCCGGGGACGTAGCGGAGCGGCAGACGAGTCAACAGCCGCCGTGCCGTGCGACACGCTCTACAGCGGCAAGCACTGTTGCCGCGGGAGCGCCTCATGCCGCTGCGGCAACTGGAGCGGGGTCTTCCCGGTCCACCGCTACTGCTCCTGCCAAGTGGACAAGGGAACCTACTCCTCCGCCTCGTCGCACCGGAGGCGAGCCGGACTTCGATCTCTCCGCGCTCAGCTCCGACGAGGAAGAAGAAGAGTAAGATTCCTTGCTGTACTTGTAGTTCTTCAATTTTGTTGCTTTGTCTTGTATCTGATTTGCTTCACTCTGAACCCATTCCTTTTCAGGACGTTGGCCCAGAGAGCGGTGAAGAGAGCCAAGGTCCCGGTGATTGTCATCGAGGACGAACCCACTGCAACAGCCGGGGGTGTGTCCGAGACCACCTTGCTGGACCCAGCAGCTATTCCCCAAAGCAGCCCCCAGCGTAAGTATATGGTTTACTTCCTGCTGTTAGGCGCGCATGGGTGTTCTTTCTTTGCAGATATCTGACTGTTGGTTTGTGTAGGAGCAGAGCAGCTTCACCAGGAGTGCCCGGAAGCCGCTCCCGAAATGCCTTCTGCTTCAACTACACCGCCAAGGGAGGATTCCCCGGCAAGGGAGCGTTCTCCGGCAAGGGAGCGTTCTCCGGCAAGGGAGAATTCTCCGGCAAGGGATAGCACCAGCGACCCTCCGGTGGTTGAGACCACGACTGCAGGTCCTAGTACAGGTAATCCTCTTGCTTGAAAACTTCTCTTGGGTTCTTCTTCTTCTGATTTTCTTTTTGGATATTTGCTTGATTCTTCTCCTTTTTCCGTTCGTCAGATCCATCTGCCACGGAGCCGATGGAAACCAAGGTCGCCGGCGAGGAGAACGCGCGCAGCAATACCGACGACGCCGTTGCCACCGAAGGAGAAGCCGGCGCTGATGATCCCACCGATGAAGAGGCCGCCAAGGCTGCCGCCGCAGAAGCTGGCGAGGGATCCGGCGATTGCACTGACAGCCCCGAGGCCGCAGGAGCGTCAGGTGCTACACCGACCGCCGATCCCTCCGTTGCTGCTGCAGTGCCAGGCTCCGAAGAGCCCCAGCCCGGTGCCTATTTGAAGGCCGGTGACGGCATCTTCATCAAGCTCCCCTGGGCGTCAAGCTCCAGGACGTCGGTTGAAGGAGAGATGTTGGATGGAGAAGTGCTTGCCTCCGCTGGGCTGACGCTGGTTGACGCGCCAAGCAGCAGCAGCGATGAGCCTGAGGAGGAGCAGCTGCTGCGGAAGCTGTTGACGCTCTACCACGCCCGACAAGCCAAGCTGGTATCCCGAGAAGCGCTTGTCACGAAGGCGGGAGTGGATATCGAGAAGCGTGTGGAAGAGCTCCGGGGTTTCAGGCAGGAAGCTCTCCGGGCCCTGGCAGAGGAGCGGGAGCAAGTCGCCGAGGAGCGGAAAGCCTTCCTCCTCGAAAAGGCTGAAGTTGAGGAGCAACAGCGGCTTGTTGCCGAGAAGCTATCTGCACAGGAAGGCGAGTTGGCGCAGCGCAAGGTCAACCTTGACAGCCACGATGAGGAGCTTGCCGCGCGTGAACAAACATTTGGCGGGGCTCTCAAGGAAGCAAAAGATGATGCCGTAGCTGCCGAGGCCGCCAAGAAGGAGCTGGAG
This sequence comes from Triticum aestivum, assembly GCF_018294505.1. Lineage (NCBI taxonomy): Eukaryota > Viridiplantae > Streptophyta > Magnoliopsida > Poales > Poaceae > Triticum > Triticum aestivum. Next base: position 24,862,386 of record NC_057798.1, on the reverse strand, counting down.
ACGAAGGTGGCGCAGCTGGAGGCCGATCTCAAAGCGAGCGGCGAGGAGCTTGCTGCGCTTAAGCGTGAGCGTGAGAAGGACGCCGCCGCTCATGGCGAGCTGCAAGGTCGTCTCGCTGAGAGGAGCAAGGAGCTTAGCGCCGCCAAGGACTCCAACGCGGATCTTGAGTTGAAGCTGGTTACTTTGACTCAGACGCTGGACGGTGCCAGGGAGCGGGAGGTGGCCTTGTCGGAGAAGATCAAGGCCGACGAGGCGCTGCTGGCGAGTGCGGCCGCCTCCCAGAACACTTTTAGGGAGAATGTGGAGCACTGGACGGAGGGTCTCGTGGATGCTGCCGCAACCATTGACAGGGAGCTGGCGCAGCTGGGGATGGAAGATTTTGGGTACTCCTTCGATGAGCACCTCCAACCCAGCGCCAAGCTCAGCTTGTTCTTCAAAGGCGTGGCGATGGCCCTCCAGCGACTCCGGGAGAAGATCCCAAAGCAGCTGGCTGACGAGTCGCGCAAGATCTGCGCGGGAGCTCTTCAAAAGGTGCTGGTGAAGGTGGCCTTCCGCAACCCAGGTCTTAACCTCACCAACATCCTCAGGACCTTGCCGCCGGATGATGATCTGGAAGCGCTCAAGACCCTTGTCGCACCCATTGTGGACAAGGTGAGCAGGATCAAGAGGGTCGAGGGCGATCTCGTAGATTAGGCCACCCGTTTTCTCTTTTTCTTGTCGCTGCTGGTCATGTTATGAGACAATCTGTTAGAGCTGCGACAAGCTATCTTGTAATATGACTCTATTTTAGGTAGCGATTGCTATGTTATTTCCTTTACTTGATTCCTTCCTTTGTATGTTTTTGCCCTACGCTTTTTAGGGAACTTGTCGGCGTAGGCACCTTAGCCGCGAGCGCTGAGTGCGGGACGTCAGCAGCCTGCTGGCGGTGCCGCTACCGACAAGAAACCTTGTCCCAACTAGTCGCAGCTCACTTAAGTTGTTGAGCGGACTCGAAACAAAGTAAGGGCGCAACTAGCTACGAGTTGGTTCCTCCGCGCACAGGTTTTCCATACAAAGCAGGGTCGTTCGAGAAAGATAACTTAAAAATTTTAACTGATTGCTCAAACTTTGGCAACTTAGCTTTTCTGTCGTTTGCTTTCCGGTAAGGAGAAACCTTCCTTGAATGACGCCTGGTCCACACCATTATCTTCTCCTTTCCCCCCGGCAAACTTGTGTGCGAGGGAACTTCCTTTCCTTTGAGAAAGAGAAAGAAGAGAAAATATAGATACGGAGCCTTACGGCTCGTTATTGCTTACTGGGGGTAGGTGCTGCACAAAGTGTCAGATAATGCATGCAAAGAAAAGTATAAAGCATGAAATTGACAAGATGTGCGGAGCGCATGAGCTTTACTTATGCACGGGATCTGCGCCCGGCTTTGTACAAAGGATTACATGCAACATCGACAAGACTTGTACAAAAGGTGGTTGTCGGAACAGGTTTCGGCAACCGCGCCTTACGGGTAAAACTTACGAAGATGCTCAATGTTCCAGGAGTTGCTCACCGGAATGCCATCTTCGGTCTCAAGGCGGACAGCGCCAGGCCTAGTGACTCGTTTCACCCGGTAAGGGCCTTCCCACTTCGGCGTCAACTTGTTGGAATTCTTGGCGGACTGAACGCGCCGAAGAACAAGGTCGCCTTCCTCGAAACTTCTGGCATTAACTTTGCGGCTATGGTAGCGGCGCAAAGCTTGCTGGTATCGAGCAGCTCGTACAGCAGCCTGAAGACGGTCCTCCTCAAGGAGCAGCGCGTCATCTTGTCGCAGCTGCTCTTGCTCAAGCTCATCATAAGCGAGCACTCGAGGTTACCCGTATACGAGTTCTGTGGGGAGAACTGCCTCTGCTCCATAAACTAGAGCGAAAGGTGTCTGGCCAGTGGCTCGATTTGGCATCGTCCTGACCGACCAAAGAACCACTGGCAGCTCCTCAATCCAGTTCTTTCCGCACTTGTGCAGCCTGTCGAAAGTCCTGGTCTTGAGCCCGCGCAGCACTTCAGCATTTGCCCTTTCCGCTTGACCGTTGCTTCTCAGATGAGCAACAGAAGCGAAGCAGACCTTGGCGCCAAGATCTTGGACGTACTGCATGAAGGTGCGGCTCGTGAATTGTGTGCCGTTGTCGGTGATGATCCTGTTAGGGATCCCGAAGCGGCAAACAATCGACCTGAAGAACTTGACCGCTGACTGTGCTGTCACCTTCCTCACTGCTTCCACTTCCGGCCACTTTGTGAACTTGTCGATTGCAACGTACAAGTACTCAAAGCCCCCGACAGCTCGGGGAAAGGGGCCGAGGATGTCGAGCCCCCAGACCGAAAATGGCCAGGATAAAGGGATCGTCTGGAGAGCTTGAGCTGGCTGGTGTATCTGTCTGGAATGAAACTGGCACGCTTCACACTTGGTTACTTGTGCCGTTGCATCCTGGAGGGCTGTCGGCCAAAAGAAACCTTGCCGGAACGCTTTGCCGGCAAGTGCTCTTGCGCCAATGTGGTGACCACATATGCCTCCATGTATCTCTGCCAACAGCTTTTGTCCGTCTTCCCGGTGAATACACTTCAATTTCACGCCGTTGAGTCTTCTTCTGTACAGTGTGTTGTCGACAAACTGGTACATACTTGACTGCCGGGCTACTCTTTCCACTTCTTCTTGTTCTTCGGGAAGTTCTCCTGTCTGAAGGAAACGGACAATCTGCTGTGCCCATGCTGGAGCTTGCGGCTCGACAACAAGGACTAAAGGCACATCTGCTGCTGTGGGAACATCCGCTTCTACGGCGAGAACCTGCGGCTCAGCCGGAGCTTGATGTTCCCCGGCAAGCTTGCCGGAGCAAAACTTGTCGGGAGCGTCTGCTTCAACGGAACAAACCCTAAGGCTTGCCGGAGCAGACTGCTCCTCAGCACCCTTGGTGTTGATCTTGGGGACCTTCTTGGCGGCGGCTTCGGGGAGCTCCGCCGGAAAATAGTCACCAGAAATCAACTTCCTCTTCTTGCTTTGTCCAGTTGATGGCGTTACAAACGGTTGAGTCCGCTTGAGCACAAAGATCCCTGGTTCCACAGGTAAATTAAGTGCAGCGCACTTCGACAGGCCATCGGCAATGTCATTCTGAGCCCTTGGAACATGTTCCATCTGTAGGCCGTCAAAGTGCTCTTATAGCTTTCTCACTTCATCAACGTAAGCTTCCATCAACGGACTCTGGTAATTCTTGTTCACTTGGCGGACGACAAGCTGTGAGTCACCCCTGACAATGAGCTTCTTGATCCCAAGGTCTGCTGCGATCCTGAGACCGGCAAGCAAACCTTCATACTCTGCGGTATTGTTCGTTGCTTGCTCCTTGGGAAAGTGCATCTGGACTACGTACTTGAGGTGCTCTCCGGTGGGTGCAACAAGTAGCACGCCCGCACCGGCGCCTTGCAGCGAGAAGGCACCATCAAAGTACATCAGCCACTCTTTGCTTGCTTCTTTGACGGGGATGCTTGTTTCCGGAATTTCTTCATCTTGTGTTGGCGTCCATTCTGCTATGAACTCTGCCAACGCTCTGCTTTGGATAGTCGAAGTGCTCTCAAACTTGAGGCCAAAGCTTGACAGTTCCAGTGCCCACTCGACAATCCTGCTTGTTGCTTCTGGATTTTGCAATATCCTCTTCAGCAGAAAACGAGTGACGACTGTGATCTCATGTGCTTGAAAGTAATGGCGCAGCTTTCTCGAGGCCATGAGAAGGCCGAAAAGCAATTTTTGCACACCAGAGTACCTTGACCTAGCCCCCTGCAGAAGGGAACTGACAAAGTAAACTGGGCGCTGCACCATTCTTTTCTGCATCTTCTCACGTGCCTGCGCAGATCCATCTTTGTCGGGACCAGAGTTTGCCGGTGAAGTCCCCTGCTTGTCGCTGGATGCATCTGCCGTGGTTGCTGGCTCATCATCCGCCTCCCTCTCCGCTACTAACGCAGCACTAACCACTTGATTGGTTGCCGCTATATATAGCAGCAACTTCTCTTGCGGCTTAGGTGCGACAAGTGTTGGAGTGGAGGATAGGTATCTCTTTAAGTCCTGCAGTGCAGCCTCCGCTTCCCGAGTCCATTTCATTGGACCTGCCTTTTTCAATATTTTGAAAAATGGCAGGGCGCGCTCAGCAGACCTAGAGATAAACCTGCTGAGAGCAGCTACGCAACCGGCAAGTCTTCGTACATCCTTGACGCGCTTTGGTGCTTCAATCTGCTCAATGGCCTTGATCTTGTCGGGATTGGCTTCAATTCCCCACTGAGACACGAAGAACCCGAGAAGCTTGCCGGAGGGGACTCCAAACACACACTTCTCGGGGTTAAGCTTGAGGTTGATCTTGCGCAGATTTGTAAAGGTTTCGTCTAAATCTTGAATCAGAGTCGCCTTGTCCTTGCTCTTGACCACTATGTCATCCATGTAGGCTTCCACATTTATGTGCATTTGCGGCTCAAAAGCATCATGGACTACCCTTGCAAATGTTGAACCAGCATTCTTTAAACCGAAAGGCATCCGTATGAAACAGTATGTGCCACATGGGGTGATGAATGCGGTTTTCTCCTCATCCTCTTCTGCCATGAAGATCTGATGGTATCCTGAGTATGCATCAAGAAATGAAAGCAAGTCACATCCGGCCGTGGAGTCAACAATCTGGTCGATGCGCGGCAAGGGAAATGGGTCTTTGGGGCAAGCTTTATTGACATCGGTAAGTCGATACAAAGCCTCCATTTCCCGTTTGCCTTGCGCACGACTACAGGGTTGGCCAACCACGTAGGATGGAGCACTCCTCTGACAAGGTCTGCTGCTTCCAATTTCTTGATTTCTTCTGGGATGAATTCTTGGCGCTCCACTGCCTGCTTCCTAACTTTCTGCTTGACGGGCCGCGCATGAGGACAGACGGCAAGATGGTGCTCGATTACTTTCCTGGGAACACCGGGGATGTCAGACGGTTGCCACGCAAATACGTCGACGTTCGCCCGCAGGAAAGCAACGAGCGCGCCTTCCTATTTAGGGTCGAGAGTGGCACTGATGGTGAAGGTACCACCAATGCCATCCTCCTTGGCGGACACCTTCTTAGTCTCTGGTGGAGCTGCCATCGTCTTCTTACACTTGTCGATGGAGCTCGATGGTGCGTCCTTGACGGTAGCGCAGCACTCCAAAGAGGTGCGCTTGCCGGAGTGGGCATCAGAACTCTTGCCGGACTTGGTCTTCTTCTTTGCCCCGGGAGCTTCAACGGCAAGTGATTTGTGATCTGTTGCGGCTGCTGCTTCCCGGTAGATCTTGTCGGCGCAGATAAGAGCATCCTTCTTGTCGCCAGGGACAGAGATGACACTTATCGGGCCTGGCATCTTCAGCATGTTGTATGCATAGTGAGAGGCTGCCATGAATTTGGCGAGTGCTGGACGGCCGAGTATCCCATTGTAAGGCAATGGAAAGTCAGCAACGTCAAAAGTGACCCTCTCAGTCCTGAAGTTCAACTCGCTGCCAAATGTCACCGGCAACGTGATCTTTCCCTTCGGCTTGCTCCTTCCCGGATTGATTCCTTGGAATGTGCCGGTCTCTTCGAGGTCGCCATCCGGGATCTGGAGTTTCTGGAGTACCGCGGAGGAGATCAGGTTCAAGCCGGCCCCGCCGTCAACTAGCATCTTAGTGACCTTGAGGTTGCGGATAGTTGGTGAAACCAACATCGGCAAGCACCCGACCGCAGTTATGCGATCAGGATGGTCCTCAATATCAAAGATGATAGGCGTGCTGGACCATTTCAGAGGCTTGCGTGACTCGGCGGGTGGTTCTGCCGCATTGACTTCCTGCACCCACTGCTTGAGTTGGCGGTGTGAAGTATGCAGAGAAGCATCGCCGTCAACGCACAGGACCTCCGTGGCTTTCTGGAACTCCTGCTCATCGGTCTCGTCATCATCCATATCTTCATCCTCGTCGTCATCTTCATCCTTGTCGTGGCCGCGGGGAGGTCTGTCTCCTTGCCGCTACTTGGCCTTGCCGCGGCGTCCTCCTCGGCCGGAGCGTTCTTGCCGGCTCCTCCAGCACCTTCCTGGGCCTTCTCCTTGTCGCGTCGCTCGTATTCAGCCTTTTGCTGCTCGACAAGCTGCTCGACCTTCTTGCAGCTCTGGAGGTCATGGCCCTTGGTGCGGTGGATCTTGCAGTACTGCTTGTTGGTGCCGTCCTGCTTGTCAGCGACTGCCACAGCCTGGTAGTTAGTCCCTGGGGCAATCTCCCTGCCGGAGCTACCAGCTTTGGCTTTCTTGGCACCACCTCTGTTGCCGGACTGCTCAACGACTAGCACATCTTTGCCTTTCTTCTTCCTGTTATTCCGCCGCCGGTTTTTCTTTGCCGGGGCGGCCTCCTCACTGTCAGATCCCCCTGCTTCTGTATTCTCTCCGGGGAGTTTCCTCCCTTCCTCAGCATGTGCACACTTGTCGGCCAGGGCATATAGCTCACTGACGTCTCTGATCTTGCACATCGCCATCTCCTCCTGCATCCTGCGGTTTCGCACGTTTTGATGGAACGCGCTGATTACCGCGGCAGGGTGGACATCTGGAATGTTGTGCTGTACGCGGCTGAATCTCTAAATGTACTTGCGCAGGGGCTCTCCTTCCTTTTGGGCGAGCAGATGAAGGTCGCTCTCTTGGCCAGGATGCTTGTGGCCGCCTGTAAAGGCGCCGACAAACTGATGGCATAGGTCTGCCCAGGAGGATATGGAGTTGTTCGGCAAGTGCATGAGCCAGGATCTGACATTGAGCTTGAGCACCAGCGGGAAGTAGTTGGCAAGGATCCTGTCGTCCCGCCCCCCGGTAGCTTGCACCGCGATGGTGTAGATGATGAGGAACTCCGACGGATGCAACTTGCCGTCGTACTTCTCTGGTACGTCTGGCTTGAAATTCTTCGTGCTGGGCCACTAGACTTGCCGCAGCTCACGAGTGAACGCAGGGCAACCTACCGCGTACGACAAGTTGCCTGGTTCCCCTGGTGCATGCATGTCAACAGAGGGCCCAGCGCGCTGGTCCGATTGACGCCGCGCTTCTCTTCGACGCTCGATACGAGTTCGAGCGTCTTCTTGCTGTCATTCCTGAAGAACTTGGCGCTGATCGCGACGAGCTCATGGATCTGACGATGCGGTGGAGTCGCTGTCGAGGTGGCTCCGGCGAGTCGGCGATCTTGGCCTTCGGGGTGGAGAGTGCATGGTGGTTGCACCCCCACCGGTTTCATCGCCATCGGCTTGTGCCCGGCAGTCCTGCCGCGGCAGCGATGTATTCGGCTGCCGCGGGGTGTCGCCGTTGGCGAAGCCGATGAGACTCTGAATGGTGGCCCTCCATTCATTGATCTTGTCTGCCGTTGGAGGGTAATCCAGGAGCAGTTGAGCTCGCGCCAACGCTTCTGCTGGAGTGGTGGGCGGCAGTGGCGAACGGTGCGAGGAGCGGGATATGCTCGGACTTCTAACTATGTTAGAAGGAGCAGTATCCTGTCCAGGCGACCGTGCCTCGCTCGTGCCAGCATGTTGGCGTGCATGCTGGTCTCGAGCAACCCGAGATCCACCAGCTTGATCTTGGTCCAACAAACGTATGGCACTGCGAATACCATGACGCTGTCGGTCCTGCGCCTCCTGAGATGGGCGCGGTGCATGTACGGACGCCGAGGTCTACGCAGCCTTGTCCTTGGACCTGGCAGCACCATGGGCTCCCTCGTCGATGTCCATTCTTCCGCCGGCGTCTACCCCACCACTCGTTTGCTCCGGTGGTGGTGGGATCGACGTGGACGGAACAGCTGCCGGCGAAGCCTTCTTCTTTGGTGGCATGTCGATGAAGAAGATGAAGATCTAGCTCGCGTGAACGCCGGATCAGGTTCACACAACCTCGACGCCCCCTACCTGGCGCGCCAAAGATGTCGGGGAGGCTAATCCACGAACACCTATGGGGCCGGCGGACCGGGCCCCTTTCGGTTTGGCGGGGGCCGGAGGTCGCACGAAGAGCGGATCGAGGCGAAGCACACGAGCGGTTTTACCCAGCTTCGGAGCTCTCCGGAGAGATAACACTCCTACTGCTGCATGTCTGAGTGTATTGAGTTCTTGCTCGGGAGCGCTGAGTGCTACAGTACACACTAGCTGCTAACGAGACCGAGCATGAGTGTTTTTCTGCCTCCCCCCCCCCTCTACGTTGCGCATGGGCCTCCTTTTATATGCTCAAGGGGTCACCGACAGGTGGCAACGTAGACAAGGGTAAAAATGGAAAAGCAGTTGCGGTTGGTACAACAACCTGTACAGTGTATCATACCTAACCCTGACGGCAGGGGACAAAGGCATTAAATGCCCGTCTACGTCGCCCAAATAGTGCATAAAGGGACCGTCAGGGACGCCACCGCTCGCCACGATGGCAATCTTGTGAGCGCCGCTTACCACCGCGCACCGCTGGCTGCACAGTCTCTTGCCACGCGCGCCTGGGAAGGCCCCAGGGCGACACGTTGGTGGATGTGCTGGAGCACAGGCATAGAGTGGTAGCCTGCCGCGGCAAGCGCCTTGCCGCAGTCGTTGTCTTGTCGCGTCCGGAAGCTTGTCGCTCACCGGGCCTCGCCGGGACGCGTGGCGCGTCGCGGCAAGTTCCTTGAGATGCCTTGGTTGGCCTTCCCGGCAAGCTCCTCTTGCCGGGGTCTTGTCTCCTTGGCTTGAATACTTTGTTCTTGAATGGCTCCAAAGGAACCACGGAGGACCTTGGCGGTCACCCGGCAAGCCTTGCCGCGGGGTGCTGCAACTGCCCGTGCACAAGTTCGGGATACTAGGGTACCCCTACTCTAGTACACCGACAAAGGTCCGGTTCAAGGGAAAGATGACTCGCATAAAGCTCTGACGCTCTCAATATCTGGTTCAAAATCGCGGTTCAAGAAGAATTTATTTCTTGCAAAAGTTAAAGGTTGCCGAAGAGGACCTGTTGCCATGATGCACGGTTCAAACATGGGTATCCCGCCTTATTGGCTTATCATATTATTGGTTACATGGGGGCTTCAGCTGACAAAGAGGAGTCCTGTCCATTAATCCGGCTATCAAGCCATAACAAAGCTTGGGAGCTTCACACCCAAGGGGCCAAAGAGAGTCTTGTTGCTATGCACAACTCAAACGTAGGCACCCATAGAGCATAGCTCACAAAGTTACTTGGGGGCTCTTTGTGCAAAGCAACAAAGAGTTTGAAAGGACCCTTGCAATATGCTATCAAGCATGGGTTGGAAGCCCGGTGTATTCACCTAAAACCCCAGGTTAACCTGCCTTCATCAAGTAAGCCACTCCTATCCAGGTAATCCTGGCATGACCCGCCGAATGTTTGACAAGTCAATCTTATACAGACCATGAACTTGTCAAAGTTAAAACGATGATTGGTTAGTTGGAGGTCCATCTTAAAAGGCTTTGTCAAATGGTTTAACTCAGCGGCCTGGCAGCCCATGAAAAGCCTCGAATTTGGGCCTGGCAGCCCTTGAAAAGCCTTTACTACACGGTTTTATTTGCTTTTGTCAAGATTTTTCTCTTTTGATAAATTGTATATTGAACCGGCGTCTATTGGCCCGGCCTGACTATCAGTCATCAAATTAACCCGGTGTTCATTAACCCGGCTTGACTTTCAACTACAAGTTGTCAGTACATAATCACTTATAGTCCGGTGTTTATTGACCCAGCCTGGCTTTGGGCTATAAGTCGCCAGTATATATTTGGATTGTGCCATTGGAATTATGCGCTTATAAATCATTGGGTATATTATTCAAATAGCCAACATGGCTGGATTTATATTATGATTATCAATAACCAATATTATGATTGAGGTTTTCAAAGTCGCTTCACCGCACTAGATATTATTTTATCAATGGGTATGATTTATTCTACAATTGCAGGAACAGTCCTGAGTCGCTGCAGGCTTACAACCCGGCACTTGGGGGCTACATTATTCAAATATGCAAGTCTCATGTCGCTGCAAGCATGCACCATGACACTTGGGGGCTAATGCAAAGTCATTTTTTGCTCACCTTATTGAAGTCCCTGCTCATTATTGCATAATGACCTGGCCCTTGGGGGCTACACGTTGTTGTTCAAAGTTTACAAGATTATATTTACAAAGTCCCTGCTCATTATTGCATAATGACCCGGCCCTTGGGGGTTACACTGGTTGAAGTTTTTATGAGCATCAGGCAATTACAAGTCCCAGGTTGCTGCAAGCATGACAACCCGGCACTTGGGGCTACATATGTGGAATACTCAATTCTGACTAGTGATTGAGATGAACACACCTGGATTTCTTCAAGATTGTGATATTTATATTGAAGCAAGTCTTAAGCTGTTGCTATGCTACCTTCTTCAGACTTGGGGGCTACAAGTGATAGGCACATAAGAGGTATATTTTCAAGCTGGATGTTAACTACAAGTATGACCCAGTGCTATCAATATTCATAAACCGGTGATCTTGGCAATGATAAACCGGCAAGTTCTACGTCCTTAAACCGGCTGAAGATCAGATGAGTATTTCAAGGACCAATATTGTTTTTAAGCATTGGGAGCTGAATCAAAGGAATTATTCTTCACAATATATTTTCTATGAGAAACCAATGTCAGTAAGTTGATTATGAAGCTGGCCTATTAAATCGGATTTTTTAGAAGAAGGAAGTGACAAGGATTTAAGGATGATCAGAGTCAGTTTAACATGGATAAATCCAAATTAAACTGGGGGCTAATGTCGGGGATATACCCTGCGGTATGACCCGGCCAGGACTTGGTAAACCGGCCAATGTTAAACCGCCAGACAGTTAAGACAGATGGCTAAGACAGACGGTAAACCAGCGAGTGTTAAACCTGCAGAGTTTAAGACAGATGGTAGCACCGACAGGTGTTAAGTCAATCATAATCCGGCAGACCATGTTAAACCGACAGACAATGTTAAACCAGCAGACAATGTTAAACCGGCAGACAATGTTAAACCAGCAGACCATTTTAAACCGGCAGATGTTAAGAAGCCCAAGAAGGGAAGTCAAAATAGATTAAGTCTTAGTCCGAGATGGACTCTACATGTAACCCGCCCCTTTAACTTATATAAAGAGGGGCAGGGCTCCCCAAAGAGGGACAAGCAAGAAACAATCTCTAGGGCTAGACACAACTAGAGGAGAGCTAGTTTACGGCGACTCCCTCGTGATGATAATGACCTCAAACAGCATGTAGGGTTGTTACCGAATGATGTTTCCCGGGGCCCGAAGCTATCTAAACCCCTGTCTTGTGTTGCATCTCTCGATTTCGCTCAACCCCTCTCAAGCTACCACATAGATGCGTTGGTCTCACGACTAAGTCCTCACACTAAGGACATCTGACGTGTTAATTCCACGACACCCACCCCCCTAGGGCGCGCCCCCTGCCTCGTGGACAGCCTGGAAACCCCCCTAACGTGAGACCTACACCAAAATTTCCTATAAATACTGAAACCTCCAGAAAATAACATAGATCGGGAGTTCCGCCGCCGCAAGCCTCTGCAGCCACCAAAAACCAATCGGGACCCTGTTCCGGCACCCTGGCGGAGGGGGGATCCCTCACCGGTGGCCATCTTCATCATCCCGACGCTCTCCATGACGAGGAGGGAGTAGTTCACCCTCGGGGCTGAGGGTATGTACCAGTAGCTATGTGTTTGATCTCTCTCTCTCTCGTGTTCTTGATTTGGCACGATCTTGATGTATCACGAGCTTTGCTATTAAAGTTGGATCTTATGATGTTTCTCCCCCTCTACTCTCTTCTAATGGATTGAGTTTTCCCTTTGAAGTTATCTTATCGAATTGAGTCTTTAAGGATTTGAGAACACTTGATGTATGTCTTGTCGTGCTTATCTGTGGTGACAATGGGATATTCACGTGATCTACTGATGTATGTTTTGGTGATCAACTTGCGGGTTCAGTGACCTTGTGAACTTATGCATAGGGGTTGGCACACATTTTCGTCTTGACTCTCCGGTAGAAACTTTGGGGCACTCAAGTACTTTGTGTTGGTTGAATAGATGAATCTGAGATTGTGTGATGCATATCATATCATCATGCCCACGGATACTTGAGGTGACAATGGAGTATCTAGGTGACATTAGGGTTTTGGTTGATTTGTGTCTTAAGGTGTTATTCTAGTATGAACTCTATGGTAGATTGAACGGAAAGAATAGCTTCATGTTATTTTACTACGGACTCTTGAATAGATAGATCAAAAAGGATAACTTTGAGGTGGTTTCGTACCCTATCGTAATCTCTTCGTTTTCTCTCCGCTATTAGTGACTTTGGAGTGACTCTTTGTTGCATGTTGAGGGATAGTTATATGATCCAGTTATGTTATTATTGTTGAGAGAACTTGCACTAGTGAAAGTATGAACCTCACGCATTGTTTCCTACCATTGCAATACCGTTTACACTCATTTTTATTACTTGTTACCTTGCTATTTTTATAATTTCAGATTACAAATACCTTTATCTACTATCCATATTGCACTTGTATCACCATCTCTTCGCCGAACTAGTGCACCTATACAATTTGCCATTGTATTGGGTGTGTTGGGGACACACGATACTCTTTTTTATTTGGTTGCAGGGTTGTTTGAGAGAGACCATCTTCATCCTATGCCTCCCACAGATCGATAAACCTTAGGTCATCCACTTGAGGGAAATTTGCTACTATCCTACAAACCTCTGCACAACAACGTCTACAAGAAGAAGGTTGTGTAGTAGACACCAAGCTATTTTCTGGCGCCGTTGCCGGGGAGGTGAGTGCTTGAAGGTATATCTTTAGATCTTGCAATCGAATCTTTTAGTTTCTTGTTTTATCACTAGTTTAGTCTATAAAAGAAAACTATAAAAAATGAAATTAAGTTTGTCTCATACGCTTCATCTTTTTAATATCTTTCGTGAAAATGATGGAAAAGAAAATTGTGCTCAAGTGCTAGAAGAAGAAATCTATAAAATGTTTGGCACTAAATCTTTGAATGATGAGCATGATTGTAATGTTGTTAGTATGAATTCTTTGAATACCCATGATGCTAATGATATGCAAAGCCACAAGCTTGGGGATGCTATGTTTGATGAAGATGATATGTTTTGTCCCCCAAGTTTTGATGAGAATATTTATTATGATGAAAGCATGCCTCCTATTTATGATGATTATATTGATGAAAGTGGATTTGGAGAGGTCATGACTTTATTTAGTGATGAATCCACTATTTCGGAAGAGGTTCCAATTGATTATGAGAACAAAGTTGCTATCTATGATGATTATTGTGATGACTTGTATGCTATTAAGAATAATGATAACCATGAAACTTGTCATCATGATTTTAGTTTTCAATTGGATTATGCCTCACATGATAATTATTTTGCTGAGTTTGCTCCCACTACTATTGATGAGAATAAATTTGCTTATGTGGAGAGTAGTAAAATTTCTATGCAAGTAGATCATGAAAAGAATGCTATGTGCTGGTTATATTGTTGAATTCATTCATGATGCTACTGAAAATTATTATGAGGGAGGAACATATGCTTGTAGGAATTGCAATAATATCAAGTTTCCTCTCTATGTGTTCAAAATGTTGAAGTCGTGCTTGTTTTGCCTTCCTATACTAGTTGATTATTATTCACATAAGTTGTTTGCTCACAAAATCCCTGTGCATAGGAAGTGGGTTAGGCTTAAATGTGCTAGTCATATTCTTCATGATGCTCTCTTTATGTTTCAATTCTTATCTTTTACGTGAGCATCATTGAAATCATCATGCCTAGCTAGGGGCATTAAACGTTAGCGCTTGTTGGGAGGTAACCCAATTTTATTTTTGTTCTTTGCTTTTTGCTCCTGTTTAGTAATAAATAATTCATCTAGCCTCTCGTTAGATGTGGTTTTATGTTTCAATTAGTGTTTGTGCCAAGTAGAGCCTTTGGGAAGACTTGAGTGAAGTCTTTGTGATCTTGCTGTAAAAAACAGAAACTTTAGCGCTCACGAGAATAGCTGCCATTTTTTTACTGGAGAGTGATTTTAGGTTGATTGTTTTTGCAAATGATTAATAGACAAATTCCTCAGGTCCAAAATTTTATTTCAGAACTTTTGGAGTTCCAGAAGTATACGTTTGATACAGATTACTACAGATTGTTCTGTTTTTGACTGATTATGTTTTCATTGTGTTGTTTGCTTATTTTGATGAATCTATGAGTAGTATCGGAGGGTATGAACCATAGATAAGTTGGAATACATTAGGTTTAACACCAATATAAATAAAGAATGACTTTATTACAGTACCTTAAAGTGGTGATTTGTTTTCTTTTACTAACGGAGCTTACGAGTTTTCTGTTAAGTTTTGTGTGGTTGAAGTTTTCAAGTTTTGGGTAAAGATTCGATGGACTATGGAATAAGGAGTGGCAAGAGCCTAATCTTGGGGATGCCCAAGGCACCCCAAGGTAATATCCAAGGACAACCAAGAGCCTAATCTTGGGGATGCCCCGGAAGGCATCCCCTCTTTCGTCTTCGTTCATCTGTAACTTTACTTGGAGCTATATTTTTATTCACCACATGATATGTGTTTTTTTTGGAGTGTCATTTTCTTTTGTTAGTATTTTCTTGCTGTTATTTAGAATAATGTTTTGCATCTCCATTTTCAATAAAAATGTCAAGGATAGCCTTTACCATGCTTATTTTGCAAGTATACATGTTGCTGTTTCAAAACAGAAAGTTTACCGCTGTTGCAAAAATTCCCTAGAAAAGTCAGAGAATGATATAATATCGAAACTTTTTGCATATTGGGATATGATAAATATTCTACCGTGTAGTATTTTTCTCATAATTTTTGGAGTTAGGGAAGTATGATGAATCTTGCATTCTTTACAGACTATACTGTTTTGGCAGATTGTTGTTATGTTTGCATTGTTTGCATATGCTTGCTTTTTTAATGATTCTATTTTAGGATAGGAGTATTAAATATGCAGAGACATTTAGTATGAAATGTTGAATAATAATGTTAGTAATTTGTTACAGTAAAAAATGATATGGTTTTTGCATTGGTTTATACTAACTTATCTCACGAGTTCTTGTTGAGTTTTGTGTGGATGAAGTTTTTGAGATTTAGGAAACCGAGATATAAAAGGAATTAAGGAGACACAAAAGCTGAATCTTGGGGATGCCCAAGGCACCCCAAGATAATATTTCAAGAAGTATCAAGCATCCAAGCTTGGGGATGCCCCGGTAGGCATCCCATCTTTCTTCTTCAACAATTATCGGTTAGTATCGGTTGAACCTAAGTTTTTGCTTATTCACATGAGTTGTGCTATCCTTGAAATGTTATTTTGTTTTGTTTTGCTTGCTGTTTGAATACAATACCAAGATCAGAAATACTTAAATGAGAGATAGTCCTCACATAGCTAAATAATTATTTGACTACTCATTGATCTTCTCTTATATCTTTTTGGAAGTAGTTTGTCATTTACTCGTGTGCTTCACTTATATCTTATGAGTAAATGGTTGAATGAGTTGAATATCATAAATCTGAAATTATATATGCTTCATATGCTTATCCCATGGGGAGTAATGACTTCACATATAAAAAGTAGAGGTTTAAATTTATTGCAGGTTAGCAAACATTGTATTGGTCACTTAAACAATTCATGATAGAATATTGAAGGAAGAGAGATTTCACATATAAATACACTATCATGGATATCTTTTGTAGTTGTGAGCACTCATTAAAATATGACATGCTAAAAGGTTGATGTTGAACAAGGAAGATAATGTAATGGGTTATGTTTTCCTATATCTGACAAGTTATATTGTCTTGGATCATCCAACATGTTGAGCTTGCCTTTCCCTCTCATGCTAGCCAAATTCTTTGCACCAAGTAGAAATACTACTTGTGCTTCCAAACATCCCTTAAACCAGTTTTGCCATGAGAGTCCACCATACCTACCTATGGATTGAGTAAGATCCTTCAAGTAAGTTGTCATCGGTGCATGCAATAAAAATTCCTCTCTAAATATGTATGATCTATTAGTGCAAAGAAAATAAGCTTTATATGATCTTGTTATGGAAGCAATAAAAGCGATGGACTGCATAATAAAGGTCCATATTACAAGTGGCAATATAAAGTGACATTCTTTTGCATTAAGATTTTGTGCATCCAACCATAAAAGCGCATGACAACATCTGCTTCCCTCTGCGAAGGGCCTATCTTTTACCATTATCTTCTACCCTTATGCAAGAGTCATGGTGATCAACACCTTTCCTTTTTACATTTTTTTCCTTTGGCAAGCACTTTGTGTTGGGGTGATCTGAATATATATATCCACTTGGATGTAGGCATTCATAAATTATTATTGTTGACAATACCCTTGAGGTAAAAGGTTGGGAGGCGAAACTGTAAGCCCCTATCTTTCTCTGTGTTTGATTAAAACTTTGGACCCATAAATATCACGTGAGTGTTAGCAATTGTGAAAGATTAAATGATAGTTGAGTATGTGGAGTTTGCTAAATCAAAGCTCTGACATAGACCCTTCCTGAAAATAAGATGAATTGCAATTGTTTGATGACTGAGAATAAAGTTTGCTAGTTTTCAAGAAAGTTTATGGTCTATGCTTTAACATGTGAATAGCTTGTTACTTGATCATGAAAAGTTTTATGAGATGAGCTACTGCTATGACACATAATGATGCTAGAAAAGGTGATTGAAATTATCATTGATCAAACTTGTGCACCTGCTAGCATTCACACTTCATAAATTATTTCTTTTATCATTTACCTACTCGAGGACGAGCAGGAATTAAGCTTGGGGATGCTGATACGTCTCCAACGTATCTATAATTTATGAAGTATTCATACTATTATATTATCCATCTAGGATGTTTTATATGCATTTATATGCTATTTTATATGATTTTTGGGACTAACCTATTAACCTAGAGCCCAGTGCCAGTTTCTGTTTTTTCCTTGTTTTTTAGTTTCACAGAAAAGGAACACCAAACGGAATCCAATTGACGTGCCAATTTTTGACGAATTTTTATGGACCAAAAGAAGCCCCTGGAGTGCAAGAGTTGAGCCAGAAGAGTCCTGGGCTGCCCATGAGGGTGGGGGCCATGCCCACCCCATAGGGCGCGCCCCCCTGCCTCGTGGATAGCCCGGAACCCCCCCCCCCTAACGCGAGAACTACGCCAAAAATTCCTATAAATACTGAAACCTCCAGAAAATAACATAGATCGGGAGTTCCGCCGCCGCAAGCCTCTGTAGCCACCAAAAACCAACCGGGACCCTGTTCCGGCACCCTGCCGGAGGGTGGATCCCTCACCGGTGGCCATCTTCATCATCCCGGCGCTCTCCATGACGAGGAGGGAGTAGTTCACCCTCGGGGCTGAGAGTATGTACCAGTAGCTATGTGTTTGATATCTCTCTCTCGTGTTCTTGATTTGGCACGATCTTGATGTATCGCGAGCTTTGCTATTAAAGTTTGATCTTATGATGTTTCTCCCCCTATACTCTCTTGTAATGGATTGAGTTTTCCCTTTGAAGTTATCTTATCAGATTGAGTCTTTAAGGATTTGAGAACACTTGATGTATGTCTTGCCGTGCTTATCTGTGGTGACAATGCATATTCACGTGATCTACTTGATGAATGTTTTGGTGATCAACTTGTGGGTTCAGTGACCTTGTGAACTTATGCATAGGGGTTGGCACACGTTTTCGTCTTGACTCTCCGGTAGAAACTTTGGGGCACTCTTTGAAGTACTTTGTGTTGGTTGAATAGATGAATCTGAGATTGTGTGATGCATATCGTATAATCATGCCCATGGATACTTGAGGTGACAATGGAGTATCTAGGTGACATTAGGGTTTTGATTGACTTGTGTCTTAAGGTGTTATTCTAGTATGAACTCTATGATAGATTGAACGGAAAGAATAGCTTCATGTTATTTTACTACAGACTCTTGAATAGATAGATCAAAAAGGATAACTTTGAGGTGGTTTCGTACCCTACCATAATCTCTTTGTTTGCTCTCCGCTACTAGTGACTTTGGAGTGACTCTTTGTTGCATGTTGAGGGATAGTTATATGATCCAGTTATGTTATTATTGTTGATAGAACTTGCACTAGTGAAAGTATGAACCTTAGGCCTTGTTTCCTACCATTGCAATACCCTTTACACTCACTTTTATTACTTGTTACCTTGCTGTTTTTATAATTTCAGATTAGAAATACCTTTATCTACTATCCATATTGCACTTGTATCACCATCTCTTCGCCGAACTAGTGCACCTATACAATTTGCCATTGTATTGGGTGTGTTGGGGACACAAGAGACTCTTTGTTATTTGGTTGCGGGGTTGTTTGAGAGAGACCATCTTCATCCTACGCCTCCCACGGATTGATAAACCTTAGGTCATCCACTTGAGGGAAATTTGCTACTGTCCTACAAACCTCTACACTTGGAGGGCCCAACAATGTCTACAATAAGAAGGTTGTGTCGTAGACATCACTACGCCTTCTCCACCAGCGGGGCGGAGCTCGTGGACGGGGCGAGGGCGATAGACTCCGGGCGAGCAACTCCGAGGCCGGGCAGGGCGGAGCATGGCCGACGAGTTCGCGGCCAGGCGGAGCGTGGCCATGGACGAGCTCGCGGTCGGGCGAAGCGTGGCTGGGGCCGAGCTCGTGGACGGGCGGAGCACCTACCTCCCCGCTCGCCGCCTACTCGTCGCCGTGCCGTCGTGCAGACAAAGCCGAAGAGCACCACGCGGTGGTGCAGCCGCGGAGATGGGAAGGTTCGAGCACACCATGCGGTGGGGCACGCGCAAGGACGGCGTGGGTCGCGGCCGGGCGTAGCCACGCAAGGCAGGGGCGCGGCTAAGCGCGGGTGGGGTGGCCGGTAGGCAGCGGCGGGTAGGTCACGGCCAGGGGCAGCGGCGCACGTGGGCTGTCTCACCGGGGCGGACGGGAATAACGGCGGACGTTGCTTTGAGGGAGATGGTGAAGCAGAGGAATGCTGTCGGGGAACGATGATGACAGCGAGCTGCGGGGCGGTCCGGCCCATCCTGGTGCTCGGAAGGACGAGGACGAGGGCGGCGGTCCACATGCACGCCATGGTGCAGCTCGGGGAGGAGGGTGGCCGCGGATATTTCGGAGCCACGGCGACCGCGACACTCGGAGGGCGAGCGCGCGTGTGCTCCTCTGCCCACGCAGAGCAGGCCTCGAGCGACGGGCGAAGCCGGACATGGAGCAGCCGGCGCGCAGGAGGTCCGGAGACGAGCGGAGCAGCCGCCGCCGGTGGAGCTTGGTGCTGCCGTCTGCCTATCTGACGAAGCGCGGCGGCCGAAGACGGAGTGCAGGGGCACGGAGACAGTGGCGGGGCAGCACGCTGGGGCGGACGGGGAGGGGGGAAGGGGATGAGCGCCAGCAGGAGGAGGAGCGGGCCTCGAGCTCGCGGCGCCGCGGTCGGTCGGCGGTGGCGAGCATGAGCGCTAGCACACACGCTTGGGCGGTGGGGGGGCGGGGAGGGGCAACGAGTGGATATTATCCAATCCCCGGGTTAAATTTTACGCCGACAGCCCCCCAAGCGGCGAAAAAATGCCTCCTGTTGGGCTCAACGGCTGGAGATGCTCCTAGGACTTAAGATGGCAGTGATATTCCTAGCCCATCGGGGTTCAACTCCTGGTGCTCGTATTTTCTGGGTTTATTCCAGTATTTCCGGCGATGTGCGTTCAATGAGAGGAGATGTTCTCATCGACTATGAGACGCCTATTACAACTGCGTAAATCTTAAAATGATATGCTAGCTCAGTCTCTCGGGGATGATTACGGGGTATGATGTGCGTGTGTGGGGTGAGTGTATGCGCACGTACCGTGTTAAAAATTTGTTGAAGAACTTTTTAGGTTTGCTAATAATGTTTTTCAAAGTGGGTGCCGGTGTGCGTGCGACGTGGGGAAGAATTGATGGGTGAACACACGAGTGAGCTTTGTGCGGCAGGTCAACATCGGCCCTGGCTTTATCATTCATCATTCACAAAGTATGGTGATGGTGGCATTTGTGGCGTTCACACCGCGCCATACGCGCGTTCACACTGCCGCTGCATCCATTCCCTCCTCCCTCCTCCCAGCCCAGCACCGCGCCATTGACGACTTCAGTCGATGGATCCGCCGATGCCGATGTCCCTGGTGTTCCCGTCGCTCGATCCGCCGAAGCCGGCCGCCCTCCTCTCCATGGATCTGCTGCTGGAGGAGGCTTTCCGGGCCATGGCGCGCGCGGCGGAGCAGTTCCGCTCCCTGGGCGAGAAGCAGGCCAAGCGCCTCATGGTCGCCGGCTCCGGGGGCGGCAAGCTGCGGGAGGTGGCGACCCAGCTGGAGCAGGTCCGCGACCTGCTCGGGGCCGTCGACGACGGGGGGAGCTCCCCGGCGGCGGCGGCGGAGTCCTTCTACGGCATCGACGACCTGCTTGACGAGATGGAGTACCACATGCTCGCCTTCCACCTCGAAGCCTCTGCAAATACAAATCCAAAGGTCAGCAATCCCCTCGCTTCTGCCCTCAGGCTGGGCAGGCGATTCCTTAGCAGCAGCAGCAGCAGCAGCGATGGGGCGTCCCGCTCCCGGTGGTTCCTCAAGGACCTGGATTCCGTCGCAGCCACTCTGACCTCTCTGCTCAACCAAGTCCAAGGCTCCAGTCTGCCGCTTGCCATCTCCGATGCGCCGCCCCAGGACCACAAGCTGTTTGGCCGCACCAGGGAGCTCAATGACATTGTGCAGATGCTGACAGAGCCGCTCTCATCCCACCATCCTACCCTCAAGGTCATCTCCATTGTTGGCTTCGGCGGTCTGGGCAAGACCACGCTCGCCCAGTCGGTCTACGACCACATCGGAGTACAGCGCCACTTTGATCTCACAGCATGGGCACATGTCTCCGCCAAGCCTGACAGACTGGAACTAGCAGCTCAGATACTGCGTTCCGCCAGCCCAGCCTACCGTGGATCCATCGACAAAGATGCCACCTTCGGAGCTCTTCAGTCGCAACTCACTCAACTTCTGGCATCCAAGAGATTTCTGCTTGTTCTCGATGATGTGTGGGATGTGCCCCAAGATACATGGCAGGAACTCCTCATTCCTCTTAAATCTGCCCAAAGTGGGAGCAGAATTATTGTGACCACCAGAACACCAAAGGTTGCTGACATGCTCGGTGCATCTCACACCTACCACCTGAATCCACTGGGCATCGAAGATTGTTGGTCCTTGTTCCACCGATATGCTTTTGGGGGCTGGAGCACACATGATTCCAGTGATGAACTGGAGCAGATTGGGAGGACGATTGTTGCTAAAGTCGACGGATTGCCTTTGGCTGTCAAGGTGCTGGCAGGACTGCTTGGAGCTACAAAGAGCACAAAGTACTGGCGTATTATCTCGGAAAAACAATTTTCCGGAGATGCCACTCTCTCCTCGCTGCGCTTGAGCTACAGTTACCTGCCAGGACGACTCAAGCAATGCTTTGCATTCTGCAGCATATTTCCCAGGAACTGGAAGTTTGACCAAAGAACCATGATCCGCCTTTGGATGGCCAATGGTTTTATACAGTCCCAAACCGACACTGGTAAAAGGATGGAGGATCTGGGCACAGATTACTTCAATGCTCTCCTATCTCGGTCATTCTTCCAAACTCTTAGGCAGGGTCCTCGCACACACTGTATCATGCACGACCTGATCCATGATCTTGCAGTGTCAGTTTCAACCAATGATTGCTTTCAATTTGAGCCTGGCGTGACCCGTTTTATCCCCTCAACAGTGCGCCATATCTCGGTCACTACGGATGGCACAGAAGACATCAATGCTGCCATCAACATGCTACCGAAGAAGCTGCGCACCTTGTTAGTTCTGAGAACTCGTTCTTTCTCCTCATATTGTCTTCAAGGAGACTTTTTAGCGAAGCTCAAGACTCTGAGGGTGCTTGATATTAGCCACTCTGACTATACTGAATTGCCAAGATCCATTTCCTGCTTAATCCATCTCCGTTACCTGTCCCTATGTCGCACCATTCGGAGTCTTCCAGAGTCGACAAGCAAGCTGCTCCATCTACAAACGTTGCACTTTACAGACAGGTGTTCCCTTGATAAGCTTCCAGCAGGAATAAATAGGCTTGTAAAGTTGCGGCACCTTGGAATCGACATGAAGTACATTGCACAGCTACCAGGCATTGGTCGGCTTATTAATCTGCAGGGATCTGTTGAGTTCTGTGTTAAAAAGGGGGGAGGGCATGCCTTGCAGGAGCTGAAGGGCATGAACGGTCTCCATGGCCAACTAAAAATTAAAGGCCTTGACAATGTTTTGAGCAAGGATGAAGCCACCAAGACCGACATGAAAAGAAAAGAGAATCTCAAGGCGCTGAGACTGGAATGGAGTTCAGCTAGTAGAGGTCTCACCCCTGTGACTGACTATGAAGTACTAGAAAACCTACAGCCACATCAAAACTTGAAGGAACTTCATATTGTAAGGTATCTTGGCGCAACAGCTCCGAGTTGGTTGCAGTTTGCGGCGCTGAGGGAACTGCAATCCTTGCACCTTGTTAATTGCAGGAGCTTGGGCGTTCTACCTCCACTGGGGCTCCTGCCATCACTCCAACAATTACACATGAAGGAGCTGTGCACAGTTAAGCGAATTGGACATGAGTTCTATGGTACAGTTGACTTGTCATTTCCATCCCTGAAGGTTCTTGTGTTTGATGACTTTCCCAGCTTGGTTGAGTGGTCTGAAGTGAGGGCCGATCCATTTCCTTGTCTCCAGAAGCTAGAGATTGTAGACTGCCCAAAGTTGATTCAAGTTCCTGCATTTCCCCCATCTGTCTCTGAACTTAAAGTGGAGCGAACATTGTTGATATCCAATATGAGGCTTGCTCCATATTCTTCGTCAAGATTAGAGATATTCACACTGAGTGTTTCCACAACTAGTGTACTTTGCAGGGGACTATTCCATCAAAGCCATCTAGAATCTATTGTGGTTTTAAACATAAATGCTGGCTACAAGCAGCTTGTTTCTGCTGAGGGACTGCACTGTTTTACGTCTCTCCAAAAGCTTCAGCTGTGCCACTCTGACATATCAGATCAGGATTTGGGAAGTCTTCTTCAAGTGCTGCCCTCTTTGTACTCGGTTGAGATGATAGATCTGCCCAACATGACATCTCTTCTGGTGCCAACAAAAAATAATTTGTGTACGACAGTCACGGAGTTGCAAATATCTAACTGTCCACAGCTCTCTTCTATGGTCTCCTTGGGTACTTTTGTTTCACTGAAACGTTTGGTGATTGAGAAATGCCCCAAACTGACGGCAGCATCCTTCCCAGTAAGTTTTTGGAGACTCACAGCCCTCAAGGTTCTGAGTATATCATACTGCACAGAGTTCCAGTCCTTACCTAGTTGTGGTCTGCCAACCTCAATAGAAGCACTTCATCTCGTTGGGTGTCACCCAAAGCTGCATGAAAATTCAAGCAACAGAACTGTCAATTCCTGAGAGAAGATATCTAGTCTACACAAAACATTTCTGGCAAAATTCATGTTTTATGTTAGCACTCCTGTTTCTTTCGTTCTTACTACTTCCATTGTGTATTTTTCAGTTTATTTTGTAATTGTGCCGCTATGTGTTGGCTGTAAATACTGATCTGTAATTTTGATTCCTATAATTGTTTACCTGTACTTATATCATGGTTCGGGTTACAACCCACCCTTAATGTTTTGTCGAGATGTGGAAATCACAGTATGTTTTCCTTCTTCCTTGAGTTTCTTTATGGAAATCCTTTTCACGGTGGACAACAATTCTTATGGCTTTCAGTTGTACACACCACCATGCTGGCACTCTTGAAAAGGAGAAGAGCACTGTTCAAGGATTGTTGCATTTGTACCATGATCTCTTTCAACCAATTCATGCATCTCCAGCATGCATGCTCGTACAGTGATACTCCCTCCGTAAAGAAATATAAGAGCGTCTAGATCACTAAAGTAGTAGTGATCTAAACGCTCTTATATTTCTTTACGGAGGGAGTACGCTCTTATATTTCTTTACGGAGGGAGTACAAGTTATCCTTTTTCTTTTTTTGAAACCAAGGGAAAAGGCTTGCCTCATTCATTAATAGAGGAGTTTAGAGTACATGCCAGCGGCGCGGCATGATCTTGCTCAAGTGCGTAGCTCCTGCGGTTACCCAAAGCTTGGCCTTTTCTTGGATAGGTTTTACGATCTAGAAAAGCGACGTCAATTTTTTTCCTGAAAACTCCAGCATTTTCTCTCAGGGCCGCCTTCAGAAATTTGGGACCTTGATTTTTGAAGACCAGAAGATGTAGAACCGTTTCCGTTTGATGTACTAAAATTCGGACATATGCAATCTGAACTCTGAAGCAATCTGGCCTACGGGCTGCAGCAAACATATCTTCGGCACTCACGTGCGGATTAGGGCTTGGGGACTAGCAGCTAGACCTGCTACATCGATCTGATCGGCTGATCGGCGGCCAGAACAGGCTAGGCGGAACGGTCGGGATGGGCGTGTACGACGTGCTCGTTTCGCTGAGCTCCTAGACTAGTGGGCTAGGCGGAACAATTCTGGGGGCCCTGTGCGGTCGGCCAGTTCGGCCTGCCCCATCGATGGGCCTGATTCCTCTCATTCGAGATGATGCATGCTGGTCCACCACATCTTGACGTATATTTCCCGAAAAAAAAAAACCTCCTGACGTATATTTCTGTCAAGTATCAGAAAATTCAGTCTCTAATGTCTCGTATGGTTTTTAAGCGAAAGAGAGGCCTCCCTCTCAGATGTCATATAATGAAAGCAACTGGTCTTGTTCGAACAACATCACCCCACAAACAGTGCATGAACTAAAAAGCAGAAAAAAAAGAGAGAAAAACATCCATGATCGTCCATTACAGACCCGGATCACCGGACCAAGGGGAAAGATGCCTCGTATGGTTGAAACCTGTTCTAGTGACAGTCTGACAGAGGCAAGAAGGATGAAAGCATTTTTAGTTCCATGTCTATCCAATCTGCAATGTGTTATCTGAAGAATCGATCAGTTGTCTACTGTGGCCGCTGTCCTTCCAGAAATGGGCACCACAGATCAGGGACTTATTGGACACATGGTAGGGCGGTGATAATACATAGCTCTAAAAATATCGATAGAATGGAGCTAAGTCATTCATTCACCTCTGTTACGATTGCGTGCGATTTGTTGGCGTGGAACGTTGGTATCAGAAGCAGTATATGGTGCAAGGAGCTTGTGCTACTTTTTGTGTGCGGCCGACTTGATGCCGCCCTCTCGGGGATGGCGGGATGTATTTCAAGCGTAGTGTGCCTCTGGCTTCAACTCAGCCAAAGTTCAGACAGGTCCTAAAACTATCAAAGTACTAAGAAAAACAACGCCTTAACTCTCTTGTGTTGCCCGCTAGCGGTTTAGATTACACAAGGCCCTGACCGCCCGCAGTTGCATTATTGATTTCCATTTTTGAATCATGCGATTTCAGATTTGGTGGTTGTTCATGAGCGGTATCTTCAATTTTGACATGGGGGTACTACGTATTATTTTCTCCACTTCATCTCATACATAATGCGTCAGTCTTTTCTTGTCTTTCGATTTAATAATTTTGATAAAGGGTTTTTCATTGAATAGATATATCGAGGTGATACAATCGTATTGAAAGAAAGCCCGGCCTCTGCATAGCTAGATGCACATAGCTAGATATATAGATTTAATAATTGGAGGAGTGTTATGCATGACTATTGGATTCAGTTCAGATCGTTTAGTGCCTATGCATTTTAGCTTCAGAAGAGGAAAATACCTATCATGTTGGCACGCCTGAAATGGAATTAAATACGTTTTTCTGTACTGACTAGGAAATTTTCTCCACAGAATATCCCAGCTCTGGTTCGTATGTTTGGTGGGGTTAAATGAACGGTGTCTGTAGTGGTCAGTCAGCCAGTGGACATGCATACATATATAGTAAGTACATACTACCTGTCTTCAGTCTTCTGGTTAACATATTACATATGAGACCTGCAGGATGCTGAGTGTTGAAAAACTTGATACATGTCACTGGATTTATGTCAAAAGCTTCGCATCTGTCCCATAATTGCATGATTTTAACTGTATTTTTGTCTTCACTCTCACGGCTGAAAGCTACAAATGATTGGCCCACTACTCCAGGTTCAGAGGATCCTTTGATCCCGTGTTTATTTGTTTTGTTTTATTTTTCATTTCAAGAAAGTTGGGATTGACTGTTTAGATTAGAAGACCTTACTGTTAATCGCTAGAAAGTACTCCCTCCATTCACAAATATAAGATGTTTTGGATATTTCAATATGAAACATATGGATTGAAATGAAAAAACAAACACATTAAAATGTGTTTATATACATTCAAAACAGAAAAAAGCTAAAACATCTTATATGTGTGAACGGTCGAGGGACTAGCCATTTTTATGATCTACTAACATGTGCAAATACTCTCTCGGTAAAGAAATATAAGACTTTTAAGAAGAAAAAAAAAGAAATATAAGACTTTTTAGGTCACTACATGAATTAGAAATAATTGGGCTTAGCCCATGAGAAAAATGGCAAGTGGTATGCTAAAGTTTAGTCCCATATCGCTAGTTGAGTAAGTCTTGGGTCTCTTTATATGGTTGGTTATGTAAACCACATTTAGTGGGGTGTGAAGGAAAGAAATAGAAGACCACACACGTGCTCGTCCGTCTCTCTTGGCCGGGCTCGAGGCGGGCGACATGCGGGTGAATGCTCCGCCGAAATCCAGTCCGTTGCCTTATAGGGGCGCAACTTTCTTTTGCTGTTTTATTTTTTGATGTCTTTTTAGATAAGTAGGTCGGTTCGAGACCGTGATCGCAACACGATACCGCCTCTGGTCTTATTATATATACTGCTACCGGCCGCCGCCAAAGATACATAAAAAACATCTAGGATTTTGCCTCATCTCGCAACTTGTGTCATCACCGTAGTCTACTCTATCCCGAACGCCGGAGTGCATCGGCGTGCGGGAGAGCAAGTCTCCGAAACCGCTCGTCCTTGCGATCCTGCATCCGGAGAGGACGAATTAGGTTGTTGGGAAACGTTGTGCGCGACTGCTCAAGTTTGTCATCACGGGTCGTCTTTCGTTCAAGTTGGGCGGTGCTACTCATCGTCACCTCCGTCGTCGTCAACAACAAATTATCGCTAACATTGTCATCAATACCGTAGCCTCCATCGCCGTCAACAACAAATTATTGCTAACATCGTCGTCAACACCGTCGCTCCTACAGCATTTAACAAACAGTACGTCCATCCTGATCTGTTCATGTATCTATCTGTAGTTTTTTTAGGGGAATCTCTATTTAGAGTTGATGTTTCATGTTCGATGCTTCTGTGCATTTTTTTCCTTCACATAGTATGGCAGATTGTTGCATGCTAATTTCTGTTACAGTCATGAATTATTTATTAAAATTAATCATAAATTTGCCGAATATTCCAACAACGGACGGGTAGGAACTCTAGAAACTACTCCCTCCGTTCGGAATTACTTGTCTTGAAAATAGATGTATCTAGAACTAAAATACGTCTAGATACATTCATTTTTGCGACAAGTAATTCCGATCGGATGGAGTACCTGCGAGATTTTCAAAAATGGTGAGAACACGCCGGCTGGGAGCACAGAATCCTCCATGCCCGCCCTGCGCTGGACCGACACGTGGACATATATTATTTAAATTTCCACGCGCTGAAGCCAGCCAGGTCTTGGGACGCGGCCGGGACCGGGATGGATGGTGGACGGATCGGTTGGGGCACGCCTGTAGCTATCGCATGCATCCTCTGCTCTCCGGTTTATTGTGGACAGCAGCACCGTGAGAAGAGAAGATGGATGGTTATATGCATGGCTTTGGAAACTTCTCGGCTGCTGCAGTGCGGACGCGCGGCTCGGTGTTCACACTTGACTTGACACACGCCACGCCGGAGGCAGCTTCGTCCGTCCGTCCGTTCGCGCTTGCATCTGTTTTGGAAGATTTTTCGTTAGTATAGGCGCATGTTGGACGACACATACGTTGCTATCCTCGCAAACGCAAAGAGAAAGTAAAGAGAGAAATATATGCTGCTGCTATCTATGATTGCTTTGCCGCCCGGAAGTATACGTTATCGTCAAGCTCATCTCACTTTACAGTCTGATGACTCGACCAAGAGGGATTTCTTCTTAGTTTCTGTGCTCCATATGGACAATTATCTTTGGTGTTGGTGTCATGTCTTTGTCAATGTGCATCTGTATGTATAGTGTCTCTGCTCGCAACAACAATTAATCATGTTCCCTCCCTCGTGGTCGTTGGTGAACTAGTCGACGCGTCTTGCATGCAGTCAAATATACTACTGTCTACTAGTACTAAGTACTCCTATGTAGGTTGGCTTTGGTGTCAGGGCTGCCTAATCCTTTTCCTCTGTCTAGTTTTATCATTATTATATATAGGCAACTCGCATATTTCTATTTTTCAAGGCAACTATGCAGCCACATGCCCACAAACTATATATAAAGTTAGTTTAGAAGACACTAGTAATCAAGTTTAATCATAACCTCCAAAAGTAATCAAGTTTGATCATACCCGCAAAAAGAAATAAAGTTTAATCATAAGCTAGTAATGACAGGCAACTTCCATGTGATTGCTTAGTCACCCGCAAAAAATCTAAAAAGAAAAAGGGAAATCCAAGTGATTGCTCCAAGCGGCATCCCAAAGCCTAAACTAATATACATAGGCATATAACCCCCTTTGCTCATCCCTCCGTAGACTTTTAGACGATCCGGTTTTGTTCTTTTCCTCCCACCATTTTGTAGCTATAGACTGCCTTTTTATCACCCCGTTGCCTTAGCCACGGTCTCACGCGTAGAGCTCCTTTTGGTTCTAACGAAAAGAGCGCGCAAATTAACCATATTAGCTGCCTGATGTGTGATTGATTGATAGATTAAATGCCACTTGGGGTGTTGAACGCGCCCAGCCGCCGGCCGCCACCTGCTTCGAGCTTTCGCTACTGCTATCGCGGCCAGCTGACCTGATCGATAGACGCACGGTGGATGCCCACTGGCCAAGAAATATTCTTCACCTCTGTGTCTCCTCAAGTGGCCAAGATCGATATATAGATGCACGGTGGATGATCGGGAGCTAGTAGCTCACAGAGGTTTTCCCGGTGACAGTTAACTTGCCAAGAAACAACGGGGAAATCGGTGCGACATGGCATAGGATTAGGGGAAACAGCGTCTTCTCCGTGTGAGGGCGCGCGCGATCTGCTGCAGCGCGAAATTCCTGGGAACGGCTCCCACGGCTGGACGAAGCGATCGGCTCATGCTCTGCCTGATTGCTCCGTGGCCTGCCCTTCCCGCTGATGCATGGCTGCAGTGCCGCTCCGTGGCCTGCAGTGACGCCTGGCCTGGCCCTGTAGCCGCCGAGACACATGAGCTGCCGAGTGTGGCACATGTAGTGGCAGAGACAGTGGGGACCAGCAGGGGCCTGACCCCCCTAACATCTCTGATTGTCTCTGATTTAAGGCTAATATCCATGTCAGTAGTGCTTAAGTGATGTGTAAAATGAAGCATTTTTTATGAGTCGGCCGTCCCCAACAGGACTTTACAGCCCTGCGCGATGACAGCGAACACAAAGCGTGGCGATGGTGGATACCACGAGCGCCACAGATTACGACGAGGCCTCCCTACCAATCCTGCTATATGGTGCTCAACATTTGCAAAAAAGGGCCTCATATACTATGTCAAAAACAAAAGAACCCTCACTCCACTCTTTCCTCTCCCATCATTGAGGTGGTGTTTGGTTTTCTAGTCCTAGGACTTTTTCTAGTCCTTAGGACTTTTTGAAAAAAAACTCTCAAGAAGGTGCTTCAAAAAAAAAGCAAAAAGTCTTAAAGAGGTCCCCCCTGTTTGGTTTGCTAGGAACTTTTTTTAGTCCCAACACAAAAAAGTCCCTGAAACCAAACACCCCCTGAGTCTCACAAAGTTGAGTCACTTACTTTGGGACGGAGGATGTATTTATTACGTACTTTCTTCAAACATAAATATAGTCATATATGTTGAATCATTCCTCTGAATTTAATTTGTTTTTTCTTTTACCACCTTTTTTGTTTTGACAACATGTTCAAAACAAGATCAATGTTGAGTATATTTTTCAAATTTATTACTATTATTATTTTCAAAAGTAACTGTAACATTTATATGTTCATGCACTTGCTTAAACTAAATCTCAAGTGAAGTTTCAAAAAGCAAAATAACAATAATCAAAAAACATTTTCGACATGGATCTTGTTTCAAAGATCTCATCAAGACAAAGTTGAAAATGAAAACAAATTCAAAACTGAACATTTGGTTCAAAATATATGACCATTTTCCTTTGTGTTTGGGTCAAAAAATTAAACACAAAAATTTATTGATGGGAGAATGCGATGTGAAGTGCGGGTAAACATCTTGTAGTCCGACGTATGGCGAAATCTGACCCGTTGCATTTTTACATCTAATAATGGGCCAAAAGCTATTGATAGATGCACCTGGTGCCGGCCTGACCGAGCGGTGACTTCAAAACCAACGGACGGGCACGATCCCGCGGTACGCACGCGTAAACCGCGCAAAATCCCTTCTCCGCTAGCTCAGCTTCATTCCCCCGCATGAGTGGTCTCTTGATTAAATAAGTTAGCAGTTAGAGTAGCTACTTAAATCACGTCGGGCAAGCCTATAGCTAGCTAGCCAGGTTCGATCGATCCTTGGGCCGGCACGGCTTTGTCGTCAAGGCATCAGCAGAGTGCGTAGCCATGCCGGCCGGCACGCTGCTGGTGGTTGGTGGGTGGGTATTCTCGCCGATCATCAAGGAGCTCATCGGCGAGGCCAGATCCTTGGTGAGCAGCAAGTACTCGAGCTTCAAACATCTGGCCAAGCACCTCGAACAGCTTGTTGATGTCCTGGACCAGATGACCACGACCATCGAGGCCGTCCAGCAGCAGGCTCAACGGCGGCGCTCCGACGAGGACGTCTCCGCCGGCGGCGGGATGGCTAGCTGGGTGGGCCGGCTGGTCGACGCCATCCACGATGTGGAGTCCGTCCTGGACGTCTTCACCTACGACGACATCGTCATGTCCAACTTGCGCGACAACAAGCTTGCTCAGGTTGCTCACTCCGCGGCCAGAGCCGGCCGACGGCTGATCGGCAGGGACAAGGCGTTCAACCGGCTCAAGAAACTCCTGGACGAGCTTCCGCTTATCCAGCAGAGCTTGCGGGATCTCGCCCAGCTGCCGCGGATCGACTCCGGCGGCAGCCGGGGCCGAGGCCGAGGATACTCGCGCTCCGTGTCACGAAAGGCGACTGGCCCGCTGCTACCGGGGGCGACGGGCCAAGAACTGTTCGTGGGGTACGAGCAGGAGTATGGCCGGCTCGTCTCGGCCCTGCTCAACAACGTCAGCGACCAGCCCAGTAGCAGCAGCAGCAACAAGAATGTCGTGGCGGTCATCGGCCACAGCGGCATCGGGAAGACCATGATCGCTCGGCGGGCATGGCATGACAAGAGAATCAACGGGGACAACAACAAGCACTTCGATCTGATGGTGTGGGCGAGCGTTCGATGCATGTTCACCGAGACCGAGCTGCTGGCCGAGATATGGAGGTCCATCCCCGGATCAAGCGGCGTCGACGAGAAATGCGCCGCCGCGGGGATGAGCTTCGGCGTGCTACAGCAGGCGATCCGCGGGCTGGTCGGCTCCAGGAGGTGCCTGCTCGTGCTCGACGACGTGTGCAACGACGAGTCCGGCCGTGACTGGACGGAGAAGATGAGGACAACTTGGGAGGACGTATTAGCCCCGTTCCGGGACGGAGGCAACGGGAGCAGGATCCTGATGACGTGCCGAGCTACCATCTGCGCCAAGGTGCTCGATGCCGGCACCAGGATCCCGCTGAATGGGCTCGGCGCCGACGACCTCGTCCTGGTGCTCAAGAAAACCGCCTTCGGTGACGCCCATAAAGAAACTCCGGTTCTCGACGGTGTGATCAGGAGTGTCGCGGAGCAGCTGAGGGGCTCGCCATCGGCGGCGAAAACTATCGTCGGCATGGTGAGGAACAAACAACGGAAGAAAGACTGGAAGAAACTATTGGAGAAGGTAGGATCATGGTACGCCGGTGAGGCTCCTCTTGCTGGCGCCGCCTACGAGTCCAGCCTGCGGTCTTGCTTGAAATTTTGCAGCATGTTCCCCGACAAATGGGAGTTCGAGCCTGAAACGTTGGTCAAGATGTGGATTGCACATGGCATCATCCGCGGTGACCACGCCCAGAGCATGGAGGATGTCGGGAGAGAATACGTCAGAGCGCTGCAGGAAAGGTCCGTGCTCAAAACCATATACAGGGATGGCAGAGCGACCTGCTTTGCCATCAATGAGCAGGTGTCAGTCTGCGCGGCCGGGTTCTTCAGATTAAGCAACGATGATCTTGTAAGAAGAAGGGGTAGCATCCCGGCAAGTGTTCGACACCTATCCCTGACCGGCGGAGGTTGCCTTGCCCTAGCACAGCTCAAGGATAACCCTGTGCTGAAGAAGCTGCGGACACTGTTAATCTTCGATGATGGCCACTCAAGCTCGGGCACTGCTGTTTCCGCCATTGACAACCATGTACTGAAGCAGCTCAAGGCCGTTAGAGTGCTCGACTTTGCCGGCACACGCATCACCGAGTTGCCGAAAGGCGTCGGTAAGCTGAAGCATCTGCGGTACCTAGGCCTGCCTGACTCTGTCAGGGGCCTTCCTGCTACTGTTACCAAGCTGCTGCACCTGCAGACACTGTCTCTCGGCAAAGACTGCAAGCTTGATGGGGACCATGGGTTCCCGGGTGATGGCATGAGCAACTTGGTGAACCTGCGGCATCTCGACATGGACATGAAGTACGTTGCCATGATACGTCGCATCGGGAGGCTGGAGAAACTCCAGGGATCAGTAGAGTTCTGCGCCGACAGGGGAAGGGGGCATGGCATGGAAGAGCTCGCAGGCATCCACTCCATCCGCGGCACGCTCACCGTGAAGGGGCTTCAGGCCGTCGCTAACAAAGAAGAAGCTCAGAAGGCTCAGCTTGGGAATAAAGAATCTCTCAAGGCCCTGAAGCTGGAATGGGAGCCCCCAAAGCTGGGGGACCGGCGAACTTGTTCCACCACCACGGACTCACATGAGCAAGTTCTCGAGGGGCTCCAGCCTAACGGTAGGATCGAGGAGCTGCAAATCCAGAGGTACCAGGGCGCATCGTCGCCTAGCTGGCTGGAGAGCAACCTGCTGACGAGCCTGAGCCACCTGCATCTCGTAAACTGCAGGAAGTGGCGGGTGCTGCCATGCCTGAGCCAGCTTCCTGACCTCAGAGTCCTGCACATCAAAGAAATGTACGCCATTGCTCGGATCGACCACAGGTTGTACGGCTCCGGCGTGCTCCAGTCGCTTGAGAAACTGGTGCTGAATGACATGCCCAGTTTGGTGGAGTGGAGCGCCGAATCGAGCGACCGCGCGTTTCCTCGCCTCCAGGAGATACTCATCCTCAACTGCCCCAAACTGGCGAAGCTGCCCCGTGTGCCGGCCACCGTGAAGAAGATGAGGATAGAGAAGGACAGCAGCTCCTACTACCTGGACATGGCCTTCTCCCCCAAATCCAGCTCCTTCACGCTGGACGTCCACGGGGAGGCCGTCCAGCTGCTGCACCAGGACTTGCTGCACCGAGATCACGCGCTGGCGGTCAGCGCCTTGAGCATCAGCAAGTACGCAGGGGAGTCGACGGACGTGAACGTCAAGCTCCTCTCTTCAGTGCGGAGCCTCTCGCTGAGCCGATGCGTCGTGACGAACAGCCTCCTGGGGGTGTTGTTCCAGAACTTGCAGTCCCTGGAGAAACTGCAGATATCGGACTGCGGCGACTTCCGTGAGTTCCGGGAGGTCGCCAGGCCGCCGTCGTTGAAATCCATCGAGGTGAATGGAGAAGCTGCGTGGCAGCGCTAGGATCTGTTCCATGCACAGGGTACACATTTGCTGATCGACTTTTACTTTTTAGTGTGCTATAGTACTTTGGTTCATTGCGTTGCAATTGCAACTGATCTATTTTCTTTAGGATCAACTGATCCATTTCTTTGAGAAGCCAAATTTTCTTTTTGGAACATGCAAGACACGATTATCCGCACATTTAGGAACAGCTCGCCTTTATAAAAATGAGACCAACCCAAAAGCTAACCCTCGATTTGACATTTATTTATAGGAGTTCTGTGCTGAAGGTAAAACAAAGAAATCGATTAACAAAGTAGGAGTAGAAACTATCCCCATATTGGTCTTGCTTTGAAGGGTTCGCTAGAAGAAACACAAGGGACTAAACTACTATTCCGCATTTAGCACCAACCGCGCGACGCGCGTTGCCGGTTCCAAGTCAGTCAACTGCACCAACGGCTGGGGCTTTCTCAAAAACAAAAGAGGGTGACTAGCGGATGGGAGGTTGTCGGGCCCTATAGATATTTCCCGTTGAATTTTATACCAGAAGGGGCCAAACTGAAGAGACGGGGACAAAGCGGCTCGAAAGCGCCATGCACGCGCTTTCCAGCGGTACTACTCTACTACTGTATACTTGTTTCTTCCGACCATCTTATCTCTCCACGGTTTGATTTGGCCTTGATCGATCGTCCGTGCCTGCAGCTGACCGGCGGCATCCCATGAATCTGTCTGCGCTGCGCTGGATCCCATGGGTACGCAATCAAATGGAGGCAGGATGCGCCATTCTTGGCCAAATCACCGTGTTTGATCGCGGGGGACTCAAGTTGATTTTTTTTTTGCATGATCTAAGAGCAACTTTGGGCCGACCCAAATGGACGGCGATTTTGTCCGTTTTTTGTCCATTTAGGCCGGCCACCCGCCCGGCGTCCGCCCTGTTTAAAATTTGGGTCGCACTGATCCATATTTACCCGCGTGGCCGGCTGGCCGCCCTATTTCAACAAATAGCTCATTTTTGCATTGCTTTTGCATTCAAACATATAGTCAAATAACATGGTTTCAACTGAATAAAATAGCATAGTTTTACAAGCCGAATACAAGTAGAAATGTTTCACATAATTTTGCAAGCCGAATAAAGAAGATACATCTATTGATTGCCAACATGAGCCCACATATACTCAACCAAATCATTTTGCAGTTGCACGTGAATTTCCCGATCACGCATGTCATGATGGAATTGGGTGAACTGTTTAAACATTGTCGCTCCTCCCTCGAGGGCTTACAGGAACCCCCCAGGGAAGTAATGGGCCTTATTGGGCCATGGGGGAGTGGAGAGGCAGGCCACGAGGTGGTGGCGCCCCCCCCATGGGGAGTCTGAATTGGACTAGGGGAGGGGGCGCGACCCACCTTTCCCTCTCCCTCTCCCTCTCTTTCCCTTTTCCCCCTCCGTTGGAAGGAAGGGGGAGAGCCGACTAGGACTGGGAGTCCTAGTGGGACTCCCCCCCACTTAGCGCGCCCCCTAGGGCCGGCGGCCTCCCCTCTCCTCCTTTATATACGGGGGCAAGAGGGCACCCCAAAGCACAACAATTATTTTTTAGCCATGTGCGGTGTCCCCCTCTACCGTTTACTCCTCCGGTCATATTGCCGTAGTACTTAGGCGAGCCCTGCGCGGATCACATCACCAACACTGTCATCACGCCATCGTGCTGACGGAACTCATCGACTCCTTCGTGCCTCTACTGGATCAAGAGTTCGAGGGACGTCATCGAGCTAAACGTGTGCAGAACTCGGAAGTGCCGTACGTTCGATACTTGATCGATTGATTCGAGAAGACGTTCGACTACATCAACCGCGTTAAGTTAACGCTTCCGCTTTTGGTCTACGAGGGTACGTGGACACACTCTCCCCCTCTCGTTGATATGCATCTCCTAAATAGATCTTGCGTGAACGTAGGATTTTTTTGAGATTGCTGCTACCTCTTGAGCACCGCGTTGGATTTCCCCGAAGAGGAGAGGATGATGCTGCAAAGTAGCGTAAGTATTTCTCTCAGTTTTTGAGAACCAAGGTATCAATCCAGTAGGAGACCACGCACAAGTCCCTCGTACCTACACAAAACGATAGCAACTCGCAACCAACGCTTAGGGGTTGTCAATCCCTTCACGGTCACTTACGAGAGTGAGATCCGATAGAGATAATATTTTTGGTATTTTTGATAGATAGATGCAAAGTAAAAAGTAAAAGGCAAAGTAAAAACAAAGCAAGTAAATAAAGTGATGGAGATTGATATGATGAGAATAGACCCGGGGGCCATAGGTTTCACTAGTGGCTTCTCTCAAGAGCATAAGTATTCTACGGTGGGTGAACAAATTACTGTTGAGCAATTAACAGAATTGAGCATAGTTATGAGTATATAGGCATCACGTCCAAAACAAGTAGATCGAAACGATTCTGCATCTACTACTATTACTCCACTCATCGACCGCTATCCAGCATGCATCTAGAGTATTAAGTTAAAAACAGAGTAACACCTTAAGCAAGATGACATGATGTAGAGGGATAAATTCATGCAATATGATAAAAACCCCATCTTGTTATCCTCGATGGAAACAATACAATACGTGCCTTGCAGCCCCTTCTGTCACTGGGTAAGGACACCGCAAGATTGAACCCAAAGCTAAGCACTTCTCCCATTGCAAGAACTACCAATCTAGTTGGCCAAACCAAAAATGATAATTCAAAGAGACTTGCAAAGATAGCTCGATCATACATAAAAGAATTCAGAGAAGAATCAAATATTTTCCATAGATAATACTGGATCATAAACCGACAATTCATCGGTCTCAACAAACACACTGCAAAAAGAAGATTACATCGAATAGATCTCCACGAGAGAGGGGGAGAACATTGTATTGAGATCCAAAAAGAGAGAAGAAGCCATCTAGCTACTAGCTATGGACCCGAAGGTCTGAAGTAAACTACTCACACTTCATCGGAGGGGCTATGGTGATGATGTAGAAGCCCTCCGTGGTGGATGCCCCCTCCGGCGGAGCTCCGGAACAGGCCCCAAGATGGGATCTCGTGGATACAGAAGGTTGCGGCGGTGGAATTAGGTTTTTGGCTCCTGTTCTGATCTTTCGGGGATACGTAGGTATATATAGGAGGAAGGAGTACGTCGGTGGAGCGTCAGGGGGCCCACGAGGTAGGGGGCGCGCCCAGGGGGCGCGCCCTCCACCCTTGTGACCGCCTCTGACACTTCTTGGAGTAGGGTCCAAGTCTCCTGGATCATGTTCGGTTGGAAAATCACGATCCCGAAGGTTTCATTCCGTTTGGAATCCGTTTGATATTCTGTTTCTTCGAAACACCGAAGTAGGCAAAAAACAACAATTCTGGGCTGGGCCTCCGGTTAATAGGTTAGTCCCCAAAATAATATAAAAGTGGAAAATAAAGCCCAATATAGTCCAAAACAGTAGGTAAAGTAGCATGGAGCAATCAAAAATTATAGATACGTTGGAGACGTATCAGGCATCCCCAAGCTTAATTCCTGCTCGTCCTCGAGTAGGTAAATGATAAAAAAGAATTTTTGATGCGGAGTGATACTTTGGCATAATTTCAATGTAAATCTTCTTAATTGTGATATGAATATTCAGATCCGAAAGATTCAGGACAAAAGTTCATATTGACACAAAAATAATAATACTTCAAGCATACTAATCAAAGCAATCATGTCTTCTCAAAATAACATGGCAAAAGAAAGTTCATCCCTACAAAATCATATAGTTAGGCTATGCTTCATTTTCGTCACACAAAGATGTTCCCAACTTCTATACCCCCAATGACAAGCCAAGCAATTGTTTCATACTTAAATAATCTCAAACTTTTTCAACCTTCACGCAATACATGAGCGTGAGCCATGGATATAGCACTATGGGTGGAATAGAATATGATGATGGGGATTGTGTGGAGAAGACAAAAAAGGAGAAAGTCTCACATTGACGAGGCTAATCAACGGGCTATGGAGATGCCCATCAATTGATGTCAACATGAGGAGTAGGGATTGCCATGCAACAGATGCACTAGAGCTATGAATGCTCAACAAAAAAACTAGTGGGTGTGCATCCAACTCGCTTGTGCACGAAGACCTAGGGCATTTGAGGAAGCCCATTGTAGGAATATACAAGCCAAGTTCTATAATGAAAAAGTCCCACTAGTATGAAAAGGACAACTTTATGAGACTCACTACATGAGGAACAAGGTGCTACTTTGAAGCACAATATATGAGACTTACTACATGAAGAACAAGGTGCTACATTGAAGCACAAGTGTGGAAAAAGAGATAGTAGCATTGCCCTTTTTCTTTTCTTTTTTAGGCCTTTTTTTTCTTTGGCCTTTCTCTTATTTATTTATTTATTTGGGCAATGCTCTAATAATGATGATCATCACACTTCTATTGATTACAACAAAAGGATTACAACTCGAAACTTAGAACAAGATATGACTCTATATGAATGCCTCCGGCGGTGTACCGGGATGGTGCAATGAATCAAGAGTGACATGTATGGAAAATAATGCATGGTGGCTTTACCACAAATACGATGTCAACTACATGATCATGCAATGGCAATATGACAAAAGTAATGTATGTCATGATGATGATGGTGGAAGTTGCATGGCAATATATCTCGGAATGGCTATGGAAATGCCATAATGGGTAGGTATGGTGGCTGTTTTGAGGAAGATATAAGGAGGTTTATGTGTGATAGAGCATATCGTATCACGGGGTTTGGATGCACCGGCAAAGTTTGCACCAACTCTCAAGGTGAGAAAGGGCAATGCACGGTATCGAAGAGGCTAGCAAAGGTGGAATGAGAGTGCGTATAATCCATGGACTCAACATTAGTCAAAAGAACTCATATACTTATTGCAAAAATTTAGAAGTCATCAAAAATCAAGTACTACGCGCTTGATCCTAGGGGGATAGATTGGTAGGAAAAGACCATCGCTCGTCCCCGACCGCCACTGATAAGGATGCACAAGCCAGGTACACTTCATGTTTCAAATTTGTTACACAACTTTAACCATACGTGCATGCTACGGGATTTGCAAACTTCAACACAAGTATTTCTCAAATTCATAATCACCCAACTAGCACGACTTTGATATTATCACCTCCATATCTCAAAACAATTATCAAGTATCAAACTTATCTTAGTATTCAACGCACTCAAAAGAAAGTTTCACATATCTTGAACACCAAGTATATTAACATTAAGCAAATTACCATGCTATTAACAACTCTCAAAATAATCTAAGTGAAGCATGAGAGATCAATAGTTTCTTTAAAACAAATCCACCACCATGCTCTAAAAGATATAAGTGAAGTACTAGAGCAAAAATTATCACGCTCAAAAGATATAAGTGAAGTACTAGAGCAAAACTATCAAGCTCAAAAGATATAAGTGAAGCACATAGAGTATTCTAACAAATTCCAATTCATATATGGCTCTCTCAAAAGATGTGTACAGCAAGGATTATTGTGGTAGACTAACAAACAAAGACACAAATAATACAAGACGCTCCAAGCAAAACACATATCATGTGGTGAATAAAAATATAGCTCCAAGTAAATTACCGATGGAAGTGGACGAAAGAGGGGATGCCTTCCGGGGCATCCCCAAGCTTTGACTTTTTGGTCTCCTTGGATTATCTTGGGGGTGCCATGGGATCCCCAAGCTTAGGCTCTTGCCACTCCTTGTTCCATAATCCATCAAAAGAATTCACCCAAAACTTGAGAACTTCACAACACAAAACTCAACAGAAATCTCGTGAGCTCCGTTAGAGAAAGAAAACAAAGAACTACTTAAGGTACTGCAATGAACTAATTCTTTATTTATATTGGTGTTAAACCTACTGTATTCCAACTTCTCTATGGTTTATAAACTATTTTACTAGCCATAGATTCATCAAAATATGCAAACAACACACGTAAAACAGAATCTGTCAAAAACAGAACAGTCTGTAGCAATCTGTAACTAACGCAAACTTCTGGAACTCTAAAAATTCTACCAAAATAGGAAGTCCTGGACAATTTGTTTATTGAACAGAAGCAAAACGAATCAACGCAAAATCACGTTCCTGTGATTTAACAAAATTATATTCGTGCGCGCAAAGTTTCGGTTTTTCAGCAGAATCAAATCAACTATCATCGTAGGTTATCCTATAGGTTCTACTTGGCACAAACACTAATTAAAACATAAAACCACATCCAAACAGAATGTAGATGGATTATTTATTCCTAAACAGAAGCAAAAACAAAAAACACAAAATAAAATTGGGTTGCCTCCCAACAAGCGCTATCGTTTAACACCCCTAGCTAGGCATAAAAGCAAGGATAGATCTAGGTATTGCCATCTTTGGTAGGCAATGATAATTTTATTTTCTTTCCAAGGAAGTGTTCCATACCCTTATTTAAGGGAAATTGGAAGCGAATATTCCCTTCCTTCATATCAATAATTGCACCAATCGTTCTAAGGAAAGGTCTACCAAGAATAATAGGACATGAAGGATTGCAATCTATATCAAGAACGATAAAGTCTACTGGCACATAATTCCTATTTGCAACAATAAGAACATCATTAATTCTTTCCATATGTTTTTTAATAGTGGAATCCGCAAGATGCAAGTTTAGAGAGCAATCATCAAAATCACGGAAATCTAGCAAATCACATAAAGTTTTGGGAATAGTAGAGACACTAGCACCCAAATCACACAAAGCATGAAACTCAAAATCTTTAATTTTAATTTTAATAGTAGGTTCCCACTCATCATAGAGTTTTCTAGGGATAGAAACTTTCAACTCAAGTTTTTCTTCATAAGATTGCATCAAAGCATCAACAATGTGTTCGGTAAAGGCTTTATTTTGACTATAAGCATGAGGAGAATCTAGCACGGATTGCAACAAGGAAATACAACCAATCAAAGAGCAATTTTCATAATTAAATTCCTTGAGATCCAAAATAGTGGGGTTAGCAACATCATGATTTTTATTTATTTCAATCCCACTATCATCAAATTCATCATCAAGATCTAGAAACTCCGAATTCTTAGAACGCCTTCTAGGTAAGGGAGGATCATATTCAGACTCATCAAGATTCATATTGCAAAACAAAGATTTAATAGGGGACACATCAATAACTTTTAGATCTTCATCTTGATTTTCATAGGAATTGGAAGAACACGCTTTAATAAAGGCATCTTTGGAAGCACGCATCCTAGCGGTTCTTTCCTTGCACTCATCAATGTAAATTCTCATGGCTTTGAGAGACTCATTAATATCATGCTTAGGAGGAATAGATCTTAGCTTTAAAGAATCAATTTCAAGAGAAATTCTATCAACTTTCCTAGCCAAATCATCAACTTTAAGCAATTTCTCTTCAAGCAAAGCATTAAAATTCTTTTGTGAATTCATAAACTCTTTAACACTACTCTCAAATTCATAGGGCATCGATCT
This sequence comes from Triticum aestivum, assembly GCF_018294505.1. Classification (NCBI taxonomy): domain Eukaryota; kingdom Viridiplantae; phylum Streptophyta; class Magnoliopsida; order Poales; family Poaceae; genus Triticum; species Triticum aestivum. Next base: position 24,820,881 of record NC_057798.1, on the reverse strand, counting down.
ACCATGAGATCAGAGAGGCTAAACCCTAGAAGCTAGCCTATGACATGATTGTTGTTCGTCCTACGAACTAAAACCCTCCAGTTTATATAGGCACCGAAGAGGGTTAGGGTTACACAGAGTCGGTTACAATGGTAGGAGATCTACATATCCGTATCGCCAAGCTTGCCTTCCACGCCAAGGAAAGTCCCATTCGGACACGGGACGAAGTCTTCAATCTTGTATCTTCATAGTCCAGGAGTCCGGCCGAAGATGATAGTTTGGCTATCCGGACACCCCCTAGCCCGGGACTCCCTCAGTAGCCCCTAAACCAGGCTTCAATGACGACGAGTCCGGCGCGCATATTGTCTTCGGCATTGCAAGGCGGGTTCCTCCTCCAAATACTTCATAGAAGATTTTGAACACAAGGATAGTGTCCGGCTCTGCAAAATAAGTTCCACATACCACCGTAGAGAGAATAATATTTACACAAATTCAATCTGCTGACGTATTCCGTGGCGTGACATCACACCACGGCCAAGCCTTTATTCGAATCGTTTTTACTGTCCCACCTCAGAGCGTTTAGCGACGCGGTTTCCTTGGCACGTCTTGTCAAAGTAGAGATTGTGTCCCCTTATTCCGGGATTCTCATCAATACGGGCGTGGGTAACCCAACCGTGCCCGTTGGCACGTCTCCTCTATCGAAGGCGAGTCCCAAACGGTCACGGGGAAGGCTCTTGGTATTCAACCTCTTTATAAAGAGACCAAGGCTCCACTCTTTTCTTTTAATCTCAATCGAATCCGCCCTTTGCCTCGAGTTCCAACACCCAAAGCTCCAGATTCAGGCGCTTCGGACCTTCGATGATGTCCGGCTTCGACCTGCAAGGCCGGTGGATGCCTTCCTCCGTTACAGAAGAATACGTGCTAAAGCTAAGAGATGCCAGGTATCTAACCGGCGAAATTTCGCATAGGCTGCCTGCCCAAGGGCACGTTATTCCCACTCCCAAGCCTGGTGAAAGCGTGGTGTTCGCGTCTCACTTCCTTCGGGGGCTAAGCTTCCCGATGGACCCCTTCGTGAGGGGGCTCATGTTTTACTATGGGTTGGAATTTCATGACTTGGATCCGGAGTCCATCCTCCACATCTCATCGTTCATTGTCGTATGCGAAGCCTTCCTCCGCATGACCCCTCACTTCGGATTGTGGCTCAAGACCTTCAAGGTGGAGCTGAAGATGATCAAGGGGCAGCAGGCAGAGTGCGGAGGGGCTATTATAAGCAAAAATGCTGATGCTCCGTGGCCCGAGGGCTCTTTTCAAGAGGAGCTCAGCCTATGGCAACAAGAGTGGTTTTATATCACAGCTCCCAGGGGCACCAAATAGGTGGCGCCACCTGCCTTTCGCTCGGGTCCTCCACCGCGACTGGCGTCATGGGTCAATAAAGGACTTGACTGGGGTCCGTCCAAGGATGTGCCCTTGCTGCAGGGCCGCATTCAAGATCTCCTAGAGAGAGAGATCACTCTGGTCGTAGTGGCGCAGGTCATGCTGATTTGTTGCATCCTGCCCTGCAAACGTCGCCCCTCCGCCTGTGGGAATTTAACCCGGAGGGATCACGAGCTCTCCAACATTTTATGGGCGCGACGCCCGTGGAGATGTACAAGCTTTTCTTCAGATCACAAGCGATGTGTCCGGACTTAACCGAGGACGCAGGCCTGAGCTGAAATCGCCCGGATACTCAAGTAAGTAGCCCTGTACCCGGACACGCTATCCCATATTTATCATGAATTTGCTCTCAAAAGAGTTGTCCTTTGAACAGGAGTGGATAGCAAAAGCAAAGCAAATCAGGTGTCCGGCCCCCCTCCCTGAGACCACGCCGGATCCCGTGTTAACCAGGATGCTGGAGGTTGCGCCTTTGGAAGAAGGTGAAGGGGGGAACAAGGAAGCTACCGCCTCCATGAAGGAGGTTGTCAGGAAAGGAGGGATCGAGAATCCCTCCATCCAGGGGAAGAAGAGGACCGCCTCTGAAGACCCGGAGACGAAGGTCTCAAAGCGGGGGAAGAAATCTTCGTCAGAGGGTCCTGCGCTGAGGGATGCCTCGGCCGCATTGTGCCCCCAAGGGGATCAGCCCTCCACCGAGCCGTAAGTAAAAAGGGGAGTTCTTTTTTAAAATAAAGGATATCCCTATTTCTGATGAAGATAACCAAAATTTTACCTTGTAGTTCGGATCTTAGCCCTTCTCAGCAGAGCTCATCTTCGGGGAATCTTCGCCCGGAGATGATAGAGAGCGAAACGCCTCCCCCTGCCGTACCGTCTTGCGAGGTGGGCGACCCTGAGGTGTCGCCGCGGAGGGTTTCTCTGAGTCCGGCGGGGCCGGAAGGTAGTCGTATGTCCCCTCAAAGCCCTCTACGTTCGGCCTTCAAAAAGGCCATCGGACGAGTCCGACACCATATGGTGTATGGTCGGAGGAGCTGAAGGATCTGCTCGGGCGAGCGTCTATCTCAGAAGATCACCGTGCGTTAATGGGTACGGTGATTGAAAGGATTTCATCCGCTGAGATCAGATTGCATGAAGCCGTCAGAAGTTTACTGACAGGTTTGGAGGTACGCAAAATGATGTACCTTCTGACAGTTCCGCATACAAAATGCTCCCTATGTAGATAGTAGCCCCTGAGGCTCGGTGTGTTGTCAAAAATGACAGCGCGCCGAGCATCATAATCCCAGGTATAATGTGTCGCCCTTCCTATATAGGTGGCGAAGGGTCCGGTGGCTAGCCGAACTGATGAATTTGCCAAACTAAGGCGGCAACTTGACGTGGCGGATGCCAACATCGCGCTTGTCAATAAGCGACTTGATGAGTCGCAAGGTATGCAATTTCTCCGCGGACACCCGGTAAGGGAGCTTGATGGCCATGCCTTACAACATGTATGCTTGATGCGGATGGTGCCGCTGCCATGGAGAACCTTCGGGCGGAGATCGCCCAAGCTAAGGAGCAGGCCAGAAAGAGTGATGCGGCTGCCTTAAAGGCGGCCGAAGAGCTAAAGGCCGAACAGGCTGCTCACTACAGAAGCAAGAAGGAAATGGCCGAGATGGCCGTGAAGTTGAAGAATGCTGCCGACCGCTGCCAGCTTCTTGAAAAAGAAGATGGAGCGGTGCAAGAGGACCTGAAGAGGGCCACTATCGAGGCCAAGGATGCTCTCTCTGCGATGAGAGCTATGAAGGGGGAGCTGCGTCAGGCCGGAGATATCGCGGCTGGAAAGCCCTTTCTGCTGCGGAGGAAATTCATGGATCCTAAATATGCTCAGTTGGACCGGCTGTGGGGTGCGGAGGATGCTTATCTGGACTTGGCGGCAAGTGTCGCGGACGCGGCCAAACACTTCCGAGATCAGGAGGATCATGAAATGGCAAAGGTTTTTTGGTCGCAGTGCCATAATCCGGAGCGCCCACTTCCATTAACCGATCGCTTGGCCGAATGGGCGGAGCTGAATAGGTTATCAGGACTTGCCATGAAGGATGTCGTGAGTCTTTTGTGGCTGAAGAGGCCTGAGCCGAGGAGTTATTTTGGCTTGGTGCCGCAGTTCCTTGGTGCGGTGCCGTATATCAATGCAATGAGAAGGTCAGCATGCATAGAGGGTGCGCAGATGGCTCTTGCCCGTGTCAAGACATACTGCGCGGAGATGAAGGCCACCGATGTTGCATCCCCAGATTCGGACGGAAGCCGAGTACCTGTCGAGCACTATTTTCAGGAAGTTATGCGGGGCGCTCGTTTAATAGAGATGCAGTGTTCGAAGGATATTATGTTCGAATAACATGTATTATTGTGAAACAATGTTTCGATGAAATATTAAAGCTTTTTATACTTGTGCCTTCAAGAATTGAAACACCTCCTGTGCGGCCGTTAATGTATATGTGTATATAACCTGAAAGATGGCAGTCTTCGGCTTCAGCCCCCACGCATATAATGCGGGGGTGTTTGCAAAAGGCGCGATTTCACACTTGATCCAATGTCTTGGTCCTATAAGGGAGGTGGTAGCACAGCAAACTAGGCAACCTGACTATAATGCTTTATCACTTTCACTTAGCCATAGGAGTTTGACAGTGGGGCTACTATATAGCCCCTAGGGGCACCGCGCTCACCCGAATTCGGGGCGCGTATGTGCCTGACCGAGAAACGGCCCTTCGTCTATGCGGAGAAATTCTAAAGATTCCGGCGGGTCATCGAGTGGTTGACCAGTCTCACGCTATATCATGACAGCTAGTTTTCGGCTTTCTCTACTAAGGTGCTCGCCTGGACGAACCGGGGCACAATCGCAGTAGTTCTCCTGGTGCCGCGTTAGCCGATAGAGCGGAACGTAAGGCAGCAAAACACAGGAGCCGGGCAAACCCAACATTTGACCAAAGACATGATTCGGAGCTGATGCATATAAGGCCTAACTCGAGACGCCGAACACTCCCTAAGGTATTCGATCTTTATGAAAACGGGCCGAACAACGCCCTTGGTAATAAGCCCCCGGTGTCCAGGTACGAGCAAAATTCTGACGTGGTCCATGCCAAAACGCCAGCCTCCTCCTTGGTTATAGCAAGAAACCAGGGGATGTGTATCAACAAGAGACAGTAAAAAAGGTTTACGCAGGGTCTTAATCTGAAAAGAATCCTTGCAACGGGTCCCTACTGCACATCTGCGCCCGTGTCTCCGTTGGGCCGTATCCTGGACGGGTGTAGCACGGTGTTCATCTGTAAAAGAGAGGAACTTAGTTGAAAAGATCGTGCGAAAATGTACGTTATATTAAATAAACAAAGTACGATTCAAAAAATGAATACAATTGAGCTTTATTGTCTCTTGCTGTATATGCGCGGAGCCTCTTGTGCAGGGGTATGCGGCTGGTAAGCCCTTGTATGTTTTACGCCGGACTCGTCTAACCGTGTCTGGGGTCTGAACGACCTGTTTAGGTGCTTGGATTAGTGAAGCCGGTTTAGTGTGTGGCTGTCAAGGCAGTCACACAATCGTCCGCGCTCGAGGAACACTCGATATTTCCCTTTAAGGAGATGATGCCTCATGAACCGGACATTTTAAGTGTGAGGGATGCATAATGCGGTATTGCGTTAAAGCGGGCGAAAGCTTCGCACCCCAGTAGTGCTTGATAGCTACTTGTAAATGGGGTGAGGTGGAAGGTTAACTTTTCGCGGCGGAAGTTGTTGGGTGATCCGAACACAACTTCTAGCGATAGGGAGCCCGTACAATGGGCATATGGGCCTGGCATTACCCCTTGAAAGGAAGTGTTGCTATGGCGAATTTTGGTTGGGTCTATCCCCATTTTGCGGATTGTGTCCTGATATAGCAGGTTTAGATTACTGCCGCCATCCATTAGGACTTGTGTAAATTGGAGTCTGTCGATTATCGGATCTAATATCAATGCAGTCCATCCTGCATTCCGGATACTTCTAGAGTAATCCTGATAGTCGAAGGTGATTGGTTTTGACAACCAATGGCGGGACTCCTCTGGATAGGCTGTATGGCGCGTATATCTATGGGTGCCTATCTTTTTTTCCTTTTGTCACGTAAAGTGAGTTTACTGATTTGACTTCTTGTGGGAAATTCTTTTGTTGTCCGGTGCTCTGCTTGTGGGGTTCGTCATCGTTCTCGCTTGGTGTGTCGAGCCACTTGTGTTCGCTGTTGAGTTTGCCAGACTACTTGAAGACCCAACAATCTCTATGGGTATGATTTGCAGGCTTCCCAGGGGTACTGTGGATTTGGCATACCTTGTCCAAGATTTTGTTTAAGTTAGATAGCTCGTCCCTGTTATCCTTAGGGGGCAGTTTTTTATGATTCTGCCGTGAGCTTTTGAATCCGGCGTTGACTGCCGTGCTCTTCGGGCTGTTTCCCTTGGTTCGGCGCTGGTCCTTGCTGCATCGGGGTTTCCCGTTTCCATCCCTGACTTCGTATGTACTTGGGTCGCTGGTACTGCATCTTGCCAGCTAGCTATCCTCTCTCGCGCAAAAGCAGGTCATGAGGCTTGTTAATGCGGTCATTGTTCTTGGGTTTTCTTGGCCGAGGTGTCTGGCGAGCCATTCGTCTCGGACTTTGTGTTTGAAAGCTGCTAAGGCTTCGATGTCCGGATAGTTGATTATTTGGTTCTTTTTTAGTAAGGAATCTGTTCCAGAATTTTCGGGCTGACTCCCCGGGTTGTTGAGTTATGTGACTTAAAACGTCTCCATCCGGAGGCTGGACATAGGTCCCTTGAAAATTTTCCCGAAAAGCATCCTCGAGCTCTTCCCAACTTCCAATGTTGTTTTCGGGGAGGCTTTTGAGCCAATGCCGGGCTGGCCCTTTGAGCTTGAGGGGTAAGTATTTTATGGCGTGGAGGTCATCTCCTCTAGCCATGTGTATGTGGAGGATATAATCCTCAATCCAGACTCCAGGGTCTGTTGTTCCGTCGTACGCCTCTATGTTACGGGCTTGAATCCCGCTGGAAATTCATAATCCAGGACCTCATCGGTGAAACATAGGGGGTGTGCGGCACCCCTTTATTTAGGTGTACCGTAGTATTCGGATACTTGATGTGTTGCATTGCTTACTAGAGCTTGCTTTCTTGGCCCGTAGATAGATCTAACTGGGCCATCTTTTTGATGCGAATCCGTGTGCGGATCGCGTGCCGGCTTGTGTGCGGCGCCGTTTGCCGCTCTATGTTTTCCATGGGGTCGTCTATCAGACCGGGTGGTCTCCTTGTTCTTTGATTGCGGGGGCTCTACGGCCTCCTCATCAAATTCGGGCAATACTTTTCGCTTCGGGTAGCTCTTTGTTTGGCGACTGTCACCATAATTGTCTGCGGTGTTGAGTACTTTGCTCTATCTGATTCTGAGCGCATCTTCCGCTGTTTTGAGCTTCTGCTTCTGCTTTTTCAGGCTACGCGCAGTGGCGACGAGCCTTTTGTGGAGGTTCTTCTGCTCCAGTAACTTGTCCGGCGTGAGATCGTCCGGACTGTTATCTTCGCTGGGGACGGGTTGTTTATCCAGATTGTCCTGTTCGGACGGTCGCTCGATAGCATGTTCGTCGTCCATCGGTTCGCCCTGCTCTATGGCTGGGTCTGTATGGCTGTTGTCTTTATCGAGGCGGGATTTTGAGCGGCGCTTACGTCGCCGTTTTGACTGCTTTTCGAGGGAATGATCCCTCGTGACGTCCCGTTGTTCCTCGTCGTCGCTTCCTTTAGGTGTATCCACCATGTATACATCATGAGATGGGGTGGCTGTCCAGTACCCTATAGGTGCTGGTTCATGTTGGTCTCCTACATCATCGTCCATACCGTCGAAGTCTTTGGAGTCGAAGTTGAGCACGTCATTTAAACTTTCAACAGTGGCTACGAAGTGGGTGGTGGGTGGGAGTCGAATATCTTCGTCGTCCGCATCCCAACCTTGCTGACCATAATCCGGCCAGGGCTCTCCTGATAAAGAGAGAGACTTTAGTGAATTCAGGATGTCGCCAAAGGGCGAGTGTTGAAAGTTGTCTGCGGCAGCGAACTCCATGATCGTCGCCCAATCGGATTCGATTGGCAGGGGCACGGAGGGTTTGGAGTCCAGAAAGGAGTCCGGCACCTTGGAGTCACGAGCTTCGTGAAGGACAGGGTTAGTGTTCGTCTCAATCGCCGTAGAGATAGCAGCCGCCGAGGCGGTGTCTAGCCACCCGTCCTCGATCAGCGCAGTCAGCTCTGAGCTAAGGGTCGGAGCGGACACTTATGCGGCCTCCAGGGCACTGTCCGGCGGCAGAGCTAAATCATGCCGATCATGACAGTGCGGCGCGCTTGGCTTGTTGGGGAACATAGTAATTTCAAAAAATTTCCTACGCACACGCAAGATCATGGTGATGCATAGCAACGAGAGGGGAGAGTGTTGTCTACGTACCCTCGTAGACCGAAGCGGAAGCGTTGACGCAACGTAGAGGAAGTAGTCGTACGTCTTCCCGGTCCGACCGATCCAAGCACCATTACTCCGGCACCTCCGAGTTCTTGACACACGTACAGCTCAATGACGCACCCCGAACTCCGATCCAGCAGAGGTACGGGGAGGAGTTCCGTCAGCACGACGGCGTGGTGACGATCTTGATGTTCAACCATCGCAGGGCTTCGCCTAAGCACCGCTACAATATGACCGAGGTGTAATATCATGGAGGGGGGCACCGCACACGGCTAAGGAACGATCACGATGATCAACTTGTGTGTCTATGGGGTGCCCCCCTCCCCCGTATATAAAGGAGGGAGGGAGGAGGGGGCCGGCCTAAGGGGGAGGCGCGCCCTAGGGGGGGCAAACCTACTCCAAGTAGTTTTGGCCCCCCTTTCCTATTAGGAGTAGGAGAGGGAAGGAAGAGAGGGGAGGAAAGAAGGAAAGGGGGGTCCGGCCCCCCTCCCAATTCGGATTGGGCTTGGGGGGGGGGCGCCCCCTCCTTTGATCCTTCCTCCTCCCTTCCACTAAGGCCCAATAAGGCCCATATACTTACCTGGGGGTTCCGGTAACCTGCCGGAACTCCGGTATAATCCCAATCTCGTCCGGAACCTTTCCGGTGTCCAAATATATCCGTCCAATATATCAATATTTATGTCTTGACCATTTTGAGACTCCTCGTCATGTCCGTGATCACATCCGGGACTCCGAACAACCTTCGGTACATCAAAATACATAAACTCATAATGAAGCTGTCATCGAAACCTTAAGTGTGCGGACCCTACGGTTCGAGAACAATGTAGACATGACCGAGACACGTCTCTGGTCAATAACCAATAGCGGGACCTGGATGCCCATATTGGTTCCTACATATTCTACGAAGATCTTTATCGGTCAAACCGCATAACAACATACGTTGTTCCCTTTGTCATCGGTACGTTACTTGCCCAAGATTCGATCGTCGGTATCCAGTACCTAGTTCAATCTCGTTACCGGCAAGTCTCTTTACTCGTTCCGTAATACATCATCTCACAACTAACTCATTAGTTTCATTGCTTGCAAGGCTTATGTGATGTGCATTACCGAGAGGGCCCAGAGATACCTCTCCGACATTCGGAGTGACAAATCCTAATCTCGAAATATGCCAACCCAACAAGTACCTTCGGAGACACCTGTAGAGCACCTTTATAATCACCCAGTTACATTGTGACATTTGGTAGCACACAAAGTGTTCCTTCGATAAACGGGAGTTGCATAATCTCATAGTCATAGGAACATGTATAAGTTATGAAGAAAGCAATAGCAACATACTAAACGATCGGGTGCTAAGCTAACTGAATGGGTCATGTCAATCAGATCATTCAACTAATGATGTGATCCTGTTAATCAAATAACAACTCTTTGTCCATGGTTAGGAAACATAACCATCTTTGATTAACAAGCTAGTCAAGTAGAGGCATACTAGTGACACTCTGTTTGTCTATGTATTCACACATGTATCATGTTTCCGGTTAATACAATTCTAGCATGAATAATAAACATTTATCATGATATAAGGAAATAAATAATAACTTTATTATTGCCTCTAGGGCATATTTCCTTCAGTCTCCCACTTGCACTAGAGTCAATAATCTAGATCACATCACCATGTGATTAACATCGATAGTTCACATCATCATGTGATTAACACCCATAGTTCACATCGCCATGTGACCAACACCCAAAGGGTTTACTAGATTCAGTAATCTAGTTCACATCGCTATGTGATTAACACCCAAAGAGTACTAAGGTGTGATCATGTTTTGCTTGAGAGAATCTTAGTCAACGGGTCTTTCACATTCAGATCCGTTATGTATTTTGCAATTTTTTTGTGTCTACAATGCTCTGCACGGAGCTACTCTAGCTAATTGCTTCCACTTTCAATATGCATCTAGATCGAGACTTAGAGTCATCCAGATCGGTGTCAAAACTTGCATCGACGTAACCCTTTACGACGAACCTTTTGTCACTTCCATAATCGAGAAACATATCCTTATTCCACTAAGGATAATTTTGACCGCTGTCCAGTGATCTACTCCTAGATCACTATTGTACTCCCTTGCCAAACTCAGTGCAGGGTATACAATAGATCTGGTACACAACATGGCATACTTTATAGAACCTATGGCCAAGGCATAGGGAATGACTTTCATTCTCTTTCTATCTTCTGTCGTGGTCGGGTTTTGAGTCTTACTCAATTTCACACCTTGTAACACAGGCAAGAACTCTTTCTTTGACTGTTCCATTTTGAACTACTTCAAAATCTTGTCAAGGTATGTACTCATTGAAAAAACTTATCAAGCGTCTTGATCTATCTCTATAGATCTTGATGCTCAATATGTAAGCAGCTTCACCGAGGTCTTTCTTTGAAAAACTCCTTTCAAACACTCCTTTATGCTTTGCAGAATAATTCTACATTATTTCCGATCTACAATATGTCATTCACATATACTTATCAGAAATGCTGTAGTGCTCCCACTCACTTTATTGTAAATACAGGCTTCACCGCAAGTCTGTATAAAACTATATGCTTTGATCAACTTATCAAAGCATATATTCCAACTCCGAGATGCTTGCACCAGTCCATAGATGGATCGCTGGAGCTTGCACATTTTGTTAACACCTTTAGGATCGACAAAACCTTCTGGTTGCATCATATACAACTCTTCTTTAATAAATCCATTAAGGAATGCAGCTTTGCTTATCCATTTGCCAGATTTCATAAAATGCGGCAATTGCTAACATGATTTAGACAGACTTAAGCATAGATACGAGTGAGAAACTCTCATCGTAGTCAACACCTTGAACTTGTCGAAAACCTTTTGTGACAATTCCAGCTTTGTAGATAGTAACACTACTATCAACGTCCATCTTCCTCTTGAAGATCCATTTATACAATATGGCTTGCCGATCATCGGGCAACACCACTAAAGTCCACACTTTGTTCTCATACATGGATCCCATCTCAGATTTCATGGCTTCAAGCCATTTTGCGGAATCTGGGCTCACCATCGCTTCTTCATAGTTCGTAGGTTCATCATGATCTAATAGCATGACTTCCAGAATAGGATTACCGTACCACTCTGGTGCGGATCTTACTCTGTTTGACCTACGAGGTTCTGTAGTAACTTGATCTGAAGTTCTATGATCATCATCATCAACTTCCTCACTAGTTGGTTTTGACGTCACAGAAACCGGTTCCTGTGATGTATTATTTTCCAACAAGGGAGTAGGTACAATTACCTCATCAAGTTCTACTTTCCTCCCACTCACTTCTTTCGAGAGAAACTCCTTCTCTAGAAAGGATTCATTCTTAGCAACGAATGTTTTGCCTTCGGATATGTGATAGAGGGTGTACCCAACAATTTCCTTTGGGTATTCTATGAAGACGCACTTCTCCGATTTTGGGTTCGAGCTTATCAGGATGAAACTTTTTCACATAAGCATCACAACCCCAAACTTTAAGAAACGACAACTTTGGTTTCTTGCTAAACCATAGTTCATATAGTGTCGTCTCAACGGATTTAGATGGTGCCCTATTTAACGTGAATGTAGCTGTCATTAATGCATGACCCCAAAACGATAGTGGTAAATCGGTAAGAAACATCATAGATTGTACGATATCCAATAAAGTACGGTTATGACGTTCGGACACACCATTATGCTGTGGTGTTCCAGGTGGCACGAATTTGTGAAATTATTTCACGTTGTTTTAACTGAAGACCAAACTCGTAACTCAAATATTTGTCTCCGTGATCAGATCGTAGAAACCTTATTTTCTTGTCACGATGATTTTCCACTTCACTCTGAAATTCTTTGAACTTTTCAAATGTTTCAGACTTATATTTCATCAAGTAGATATACCCATATCTGCTCAAATCATCTGTGAAGGTCAGAAAATAACGATACCCGCCGCGGGCCTTAACACTCATCGGATCGCATACATCAGTATGTATTATTTCCAATAAGTCAGTTGCTCGCTCCACTGTTCCGGAGAACGGAGTTTTAGTCATCTTGCCCAAAAGGCATGGTTCGCAAGCATCAAATGATTCATAATCAAGTGATTCCAAAATCCCATCAGCATGGAGTTTCTTCATGCGCTTTACACCAATATGACCTAAACGGCAGTGCCACAAATAAGTTGCACTCTCATTATTAACTTTGCATCTTTTGGTTTCAATATTATGAATATGTGTATCACTACGATCGAGATCCAACGAACTTGTTTCATTGGGTGTATGACCATCGAAGGTTTTATTCATGTAAACAGAACGACAATTATTCTCTGACTTTAATGAATATCCGTATTGCAATAAACATGATCAAATCATATTCATGCTCAACGCAAAAACCAAATAACATTTATTTAGGTTCAACACTAATCCCTAAAGTATAGGGGAGTGTGCGATGATGATCATATCAATCTTGGAACTACTTCCAACACACATCGTCACTTCACTCTTAACTAGTCTCTGTTTATTCTGCAACTCCTGTTTCAAGTTACTACTCTTAGCAACTGAACCAGTATCAAATACTGAGGGGTTGCTATAAACACTAGTAAAGAACACATCAATAATATGTATATCAAATATACTTTTGTTCACTTTGCCATCCTTCTTATCCGCCAAATACTTGGGGTAGTTCCGCTTCCAGTGACCAGTCCCTTTGCAGTAGAAGCACTTAGTCTCAGGCTTAGGACCAGACTTGGGTTTCTTCACTTGAGCAGCAACTTGCTTGCCGTTCTTCTTGAAGTTCCCCTTTTTTCCCTTTTCCCTTTTCTTGAAACTAGTGGTCTCGTTAACCATCAACACTTGATGTTTTTCTTGATTTCTACCTTCGTTGATTTTAGCATCACGAAGAGCTTGGGAATTACTTTTGTCATCCCTTGCAAATTATAGTTCATCACGAAGTTCTACTAACTTGGTGATGGTGACTAGAGAATTCTGTCAATCACTATCTTATCTGGAAGATTAACTCCCACTTGATTCAAGCGATTGTAGTACCCAGACAATCTGAGCACATGCTCACTAGTTGAGCGATTCTCGTCCATCTTTTAGCTATAGAACTTGTTGGAGAATTCACATCTCTCAACTCGGGTATTTGCTTGAAATATTAACTTCAATTCCTAGAACATCTCATATGGTCCATGATGTTGAAAACATCTTTGAAGTCCCGATTCTAAGCCATAAAGCATGGTGCACAAAACTATCAAGTAGTCATCATATTGAGCTAGCCAAACGTTCATAACGTCTGCATCTGCTCCTGCAATAGGTCTGTCACCTAGCGGTGCATTAAGGACATAATTCTTCTGTGCAGCAATGAGGATAAACCTCAGATCGCAGATCCAATCCGCATCATTGCTACTAACATTTTTCAACACAATTTTCTCTAGGAACATATCAAAATAAACATATGAAAGCAACAACGCGAGCTATTGATCTACAACATAATTTGCAAAATACTACCAGGACTAAGTTCATGATAAATTTAAGTTCAATTAATCATATTACTTAAGAACTCCCACTTAGATAGACATCCCTCTAATCCTCTAAGTGATCACGTGATCCAAATCCAACTAAACCATAACTGATCATCACGTGAAATGGATTAGTTTTCAATGGTGAACATCTCATGTTGATCATATGTACTATATGATTCACGCTCGACCTTTCGGTCTCCGTGTTCCGAGGCCATATCTGCATATGCTAGGCTCGTCAAGTTTAACCTGAGTATTCCGCGTGTGCAAAACTGGCTTGCACCCGTTGTAGATGGACGTAGAGCTTATCACACCCGATCATCACGTGGTGCCTGGGCACGACGAACTTTGGCAATGGTGCATACTCAGGGAGAACACATCTTGATAATTAGTGAGAGATCATCTTAAAATGCTACCGTCAATCAAAGCAAGAATAAGATGTATAATAGATAAACATCATATGCAATCAAAATATGTGACATGATATGGCCATGATCATCTTGCGCCTTTGATCTCCATCTCCAAAGTACTGTCATGATCTCTATCGTCACCGGCATGACACCATGATCTTCATCATCTTGATCTATATCAATGTGTCATCACATGGTTGTCTCACCAACTATTGCTCTTGCAACTATTGCTATCGTATAGCGATAAAGTAAAGCAATTATTTGGCACTTGCATCTTTATGCAACAAAGAGACAACCATAGGGCTTCTGCCAGTTGCCGATAACTTCAACAAAACATGATCATCTCATACAACAACTTATATCTCATCACGTCTTGACCATATCACATCACAACATGCCCTGCAAAAACAAGTTAGACGTCCTCTACTTTGTTGTTGCAAATTTTACGTGGCTGCTACGGGCCGAGCAAGAACCGTTCTTACCTACGCATCAAAACCACAACGATAGTTCGTCAAGTTAGTGCTGTTTTAACCTTCGCAAGGACCGGGAGTAGCCACACTCAGTTCAACTAAAGTTGGAGAAACTGACACCCGCCAGCCACCTGTGTGCGAAGCACGTCGGTAGAACCAGTCTCGCGTAAGTGTACGCGTAATGTCGGTCCGGGCCGCTTCATCCAACAATACCGCCGAACCAAAGTATGACATGCTGGTAAGCAGTATGACTTATATCGCCCACAACTCACTTGTGTTCTACTCGTGCATATAACATCAAACCATAAAAACCTAGGCTCTGATGCCACTGTTGGGGAACGTAGTAATTTCAAAAAAATTCCTACGCACACGCAAGATCATGGTGATGCATAGCAACGTGAGGGGAGAGTGTTGTCTACGTACCCTCGTAGACCGAAGCGGAAGCATTGACGCAACGTAGAGGAAGTAGTCGTACGTCTTCCCGGTCCGACCGATCCAAGCACCGTTACTCCGGCACCTCCGAGTTCTTGACACACGTACAGCTCGATGACGCACCCCGAACTCCGATCCAGCAGAGGTACGGGGAGGAGTTCCGTCAGCACGACGGCGTGGTGATGATCTTGATGTTCAACCGTCGCAGGGCTTCGCCTAAGCACCGCTACAATATGACCGAGGTGTAATATCGTGGAGGGGGGCACCACACACGGCTAAGGAACGATCATGGTGATCAACTTGTGTGTCTATGGGGTGCCCCCTCCCCCGTATATAAAGGAGGGAGGGAGGAGGGGGCCGGCCTAAGGGGGAGGCGCGCCCTAGGGGGGGCAAACCTACTCCAAGTAGTTTTGGCCCCCCTTTCCTATTAGGAGTAGGAGAGGGAAGGAAGAGAGGGGAGGAAAGAAGGAAAGGGGGGGCCGCCCCCCCTCCTAATTCGGATTGGGCTTGGGGGGGGGCGCCCCCTCCTTTGCTCCTTCCTCCTCCCTTCCACTAAGGCCCAATAAGGCCCATATACTTACCGGGGGGTTCCGGTAACCTCCCGGAACTCTGGTATAATCCCAATCTCGTCCGGAACCTTTCCGGTGTCCAAATATATCCGTCCAATATATCAATCTTTATGTCTCGACCATTTCGAGACTCCTCGTCATGTCCGTGGTCACATCCGGGACTCCGAACAACCTTCGGTACATCAAAATACATAAACTCATAATGAAACTGTCATCGAAACCTTAAGTGTGCGGACCCTAGGGTTCGAGAACAATGTAGACATGACCGAGACACGTCTCCGGTCAATAACCAATAGCGGGACCTGGATGCCCATATTGGTTCCTACATATTCTACGAAGATCTTTATCGGTCAAACCGCATAACAACATACGTTGTTCCCTTTGTCATTGGTACGTTACTTGCCCGAGATTCGATCGTCGGTATCCAATACCTAGTTCAATTTCGTTACCGGCAAGTCTCTTTACTCGTTCCGTAATACATCATCTCGGAACTAACTCATTAGTTGCATTGCTTGCAAGGCTTATGTGATGTGCATTACCGAGAGGGCCCAGAGATACCTCTCCGACATTCGGAGTGACAAATCCTAATATCGAAATATGCCAACCCAACAAGTACCTTCGGAGACACCTGTAGAGCACCTTTATAATCACCCAGTTACGTTGTGACGTTTGGTAGCACACAAAGTGTTCCTCCGGTAAACGGGAGTTGCATAATCTCATAGTCATAGGAACATGTATAAGTTATGAAGAAAGCAATAGCAACATACTAAACGATCGGGTGCTAAGCTAACTGAATGGGTCATGTCAATCAGATCATTCAACTAATGATGTGATCCCGGTAATAAAATAACAACTCTTTGTCCATGGTTAGGAAACATAACCATCTTTGATTAACAAGCTAGTCAAGTAGAGGCATACTAGTGACACTCTGTTTGTCGATGTATTCACACATGTATCATGTTTCCGGTTAATACAATTCTAGCATGAATGATAAACATTTATCATGATATAAGGAAATAAATAATAACTTTATTATTGCCTCTAGGGCATATTTCCTTCATGGTTGTGGCTCAAACCCGTCAAAGATCAAGTCTCCGCAGACGCCAGCCGTATAGTTCAAACTTCAAAATCTGACCTGATGGCTAGGGGCGTAGCTTTCAATCTGCTCCAGATGGCCAAGCGAATTCGCCCGCAGTGCAAAGCCACCGAATACGAAGATCTGTCCGGGGAGAAAAGTCTCACCCTGGACCGCATCGCTGTTGATGACCGGAGGAGCCATCGGGCCTAAAGATGACGACACAGAGGAACTCTCAATGAAAGCACCAATGTCGGTGTCAAAACCGGCGGATCTCGGGTAGGGGGTCCCGAACTGTGCGTCTAGGATGATGGTAACAGGAGACAAGGGACACGATGTTTTTACCCAGGTTCGGGCCCTCTCGATGGAGGTAAAACCCTACTCCTGCTTGATTGATATTGATGATATGGGTAGTACAAGAGTAGATCTACCACTAGAACAGAGAGGCTAAACCCTAGAAGCTAGCCTATGGCATGATTGTTGTTCGTCCTACGGACTAAAACCCTCCGGTTTATATAGGCACCGAAGAGGGTTAGGGTTACACAGAGTCGGTTACAATGGTAGGAGATCTACATATCCTTATCGTCAAGCTTGCCTTCCACGCCAAGGAAAGTCCCATCTGGACACAGGACGAAGTCTTCACTCTTGTATCTTCATAGTCCAGGAGTCCGGCCAAAGATGATAGTTCGGCTATCCAGACACCCCCTAGTCCGAGACTCCCTCACCTAGGGTTAAAATTCCCTCTATAAGCATTGTTTCCAAAACTATTCCTACCAACAAAATTCACATCCATAGATTCATTATTATTCTCAAGCAAAGTAGATAAAGGCATATCATTGGGATCAAGAGGAGTATTTTTAGGAGCAAACATCTTCATAAGTTCATCCATCTTTTCACTCAAAACATTGATTTCTTCTATAGCATGCACTTTTTTACTAGAAGATCTTTCGGTGTGCCAGTGAGAATAATTAGCCATAATACTATCAAGCAATTTGGTAGCATCCCAACGTAATTTCCATAAAAGTGCCTCCCGCGGCCGAATCTAAAAGATTTCTAGAAGCAAAATTCAATCCGGCATAAATTTTTTTGTATGATCATCCATAAATTCAAACCATGAGTAGGGCAATTACGAAGCATTAATTTCATTCTTTCCCAAGATTGGGCAACATGCTCATGATCAAGTTGTTTAAAATTGATGATGTCGTTCCTAAGAGTAATAATCTTAGCGGGAGGAAAATACTTAGAGATAAAAGAATCTTTGCACTTGTTCCAAGAATCAATACTATTTTTGGGCAAAGATGGAAACCAAACTTTAGCACGATCTCTAAGTGAAAACGGAAATAACTTCAATTTGACAATATTGTTATCCGTATCTTTCTTCTTTTGCATATCACGCAAATCAACAAAATTGTTTAGATGAGTAGCGGCATCTTCACTAGGAAGGCCGGCGAATTGATCTTTCATAACAAGATTCAGCAAAGCGGTATTGATTTCACAAGACTCATCATTATTAAGGGGAGCAATCGGAGTACTAAGGAAATCATTATTATTGGTATTCGAGAAATCACACAATTTGGTATTATCTTGCGCCATGGCTACAAGTAATCCAACACACAAGCAAACAGAAAGGCAACGAGAAAAGGCGAACGAGAAAGAGAGGAGATTTGGAAAGAGAGGGCAAATAAAACGGCAAGGGTGAAGTGGGGGAGAGGAAAACGAGAGGCAAATGGCAAATAATGTAATGCAAGAGATAGGGATTGCGATGGGTACTTGGTATGGTTGACTTGCTTGCGTGAGCCTCCCCGGCAACGGCACCAGAAATTCTTCTTGCTACCTCTTGAGCACTGTGTTGGATTTTCCCGAAGAGGAGAGGATGATGCAGCAAAGTAGCGTAAGTATTTCCCTTAGTTTTTGAGAAACAAGGTATCAATCCAGTAGGAGACCACGCACAAGTCCCTCGTACCTACACAAAACGATAGCAACTCGCAACCAACGCTTAGGGGTTGTCAATCCCTTCACGGTCACTTACGAGAGTGAGATCCGATAGAGATAATATTTTTTGGTATTTTTGATAGATAGATGCAAAGTAAAAAGTAAAAGGCAAAGTAAAAACAAAGCAAGTAAATAAAGTGATAGAGATTGATATGATGAGAATAGACCCGGGGGCCATAGGTTTCACTAGTGGCTTCTCTCAAGAGCATAAGTATTCTACGGTGGGTGAACAAATTACTGTTGAGCAATTGACAGAATTGAGCATAGTTATGAGTATATCTAGGCAATGATCATGTATATAGGCATCACGTCAACAACAAGTAGATCGAAACGATTCTGCATCTACAACTATTACTCCACTCATCGACCGCTATCCAGCATGCATCTAGAGTATTAAGTTAAAAACAGAGTAACACCTTAAGCAAGATGACATGATGTAGAGGGATAAATTCATGCAATATGATAAAAACCCCATCTTGTTATCCTCGATGGCAACAATACAATACGTGCCTTGCTGCCCCTTCTGTCACTGGGTAAGGACATCGCAAGATTGAACCCAAAGCGAAGAACTTCTCCCATTGCAAGAACTACCAATCTAGTTGGCCAAACCAAAAAGGATAATTCAAAGAGACTTGCAAAGATAGCTCGATCATACATAAAAGAATTCAGAGAAGAATCAAATATTTTCCATAGATAATACTGGATCATAAACCGACAATTCATCGGTCTCAACAAACACACCGCAAAAAGAAGATTACATCGAATAGATCTCCACGAGAGAGGGGGAGAACATTGTATTGAGATCCAAAAAGAGAGAAGAAGCCATCTAGCTACTAGCTATGGACCCGAAGGTCTGAAGTAAACTACTCACACTTCATCGGAGGGGCTATGGTGATGATGTAGAAGCCCTCCGTGGTGGATGCCCCCTCCGGCGGAGCTCCGGAACAGGCCCCAAGATGGGATCTCATGGATACAGAAGGTTGCGGCGGTGGAATTAGGTTTTTGGCTCCTGTTCTGATCGTTCAGGGATACGTAGGTATATATAGGAGGAAGGAGTACGTCGGTGGAGCGTGAGGGGGCCCACAAGGTAGGGGGCGTGCCCAGGGGGGGTGCCCTCCACCCTCGTGACCACCTCTGGCACTTCTTGGAGTAGGGTCCAAGTCTCCTGGATCACGTTCGGTTGGAAAATCACGATCCCGAAGGTTTCATTCTGTTTGGACTCCATTTGATATTCCGTTTCTTCGAAACACTGAAATAGTCAAAAAATAGCAATTCTGGGCTGGGCCTCCGGTTAATAGGTTAGTCCCAAAAATACTATAAAAGTGGAAAATAAAGCCCAATATAGTCCAAAACAGTAGGTAAAGTAGCATGTAGCAATCAAAAATTATAGATACGTTGGAGACGTATCAATTGCATGCTACGTTTCCCAACACCAGGAACGCACCCGAGGGGAGCTTCGAGGGGAGCACAACCCACCAGGGCGCACCTGGTAGCCCAGGCGTGCCTGATGACCCACAAGTATAGGGAATCTATCGTAGTCCTTTCGATAAGTAAGAGTGTCGAACCCAACGAGGAGCAGAAGGAAACGATTAGCGGTTTTCAGCAAGGTATTCTCTGCAAGTGCTGAAATAAGTGATAACAGATAGTTTTGTGATAAGATAAATTGTAACGAGCAACAAGTAACAAAAGTAAATAAAGTGCAGCAAGGTGGCCCAATCCTTTTTGTAGCAAAGGACAAGCCTGGACAAAATCTTATAATAGGAAAAGCGCTCCCGAGGACACATGGGAATATCGTCAAGCTAGTTTTCATCATGCTCATATGATTCGCGTTCGGTACTTTGATAATTTGATATGTGGCTGGACCGGTGCTTGGGTACTGCCCTTACTTGGACAAGCATCCCACTTATGATTAACCTCTATTGCAAGCATCCGCAACTACAACAAAAGTATTAAGGTAAACCTAACCATAGCATGAAACATGTGGATCCAAATCAGCCCCTTACGAAGCAACACATAAACTAGGGTCTAAGCTTCTGTCACTCTAGCAACCCATCATCTACTTATTACTTCCCAATGCCTTCCTCTAGGCCCAAATAATGGTGAAGTGTTATGTAGTCGACGTTCACATAACACCACTAGAGGTTAGACAACATACATCTTATCAAAATATCGAACGAATACCAAATTCACATGACTACTAATAGCAAGACTTCTCCCTTGTCCTCAGGAACAAACGTAACTACTCACAAAGCATATTCATGTTCATAATCAGAGGGGTAATAATATGCATAAAGGATCTGAACATATGATCTTCCACCAAATAAACCAACTAGCATCAACTACAAGGAGTAATCAACACTACTAGCAACGTACTAGCACCAATCCCGGACTTGGAGACAAGAATTGGATACAAGAGATGAACTAGGGTTTGGAGATGAGATGGTGCTGGTGAAGATGTTGATGGAGATTACCCTCTCCCGATGATAGGAGCGTTGGTGATGATGATGAAGATGATTTCCCCCTCCCGGAGGGAAGTGTCCCCGGCAGAACAGCTCTGCCGGAGCCCTAGATTGGTTCCGCCAAGGTTCTGCCTCGTGGCGGCAGAGTCTCGTCCCGAAAGGTTGCTTCTTATTTTTTTCTCATCGAAAGACTTCATATAGGAGAAGATGGGCGTCGGAGAGCCACAAGGGGGCCCACGAGGTAGGGGGGCGCGCCCAGGGGGGAGGGGCGTGCCCCCACCCTCGTGAGCAGGGTGTGGGCCCCCTGGCCTTCATCTTTGGCGATGATTTTTCTTTATTTATTTTAAGACATTCCGTGGAGTTTTAGGAATTTTGGAGTTGCGCAGAATAGGTCTACAATATTTGCTCCTTTTCCAGCCAGAATTCCAGCTACCGGCATTCCCCCTCTTCATGGTAAACCTTGTAAAATAAGAGAGAATAGCCATAAGTATTGTGACATATCGTGAAATAACAGCCCATAATGCGATAAATATTGATATAAAAGCATGATGCAAAATGGACGTATCAACTCCCCCAAGCTTAGACTTCGCTTGTCCTCAAGCGAAAAGCCGATAACAATAAATATGTCCTCATGTTTAGAAGTAGAGGCGTCGATAAAAATAAAATACGGACATGAAGGCATCATGATTATTTTCGTAACAACAACATATATAGATTTGTCATATGATTACTTATGTTCAAGTGATGATATTTTCACAAAGCCAAAGTATGAATCATAAATCTTATTGAGCACCAACAAATTATACCCTCAGTCATTGAAGCAATTGCAATTTATCATAACATCGGAAAGAGTCTATGTCAGAGCTTAAAAGCAAGTCCACATACTCAACTATCACTTAGTCCTTCATAATTGCTAACACTCACGCAATACTTGTGGTTACCGAGTTTTAACCGGACACAGAGAAAGATAGGGGCTTGTAGTTTTGCCCCACAAGCTTTTACCTCAAGGGTAATGTCAACAATAATAATTCATGCTCCCCCACATCCAATTAGATATATATATATATATATATATATATATATATTTCCAACATGCTGAGCTTGCCAAAGGATAAAATGAAAAAGGAAAGGTGAAGATCACCGTGACTCTTGCATAAAGTAGAGGATAATAATAAAAGATAGGCCCTTCTCAGAGGGAAGCAGAGGTTGCCATGCGCTTTTATGGTTGGATGCACAAAATCTTAATGCAAAAGAATGTCACTTTATATTGCCCCTTGTAACCTTTATTATGCAGTCCGTCACTTTTATTGCGTCCACAACAAGTTCGTACAAAGCTTATTTCTCTGCACTAATAAGTCATGCATATTCAGAGAGCAATTTTTTATTTCTTGCACCGATGACAACTTACTTGAAGGATCTTACTCAATCCATAGGTAGATATGGTGGACTCTCATGGCAAAACTGGTTTAAGGGTATTTGGAAGCACAAGTAGTATTTCTACTTAGTGCTGAGAATTTGGCTAGCATGAGGGGGAAAGGCAAGCTCAACACGGTAGAGGAACCATGACAACATACTTTATCTCAGATGTAAGAAAACATAACTCATTATGTTGTCTTCCTTGTCCAACCTTAACTCTTTAGCATGTCATATTTTAATGAGTGCTCCCAATCATAAAAGATGTCAATGGTAATATATCTATATGTGAAACCTCTCTTTCCTTATTACTTCCTATTAATTGCAAGGATGACCAAAGCTATATTTGCCAACTCCCCAACAACTTTTAATCATCATACTTTTCTATGTGGAGTCATTACCTTCACTAAGATCAATATAAACTCTTTGTTTCTTTTTATTCTTTTCTTTATTCACCCAAGATCATGGCAAATTAATCAAGCCCTTGACTCAACACTAATCTTTATTATATATAGCTCACGGACTCGATTGCATAGAGGGATCATAAAGCAAAACTCAAAACTAGATCGTGCCATGACTTTATTCTACTAAATCAAGATACTACTAATAGGATCGAACTAAGAAAAACGGTAAAGATAGGAGTTGTGATGGTGATACGATACCGGGGCACCTCCCCCAAGCTTGGCAGTTGCCAAGGGAAGTGCCCATACCCATGTGATTATATCTCCTTCTTTGCTGTTGGCGGTGGAGGTGTTGTTGATGATGGAAGTTTGTCGTCCACCTTCCATGGCATAGGCTCACCCTCATAGGAGGATGATTGAGTCTCTGGAATCCTCAAATCTGCAACGAAAACAGTTCGAAACGAAAACAGAGGATATTTGCGTGATACAGTCGTCAAAAC
Source organism: Triticum aestivum (assembly GCF_018294505.1). Lineage (NCBI taxonomy): Eukaryota > Viridiplantae > Streptophyta > Magnoliopsida > Poales > Poaceae > Triticum > Triticum aestivum. The sequence goes on along the minus strand of NC_057798.1, from coordinate 24,797,747 downwards.
CTTCGGGAGAATATATAATGAATTTTTACCGACCAAAATACGTATCGTGCAAGAAAATGGAGTCCGGAGGGCACACGAGGTGCTCACGAGGTAGGGGGCGCGCCCAGGGGGGTAGGGCGCGCCCTCCACCCTCGTGGAGGCCTCGTGTCCTCCCTGGACTGCTACTTATTTTTCTATTTTTCTAAATATTCCAAAATGGAGAAATATTGCTTTAAAAATTGTTTTGGGGTCGGTTTACTTACCGTACCACATACCTAGTCCTTTTAGGAGTCTGGAACGTTCTGGAAAGTGTCCCTTATGTACCTCCGGGGTTACGGTTTCAATAATATTGGTTTCAACATTTATGGGATTACCTGAGATATAATGTTTGATTCTTTGACCGTTTACCACCTTTGGATTTGTGCCTGCGAAGTTGTTGATTTTTATGCCACCAGAACGATAGACCTCCTCGATAACGTAAGGACCTTCCCATTTGGAGAGAAGTTTTCCTGCAAAAAATCTTAAACAAGAGTTGTATAGCAATACATAGTCACCTACATTAAACTCATGCTTTTGTATCCTTTTATCATGCCACCTTTTAACTTTTTCTTTAAACAGCTTGGCATTTTCATAAGCTTGGGTTCTCCATTCATCAAGTGAGCTAATATCAAACAACCTCTTCTCACTAGCAAGTTTGAAGTCATAATTGAGCTCTTTGATAGCCCAATATGCCTTATGTTCTAGTTCAAGAGGTAAATGACATGCTTTTCCATAAACCACTTTATACGGAGACATACCCATAGGATTTTTGTACGCAGTTCTATAAGCCCATAATGCATCATTCGGTTTTTTGGACCAATTCCTTCTAGACCTATTGACAGTCTTTTGCAAAATTAATTTGAGCTCTCTATTGCTCAATTCTACCTGACCACTAGACTGCGGGTGATAAGGAGATGCAATTCTATGATTAACATCGTATTTAGCAAGCATCTTACGGAAAGCACCATGAATAAAGTGTGAACCACCATCAGTCATTAAGTATCTAGGGACTCCAAACCTCGGAAAAATAACTTCCTTAAGCATTTTAATAGAAGTGTTATGATCAGCACTACTAGTTGGAATAGCTTCTACCCACTTAGTAACGTAATCAACAACAACTAAAATATGAGTGTAACCATTAGAGGCAGGAAAAGGTCCCATATAATCAAAGCCCCAAACATCAAATGGCTCAATAACAAGTGAATAATTCATAGGCATTTCTTGACGTCTACTGATATTACCAATTCTTTGACATTCATCGCAAGACAAAACAAACTTACGGGCATCCTGGAAGAGAGTAGGCCAATAAAAACTGGATTGCATTACCTTATGTGCAGTTCTATCTCCAGCGTGGTGTCCTCCATAAGCTTCAGAGTGACACTTGCGTAGGATCTGTTCCTGTTCATGCTCAGGTACACAACGTCTAATAACACCATCTACTCCTTCTTTATAAAGATGTGGGTCATCCCAAAAGTAATGTCGCAAGTCATAGATTTTTTTTCTTTTGTTGGTATGTGAAGTTAGGCGGTATAAATTTAGCAACAATATAATTAGCATAACTAGCATACCACGGAGTGCTACGAGAAGTACTTATGACATTTAATTGCTCATCAGGAAAGCTATCATCAATAGGTAGTGGGTCATCAAGAACATTCTCTAGCCTAGACAGGTTGTCTGCAACGGGGTTCTCAGCTCCTTTTCTATCAACAATATGCAAATCAAATTCTTGCAGCAAGAGAACCCATCTAATAAGTCTAGGTTTAGCATCTTTCTTTTCCATAAGATATTTAATAGCAGCATGATCGGTGTGAATAGTTACTTTAGAATCAACAATATAGGGTCTAAATTTATCACAGGCAAACACAACTGCTAAGAGTTCCTTTTCAGTAGTAGCATAATTTCTTTGAGCATTGTCTAGAGTCTTACTGGCATAATGGATAACATTCAATTTCTTATCAACTCTTTGCCCTAGAACAGCACCTACATCATAATCACTAGCATCACACATAATTTCAAAGGGTAAATTCCAATCAGGTGGCTGAACAATAGGTGCAGAGACTAATGCTTTCTTAAGTATTTCAAATGCTTCTACACAATCATCATCAAAGACAAATGGTACATCTTTTTGTAATAAATTAGTCAGAGGCCGAGAAATTTTTGAGAAGTCCTTAATGAACCTCCTATAAAATCCGGCATGACCAAGGAAACTTCTTATACCTTTGATGTCCTTGGGACATGGCATCTTTTCAATAGCATCAACCTTGGCTTTATAAACTTCAATACCTCTTTCAGAAACTTTGTGCCCCAAGACAATACCTTCATTAACCATAAAGTGGCACTTTTCCCAATTCAAGACAAGATTAGTTTCTTCACATCTCTGCAAAACTCGAGCAAGATTGCTCAAGCAATCATCAAAAGAGGAACCATAGACGGAAAAGTCATCCATGAAAACCTAACAAATTTTCTCACAAAAGTCAGAGAATATAGCCATCATGCATCTTTGAAAGGTAGCAGGTGCATTACATAAACCAAAAGGCATACGTCTATAAGCAAAAGTACCAAAAGGGCATGTAAAAGTAGTCTTTGATTGATCTTTAGCCGACACAGGTATTTGAGAGAAACCAGAATAACCATCTAGAAAGCAATAATGTGTATGTTTGCATAATCTTTCTAGCATTTGATCAATAAAAGGTAAGGGGTAATGATCTTTCTTAGTAGCTTTAATCAATTACCATCCTATAACCTGTGATAATTCTTTGCGGGATCAATTCATCTTTATCATTAGGGACAATATTAATACCTCCCTTCTTAGGGACACAATGGACAGGACTTACCCACTGACTATCAGCAACGGGATAAATTATACCTGCCTCCAGAAGCTTGAGTATTTCTTTTCTTACCACTTCTTTCATTTTAGGATTCAAACGTTGTTGAGGATCACGAACTGGTTTGGCATCCGCTTCCAAATTTATTTTATGTTGACATAGAGTGGGACTAATGCCCTTAAGATCATCAAGAGTATATCCAATAGCGGCACGGTGCTTCTTCAGAGTTTTCAATAATCTTTCTTCTTCATGCTCTGAAAGGTTAGCACTAATAATAACAGGATATATTTTCTTTTCATCAAGATAAGCATATTTAAGATTATCAGGCAATGGTTTGAGCTCAAACATGGGATCACCCTTGGGTGGAGGAGGATCCCCTAGGATTTCAACAGGCAAATTGTGTTACAGAATAGGTTCCTGTTTAGAGAATACTTCATCTATTTCCCTTCTTTCATTCATGAACATCTCATTTTCATGGTCTAGCAAATAGTGTTCTAAAGGATCATTAGGAGGTACGGCAATAGAAGCAAGACCAATAATTTCATCCTTACTAGGCAATTCTTCCTCACGATGTTGTTTACTAAATTTAGAGAAATTAAACTCATGAACCATATCATCCAAGCCAATAGTAACAACATTCTTTCGCAGTCTATCTTAGCATTAACAGTATTCAAGAAGGGTCTACCAAATATAATGGGACAAAAGCTATCTTGTGGAGAACCAAGAACAAGAAAATCAGCGGGATATTTGGTTTTCCCACACAAGACTTCAACATCTCTAACAATTCCCATTGCAGATATAGTATCTCTATTGGCAAGTTTAATTGTAACATCAATATCTTCTAACTCAGCAGGTGCGATATCATGCATAATTTCTTTATATAAGTCAATGGGTATAACACTAGCACTAGAACCCATATCACATAAGCCATGATAACAATGATCTCCTATTTTAACAGAAATAACAGGCACGCCTACCACGGGTCTATGTTTATCTCTATCACAGGGTTTAGCAATTCTAGCAGTTTCACCAGAGAATTCAGTGACATGCCCATCAATATTATCGGACAAGAGATATTTAACAATAGCAATATTAGGTTCTACTTTGACTTGCTCAGGAGGTGTATAAGTTCTAGTATTACTTTTACGAACAACAGTTGAAGCTTTGGCATGATCCTTTACTCTAGCAGGGAAAGGTGGTTTCTCAACATAAGAGGTGGGAACAATAGGATCATTATAAGTGATGGTCTTTTCTTTAACTTTAATAGGTGCAGCTACTTTTACTTCTATGGGAGGATGATATTTAAACCACTTCTCCTTGGGGAGATCAACATAAGTAGCAAAAGATTCACAGAAAGAAGCTACTATCTCAGAGTCAAGTCCATATTTAGTGCTAAACTTACGGAAAATATCGGTATCCATAAAAGATTTAACACAATCAAACTTAGGTGTCATACCTGACTCCTTACCTTCGTCGAGGTCCCAATCTTCAGAGTTGCGTTTAATTCTATCCAATAAATTCCATCTGAATTCAATAGTCTTCGTCATAAAAGAGCCAGCACAAGAAGTATCGAGCATGGTTTGATTATTATCGGAAAGCTGAGCATAAAAATTCTGAAGAATTGTCAATTTTGAGAGCTCATGATTGGGGCATGAATATAACATTGATTTAAGCCTCCCCCAAGCTTGAGCAATGCTTTCTCCTTCGCGAGGCCAAAAATTATATATATAATTGCGATCACGATGAACAAGATGCATAGGGTAATACTTTTGATGAAATTCCAATATCACTCTTTTATAGTTCCATGATCTCGTATCATCACATAGCCTATACCATGTCAATGCATCTCCCTCCAAAGATAAAGGTAAATCCTTCTTCTTAACAACATCATCGGGTATACCTGCAAGCTTAAATAATCCACAAATATCATCCAGATAGCGTAGATGCTCATCGGGATGCTTTGTTCCATCTCCTGTAAAGGTATTAGCCAGCAGTTTTTCCATAATACCCGAAGGAAATTCAAAAGGAGTTTCATTTTCAATAGGTTCAGTAGGTTGAGGAGCAACTCTTTGCTCTACTGGACGGGGTGAAGATACGCCGAACAAGCCCCTCAGAGATTCACTTTCCATAGTAACAAGTGACAGAAAATTTCAGCACACTATATAAATTTTTCCTTACCAAATTCCACTTACCATAGGCGCTACACTCCCCGGCAATGGCGCCAGAAAAGAGTCTTGATGACCCACAAGTATAGGGGACCTATCATAGTCCTTTCGATAAGTAAGAGTGTCGAACCCAACGAGGAGCAAAAGGAAATGGTAAGCGGTTTTCAACAAGGTATTCTCTGCAAGTACTGAAATAAGTGATAACAGATAGTTTTTTTTTGACCTTAAAGACTGCAGGGCTTACACCCCACAGTATTTTATTGAAAGCAAAACAAAAAAAAGGACTAATACAAAGATTCCTCAGGAGGAGGAAAGAACATCAAAAGAAAACTAAAAAGGAGAAAAAAGAACCTACAAAATACAAATGTACAAAGAGGGGCTAAAGCAACTCCCTTCAGGGAGGAAGGAAGTCAATCCATTTAAGTAAGGCTTCCTTGTGCTTCTGCTTGATTCTATGAGAAAGCATAGTAAGGTCATGAATAAAACCATATCTCCATGCTCTGAAGGAAGGTCTGATGTTCCTGAATTCCCTGTCATTTCTAACCTTCCAGATATTCCACCAGGCCGTAAAAACCACTTCAGCAAAGAAAGGCTTGTTGAATTCCTTCTTCGCATGCAAGGCAATGTCCACCATATCTTGACTGTCTTTCCAAGGAATCTGCAAATAGATCCATACGCGAGCACTGAAATTGCACTGGAAGAAAAGATGATCTCTGTCCTCCAAAGTCCCTGTTGGGCAAAGAACACATTGTGGCCCATCATTAATCCTCCAATTCCTTCTGTGGATCATGTCCTTGGTATTAACCCTATCCATTATGACAAGCCAGGCAAACATCTTAATTGACATTGTGCAGCAACTCTTCCAAATCCAACTCAAAATGGGGTTTGAGACCTTATTCTGGTAGGCAAAGTCATAGAAATTTTTTGCAGTATAGGTAGATTTCTTTCCATGCCTCCATGACCAGATGTCACTACAACTGGAATCCAGATGAAAAGAGCTCATTAGTGTTGAAAGCTGCTGCAACTCTTGGTGTGCTTGCTGGGTGAGAGGCAGGAAAAAAAGATCTTGCAAATTATCAGCCTGAAAGACTTCTTTGACTGAGAGCTTTTTGTGTAGACAAAAGGAATACAATCTAGGAAATCTGTCCAGAAGAGGCACATGACTGTTCCCAATTTGCCAGTGATCAGACCAGAAGAGCACAGTATCTCCACTGTGAACATTAACCTCAGTCACTGCCCTGAAATTGTCCATTAACTTGCAGACATCTTTCCACCAAAAAGAACCACAAAGGGTGGTATCATGGGGGATTTGCTCAAAGTAATAAGAATCCCAAATTAAATGTACCCAAGGCACATCCATTTTGTTGTAGAATTTATTCAGAAACTTCAGTAACAGAGCTTGGTTTTGCAAACCCAGATTTAAGATTCCAAGCCCCCCCTTTGCTTTGGGCCTGCAAACAAGAGGCCAAGCTGCTAAAGAGTGGCCCTTCTCCTGCCCATATTTCCTCCATAAACACTGCCTTTGTATTCTTTCTAATTGCTTTAGAATACCTTGAGGGATTGATAAGGTACAAAGAAAGAAGATAGGCAAAGAAGAGATGACAGAATTAACAAGCTGTAACCTGCTTCCCTGAGGCAAGAACCAAGAACTTGCTGTCAATCTCCTCTCCATACAATCCACCAAGGGAAGAAGATCCACAATTTTAGGCCTAGTGGTTCCAACAGGTAACCCCAGATATGTGAATGGCATCTTGCCTAACTTGCAGCCAAAGAAAGCAGCAAGTTCAGTAGCCACCTGGTCAGTCACATTAATGGGGTACATTGAAGATTTGTGGAAGTTGATCTGCAGACCAGTTGCCTCAGAAAAGGAATATAACACTAATTTCAGAGCTCCCAATTGATCCCTATCAGCCTTTAAGAACAGCAGTGTGTCATCAGCATACTGTACCACTGGAAAATCAGGATCATGTGTTGACAGGGGCCTGCTTATTAAACCCTGCTTAAGAAGACTATTAATCAAGGTCTGCAAAAGATCAGCAGCAATAACAAATAGCATAGGAGATACTGGGTCCCCTTGCTTAACTCCACATTTGCATTTAAAATGACTGCCAGGTACTCCATTGAGTAGGATGGAAGAGGTGCCAGATGACAGTATCTGCCTGACCCATGTAATCCATCTGTTGTCAAAACTCTTTGCAGTAAGAATCCTCAGAATAGCCTCATGTTGGATTGAATCAAAAGCCTTTTCAAAATCCAACTTAAGCAAAAGAATGGGCTATTTAGACTGGTTACATTGGTGAATGTATTCAAATGTCCAGGCAAGACAGTCCTGGATTGTTCTTGATTTGATGAAGCCATATTGGTTTTTATGAATACATCTGCAGATTTCCTGTTGAAATCTATTAGCAGCCAGCTTTGTAAGGAATTTTAGACCAACACTTGCTAAAGATATAGGTCTAATATCCCCACCCCCTCAGGAGATTGTTTTTTTGGTATCAGTGTGATATAGGCATCATTTAGGTTTTCTAACTGCACTGTACCAGCATAAAACTCATACACTAGCTGTATAAAATCAACAGAAATTATTGGCCAGCATTTCTTAAGAAAAAGACCATTGAAACCATCAGGCCCTGGTGCCTTATCAATGGGCATTTCATTGATAACCTTTTCAATCTCCTTAATCTCAAAGGGTTTTGTAAGGACCTCCAAACCCTGGACCCTTGTTATTAGAGAGAGAATATTCTCATCTAACACAATTGGCCTAATCATCCCCATTCTGTCCTTGAAAGCTCGCAATAATTCCTTGGCCATAACCTCATGATTAGATGTGACAGACCCATCAGCTAGCTTCAGACTAGCAATTGAATTTTTCCGGTATCTCTCCGTTGCCATTGCCTGAAAGAATTTTGAGTTTTCCTCACCAACTTTGATGTACCTGATAGTACATCTCTTCCTCCAGTAGAGATATTGCATATGAAGCAGGTGCTCATGATGCAGCTTTATGATTTTCCTGAAGTTACTTTCCGGTCTAGATAGCTTCCTCATGTCCTCAAGATTATCCAGCCAAAGAATTACCCAGTTGCACCTCTCAATCAGACTTTTAATGTGAGATAATCCTTTTTTCCATTTCTTCAAAGCATAGCGTAGGGCCTTCAACTTGTCAACAATAACTGCTGCAATATGAATCTTACAAGAGGGATGATTCCAAACCTCCTTCACACAATCAAAAAAACCAGCCTGATGCACCCAAAAATTTTCAAACCTAAAAATGTGCGCCTTTGGGATGGAAGTGCTGATGCTGACAAGACAGGGCACATGATCAGACGCAGTTTTTGCCAATGGGTTCACTTGCGTCATGGGATATGAGTTAATCCAACTAGCAGATGTGAACACCTAGTCAAGTTGCTCCAGAAGAGGAGTATCCTGCATATTGGACCAAGTAAACCTTCTGCCTTTTAAAGGAAGCTCGAGGAGTCCCAAATGGCCGATAATTTCATTGAAGATAAACATATCATTTATGTCACCCCCCGGGAGGTTTCTATTATCAGTGCAACGAATAAAATTGAAATCTCCCATTAACATCCACAGTTGGCCAGGATCAATATCTAAATTGTATATCCAGGAAACAAACTCACCCCTGAGCTCTCCTTGACAAGGACCATAAATATTGACCAAGAACCATTGCTCATTGTTATGCACAGAATTGAACTGCATGACAATAGCATATGGTTTAACTTGTAATAAGGTACCCTGGAATACATCTGATCACCAAGTAGTCAATAGTCCACCCGAGGCGCCTCTAGAAGGTGATTCAACAAATTGGTCAAAACCATGAGGGCATATGGATTTCATAGTTGCCCGATCACAGGAGGAAATTTTGGTTTCTTGCAGGCAAACTATTGAACATTGACTTTCAGACACTTTCTCTCTAACAGCGCGCTGCCTCGTATCTGAGTTTAAACCACGGACGTTCCAACACAAGATCTTCCAACTACGCGTTGTTACTCGATTCATGAATGACCAAAGAGCAAACAGTTAAGTAGAGCATGACATACAATGCCATACAACCCAAAAGATAACATAGTTCAGAGCCATAAAAAGGTTCCCGAGACCAACGGAGAGCAACCATAAAAAGAGTACACATAGCATGCACCCAGGATAACCACAAATAGAGCAACATAATCATTAAGCTGACGATGCAGATGAGTCCTCCTGTGGATTAGCCATAAGCTTATCCACCGATAACAGCTTAGGATCGATCTCCAGCTCCGCACCAATCGCCTGAAGACTCGAAGAGGAGTGTATGGTGGTGCAGCAGTCGAAGCCTCGTCGTCAACATCTGCAGGAATGGGCTGGGCCTTGTCCTCCACAGGCTTGGCTCGTGGGCGCTTCTTTGATGGCTGAAGAGGTAGTTTCTCAAAAACAACATTTTAAAGCCATCTAACTTTGCCGTGCTCCGAGTGCAACGGCGCAGCATTGTGTCAACCACCGGCGGCTTCTTCTTCTCTCTTCGCTTCCTGGCGGATTGGTCGGCAGAGAAAACCATAGGTGTAGATTCAGGAGATGCAGAAACAGGTGATGATTCCACGGAAACTGGCTCAGGCGCATCAGAGGAAACTGCAGGTGCAGGCAGGCTATGAAACAGAGCTCTTGCCACCGGCCGCTTTAGCATGACAGCTTTTCTATCAGGCAGAACCAGGGGCATCGAAGCATGCAAAGTAGACACCTGCTTGGACTCATCAAAAGCAATAGACCAAGTCCTCTTTGAATAGATAACTGCAACCAACGGCTTGCAAAAGATAGGCCTAGGCACTTCCTTCACTGAAAAATCAAACATTAGATTCTGAAAAGACCTTTTCCATATCATCTCCGGAGGGAGAGGGGGTCCAGCCACAATACGGGCCATGCCAATGAAAATCTCATGGTATTGAACCACAGGAGGCTGATACGGCACTATTGCCAACTGGTTTTCCTCAAAAACTTGCTGTTGCTGAAGATCTGGTGGAGGAACATGATGAAGGTCCTGTTGAGGTTGGTCCACAGGAACTGACTCCTCCGGCTGATCAATCACAATGGAAACTTGGTCTTGTTCAGGCATTTGCGGCTGCATAACCTGCATAGCAACATCTTCATTACCCCACCCTGCATTCCCCCAATTAGGCACCTCCTCATTTGCAGGAGGAACAGGGGGAGCAAGAGGGGCATCATTCCATACCAACATTGGGTACGGAGGAAGAATGAATGGCAGATTATCTTGAATCAGATTACCAGGCAGCGGGTGGGGGTTTCCATCTAACGGCATAGGATCTTCGTCATTGGGTATCTGATCTGCAAAATTAGCACCAAGGACATAACATGCAGCAGTCCAGGACACTTGAGCGCCTCCCCAATCAGCATAATCACCAAAAACCACATCTCTTGGTACAAGTGGAGTGTCAGGAAAGCTAGCCTCCACCATGGTTCTGACCAGATACGGATCCTCACTATCCCAAGAAATAAACTTGCCAAAAGTACCAACCGCCTGCGAGATGAACTCAGTAGTGCGGTAATCCAGAGGGATCCCAATAAACATTAACCAGCCCTTACGAAAGCCATTTGCACCTTTGAAATTCTCTCCCTCATCATGCTTCATAAATCTAACGAAGCGATCATTGCCCAGCGGGAAAGGAGGATGCTGAATCAGGGTGTATCTAACTGACGGATCCCGAACTTGAAACAGTCCCACCCCATGAAACCACGGCTGAGTTGAACGAACCATGATACCTGAATCTTGAAGAAACTGAACCACCTCCTCACGCACCGGACCGAGCGGTCCATCTGGCGCAGGCATTACTTCAGCAATCATGTAGTCCTCATGGCGTCGGGTCGGCCGAGCAGCCGGCGTGAAGAAGGTGCGCGGGAGGCGACGATCGCCACCATCAATGATGTGGTGGCCAGCAGGCACGAAGCGCTGAGGATCAAGCTCGTAGTTCGCCATGGATGGAGGTGCTCATGGTTTTTCTCTGGCTGTAGGGGAAGGAAGATGCAAATGGGGCGGCGGCGATGGGACTGGGCAGTCTATCCCAATAACTCTGGCTCTGTTCCCATGAGTAGTAGCAGATTCCGATAAAATCTTATTTTGTTGCACCGAAATTGGCTTCCAAACCAATCCATGGGAGCGCGCGAACTCATTGCATTCCCTGCTAGAGTGACCAGGGCGAGAGCAAGCCGAGCAGACTGCTCGCATTCCACAAGTCGCAGACAAGTGGCCCCGAGTAGAGCAGATAGTACATGTCATCACACGGTCCACCATGTCATCGAACATAGCTTCAAATTGCCTTGCTGCCTCTTGCGATGAAGGAATAAGCCCATTGCAAATGGGTGGGCTAGGAACCGAAGGCGTGCCAGGCCTAGAAGATCCTGGGCCGACCATCGCAATTAGGCCAAGATAGGCCTCCGACACAACTGGATCGTTATCAGAGTTTTGAATGGTAGCCGATCCCGCGGAAATGACGGGCGTGATCCTCGCAGGAGGGGAGGAAACTTCGGCGGAAACCAGAACCGCTGCCGGAGCAGAAGGGGATGGCCGGCATGACTCCGGTGAAGGAGAAATCGTGCCAAAAACTATTGGTGGACGGGCCACAGTCCATTGCAAATCCTGTGCAGGTGATGGATGAATGACTACACGTTCATGAACAGGCAGATCATACCCCGCATCTCTCATGGTGTCAATGCAATCTTGGGAAGCTGGGTATCTATACCCTTTGCAAGCCGTGTAACTCTCAAACGTAGCAAAAGAAAGAGTCTTCCTGGATGAGGCAGTCGATTTTAGGGCTGATTTAGTGGGGGGTTTATGCATGGCCAAGAGACCCAAAGAAGATCGGCGTTTGGTTGGGCTAACTAGAATCCACTCGGCATCACATTCCTTCCTCCAAATCCTCAGCTCTCTAATCCAATTCGGTCCACCATTACCCCATAGGTGAAAATAACACTTGAATAGATCACATGAAAAGGAGCGAAGGTCCATGATGATAAAACCAACTTGCTTGCAAGAAACATGAAAAGAATAAACCTTGCCTTTGATGTGATCAACCTGAAGATCAATGGCAGAACCTCCAATTGCAGCTTCCAAAGCCGCAGCCACAGAATCCATCGAGAGACGGAAGACATGACAGCTGAATGAAACAATCAAAACAAAGGGCCGCCGATGCCCCGAAGGATGAACCGAATTCCCAGTAGATCTGAAAACCTCATCTGAAAAAACCCTACCCTTGGAGAAATCCAAGCCAAGGGTAGATCCACCAGAAGAACCCATGGAAGATGGGTATTCCCTTGATCCAGAAGGGGCGCCAGAGATGTTGATCGGAGAAAATCCACAGATTAGTGGAGGAGTGGAGAGATCGCCGGAAAAGGTGATAGCACCGTGGTGGGGGGGTGGGAGCGCCATTCCCGAGAAGACCATCTTTCGTCCCCCGACAGCAATAATAACAGATAGTTTTGTGATAAGATAAACTGTAACGAGAAACAAGTAACAAAACTAAATAAAGTGCAGCAAGGTGGCCCAATCCTTTTCCTAGCAAAGGACAAGCCTGGACAAACTCTTATAATAAGAAAAGCACTCCCGAGGACACATGTGAATATTGTCAAGCTAGTTTTCATCACGCTCATATGATTCGCGTTCGGTACTTTGATAATTTGATATGTGGCTGGACCGGTGCTTGGGTACTGCCCTTACTTGGACAAGCATCCCACTTATGATTAACCTCTATTGCAAGCATCCGCAACTACAACAAAAGTATTAAGGTAAACCTAACCATAGCATGAAACATGTGGATCCAAATCAGCCCCTTACGAAGCAACGCATAAACTAGGGTTTAAGCTTCTGTCACTCTAGCAACCCATCATCTACTTATTACTTCCCAATGCCTTCCTCTAGGCCCAAATAATGGTGAATTGTTATGTAGTCGACGTTCACATAACACCACTAGAGGTTAGACAACATACATCTTATCAAAATATCGAACGAATACCAAATTCACATGACTACTAATAGCAAGACTTCTCCCTTGTCCTCAGGAACAAACGTAACTACTCACAAAGCATATTCATGTTCATAATCAGAGGGGTAATAATATGCATAAAGGATCTGAACATATGATCTTCCACCAAATAAACCAAGTAGCATCAACTACAAGGAGTAATCAACACTACTAGCAACGTACTAGCACCAATCCCGGACTTGGAGACAAGAATTGGATACAAGAGATGAACTAGGGTTTGGAGATGATATGGTGCTGGTGAAGATGTAGATGGAGATTTCCCTCTCCCGATGAGAGGAGCGTTGGTGATGATGATGAAGATGATTTCCCCCTCCCGGAGGGAAGTGTCCCCGGCAGAACAACTCTACCGGAGCCCTAGATTGGTTCCGCCTCATGGCGGCGGAGTCTCGTCCCGAAAGGTTGCTTCTTATTTTTTTCTCATCGAAAGACTTCATATAGGAGAAGATGGGAGTCGGAGAGCCACCAGGGGGCCCACGAGGTAGGGGAGCGCGCCCAGGGGGGTGGGGTGCGCCCCCACCCTCGTGAGCAGAGTGTGGGCCCCCTGGCCTTCAACTTTGGCGATGATTTTTCTTTATATATTTTAAGATATTCTGTGGAGTTTCAGGACTTTTGGAGTTGCGCAGAATAGGTCTCCAATATTTGCTCCTTTTCCAGCCAGAATTCCAGCTGCCGGCATTCCCCCTCTTCATGGTAAACCTTGTAAAATAAGATAGAATAGCCATAAGTATTGTGACATATCATGAAATAACAGCCCATAATGCGATAAATATCGATATAAAAGCATGATGCAAAATGGACGTATTAGCGCCCGGCGGGTTGTGCCCTCCTCGTTGGCCTCCCACACCACCTCTTTTCTCTATAAATACCCCAATATTCCAAAAACCCTAGGAGAGTTGGTGAAAATCAATTCCAGCCGCCGCAGAGTCCAGAAACACCTGATCCAATCTAGAGACCATCTCGGAGGGGTTCATCATGTCCATTGGTGCCTCACTGATGATGCGTGAGTAGTTCTTTGTAGACCTACGAGTCCGTAGTGAGTAGCTAGATGGCTTCCTCTCTCTCTCTCTCTCTCGATTATCAATACAATGGTCTCTTGGAGATCCATATGATGTAAGCCTTTTTGCGGTGTGTTTGTTGGGATCTGATGAACTTTGAGTTTATGATCAGATCTATGCTTTTATCCATGAAAGTTATTTGAGTCTTCTTTGATCTCTTATATGCATGATTGATTATAGCCTCGTATTTCTTCTCCGATATTTGGGTTTTGTTTGGCCAACTTGATCTATTTATCTTGCAATGGGAAGAGGTGCTTTGCGATGGGTTTGATCATACAGTGCTTGATCCCAGTGACAGAAAGGGAAAAGACACGTATGTATCATTGTTATTGAGAATAACAAGATTGGGTCTATTTCTACATAAGTAGATCTTGTCTACATCATGTCACCGTTCTTATTGCATTACTCCGTTTTTCCATGAACTTAATACACTAGATGCATGCTGGATAGCGGTGGATGTGTGGAGTAATTGTAGTAGATGCAGGCAAAAGTCGGTCTACTAATCTTGGACGTGATGCCTATATAATGATCATTGCCTAGATATCGTCATGATTATTTGAAGTTCTATCAATTGCCCAACAATAGTTGTTTTCCCACCGTTTGCTATTTTTCTCTAGAGAAACCACTAGTGAAACCTACGGGTCTTTTTTTTCCCGGGTCTCTTTTCATCATATTTGCCTTTGCGATATATTTTCCTTTGCATTTATTTTCAGATCTATTAAACCAAAAATACAAAAACACCTTGCTGCAATTTATTTGTTCCGCGATCTATTTATCCTGTCTACCACTTTTACCTCACGTTATTTTGCCTATCTTGAGGCGCCATACCCGAAAGGGATTGGCAACCCCTTTAACACATCGGGTTGCGAGTATTTGTTATTTGTGTGCAGGTGTTGTTTACGTGGTGTGAGGAGGTTCTCCTACTGGTTCAATAAGCTTGGTCTCATCACTGAGGGAAATACCTACCATCGCTATACTGCATCATCCCTTCCTCTTTGGGGAAATACCGACATAGTTCTAGTAGACATCAGATCCACTATTGTCATTCCGTACTGCGTGTCTACCTATAACCTGCCTCCTGACAGATTGACCCATTTGCATCGAAACAGAGGGACCTTAAAATCATGTCCATAGTCAAGTTCCCATATGTCCACTATGTAACCATAATATGCGTCCTTTCCCCTGTTGGTTGTTGCATCAAAGCGGACACCACTATTTTGGTTGGTGCTCTTTTGATCTTGGGCGACCGTGTAAAATGTATCCCCATTTATCTCGTACCCTTTGTAAGCCAATAAAGTCGAAGATGGTCCCCTGGCCAACGAGTACAGCTCATCTGCAACAGTGTTTGCAACCAACTGCCGAAAGTATTGATGTGTTCACATGTAATCCAGTCGTCACACTGCTCTGGGTGTTTGGAGCGCAGAATATGAAGGAAATATGCCCTAGAGGCAATAATAAAGTTATTATTTATTTCCTTACTTCATGACAAATGTTTATTATTCATGCTAGAATTGTATTAACCGGAAACTTAGTACATGTGTGAATACATAGAGAAAACATATTGTCCCTAGTATGCCTCTACTAGACTAGCTCGTTAATCAAAGATGGTTATGTTTCCTAACCATAGACATATGTTGTCATTTGATGAATGGGATCACATCATTAGGAGAATGATGTGGTGGACATGACCCATCCGTTAGCTTAGCATTATGATCGTTACAGTTTCATTGCTACTGCTTTCTTCATGACTTATACATGTTCCTTAGACTATGAGATTATGCAACTCCCGAATACCGGAGGAACACTTTGTGTGCTACCAAACGTCACAATGTAAATGGGTGATTATAAAGGTGCTCTACAAGTGTCTCCGAAGGTGTTTGTTGGGTCGGCATAGATTGAGATTAGGATTTGTCACTCCGTGTTTCGGAGAGGTATCTCTGGGCCCTCTCCTCTCGGTAATGCTCATCACTATAAGCCTTCCAAGCATTGTAACTAATGAGTTAGTTGCAGGATGAAGTATTACGGAACGAGTAAAGAGACTTGCCGGTAATGAGATTGAACTAGGTATGATCATACCGACGATCAAATCTCGGGCAACTAACATACCGATGACAAAGGGAACAACATATGTTGTTATGCGGTTTGACCTATAAAGATCTTCGTAGAATATGTAGGAGCCAATATGAGCATCTAGGTTCCGCTATTGGTTATTGACCGGAGATGTATCTCGGTCATGTCTGCATTGTTCTCGAACCCGTAGGGTCCACACGGTTAACGTTCGATGACGATTTGTATTATGAGTTGTGTGTTTAGATGACCAAAGTTTGTTCGGAGTCCCGGATGAGATCACAGACATGATGAGGAGTCTCTAAATGGCCCATACATAAAGATTCATATATTGGAAGGCTACATTCGGACACTGGAATGGTTCGTGTCGGTTCAGATAACTTTCAGAGTACCGGGGGCTACCGGAACCCTCCCCGGGAAGTTATTGGGCCTCATGCGCCTAGTGGTGGAAGAGAGGAGGCAGGCCAAGTAGTGGCGCGTGCCCCCCATTGCCCAAACCGAATTGGACTAGGGTTGGGGGGGGGGGGCGGCCTCTCTCCGCCTCCTCCTTCCCTCCTTCTCCTACTAGGAATAGGAAAGAGGAGGGGAATCCTACTTGGACTGGGGAGTCCTAGTAGGATTCCCCACACCTGGCGCGCCCCCTTGGGCTGGCCACCTCTTCCCTCCCCTCCTTTATATACGTGGCCAGGGGAACCCCATAGGCACACAAGTTGATCTTTTAGCCGTGTGCGGTGCCCCCCTCCAAAGTTACACACCTCGATCATACCATCATAGTGCTTAGGCGAAGCCATACGCCGATAACATCACCGTCGCCATGCCCTCGTGCTGACGGAACTCACCCTCGTCCTCAACAGGATCAAGAGTATGAGGGACGTCATCGAGCTGAACGTGTGCTGAACGCAGAGGTGTTGTGCGTTCAGTACTTGAGCGGTTGGATTGCGAAGAAGTTCGACTACATCAACCGCGTTATTGAAACGCTTCCGCTTTCGGTCTACATGGGTACGTGGACACACTCTCCCCTCTCATTGCTATGCATCTCCTAGATAGATCTTGCGTGATCATAGGGAAAATTTTGAAATTACCATGTTCCCGAACAGTGGCATCCGAGCCAGGTCTATCCGTAGATGTTAGATGCACAAGTAGAACACAAAGAGTTGTGGGTGATAATAGTCATACTGCTTACCACCAACGTCTTACTTTGATTCGGCGGTATTGTTGGATGAAGCGGCCCGGACCGACATTACATGACCGCGTTCATGAGACTGGTTCTACCGACATGCTTTTGCACATAGGTGGCTGGCGGGTGTCTGTTTCTCCAACTTTAGTTGAATCGAGTTAGACTACGGCCGGTCCTTGTTGAATGTTAAAACAAGACACTTGACAAAAAATCGTTGTGGTTTTGATGCGTAGGTAAGAACGGTTCTTGCTAGAAGCCCGTAGCAGCCTCGTAAAACTTGCAACAACAAAGTAGAGGACGTCTAACTTGTTTTTGCAGGGCTTGTTGTGATGTGATATGGTCAAGCCATGATGTGATATAAATTGTTGTATGAGATGATCATGTTTTGTAACAGAGTTATCGGCAACTGGTAGGAGCCATATGGTTGTCGCTTTATTGTATGCAATGCAATCGCCATGTAATTGTTTTACTTTATCACTAAGCGTTAGCGATAGTCATAGTAACAATAGTTGGTGAGACGACAACGATGTTACGATGGAGATCAAGGTGTCGCACCAGTGACGATGGAGATCATGACGATGCTTTCATGACGGAGATCATGAGCACAAGATGATGATGGACATATCATGTCACATATTTTGATTGCATGTGATGTTTATCTTTTATGCATCTTATTTTTCTTAGTATGGCGGTAGCATCATAAGATGATCCCTTACTAAATTTGAAGGTATAAGTGTTCTCCCCGAGTATGCACCGTTGCGACAGTTCTTCGTGATGAGACACCAGGTGATGATCGGCTGTGATAGGCTCTACGTTCACATACAACGGGTGCAAGCCAGTTTTGCACATGTAGAATACTCGGGTTAAACTTGACGAGCCTAGCATATGCAGATATGGCCTCAAAACACTGAGACTGAAAGGTCAAACCTGAATCATGTAGTAGATATGATCAACATAGTGATGTTCACGATTGAAAACTACTCCATCTCACGTGATGATCGGACATGGTTTAGTTGATTTGGATCACGTGATCATTTAGATGACTAAAGGGATGTCTATCTAAGTGGGAGTTCTTAATTAATATGATTAATTGAACTTTAATTTATCATGAACTTAGTCCTGATAGTATTTTGCAAATTATGTTGTAGATCAATAGCTCGCGTTGTAGCTTCCCTATGTTTTTATATGTTCCTTGAGAAAATTAAGTTGAAATATGATAGTAGAAATGATGCAGACTGGGTCCATGATCTGAGGTTTATCCTCATTGTTGCACAGAAGAATTGTGTCCTTGATGCACTGCTAGGTGACAGATCTATTGCAGGAGTAGATGCAGATGTTATGAACGTTTGTCTAGCTCAATATGATGACTACTTGATAGTT
This sequence comes from Triticum aestivum, assembly GCF_018294505.1. Lineage (NCBI taxonomy): Eukaryota > Viridiplantae > Streptophyta > Magnoliopsida > Poales > Poaceae > Triticum > Triticum aestivum. Next base: position 24,779,021 of record NC_057798.1, on the reverse strand, counting down.
TAGTGCACCATGCTTTACGGCTTAGAATCGGGACTTCAAAGACATTTTTAACATCATGGAATATATGAGATGTTCCAGGAATTGAAGTTAAATATTTCAAGCAAATGCCCGAGTTGAGAGATATGTAGCCTCCAACAAGTTCTATAGCTAAAAGATGGAGGAGAATAGCTCAGGCAGTGAGCATGTGCTCAGGTTGTCTAGGTACTACAATCGCTTGAATCAAGTGGGAGTTAATCTTCCACATAAGATAGCGATTGACAGAGTTCTCTAGTCACCATCACCAAGTTACTGGAACTTCGTGGTGAACTATAATATGCAAGGGATGACAAAAGTGATTCCCGAGCTCTTCGTGACGCTGAAATCAACGAAGGTAGAAATCAAGAAAAAGCATCAAGTGTTGATGATTAAACAAGATTACAAGTTTCAAGAAAAAGGGCAAAGGGAAAGAAAGGGAACTTCAAGAAAAATGGCAAGCAGATTGTCACTCATGGGAAGAAGCCCAAAGCTAGACCTAAGCCTGAAACTGAGTGCTTCTACTACAAAGGAAATGGTCACTGGAAGCGGAACTACCCCAAATATTTGGTGGATAAGAAGGATGGCAAAGTGAACAAAGGTATATTTGATATACATGTTATTGATGTGTACCTTACTAGTGCTCTAGTAACCCATGGGTATTTAATACTTGTTCGGTTGCTAAGATTAGTAACTCGAAATAGGAGTTGCAGAATAAATAGAGACTAGTTGAGGATGAAGTGACGATGTGTGTTGGAAGTGGTTCCAAGATTGATATGATCATCATCGTACACTCCCTATACATTCGGGATTAGTGTTGAACCTAAATAAATGTTATTTGATGTTTGCATTGAGCATGAATATGATTAGGTCATGTTTTTTGCAATATGGTTATTCATTTAAGATAGAGAATAATTGTTATTAAGTTTACATGAATAAAACCTTCTATGGTCATACACCCAATGTTGATGGTTTATTGAATCTCGATCATGGTAATACACATATTCATAAATTGATGCCAAAATATGCAAAGTTGATAATGATAGTGCAACTTATTTGTGGCACTGCCGTTTGGGTCATATCGTTGTAAAGATCATGAAGAAACTCCATAAAGATGGACTTTTGCAATCACTTGATTATGAATCATTTGATACTTGCGAACCGTGCCTTATGGGAAAGATGACTAAAACTCCGTTCTCCAGAACAATGGAACGAGCTACTGACTTATTGGAAATAATACATACCGATGTATGCGGTCCAATGAGTGTTGAGGCTTGTGGCGGGTATCATTATTTTCTGACCTTCACAGATGATTTGAGAAGATATGGGTATATCTACTTAATGAAACACAAGTATGAAACATTTGGAAAGTTCAAAGAATTTCAGAGTGAAGTGGAGAATCATCGTAACAAGCAAATAAAGTTTCTACGATCTGATCGTAGAGCTGAATATTTAAGTTACGAGTTTGGCCTTCATTTAAAACAATGCGGAATAGTTTCACAGCTCACGCCACCTAGAACACCACGACGTAATGGTGTGTCCGAACATTATAACCACACTTTATTAGATATGGTGCAATCTATGATGTCTCTTACCGATTTACCACTATTGTTTTGGGATTATGCATTAGAGACAGATGCATTCACTTTAAATAGGGCACCATCAAAATCCGTTGAGACGACGCCTTATGAACTGTGGTCCGGCAAGAAACCAAAGTTGTCGTTTCTTAAAGTTTGGGGCTGCAATGCTTATGTGAAAAAGCTTCAACTTGATAAGCTCGAACCCAAATCGGAGAAATGTGTCTTCATAGGATATCCAAAAGAAACTGTTGGGGTACACCTTCTATCACAGATCCGAAGGCAAGATTGTTGCTAACATTGAATCCTTTCTAGAGAAGGAGTTTCTCTCGAAAGAAGTGAGTGGGAGGAAAGTAGAACTTGATGAGGTAATTGTACCTTCTCCCTTATTGGAAAGTAGTTCATCACATAAATCAGTTCCAGTGATTCCTACAACAATTTGTGAGGAAGGTAATGATGATGATCATGAAGCTTCAGATCAAGTTACTACTGAACCTCGTAGGTCTTCCAGAGTGAGATCCGCACCTGAGTGGCACGGTAATCCTGTTCTGGAAGTCACTAGACTATGGTGAACCTACGAACTATGAGGAAGCGATGATGAGCCCAGATTCCGCAAAGTGACTGAAGGCCATAAAATCTAAGATGGGATCCATGTATGAGAACAAAGTGTGGACTTTGGTGGACTTGCACGATGATCGACAAGCCATAGAAAATAAATGGATCTTCAAGAAGAAGACCGACGCTGACGGTAATGTTACTGTCTATAAAGCTCGACTTGTTGCGAAAGGTTTTCGACAAGTTCAAGGAGTTGACTACGATGAGACTTTCTCACCCGTAGCGACGCTTAAGTCTGTATGAATCATGTTAGAAATTGCCGCATTTTATGATTATGAAATTTGGCAGATGGATGTCAAAACCGCATTCCTGAATGGATTTCTGGAAGAAGAGTTGTATATGATGCAACCAGAAGGTTTTATCGATCCAAAGGGTGCTAACAAAGTGTGCAAGCTCCAACGATCCATTTATGGACTGGTGCAAGCCTCCCGGAGTTGGAATAAATGCTTTGATAGTGTGATCAAACCATATGGTTTTATACAGAATTTTGGAGAAGCCTGTATCTACAAGAAGTTGAGTGGGAGCTCTATAGCATTTCTAATATTATATGTGGATGACATATTGTTGATTGGAAATGATATAGAATTTCTAAATAGCATAAAGGGATACTTGAATAAGAGTTTTTCGATGAAAGACCTTGGTGAAACTACTTACATATTGGGCATCAAGACCTATAGAGATAGATCAAGATGCTTAATTGGACTTTCACAAAGCACATATTGTCGGTGTCAAAACCGGCGGATCTTGGGTAGGGGGTCCCGAACTGTGCGTCTAAGGCTAATGGTAACAGGAGGCGGGGGACACGATGTTTACCCAGGTTTGGGTCCTCTCGATGGAGGTAATACCCTACTTCCTGCTTGATTGATCTTGATGATATGAGTATTACAAGAGTTGATCTACCACGAGATCGTAGTGGCTAAACCCTAGAAGCTAGCCTATGATTATGATTGTTCTCCGTCCTACAGACTAAACCCTCCGGTTTATATAGACACTGGAGGGGGCTAGGGTTACACATAGTCGGTTACAGAGAAAGGAATCTTCATATCCGAATCGACAAGCTTGCCTTCCACGCAAAGAAGAGTCCCATCTGGACACAGGCCGAAGTCTTCTATCTTGTATCTCCATAGTCCAACAGTCCATCATATGCATATAGTCCGGCTGTCCGAGGACCCCTTAATCTAGGACTCACTCAGTAGCCCCTGAACCAGGCTTCAATGATGATGAGTCCGGCGCACAGATTGTCTTCGGCATTGCAAGGCGGGTTCCTTCTCCGAATACTCCAAAGTAGATCTTGAACATAAGAATCGTGTCCGGATCTGCAAAACAAATTCCACATACCACTGTAGAGAGTATAATATCCCACGAGTCCAATCTGCTGACAACTCACAGCATGACATCACGCCACGGCCCGGTCTTTATTCGAACCCTTTTTATCCTGCCCCTCCGTATTTTGAGGCGCGGTTTCAGTGGCAAGTCTTGTCAAGGTAGAGATCATGTCCCCTTATCACGGGATTCTCATCAATGCGGGCATGGGTAACCCAACCGTGCCATCAGCACACCGCTTGGGAAATAAACGAGTTTTAGGGCGAGTGGGGAGGCACATGATTTTTACTGCCTTTATAAAGGGATAAGGATTCCCCTCTTTCACCCACGCCCTCTTCTTTCTCTGCTCATTCATTCTCGAGCTCCAGCGCCCAAGCACTCATCTCTTCCGCCCAAAAAGCACTCCAACCATGTCTGCATCCGGAGCATAAGGCAAGTGGATGGCCTCCTCCGTCAAGGAGAAGGATATCAAGAAACTCCGAGAGGCCGGATACCTGGCCAAGAAGATCGCACATCGTCTCCCGGCGGCGGGACAGATCGTCCCTACTCCGGAACCCCACGAGAGGGTTGTATTCCTCCCTCACTTCGTCTGCTGGCTGGGGTTTCCCCTCCACCCATTTGTTCGCGGCCTTATATACTACTACGGGATAGATTTCCATGACCTATCCCCAAATTCCTTCCTCAACATCTCGACATTTATCATCGTATGCGAGGCCTTTCTACGCATCTCGCCACACTTCGGACTGTGGCTAAAGATTTTCAATGTGAAGCCAAAGGTGGTAGGCGGCGAACACGCCGAGTGCGGAGGAGCCATGGTGAGCAAGATGCCCAACGTCAAATGTCCATCAGGTAAATTCAACGAGTCCGTCAAGGGTTGGCAACAGTAGTGGTTCTATGTTACCGAGCTACGCGGCACCAAATGGGCTGCTGCCCCCGAGTTCCGATCCGGGGCCCCACTGCGGCTCATGTCCTGGCCCAAAAAGGGCCTAGACTGGTCTCCGTCAGACAGGCTCATGACGCTCCAAGCGCGCATCAAGAGCATGGAGGACAAGAATATCAAACTTGTCGATGTGGTCCAGGTGATGCTAGTTTGCCGGATCCTTCCATGTCAACGCCGGACTTGCAATCTATGGGAGTTCGATCCGGCCAAGCACCAAACCTTGGAGGGGTTCTTCGTCACGACGCACGAAGACATCTGGAAGGTGCTATTCAAGCTCGGCAAGTCGTGGCCGGACACCGCCAAGGATCGCAGGCACAAATTGCCCCCCCTGCAAGTTCGGTAAGTCTTTATATGTTTTCAAGGTGTATCCTTTATTTGTATACCTTGGGGAAAATACCTAATATTTCCCTAACGATTCTCCCAGTGCTGGATGAAGAAGGCAGAGCGGATCTACTGTCCGGCTCCGCTTCCTGAAGAACAAGCCGGCCCACTTCTGATGAAGATGCTGGTCCCGATGCCATATAAGGCACCGAAGAAGAAGGCAAAGAAGGAGGCCAAGGAGACCAGGGGCGGGCTTCATCACAAGGGTACTTCTGATGTGATGTCCGAAGACACCGAGGCCCACTCCTCCGCCGAAAAAGACGAGGAAGAGGAGGAGGAAGAAGAGGAAAGCCAGTCCCCCCTGCGAGGGTGAGAAGGAAGAGGACGGCCTCCACACGTTTGGAGGGCGAAACGTCTAAGAAGGGGAAAGCCTCCCTTCCAGGCGAATCCACCGCAGCTACCGACAGCAGCCTGGAGTGGGAACCCAGGGTCAAGCCCCTGGCCAAATCGTGAGTACAAAGAAACCCGGACACATCCATATATCCAGTCTCACCTTTGCATAGCATTAATGTATTGAGTCACATATTCTGCAGTCCAACCGGGTCCGACATCGAGCGATCCTCGTTATAAGATTCATTGGACCCGGATGCGATGGACAGCGAGACCCTCCTGACGGCCTCCTCCCCAGAGGCGTGGACAATACTGAGGTGTCGTCCCAAAGGGGCCTAGGCCAGGGCGAAGCTCAGGAGACCGTGGAGGCGGTGCCGGAGGGTCAAATCTCGGCAACCGGACACATGGGGGAGCAGACCCCCATGGATGCTGAAGGTGGGGGCCGTCCTGAATTCGGCCCCCAGCCAGAGACAACCCCGAAGACCAATACGGCTCCGAAATCAGGCCAGCAACCATCTTCAATAGAAGGTGGTGCGCCTATTCCACCGGTGACCTCAATCCACCCAGAGGTGCTGGATACTTTAATGGCGGCGTTGCAAAGCGCTTCCATCATTGAAGAGCACCGTACCCTTATGGGTGCGGTGATAGAGAAGGTCCAGTCCGCCAAAAGCGGGCTGACCGAAGCCTGCACCAGCCTTCTAACAGGCTTTGAGGTAAGTAATGAAGTTAAAAGAATGTCATAATATAGATAGTAGACCCTGATACACTATTCGGTGTTTCAAAAAGAAAGCCAGAGAAGTGATCAAATATATTTCCCAGGAGACTAATTAGGAAATACCTTTGTGAATGATCAGGCGTCGTTATTGACTGCAACCACTCATACTGCGGAGGTCTCCGGACTGAAGCAGAGACTGGAGCGGGCCGAAAAGGAACTCGGCCAAGTAAAAAGGCAATTGGAAGATAACCAAGGTATGGGAGAACTTTGTTTGTATTAAAGTACAAGTGAATAGTTTTGTGACTGAAAAATGTCGTGATATGTAGTAGGACCGGCAACCGAAGTCGAGGCTCTTAAGAAGGCGGTAGCCGAGGCTGAGAAGAAGGCGGCCAAGGAGCAGGCCACTCATTGAAAACCACGAGGCGCGGGTCATTTTAGTTCAATAAGAGCTCTAAGAAGCCATAAAGAAGTGCGAGACCTTGGAGCAGAGTATAAAGGATCAAGAGTCCGAACTCACCAAGGCTCGCCAATCCGCACATGATGCCCGGGCTAAAGCCCAAGGCGCCTTCCTGGAAATCCAGGTGGCCCGAAAGATCGCAGCGGCTAAGGCCTTTATTATGCAGAGCAAATACGCGAAGGAAAGATTTTGTTTACTGACCCGGATTCAGAGTTCTCCAGGGGTGTTTGCGGATCTGCCACGCAGCGTGTCTGATGCCGCACAAGTCTACCAAGCCGAAGAGGGGAGCTCTACAGAGAAGCTGTTCTGGTCGCAATATCTTGCACCAAAATACCTAGTACCCTTTGTTGGAAATATGCCCTAGAGGAAATAATAAAAGATTATTATTATATTTCCTTGTTCATGATAATTGTCTTTATTCATGCTATAACTATATTATCCGGAAATCGTAATACACGTGTGAATACATAGACCATAATATGTCCCTAGTAAGCCTCTAGTTGACTAGCTTGTTGATCAACAGATAGTCATGGTTTCCTGACTATGGACATCAGATGTCGTTGATAACAGGATCACATCATTAGGAGAATGATGTGATGGACAAGACCCAATCCTAAGCGTAGCACAAGACCGTGTAGTTCGTTTGCTAGAGCTTTTCCAATGTCAAGTATCCTTTCCTTAGACCATGAGATCGTGTAACTCCCGGATACCGTAGGAGTGCTTTGGGTGTACCAAACGTCACAACGTAACTGGGTGACAATAAAGGTGCACTACAGGTATCTCCGAAAGTGTCTGTTGGGTTGACACGGATCGATACTGGGATTTGTCACTCCGTATGACGGAGAGGTATCTCTGGGCCCACTCGATAATGCATCATCATAATGAGCTCAAAGTGACCAAGTGTTTGGTCACGGGATCATGCATTACGGTACGAGTAAAGTGACTTGCCGGTAACGAGACTGAACGAGGTATTGGGATACCGACGATCGAGTCTCGGGCAAGTAACATACCGATTGACAAAGGGAATTGTATACGGGGTTGATTGAATCCTCGACATCGTGGTTCATCCGATGAAATCATCGTGGAACATGTGGGAGCCAACATGGGTATCCAGATCCCGCTGTTGGTTATTGGCCGGAGAGCTGTCTCGGTCATGTCTGCATGATTCCCGAACCCGTAGGGTCTACACACTTAAGGTTCGGTGACGCTAGGGTTATTAGGAAGACTTGTATGTGATTACCGAATGTTGTTCGGAGTCCCAGATGAGATCCCGGACGTCACGAGGAGCTCCGGAATAGTCCAGAGGTGAAGATTTATATATAGGAAGTGCTGTTTCGGCCATCGGGAAAGTTTCGGGGTCACCCGGTATTGTACCGGGACCACCGGAAGGGTCCCGGGGGTCCACCGGGTGGGGCCACTCATCCCGGAGGGCCCCGTGGGCTGAAGTGGGGAGGGGACCAGCCCCTGGTGGGCTAGTGCACCTCCCCTGGGCCCCCCTCTGCGCCTAGGGTTGGGAACCCTAGGGGAGGGGGCGCCTCCACTTGCCTTGGGGGGCACTCCACCCCCCTTGGCCGCCGCCCCCTAGAGATCCCATCTCTAGGGCCGGCTACCCCCCTGGGGGCCTATATAAAGGAGGGGGGAGGGAGGGCAGCCAAACCCCTGAGTCTTGGCGCCTCCCTCCCCCTGCTACACCTCTTCCTCCTCCCGCGGTTGCTTGGCGAAGCCCTGCTAGAGTACTGCTTCTCCACCACCACCCCACCATCGTGCTGCTGTTGGATCCTTCTTCCTCAACCTCTCCTTCCCCCTTGCTGGATCAAGAAGGAGGAGACGTCATCCGCTCCGTACGTGTGTTGAACGCGGAGGTGCTATTCGTTCAGCACTTGGTCATTGGTGATTTGGATCACGGCGAGTACGACTCCATCATCCCCGTTCTCTTGAACGCTTCCGCTCGCGATCTACAAGGGTATGTAGATGCACTCCTATCACTCGTTGCTTAGATGAACTCATAGATGGATCTTGGTGAAACCGTAGGAAATTTTTTTAATTTTCTGCAACGTTCCCCAACAGTGGTATCAGAGCTAGGTCTATGCGTAGTTCTCTATTGCACAAGTAGAACACAATTTTGTTGTGGGTGTAGATGTTGTCAACTTTCTTGCTGCTACTAGTCTTATCTTGCTTCAGTGGTATTGTGGGATGAAGTGGACCGGACCGACCTTACACGTACGCTTACGTGAGACAGGTTCCACCTACTGACATGCACTAGTTGCATAAGGTGGCTAGTGGGTGTCTGTCTCTCCCACTTCAGTTGGAGCGGATTCGATGAAAAGGGTCCTTATGAAGGGTAAATAGAAGTTGACAAATCACGTTGTGGCTTTAACGTAGGTAAGAAAACGTTCTTGCTAGATCACCTATAGAAGCCACGTAAAACTTGCAACAACAATTAGAGGACATCTAACTTGTTTTTGCAGCAAGTGTCTTGTGATGTGATATGGCCAAAAGTTGTGATGAATGATGAATGATATATTGTGATGTATGAGATCATGTTCTTGTAATAGGAATCACGACTTGCATGTCAATGAGTATGACAACCGGCAGGAGCCATAGGAGTTGTCTTTATTTTTGTATGACCTGCGTGTCATTGAAGAACGCCATGTAAATTACTTTACTTTATTGCTAAACGCGTTAGCATAGAAGTAGAAGTAGTCGTTGGCGTGACAACTTCATGAAGACACGATGATGGAGATCATGATGATGGAGATCATGGTGTCATGCCGGTGACGAAGATGATCATGGAGCCCTGAAGATGGAGATCAAAGGAGCTATATGATATTGGCCATATCATGTCACTACTATATAATTTCATGTGATGTTCATTATGTTTTTGTGTCTTGTTTACTTAGAACGACGGTAGTAAATAAGATGATCCCTTATAATAATTTCAAGAAGTGTTCTCCCCTAACTGTGCGCCGTTGCTAAAGTTCGTCGTTTCGAAGCACCACGTGATGATCGGGTGTGATAGATTCTTACGTTCACATACAACGGGTGTAAGACAGTTTTACACATGCAAAAACACTTAGGGTTAACTTGACGAGCCTAGCATGTACAGACATGGCCTCAGAACACAGAGACCGAAAGGTCGAACATGAGTCCTATGGAAGATACGATCAACATGGAGATGTTCACCGATGATGACTAGTCCGTCTCACGTGATGATCGGACATGGCCTAGTCGACTCGGATCGTGTAACACTTAGATGACTAGAGGGATGTCTAATCTGAGTGGGAGTTCATTGAAATAATTTGATTAGATGAACTTAATTATCATGAACTTAGTCTAAAACCTCTGCAAATATGTCTTGTAGATCAAATGGCCAACGCTCATGTCAACATGAACTTCAACGCGTTCCTGGAGAAAACCAAGCTGAAAGATGATGGCAGCAACTATACGGATTGGGTCCGGAACCTGAGGATCATCCTCATAGCTGCCAAGAAAGCATATGTCCTAGATGGACCGCTAGGTGAAGCACCCATCCCAGAAAACCAAGACGTTATGAACGCTTGGCAATCACGTGCTGATGATTACTCCCTCGTTCAGTGCGGCATGCTTTACAGCTTAGAATCGGGGCTCCAAAAGCGTTTTGAGCAACACGGAGCATATGAGATGTTCGAGGAGCTGAAAATGGTTTTCCAAGCTCATGCCCGGGTCGAGAGATATGAAGTCTCTGACAACTTCTACAGTTGTAAGATGGTGGAAAATAGTTCTGTCAGTGAGCACATACTCAAAATGTCTGGGTTGCACAACCGCCTATCCCAGCTGGACATTAACCTCCCGGACGAGGCGGTCATTGACAGAATCCTTCAGTCGCTCCCGCCAAGCTACAAGAGCTTTGTGATGAACTACAATATGTAGGGGATGGTGAAAACTATTCCTGAAGTATTTTCAATGATGAAGTCGGCAGAGGTAGAAATCAAGAAAGAACATCAAGTGTTGATGGTCAATAAAACCACCAAGTTCAAGAAGGGCAAGGGAAAGAAGAACTTCAAGAAGGACGACAAAGATGTTGCCGCGCCTGGTAAGCCAGTTGCCAGGAAGAAGTCAAGCAATGGACCCAAGCCTGAGACTGAGTGCTTTTATTGCAAAGGGAAGGGTCACTGGAAGTGGAACTGCCCCAAATACTTAGCGGACAAGAAGGCCGGAAACACTAAAGGTATATTTGATATACATGTAATTGATGTGTACCTTACCAGTACTCGTATTAACTCCTCGGTATTTGATACCGGTGCCGTTGCTCATATTTGTAACTCACAGCAGGAGCTGCGGAATAAGCGAAGACTGGCGAAGGATGAGGTGACGATGCACGTCGGGAATGGTTCCAAGGTCGATGTGATCGCCGTCGGCACGCTACCTCTACATTTACCTACGGGATTAGTTTTAAACCTCAATAATTGTTATTTAGTGCCAAGTTTGAGCATGAACATTGTATCTGGATCTCGTTTGATACGAGATGGCTACTCATTTAAATCCGAGAATAATGGTTGTTCTATTTATATGAGAGATATGTTTTATGGTCATGCCCCGATGGTCAATGGTTTATTCTTAATGAATCTCAAGTTTAATGTTACACATATTCATAGTGTGAATACCAAAAGATGTAAAGTTGATAACGATAGTCCCACATACTTGTGGCACTGACGCCTTGGTCACATTGGTGTCAAGCGCATGAAGAAGCTCCATGCTGATGGACTTTTAGAGTCTCTAGATTATGAATCGTTTGACACATGTGAGCCATGCCTCATGGGCAAGATGACCAAGACTCCGTTCTCCGGAACAATGGAGCGAGCAACCAACTTGTTGGAAATCATACATACAGATGTGTGCGGTCCAATGAGCGTTGAGGCTCGCGGAGGATATCGTTATGTTCTCACTCTCACTGATGACTTGAGTAGATATGGGTATGTCTACTTAATGAAACACAAGTCTGAGACCTTTGAAAAGTTCAAGGAATTTCAGAATGAGGTAGAGAATCAACGTGACCGAAACATAAAGTTCCTACGATCAGATCCTGGAGGAGAATATTTAAGTCACGAATTTGGTACACACTTAAGGAAATGTGGAATCGTTTCACAACTCACGCCGCCTGGAACACCTCAACATAACGGCGTGTCCGAACGTCGTAATCGCACTCTATTGGATATGGTGCGGTCTATGATGTCTCTTACCGATTTACCGCTATCATTTTGGGGATACGCTCTAGAGACAGCTACATTCACTTTAAATAAGGCACTGTCTAAATCCGTTGAGACGACACAGTATGAATTATGGTTTGGGAAGAAACCTAAGCTGTCGTTTCTAAAAGTTTGGGGATGCAATGCTTATGTCAAGAAACTTCAACCTAAAAAGCTCGAACCCAAGTCGAAAAAATGCGTCTTCATAGGATACCTTAAGGAAACCATTGGGTATACCTTCTACTTAAGATCCAAGGGCAAGATCTTTGTTGCCAAGAACGGATCCTTTCTGGAAAAATAGTTTCTCTCGAAAGAAGTAAGTGGGAGGAAAGTAGAACTCGATGAAGTACTACCTCTTGAACAGGAAAGTAGTGCAGCTCAGGAAAATGTTCCTGTGATGCCTACACCAACTGGAGAGGAAAATAATGATGATCAAGGTACTTCGGATCAAGTTGCTACTGAACTTCGTAGGTCCACAAGGACACGTTCCGCACCAGAGTGGTACGGCAACCCTGTCCTGGAAATCATGTTGTTAGACAACGGTGAACGTTCGAACTATGAAGAAGCCCAGATTCCAACAAATGGCTTGAAGCCATGAGATCCGAGATAGAATCCATGTATAAAAACAAAGTATGGACTTTGACAGACTTGCCCGATGATCGGCGAGCAATAGAAAACAAATGGATCTTTAAGAAGAAGACGGATGTCGATGGTAATGTTACCATCTACAAAGCTCGACTTGTCGCTAAGGGTTATCGACAAGTTCAAGGGGTTGACTACGATGAGACATTCTCTCCCGTAGCGAAGCTGAAGTCCGTCCGAATCATGTTAGCAATTGCCCCATACTATGATTATGAGATATGGCAGATGGACGTCAAAACGGCATTCCTTAACGGACATCTTAAGGAAGAACTGTATATGATGCAGCCGGAAGGTTTTGTCGATCCTAAAGATGCTAACAAAGTATGCAAGCTCCAGAGATCCATTTATGGGCTGGTGCAAGCATCTCGGAGTTGGAACATTCGCTTTGATGAGATGATCAAAGCGTTTGGGTTTATGCAGACTTATGGAGAAGCCTGCGTTTACAAGAAAGTGAGTGGGAGCTCTGTAGCATTTCTCATATTATATGTAGATGACATACTCTTGATGGGAAATGATATAGAACTTTTGGACAGCATTAAGGCCTACTTGAATAAGTGTTTTTCAATGAAGGACCTTGGAGAAGCTGCTTACATATTAGGCATCAAGATCTATAGGGATAGATCGAGACGCCTCATAGGTCTTTCACAAAGCACATACCTTGATAAGATTTTGAAGAAGTTCAAAATGGATCAGTCCAAGAAAGGGTTCTTGCCTGTATTGCAAGGTGTGAGATTGAGCTCGGCTCAATGCCCGACCACGGCAAAAGATAAAGAAGAGATGAGTGTCATCCCCTATGCTTCAGCCATAGGATCTATTATGTATGCCATGCTGTGTACCAGACCTGATGTAAACCTTGCCGTAAGTTTGGTAGGAAGGTACCAAAGTAATCCCGGCAAGGAACACTGGACAGCGGTCAAGAATATCCTGAAGTACCTGAAAAGGACAAAGGACATGTTTCTCGTTTATGGAGGTGACGAAGAGCTCGTCGTAAAGGGTTACGTCGACGCTAGCTTCGACACAGATCTGGATGACTCTAAGTCACAAACCGGATACGTGTATATGTTGAATGGTGGAGCAGTAAGCTGGTGCAGCTGCAAGCAGAGCGTCATGGCGGGATCTACATGTGAAGCGGAGTACATGGCAGCCTCGGAGGCAGCGCATGAAGCAATTTGGGTGAAGGAGTTCATCACCGACCTAGGAGTCATACCCAATGCGTCGGGGCCGATCAAACTCTTCTGTGACAACACTGGAGCTATTGCCCTTGCCAAGGAGCCCAGGTTTCACAAGAAGACCAGGCACATCAAGCGTCGCTTCAACTCCATCCGTGAAAATGTTCAAGATGGAGACATAGATATTTGCAAAGTACATACGGATCTGAATGTCGCAGATCCGTTGACTAAACCTCTCTCGCGAGCAAAACATGATCAACACCAGAACTCTATGGGTGTTCGATTCATCACAATGTAACTAGATTATTGACTCTAGTGCAAGTGGGAGACTGTTGGAAATATGCCCTAGAGGCAATAATAAAAGATTATTATTATATTTCCTTGTTCATGATAATTGTCTTTATTCATGCTATAACTGTATTATCCGGAAATCGTAATACACGTGTGAATACATAGACCATAATATGTCCCTAGTAAGCCTCTAGTTGACTAGCTTGTTGATCAACAGATAGTCATGGTTTCCTGACTATGGACATCAGATGTCGTTGATAACAGGATCACATCATTAGGATAATGATGTGATGGACAAGACCCAATCCTAAGCGTAGCACAAGATCGTGTAGTTCGTTTGCTAGAGCTTTTCCAATGTCAAGTATCCTTTCCTTAGACCATGAGATCGTGTAACTCCCGGATACCGTAGGAGTGCTTTGGGTGTACCAAATGTCACAACGTAACTGGGTGACTATAAAGGTGCACTACAGGTATCTCCGAAAGTGTCTGTTGGGTTGACACGGATCGAGACTGGGATTTGTCACTCCGTATGACGGACAGGTATCTCTGGGCCCACTCGGTAATGCATCAACATAATGAGCTCAAAGTGACCAAGTGTTTGGTCACGGGATCATGCATTACGGTACGAGTAAAGTGACTTGCCGGTAACGAGACCGAGGTATTGGGATACCGACGATCGAGTCTCGGGCAAGTAACGTACCGATTGACAAAGGGAATTGTATACGGGGTTGATTGAATCCTCGACATCGTGGTTCATCCGATGAAATCATCGTGGAAGATGTGGGAGCCAACATGGGTATCCAGATGCCGTTGTTGGTTATTGGCCGGAGAGCTGTCTCGGTCATGTCTGCATGATTCCCGAACCCGTAGGGTCTACACACTTAAGGTTCGGTGACGCTAGGGTTATTAGGAAGACTTGTATGTGATTACCGAATGTTGTTCGGAGTCCCGGATGAGATCCCGGACGTCACGAGGAGGTCTGGAATAGTCTGGAGGTGAAGATTTATATATAGGAAGTGCTGTTTCGGCCATCGGGAAAGTTTCGGGGTCACCCGGTATTGTACCGGGACCACCGGAAGGGTCCCGGGGGTCCACCGGGTGGGGCCACCCATCCCGGAGGGCCCCGTGGGCTGAAGTGGGGAGGGGACCAGCCCCTGGTGGGCTGGTGCGCCCCCCTGGGCCCCCCTCTGCGCCTAGGGTTGGGAACCCTAGGGGAGGGGGCGCCTCCACTTGCCTTGGGGGGCACTCCACCCCCCTTGGCCGCCGCCCCCCTAGAGATCCCATCTCTAGGGCCGGCTACCCCCCTGGGGGCCTATATAAAGGAGGGGGGAGGGAGGGCAGCCGAACCCCTGAGTCTTGGCGCCTCCCTCCCCCTGCTACACCTCTTCCTCCTCCCGCGGTTGCTTGGCGAAGCCCTGCCGGAGTACTGCTTCTCCACCACCACCACGCCGTCGTGCTGCTGCTGGAGCCTTCTTCCTCAACCTCTCCTTCACCCTTGCTGGATCAAGAAGGAGGAGACGTCATCCGCTCCGTACGTGTGTTGAACGCGGAGGTGCTGTTCATTCAACACTTGGTCATCGGTGATTTGGATCACGGCGAGTACGACTCCATCATCCCCGTTCTCTTGAACGCTTCCGCTCGCGATCTACAAGGGTATGTAGATGCACTCCTACCACTCGTTGCTTAGATGAACTCATAGATGTAACTTGGTGAAACCGTAGGAATTTTTTTTAATTTTCTGCATCGTTCCCCAACACCCTTTACCGATCAGCTAAAGCAGCTGGTTGAGCTACATAGGGCGGCCGAACTAGCCCTCAAGGATTTTATTATCTGGCTATGGCCTGCCTAAGCGATTCCCAGCAGCTACTTCAGACTCGTGAAGCTGCTGGTTAGTGCCTGCCCTCGGCTTGACGTCATCAAGCGGTCGGTCTGCATCGAAGGTGCGCGAATGGCCTTTGCCCACGCTAAGGTGCGTTGGGCGAAGATGGACGCTGTGAAGCTGATGACTGAAGGACCGCCCGATGGGAAAGAGCACCGCAAGCCCGAGCTGTATTATGACAGTGTCCTGGAGGGATCCCGCCTTGTGGCGGAGCAATGTGCCAAGGATATTATATCCCCATGAATGTATGCATGTTATCCTATGCTGTAATATGAAACAAGGTCGTTATGTAAAATAATGCTTGTTATTTGAATTATTACGTCCTGTGCGGCCGTTTTTAAATTAATTCTGAGAGTTGGCCAGTCGTCGGCTTCTGCCCCCACGTAGGAAGTACGGGGGTGTTCGAGATAAATCTAAACCCTCTTTACTCCAGATTTTTGGTCCTTAAAGGAGGTGTTTAGCATGACGAACCAGGCAATCAGACTATAAGGCTTTATCACCCTCACTTTGCCAGAGGAGTTTGACAAAAGAAAGGTAGGTGCAGCTCCTAGTATTCCGAAGACCGAACTTGGGGTATTGTAAAACACCTGATCAGATAAAAATCAATCCGTCACACGATGCATTAGTTATCGCATAATGCGAAAGAAATTGTTAAAGATTTTGTGACCTCTCCAATAGCTGACCAGCTCGCGCCGCATCATGACAGTTAGTTTTCGGCTTTCTCTGCTGAGGTGCTCGTCCGGAAGAACCAGGACACAATCGCAGTAGTTCTCCCTTTACTACCCTATCCTAGCAGAACGTAAGGTAGCAAGTACAGGAGCCGGGCAACCCAACTGTTGACCAAAGACATGATTCGGAGCCAATGCATATAATGCTATAAGTTCGGGGTGCCGAACTGCACTGTAAAGTGTTCGGACTTTCTTGCCATGTTATGGGGTACAATGAAGCCCCTAGTGAATTAAGGCGTACCAGGATGTACGTGTGCAATTGATAATAAATAAATAGACAATGGACAAATTAAGTAGTGAGCTGACGCTGCAAATTATTTTTCGTTGTAATTTAATTGATACGTCAAGGCGTATGTGTACAAGTAGTGCAATAAGCAAATAAGGCTATTTAACTTGCCACGACCAAGAGCGAGCTGCATGCGGGTATTTAAAATAGGTATGGCGATCATTAGCAGAGACCACCTGGGTATTCCCTTGTACGTCTGCGCCCCTAGATTTCTTGGTGTATCCGTCCCGCTATGGGTCCGATGAGCAGGAGTGGCACCCCGACTCAGAGAAACCGGAACGCCCCGTATTCCAGCCCAAAGATCGAGGAGAAGTCTCTGGAATATGACACTGCTTGACATAGAACAAATCATCTCTTATTACAAGAATAATAATACAAGCGTCTGATGTTACAAATAAGCACATCAGCATGGTGACACTATGCCTGCAATACTACACTTGCTCTATGCTAGCAGCGGACCAACTCAAAGCAGCGGAAATCTTCTAGCAGCGGAACAACGACAAAGGTGATGAACACTCCGCAGGGACTCTGGCTGGGACACGATCTAGCTCACATGAACGGAAACCACAACAAGCAATCAAGCAATCACGGCATCACCTGCAATCTGGCATGACACGCCAGGTCAGTACATTGAATGTACTTGCAAGCTCACAACAACCAAAAACATCAAGGCAAGACAACAACATAGCATTAAGCAGGTTAATTAAATTAACAGCCACCATGATACAACAACAACTACTAAGCATGATATGAAACTACTAGAATACTAATAAATCACCATCTCAGATCTCCATAACCATACCTCTCTTGGCTAACCGGCCAAGCAATATACCATCTCGATCACCACGTGATCAAAACCAATCGGTGATCATTCGCGGATCACAACCATGACCAACACTTGGCCTCAACCGGTGATCTTTCCGGCGATCACTACCATGACCAACACTTGGTCTCAAATGATGAGCTTTCCGGCGATCACTACCATGACCAACACTTGGTCCCCAACATCATCATCAACATCCTGTCAATCTGTACTGCTCAAAATATCAACATATAAATCACCTATAAGTCATTCCGTCATGTGAGTGTTGATCGAACGGTGTGACCTAGTATGAACCCATGGCCATGACCAAGGATGCGGCTATCGATAGTTTAAACAAACACACTCTACAGAGGTAGCGCACTTTACCCGCACCACGGAACCCATTGCCTCGCACTCCCATTCAGGTGGACGAACAACGTTCCAACAAAACCAATCTACTGCCATGACACTCTCCTGGCCACTCTGAATCACTCCCCACTGGGCTAGTCCTGGGTGGCCCCGCGTCTAGCAAAGACACCAACGGCCACCGCCATGGCCAAAACAATAAACCGTCCCAAACGGGGACATGTGCACATAACAACAACAACGGGCACACAAGGCTTATGTCCGCCTACCTGATCAGGGTACCGCGCGCCCATAACCTTCCCTCGTTGGAGGCACCGGCGAGAGACACGGCAATAGCATCGCATTAGGGCCTTCCCATAAAGGCAAATGTTGTTGCACTGGAGAAAGCCCGGATCGGTGGCACCTGACCAAATTAATGACGTAATTTATCCCCAAAAATAGGATTGATATAACTGATACTCTGATATGAACTATCAAACTATAATCCAAGTCATAGCAATATCCAACAAATAATTTGAGCATAATATCCTCATATCAAAATACTCCAAAGATAGCATAATATTTCTATCATGATGAATCTGAAAACAATAACTCTACTACTCCAATAACCGGAACAAAGCTATCCAGCTAAGATCCACACGTAAGCATCATCTCCGAAATTAATACTCCAAGCAACAGAGCATCGACTAGCATCATGAAAATAATCATACTAACCCCTAATAATCCAAAGGCAGCATGACAACCAAAGTAATTCTCCAAAATATAATAACAGATATCATCTTGAAAACAATCATAATATCAACCACTAATACTCCAATAGCAATATGGTACTCATCAACTTCAAGCATAACTCCTATTAATCCAAACAATAGCATGGCAACAACAAGATCAAAATAATACTCCGAGAAAATGCCATGCACAGATCACAAGTAGCTAAAACAATATGTTAAACAAGTTTAAATAAATTAAACCATGTCACTGCATTACAATGATGCAAATGGATGGTGTGGCTTGCCTGGGTGGAAGAAATCACCGGGAGAAAATGCGAGAAACTCGTGGAACGAATCACCAAAAAACGCTCTCTCTTGAAGGGGCTGAATAAGAACAAGGGCATAATGGTCATTTTCCGAATGTTAACATATGGTGAAAATGATTCCATCAGAACGGGCTTGACGAAACAAAGAAGTGGGCTTTGGATTCACCTCATTTGGAGCTACGAGTAAAACATTATAGCTGTTTTTCTGTCATGGGTTGTCAATCCCTTCACGGCCACTTGCCAAAGCGAGATCTAATAAAGATAGTATGATAAGATAAATATATTTTTGGTATTTTATAATATAGATGGAAAAAGTAAAGATGCAAATAAAAGTAAATTGAAAGCAAATATGATAAGAGATAGACCCGGGGGCCATAGGTTTCACTAGAGGCTTCTCTCAAGATAGCATAAGTATTACGATGGGTGAACAAATTACTGTCGAGCAATTGATAGAAAAGCGCATAGTTATGAGATTATCTAGGCATGATCATGTATATAGGCATCACGTCCATAACAAGTAGACCGACTCCTGCCTGCATCTACTACTATTACTCCACACATCGACCGCTATCCAGCATGCATCTAGAGTATTAAGTTCATAAGAACAGAGTAACGCATTAAGCAAGAAGACATGATGTAGAGGGATAAACTAATGCAATATGATATAAACCCCATCTTGTTATCCTCGATGGAAACAATACAATACGTGCCTTGTAACCCTTTCGGTCACTGGGTAAGGACACCGCAAGATTGAACCCAAAGCTAGGCACTTCTCCCATGGCAAGAAAGACCAATCTAGTAGGCCAAACCAAACTGATAATTCGAAGAGACTTGCAAAGATAATTCAATCATACATAAAAGAATTCAGAGAAGATTCAAATATTATTCATAGATAAACTTGATCAAAAACCCACAATTCATCGGATCTCGACAAACACACCGCAAAAAGAGTTTACATCGAATAGATCTCCACAAGAGAGGGGGAGAACATTGCATTGAGATCCAAAAAGAGAGAAGAAGTCATCTAGCTAATAACTATGGACCCGTAGGTCTGTGGTAAACTACTCACAACTCATCGAAGGGGCAAGGGTGTTGATGTAGAAGCCCTCCGTGGTCGATTCCCCCTCCGGCAGAGTGCCGGCGAAGGCTCCAAGATGAGATCTCGCGGATACAGAAGGTTACGGCGGTGGAAATTGTGTTTCGTGGTGCCCCCGAATGTTTTCGGGGTACGTAGGTATATATAGGAGGAAGAAGGACGTCGGTGGCCGCCCGAGGGGCCCACGAGATAGGGGGCGCGCCCTACGGGGGGGGGGGGGGCTCCTATCTCGTGGCTTCCTCGGAAGCTTCTTGACTTGCACTCCAAGCTCTCCGGATCACGTTCGTTCCAAAAATCACGCTCCTGAAGGTTTCATTCCGTTTGGACTCCGTTTGATATTCCTTTTCTTCGAAATACTGAAATAGGCAAAAAAAACAGCAATATGGACTGGGCCTCCGGTTAGTAGGTTAGTCCCAAAAATGATATAAATGTGTAAAATGAAGCCCATAGACATCCAAAAGGGGTAATATAATAGCATGGAACAATAAAAAAATTATAGATACGTTGGAGACGTATCAAGCATCCCCAAGCTTAATTCCTGCTCGTCCTCGAGTAGGTAAATGATAAAAAAGAAATTTTTGATGTGGAATGCTACCTAGCATATTTCTCAATGTAATTTTCTTTATTGTGGCATGAATGTTCAGATCCAAATGATACAAAATAAAAGTTCATATTGACATAAGAAATAGTAATACTTCAAGCATACTAATCAAAGTAATCATGTCTTCTCAAAATAACATGGCTAAAGAAAGTTATCCCTACAAAATCATATAGTCTGGCTGTTGCTCCATCTTCATCACACAAAGTATTTAATCATGGACAACCCCGATGACAAGCCAAGAAATTGTTTCATACTTTAATAATCTCAAACTTTTTCAACTTTCACGCAATACATGAGCGTGAGCCATGGACATAGCACTATATGTGGAATAGAATGGTGGTTGTGGAGATGACAAAAAGGAGAAGATAGTCTCACATCAACTAGGCGTATCAACGGGCTATGGAGATGCCCATTAATAGATATCAATGTGAGTGAGTAGGGATTGCCATGCAACGGATGCACTAGAGCTATAAATATATGAAAGCTCAACAAAAGAAACTAAGTGGGGTGCATCCAACTTGCTTGCTCGCGAAGACCTAGGGCACTTTTGAGGAAGCCCATCATTGGAATATACAAGCCAAGTTCTATAATGAAAAATTCCCACTAGTATATGAAAGTGACAACATACGAGACTCTCTAACATGAAGATCATGGTGCTATTTTGAAGCACAAGTGTGGAAAAAGAGATAGTAGCATTGTCCCTTCTCTCTTTTTCTCTCATTTTCTTTTTTTTCTTTTTTTTTCTTTTTTTCTTTCTTTTTTTTCTTTTCTTTGGCCTTTCTTTTTTTTTTCTTTTGGCCTTTCTCTTTTTTCTCTTTTTTTTGTAAAGTCCGAGGTCTCATCCCGACTTGTGGGGGAATCATAGTCTCCATCATCCTTTCCTCACTAGGACAATGCTCTAATAATGAATATCATCACACTTTTATGGATTTACAACTCAAAGCTATAACAAGATATGACTCTATATGAATGCCTCCGGCAGTGTACCGGGATATGCAATGAATCAAGAGCGACATGTATGAAAATTATGAAGGTGGCCTTGCCACAAATACAATGTCAACTACATGATCATGCAAAAAGCAATATGACAAAAGTAATGCGTGTCATATGAACGGAACTGTGGAAAGTTGCATGGCAATATATCTCGGAATGGCTATGGAAATGCCATAATAGGTAGGTATGGTGGCTGTTTTGAGGAAGGTAAATGGTGGGTATATGGTACCGGCGAAAGTTGCGCGGTACAAGAGAGTCTAGCAATGGTGGAAGGGTGAAAGGGTGCATATAATCCATGGACTCAACATTAATCAAAAGAACTCATATACTTATTGCAATTTAGAAGTCATCAAAAACCAAAGTACTACGCGCATGCTCCTAGGGGGATAGATTGGTAGGAAAGACCATCGCTCGTCCCCGACCGCCACTCATAAGGAAGAGAATCAATAAATAAAATTGTGCTCCAACTTCATCACAAAGCGGTTCACCATACGTGCATGCTACAGGAATCACAAGCTTCAACACAAGCATTATTTAAATTCATAATCACCCAACTAGCATGACTAATAACACTACCTTCATATCTCAAAACAATTATCAAGCATCAAGTTGATCATAGCATCCAATTCACTTTCTATGATAGTTTTTATTATACCCAACTTGGATGCTCATCATTCTAGGACCAACTTTAAAACCATAGCAAATACCATGCTGTTCTAAAATACTCTCAAAAAGATATAAGTGAAGCATGAGAGACTAGCAATTTCTTCAAAATTAAGACACCACCGTGCTCTAAAAATTATAAGTGAAGCACTAGAGCAAAAACTATCAAGCTCAAAAGATATAAGTGAAGCACATAGAGTATTCTAGCAAATTCTAATCAAATAGGCTTCTCCCAAAAGGTGTGTACATCAAGGATGATTGTGGTAAACTAAAAAGCAAAGACTAATATAATACACGACGCTCCAAGCAAAACACATCTCATGTGGCGAATAAAAATATAGCTCCAAGTAAAGTTACCAATGAACTAAGACGAAAGAGGGGATGCCTTCTCGGGGCATCCCCAAGCTTAGGCTTTTGGATATCCTTGAATATCTTAGGGTGCCATGGGAATCCCCAAGCTTAGTCTCTTGCCACCCTTTATTCCATAGTCCATAAAAGCTTTACCCAAAACTTGAAACCTCACAACACAAAACTCAACAGGAAATCTTATAAGCTCCGTTAGTGAAAGAAAACAAAACCACCACATAAGGTACTGCCATGAACTCATTCATCATTTATATTGGTGTTAAACCTACTGTATTCAAACTTCTTTATGGTTTATAAACTAATTTACTAGCCATAGATGCATTGAAACAAGCAAATAACACACGAAAAACAGAATCTGTCAAAAACAGAACAGTCTGTGGCAATCTGCAACTAACGCAAACTTCTGGAACTTTAAAAATCCTACCAAAATAGGAAGTCCTGTAAAAATTTTTTATTGAACAGAAGCAAAAATATTCAACTCAAAAGCACGTTCCTGTGATTTAACAAAATTATATTCGTGCGCGCAAAGTTTCTGTTTTTCAGCAGAATCAAATCAACTATCATCGTAGGTTATCCTATTGGTTCTACTTGGCACAAACACTAATTAAAAGATAAAAACACATCTAAGCAGAGGGTAGATGCAAGATTTATTACTAAACAGGAGCAAAAACAAAAAACATAAAGAAAAATTGGGTTGCCTCCCAACTAGCACTATCGTTTAACGCCCCCTAGCTAGGTATAAAAGCAAGGATAGATCTAACGAGTGCCATCTTTGGCACTAAATTCATAAGTAGCACACATGATAGATTCATAAGGTAATTTGACTTTCTTTCTTGGAAAATGCCCCATGCCTTTCTTTAAGGGACATTGGAATCTAATATTCCCTTCCTTCATATCAATAATCGCACCAATCGTTCTAAGGAAAGGTCTACCAAGAATAATTGGGCAAGAAAGATTGCAATCTATATCAAGAACGATAAAATCTACGGGCACCAAATTTCTATTTGAAACAATAAGAACACCATTGATCCTTCCCATAGGCTTTTTAATGGTGGAATCCACAAGGTGCAAATTTAAAGAGCAATCATCAAGATCATGGAAACCTAGAATATCACATAAAGTTTTCGGAATCGTGGAAACGCTAGCACCCAAATCACACAAACCAAAACACTCATAATCTTTAATTCTAATCTTTATAGTAGGTTCCCACTCATCATTAAGTTTTCTAGGTATAGAAACTTCCAAATTAAGTTTTTCATCATAAGATTGCATTAAGGCATCAACAATATGTTTGGTAAAAGCTTTGTTTTGACTTTAAGCATGAGGAGAATTAACAACGGATTGCAAGAAGGAAATACAACCTTTTAAAGAACAATTATCATAATCAAATTCCTTGAAATCCGAAATAGTAGGTTCAATATTATTAGAAGTTGAGGATTCTCCAATCTCACTTCTACCAAATTTAGCATTAAGATCTAAAGATTCTGAATTCTTGGGACGCCTTCTAGGCAAAGTTGATTCATCATTAGTCCCATAATCATCAAAATTCATATTGCAAAACATAGATCTAATAGGAGACGCATCAGTAACTTTAAGATCCTCATCATTATTTTCATGTAATTTTTCTGGTTTAGCGGCCATCTTATTGACTAAGGTGGCTTGCTTGTCAGAAATTTTGGCTATAGCATTTTCAAGCTGGGTAATTTGAGAGTTAACACCATAAAATTCTTTATTCATATCATCAAGCTCTTTGTTCATAAATCCCAAAAAACTTTTTTGTTCCTTAAGTTCTTTTCCAAAATAAATTATTGTGCTCAAATTGCAAATTCATAAAGCTTCTAATATTTGATTCAATCTCATCCATCCTTCTGAGAAGGTGGTCAGGACCCTTAGGCAAAGCCATAAGGACAAACAGGCACACAAGCAAGCAGAAAAAGGCAAGCGGAAGAGAGAGGAGGAGATTGGGAAAGAGAGGGAAAATAAAACGGCAAGGGTGAAGTGGGGGAGAGGAAAACGAGAGGCAAATGGCAAACAATGTAAATGCGAGGGAGATGGGTTTGTGATGGGTACCTGGTATGTCTTGACTTGAGCGAGGACCTCCCCGGCAACGGCGCCAGAAATCCTTCTTGCTACGTCTTGAGCTTGCGTTGGTTTTCCTCGAAGAGGAGAGGGTGATGAAGCAAGTGTAGCGTAAGTATTTCCCTCAGTTTTTAGAACCAAGGTATCAATCCAGTAGGAGGCTCATCAAAAGTCCCACGCACCTACACAAACAAACTGAGAACTCGCAACCAACGCAATAAAGGGGTTGTCAATCCCTTTACGGCCACTTGCAAAAGTGAGATCTAATAAAGATAGTATGATAAGATAAATATATTTTTGGTATTTTATAATATAGATGCAAAAAGTAAAGATGCAAATAAAAGTAAATTGAAAGCAAATATGATAAAAGATAGACCCGGGGGCCATAGGTTTCACTAGAGGCTTCTCTCAAGATAGCATAAGTATTATGGTGGGTGAACAAATTACTGTCGAGCAATTGATAGAAAAGCGCATAGTTATGAGATTATCTAGGCATGATCATGTATATAGGTATCACATCCATAACAAGTAGACCGACTCCTGCCGGCATCTACTACTATTACTCCACACATCGACCGCTATCCAACATGCATCTAGAGTATTAAGTTCATAAGAACCGAGTAACACATTAAGCAAGAAGACATGATGTAGAGGGATAAACTCATGCAATATGATATAAACCCCATCTTGTTATGCTCGATGGCAACAATACAATATGTGCCTTGCAACCCTTTCTGTCACTGGGTAAGGACACCGCAAGATTGAACCCAAAGCTAAGCACTTCTCCCATGGCAAGAAAGACCAATCTAGTAGGCCAAACCAAACTAATAATTCGAAGAGACTTGCAAAGATAACTCAATCATACATAAAAGAATTCAGAGAAGATTCAAATATTATTCATAGATAAACTTGATCATAAACCCACAATTCATCAAATCTCGACAAACACACTGCAAAAAGAGTTTACATCGAATAGATCTCCACAAGAGAGGGGGAGAACATTGTATTGAGATCCAAAAAGAGAGAAGAAGCCATTTAGCTAATAACTATGGACCCGTAGGTCTATGGTAAACTACTCACAACTCATCGGAGGGGCAAGTGTGTTGATGTAGAAGCCCTCCATGGTCGATTCCCCCTCCGGCAGAGTGCCGGCGAAGGCTCCAAGATGAGATCTCGCTGATACAGAAGGTTACGGCGGTGGAAATTGTGTTTCGTGGTGCCCCCGAATGTTTTCGGGGTACGTAGGTATATATAGGAGGAAGAAGTACGTCGATGGCCGCCCGAGGGGCCCACGAGATAGGGGGGCGCACCCTACAGGGGGGGGGGGCGGCCTCCTATCTCGTGGCTTCCTCGGAAGCTTCTTGACTTGCACTCCAAGCTCTCCGGATCACGTTCGTTCCAAAATCACGCTCCCAAAGGTTTCATTCCGTTTGGACTCCGTTTGATATTCCCTTTCTTCGAAATACTGAAATAGGCAAAAAACAGCAATATGGGCTGGGCCTCCGGTTAGTAGGTTAATCCCAAAAATGATATAAATGTGTAAAATTAAGCCCATAAACATCCAAAAGGGGTAATATAATAGCATGGAACAATAAGAAATTATAGATACGTTGGAGACGTATCAGGGGCTGACGGACAAATGCTTTTACGAACAGACTGACCATGTACTTGATTCCGTCGGTGAGTATACCGGGTCTGAGCTTATTGTTCGGCTTTTGATTTTTCTCATGTGGTTGATATACCCATCTGTGGTAATAGACTGTGATATGCTTTCGTGCTGCCGCTGAAGTCAGACTGCTGAGGTTGCAAAGGAGTCTTGGATCTGACAGAACAGACTTGGATATTCCACACTAACCATGTCAAGCAGGGCAGCGGGATATGAAAAATCCTTGTAAATAGAGTAGGCCACTGAGATTATGCCTTTGTGGATCCATATGGAATTATGGCTTTCAACTGACTTGGGTATCCGGACCCTGATGGCCGCGCAAAAATCATCATACCTTTGCTGTCAGCCTCATCCTTTTTACAGTCATGATTTTCTTTGTTAGGACACCTTACTGAAATAACTTGGTCACACATGTCCTTGATTCTTCGTATGACCATGGATGCGATTAGTCTTTGTGCTTTTTTCTGACCTGGGTCCGCACACATATGACATATACCCGGGGTTTGTAGCTGTACGAAGCTCATTGCTGAGGCCAATCATACAAGAAGGTGACAAGGTTTTATAATATCTCCTTGTCAGTTGCGGGAATAATGACCTTGATGACCATTGTCAAGACTGTGGATTCTGTGATGTCATCTCCAAATATTATCGATCCTTGTAATTCATGAGATGTATCTCTGCTTATTTTCCTTTGCCTGACTCGGGAGGTTGTGGGATCCTTACTTTCCTTAGGTATGTCTGTTGGATCCTTGCCGCATCTCGTATGAGTGACTGATATGACTGGGGATGCATGCTCACCATATATAAGAATCATATGCCACCGAATAATCGATCCTTGCGGTAGGCATATATTTTGATTGATTTGTGCTTCCGACAAACATGTTGCGAGTCTGATTCTTGAGCGGTGCTGCCATATATTGGCAACTCATCATATAATCTCTAAGGATGGTGCAATATTGTGGTACTGATGCGGACTGGGTGGCTTACGAGAGAAGCCATCCGAGTAGCTTGCTGAGGAAGACTTGTTAACTTCTGCACAAATCTTATGTCTGGGCATCGTGCAGAAGAAGGCTCTATATCTTACACACGAAGCTTGCTCTGGTTAATGTGTTGGAGAAGCCAGAGTTTCGTACTTGAGAAGCTTCTCCTCAGGTTTGCTTCTTGAGAAAAATTCATTTTCGTTTGTCAGAAGCCTTTACCGAGGTGTCTTGCTGTGAAAGACTGGGTATCGTGGGCTGGAAATTGTTCACATATCATGCTGAGGAAAAATGGAGGAGCCTTGCCTCATAAATTTGTTCCGATAGCGTGTGGAATAATGCTAGGTTTCTTATATCCAAAACTTCATACTGATATGCAGACTGAAATCCATACACACGCCCATAATATTCTGAGGCTGATTATTTGCATGAGAAAAAATGGTTTGACTGTCTTCCTCGAGCATATCACATTCTGACTTTATTTCGGATGATGTCATATTTCAAGCATCATGCATTGCTGAGCCAAACTTTTGTATATGATTCATACCTCTGTCTGAAAATATACCCTTCACCTTATACCTGACTTGTTTTGTTGCTAGCAGGATCATAATAGCTGTGAGGATTTTGTACTGATGTAGACTCTATGCTGATAATCAATCTGTGATGCCATTGTTATTTTGAGCAGATATTAATGCCATAATGCAGTTGACTGGGTAGACCATAATGTTTAGCTGAGCTTCTTCCAAATATTTGAAATCCTTATTACTTCTTTGAGTCTGGTGTTAGTTGATGAGAAACTCTCTATAGGGGAAAAATAATGTAACACCGGGGCCCAAAAGAAAGAAGCAAAAGAAAACTCAACTAAACAAAAAGCACACGACAACAAACAATTCACACACAATCAATGTCACATATTACTGCTAGCCACACAATATGCATGCCTACTTAAGCACACAAATCTCGCGGGATCTTCGGTTCTACGATCTAGCATGTTGTGACGATGTGCACGAGGACGAATAAATGTGCGGAAGAATTGGTGTAAACAGCGCTACACCAAGTGCTAGCTTAGCCAGATAGCAACCTGGACTAGGTCGGAGGCGAGGACGCAGTCGGTAAGCATGTAGTGGGACACGAAGGTTGCAACCACATTATTATCAAGCGGACGGAAAAAGATCCGTACTCTTCCAAGAAATAGGATTGCGGGGAAAAACTGAGGCTGCTGACATTGCCCTTTCTTGATAACTAAGATCATTAAGGGTTACCAACACGACAAAATAAAAGAACGATCTTGGGATGGAAACATGTCCATCACCGAAACGATAGACGGGGCTGAAAGAAAGACATCGGTGCGATGCCTGAGTACCATTTTTGCAAACAGTGTCGGGATCACTTGGCATCACTCTGCTGGGACAGAAATGACACCAAACACTTAAAGAAAAAGGAACTGGAGAAATGCAATGGTTGAGCTGTAGTGGATCCGAACCGATGCCAGCTACACTCACTAGATAAACCGTTATCACAAATACTAAGGCTATATGCATGCTATGCAACAGACAGATGCAGCAACCAAATGCAATCATCAAGCCAGACTCTATACTACCGATTTCTACCGGTTTCTACCACTCACGCTGACTAGGGCATCCTACAGCCAGACCTGCTCTGATACCAAGCCTGTGGCACCCCGGCTCAGAGAAACCGGAACGCCCCGTATTCCACCCCAGAGATCAAGGAGAAGTCTCTGGCATACGGCACTGCTTGACATAGAACAAATCAACTCTTATTACAAGAATAATAATAGAAGGGTCTGATGTTACAAAGAAGCACATCAACACAGCGACACTACGCCTGCGATACTACACTTGCTCTATGCTAGCAGCAGAACAACTGGAAGCAGTGGAAATCTTCTAGCAGCGGAACAACAACGAATGTGGTGAACTCCACTCCGCAGGGACTCTGGCTGGGACACGATCTAGCTCGCATGAACGGAAACCACAACAAGCAATCAAGCAATCACGGCATCACATGCAATCTGGCATGACACGCGAGGTCAGTACATTGAATGTACTTGCAAGCTCACAACAACCAAAAACATCAAGGGAAGACAACAACATAGCATTAAGCAGGTTAATTAAATTAACAGCTACCATGATACAACAACAACTACTAAGCATGATATTAAACTACTACAATACTGATAAATCACCATCTCAGATCTCCATAACCATATCTCTCTTGGCTAACCGGCCAAGCAATATACCATCTCGATCACCTCATGATCAAAACCAATCGGTGATCATTCACGGATCACAACCATGACCAACACTTGGTCTCAAACGGTGATCTTTCCGGCGATCACTACCATGACCAACACTTGGTCCCCAACATCATCATCAACATCCTGCCAATCTGTACTGCTCAAAATATCAACATATAAATCACCTATAAGTCATTCCGTCATGTGAGTGTTGATCGCACAGTGTGACCTAGTGCGAACCCATGCCCATGACCGAGGACGCGGCTATCGATAGTTTAAACAAACACACTCTGCATAGGCAGCGCACTTTACCCACACCACGGAACCCATGGCCTTGCACTCCCATTCGGGTGGACCAACGGCGTTCCGACAAAACCAATCTACTGCCATGACACTCTCCCAGCCACTCCGACTCACTCCCCACTGGGCTAGTCCTGGATGGCCCCGTGTCTACCAAAGACACCAACGGCCGCCGTCGTGGCCAAAACAACAACAACGGGCACACAAGGCTTATGTCCGCCTACCTGATCAGGGTAGCGTGCGCCCATAACCGTCCCTCGTTGGAGGCACCGGTGAGAGACACGACAATAGCATCACATTAGGCCTTCCAATAAAGGCAAATGTGGTTGCACTGGAGAAAGCCCGGTTCGGTGGTACCTGACCAACTGAATGACGGAATTTATCCCCAAAAATAGAATTGTGATAACTGATACTCCGATATCAACTATCAAACTATAATCCAAGTCATAGCAATATCCAACAAATAATCTAAGCATAATATCCTCATATCAAAATACTCCAAGGATAGCATAATATTTCTATCATGATGAATCTGAAATAAATAACTCTACTACTCCAATAACCATAACAAAGCTATCTAGCTAAGATCCACACGTAGGCATCATCTCCGAAATTAACACTCCAAGCAACAGAACATCGACTAGCATCATGAAAATAATCTACTAACCCCTAATAATCCAAAGGCAGCATGACATCCAAAGTAATTCTTCAAAATATAATAACAGATATCATCATGAAAACAATCATAATATCAACCACTAATACTCCAATAGCAACATGATACTCATCAACTTCAAGCATAACTCCTAGTAATCCAAACAATAGCATGGCAACAACAAGATCAAAATAATACTCCGAGAAAATGCAATGCACAGATCACAAGTAGCTAAAACAATATTTTAAACAAGTTTAAATAAATTAAACCATGTCACTGCATTACAGTGATGCAAATGGAGGGTGTGGCTTGCCCGGGGTGGAAGAAATCACCGGGAGAAAATGCGAGAAGCTCGCAGAATGAATCACCAAAAAACGTTCTCTCTCGAAGGGGGCTGAATAAGGGCAAGGGCATAATGGTCATTTTCAGAATGTTAACATATGGTGAAAATGATTCCATCAGAACGGGCTCGACGAAACGAAGAAGTGGGCTTTGGATTCACCTCATTTGGAGCTACGGGTAAAAAGATATAGCTGTTTTTCTGCCAGGGACCTCTTTGTAATAAAAATCATCACAAACAGGCCCTTAACAGAAAAACAGAACGCGCACTTGGGGAAATACGATATCGATGGATGAAAGCGTACACAGAAAAAGCCGTATCCACTTATCCATGTCAGCAGGGGCG
Organism: Triticum aestivum; assembly: GCF_018294505.1. Classification (NCBI taxonomy): domain Eukaryota; kingdom Viridiplantae; phylum Streptophyta; class Magnoliopsida; order Poales; family Poaceae; genus Triticum; species Triticum aestivum. The sequence continues at coordinate 24,747,912 of NC_057798.1, read as the reverse complement.
GGGCCAGGCGTATCTCGCTGACACGCGGGGCCCGCGGGGTCCACGGCCAGCTGGAGGGGAGCGGCCTCATCTTCTTCCTCTCGCCCGACGCGCACCCGCAGAGCAGAGGAGGCAGCAGCGAGGCCGGCACCGTCCCGATGCCACCGGCCACCTCCGGCGATGCTCCGGCCACCGGAGTGACCAGGAAGATGAGCCACATCCACCTGCTGGGTTCGCCCACGCCGAAGAGCAGCGGAGCAGGCGGAGCAATAGCCACGACAGAGGGGAGCTTCGGGCGGCGGTGGATCTTGGCGTTGCGGCCGTCTCCGGCGAAGGGAGAGGGGGTGGGGCGAACTACGAGGAGGAGAGGAGTGCTCTGGTTGTGCTGGAACAGGGAGAGGAGGCACGGCTCGCTGTAATTTAGGCGGAGCACCGTGGCGGCCATGGTGGCGATGGTGGACACAAAGAGCTCCTGGTGGACACAAACGGCGACGACGCGGGCCAGCTACTGGACACGCTCACGTGTGCGAAGGCAACGAGAGGAGGAGGTGCCGAAGCACAAACAGCCACTGGGCGCGACCACCGCACACAGAGCGCATGCACAGTGATGCCATTAACGCGGTCATCGCGTGCACTGGCATGTAGCGCGGGAGATGGGCTGGAACTTGTTGTCTACGGGTAAGTTCATCCAGGGGAGGACTCAACTATGGTGGTAGTTTGGTTAAATGCGCTCTGGTTAAATGGTAATCAACTTCTGAAGTTTACTGCAGTAAACTTGAACGAGAACTGCTGATCAACAGGAAAGGAACTGGAGACAGAGAGTTTGTCTACGAGGTTTAGGGTAAGAAGGACTTTCATCCTGGTAAATTTGAGAAGATTAGGACCAAGGTTTAATATAGTTGCTTCTCAACTGCATTTTTGGTCCAGAACTGAAGATCAGGATGATGCTCTCACATAGAGTAGCAACTTGGGCTAAGATTGGGCAAAGCTTGATTATTTGGACATATGGAGATGCTGTAAACAGCTCATGCCAAATGGACAAGCCAAATTGGCACTTGCTTCACAAACATCATTTCTGTCCAGAAACTTGGAATAATTTTGGTGATCAAATGGCTCATTGAAATGATGCCAAATTGGGTGGAGAGATGTTTTATGGGTATAAGAATGATATGGTAATTTATCAGGATTTTTGAAGCAATATTTGCTTCACAACCTGAAAATATTGCCAGAATCAAAGATTTGCTCATGTGCTCCCATAGATGATTGGATGAGGCTGCAAATGGGTGGAGGGGGTTAATATGAGCACATTAAGGACTGCACAAAAGTTCAACTCATTTGGATACTCCTAGCTAGTACTTCCTTCACAAAGCCTTTTGTCTGACATAAAAACTTTGAAAATTGACTGAGGAAGATTGGCTAGGCAAATAATGTTGAACTTATGCATGAGGCAATTATTTGGACATATAATCATGCCCAAAAAGGTTGGGAGCCACTAGGAAAAACATAAATGACACTTCCTTCACAAAGTGCCATTTAAGGCAGAAAGGAAGAATAATTATTGGGGAATTATTTTTGAACTGGCCAAGGAAATGTTTGGGCATATTTAAGCTATATATGACCCAAAGGAATTATGAGAATTATTTGGCGATTTTTGGATGGACAGAAATATAGGTTGCTTCACGACCTAGGGCAGATGGGGTTATTCCTTTAATGAAAAAGGAATATTCCCTAGAAAAAGACTTTAGGGTTTGGTCAAGGAGTGAAGTGACATGATCTTGGCAAGGTTTTTAGAATGATTATCCACTTGGGAGGGGAAATGAGGATGATTTTCCAGGTGGCAAGGCAACAGAACCACCCCAAAAAGAAAAATAGAGCAAAAACCAAATAAATCAAAAGAAAAAGAAAAGGGCCAAAAACCAGGCTGTTACAGCAGGTTTATCAGAAAAGGCCTCAGGAAGAGGAAAACCCTGAAAGAAAGAGAGAAAGTGAAGGTATACGGATCAAGGAGTGGTTGAGCCGCATTGTGGACCGAGGTCTAGCTGTGCCTCCGTCCATGCCCATGGTATTTTAAGTGCGTAGTTGTGTGCTCGCGGCACAAATTTCACCGCTTTATTGGGGCTGGGACGAAGGCTGAATTGCTAGCTGAGCTCTGGACGAGCCGGGCGGTCCTGTTGTAGAGTAGCTCGGACTCGCTTGACGGTGTCCGGGGGCTTTATTGCCAAATTGAAGTTTTGCCTAAGAAGGCTATTCTGTACTTCTGCTGCAAGGGCCGCGGTGTGCTCCTTAGTACAGAGGGAGCGCTCCGTATTTCCATTGACTATTATAACACCGCGAGGTCTGGGCATCTTGAGCTTGAGGTAGGCATAGTGCGGCACCATGTTGAAACGAGAAAGTGCGGTTCGTCCGAGCAGTGCATGATAACCACTGCGAAAGGGGACGATGTCGAAGATTAATTCTTCGCTTCGGAAATTATTCGGGGATCCGAAGACCACTTCCAGTGTGATTGATCCCGTACAACAGGTCACTACACGTGGTATGACACCTTTGAAGGTGGTTTTGGTGGGCTTGATCCTTGAGGTCAATTCCCATTTTGCGCACTGTATCCTGATAGAGCAAGTTCAGGCTGCTACCACCGTCCATGAGGACACGTGTGAGGTGGAATCCGTCAATGATAGGGTCAAGCACCAGTGCGGCTGAACCACCGTGACAGATACTGGTCGGATGGTCCCTTCAATCGAAAGTGATCAGACAGGAGGACCACGGGTTGTATTTTGGGGCGACTGGCTCTATCACGTAGACGTCCCTTAGTGCGCGCTTCCGCTCCCTTTTGGGGATATGGGTAGCATATATCATATTCACCGTTTTAACTTGGGGAGGAAACTTCTTCTGCCCCCTGTATTCGGTGGCCGGGGTTCCTCGTCGTCGTTGCTTTGTGATCCCTTTTCCTTGTGTTCGGTGTTTAGCTTGCCGGGCTGTTTGAAGATCCAACATTCTCTGTTGGTATGACTGGCTGGTTTATTGGCGGTGTCATGGATTTTGCATGGATAATCGAGTATGCGGTCCAGACTGGACGGGCCCGGATTGTTTCTATGAAATGGCTTTTTCCGCTGACCGGACTTGGAGCCACTGAATCCGGCATTGACGGCCGTATCTTTAGAGTTATCGCCATTATTTCGACGCTTGTGTCTACCACGTCGGGGTTTACCGTTACTGTCCCTGGCTTTAGAAGTGCCAGGTTTACTTGAGATGCTGTTGCTGCGAGCTAGCCAGCTATCCTCGCCCGTGCAAAAGCGGGTCATGAGCGTCGTAAGGGCTGCCACAGACATTGGCTTCTCTTGGCCGAGGTGTCGAGCGAGCCACTCGTCACGGATGTTATGCTTAAAGGCCGTTAGGGCTTCGGTATCCGGACAGTCGACGATTTGGTTCTTTTTAGTTAGGAACCGAGTCCAGAATTTCCTGGCTGACTCTCCAGGCTGTTGAATTATGTGACTTAAGTCATCATTATCCGGAGGTCGAACATAAGTGCCTTGGAAGTTATCAAGGAATGCATCCTCCAAGTTCTCCCAACTGCCAATGGAGTTTTCGGGCAGACTGTTCAACCAGTGCCTAGCTGGTCCCTTGAGTTTTAGCGGGAGATACTTGATGGCATCGAGGTCATCGCCGCGGGCCATATGTATATGGAGAAGGAAGTCCTCGATCCATACCGCGGGATATGTTGTTCCATCATATGATTCAATATTTACGGGTTTAAACCCTTCTGGGAATTCATGCTCCATTACTTCATCAGTGAAGCAGAGGGGGTGTGCGGCACCCCTATGTCGGGCTATGTCGGGAAGCAGCTCAGATGGAGCCGGTCTGCGGTATTCGGCCCGGACAGGTTTGTGCTTGTTATATCCGGCTTGGTGGCCGTCGTTGCACGTTGGGGCGCACCCCCTCGATCCATAGATCGATCTGGTTTGTCCTGCTCCGTTTTCCAAATCGTACCGCAGGTCATGTGTGTATCCCCGAGTTGTTGTGTTTCTATTTGTTCGGCGAGGCCGTGCCGGCTGGTGCTCGGGCTGAATTGCCGTTTTATCTTGGCCACGAGGTGGTCGGTCAGCCGCATTATGCGCTGGTAGTGCCAGCTCCGGCGCCTCGTCATCTAATTGAGGTAGCAATTTGCGCTTCGGGTAACTTTCTGTTGGGCGTTCGAGTCCGTATTCCTCGGCTGCCAGGACCTCAGTCCATCTATCAGTGAGCAGATCATGATCAGCTTGAAGCTGTTGCTGCTTCTTCTTCAGGCTCTTTGTCGTGGCTATAAGCCGGCGCTTAAAAGACTCCTGCTCGATGGGATCCTCTGGCACGATAAATTCTTCGTCGCCGAGGCTCTCCTCATCCTCAGAGAGAGGCATGTAATTGCTGTCCTTCGAGTCGTCTTTCACGGCCTATTCATCGGGGCTGGCTCGCCCGTCTTCCCGTTCAGCCTGTTCGAAACTTGGCTTGGCGGGGTCTTCATTGTCTTTGGCATCGTCCGGAGTGCTATTCTCTCTTGTGCCGGTATCGCTATTTTTACCATGGCGTGATTTAGAGCGGCGCCACTGACATCAGTGCTTAGACTGCTTCTCAGGAAGTTTATCCTCAACTAGATCCTTTTTTGTCATCGCCATTGTCTTCCTTGGGTGTATCCACCATGTATATGTCATATGAAGAGGTGGCTGTCCAGCGCCCTATGGGCGGTGGTTCCTGTTCTTCTCCGGCATCGTCGTCCATACCGTCGATGTCTTCGGAGTCGAAATCAAGCATATCGGTCAAATCGTCGACAGTGGCTATCAAGTGGGTGGTGGGTGGGTAACGAAGTTCTTCGTCGTCCGCTTCCCACTCAAGCCAGACATAGTTTGGCCTAGAATCTCCTGAGAAGGAGAGAGACTTTAATGAGTTTAACACATCGCCTAGGGGTGTTGGAAGATGTCCGAGGAGCTGAACACTAAGATCGGCACCCGGTTAGATTCGATAGGTGCGGATACACGTGGTTCGTTGCCTATGGCTGGAGACGAGTCCGAGGTTCCGATGACACATGCCTCGTTGGAGGTCAGATCTGTGTTTGGCTCTAGCGCCGCTGAGTCCGCAGCTTCTGTGGTGAGATTGAGCCTCCCGTCCTTGGATGACGTGCTCTGTTCTGGATCTAGGGCCAGTGCGGTTACAGGCGCAATCTCCTGCACACAGTCTGATGACAAATTTAAGTCATGTTCATCGTGGCGGCAGGGCGCGGCTATCATGGGCTTGAATCCGTCGAAGATCAAGTCTCCACGGATGTTGGCGGTGTAGTTCAAGCTTCCAAACTTGACCTGATGGCCAGGGGCATAGCTGTCGATATGCTCCAGATGGCCAAGCGAGTTGGCCCGCAGTGCGAAGTCACCGAATACGAAGATCTGTCCAGGGAAAAAACTTCACCCTAGACTGTGTTCACTACAAAAAATACACTTCCAATATGATACTTGTTTGTCACAGTAGGTCGCGTTTTTTGTCATGCATGTACATCCATGACGATTTTATGACAGAATCAAGATAGTCATACCTGTGCTGTCATAGAAGTGTTCCATGACATTACCAAAATTATCATCACGGAAGTGTCCACTTCCATGACGATAAATCACGCGTCATAGAAGTGCTTTCGTCAAGGGTGACCGACACGTGGCATCCACCGTAACGGAACGCCGTCAAGCTATCGGGTCGGATTTTGGATCCGATAACCCGTTAACAGCCCTGACAAATGGGAAATTTCCACGTGTAAAATTCTGATTGGCCGAAGGGAACACCTGTCAGCTCGTCAATGGGCCAGATGTTGCCCGTACATTGGAGGAGGCATGCCTATGATATGTCGACACGTAGCTGGGCCCAACAGAGGCAATATAGGTTAAAAAGGCCGGCCCAGTCAAAGGACCGTAGAACTTAATCAGGCACTAGTGGGCCAGCCCAATAACGGCCTGCTTAATAAAGTACCATTTACGGCCCAAAGCCAGGTCTGGCCCGTTAATTGTTCGCCCAATATTTGGGCCCATTTACGGCCCGAAGCCAGATCTGGCCCGTTAATTGTTCGCCCAATATTTGGGACCATTTGCGGCCTGATGCCAGATCTGGCCTGTTAATTGTTCGCCGAATATTTGGGCCCAACTACAGCTCAGTGACTTTCGGCATTTTAGAGGCCTGATGTAGACATGGGCCCATTTCAGCCCAGTGTGACTTTCGGCCTGGGAATGGCCCGTGCTTCCCATGGGCCATATATGGTCCAACGGGATATCGGGCCCACTAACGGCCCGTGCTAAAGGTGGCAACAGTTAAGCCCAACGTGACTTTGGGCCTGTTAAGGCCTGTCGCGTAATTCGGCCCGTTGATGCCTGTACTAAGCTTTGGGCCTCTTAAAGGCCCATGATATCAGTGGGCCAACTAAGGCCCGAGATATGTTTCGGCCTGGTAACGGCCCGTGAACTAATTGGGCCCAAAACGGCCCGGTCTACATTTCGGCCTGCTGAAGGCCCGTCGACGACTAGTGAAAATTGAGGCCCAACATGCATTTTGGCCTGCTAAAGGCCCGTGGTTTCATCTCGGCCGTAACAGGCAATACAATATTCAGCCTGTTAATGGCCCAACGCTACCTGGGCCAAACTAAGCGCTGGGTCGACAATAGGCCCAACTAAAATATAGGCCAGTGTAAGTTTGGGCCTGGTGCAATGTGTGAAGGCCCCAATCATTCGGGCCCAAGAAAGACGCAGGCCGGCCCAATTGTGGCCCGCTAAAAACCTAGCCCGTTGGAGTTGAATGTTTCGGTCCGGTCGACTACATCTGATTTTTCTTCAGATAGCGAATGATGGCAGTAACTAGTAGGAATTAAGAACAGACCTACTCTATACAATAAAGAAATTACAGCATAGTAACTAAGAATAAACCTACACTATACAATAAAGGATTTAAGGTATATTACATCCACTGGGCATCGAAGTTCACCACCAGTGATCATAAAGCGCAACGAAGAAGCAGATTACAAAAACTGGGCACCATTGCAGTGTAACAAAATAATACTGAACCGAGACCACTTCCAAGACAGTTCAAGAAAGGTTAGCCTTGCGGTGGAACTGCTGTGCAAGCTGCTGAGCAAGGCTGTGAGACCGGCCTAGCATATCGGTCATAGCTTCCAGGTGTAGCTGTTTAGCAATGCGGTTCTCATTGGTGTTCTCCGCAATCTTTCTTAGAGATAGGACTTCAAGTCGAAGTTGAGTTACAGAATGCCTTTCTGCTAGAACTTGGGACTGAAGAAGTCGAACTAATTCAGATAATGAATTCTTTGAGCTTGTATGACTGTTAGTCTCAAGTAACTTGAACACCGCATCAAGACAAGACATTGGGGTTGTCTCGCTATCCTCAAGATGTTTTGCCTTCTTTGCTGCAATATATGTTGGGTTTGTCTCACAGCCTTCAGCAAACTTGTGCATTCCATCAGGCATATCACCCTGAAACAAAGCATAGAGATGACAGGTTTTGCACGTGTATAAACAAAGATGATAACTGTTCTGTCAGTTCTATCAAATTTCAAATTAGAAAATAAAGAATAAGTCCAAAATATCAATAGCATAATTTGGCATTGTTCATAATGCGGGGAGCTTCACCACACTACTGGATTACCATGTCAACATAACAAGCATAGATGAAGGACAAAGAAAATCATTGTATCTATTTTGGATAATGTGCATGGCATGTTGTGCATATCATCAGCCACATCAATAAGATAAAACAGGAAATGACAAGGTGCAAACGTGGGCTGCTTCACCACACACTAGATTATAGATCCACAAAAACAAGCATACATGTAGGGAGTATTAAGTAATGTGCATGGTATGAATAAGGAATTCGGTTTTAGAAGTAAAACTTAGAACTTACGGTTCTTACGAACATGCATTTTGGTAGAAACAACAAACTAAACAGCAGTAAACGATAGGGAGTATGAGCAAATTAAACATCAGTTGAGGATAAAGGCTTTAGAAGGACTGGCTTACATTAACAGTTAACACCAGCTTTATAATGCCCTTCTCCATGTCAAGGGAAGGATAACTCAAGAATTTCAGCACAAAATCTTCTTCATAAGCATTGCCTGTACTCTACATTTTGTAGAGAGTAATTATAGATATGATAATACAGGAAGGGATAGAGGATAATGAAGATAAGATGCATATTGATGCTACATAATCAACTACCAATCCCTGGAAGTACAAGCGTTACAGGACAGAATATACTGACAAGAGTAATGGGCTACACTTCTGCACTGGCATTGTCTGTGTATTCTACTTGTTGGTAAGATTAAATATAGATCTGATCTTTTTTAGTAAATGGTGGGCGAGGGAGATAAGATGCAGAATGCTACAAAATGAACCAATCCCTCTTCCCATAATACAAGAGTGTTTTGAACACTGGTGTACTGTACAAAACGTTCTTATATTATGGGACGGAGGGAGTAGCTGTTAATGTAAGTACAGTGATAGACCACGTTCAGTCCTTACAAGAGGACTGCAGAGCTAAACCTCTTCAAAATCATTGGGTTGATTCTAAATTTATGTAAGAGTCCATACGGATCTTATAATGTCCACCAAATGGACGATTACGAGGCTAACATGTGCAGTGATGCTACATAATCAAACAGCTATGAAAGTAAGTATGGTCATACAAGGCAAGAGGTACTCACAAGAGCAATGCAGTGTGCAGTATAGTTGTGAGATTCTGTGGTCCCTTGAGAACGGATGTTCTTCTGCTAACAGTTTTCGTACAAGTGAGACATTAAGGCAAATGCAGAAATGTAGTTCAAATTGTGATGTGATATCATAGACAGTACCTTACGCTACAACCGAGAACAATGTGTAACAAGATTATTCCAGTCACCGTCGGATAAATGTACCACCGGAGACTTTACAGAAATTTCATTCAGAGGCTTGCCATCGAAGTGCGCTTGCCTCAGGTAGGAACGATACTTCATCAACGAGTGCTTGAAAACCGCAACCAACCCTTGCTCGTCATCACAATCCAGTTTGCTCCTCGCCTATTTAAAAGAATGAAATCCTGTGTCTTCTGTCAGCAGAAACATATGCAGTAATGACCATGAATAACATTAGTACATTACTTACGCGTAAGTTGCGGAGGAAGACTGGAAATTATTCTATGTCTGCGGTATAATCTTTCCATGAAGGAAAGATGCGCACAAAGTTCCTGACAACAACATAAGCTTCGTCTTCTAAACTGGGAAGAAATGGAACAGGGGTCCTATTTGCTGCAATTGGGGCTCTCTCTGGTTCGAAAAGGGATTTGGCAACTGGATTTGGTGTACTCTTTGCTGGAATGGGGGTTTTGCGTCGTACAGCTGGTGCTATGTCAACTGGCATAATCATACTTTTTGCTGCAGTTGGGGTCTGCTGAGTTGGGGCATCAGAAATGACCAGTGTAGTAGGGCTAGAGTCTGCTAGAGTTGGGGTATTTTGTGGGTCAGGTGATATTGCAACTACACCTAATGGGCTATTTGATTTATCAGGTGCCACTACCTTTTCTAAATACTTTGCTTGTGCTCCTCCATGATCAGCAATCGCCCTCTTCCTTTTGCACGTCTGATACACAAGAACAACATTTGAATGGATAAATATGGTATGATGAAAGATGGAATATGTACTAAAAATGGATAGGCAGGTCGTATTCACATACACGATGTGTAAACTAAGCTAATGGCAGTTCAACAAAGTAGAAGCAATGCAAAGCATCAGTTGCAAGATATGTGCGAGCAATGTAACCTTGGAAAGTTAGAGCAAGTACCTTGATGGGTGAATAAGATAGGGCATCTTCCTCTGACTCCTCCACTAGGGAGCTACATTGACTTAGGTCTCCCTCTAGCTCAGAATCACTATTAGGATGATATTCTGAGCATGAATCTGTAGGTGGAGAGCGTTTGCATTGCATTGCATCCAGACTTGATTTCAATCCCTTAATGCCAAGTTTGACAGCCATGGCATTGTTTTGCTTTATTCTTTTCATGGACGCAAGCTCATAATCATTATGATGCTGTTCAGAATCTGAGATTCATGAAAACATAAAAAGTAGTCAGATTATCTATGGAATGCATTCCGGATTCAACTTGGAGAGTGTCTCCCTATAAACCCCGGCATATGCAAAGTTCACCTCCCCAACCGTGCTGACCAGATCACAAACAGAAATACAAACCCCTTATGTCTCTATAACAGGCAGGCACACATTTCAAAACTGAAGTAGGAACATTAGAATCATATGAAATTCGTATTTGAACAAATAAACTAAGCAATTATGAGTGGCGTAATGTTTAGCTTCAAGGGTGGAGTGTTGGTAGTGCGACACAAAGAAAGTAGGCAAATTGTATTCCATGTAAAAGATCGAAACCTATGTAAAAGCTGGAAATGACACTTTCTTTCTATACAATGCAGTGTTCGTTAACCACACATGATGGAAGAGATCACATAGAGAAATATTATTCACTCATGTCTACGGTTCCAGTATTTAGAAACAGGGTGGTCCACCCTAAAAGAATATTGACAACAAATATGACAAGGCAAGCATAGATGTAGTGCATGAATCATTTACTTGTGAGCTTATTAGGACAAGTATGCAGAATTGTAACTGCAGTAAGAGACCGTCCAAAATCTGAATGAAGAAGTTTGTCTAGCACTTATTGTTTGCAACTAATCGACGTGAATAATTGGATATTATATCGAATGAGCAAGAAAGACAAGTAAAATTGTCAACAAACCTGGCTTGCAGTAGTAATTTGGGTCAATGTCACTACGACCAACAATCCAAAATGACTAGTTTCTGTTCCGAGGGCCGGAATTTTGAAAACCCTGTGAACTATAGAGGTACTAAAGATTACCGAAATACATCTGAACCATTAAGTGTAGGTAGCACAAAGCACACAACAAACCCTAATGACAGTCCTGCCTAATGAGTAATGAATCAATTAGAAAATGGGTGATGAGGAGTGGCTGCTGAGTGTTGAGGACGTATCTCAGGATAAATCGGGTTGGCTTGGTGGGTGCTGCACGCCTGAGCCCTGAACGGACTGGGAAGGTAGGCACGGCGGCGCACCCGGGCAGCGGTGACGCTGTTGGGCGAGCGGCTCCTAGCCTCTTGTTAGTCCGGCGTCTCCTCCTAGAGTCATGCTGTCCGGGGACGGCAAGTCGCTGGCGAGGCAGGCGGCTGGGGGCGAGTAGAGATCGGAAGCGCGCAGCAGAACAGAGGGGAATCAGGGCCTGGGACGACCCAAAATCCCTGGGTGGGCCGGCCCACCGTGGGCACCCTGTAGAGATACACACCCGAGCAGCGAACATGCATTTTCAAAACTAATGTAGGAACATTTAGCTGACCAATTGAACAACTCCGTTTTAATAATATCAGATTCGTATTTGAACAACTAAGCTTGTTTAGCTTGATGGGTGGAGCAGTGTTATTATAACACGAAGCACGTATTCTGATCATATAGTGATCATAAAAGGGGGAAACTCTAAGCATATTTTTTTAGCAAAAGAGGGTTTCCCTCCGTTTTCTATTAAAGAAACCACCATGGAACCAACATGATCAATTAAACCCTAAGCATGATCAATTAAACCGTATTATGGCTGTGCCATGGCAGATTTGAAGCTGCAAACCGGAGAAATGATATTTAGCATCCATTGTTTGCTTCGAACTAAGAACTAAATTCTAAGAGCTGAAAAGAAAGTAGAGTAACCAAGTTAAGATCTATTTTCTGGTTGAGATCAAAAAGTTGAGGAGATATGAAGTACCACCGCTCTTGCGGCACCGTGTAGGCATCAGGGGTGTGATGGCTGTCGGTGGCGTTGAAGCAGATCTGCGACGGTAGACGGGTGCATCGGGGGATAAGTCCCGTTGCAGTGGAAGAGAAGGTCGTGTGAGCGGCCCCGACAAAGAGGACGACGCCGCCGATGAAGCGAGAGGACGTGATGCAAGGCTATTGGTCCGTCACCGTGGATGAGAAATGTCCATCTCTAGCAGTGGATGATGCGGTCTTGGTAGGTGCTCCGGCATGGTGGAGGACAGTGGCGATGGATGTGGTGGAGGACGACAACGATGGATGGGGTGGCGGACGGAGGCTGGTGTGGGGATGGGGTGTTCTAGCGTGGACGGTGTATGAATGGGAAAATGGAGGGAGAGGTACGGGGAACCATGTTTTTGGGACGCGCCTGTCTGAAATATGGGAAAGTTACGAACTTAGCCCCCGTTTAAAATTTGGACATCTCGTCGGTTGGGGATAGGACGGTAATCTCGCATCTCGCCAATATTTGCCCAGAGCGATTTCGGGCGAGGAGAGGGTGGTTGGCGCCCATGGTTGGCGCCCATGGTTGGCGCCCACGGTGTATGAACGGGGCTGACAGGTAGGGCGGTTGTGTCACGTCTGAGTGAAGTTACAAACCTACCCCTACTGAAAATATTTGCCTACATCGATTTCGGCCGAGTCGAGTTTGTTTTGCCGCCCACCGTGTATGAATGGGGAATGGAGGGAGAAACAGAGGTCTTTCGGACGAGCTTGAATCTAATGTGTTTTGCCACCCATGTTTGACGCCCACCGTGTCAGAATGGGCTCAGAGGCGGTCGTGTCACGTCTAATTGAAGTTACTAACCTACCCCTATTTGGAGCAGTGGAAATCGGGCCGATGGATTGTCTGTGTAATGGGTAGATAGTAATTTCCATCTCCCAAACACTTGGCTTCGGGCAACCGACGTGGGAGTGGACATTTTGCTGCTTCTTTCAAATTTTGGGACAATAAGCATCCACGTTTACCTGGCAACTAAATTCAAATCCATTTTGTATTCCTATATGAATCTTTATAAATCATTTTATGTGTTTTTATATATCTTCAAAAGGACGACAAAGATGTATTCCACTGTCATATATGATTATGGTTTACAAATGCCGACACTCAAATTCACAAACTAGAATCCAGTTTAAGGTGAATTCGAATATTTGGAACACTTCATGTCCAACTCAAATGTCAGCCGCAGCATAATGTGTACTCCCATTTAGATATGTACACAAGCGATGTATCAAGATTCAAATACCGAGTCAATCAACCAAGAATGTACAGAACTAACAGACATATAAACACTTATAGAGTATATGGATCAATAATATCAACTAACATACATAAGCCAGGCCGCTGTACTTTTTTTTGGCTACAACAACATACTTTTTTAGCCAGCATATTGGCCCTTTCCGATGCGTACCACTTATAGTCCATCTATACTACTACTATTACTGAATGCACATTCAGCCCAATTGGCATATATGTAGGTCTGGCATAGCAATCCAAATGAAATGTCTTCGAGTCTTATCAACTAATACAGACTTGTGCTCAAATAAAATTACAAACCAAAAAACAAAAAAACAATTATTACATGATCTCTAAAACAAATGGTTTGATTGATTACATGAATAGACAACACAAAGGTTATTCAACTATGGAAAGAACATTTCACCTATGATTTACCAAGTAGGAATTTAATTTCCTTTTTTCCTTCAGGACCTTAACAATCTGGTCAGTCTCAGCTTGCTTCATTTTGAAATCCACCAAATATTTAATGGTTGTCTTGAGTACTGCTTGTGATTGTGCTGTTTGCTTCCTGAACATGTCAACTTCATCTCTAAGTGCAGAAGCAGAATCTCTTTCTACCACTAGTTTAGCCTCTAGAGCATCAGCAGTTGGCAATTCATAATGCACGATTGGGCCGGTGCCACTGCTGTGGGATGATGCAACGTCCATGGGGACCTCGCTCTTTGATCTTGGGCTCACCTGTTTTGCCATTAAAGTTCCAATTGGATTCAGAAAAGTTGAAGTCAGCAAAACATCTCAACTGGGAGTTATAACAGCAAATCAGTTAAACAAACAAGGAATTAAAGAGTTTCAATTGGATGCTAAAAAGTAGTTATTAACATCATTGTAACCCGATGTTGCAGCAGCAATGCAGTTAAACAAACAAGTAGATATTTAAGTTAAGGCAAACAGGTAATTCTTAACAGTAAGTATCAAACACATAGATAGGCGCAGTCTACAATATGATTAACAGGCTGTGCCATTATGTAATCAGTAGCAAACTAAATTAAGCCAAGCAACATAATTGAACAATTTTGCAATAAGTGGCTAACTAAAATTCCAAGAAGCAGGTAACTGAACTTATGCTAGTTCTTTGTACAGGCACACTGCAACTTCTTTTTTGCTTACAAGGTTGTACGAAGGAGTCCATGGCATCAATTGCTTGGATACGCAGTCCCAATACTTCTTTCTTCCTACACTGCATGGGTAAGTCGAATGGTTAATCTGGTAAGATGGTGCGTCCTTGATATGTTATATGAGGATGTGTAGTCAGACTAGTTGTAGTCAAACACATCACACTGGCTTTTACTATATATTTCATGCGATTACTTTTGGCATATCGAGATCTAAGCAATCTACAATAGGATGAAAAGACTGGCATCCTTCACATTATTGGCGAACTCAGCTCATAGAAACAAGCAATTCAACCATTCTGTGGGTAAATCAAAAGCGCCACTCGAATGTTTTTCACTATCCAATCATACACGCAAAAAGAGGCGACGCCACCATAGGGGCTGGTATGGGCGGTCGCCTTAGGTGGCTGGAAAGTGTGCACCTAGTTTGAGTTGTCCAGGTTGGCCCATGCTAGTTTTGTTCGTCCCAACGCATGAGTAGGCAATGTAAAAAATGAAGAAAAATGTTTCAATTTGGATGGGCCAATAACATAAGTGCAAGGCAGGCCCTATAGCAGGCTCGCGGCACAAATGAGTGCCTCCCATATCGATCGACAGCAGGAAAAATCCAAATTCATTCGCTCTAGCATCCAGTCTGGTTTGCTCCTAACCTAGCCGCCGCTGGACAGACCGACACAGCACTTCCTCGCGCCCACGTTGGAGGGCGGTCGCCGGGCTTCAAGCGAATGGAAGGACAAGAAGATGAAGATCCAACCCTGGGTGTAGCCTGCGTGGGAGGCAGCGGTGGCAGCATGGGCATGGCATCGAGCTTGTGCAAACGGACAGTCGCAGCTTGCAAGAGTAGCATGCGCAACGAGCAAGTACATCACATCCCTGATTATATCTAAGTCAACTCTTCAATTTCTGGCCAATAGTTAAACCTAACGGTGTTGTAAAACTACTTGTATGTAGGGAATCTATGAGAAAATGAAACCAATTTCTACTTATTTTATAACTCCCCCAATCAATACTGAATTGACTGAATCTGATGTATCTAATGAACAGACTGCTAATGAAGGATTTAATGCAAACATTTTACATGCTCTTGGTGATGAACATATAGTGTCTAATGAGGGATCTAATGCAAGCATTTTGCAAGCTCATTGAAGGATTTAGTGTCTAATGATGATCTACTATGTTGAGAGAGACAGAGATTTGCAGGCATTGATGACAAGCAAATTATAGTGCATTTTCATAGCTTGAGGAAACGTCGAGGCCATCTACCAGAAAGTCCCTGTATCATGACAACATAGCATAAATAATTTTCTAATCTGTTGTTTGAAACTATTGGCATACTTGTGCAGGATAGATATATTGATATGCAGTTTGCGCACTGGTTATACGTGCAATTACACTTCGATATTTTCAGCCAGAG
Organism: Triticum aestivum; assembly: GCF_018294505.1. NCBI lineage: Eukaryota > Viridiplantae > Streptophyta > Magnoliopsida > Poales > Poaceae > Triticum > Triticum aestivum. The sequence continues at coordinate 24,732,244 of NC_057798.1, read as the reverse complement.
AACGAATAATTCAAGAAGGTACAGACCATGTTTGTAGTCCTTGTACACCATGTTGCATTTTGTGTTTTTTGGTGCTTGCATCATTTAGTGTTTATAATCTAAACTACTTTGGATCATTAGCTGGTTTTCAAAGTGCATGTAGATTCACATTTCTCAAGTTATGTTGATTTCCGGAGTGCAAGTTCCTTCGTATTTTTTAAGTTAAATGTTCACCCCTGGTAACTTGAATTCGTGGATCAGCCACTGCATACAAATCATACACGAATGCCAGTACGAATTAAATGAAATGCAGGGACTTACGCTAGCTCGTTGTACAGGCTCACTGTAGCTCTGCTTGTGCTTGTGATGTTCCATTTACAAGTCCATGTTACCACTTGCTTGGATGTGCAGGCCTTGTGCTCCTTGCATTCCCCTCTGCATTTTTGACACGACGAGTGGTTGATCAAATAAGAGGAATCGACCTTGATGTTGTACCGGAGGACAGATACTTACAAGGTTATACGGGTGTGCAGGATGTGTACCAGATCCCGTAGCACCGTCATGCTTCGCTAAAAAATGGATTTGCTTGTTTTAGATGATATCTCAAGAAGAAATAAGAGTTAAAGTCAGAGTTGCATAGGCATGTAAGCTAAGAGAGCAGTGAAAGGATATCCAAACATCGTCGGAACAGTGCACAAGGGAGTGATGTGTGGATACCTAGTTTGGGCCGGCGTTTGGGCATGCTCGCCTAACTGGAGTGCGGGTCACTTCAGAGCCGTTGAGGGTGATGCACTGGCATTGGCTGGCCGCGCAAGGATGCAGATCTTCAGTGGCAGCGGAGCGCTACGATGCGATGGACGAGACCATTGGTGAAGCCCCAACGGCCTCGAGGGGCGGAGGTGCGACGATGTGGTTAGTGAAGTAGCCCCGGTGAGCTGGGAGGCGGCATCGGTAAAGCGCACCTGATGCGGTGGAACTCGGTGTCTGTGAGGCACGTCGGTTGCGGCGGCCGACGTTGTCGGTGGACCACCCGGTGCGGTGGACGAGGGCATAGATGAGGTAGCTCCGGTGCGGTGGTGAAGCGCGACCATCGTCTTCGTCGTCGTCATCCGACAGAGAGGTGGGGAACGGTGGGGAAAGAGACGAGACGAGGGGCGATTCCAGGGTTGGCGGCGAATTAGGGACTTGAGCAATCTGGGAGCGGAAAGGGGACGGTGGAGAAGACAGATTTTGCAGGGCTGGAATTGGAGCCGCCAGATATTTCAATCCGAAACGTGGAAGTGCGAACTTATATTGTCGTCATCCTTTTTGGGGGGGGGGGTGGGTGGCTGGGTGCTACGCGTCCCTCCGACACACGCGACCACCCTGACAGGACTATGCTTCAGTGCCTTAAGGCACCTGCCTTTGTGTCCATGACATGTGGGCCCAACAGATGGCTGGCCCACATGTCAGTCACCCAAAGGTAGTTGCCTTTAAGGCACTGAAGCAGCGTCCACCCCGACACGACCTGGTCTGCCTGGTGCGCTTACATTTGAGAATGCAAATGAATCTTCTTTCATTTGCAAACGAATCTGTATGTATTACCATGCCCGTGTTTTCCTTGCAATAATTAGTCATTCGAAATGAGATACTCCATCCGTTCACTTTTGTAAGTCGTTTCAGACAACTTAAAATGAACTATTTTGCACATTGTCTGAAATGTCTTCAATGTCTTATAAAAGTGAACAGAGGGAGTACTATAAATTAAGTAATGAGGAGTTATTTGAAAAAAAATCGAAATGGTAACCACACTAACGTGGATTAGAGTGTGTGTCACATAATTAGTTATTTGAATTAGAGTGTGTGTCACATAGTTAGTTATTTGAATTAGAGTGTGTGTCACGTAGCGATCTCCAATTCTAACGTGGTTTTCGCATTTCACTGTATCCATGCTACTTTTTTAATACAAATTCATATGTATATGATGAACACCATGGTAGTGAGAAAACTTTTGGATGGATTCAAACATATGACCTACAAAATAGCACAACAAATTGAGTCAATGTCAACTTTTCGAAACTTAGTATGGCACGAATTTGAAATAATTACCCATATGCCTAGTCCTTGGTTCAAATCTTACAATGTACACCGAATTGAAACATCGATATTAAGTCTCGCACTATGTACATTCAAATGTTGTTTTTAGCCCCCCCCCCCCCGCACAAACGCTACATACTTCCTGTATCGGTCAATCTTCCTCTCCTAACCACCTTAGGAAGCTATCGGTTTCCAACACACGCTCATTCTTTCTCTCCATGTTTCGATCTCTAAGTCTCTCAACTACACAACCCCTTTTTCCACTCTGTTACCAAATGTATTTACCTCACACACCCGCCATTGCACCCCATGTCGAGCTCTCTCTCTCCCCCCTCTCCCTCTCACCCTCTCGTGCTAAATACATGCATTGCCTATCTAGCCCCCCAACCTCTCGTGCGCACGTTGTATATTTAGGTCACTCCCTCGAGACTGTCTCACTCTTTCTTCCGCATGGCGGGCCACACTCGCTCAGTATTGCTCTCTTTATCTGAGTCTCGTTTAATCTCGTTTTCTTTCACACACAAATGATATATCTCCCTCTTCGGGCCTCGATCGACACACTCTATACTCTCTCACGCAGATTATCTATCTAGGCCAGTCAATCCAAGCCGCCGCCACTCTTTCGACCTCATGGTGGGCCACGCTCACTCAGTCTCTCTCTCTCTCTCTCTCTCTCTCTCTCTCTGTATGTCTCGATTGACCTCGCTCTTTCTCGGACAAAAACGATATATCACCATGTTTGAGACCAATTCGACCTATTCACATTGTATACTCTCTCACGCACATCGTCTATCTAGGTCACTCTCTCCAACCCGTCTCACTCTTTCGATCGCACGGCGACCCTATGTGATCGGTTGACCTTGCTTCCTCCCACGCACAAAATATATCTACACGTTTGTGACTGGATCATCTCTCAAGCTCTATCTTACAGCCATCACCCTTGCCAAAAGCTCAATCAGACAATATCTCTCCAGAGCATATATATTTGTTCAATGAATGTCGGACCACACTCACTTTGTCTCTCTATCTATATGTCTCTCGATTGACCTCGCTTTCTCACACCGTATCTTCCATGCGTTGAATCCACTACCCCTCCATCCCTCACAAAGTCGGAGCTATTTACATTGCAAGGGGCATTCCAACCTTGGATTAATTTGTCTAGGCATTTATTCCGGTCGGTTTAGATTATATTTTCGTAGCATTCGGCCCACAACTACTCCAAACACCGTTGCAACCCACGCAACTCCCCTAGTTGATTTCCCTCTGGCTCGGTCATCGCTCTCTCGCATGTCCTTTCTCTCCTTCAACGTCGCATCATGGTATTATTGAAAAAACTATGTTGTTCTCTTTAATTATTATAAATAAGCTACAAAACTACATACCGATAGTCCACTTGGAATGGAACAAATTTCAACCCACAAATTAAAGTGCTACAAACTATACACCAAGGGGCCCACATGTCATGAAAAAAATTTCGACCCATATACAAATTAAAAAATAAAGGACGAGGATCGAACATGCGACCGGGCCTTCAAGACGCACGTCAATAGGCAACATACGTAGAATAGCAATGTTTGTTGTACCCCCTTTGTTCACATAATGTTTTTATATTACCACAGCCTAATTAATGGATAACATGTAATATTATTTTTAGTACTATTCGCCTTCACTTACGATGGGTTCCATGTGTGTCTCTCTCTCCTCTCCCCTTCTGCGTTTAGACGCACGGGCAAACAGGAAGAACTCGCGGACGATGTTGCCGTTGACCATATCTGGACGCGTTCACAAGTCACGGCACCAGTTTCACGTACTAGCAGCACTAGTCAGTGTACGTGCAATGCACGTTAATTTGGAAGTATATTAAGTGCATGTGGATATTAACTACTAGGATATTATTTGCGTGTTGTCATGTGATTAGCACTATTTTTGGCATGAAATTAACTGCATGCTAAACGTGTTGAGCGCTCGACATTGAAGCAGTCTAGGTCGTTGGATGACAAGGAATACATGTGGCTTGTTGACGTTTTATATTTAATTTGATACGGCTCTAGCAGAACATTCAATTGATCAAAACCATACATTTCATTCAGTCTGACTCCGACTTTAAATTATACGATGATCGATATAAAATAAATGGAAATGATAAACGTTTGGATTTTAAGCATGGCAATCTGAACGTTTTTCATGGAAAATTTAGATTATGCGGCGGTGGCGGGGGCGTCTCACGGTGGGAAGCGGCTCCTCTGCCGTGCTCGGTGTGTCGGGCCACTGACCAACGGCGACGGCAGCGTCTTGCGCCATTGTTGGCGTACTCCTGGACGTTGTCCTAGCTTCCAAGAAGGCCAAAATGTTCTGGACTTCGGAGCGAGTCAACTGGCGGGAGGAGGTGACTAGCGTTGGTGCAAGGAAGCGGTCGACGGCGGCCATCCATGCCGCTGAGGGGGGCACTGGCACCCGCGCGGGGACATGCACTGTCAACGGCGCGACGGAGACATTCGTGTGCACGGGCACCGGCACGGGCGCGCATGTCAGTGCACGCGCAGGCGCATGAGCTGGCAGGTGCACGGGCACCGGCACGGACGTGCGCATCAGTGCACGCGCAGGCGCATGCGCTGGCAGGTGCACGGGCACCGGCACGGACGTGCGCATCAGTGCACGCGCAGGCGCATGCGCTGGCAGGTGCACGGGCGCGTGAAAGTCAGTGGGGACCTCGTGGAACCCCGTGGCATCAAGCTCGGCAACAATGTGCGGCTCCCAGGCCATCAATGTCACGGGGATGGGCGCTGGCGCAGTCGGGGCGACGGGTGCCAGAACGGGAGCGGGGACAGGCGCGGTGTCTTCCCGCAAGGCCAGTTCAAGTACGTCCCAAACGCCTTATGTTCTTGAGACTCCGGCTGGGTGTCTTCCTTAGGAAACTGGAACACTAAGGGCAGACCATCGTGATGCGGCATGGCGTACGTTTAGGTCAAGCTAGTTGGAGGTAGACGACACGAGAATCAGAGAGGAAGAGAGAGGATTGTAGCGATACCGGGTAGTACGGGGTTGATTTTAAACTGCGGCGCCGACGACATTAAAAGTGGGAGAAGTTGGGACGACAGTGGGCGGCGGAGCCTGGTCAAAGGGCTCGCCTCCTGGTGAGTCTGCACAGTGGTCTGCTCGCACGCCTCCCTAACAGCCGGCGAGCGGTCTGCTCGCACGCCTCCCATCGACTCACACGCTTGCTGGGACAGCACCTGCCGATGAGAAGCGGGGACTCATGGCGACACGTAAACGCCCACAGTTTCAATAGTGAAAGCGTTCGCTTAATGTGACAGGTCTTTGTTCCAAAATACCTTGGCTCTTCATTTGTGCAACTTGTCATAAGCATCTTGTCTCGAATTGAAGAAAAAACTTCCGAAGTAATATTTGTGCCATATCATGTGATCATGCTCAGTTTCAAGAATTTATGCTCACTTTTGGATTTTCTAAAATTTAAGATCCAGGATTCGAAACAATATCATAACTTGCATCATGCAATAAATTTTCAAGCCGTACATCTATCCTGTTGTATTTCTTAAGAAAGGATTTGGTCAAACATTTTGCTTAGTTAGACTTCAGTCAAGTTATATATGCAGAGTAAAAGGATAATCCCTCCGTACCAGTGCATTGCCTGATATATTAACTCAAGTACTAGGCACAAACAAACGGACTCAATTTTGTGCTCATCTTGGTGTAGTAGTAGTAGTACTAGGCAATGCAGTTGACGGGTGACCTTGACGAGCGGCAACCGAGGGAATTGAACCGTGCTCGGCACGGTAGGTAACGTTGTCTAGTTACTAAAGCATCCCTCCGTCGTTCATCAGTAGTCATTATGGACCGGGGACATGAGGGGAATTTCCTAGGGCTGGAATTCTGTCCGCCAGATATTTCGACTCGAAATGTTGAGGCTCGACTGGTTGGGGTTGCCTAATGTGCGTACCACGCACGCCACCGAAGGACATGAGCCCGGTTTTTTTAGGATCAACACGAGCGAAGGTCTGGCTGGTACGCCATTGGGTCCTACCATTCGAGAATATGAAAGGAACCTTTTAAATTGCCGAACGGATCTATGTGTATTACAATACCCATATTTTCGTTGCAAATACTAATCTCAACGTGGTAATTGATTTATGACGAGTTGTTGAATTAGAGTGAGTTTGTGATATAGTGATCTCAACGTGGATTCCACATTTCATGGTATCCCAAGTAAGTTTTCCAATGCAAATTCAAATTTAAAAGATGAACAATATGGAGGTGAGAAAACTTTGTATGTATCAAGCATATGACCACACACACACACACACACACACAGAGACACACACGCACGAACACAACAACTATCCAATAAGTATAGTGCATCTATTTTTCCAAACCATGCATGTATGACACGAATTCAAAAATACTCCTTTTATTCCTAAATATTAGTCTTTTAGAGAGTTCAACAAGTGACTACATACGGAGCAAAATGAGTGAATCTAGACTCTAAAATATGTCTATATACATCAATATGTGCCAGTCCATTTGAAGCCTCTAAAAAGACTAATATTTAGGAACGAAGGGAGTAAAATGTAAGACATCCATGGTCCTCAGTTCAATATTTAAAATGAACATGAAACTGAAACATGAATATTAAGTCTAGTACTACAGTACATGCAAATGTTGTGTTTAGGCGGAGCTATGATTGTCGGGGGTCAACCCCTCGACCTTAGATAAAATTGTGGAGCTCTGTTTAGGGTTGTTTAGATTATATTTGTCCCCACCCTCCCAACCACGATTGGTTGTGCACCCCCCACCCCTCCTCCCCGGGAGAATATCATGTGCCCCCATACCTTAGATGCTATATGCCGATATGAGTTGCTTGGAGCTTGTAGATCTGAGATATAGCAGCTCACATGATGTGTCTTAATATTTTTGCAGGAAACCTTGACGAGTTTGAGAATTGCACAAAATTTGTATAAAAACTACTTAGATGCCCTTTGATCCCATATCCAACGACCTCGAAGCTCGTATCACCGTAGCATCTAAGATGAAGGAGGACATCATATTCTCATGTATGTAAGAATATCATGTGCTACCACAGCTTAGATGCTTTGGTGATACAAGCTCTTCAGAGGCGTTGGATTTGTGACCCAACACCTTCTCGGTGGTTCGAATGGTTTTTTGTAGAAAAGCCCCAAAAGAGTTCGGCCACTTCTTACAAGCACAAAGACTGCTCACATGCCATTGGATCTCAGATCAAACGACCTCCAAGCTCGTATCACCGTAGCATCCAAGCTGCGATAGCACCTTATGTTTTCTCGCACGGGAGAGTATGAGGTGCTCCCGCACCGTAGATTCTATGGTGATACGAGTTCACTGAGATCTAACGGCCCAAAGTAGGAGGTTTGAATGTTTTTGCAATATACGGCTGATAGAGTTTGGGAAATGCGCAGAAAGTACAAGTACTATGCATGTGCCATCTGATCACTGATCATACGACCTAGATGCTCATATCACCGTAGCGGGTAATTAAGCTACAGGGAACACCTAATATGAGCACCGGGGAGCCGTTGGATCGCAGATGCAGCGGCAAACACGAGGCCTGAATGTTTTATTTGCAAAAAAACCTTTGGAGAGTTTGGAAATTGCGCATAATTAGAAAGACTACTCCCAAGCCATTGGATCTCACTTCCAACGGTGTAAAAAATCGTATCACCATAGTATCTAAGCTGCGGGGTGGATGTGATATTCTATGCCGCTGTCATTTTTGTTTGTAAACTTGCAAAATACGTGTAACTCGTGCCATTACTTGTCTAACCGCGCAAAGTGTTTGTTCAAAAAAACCATCCTACACTGAAATATCGGAACAACACATGGGGTCCCACTTGTCATTAATCAAATTTGGACCTAAAACTAACAAATCTGAAAGACGAGATTCGAACTGGCAACCTGGACTACAAAGCGTAAGTCGATAGCCTGGAAAAATGAACGGTTGTTGGCTTTGTCCCATAACTTGATTTTATACAGTACTTGCGTTGAGTAGAGTAGACGGAGTGCCTCGTCAACACGTGCATGACCGTTGTCTCACTTACTGGTGGGTCCTAGGTCTGCGATCTCAATCTCTCTTCTCTCCATCGTCTAACCTTTGCACGGGCACACACGAAGAGCGGTGCTAGCTTGCCGTGGTGTTATTACAACTAAAAAAAGCTTGGAAAATAGAAGAATCGCCTAGAACAAGAGACGTTGTGGCTGGTCGAGACGGAGCTAACCACATCTATCCTCCATGCCAGGTTTGCTTGATGAAGCTGTGTGGCTAGTGGGGTGTTTTCGATCGACTGGCTGGGTCCCAAGGTCGAACCATAGGTACTATGTCTGATACAGTATATTTTTACACGCACATTTTTCCTCCGTGCCGAGACGGGGCACACCCTACCGCGCGGTTTCGGGGTCCTCCCGGGTGGTGCACGCATATATTCTTCCTGACGTGGGATGCCCTACCGCGGGTTTTCTGGGTCCACCTCGGTCGTAGCGCCGAAGCAAGTAAATGAGTCGTCAAATCACGAAAGACCACCTTTCCTGCCGAGTACATCAGTGAGGCACGGTGGCTAGCTAGTTGGGCTAGTTCGACCGATTAGCTAGGCCGCCGCCACATTTGTTTTTTCACCCCTTTTTTTATCTACTTGCCGGCATGTAAATTTAAATATCCACCGAGGCGTTGCTCTGGTGTTTGGGTGCGGCGGGATTTTTAATTTTTTGATTGACGGGAGCAGTGCGGCAGGATTTTTAATTTTTCGATTGACGGGAGTAGGCACGGCAGCAATTAGTCACGATGACTCCGCCTATAAAAACCCACTGCTCCCTGATGTGAGAAGTCGTTGACTGGTGTTTTACCGTGGTGAAAACCAAATGATTCCCCGCTCCCTCCGCCTTCTCGTAGATTGCATTGCCTTTCAGCCGTTTCGCCCCCTTTGCTTCCTCTCCCCATTGCTTCTACCTGGTGCCATGGCGGCGCAGCAGATCACGGAGTCCGAGGTGAGGCGCCTGACACAGGAGCTCCATGCCAAGGATGCGGAGCTCAGGGCCAAGGACGTGGAGCTCCGTGAGCTCAAGGAGGAGAGGAGTGCCATGCTCCTCCGTTATGTGTGGGAGTTCATGGAGCTTCAAAAGCGGCAGGCGCCCACCACAAAGATGCTCGAGGCGTCGGCAGTGTTGCTGTAGAAAGCGGGAGATACGATAGGCCGTCAGGGGAGCCGGCTCGAGCGCGAGCGGGCCGATCGTGACGAGGTCTAGGATCGCCTCAGCCACTTGGTGAACCAAGTTGCCACGCATGTGTTGCGGCTGCGCGATTCCTACCGTCGTGCTAGCGCGACAATGCCGACCGTCGGGCTAAACCTGTTTGACCACCCGGTCGACTTCAATGAGCTGCGGCTTCCTGACCTGGTCTCCTTCTTCACCTATATCTCCGAGGAGCTGAGGCGTCTTCGTGCGATGGTGGGGGCTGAGCTGGACAAGGAGGGGTTGCGGGATGCCGTCGTTGTTGCCAGGTGAATCCTTTTAGGGCTCCGTCACCGGAATCCATTCGTGCCATTGGACACCGTCTTTGACGAGCTGGCTCCTGTCGACCGGGAGTGGGCTCTGCGGGCGGTTGCACCCTGCATCACCAATGTCGTGCGCCTCGAGAAGAAGAGGGACTTAGGTGGTGTTTAGGCGCCCGCTGCATGGGCATGTCCATGTCTCGGTGCAACATGACCGTTGGATCAAACTCAGACGGTGCAGATCAGTCACTGTAGCACAAAGCGTGTGGGTGTGTTTGGTTGCATTCTCATCTCAATATAGTTGTTTCCTCTTCGTGTATTTTTGTCAACCTACTAGTGTGGACTCATGCACCCTTCATGCACTCTGCCAAACACCCAAAAGTGGGTCGAGAAGGGAACTTTTGCTCCCATCCCGTGCACCCTTCATACACCCTACCTAACACTATTCGCGCTTCATATGCTTCATGTTTCATGGAGTACTGTAGCACCGTACTCTCCGTGCGCCATGGACCTAGTTCTATTAACATTGATCTCACCATTCATTCTCGACTGGACAGTCAAAAAAGCGGTACTATGTTACATATAGGAGTAGTTGACATGCACACAACATCATTTGTTATCGTCATATCTTACTACACTAGCAACAAGCTTGTGTAGTACTGACGTATGAACCACTGCACATGCCTAGTAGTAGGAGCACTGTGTATGTTCAAGTGGCTGCCGTGTTTCGCACTCCTCCGTCGTAAGAGTGGAAACGCTTGCTGTAATCATTTTTTTCTTCAGAATGAAAAACAGTGGACACACTCTACCGTGTGGATCCTCCTCCAGCCATGCACTAAATTACTCACTTTCGCCGACGTGTGGGACAGCCAGCACCTGGGTCCACCAGCCATACACTAAATTACTCCATAGTAGAGTGACGGTAGACTACCCCGATCGAACCGCCGCAGTAATGCCCAATGAGCCGTCAAATCACAAAACCCCCTCCTTTCCAGCAGTAAGTTGGACGGACGAAGCAACCATCATTTCACTCTTCTCTCTCAGCTTTCTCTCTTTAAGAAAACCCCCACTTGCTTCGCTTCTCCCTCATCTCGTTCCTCCTTTCACACTTCTCTCTCATCTTCCTCTCTTAGATGGACGCTGCAGCACCGGCCGACGTGATGTCTATGGCTCTGGCCAAAACCGTCGAGGCTCATGGTACGAAGAGGCGCAAGAACCCCCGCCGAGACTACCGCAGACAAGATCAAAGCCATCGCCCTATCCAAGCCCCCCTCTCCGGGATCCCTCATTAAGCAAGTCTAGATAATGTCTCTTGTTGACGATCTTTTTCTTGATCTTGATCGTGTTTTTTCATCTAACACGCAGTACTAGTACTGGTAGTACAACTTTCTGGCTGATCTTGCATGTGATTTTAGTGTGCCAAATGACAGTTCTAAATTCCTCTTTTGACCAAATCATGCGAGAGGTTGACACTGATTTCATATAGATTACTTTTAACTACTCCCTCTGTCCCAAATTTCTTGTCTTAGATTTGTCAAGATACGTATGTATCTAATACTAAAATGTGACTTGATACATCCGTATCTAGAAAAATCTAAGACAAGAATTTTGGGACGGAGGGAGTACTTTATGAACATCAATGCTACCTTTTAAGAGGGTATATTTGCCTCAGTAATTTGTGTTATGGATATTGCATGTAATCCCTCTGCTCTCATGCCTTTGATGACATGTTCTAGTGTCTTTGTTCACTCATTTCTGTGCGTATATGTAGTCATATATGGAGTATAATATCGAAAATCATCTTATATTTCTGAACGGAGGTAGTAATAAAATATGGTTTTTGTTTGAATTAGAACCAGGTCTGCGATGGGGACGAAGTTCTCAAAGTCATGCCGTGTGAACTGGAAGACCCGATGATGAGTTCTACTGCTGAACTATCCAGATGTTGTGTCCTTGTCGCCACGTGTCCTGAACTAGTGTTTTCCTGTAGCATTGTTGTCAGGCGTGTTCTCGAGGCTATACTTGACCACAACAATTTCTTGGTTGTGCCTTCGATTACGAAGGGTGTGGTTCTTATAAAGCTTCCGAACAAATCTGATCCGGCCTGTCTTCATCATCATGTTTATGAGTGGAAAGACCACTCTGTTAGCTTCTCCAAGGTTGACAAGATGGTGATGGTGCATGTAGACATCTCACATGAAGTCCATGGCCTAGTCAGTTATGCGGGTTTCATCCCGTAGGTCGGTGGCAAGAAATAGTCTGCAGAGTTTAGTTACTGCAACTTTGCTTGTCTATAGTAAGTACTATTGTTGAGTACTTGATTTGTGTTTGTGAACCCTGTATTGTTTATTAGTACTGCCGCTTTTGGTGTGTGGTCAGTCCTGAGAACAGTCTATGTTAATGTCTATCCACTCAATTCAGACTGTATATTTTGAAGTATCCAGATCATATTTTTTGTGAGGACGGTTTATCAATTATGGTTACACTCCAATATCTGTATGCATTGCAGGGTTTATCGCACCCACCAGGATTTCCAGTCCCATGGATGTTCAGTCCATACGATTTGTCACGACCTTTGGACTATCCTGCTTGTGGGAGTAGGCGGGGCCCCTGCATGCCACGCGTAGTTGGACGATCAATCTTCTGTTCAGTACTGTTGGAAATATGCCCTAGAGGCAATAGTAAAATGGTTATCATTATATTTCCTTGTTCATGATAATTGTCTATTGTTGATGCTATAATTGTATTAACTGGAAACCGTAATACATGTGTGAATACATAGACCACAACATGTCCCTAGTGAGCCTCTAGTTGACTAGCTCGTTGATCAACAGATGGTCATGGTTTCCTGACCATGGACATTGGATGTCATTGATAACGGGATCACATCATTAGGAGAATGATGTGATGGACAAGACCCAATCCTAAGCATAGCGCAAGATCGTGCAGTTCGTTTGCTAAAAGCTTTTCTAATGTCAAGTATCATTTCCTTAGACCATGAGATTGTCCAACTCCCGGATACCGTAGGAATGCTTTGGGTGTGCCAAACGTCACAACATAACGGGGTGGCTATAAGGTGCACTACGGGTATCTCCGAAAGTGTCTGTTGGGTTGGCACGAATCGAGACTGGGATTTGTCACTCCGTGTGACGGAGAGGTATCTCTGGGCCCACTCGGGAATGCACCATCATAATGAGCTCAATGTGACTAAGTAGTTAGTCACAGGATCATGCATTATAGAACGAGTAAAGTTAGATCGGATCTTCCGCGATTTGAATCGCCGCGAGTACGACTCCCTCATCCGTGTTCTTGTAACGCTTCCACTTAGCAATCTTCAAAGGTATGAAGATGCTCATCCTCTCCCTCTCTTGTTTCTAGAATCTCCATAGATTGATCTTGGTGACGTGTAGGAAAATTTTGAATTATTGCTACGTTCCCCAATAGTGGCATCATGAGCTAGGTCTATTGCGTAGATTCTATGCACGAGTAGAACACAAGTAGTTGTGGGCGTTGGTTTGTTCAATATGCTTACCGTTACTAGTCTTATCTTGATTTGGCGGCATCGTGAGATGAAGCGGCCCGGACCGACCTTACACGTACGCTTACGTGAGACAGGTTCCACCGACTGACAAGCACTTGTTGCATAAGGTGGCTAGCGGGTGCCAGTCTCTCCCACTTTAATCGGATAGGATTCGATGAAAAGGGTCCTTATGAAGGGTAAATAGCAATTGGCATATCACCATTGTGGCTTTTGCGTAGGTAAGAAACGTTCTTGCTAGAAACCCATAGCAGCCACGTAAAACAAGCAACAACAATTAGAGGACTTCTAACTTGTTTTTGCAGGGTATGCTATGTGATGTGATATGGCCAAAAGAATGTGATGAATGATATATGTGATGTATGAGATTGATCATGTTCTTGTAATAGGAATCACGACTTACATGGCGATGAGTATGACAATCGGCAGGAGCCATAGGAGTTGTCTTAATTTATTGTATGACCTACGTGTCATTGAAAACGCCATGTAATCACTTTACTTTATTGCTAACCGTTAGCCATAGTAGTAGAAGTAATAGTTGGCGAGACAACTTCATGAAGACATGGAGATCATGATGATGGAGATCATGGTGTCATGCCGGTGACGAAGGTGATCATGCCGCGCCTCAAAGATGAAGATCAAAGGCGCGAGATGATATTGGCCATATCATGTCACTCTATGATTTGCATGTGATGTTTGTCATGTTTACATCTTATTTGCTTAGAACGATGATAGCATAAATAAGATGGTCCCTCATAAAATTTCAAGAAAGTGTTCCCCCTAACTGTGCACCGTTGCGAAGGTTCGTTGTTTCGAAGCACCACGTGATGATCGGGTGTGATAGATTCTAACATTCGCATACAACGGGTGTAAGCCAGATTTACACATGCAAAACACTTAGGTTGACTTGACGAGCCTAGCATGTACAGACATGGCCTCGGAACACAAGAGACCGAAAGGTCGAACATGAGTCGTATAGCAGATACGATCAACATGAAGATGTTCACCGATGATGACTAGTCCGTCTCACGTGATGATCGGACACGACCTAGTTGACTCGGATCATGTATCACTCAGATGACTAGAGGGATGTCTATCTAAGTGGGAGTTCATTAAATAATCAGATGAACTTAATTATCATGAACATAGTCAAAATATCTTTGCAAATTATGTCGTAGCTTACGCTTTAGTTCTACTGTTTAAGATATGTTCCTAGAGAAAATTTAGTTGAAAGTTGATAGTAGCAATTATGCGGACTGGGTCCATATTCTGAGGATTGTCCTCATTGCTACACAGAAGCCTTATGTCCTTAATGCACCGCTTGGTGTGCTGAACCTCGAGCGTCGTTTGTGGATGTTGCGAACATCTGACATACACGGTTTGATGACTACGTGATAGTTCAGTGCGTAATGTTAAACGGTTTAGAATTGAGGCACCGAAGACATTTTTGAAACATCGCAGAACATATGAGATGTTCCAAGAGCTGAAATTGGGATTTCAGCCTCGTGCCCACGTCAAGAGGTGTAAGACCTCCGACAAGTTTCTTAGCCTGCAAACTAAGGGAGAAAAGCTCAATCATTGAGCATGTGCTCAGATTGTCTGAGTACTACAATCGCTTGAATCGAGTGGGAGCTATCTTCCAGATGAGATAGTGATGGTTCTTGAAAGGCACTGCCACCAAGCTACTAGAGCTTCATGATGAACTACAACATATCAGGGATAGATATGATGATCCTTAAACTATTCGCGACGTTTGACACCGTGAAAGTAGAAATCAAGTAGGAGCATCAATTATTGATGGTTAGTAAAACCACTAGTTTCAAGAAGGGCAAGGGCAAGAAGGGATACTTGATGAAATGGCAAATCAGTTGCTGCTCTAGTGAAGAAACCCAAGGTTGAACCCAAAACCCGAGACTAAGTGCTTCTGTAATGAGGGGAACGGTCACTGAAGCAGAACTACCCTAGATACTTGGTGGATGAGAAGGATGGCAAGGTCGACAGAAGTATATTGGATATACATTATATTAATGTGTACTTTACTAGTACTCCTAGTAGCACCAGGGTATTATATACCGGTTCGATTGCTAAGTGTTAGTAACTCGAAATAAAAAGCTATGGAATAAATGGAGACTAGCTAAAGGTGAGATGACGATATATGTTGGAAGTGTTTCCAAGGTTGATGTGATCAAGCATCGCATGCTCCCTCTATCATTGAGATTGGTGTTAAACCTAAATAATTGTTATTTGGTGTTTGCGTTGAGCATAGACATGATTGGATTATGTTTATCGCAATACGGTTATTCATTTAGGGATAATAATGGTTACTCTGTTTATTTGAATAATACCTTCAACGGTCTTGCACTTAAAATGAATGGTTTATTGAATCTCGATCGTAGTGATACACATGTTCATGCCAAAAGATATAAGATAGTAATGATAGTACCACATACTTGTGGCACTGCCATTTGAGTCATACTGGTATAAAACGCATGAAGAAGCTCCATGTTGATGGATCTTTGGACTCACTCATTTTCTAAAAGATTGAGACATGTGAACCATGTCTATTGGTATATATGCATGAAGAAACTCCATACAGATGGATCGTTTGGACTCACTTGATTTTGAATCACTTGAGACATGCAAATCATACCACATGGGCAAGATGACTGAAAGGCCTCATTTTCAGTGAGATGAAACAAGAGAGCAACTTGTTGGAAGTAATACATTTGATGTGTGCAATCCAATGAGTGCTGATGCACGCAGTGAATATCGTTATGCTCTTACTTAACAGATGATTTGAGTAGATTCTAAGTATATTTACTTGATGAAACACGAGTCTGAATTATTGGAAGGTTCAAGCAATTTCAGAGTGAAGTTGAAGATCATCGTGGCAAGAGGATAAAATGTCTATTATATGATCATAGAGATGAATATCTGAGTTACGAGTTTGGTACACAATTAAGACCTTGTGGAAATTGTTTCATAACTAATACCGCCTGGAACAGCATAGTGTGATGGTGTGTCCAAACATCATGAATGCACCCTATTGGATATGGTGCATACCATGATGTCTCTTATCGAATTACCACTATCATTTATGGGTTAGGCATTAAAGGCAAGCGCATTCACTTCAAATAGGGCACCACATAATTTCGTTGAGATGACATTGTATGAACTATGGTTAGAGAAACCTAAACTGTCATTTCTTAAAAGTTTGGGGCTGCGAAGCTTATGTGGAGAAGTTTTAGCCTGATAAGCTCAAACCCAATGCGGATAAATGCATCTTCATAGGACACCCAAAACAGTTGGGTATACCTCCTATTTCAGATCCAGAAGCAAAAGTGATTGTTTCTAGAAACGAGTCCTTTCTCGAGGAAAAGTTTCTCTTGACAGAATTGAGTGGGAGGATGGTGCAGACTTGATGAAGTTGTTCCTGTGGCGCCTACACCAGTTGAAGTGGAAGTTGATGATAGTGATCATGAAACTTCGGATCAAGTCACTACCAAACCTCGTAGGTCGACAAGGACGCGTACTGCTTTGGAGTGGTACGGTAATCCTGTCTTGGAGGTCATGTTGCTAGACAACAATGAACCTACGAGCTGTGGAGAAGCGATGGTGGGCTCGGATTTCGACAAATGGCTCGAGGCCATAAAATCCGAGAGAGGATCCATGTATAAAACAAAGTGTAGACTTTGGAAGAACTACTTGATGGTCGTAAGGCTATTGGGTACAGATGGATTTTAAAAGGGAAGACGGACAATGATGGTAAGTGTCACCATTAAGAAATCTCAACTTGTCGCTAAGATGTTTTCCGACAAGTTCAAGGAGTTGACTACGATGAGACTTTCTCACTAAATAGCGATGCTAAGAGTCTGTTGAAATTATATTAGCAGTTCCTGCATTATTTATGAAATCTTGCAGATAGGATGTCAAAACATTGTTTCATAAATGATTTTCTTGAGGAAAGGTTGTATGTGATACAACCAGAAGGTTTTGTCAATCCTAAAAGATGCTAACAAGTATGCAAAGCTCCAGCAATCCTTCTAAGGACTGGAGCAAGCATCTCGGAGTTGGAATATACGCTTTGATGAGATGATCAATGATTTTGGGTTTATACAAAGTTTATGAGAAACTTGTATTTCCAAAGAAGTGAGTGGGAGCACTACAGCATTTCTGATGAGTGTATGTTGTTGACATATTGTTGATCGGAAATGATGTAGAATTTCTAGAAAGCATATAGGGTTATTTGAAAAGTGTTTTTCAATGGAAAACCTGGATTAAGCTACTTGAACATTGAGCATCAAGATCTATAAGGATAGATCAAAATCGCTTGATAGTAC
Organism: Triticum aestivum; assembly: GCF_018294505.1. NCBI lineage: Eukaryota > Viridiplantae > Streptophyta > Magnoliopsida > Poales > Poaceae > Triticum > Triticum aestivum. The sequence continues at coordinate 24,714,779 of NC_057798.1, read as the reverse complement.
TTTCAAATGAGTACACACCATGACATGATTTTGAAGGAGTTCAAAATAGATCGACAAAGAAGGAGTTCTTGGCTGTGTTATAAGGTGTGAGTATTGAGTAAGACTCAAGACCTGACCACGGTAGAAGAGAGAGAAAGGACGAAGGTCGCCCCCTATGCTTTAGACGTAGGCTCCACAGTATGCTATGCTGTGTACCGCACCTAAAGTGTGCCTTGCCATGAGTCAGTCAAGGGGTACAAGTGTGATCCAGGAATGGATCACAGGACAGCGGTCAAGGTTATCCTTAGTAACTAGTGGACTAAGGAATTTTCTCGATTATGGAGGTGGTAAAAGAGTTCATCATAAAGGGTTACGCCGATGCAAACTTTGACACTAATCTAGATGACTCTAAGTAGTTGACTGGATTCGTATAGTAGAGCAATTATTTGGAGTAGTTCCAAATAGCGTGTGGTAGCTACATCTAGGAGATGACATAGAGATTTGTAAATCACACACGGATCTGAAAGATTCAGACCCGTTGACTAATAACCTCTCTCACAAGCGAGATATGATCAAACCCAATGGTTGTTGGATTCATTACAATCACATAGTGATGTGAACTAGATTATTGACTCGAGTGCAAGTGGGAGACTGTTGGAAATATGCCCTAGAGGCAATAATAAAATGGTTATTATTATATTTCCTTGTTCATCATAATTGTCTATTGTTCATGCTATAATTGTATTAACTGGAAACCGTAATACATGTGTGAATACATAGACCACAACATGTCCCTAGTGAGCCTCTAGTTGACTAGCTCGTTGATCAACAGATGGTCATGGTTTCCTGACCATGGACATTGGATGTCATTGATAACGGGATCACATCATTAGGAGAATGATGTGACGGACAAGACCCAATCCTAAGCATAGCGCAAGATCATGTAGTTCGTTTGCTAAAAGTTTTTCTAATGTCAAGTATCATTTCCTTAGACCATGAGATTTTGCAACTCCCGGATACCGTAGGAATGCTTTGGGTGTGCCAAACGTCACAACGTAACTGGGTGGCTATAAAGGTGCACTATGGGTATCTCCGAAAGTGTCTGTTGGGTTGGCACGAATCGAGACTGGGATTTGTCACTCCGTGTGATGGAGAGGTATCTCTGGGCCCACTTGGGAATGCATCATCATAACGAGCTCAATGTGACTAAGTAGTTAGTCAAAGGATCATGCATTATGGAACGAGTAAAGTGACTTGCCGGTAACGAGATTGAACGAGGTATTGAGATACCGACGATCAAATCTCGGGCAAGTAACGTACCGATTGACAAAGGGAATTGTATACGGGATTGCTTGAATCCTTGACATTGTGGTTCATCTGATGAGATCATCGTGGAACATGTGGGAGCCAACATGGGTATCCAGATCCCGCTGTTGGTTATTGGCCAGAGAGTTGTCTCGGTCATGTCTGCATGATTCCCGAACCCGTAGGGTCTACACACTTAAGGTTCGGTGACGCTAGAGTTGTTATGGGAATTAGTCTGCAGTTACCGAATGTTGTTCGAAGTCCCGGATGAGATCCAGGGCGTCACGAGGAGTTCCGGAATAGTTCGCAGGTAAAGATTTATATATGGGAAGTCCTATTTTGGCCACCGGAAAATGTTCGGGATTTTTCGGTATTGTACCGGGAAGGTTCTAGAAGGTTCCGGAGTGGGGCCCACCTGCATGGGGGGACCCACATGAACGTGGGTAGTGGGGGCAAGGCCCCACACCCCTGGTCAAGGCGCACCAAGATCTCCCCTTAGAAGGAATAAGATCATATCCCGAAGGGATAAGATCAAGATCCCTAAAAAGGGGGATAACAATCGGTGGGGAAGGAAATGATGGGATTTCTTTCCTCCCACCTTTGCCAACGCCCCAATGGACTTGGAGGGTAAGAAACCAGCCCCCTCCACCCCTATATATAGTGGGGAGGTGCATGGGAGCTTCACCCCTTGCCCCTGGCGCAGCCCTCCCCCTGTCCAACTCCACCTCCTCCTCAGTAGTGCTTCGCGAAGCCCTGCCGGAGAACTGCAAGCTCCACCATCATGCCGTCGTGCTACAGGAGCTCTCCCTCAACTTCTCCTCTCCCATTGCTGGATGAAGAAGGAGGAGACGTCCCCGGGCTGTACGTGTGTTGAACGAAGAGGCGCCGTCCGTTCGGCGTTAGATCGGATCTTCCGCGATTTGAATCGCCGCGAGTATGACTCCCTCATCCGTGTTCTTGTAACGCTTCCGCTTAGCGATCTTCAAAGGTATGAAGATGCTCATCCTCTCCCTCTCTTGTTGCTAGAATCTCCATAGATTGATCTTGGTGACGCGTAGGAAAATTTTGAATTATTGCTACGTTCCCCAACAAGTACTTCAACATAGTGATTTCCTGGTAAGGATTCGCTCGTGTCACATCAAGTAAATCTTATTGATTTACTGTCTAAATCTTATTGATTTAATGTCATGTTTTCTTTATTTTCCTGCAATTTTACGATGCAGGTTTTGCCATGTGACATTCATCACAGAATAAACCGTTTGGTTTGCTCTACGATGGCTATTTTTGCACGTTTCACTTCTTATGTCGTGTAAGTAACGAAGGCACTGTCCATCACTTATATTATTGGAAAAAATTGGATCAGTATGTTGTCTGAGTACAAGCTGAATCCCTATGATGAACTACAGTTTGGTTTAACAAAAACGCCACAATTAGTCCTTCTCGCGTTTAAAAGAAATGAAGAAAAAACTGGATCATGGTTACGGGTCCTAGTCAAGTTAGAAAGCTGATCATAGCAGACCAGACACGATCGCCGTTGTCTCGCACAGATCAATCACCGGCAGTTGCTCTAGCACTAACAGCAGCAACAGCTCAGTCTGATCCAGCTAAGGATTGGGCACCGACCGCGTCAGCGGATCAGTCTGATCTACCGGAGGATCGGGCATCGACACCGGCACCTGCACCGACACCGGCACCAGCTCTACAAGGTGCACCATCTCCGGCAGTAGCAGCGGCTTCGCCACCTGCACCAACACTTGCACTTGCATCTGCTCTGGCCCGTGCAGTTGCACCGGCAACAGACTGGGCTGCAGTTCGCACTTCATATACCAAAGTCCTTACAAAAACCGACATGTCCACCTTCTGGGTAAGCATTGGCCGCCCAAGTGCTTCGTTCTTTTTTCTTTCCATGTTGTTTCACATGATTCACTGTGTTGATCTAACTGTTTGGGTATGTCTTCTTGTTTGCAAACAGAGAATTCCTAGAGCAATGAGGGAGTCGTTCAACAATCTGGGCGACCGCGGCCAAGTTTCTCTTACCATGCGCAGCCTTGGTGTGAATGAACCTGCTCAATATACCGTAAGTACAGAGGATGGTCGCATGATGATTGATGCTAAAGGATGGTCAAGGTTCAAATCTAAATCATATCTTGCGGTAGGGGATGATGTCAAAATTGAACTTTCTCGGCAAGGAGAGCTGGTCCAAATCAACTTTGAAATTCTTCAGTAGCAGCACGCAACTGCCAAACTGATCTATCCCCCGAGAGATTTTGATGTAATAATCTGGCATGGTGAAACAAGTGTCCTGTGTGTATAAGTAGTATGACAGTATTATTTATCACATGGTATATCATTGATAGAATTGCAACTCTGATTGCTGGTTAGGAACTGTCGTTCGATTTCATTCCAACAGCTGCCGTGCTTTATTCAATTTTGTGTATTCGCCTTGCGACAACATCTAAAACCAGCGCCGTACCGATCGCTTGCAATATGAAAATCGCTGAGGTAGAACACATGGGCCCCCAAACATGGAGGGTCGGCCTGCGGCCCAAAGTCCAGAACCGTGAGCCTATCTGAGTATTATATTCTCAGCTGAACCCCCATAATGCTCGTGCGTTGCAGAGGGAGTATATTTCTCGGCAAGGTGAGCCTGTGATATAAAAGATTTGTATATTTCTTTATAGAGGGAGTATCTCTCTGTCAAAAAAAATATTTATGTGTAACTAGTTACTCCTGTCTTTCTACTTCATTTCGCTAATATGCGGGGCAACCAGCAACGGGGTCCACGTGCCATATGCACAAATTAGAGTGCACAACTTCACGGTAGACACACCCCGGTCATAGCGCCGCAGTAATGCCCAATGAGCCATCAAATCACAACCCCCCCCCCTTTCCAGCTTTAGCAGTAAGCTGGACGGACGAAGCGGCAATATTTCACTGGGCCTGAATCCCCTTCTCCCTCGTCTGCTTGTTCAGAGAAAACCCCCGCTCGGCGATTGCATAGGGTTTTCTCATGGAGAACCAGGTACGAATTCTTCATCCATCCCCGATAAATCCAAGTCCCTTGGTCACAGGTAATCCTAGGATGGCAGCCGCCGCTGTTGATGCATTTTTCTTCCTACAGAATCTAGTGTGTTTCATTTGCAGTGCCCAAAGTTCGAGTACCCTACAGATTTCTACGCCCTCGGCGAGACGCCACACTTGTTCCTTCTCATGTGACACAACATTTTGAAACGCGCACAGTATGTTCCTAGAATCCTCTTTTCTATCTGGGAGGGTGCTGTTTTTTTGAACATGCTGTGTTCTCATATTATTTTTCCTGCAGTGTATTATTTGCTCTGCCAGAACACATGTACTCAAGATGCTCGGCCTTGCCATAACTGAATACACTAGTTTAATGGTCACAGTGAAGACAAGCCATGGATATTACTTCCGAGTTGGGTTCATGAACCAAGAAGATCACTGCTTTTTTTATGGCGGAACTTGGATAAACTTTCTCAAGTGTTACGGACTGAAAGATGGCGCACGAATGTTGACGGAAATAGCAGAACCTGGTCTCATCTTCACTGCGATCTTCCACCCTGACGTCGTTCCAATTGTTCATCCATGTTAGTTTTGTATCTGGTTCTTGCTTGTTGCCTCGATTACTTCTTAATCCACCTATTCTGTCTAACTAATCACAATTTAACTTTAGAAGTAGCAAAGAATCTCTCACGAAGATGCTACTTCTAACTAATATTTTCTTATAATTGGTGGCACGTGTAGGTTTTTTCGGAGTTAAGCAGTCTGCTCATTTGTTACTCTATAATAACTCGGCTGTTACTAATGGCACTGTTGTTGACTGGATCGACATCCACAAGTTCCTACACTTTATTGATCGTCTTGAGGTCCTTATGGGGCGTTTCAATGGTGGAAGGCCACGTGGGATATGTGTGCCACTTCTGCACTCGTTGAACAGGTCCAACTGTGTCGAGAAACTTATGGTACGAGCTATTTTTTGTTTTATATGTTGTTCATAAACTATTGGTTATACACAGTTTTACAGTTGTGATCTTCTTGAAACAGGAACTGCCGAGTTCTATTGTTCCTATACAGATGCCTGACCATGGTCGGATCAGACTTGCGCTTGGTCACAACATGATGTTTATGTCAACCTACTCAATTCCCCTTGGAGGTGAAAAGATACTTATTCATGGGTGGTCTCAAATAATGAAGGCCCGTCCATCTTGGAGAATAGGACAGAAGATTATGTTCATACTTTTCCATGGCTCTAAAGCGAATATCCTGTTTATTGACCACGTTGCGAGATGAAGACACTTTCAGAAGGTTGTGGATGCGCGGGGTGGCGCGTGGGCCTTGTCCTGGGGCTTGGCGGCCGCACCCTTGGTTAACTGTAGGCAAAGTAGCACTGTTCGAGACGTGCTTTGTACGGTTGAACCTGTATAAGTACTCATACTGCTTTCAGCTTTAGTTGTTAAGTGCCCCTGCTGGTTTCAGTTAAGGTTGTTAAGTACTCCTGCTACTTTTACAGTCTGTCATGTTTCTTCAGTCCTGTCTTCCTCCAGCCACCAAAACCAAACCAGCGCTGGCGGGGTCGCCTGCTTCCGCCTCCCACGGCTGCGTGCGCCTCAGCGCACGCATCGCCGCCCCACCGTCTCCTAAATCATTAACGCCGACGTCCTCCGCGCGCTTTGGTGCGCTCGCCGCGGCGCCGCCCTCTCGCCTTGTCAACATGGTCAACAAATAACAGGAATCGGCAGAAGTACGTGGAGAGGATGATAGTAGGGGCCCACCACATCAGCGTATGGAAAAATAAAATGCTTCCTCCTAGTGTTTTCCTTACATCTAGGACCCATGACATTGTGAGCATATATAGTCAACAGACAAGAGAACAGCACAAGATCGGCTGACACCTGGGACGTAGCTACTCGAGTAGTATTTTTTTGTTTGGTATTGTTGTGACGGAGCAGGGTTTGAACTGGGTTGTGGCCCGTCTAGCCCAGGCTTATATTTTATGTTCACCATGTGACCAGCCCAGCTATTTTTTCTTTGTGAAAATGAGCCCAGTTTATTTTTTCTGAAGAATACCCAATCCAGGCCTACTTATTTTTCTACGCCCTGATGGGCTGCAACTCTTTCAAGATGCCTGCAAATCATGAAAGTAATATGAAATGGGTTGTAAATATAAAAACAGATGACAAATTGGCAATTACTTTATAATTTCTGATTTTTTTTCACATTTTTAGATTCCTATTTCACTAGGAATTAACCTAATTTAAATATATCTTCAAAGTACTTTAAATCTGGCTCGACATTTCGGTATTAAAAATAGTTTGGAACCCACAGAAATATGCGAAATTGGCCCTGGCCAACCAAAAAAATGACTGCAATAAATTGCATAAGAAGTTGCCATGAGCTATATATAAATTATTAAAAAAAGAGGGAGTGGTCTGACTTGCGGGCCTGTTTAGTTGACGCGTATGCAAGATTTTTTTAGTTATTATATACGTCAACAAACGATTCTAGCAGACGTAATCGTTGGATGTCAATCCAACGGCCGTCGTGTTTCTTCAATCTCTGATCTTCTTGCTCCAGCCGCCAAAGCAGCGCCGGCGGGACCGCCTGCTCCCACCTCCCGTGGCCGGCTGTGCTACTGTACAGGCCTCAGCGCCCCCTACTACTCCCACCGCTGGCCAGGGCATCCCTGTACTCACCCACACCCCCTGTTATTCTGCGGCGACGACAGCCTCACACCGCAGCCGAACCGGTGAACCCTCATACTCCTCTCTGCGTCGTCCCCTTCCTAGGCCTCGCCGTTGTCCACCGCCGTGATGCTCTCCGTGCGGCTTGGTCAATGTGGTCAACAACCGACTTCCATCTGAAGAGTACTATACGTGGAGAGGCTGACAGCTGGGTCCACGGCAGCCGCAAGGAAGTGCCCCCTTATTACGCGGAAAATAATTATTCCTCCACCTGACAGCAGGGACCCACCGGACGGGCCACCAGTATTTTGCGAAAAAAATGTTTCCCCCTGACTGCTGGGACCCATAGGACGGGCCACCGTATTTCGCGAAAAAAACGTCCCCCCCGCCGTCAGCTCGGACCCACTGGAAGTGCCTCCTTATTACGCACAAAGAAATGAATACCCCCTGCTAGCTGGGACCCACCTTGGTGGAAGGCTGACTTGTGGGCCTACTAAGTTGACTGGGACGGAGGCCTTTGTCAACTTTAGTCAATATATGAACGATTCTAGCTCCAGTGACCGTACGATGTCCATCCAACGGCCGTAGTGCTTCTTCAACCTCTGGTCTTCTTGCTCCAGCCACCCAAAGCAGCGCCGGTCATGCCGCCTATTCCTGACGGCCGTGGCCCGCTGTGATGCCGCGGAGGCCTCACCGCCCCCTACTACTCCCATCGCTGGCCAGGCCATCCCTCTACGCACCCACACCCCCTGTTATTCTGCGGCAACGGCAGCCTCACACCGCAGCCGAACGAGTGAACCCTCATACTCCTCTACACGTGGGCATCCACTGCCGCGTCTTCCCCGGCTCCGCGTCGTCCCCTTCCTAGGCCTCGCCGTCGTCCACCGCCCTGGTGCTCTTGGCGCGGCATGGTCAATGTGGTCAAGGAATGGCTTCCATCGGACGTGGACTGTACGTGGAGAGGCTGACAGCTGGGTGCACGGCCGCAACAAGGAAGTGCCTCCTTATTACGCGGAAAATAATGATTCCTCCACCTGACAGCTGGGACCCACCGGACGGGCCACTGTATTTCGCGGAAAAAACGTTTCCCCCTAACTGCTGGGACCCACCAGCTTCATCTTCGCATGCAAGGAAGTGCGTCCGGGCAAAAAAAACGATTCACCCCCCTGACTGCTGGGACCCACCAACTACACCTTCGCACGCAAGGAAGTGCGTCCGGGCAAAAAAAACAATTCGCCCCCCTGACTGCTGGGACCCGCTGGCTACATCTTCGCACGCAAGGAAGCGCGTCCGGGCAAAAAAAAACGATTCGCCCCCTGACTGCTGGGACCCACAAGCTACATCTTCGCAGGCAAGGAAGTGCCTGACAGTCGGGACCCACCTAGTCGAAGCGTACGTAGCGTTGTCATTCTGGTCACTAACGTGTACGTACATACTGGTTGATGTAGACGCGCGCACGTGTCGTAGTAGAGGCGCGCACGTAGCATGTACACGTACGTACAGCGGCCAGGGTGCAAGAAAGAAAATACGACCACATATGTGTACATACGGGCGGGGTCTCGAACGCCTACTCACGCATACGTACGGCGAGGGCTCGTGTACATGGCTGGGTTGGAATGGAGAAACAGCATCGTCATCGTGTTCACGGGGAGGCAACGGAATGCATCGTGTTCATGGGGAGGCAACGGAATGCGTCGTGTTCATCGGGAGGCAACGGAACGCGTGGGAGCCAACCGGCTGGGTCGGAATGGAATGCATGGTCGTGTTCATCGGGAGGGCTTAGACGGAACATGCGATGGAAACGAGGCCTGGCGTACCGCAGAACGGAGGAAACGGACCTCCTACGTTCGGAACAGGGTCCTGTTGATCGGGAGGGGTGTGGCATACCGCAAAACAGAGGAAACGGACCTCCTACGGTCGAAATGGGGGTCCTGTTGATCGGGAGGGGTGTGGCATACCACAAAACGGAGGAAACGGACCTCCTACGGTCGAATCGGGGGTCCTGTTGATCGAGAGGGATGTGGCGTACCGCAAAACAGATGAAACGGACTTGTGTTGGAGCGCTACGGTTGAAACAAGGGTCCTGTTCACCGGGAGGGGTGTGGTGTACTGCAAAACGGTACTCCACGGGATACTGTTCATCTCCACCGTCGACCTCCTCCAGCCTCCACGGGCTACCGTCGACCTCCTCCAGCCTCCAGGGCTCCTGTTCATCCAGCCTCCACCACGCGCTACTCCACCGGCTACTGTTCAACCACCCCTCCACCGTCTACTGTTCATCCAGCGCTCCACACCATGGGGTCCTATTCAACCACCCCTCCACGGGCACCCCTCCACCGTCTACTGTTCATCCAGCCCTCCACCACACCATGGGGTCCTGTTCATCCAGAGGCAACGCCACCGCTCACTGTTCATACACCCCCCCACCGCAATGCTCACTGTTCATCCAATCGGTCAGCTTCAATTAGCAGCAGTAGCGAAGGAATCGCTTGATCGGGTTCAGTTAACAGCCATCGATTGATCACTCAGGTTCAGTAATGCATAGCCTACAGTGAAATCGCTCGGGTTCAGTTAGAGCCAACGCCTCCTCAGGTTCAGTTAGAGCCAATGCCTCGCACACACGCGCCTACGTGTACGAGAGAAACGCGCATCGCTCGGCCCCCGACCTCCCACCGGAATCGGGAACTCCCGAAAATTTTCCTCCCCCTTGCTTCTACCACGTTTGTTTCCGTCATGGACGGCCCAAAGAATGTCATGCAGCTGCGTCTCCGGCCCGCCCAGGACGAAAAGCCCATTTTCTATCAGGATTTTTTGTCATAGAAGTAGGAGCCCACCACACCTATGATGATGCCGGGTTTTGTCACAATTATCGTCATAGAAGTGTCATATGTATGACAGAATTTTTTTTCGTTCGGCCCAAAATGTCACAGATGTGTCTTTTTTTGTAGTGGTTGTTGTAGATGATTGAAGGAGCCTGTCGGTGTCAAAACCAGCAGATCTCGGGTAGGGGGTCCCGAACTGTGCGTCTAGGCGGATGGTAACAGGAGACAAGGCACACGATGTTTTTACCCAGGTTCGGGCCCTCTCGGTGGAGGTAAAACCCTACTCCTGCTTGATTAATATTGATGATATGGGTAGTACAAGAGTAGATCTACCACGAGATCAAGGAGGCTAAACCCTAGAAGCTAGCCTATGGTATGATTGTTGTTCGTCCTACGGACTAAAACCCTCCGGTTTATATAGGCACCGGAGAGGGCTAGGGTTACACAGAGTCGGTTACAATGGTAGGAGATCTACATATCCGTATCGCCAAGCTTGCCTTCCATGCCAAGGAAAGTCCCATCCGGACACGGGACGAAGTCTTCAATCTTGTATCTTCATAGTCTTGGAGTCCGGCCAAAGATGATAGTTCGGCTATCCGGACACCCCTAGTCCAGGACTCCCTCAGTAGCCCCTGAACCAGGCTTCAATGACGACGAGTCCGGCGCGCATATTGTCTTCGGCATTGCAAGGCGGGTTCATCCGCCGAATACTTCATAGAAGATTTTGAACACAAGGATAGTGTCCGGCTCTGCAAAATAAGTTCCACATACCACCGTAGAGAGAATAATATTTACACAAGTTCAATCTGCTGACGTATTTCGTGGCATGACGTCACACCACGGCCAAGCCTTTATTCGAATCGTTTTTACTGTTCCACCCCAGCGCGTTTAGCGAAGCGGTTTCCTTGGCACGTCCTGTCAAAGCAGAGATCGTGTCCCCTTATTCCGGGATTCTCATCAATACGGGCGTGGGTAACCCAACCGTGCCCGTTGGCACGCCCCCTCTATCGAAGGCAAGTCACAAACGGCCACGGGGAGGGCTCTTGGTATTCAACCTCTTTATAACGAGACCAAGGCCTGCTCCTTTCTTTCAATCTCAATTGAATCCGCCCCTCGCCTTGAGTTCCAACACCCAAAGCTCCAGATTCAGGCGCTTCGGACCTTTGATGATGTCCGGCTCCGGCCTGCAAGGCCGGTGGATGCCTTCTTCCATCACGAAAGAAGACGTGCTAAAGCTGAGAGACGCCAGGTATCTAACCGGCGAAATTTTGCATAGGTTGCCTGCCCAAGGGCAGGTTATTCCTACTCCCGAGCCTGGTGAGAGCGTGGTGTTCGTGTCTCACTTCCTTCGTGGTTTAGGCTTCCCAATGAACCCCTTTGTGAGGGGGCTCATGTTTTATTATGGGCTGGAATTCCACGACTTGGATCCGGAGTCCATCCTCCACATCTCATCGTTCATTGTCGTGTGCGAAGCCTTCCTCCGCATTACCCCTCACTTCGGATTGTGGATCAAGACCTTCAAAGTGGAGCCGAAGATGATCAAGGAGCGGCTGACAGAGTGCGGAGGGGCTGTTATAAGCAAAAATGCTGACGCTCCATGGCCTGGCGGCTCTTTTCAAGAGTTGCTTGGTCTGTGGCAACAGGAGTGGTTCTACATCACTGCTCCCAGGGGCACCAAATGGGTGGCGCCACCTTCCTTCCGCCCGGGTCCTCCACAGCGACTGGTGTCATGGGTCAACAAAGGGCTCGACTGGGGGCCATCCAAGGACGTTCCTCTGCTGCAGGGCCGTATTCGAGACCTCCAAGAGAGAGAGATCAATCTGGTTGTAGTGGCACAGGCCATGCTGATTCGGTGCCTTCTACCCTGCAAACGTCGCCCCCTCCGCCTGTGGGAATTTAATCCGGAGGGACCACAAGCTCTCCAACACTTCATGGGCGCGACGCCCGTGGACATGTATAAACTGTTCTTCGGATCACAAGAGATGTGTCCAGAATTGACCGGGGACGCAGGTCTGAGCTACAATCGCCCGGATACTCAAGTAAGTAGCCCCGTGCCCGGACACGCTATCCGTACATTTATCATAAACTTGCCCTTTAAAGAGCTGTCCGTTAAACAGGAGTGGACAGCGAAAGCAAAACTAATAAGGTGTCCGGCCCGCCTTCCTGAGACCACGCCGGATCCGGTGTTATCCAAGATGTTGGAGGCTGCGCCTTTGGAGGAGGGCAAAGGGGGAACAGGAAAGCTACTGCCTCCGTGAAGGAGGCTTTCAAGGAAGGGGGGATCGATAATCCCTCCCTCCAAGGGGAGAAGAGGACCGCTTCTGAGGATCCGGAAGCCAAGGCCTCAAAGCGGGCGAAGAAATCCTCACCAGAGGGTTCTGTGCCAGGAGAAGCCCCGGCCGCACTATTTCCCCAAGGGAATCAGCCCTCCAGCGAGCCGTAAGTGGAAAGGGGAGTTTTGTAATAAGGGACATCCCTGTTTTTATTTCTGAAGATAACTGAAGTTTTACCTTGTAGTTCGGATCTCAGCCCTTCTCAGCAGAGCTCATCTTCGGGGGATCTTCATCCGGAGATGATGGAGAGCGAAACTCCTCCATCTGCCGCACCGTCGGGCGGGGCAAACGACCCTGAAGTGTCGTCGCGGAGGTTGTCCCCGAGTCCGGCGGGGCCGGGAGGTCCGGCACAAACGGGTGTACGGTCGGAGGAGCTGAAGGATCTTCTCTGGCGAGCGTCTATCTCAGAAGATCACCGTGCGCTAATGGGTACGGTGATTGAAAGGATTTCATCCGCTGAGAGTGGGTTGCATGAAGCCGTCAGAAGTTTACTGACGGGGTTTGAGGTACGCGAAAATGATATACATTCTGAAAGTTTTGCATATAAAATGCGCCCTGTATAGATAGTAGCCCCTGAGACTCGGTGTGTTGTCGAAAGTGACTGCGCGCCGAGGATCATAATCTTAGTTTTAAGATGTCGCCTGTCCTATATAGGTGGCGGAGCGTCCGGTGGCCAGCCGGACTGATAAATTTGCCGAACTGAAGCGGCAACTTGATGTGGCGGATGCGGACATTGCGCTTGTCAATAAGCGGCTTGACGAGTCACAAGGTATGCAACTTCTCCGCGGACACCTGGTAAGGGAGTTTGACGCCCATGCCTTACAACATGTATGCTTTATGCAGATGGTGTCGCTGCTATGGAGAACCTTCGGGCGGAGCTAGCCCGAGTCAAGGAGCAAGCCAGAAAAAGTGATGTGGCTGCCTTGAGGGCGGCCGAGGAGCTAAAAGCCGAACAGGCTGCTCACTGCCGAAGCAGGGAGGAAATGGCCGAGATGGCCGGGAAGTTGAAGAATGCTACCGACCGCTGCGAGTTTCTTGAAAAAGAACGCCGAGCAGAACAAGAGGACCTGAAGAAGGCCACCGCCGAAGCCAAGGATGCCCGCTCTGCGATGAGAGCTATAAAGGAGGAGCTTCGTCAAGCCGGGGATATCACGGCTGGAAAGCCCTTTCTACTGCGGAGGAAGTTCACGGATCCGAAGTATGCTCAGTTGGGCCAGCTATGGGTGCGGAGGATGCTTATCTGGATTTGGCGGCGAGTGCCGCAGACGCGGTCGCACACTTCCGAGGCCAAAAGGATCACGGAATGGAAGAGCTCTTTTGGTCGCAGTTCCATAGTCCAGAGTGTCCACTTCCATTAACCGATCGGTTAGCCTAATGGGCTGAGCTGAATAGGTTGTCCGGACTTGCCATGAAGGATGTCGTGGCTCATTTGTGGCCGAAAAGGCCCGAGCCGAAGAGTTATTTTGGCTTGGTGCAGCAGTTCCTTGATGCGGTGCCGCATATCGATGCAATGAAGCGGTCGGCATGCATAGAGGGTGCGCGGATGGCTCTTGCCCGTGTCAAGACATGCTGGGCGGAGATGAAGGCCACCGACGTTGCATCCCAGGATTCGGACAAAAGTCGAGTACCTGCCGAGCACTATTTTGAGGAAGTCCTGCAGGGCGCTCGTTTAATAGAGACGCAGTGCTCGAAGGATATTATGTTCAAATGACATGTATGATTTATGAAACGATGTTTCAATGTAATATAAGGGCTTTTTATACTTGTGCGTTCAAGTATTGAAATACCTCCTGTGTGGCCGTTAATGTATATGTGTATATAACCTGAAAGATGGCAGTCTTCGGCTTCAGCCCCCACGCACATAGTGCGGGGGTGTTTGCAAAAAAAGCGCATTTTCACACTTAATCCAGCGTTTTGGTCCTGTGAAGGAGGTGATAGCGTAGCAAACTAGGGAACCGCACTATAATGCTTTATCACTTTCACTTATCCATAGGAGTTCGATGGTGGGGCTACTATATAGCCCCTAGGGGCACCGCACTCTCCGAATTCGGGGTGCGTACGTGCCTGACCGGGAAACGGTCCTTCGTCAAAGCGGAGGAATTCTAAACATTCTGGTGGGTCATCGAGTGGTTGACCAGTCTCATGCTATATCATGATAGTCAGTTTTCGGCTTTCTCTACTGAGGTGCTCACCCGGCCGAACCGGGGCACAATCGCAGTAGTTCTCCTGGTGCCGCGTTAGCCGATAGAGCGGAAAGTAAGGCAGCAAAACACATGAGCCGGGCAAACCCAACATTTGACCAAAGACATGATTCGGAGCTGATGCATATAAGGCCTAACTCGAGATGCCGAACACTCCCTAAGGTATTTGGTCTTTATGAAAACGGGCAGAACAATGCCCTAAGCCCCTAGTGTCCAAGTACGTGCAAAAATTCCTGACGCGGCCGATGCCAAAACGCCAGCCTCCTCCTCGGTTATAGCAAGAAACCGGGGGATGTGTATCAACAAGAGACAGTAAAAAAGGTTTACGCAGGGTTTTAATCTGAAAAGAATCCTTGCAACGGGTCCCTACTGCACGTCTGCGCCTGTGTCTCCGTTGTGCCATATCCTGGACGGGTGTAGCACGATGTTCATCTGTAAAAGAGAAGAACTTCGTTGGAAAAAAAAGATCGTGCGAAAAATGTATTTAATATAAACAGAGTATGATTCAAGAAATGAATAAAATTGAGCTTTATTGTCTCTTGTTGTACATGCATGGAGCCCCTTGTAAGGGGGTACGCGGCTAGTAAGCCCCTTGTTTATTTATACCGGACTCGCCTAACCATGTCCCGGGTCTGAATGACCTGTTTAGGTGCTTTGATCAGCAAAGCCGGATTAGTGTGTGGCTGTCAAAGCAGTCTCATGTTCTTCCGTATTCAAGGAACATTCGAAGTTTCCCTTTAATGAGATGATACCGCGTGGACCGGGCATTTTAAGTGTAAGAGATGCGTAATGCGGTATTGCGTTAAAGCGGGCGAAAGCTTCGCGTCCCAATAGTGCTTGATAGCTACTTTTAAATGGGGCGATGTGGAAGATTAATTTTTTGCGACGGAAGTTGTCGGATGAGCCGAACACAACTTCTAGTAGTAGAGAGCCCGTACAATGGGCATATGTGCCTGGCATCACTCCTTTAAAGGAAGTGTTGCTATGGCGAATTTTGGTTGGGTCTATCCCCATTTGGCGGATTGTGTCCTGATATAGCAGGTTTAGATCACTGCCGTGGTCCATTAGGATTTGTGTAAATTGTAGTCCGTCGATTATAGGATCTAATATCAAGGCAGTCCATCCTGTGCTCCGGATACTTCCGGAGAAGTCCTGATGGTCGAAGGTGATTGGTTTTGACAACCAGTGTTGGGACTCCGCTGGGGTAGACCGTGCGGCGCGTATTTCAATGGGCGCCGCTCTATTTTTCCCCGTTGTCGCTTGAAGCGAGTTTACTGTTTTGACCTCTTGTGGGAAATTCCTTTGTTTTCCGGTGCTCTGCTTGTGGGGTTCGTCATCGTCCTCACTTGGTGTGTCGAGCCCCTTGTGTTCGGTGTTCAGTCGGCCGGACTGTTTGAAGACCCAACAATCTCTGTGGGTATGGTTTGCAGGCTTCCCGGGGGTACTGTGGATTTGGCATATCTTGTCCAAGAGGCAGTTTTTTGTTGTTCTGCCGAGAGCTTTTGAATCCGGCATTGACTGTCGTACTCTTCGGACTATTTCCCTTAGTCCGGCGCTGGTCCTTGCTGCGTCGTGGTTTCCCATTTCCATCCCTGACTTTGGACATAATTGGGTCGCTGGTACTGCATCTTTCCAGCCAGCTATCCTCTCCCGCGCAAAAGCGGGTCATGAGGCTTGTTAATGCGGCCATTGTTCTTGGCTTTTCCTGGCCGAGGTGTCTAGCGAGCCATTCGTCTCGGATGTTATGTTTGAAAGCTGCTAAGGCTTCGGCGTCCGGACAGTCGACTATTTGGTTCTTTTTGGTGAGGAACCTGTTCCAGAATTTGCGGGATGACTCTCCGGGCTGTTGAGTTATGTGACTTCAATCGTCTGCATCTGGAGGGCGGATATAAGTCCCTTGAAAATTTGCTCGAAACGCGTCCTCGAGCTCTTCCCAACTTCCAATGGTATTTTCTCGGAGGCTTTTGAGCCAATGCCGGGCTGGCCCTTTCATCTTGACGGGTAAGTATTTTATGGCGTGGAGGTCTTCTCCTCTAGCCATATGTATGTGTAGGATGTAATCCTCAATCCAGACTCCAGGGTCTATTGTTCCGTTGTATGCCTCTATATTTACGGGCTTCAATCCCGCTGGAAATTCATGATCCAGCACCTCATCGGTGAAACATAGGGGCTGTGCGGCGCCCCTGTATTTGGGTGTGCCGTCATGTTTGAATACTCGACGTGTTGCATTGCTTTATAGAGCTTGCTTTCTTGGCCCATAGATAGACCTAACTGGGCCATCCTTTTGGGGCGAATCCTTATGCGGATCATGTGCCGGCTTATGTGCGGCACCGTTTGCCACTCTGTGTTTGTTGTGTGGTCGTCTATCCGACCGGGCGGCCTCTTTGTTCTTTGATTGTGGGGGCTCTACGGCCTCCTCGTCAAATTCGGGCAGTAGTTTGCGCTTTGGGTAGCTCTTTGTTTGGTGACTATCGCCGTATTTGTCTGCGGTGTTGAGTACTTTGCTCCATCTCATTCTGAGTGCGTCTTCCGCTGTTTTGAGCTTCCGTTTCTGCTTCTTCAGACTACGTGCAGTGGCGACAAGCCTTTTGTGGAGGTTCTTCTGCTTCAATGATGTGTCCGGCGTGAGATCGTCCGGACTATTATCTTCGCCGGGGACGGATTGTTTATCCAAGTTATCCTGTTCGGATGGTTGCTCGAGGACATGTTCGTCGTCCATCGGTTCTCCCTGCTCTATGGCTGGGTCTGTATGGGTGCTGTCTTTGTCGAGGCGGGACTTTGAGCGGCGCTTACGTCGCCGTTTTGACTGCTTTTCGAGTGAATTATCCTTCACAGTGTCCCGTTGTTCCTCGTTATCGCTTCCTTTAGTTGTATCCACCATATATACATCGTGAGTTGAGGTGGCCTTCCAGTGCCATGTAGGCTCTGGTTCTTGGTCGTCACCAGCATCGTCGTCCATACCGTCGATGGATTCGGAGTCAAAGTCAGGCATGTCGGTTAAATCATCGACAGTGGCTACAAAGTGGGTGGTGGGTTGGCGTTGAATTAATTCGTCGTCCGCATCCCAACCTTCCTGACCACAGTCCGGCCAGGGCTCTCCTGATAAAGAGAGAGACTTTAGTAAATTCAGGATGTCGCCAAAGGGCGAGTGCTGAAAGATGTCCGCAGCAGTGAACTCCATGATCAGCGCCCAATCGGATTTGATTAGCAAGGGAGCGGAAGGTTCGGAGTCTGGAGAGGAGGCCGGCACCTTGGAGTCTCGAGCTTCGCAAAGGATCGGGTTGGTATCCGGCTCTATCGCTGTAGAGGTAGCAGCCCCCGAGGCGGTGTCCAGCCACCCGTCCTTGATCGGCGCAGTCGGCTCCGAGTTAAGGGTCGGAGCAGACTCTTGTGCGGCCTCCAGGGCACTGTCCGGCAGCAGAGCTAGATCATGCCCATCGTGATGGTGCGGCGCGCTTGGCTGTGGCTCGAACCCATCGAAGATCAAGTCTCCGCGGACGTCAACCGTATAGTTCAAACTTCCAAATCTGACCTGATGGCCAGGGGCGTAGCTTTCAATCTGGTCCAGATGGCCAAGCGAGTTGGCCCGCAGTGCAAAGCCGCCGAATACGAAGATCTGTCCGGGGGGAAAAGTCTCACCCTGGATTGCGTTGTTGTTGGTGATCGAAGGAGCCATCGGGCCTAAAAGCGACGACACAGAGGAACTCTCAATGAAAGCACCAATGTCGGTGTCAAAACCAGCGGATCTCGGGTAGGGGGGTCCCGAACTGTGCATCTAGGCGGATGGTAACAGGAGACAAGGGACACGATGTTTTTACCCAGGTTTGGGCCCTCTCGGTGGAGGTAAAACCCTACTCCTGCTTGATTAATATTGATGATATGGGTAGTACAAGAGTAGATCTACCACGAGATCAAGGAGGCTAAACCCTAGAAGCTAGCCTATGGTATGATTGTTGTTTGTCCTACGGACTAAAACCCTCCAGTTTATATAGGCACCGGAGAGGGCTAGGGTTACACAGAGTCGGTTACAATGGTAGGAGATCTACATATCCGTATCGCCAAGCTTGCCTTCCACGCCAAGGAAAGTCCCATCCGGACACGGGACAAAGTCTTCAATCTTGTATCTTCATAGTCTTGGAGTCCGACCAAAGATGATAGTTCGGCTATCCGGACACCCCCTAGTCCAGGACTCGCTCAGAGCCATCAAGCCTTATGGTGACGACACAGTGGAACTCTCAATGAAAGCACAAATGTGGGTGTCAAAACCGGCGGATCTCGGGTAGGGGGTCCCGAACTGTGCGTCTAAGGCTAATGGTAACAGGAGGCAGGGGACACGATGTTTACCCAGGTTCGTGCCCTCTCGATGGAGGTAATACGCTACTTCCTGCTTGATTGATCTTGATGATATGAGTATTACAAGAGTTGATCTACCACGAGATCGTAGAGGGTAAACCCTAGAAGCTAGCCTATGATTATGATTGTTCTCCGTCCTATGGACTAAACCCTCCGGTTTATATAGACACCGGAGGGGGCTAGGGTTACACTGAGTCGGTTATAGAGAAAAGAATTTTCATATCCGAATCGTCCAGCTTGCCTTCCACGCAAAGGAGAGTCCCATCCGGACACGGGACGAAGTCTTCTATCTTGTATCTCCATAGTCCAATAGTCCGGCATATGCATATAGTCCAGCTGTCCGAGGACCCCTTAATCCAAGACTCCCCTCACATACCTTGATAAAGTTTTGAAGAAGTTCAAAATGAATCAATCAAAGGAGTTCTTGCCTGTATTAGAAGGTGTAAAGTTGAGTAAGACTCAAAGCCCAACCACGGCAGAAGATAGAAAGAGAATGAAAGTCATTCCTTATGCCTCAGTCATAGGTTCTATAAATTATGCTATGCTGCGTACCAGACCTATTGTGCACCTTGTCATGAGTTTGGCAAGGGGGTACAATGGTGATCTAGGAGTAGATCACTGGACAACGGTCAAAATTGTCTTTAGTGATTACTAAGTAAATGTTTCTCGGTTATGGGGGTGATAAAGAGTTCATTGTAACGAGTTACGTCGATACAAGCTTTTACACCGATCCAGATGACTCTAAGTCTCAATTTGGATACATATTGATTGTGGGAGCATTTAGCTAGAGTAGCTCCATATTGAAAGTGTTGATGATTAAACGAGACCACTAGTTTCAAGTAAAGGGCAAAGGGAAAGAAAGGGAACTTCAACAAGAATGGCAAGCAAGTTGTCACTCCCGCGAAGAAGCCCAAAGATGGACCTAAGCCTGAAACTAAGTGCTTCTACTGCAAAGGAAATGGTCACTGGAAGCAGAGTTACCCCAAATATTTGGTGGATAAGAAGGATGGCAAAGTGAACAAAGGTATATTTGATATACATGTTATTGATGTGTACTTTACTAGTGTTTATAGTAACCCCTGGGTATTTGATACATGTTCAGTTGCTAAGATTAGTAACTTGAAACATGAGTTACAAAATAAACAGAGACTAGTTGAGGGTGAAGTGACGATGTGTGTTGGAAGTGGTTCCAAGATTGATATGATCATTCTCGCACACTCCTTGTACTTTCGGGACTAGTGTTGAAACTAAATAAATGTTATTTGGTGTTTGCGTTGAGCATGAATGTGATTAGATCATGTTTATTGCAATACAGTTATTCATTTAAGACAGAGAATAATTGTTATTCTGTTTATACGAATAAAACCTTCTATGGTCATACACCCAATGTTGATTATTTATTGAATCTCAATCGTAGTGATACACATATTCATAAAATTGATGTCAAAAGATGCAAAATTGATAATGATAGTGCAACATATTTGTGGCACTGCCATTTAGGTCATATTGGTGTAAAGCGCATGAAGAAACTCCATGCTGATGGACTTTTGGAATCACTTGATTATGAATCATTTGATGCTTGCGAACCGTGCCTTATGGGCAAGATGACTAAAACTCCGTTCTCCGGAACAATGAAACGAGCTAGTGACTTATTGGAAATAATACATACCGATGAATGCAGTCCAATGAGTGTTAATGCTCGTGGTAGGTATCGTTATTTTCTGACCTTCACAGATGATTTGAGAAGATATGGGTATATCTACTTAATGAAACACAAATCTGAAACATTTGAAAAGTTCAAAGAATTTCAGAGTGAAGTGGAGAATCATCGTAACAAGAAATAAAGTTTCTACGATCTGATCATGGAGGGAAATATTTGAGTTACGAGTTTGGCCTTCATTTAAAACAACTAGCTAAGTGGCCCGCTCGATGCGCGGGCTAGAAAATTTATAAAGTTGATTGATGAGAACATATTACTTTATTCGTCCAAATATAAATTGGAATTACATGTGATGTCGTTTTTAAATAGAACACTTCCGTGAACATAGTTTTATCTTTGGTATTTTCAGTTTTTACCGAGAGATAAATGTATTTATAAATGGTACAGATACTTTAACATGCTTTAATAACATATATAATGAGGAGCAAAGATCGATGGATTACTATCCATGAAAGTAACAATTTATTCTGGAAAATATATACAATCCATTTTGTATTTTCTATATAAAAAAGTAATAATGCCATGATCTTAGATTAGTTAGTTCAATGCTGCATAATATAACCTTTATTTTGGTGTTTGTTTCATTTAGATTCACATACATTTTTCAATTCAATTGTGGTGAATTAGTGGGAGATGATGTTTGTCACATATTCGCGGAAAGAAAACAAATATTTCAGTATGGCTAACCCGACGACTATGTGATCTCCTACCAAGAAGTGTTTGCGAGGGCGTCATGTTTTAGTGTGCCAAAATATGTGCTACTTATTTGTCTTAGTTCAATAATACGTGATATCTTAAACATCGATACATTTTTATAGGTGTATATGCATATATAATTGTATTCATAATAAAATATAAAAAACAATGATAGGCTATTATTTACAATAAATTAAAGATATTGATTCATGTATTCAATAAACTCTACGCAATTAGGCGTTGAGTCATAAGAGTACCAACCACTCAAGATTAGTTGTCGTATCCATTTTAGTGTAGATCTGCAACTCTATGCATGTTTGCCAATTTTGTGCATGGCGATAAAGATTGATTTGGTTATGTGCTTACCTGGTTTCCTCATATCTAGTTCTTGCTTACATATACAACTGGATTAATATTTTATAAAAATATTTCCACAAATAAATGGCCAACACGTTCTCAATCATTTGGTTTCACTAATCAATGCTCATTTATGCACTTATCCATCGATGCATGTGAATGTACACGCTTATATATAACTACGACGATCTATTTTGACTGTGATCATTGGGTATAATTATGAAAATTTCTTATTTATGATTTCTTTCAGTATAACCAATACGTGTAGGTCTAATTATACATGTATCACACACGAACTGTTTATATACATGCTTGATAACAATCGAAAGTGATGCATTCAAGTATAATTATTAAGATACATCAAACATGATACGTTTAGGAACAGTTGGGAAGATTCGTCCATATATGCTTTTTTAAGCGGCCACTTAGAACTATTAAATAATAGTATAATATAATATTATGTGTTTGTTCTATATATTGTGGGATTTGCTTGCTATTATGTGGGCTAGAACTTCTATTGTAATATTTTCCCATGACTTTATTATCCATGCAAGTTCAATCTCTCATGAATTTTGTTTCAGTAAGGGTATTAATGGGATTTCACTTAGAGAGAATCTGAATAGATTGCTAGGTCCTACCTGGAAGAACACAAAATTGCAGAGTTCACTAGCCGTACTTGGCTGTTAAAATCTAATAGATGCTTGTAATGTATGCATTGTATTTCTGGTCGGCTAACTTATATAGTAACTACATTTATTTAGCTCAATTTGATTTTTAACAATCTGCATCAATGACATTGTAGGAGTTGTTGTGAAGTTTGGAACACCCAGTAAAAAGGATGTACTTGTACTTCAGAATCCTGAAAATACATTAGAATAATATCTAAAATGAGATGGAATTCGGTGGATATATTACATATGACCCCGAAGTTCTATAATAGGATAATTCAAAAGAACTCAATAGGTAAAGCTAGTGAAAATATGGCCGATCTTATATAAACTGTCATACAAACCGTCATACACTTGGGAATGCTTAGAGAAGCATGTTTCTTAAAGGATAAGTCTTACAGTTGTATAAGATGTCCACCGCAATTACATTAAGTTTCATGTTATTATAATGTATTTATCATGGATAAAACTAACTGCATAATTTCTTTTTTATGGGGTAACTGCATAATCTTTTTAGGTACACGTAATATTATTACTGACCAATTCATTGGAACCACCAAAAAGAGGAATGCTAGCATCCATAACTTGTGGCATAAATATTGGATATGTGAATTGTGCAAAGGAAGGCAGAGTCTGTTGTGCTAAAATTCTTTCTCCTGTTCAAATGTGTTTTACTATTGGGACCAAGTAATACTGTGCACAGGACCCAATCACACTACATCAACAACCGATGTAGTTGAGAAAGGTAATCTTTAATGCCCACTGTGTAACTGCATATAATATAAAAAAATTGAGGGTAATAATATAAATATGCAGTGGTGAACGACATGAGTTTCTGAAGCATAGTGTTTACCTACGCTTCAATGCATTACAGACATGAACAGCTTATCTCCTGTAATTAGAGTAATTACATTGTTTCAACTCTTCTAGCTGATCACGTGAACACACCAAATTACCGAATTTTCTTTTATGTATTTTGGCGGGTAGCTGAAACATATGTACATTACTTTTCTGATCAAATTTGTCCCAATGTTCATGCAGTTGCCTGCAGCATTTTTTTTATTGTAAGACTTGGCTTGACGATCCCTTGTGCTACTTGATGTACAAAAATCTTTTCCTCCCATATCCATATAAATCCATCTTTTGTTGATCTGTATCACCCAATCTTGAATGGAAATAGTACCCAAGATGGAAATTTTAACTTATCAGAAGAAGAGTGAAATACCTAGATATTAGATGATGTGTTCTAGATATGCCAAAAGTCTCGGCAGACCAATCAAGATGAATATACATGCATAGCAGAGTAGCTCCAGCCTCTTGATTGTGTCTGTGCATGAAATTTTCGATGTTCCTTCACCCCAACAATTTACATGCAGAGGTTGGATCCCATCGGCCACCGACGCAAAATGCTCTTAGAGGTGGCCGGCGGCAAACGCAGGCTTGCAATTCGGAAGGGAGATAGCAAATCAGGAAAATAGCTATGTTGTGTTTTTTATATCGTACTCCATCGGAACAGAGTTGAAGATTTGAAGTTTCTATTTTTTTCAGTATCTCTATCAATTTATCTTTTTTTCTACTTAGCCTATCAAGTACTATTAGTATCTAATAGAGATAAATAAATCTTCAACAACAATACCTACGAAAGATCGTAATCCCTGGAGAAGGAAAAGTCACGACCATGGGCTCAATTATTCGACAACGAAAGAGGGAAGAAGATCAGTCTGAAGCGTCGTCGTCGCCCTAGCTGACAAACTAATCCCAAAGTTTGTGTGTGTCTAGCTATTTTGTATACCGCCGATAGCGGTCAAATGATGTAAGATATATATTATACTAATTATTATCCGGAGGGTAACAATGGTATATTGCACAAGAAAGGAAGTTTTGCAAAATGAAATGAAAAGAAAAATAAAAAGGAACTAATAAGTTGTGGAAAATGAAATGCAATAAAAAAAGAAAAAAAGAGTTAGGAGTAGCGCGGTTTATCCAGGGAAGCGCTATAGCTAAGAAAAAGGAAAATAAAAAATAAATAAAGAAAATAAGTAGCAGTAGCGCGTTATTGCTGGACCAGCGCTATAGCTAAGTTAGCTATAGTGCGTTTTGCCAACACGCGCTATAGCTAAGTTAGCTATAGCACCGGTCCTCTCAATCCCCTCTG
This sequence comes from Triticum aestivum, assembly GCF_018294505.1. Taxonomy (NCBI): domain Eukaryota; kingdom Viridiplantae; phylum Streptophyta; class Magnoliopsida; order Poales; family Poaceae; genus Triticum; species Triticum aestivum. The sequence goes on along the minus strand of NC_057798.1, from coordinate 24,690,491 downwards.
ACTCTCTCTCACTCACTCCGCTCGATCCCCTCTTGACTCCACCGCCGACGCCACCACGCCCACGCCGCCGCCGACGCCAGCCCCGCCCCGCCGCCGACGCCAGCCCCGCCCCACCCACGACGCCGACGCCCGCCCCGCCCCGCCCATGCCGCCGACGCCAGCCACGCCCCGCCCCGCCCCGACCCCCACCCGCTCCGGTATGCCCCCCCGCCCCCTCCTCCTTCCTCTCCGACCCCTCAGCCCCGGCTCTCTCTCTCTCTCTCTCTCTCTCTCTCTCTCTCTCTCTCTCTCTCTCTCTCTCTCTCTCTCTCTCTCTCTCTCTCTCTCTGTGACCCCCTCCCGCTCTCTGCAGATCGACGACCCCGACGCCGGCCACCGACCCCGACCCCTTTAGCGCCTCCCTCCGTGAAGCAGCCGGTGATGCCCAGCAATGCCAGCTAGCACTAGGTGCCTTTCCCTCCCCTCCCAAGTGTTAGTGCTAGTTAGTGTTAGTTAGCTTAATTTGTTGTTAGTGCTAGTTAGTTAATTGTTGTTAGTGTTAGTGTTATAGCCCAGTGATAGTTAGTGTTAATATTGATGCATGTGTGTTGCTGCTATTGATGCATGTGTGCTGCTGCCATTGACAGTAAATTCAGTTAACTGAATCATGCATGATTCAGTTAATTATGTGTGTGTGTGTGTGTGTGATGATTTGGCTGCTATTGAGATCTTATATTGATGATTTGGCAAAATATTGACCTAAGTGACCTATGTTTTGCCGAAAATGTTGATTCATTTTCATTCCGGCAAATTTCAGGCGCTCTATATGTGCACTTTCTAGCAAAGGTCATGCCGAAATTTTCCATGAATTTTGGCATGACTTGTGCTAGAAAGTTGGACATATCAAGTGCTTGAGATTTGTCGCGACGGGAATGAACGATATTTCTGGCAAAACAAAGGTCGTCACTTTTTTTGTCATTATTCACTTTATTATATGAAGCTTGATAATTAAACGACTACGACATTGAACCCTAGGAAACATGACCGACACCGATGAGGCCGGAGGTTCTCACTCCCAATTAGGTCAAGCACATGCCTACCTCGACTTTTTGGCGGATCAGGAGAGACAGGAAGCTGGGTGTCCGACGGATGACGACGATGGTGGCGCCGGCGCCGACACTGATGCCACCAACGACACCAGCACTGAGACCGGCGCTGATGATGTTCCTAACTATAGCACAGAAGGTGGGACCTCTACCAAGCTAGTGAGGGAAAGAAGGAAAAGAGGACACGACGCCGAAATGAGCTCGGCACCGGAAGACTGGTGGTCACGGCGGTGCACCCTGGCGAGTTCGAGCCAATAGAGCCACGAGAAGTGGCAGCGTGTTACGGCAACCAACTAGCATGCATCCTACGGGATACCGCTAACATCAACACCACAAAAATATGGAAGAATGATCAGTTGAAGAAGCTTCTTCTAACTAGGTTGCACACAAGATTCCTGTTCCCCGGTCGTAATGACGAAGTCGACCCATGGGATGATCATGCCATGAAAAAAATACCAACAAAGCCCTAGGGAAGTTCAGCAATGCATTGAGAGCTTGGAAAACTAGGGTGAAAAAGGCGATTCATGTAGACCATGAAACCTACGCCGAGATTGTTGCAGACAATCCGAAAATTATGATAGAGGACTTTGAAAATTTCAAGGAGACTTGCAATGAAGAAGCTGCCAAGGCCAGGTCGGAGAGAGGCAAGCAGCTGCAGGCAAAGAACATGGGGAACCACTGCCTTGGAAGTCATGGTTACACGGGAAAGAGGCCCGTGTGGGCTAAGGAGGACGCAGAACGTGAACGTCAGGGGATCCCAGACCCATTGGCTGAGTTCACCGACCAGTAGGAGCACGACTTCATCAGGGCCCGATTCTCGTGGGACCCCAAGAAAAGATTTTTTTTTTCACCGACGAGCCGACTAGGAAATTCATGAGAATACTGGTAATTATGCTTTTACCACCTTACATATTAGCTTCTGATCAACGAAGTCTACTACATTCTAGTCGCATTCGTAAATGATTCACGGTCCATTTTGCAGAGAGCAACACAAGCTTGCGGCGGCCGAGAGCGACTTGTCGACTCAGTCAACTCAGTCGTCGGTGAAGTACAAGTGGGACACTCCTTTCAACCGGGCCATGAACATAATGATGGGACACCCGCCCGGCCAGCGGCCGCAATATGGACGTGTGCATGGCACCGGGGACGGGGCCACTTGGAAGTACTATTATAGCACCCCGAGGCCAAAAGACAGAGAAAGAAGTTCAGTCAAGTGACTATCGATGAGAAGGTGGCGTGGGCGATGGAGAAAGCAAAAGCTGATACCAAAGCTGAGATAATCGCTGCTTGTAGATCTGATTTCGTGGATGCCTTTACAACCTTGATTCCAACAGTGGTCACATGGGTGTTGGGGAACGTAGTAATTTCAAAAAATTTCCTACGCACACACAAGATCATGGTGATGTATAGCAACGAGAGGGGAGAGTGTTGTCCACGTACCCTCGTAGACCGAAAGCGGAAGCGTTATAACAACGCGGTTGATGTAGTCGTACGTCTTCACGATCCGACCGATCCAAGCACCGAACGTACGACACCTCCGTGTTCAGCACACGTTCAGCTCGATGACGTTCCCCAGGCTCCAATCCAGCAAAGCGTCGGGGATGAGTTTCGTCAGCACGACGGCGTGGTGACGATGATAATGTTCTACCGGCGCAGGGCTTCGCCTAAACTCCGTGACGATATGACCGAGGTGAAATATGGTGGAGGGGGGCACCGCACACGGCTAAGGAACGATCCGTAGATCAACTTGTGTGTCATGGGGTGCCCCCCTGCCCCCGTATATAAAGGAGCAAGGGAGGGGGTGGCTGGCCTAGGAGGGGGCGCACCAAGGAGGAGTCCTACTCCCACCGGGAGTAGGATTCATTTCCTTCCAAGTAGTAGGAGTAGGAGTCAAGGAAAGGGGGAAGAGAAGAGAAGGAAGGAGGGGGCGCAACCCCTCCCCCTAGTCCAATTCGGACTAGGCCTTGGGGGGCGCCCAACCTCTCCTCTCTCTTTCCCCTAAAGCCCAATAAGGCCCATATACTCCCCGGCAAATTCCCGTAACTCTCCGGTACTCCGAAAAATACCCGAATCACTCGGAACCTTTCCGAACTCCGAATATAGTCGTCCAATATATCGATCTTTACGTCTCGACCATTTCGAGACTCCTCGTCATGTCCCCGATCTCATCCGGGACTCCAAACTCCTTCGGTACATCAAAACGCATAAGCTCATAATATAACTGTCATCGTAACGTTAAGCGTGCGGACCCTACGGGTTCGAACGCTATGTAGACATGACCTAGAACTGTTTCTGGTCAATAACCAATAGTGGAACCTGGATGTTCATATTGGCTCCTACATATTCTATGAAGATCTTTATCGGTCAAACCGCATAACAACATACGTTGTTCCCTTTGTCATCGGTATGTTACTTGCCCGAGATTCGATCGTCGGTATCCAATACCTAGTTCAATCTCGTTACCGGCAAGTCTCTTTACTCGTTCCGTAATACTTCATCCCGTAACTAACTCATTAGTTACAATGCTTGCAAGGCTTAAGTGATGTGTATTACCGAGAGGGCCCAGAGATACCTCTCCGACAATCGGAGTGACAAAACCTAATCTCGAATTACGCCAACCCAACATGTACCTTCGGAGACACCTATAGATCTCCTTTATAATCACCCAGTTACGTTGTGACGTTTGGTAGCACACAAAGTGTTCCTCCAGTAAACGGGAGTTGCATAATCTCATAGTCATAGGAACATGTATAAGTCATGAAGAAAGCAATAGCAACATACTAAACGATCAAGTGCTAGGCTAACGGAATGGGTCATGTCAATCACATCATTCTCCTAATGATGTGATCCCGTTAATCAAATGACAACTCATGTCTATGGTTAGGAAACTTAACCATCTTTGATTAACGAGCTAGTCAAGTAGAGGCATACTAGTAACACCATGTTTGTCTATGTATTCACACATGTATTATGTTTTCGGTTAATACAATTCTAGCATGAATAATAAACATTTATCATGATATAAGGAAATAAATAATAACTTTATTATTGCCTCTAGGGCATATTTCCTTCAGTCTCCCACTTGCACTAGAGTCAATAATCTAGTTCACATCGCCATGTGGTTTAACACCAATATTCACATCTGTATGTGATTAATACCCATAGTTCACATCGTCATGTGATCAATACCTCAAGGGTTTACTAGAGTCAATAATCTAGTTCACATCGCTATGTGATTAACACCCAAAGAGTACTAAGGTATGATCATGTTTTGCTCGTGAGAGAAGTTTAGTCAACGGGTCTGTCACATTCAGAGTCGTATGTATTTTGCAAATATTCTATGTCTACAATGCTATGCATGGAGCTACTCTAGCTAATTGCTCCCACTTTCAATATGTATCCAGATTAAGACTTAGAGTCATCTGGATCAGTGCCAAAACTTGTATCGACGTAACCCTTTACGACAAACCTTTTGTCACCTCCATAATCGAGAAACATATCCTTATTCTACTAAGGATAATGTTTGACCGCTGTCCAGTGATCTACTCCTAGATCACTATTGTACTCCCTTGCCAAACTCAGTGGTAGGGTATGCAATAGATCTGGTACACAGCATGGCATACTTTATAGAACCTATGGCCAAGGCATAGGGAATGACTTTCATTCTCTTTCTATCTTCTGCCGTGGTCGGGCTTTGAGTCTTACTCAATTTCACACCTTGTAACTACTTCAAAATCTTGTCAAGGTATGTATTCAGTGAAAAACTTATCAAGCGTCTTGATCTATCTCTATAGATCTTGACGCCCAATATGTAAGCAGCTTCACCGAGGTCTTTCTTTGAAAAACTCCTTTCAAATACTCCTTTATGCTTTGCAGAATAATTCTACATTATTTTCGATCAACAATATGTCATTCACATATACTTATCAGAAATGTTGTAGTGCTCCCACTCACTTTCTTGTAAATACAGGCTTCTCCAAAAGTCTGTACAAAACCAAATGCTTTGATCACACTATCAAAGCGTTTATTCCAACTCCGAGAGGCTTGCACCAGTCCATAAATGGATCGCTGGAGCTTGCACACTTTGTTAGCACCCTTTGGATCGACAAAACCTTCTGGCTGCATCATATACAACTCTTCTTCCAGAAACCCGTTTAGGAATGCAGTTTTGACATCCATCTACCATATTTCATAATCATAAAATGCGGCAATTGCTGACATGATTCGGACAGACTTTTAAGCATCGATACGAGTGAGAAAAATCTCATTGTATTCAACACCTTAAACTTATCAAAAAACTTTTTTCGACAATTCGAGCTCTGTAAATAGTAACACTACTATCAACGTCTGTCTTCTTCTTGAAGATCCATTTATTTTCTATGGATTGCCGATTAACGGGCAAGTACACCAAAGTCCACACTTTGTTCTGATACATGGATCCTATCTCAGATTTCATGGCCTCCAGCCATTTCGCGGAATCTGGGCTCATCATCGCTTCCTCATAGTTCGTAGGTTCATCATGGTCTAGTAACATGACTTCCAGAACAGGATTACCATACCACTCTGGTGCGGACCGTACTTTGGAAGACCTATGAGGTTCTGTAATAACTTAATCTGAAGTTTCATGATCATCATCATTAACTTCCTCACTAATTGGTGTAGTAATCACTGGAACTGATTTCTGTGATGCACTACTTTCCAATTCGTGAGAAGGTACAATTACCTTATCAAGTTCTACTTTCCTCCCACTCACTTCTTTCAAGAGAAACTCCTTCTCTAGAAAGGATCCATTTTTAGCAACGAATATCTTGCCTTCGGATCTGTGTTAGAAGGTGTACCCAACAGTTTCCTTTGGGTATTCTATGAAGATGCACTTCTCCGATTTGGGTTTGAACTTATCAGGATGAAACTTTTTCACATAAGCATCGCAGCCCCAAACTTTAAGAAACGACAACTTGGGTTTCTTGCTAAACCACAGTTCATATGGTATTGTCTCAACGGATTTAGATGGTGCCCTTTTAACGTGAATGCAGTTGTCTCTAATGCTTAACCCCAAAACGATAATGGTAAATCAGTAAGAGACATCATAGATCGCACCATATCCAATAAAGTGCGGTTACGACGTTCGGACACACCATAATGTTGTGGTGTTCCAGGTGGCATGAGCTGTGAAACTATTCCACATTGTTTTAATTGAAGACCAAACTTGTAACTCAAATATTCGTCTCCGCGATCAGATCGCAGAAACTTTATTTTCTTGTTATGATGATTTTTCCACTTCACTCTGACATTCTTTGAACCTTTCAGCTATTTCAGACTTATGTTTCATCAAGTAGATATACCCATATCTGCTCAAATCATCTTGTGAAGGTCAGAAAATAACGATACTTGCCACTAGCATCAACACTCATTGGATCGCATACATCGGTATGTATTATTTCCAATAAGTCAGTAGCTTGTTCCATTGTTTCGGAGAACGGAGTTTTAGTCATCTTGCCCAAAAGGCACGGTTCGCAAGCATCAAATGATTCATAACCAAGTGATTCCGAAAATCCATCTTTATGGAGTTTCTTCATGCGCTTTACACCAATATGACCCAAACGGCAGTGCCACAAATAAGTTGCACTATCATTATTAACTTTGCATCTTTTGGCATCAATATTATGAATATGTGTATCACTATGATCGAGATCCAACAAACTATTTTCATTGGGTGTATAACCATCGAAGGTCTTATTCATGTAAACAGAATAACAATTATTCTTTAACTTCAAATGAATAACCGTATCGCAATAAACATGATCAAATCATATTCATGCTCAACTCAAACGCTAAATAAAATTTATTTAGGTTCAACACTAATCCCGGAAGTATAGGGAGTGTGCGATGATGATCATATCAATCTTGGAACTACTTCCAACACTCATCGTCACTTCCCCTTCAACTAGTCTCTGTTTATTCTGTAACTCCTGTTTCGAGTTACTAATCTTAGCAACCGAACAAGTATTAAATACTCAGGGGCTACTATAAACACTAGTAAGGTACACATCAAGAATATGTATATCAAATATACCCTTGTTCACATTGCCACCCTTCTTATCTACCAAATATTCAGGGCATTTCTGCTTCCAGTGACCATTTCCTTTGTAGTAGAAGTACTCAGTTTCAGGCTTTGGTCCAGCTTTGGGGCTTCTTCGCGGGAGTGACAACTTGCTTGTCATTCTACTTGAAGTTTCCTCTTTCTTTCCCTTTGCCCTTTTCTTGAAACTAGTGGTCTTGTCAATCATCAACACTTGATGCTCTTTTCTTGATTTCTACCTTCGTCGATTTCAGCATCACGAAGAGCTCGGGAATCTTTTTCGTCATCCCTTGCATTATAGTTCATCACGAAGTTCCAGTAACTTGGTGATGGTGACTAGAGAACTCTGCCAATCACTATCTTATCTGGAAGATTAACTCCCACTTGATTCAAGCGATTGTAGTACCCAGACAATCTGAGCACATGCTCACTAGTTGAGCGATTCTCCTCCATCTTTTAGCTATAGAACTTGTTGGAGATTTCCTATCTCTTAACTCGGGTATTTGCTTGAAATATTAACTTCAATTCCTGGAACATCTCATATGGTCCATGACGTTCAAAATGTCTTTGAAGTCCCAATTCTAAGCCGTTAAGCATGGTGCACTAAACTATCAAGTAGTCATCATATTGAGCTAGCCAAACGTTCATAACGTCTGCATCTGCTCCTGCAATAGGTCCGTCACCTAGCGGTGCATTAAGGACATAATTCTTCTGCGCAGCAATGAGGATAAACCTCAGATCACGGATCCAATCCGCATCATTGCTACTAACATTTTTCAACACAGTTTTCTCTAGGAACATATCAAAATAAACATATGAAAGCAACAACGCGAGCTATTGATCTACAACATAATTTGCAAAATACTACCAGGACTAAGTTCATGATAAATTTAAGTTCAATTAATCATATTACTTAAGAACTCCCACTTAGACAGACATCTCTCTAGTCATCTAAGTGATCACGTGATGCAAATCAACTAAACCATAACCGATCATCACGTGAGATGGAGTAGTTTTCAATGGTGAACATCACTATGTTGATCATATCTACTATATGACTCACGATCGACCTTTCGGTCTCCGTGTTCTGAGGCCATATCTGCATATGCTAGGCTCGTCAAGTTTAACCTGAGTATTCCGCGTGTGCAAAACTGGCTTGCACCCGTTGTAGATGGACGTAGAGCTTATCACACCCGATCATCACGTGGTGTATGGGCACGACGAACTTTGGCAACGGTGCATACTCAGGGAGAACACTTCTTGATAATTAGTGAGAGATCATCTTAAAATGCTACCGTCAATCAAAGCAAGATAAGATGCATAAAAGATAAACATCACATGCAATCAATATAAGTGATATGATATGGCCATCATCATCTTGTGCTTGTGATCTCCATCTCCGAAGCACCGTCATGATCACCATCATCACCGGCGCGACACCTTGATCTCCATCGTAGCATCGTTGCCGTTTACGCCGTCTATTGCTTCTAGACTATCGCTACCGCTTAGTGATAAAGTAAAGCAATTACAGGGCGTTTGCATTTCATACAATAAAGCGACAACCATATGGCTCCTGCCAGTTGCCGATAACTTCGGTTACAAAACATGATCATCTCATACAATAAAATATAGCATCACGTCTTGACCATATCACATCACAACATGCCCTGCAAAAACAAGTTAGACGTCCTCTACTTTGTTGTTGCAAATTTTACGTGGCTGCTACGGGCTGAGCAAGAACCGTTCTTACCTACGCATCAAAACCACAACGATAGTTCGTCAAGTTAGTGATGTTTTAACCTTCGCAAGGACCGGGCGTAGCCACACTCGGATCAACTAAAGTTGGAGAAACAGACACCCGCTAGTCACCTGTGTGCAAAGCACGGCGGTAAAACCAGTCTCGCGTAAGTGTACGCGTAATGTCGGTCCGGGCCGCTTCATCCAACAATACCGCCGAACCAAAGTATGACATGCTGGTAAGCAGTATGACTTGTATCACCCACAACTCACTTGTGTTCTACTCGTGCATATAACATCAACGCATAAAACCTAGGCTCAGATGCCACTGTTGGGGAACGTAGTAATTTCAAAAAAATTCCTACGCACATGCAAGATCATGGTGATGTATAGCAACGAGAGGGGAGAGTGTTGTCCACGTACCCTCGTAGACCGAAAGCGGAAGCGTTATAACAACGGGGTTGATGTAGTCGTACGTCTTCACGATCCTACCGATCCAAGCACCGAACGTACGGCACCTCCGTGTTCAGCACACGTTCAGCTCGATGACGTTCCCCGGGCTCCAATCCAGCAAAGCGTCGGGGATGAGTTCCGTCAGCGCGACGGCGTGGTGACAATGATGATGTTCTACCGGCGCAGGGCTTCGCCTAAACTCCGTGATGATATGACCGAGGTGGAATATGGTGGAGGGGGGCACCGCACACGGCTAAGGAACGATCCGTAGATCAACTTGTGTGTCATGGGGTGCCCCCCTGCCCCCGTATATAAAGGAGCAAGGGAGGGGGTGGCCGGCCTAGGAGGGGGCGCACCAAGGAGGAGTCCTACTCCCACCGGGAGTAGGATTCCCCCCCTTCCAAGTAGTAGGAGTAGGAGTCAAGGAAAGGGGGAAGAGAAGAGAAGGAAGGAGGGGGCGCAGCCCCTCCCCCTAGTCCAATTCGGACTAGGCCTTGGGGGGGCGCCCAAACTCTCCTCTCTCTTTCCCCTAAAGCCCAATAAGGCCCATATACTCCCCGGCGAATTCCCGTAACTCTCCGGTACTCCGAAAAATACCCGAATCACTCGGAACCTTTCCGAACTTCGAATATAATCGTCCAATATATCGATCTTTATGTCTCGACCATTTCGAGACTCCTCGTCATGTCCCTGATCTCATCCGGGACTCCGAACTCCTTCGGTACATCAAAACTCATAAGCTCATAATATAACTGTCATCGTAACGTTAAGCGTGCGGACCCTACGGGTTCGAGAACTATGTAGACATGACCTAGAACTGTTTCCGGTCAATAACAAATAGTGGAACTGTGATGTTCATATTGGCTCCTACATATGCTACGAAGATCTTTATCGGTCAAACCGCAAAACAACATACGTTGTTCCCTTTGTCATCGGTATGTTACTTGCCCGAGATTCGATCGTCGGTATCCAATACCTAGTTCAATCTCGTTACCGGCAAGTCTCTTTACTCGTTCCATAATACTTCATCCCGTAACTAACTCATTAGTTACAATGCTTGCAAGGCTTAAGTGATGTGTATTACCGAGAGGGCCCAGAGATACCTCTCCGACAATCGGAGTGACAAAACCTAATCTCGAATTACGCCAACCCAACATGTACCTTCGGAGACACCTGTAGAGCTCCTTTATAATCACCTAGTTACGTTGTGACGTTTGGTAGCACACAAAGTGTTCTCCGGTAAACGGGAGTTGCATAATCTCATAGTCATAGGAACATGTTTAAGTCATGAAGAAAGCAATAGCAACATACTAAACGATCAAGTGCTAAGCTAACGGAATGGGTCAAGTCAATCACATCATTCTTCTAATGATGTGATCCCGTTAATCAAATGACAACTTATGTCTATGGTTAGGAAACTTAACCATCTTTGATTAACGAGCTAGTCAAGTAGAGGCATACTAGTGACACTATGTTTGTCTATGTATTCACACATGTATTATGTTTCCGGTTAATACAATTCTACATGAATAATAAACATTTATCATGATATAAGGAAATAAATAATAACTTTATTATTGCCTCTAGGGCATATTTCCTTCAACGGGTGCAACTAAATCCAAATGCGCCACCAAGTGAATTTTCCATGCCCAGCTTCACCGGGAGCAACTCAATGAACATCGCACCCATACCCGTACCTAGTATGGCAACCGCACCCGCACCTCCTCCAGCACCTGCTCCCGCGCCCAGCTCTCACAGCAGCCCTAGCTCCGTCTCTGGCTTCAATGTCGGGCCGTCGACATTGGCTGAGCTCGACGCCCTCACGGTAAATACGCGTCGTCGCACCTTCATCAACTCAACTAATTAATTAATCTTCAGTTGCCGTTCTTTTTGGATCTCTGACGCCGCACGTATATGTATTTGTAGGCCGACTCCACTCCGTGCACCCTCCTTTACAACATGAAGGGCGGGTTAGTGGATGTGGGGAAGGGTACTATAGTGAAGCCTAAGGATCGATTGTTTCACCGCCGGCAGATGCCTGATAACGCCTTAAGGGTCTCCGTGGCGAGTGTGAGAGCGGGCTACGAGGGTCTCCCTTGTCCGATACAAACCGATGGAGAGGATGACGAGACCCCCACGCAGCTTGGCCAATGCAAAAATTGGCCGATCCTATGGCCGAAAAATCTTCTTCGTGTCGAGGTTGCCGGGAGCACACCAACGGGACCTCATGAAGGTATGACCACAACACCACCTACACAAGTACAACCATTGTATGTGCTGCTTGCTGAGATCGAGAGACATGAGGAAGGAGGGCCAACCGTTCCGCGGGCAGATGATGCCATCTGCCCCATGGAAGAGGATAGGGATCATGACATGGAGGATGCTGACGATGACCCTAACCAGTATCTCATACTGCCTTTGACAACGAAGTAATAATGAGTCAACCATATGAATATGAGATGCATGTACCAGAGCCGGAACGTCCTCGGGAGTGCAAGAAGTCTTTGTTCATGCAATCCTCGCAGGACACGCCTCCAGATGTCGGCTCCACCCAAGCTCAACTACTTAGCCAGAGTCGTCCAATGCTGAGCCCGGCAACACTAGGGGTGGTGCTCAGGGAGGGTCTGACAGACCCACCAGCACCTCAGCCCACCAAGAAGAAGCAGAGGAAGATACGGCGGCAAGAAAATCCAATAAAGCTGGCAATGTTGGTTCTAGCAGCCAGCAGCCTTCGACCAAGGTTGACCAAGTACCGATGAAACATGCGCCATTAATCCATGTCGTGGGAGAGCCAATGGTACCGGCGAATGCACTAGCTTCCATAGAAGGGTATCTCAGGAGACTCCATGAGCATGTGCTTTCGACAGAGAGAAGCCTCCTCGCCTCGGATGATCCAGGATACCCACTTTATACGGTTCATGTGCCGAGCAGTTGCAAGATGTATGTCCACACATGCCCCGCGGACCTCTTCTTCCTGAGGTTTGATTACATCTTCCAGATGTTTCAAATGAGGACACTTGATTTTACGTTCGTCCGCCTATATGCGCTGCACATGAACTACATCATCAGGAGAGAGCAAGTCACCAGTCTTGCGGTCGCGGACCCATACTACATGCATGAAGGCTTCTTGTCAGTCAACGACGCCAACCGTCAATATGCGAGTCAGTACATCAAAGAATTCTTGGTCAGCAATAATGACAAAGAAACGATTCTCCTACCTTATCATCCCAGGTAAGTCATCCGCGGATAGCACTATAACACACATATATACATCCTTTCGTGCATTTCAATAGTTACTTTGCACGCATGGAGGCTAAATTGATCGTGTATTTTGCGCAGCAGGGGGTGTCATGCCGTTCTCATTATTCTTTACCCGTGTTACTCCCCGCTCTATATTTGGACCCGTCGAAGAACATACAGAAGAAAGATTACACACACATAAAGTATGTTCTGGACAGAGCTTTGCTGGGCTTCAGCATGCGGGGTGGCTACATCCAACACAAAAAACAAATAAGGCTGGGCTTTGTTTCACCCACAAGACTGACTTCTGTTGCATCCAGCAACCGGCAAGAAGTGAGAAGGATGGATTCTACGTCATCCATCTAATGATGGAGTACAGAAGGGATGTGCAATCACTTTGCATGAAATCTTCATCCGATACCCATATCCAGAGATGGGCCGAAGCCTTTGGAGCTGTGCCGGATAATCGACTTCGAAATGATTTCTACCGGATCCAACAGGAAATTGCGTCCATCATCATCAAAGATGTCCTCGAAGAGAATGGGATGTTCTACGTCGGCCCAATATCGCGAGCTGACGTCCGAACCCGCATTGCCCTACAGCGTCAGGACATGACGCCTTTCACTAAGCTTGGGTCTGTCCTCCCGGATATGGACAGATGGGAAGAGTGCACTGCTTAAAAACAATGTGTCTGTTTAGTTACTTGTTACTTTCTGTACGATGAAACTTCGAATCTCTCAGTAGGAAGAAACTATTAGATGTATGGTGTCGCGCTCTACTTAATTACTTTCGGTACGATAAAATTTGTTAACTATGTTTACTATATATGTTGCTTGTATTTCATAACTATTTTGTTGAATTCGCTTCATGGTATATATATGTGCATCTCTGACAGGTATATAGATCAACGATGGCGAGGAAGTGGTATGCCGTGTATGTGGGGCATGTTCCAGGTGTGTATGATGAGTGGCCAGAGTGTCAGGCCCAAGTCTCTAGCTTCTCTGGCGGAAGCCAGAAAGGGTTTGATAGCAGAGCGGAAGCCGAAGCTAGTTACTTGAGATTCATAGCAAAACAGGGGATTCGGAACCAACGCCGCTACAAAAACTACTACATAATACCACTTTTGATCATCGTGATCGCTCTTATCGTTTATGTCTTAGTTTAGGTAGATGATGAAACATGTGTCTACGGTGACAATGTAAGATACATGTCATGTGTATCGCTATTTCGAGATGATGATGAGATCAACATCATTTGTGTTGAGACTATGTTGATATGATGAGACTATGTTCTACCACTTCGATGATGATGATGAGACATTCCTTTTTCATATAGTTCCAGTGTATGTGTATGTTGTAACCGTATAAAACAAGTAAAAATATGAATACAGTAACATAAAAAAAGAAAATACTAGCAGTAGCGTGGGGTATTGGAGTAGTAGTAGCGCTGCTTACCAGTAGCGTGTGTTTGTTGGGCACGCTACTAGCATTAGCAGTAGTGATCGGCAGAGGCGCGCTACTGCTAGATACAGATAGCAGTAGCGCTGGTTCAGACAAGCGCTACTGCTAAAAAATAGTTGTAGCACCGTAGCAGTAGCGCGCCCACCCGCGCTACTAATAGCCAAATAACCAGCGCTACTAATAAGGGTTTTCCTAGTAGTGCTTGTGCGTTTGAATAACCTTAAGAAAAACCAAAAAAAATAGTAGTAGCTTTTAGCTAGTTTACTTTCCATGCCTGTAGTAGTAGTAATTAAAAGAAAACCCAAAAGGATTTCTTGTTCTTCTTTTGCTTGTTGGGAGCTTTCCCGTGTAAATAGTTTTATTTCTTTCCTTTTCCTTGGGGGTCGAGGGGAGAAGACCATGATGAAAAATGTTGAGTGGCTCTCATATGCATTATTGTTGATTTAATCAAGAGCCCATATTACCTTGTCTTCTCCCTTGAATTGAATGCTTGCAGATTCCAGCATTAGTCCAATGCACGTGCACTATTATTATTATACACACCATTCGGTCGTGCAAGTGAAAGGCAATAATGACGATATATGATGGACTGATTGAGATGAGAGAAGCTGGTATGAACTCGACCTATCTTGTTTTTGTAAATATGATTAGTTCATCGTTCCTGATTCAGCCTATTATGAATGAACATGTTTGCAATGACAATTAGAGATTATAGTTGCTTATGCAATGCTTAATTAGCTAGGAGTTTATAATGGTTTACCTTGCGTGCCAACATGCTACTAAAATGGTTGTGATGTGGTATGATAGGGTGGTATCCTCCTTTGAATGATTCGAGTGACTTGACTTGGCACATGTTCATGCATGTAGTTGAAACAAAATCAACATAGCCTTTACGATATTTATTGTTCATGGTGGATTATATACTACTCATGCTTGCATTCAGTGTTGATTAATTTTAATGCATGTTCATGACTGTTGTCGCTCTCTAGTTGGTCGCTTCCCAGTCTCTTTCTAGCCTTCACTTGTACTAAGCGGGAATACTGCTTCTGCATCCAAAATCCATAAACCCCGAAGTTATTCCATATGAGTCCACCATACCTACCTATATGCGGTATCTACTTGCCGTTCCAAGTAAATTTGTATGTGCCAAACTCCAAACCTTCAAATAAAATTATGTTTTGTATGCTTGAACAGCTCATGTATCAACTAGGGTTGTCTCTATCTTCCATGCTAGGCGGGTTATTCTCAAGAGGGAGTGGACTCCGCTCCTCACTCACGAGAAAATGGCCGGTAACCGGGATGCCCAGTCCCATGCTCAAATCAAATCAAAATAATTGCAAACAAAACTCCCCCAGGATTGTTGTTAGTTGGAGGCACGCGTTGTTTCGGCCAAGCCATGGATTGATGCTTGTTGGTGGAGGGGGAGTATAAACTTTACCATTCTGTTTGGGAACCACCTATAATGTGTGTAGCATGGAAGATATCGAGATCTCTCAGTTGTTATGTTGACAATGAAAGTATACCGCTCAAAATGTTATTTATCTCTATTTAAAATTCGAGCTCTGGCACCTCTACAAATACCTGCTTCCCTCTGCAAAGGGCCTATCTATTTACTTTTATGTTGAGTCATCATCCTCTTATTAAAAAGCACCAGTTGGAGAGCACCACTGTCATTTGCATTCATTACTATTAATTTATATTGAGTATGACTATGACTAGATCTCTTCTACCATGAATTAAAATGTTTAGTCAGTCCTTGATCTTCAGAGGTGCTCTGCATTTATGTTTTGTGGTCTCAGAAAGGGCTAGTGAGATACCATCTTGTTATATCATATTATGATTGTTTTGAGAAAGTGTTGTCATCCGAGATTTATTATTATTGCTCGCTAGTTGATTATGCCATTGATATGAGTAAACATGATACCTAAGTGTTATTTTGAAATGTGGTTAGTTCATAATTTTGCTGAAAACTTGAATGCTGGCTTTACATATTTGCAACAACAAGAGCAAACAGAGTTTGTAAAAGTTTTTCTTTATCACTTTCAGTTTGTCAACTGAATTGCTTGAGGACAAGCAAAGGTTTAAGCTTGGGGGAGTTGATACGTCTCCGTCGTATCTACTTTTCCAAACACTTTTGCCCTTGTTTTGGACTCTAACTTGCATGATTTAAATAGAACTAACCCAGACTGACGCTGTTTTCAGCAGAACTGCCATGGTGTTATTTTTGTGCAGAAATAAAAGTTCTCGGAATGACCTGAAAATCCATGGAGCAATTTTTTGGAATTAATAAAATATATTGGCGAAAGAATCAACGTCAGGGGCCCCACACCCTGTCCACGAGGGTGGGGGCGCGCCCCCTGCCTCGTGGGCCCCCTGGAGGTCCACCGACCTCAACTCCAACTCCATATATTCACGTTCGGGGAGAAAAAAATCAGAGACAAGGATTCATCGCGTTACGATAGGGAGCCGCCTCCAAGCCCTAAACTCTCTCGGGAGGGCTGATCTGGAGTCTGTTCGGGGCTCCGGAGAGGGGAATCCGTCACCGTCATCATCATCAACCTTCCTCCATCACCAATTTCATGATGCCCACTGCCGTGCGTGAGTAATTCCATCGTAGGCTTGCTGGACGGTGATGGGTTGGATGAGGTTTACCATGTAATCAAGTTAGTTTTGTTAGGGTTTGATCCCTAGTATCCACTATGTTCTGAGATTGATGTTGCTATGACTTTGCTATGCTTAATGCTTGTCACTAGGGCCCGAGTGCCATGATTTCATATCTGAACCTATTATGTTTTCATGAATATATGTGAGTTCTTGATCCTATCTTGCAAGTCTATAGTCACCTATTATGTGTTATGATTCGTTAACCCCGAAGTGAAAATAATTGGGATACTTACCGGTGATGACCGTAGTTTGAGGAGTTCATGTATTCACTAAGTGTTAATGCTTTGGTCCGGTACTCTATTAAAAGGAGGCCATAATACCCTTAGTTTCCAATAGGACCCCGATGCCACGGTAGGGTAGGACAAAAGATGTCATGCAAGTTCTTTTCCATAAGCACGTATGACTATACTCTAAGTCTCAATCTGGATACATATTGAAAGTGGGAGCAACTAGCTAGAGTAGCTCTATGCAGAGCATTGTAGACATAGAATATTTGCAAAATACATATGGCTCTGAAAGTGACAGACCCGTTGACTAAACTTCTCTCATAAGCAAAACATGATCACACCTTAGTACTCTTTGGGTGTTAATCACATAGCGATGTGAACTAGATTATAGACTCTAGTAAACCCTTTGGGTGTTGGTCACATATAGATGTGAACTATTGGTGTTAAATCACAAGGAGATATGAACTAGATTATTGACTTTAGTGCAAGTGGGAGATTGAAGGAAATATGCCCTAGAGGCAATAATAAAGTTATTATTTATTTCCTTATTTCATGATAAATGTTTATTATTCATTCTAGAATTGTATTAACTGGAAACTTAGTACATGTGTGAATACATAGACAAAACATATTGTCCCTAGTATGCCTCTACTAGACTAGCTTGTTTTTTTAGGGAAAAGACAGTAGGAGAGGCTCCTACTTTATGTTGTATTAACTATAAGGGGTGTTACACATGTTACATTTTTGTACGAAGCCTCTCCCAACACAAGCGTAATGTGAGGGGGGCAGACAGCACCAGGGAAGCTAGTCTTTACAAAGGTGTGTGGAAAAGGGCAAACTCTAGGTCTCAAGTGAGACTAGCTCATTAATCAAAGATGGTTATGTTTCCTAACCATAGACATGTGTTGTCATTTGATGAATGGGATCACATCATTAGGAGAATGATGTGATGGACATGACCCATCCGTTAGCTTAGCACTATGATCGTTACAGTTTCATTGCTACTGCTTTCTTCATGACTTATATAAGTTCCTCAGACTATGAGATTATGCAACTCCCGAATACCGTAGGAACACTTTGTGTGCTACCAAACATCACAATGTAAATGGGTGATTATAAAGGTGCTCTACAGGTGTCTTCGGAGGTGTTGTTGGGTTGGCATAGATCAAGATTAGGATTTGTCACTCCGTGTTTCGGAGAGGTATCTCTGGGCCCTCTCGGTAATGCTCATCACTATACGCCTTGCAAGCAATGTGACTAATGAGTTAGTTGCGGGATGAAGCATTACGAAACGAGTAAAGAGAATTGCCGGTAACAAGACTGAACTAGGTATGATGATATCGACGATCGAATCTCGGCCAAGTAACATACCGATGACAAAGGAAACAACGTATGTTGTTATGCGGTTTGACCGATAAAGATCTTCATAGAGTATGTAGAATCCAATATGAGCATCCAGGTTCCGCTATTGGTTATTGACCGGAGATGTGTCTCGGTCATGTCTACATAGTTCTCGAACCCGTAGGGTCCGCACGCTTAATGTTCCATGACGATTGGTATTATGAGTTTATGTAATTTGATGTACCGAAGGTTGTTCGGAGTCCCAGATGAGATAACGAACATGATGAGGAGTCTCGAAACTGTCGAGACGTAAAGATCGATATATTGGAAGCTATATTCGGACATCGGAAAGGTTTCGAGTGATTCAGGTATTTTTTGGAGTGCCGGGGAGTTACGGAATTCACCGGGAGAAGTACTGGGCCTTATTGGGCTTTAGTGGTGAGAGGGGAGAACGGCCAAGAGGTGGCGTGCGCCTCCCCCCTTCCCAAACCGAATTGGACAAGGGGTGGGGGCGCAGCCCCCCATTTCCTTCTCCCTCTCCCTCTCTTTCCTTCTCTCCTACTCCGAATAGGAGAGGGAATCCTACTAGGACTTGGGAGTCCTAGTAGGACTCTCTATGCTTGGCGCACCCGCTAGGCCGGCTGCCTCCTCCCTCCCTCCTTTATATACGGGGGAGGGGAGCACCCCAAGGATACACAAGTTGATCTTTTAGCCGTGTGTGGTGCCCCCCTCCACAGTTTTCTACCTCGGTCATATCGTTGTAGTGCTTAGGTGAAGCCCTGCGCCGGTAACTTCATCATCACTGTCCCCACACCGTCATGCTGACAAAACTCTCCCTCGGCCTCAGCTGGATCTAGAGTTCAAGGGACGTCACCGAGTTGAACGTGTGCAGATCGCTGAGGTGCCGTGAGTTCGGTACTTGATCGGTTGGATCGCGAACACGTTCGACTACATCAACCGCATTACATAACGCTTCCTCTTTCGATCTACGAGGGTACATGGACAGACTCTCCCCACCCCACCCCCCCCGTTGCTATGCATCACCTAGATAGATCTTGTGTGATCGTAGGATTTTTTTTTAAATTACTGCGTTCCCCAACAGATCACACAACTCTTTGGGTGCTAATCACATAGCGGTGTGAACTAGATTATTGACTCTAGTAAACCCTTTGGGTGTTGGTCACATGGCGATGTGAACTATGGGTGTTGATCACATACAGATGTGAATTATTGGTATTAAACCACATGGCGATGTGAACTAGATTATTGACTCTAGTGCAAGTGGGAGACTGAAGGAAATATGCCCTAGAGGCAATAATAAAGCTCTTATTTATTTCCTTATTTCATGATATAATGTTTATTATTCATGCTAGAATTGTATTAACCGAAAACTTAGTACATGTGTGAATACATAGACAAAACATATTGTTCCTAGTATGCCTCTACTAGACTAGCTCTACTAGACTAACTTAAACCGAACCATATGTTTCTTGCGTCACCTGCAAAGTCCCCCACGTTCTCTTGATTTTTCTCCACTGCGACCCGTCAGCGGATGCTCTCAACTTTCCGTCTTTCTTACGGTTCTCTTTGTGCCCTTAATGTACTCGGAGGTGCGTCTGTCACCGTACATCTATTGCCGGTTCAACTGCGTGCATTATATATAATTAAGTGTGTTAAAAACCATTACAGAACATGATGAATAGAGAAGTGACCAAATTAATAAAAGTTCATCATCACATTAAACCCAAAGTACAGTAGTGATCAAATGTTATTACTGAAAAAATAAATACATAAAGTTCATACATAGTTCTCATTGAACAACATATAGCCCTCTAGAGCATCTAATTAAACCATACATTGAAACTATGTAAAACATTTCAATGCAACAACAAATGCGATCATAATCGCAACTAAGGTAACAATTGATCCAATGGCATAATGGTACCAAGCCTCAATATGAATGGCATATTTTCTAATCTTTCTAATCTTCAAGCGCATTGCATCCATCTTGATCTTGTGATCATCGACGACATCCGCAACATGCAACTCCAATTTCATCTTCTCCTTCTCAATTCTTTTCAATTTTTCTTCAAGTATTTGTTTTCTTTTTCAACTAAATTTAACCTCTCGACAAGAGGCTCGGTTGGAATTTCCGGTTCACATATCTCCTAGATAAAAACATCTATGTCACATTGGTCGGCATAATTGTCATAAACACTAAATGAAACAAATAGTTATAAAAGATAATATATATATCACATTCGAATCATAGACAAGACGAGGGCCGATGGGTGCGGATACCAAAACCATCGCACTATATAATAACAAACAATAATAAAAGTAAGAAAATTATAGAAGAATTTTTTATTTTAGAAAGAAGATAAGAACAAGGGGCTCATCACGATGGTGTCGACGACGAGATCGGCGCGGGCGATCGACGGCGGTGAGGACGGGGACGGGATAGGACGGACCACCAAACCTAGACAAATCTTGAGGAAAATGGAGTTTGCACACGGAGCTTGGAGAGGAGAAAGCTTAAGTGTGGCTCGGGCATTTCATCGAACACATCATGTGCATAGGAGGTGAGCTAGAGCAACACACACCTCTCCCACGACCGGCCAAAAAAACAGAGCAGTGGCTCTGTTCGCGGGCAGGGGCGGGGGTATATATAGGGATCTCTTTAGTCTCGGTTGGTGGCTAAAACTGAGACTAAAGGACAACATTTGGTCCCGGTTCCAGACACCAACTGGGACTAAAGGTGTTGGGCCAGGAGCGAGGCCCATTGGTCCTGGTTCGTGTCTGGAACCGGGACCAAAGGGGTCAGACGAACCGGGACCAATGGCCCCCGAGGCCCGGCCGACGCCCTGGCCTCACGAACCGGGACTGATGCACCCTTTGGTCCCGGTTCGTGAGTGAACCGGGATTAATTTCCTTACCCAGGCCTCAATCAAAGTCCTTCTTTCTACTAGTGCATGATTACTGACATAAGTGCAGCACATGTCTCCCCTCGCAATAACTACAAACAGATGGCTCAAATTAGGGTTGGGCTATGGGTACTGTACAAGATAAACTTTATGGAGCAAGTGCAAAAGATGACCAATACTACAAATGACAAGGTACAACATGTTCAGCTTCTGGACCAAGATAACAGACAACCATAGTTCATGGCAAGAACAATTCTCGCAAGGAAGGAACAGAGCCAAAGCCCTTCAATGACCTTGGATCCGAGTGAACCCTAAATCCCTGGGGTACTGTAAATGCTCTTGTTCTTTTGTCTGTATACTGTAAATGCTTACTCTTGTTCTTTTGTCTGTGTACTGTAAATGCAAAACAGTGCCTTGAGAACTTATGGTAGAAAATAAACACAGAAATCACGAACATAGTTTATCACGTGTGAACTTGCTCTTTCACGGCCAAGATAGCATGTTACCTACGGGTAACTAGATCAGAGATCGAAACCCAGGGTAATGTGTCTTTTTTTTATATATAGAAAAGAGCAAGTGCCAGACTAAAACAAGTAGAGTAATCACCCCAAGATAATAGCAGATGAGCAAAGACAAAGCAGTGCAAGACAAAGATCCGAATCACCACAGGGTAAGAGAGCAAGTCTAAGTCGCCGGATGGTAGATCTTAAACCCCTAGCACTTGTGAGCTAAATCAGAAATAAGAAGAAAAGAATGACCACCTCCATGCCAAAAACTCGAACTGGTTAGGTGAGTGCTGAACTTGTTTACAGCAGCTACAGCAACTGCCATGGCCTCAACGACCACTGGTGAACAGTACGTGTACAAGAAAAAATCCAAAAATTAAAACACACCCAATATTGGTCTTGTTCCAAAGGTTTCGTGCCCGCGAACACGATTGTTGGGACGGCTCGCGATTCCGGCGTCCGGTTCAGAAGGTAGCGTTTTTAGCTTCGTACTTAGGAATTGGCATCGGTGATGCCGTTTTCAGACATGAGCGTCACGGCCAAGGGGCCCGCACGGCTCGATCGCAGAAAAAGGAGGGCGTAGATATCGCTCAAAAGGCAAACAACGCCCACTCTCGTTTCGAGCCACTGACTGACTCCTGGGCCCCTGTCGTGTCCTACTTGTCTTCCTGTTCTCTCTACCGCATCCGGCTTGGCTGCTCCCTCCCCCCATTGCCTGCTCCCAGGACTCAAAAATAGAAATATGGACTCAAAAATAGAAATATAGAGTATATATATATATATATATATATATATATATATATATATATATTCCATCGCCCGCCGCCCACACGCCTCGCTCCCTTCTCGCCGTGGGTGCACCACCCCTCCTCCTCCTCTCTCTCGGTCTCGGAGCGCCGTCGCGAGCGATTCCGTCCCGGAGGCGCAGCCCCGCAGATACGGGGCCGGGAGCACCGATTTGGAGGTACCGGTTCCGCCCTCACTCCCCGCTCCCCCCGTTCGTCGCTACCATTCCTGGTTTTCTTGGGGGGATTTTTCGGTTTTGGGCTAGCTTTGGGGGTCTGGAACCTGAAGCTCTCGCCCGCTTATCAAATCTAGCGCAGGATCCGTCGGATCTGCCATTCCGGGGCTAGTCGCGTCGGTTGATCCATCTTGTTCTTATAGTAAGATTTTCTCCGAATTTTCTGTCTCAGGGCACGCTGGGCTGCGGCGAGGATCGATCGCCGGGGCGCATGTACGGGCAGCGCCACAGCGGGCTGCCCATGGGCGACGACGGAGCAGCATCCTGATGCCCCTGCTGCTGCTGCTTGGTGTTCACTAGCCCTTGTATGGCCCTTCTTGGTGCTGCCCTCTTACCACGCTGCAAAGATCACAGCCTGCAGCTGCTGCTGCTGCTTGCGCCGCCGCCACCGTCGCCGCCGCTTCTTTCTCTTGCTCTACTTGGTTATCCGAAAGCTCAGTGAACCAGGCTAGCTGTTGCAATGCAACGTCCTGGAGAGGAAATTTGCAGGCTCAAGCTATGGGACAAGGGCCAGGTGTTTGCTGCTACCGAGAACCTCCAAAGGTCCATTGAGCAGACCCCCTACTCGATCCAGGCAGACACCATCGTCTGCTGTTTCTCCCTCAGCAGGTGCCACTCCCAAAGCAGCAGCTATGACGGTTATGCATCTAGTGATGGCGGCGACAATCCAACTCCAACCAGCAGCAACGTGCGGCAGCTTCACTATCCGTCACATGCCCACATGGACCCTGGGCATGTCCAGCTTATCTTACCAGGCTCTATGACCCTCCTAGAGGATATTTTCCACAATTATGAAGTGACATTCGGGCCTGGCTACAAGGAAATTCTACTCCAAGCCTTCTCGGCCAACTCAGACAAATTGTGCAGGTAAATCCACAACTCTGTTTTGTTATTCATTTTTCTTCTTCTTACTGTTATGACATCGTGATGGAATAACATGGCGTTTGTCATGATTCAGACATGAGTAGAGTTTCTTGAACTGAATTTGTTTGGGAATGACAGCTAGTAAAAAGTTCAGGGAAGATTGAGTACATAGATATAATAGACTGGGACCGCCATTATACAACACAACTTGGAAGCAAAGAGTAACAGCCTGACATAGACTAGATTCCCAAGATGCGCTTTCCCCTGTTCCTTCAGTAAGGCCATTTGTTTTTGTTAAATTGTTCCCTGTTTTGAATTTTGTTATGCACTGTTTCCTGCAGGAATATATTCACTTTTTGTGCATTTTCCCCAATGCATAATATGGTATGTCGATTTAGTATTTTAACAGCTGTGCTTCTCTGGGGCCTAACAGATCAAATATCCCAGTTGAGTGCTTGCGTTTTTGTCCCAAAATTAGAAACACCAAGTCCTCCATTCTCGTTATGGCCACACGTCAGTGTCCTTTTAGTGACCGTGTATGTCTTCTCCTACTTTGAAACTCCCATGTATATCATGTCAACTCACGGGCTAGTTCTATGAAACGATGCATTATCTAAACCCCTCTGGAAATAAATTGTTTGTGACAATTTCCACAAATGATGAATATAGAGACTTGGATATAAACTCCTTAAAGTTTAATTATTCCACATTACAGTTTGTGCCTCGATTAGTTGGCACCAATCTTAAATTCAGCCGTATATGATCCTGCAGAAATTTGTCATATAGTTGTAAGAGTATGTCCACACATGAGCTACCAAATTGTCTCTCTCAGAAAAAAAGGCTACCAAATTATCTGTTTCATGTTCGGTTATTCCTCTGCCGAGATGCATCTGGGAAGTGATCCAAGTTGGTAACTAAAAAGTGCCATGTAATGATTTAATAATGTACATAGACAGGCAATCTAAGATGAAATGTGACAACGAGTGAATGAGTGATGTTGTTGTATTGTTAATTAAAGATCGCCTAATAGCTGCCAGGTCATTTTAAATGTGGAAGGATAGTTCTTGCATTTGTTCACTTCCCCAGTAAGTCAAAGTTCTGCAGTAAACAGAAAGCACATCGGTTAATGTATTTGACAATATAACTACAACTGTTGGGTACAAATAATATTCAGATGTCATGACAGTTAAACAAACAAAGCGGTTGTTTTCTTAAATATAGCATTATTCAGATGTCATGACAGAGTAGCAATAGCCAACATCTATATGAACCATCTTATACGTACTAACAAACAACTCAACAAACATGAGTAACGAGTTACCTCCATGTTTGTATGTTGACTAATACATGGTTTCTTGATACATATTCATTCTATGTTATCCTAGTGGAATGGAATTGAAGAAAGATAGTACACGGCGTATGATACCATCAGTTCTTAATTGATTATTGGATTCATCCTCTTGCATGCCAGACCTATACATAAAAATCAGGGCAACATACACATCGATTTTATTTGAAATGGAAAGGCCCAGTACCACTTGAATGTTTGCAAGTATGATACCATAACAAATGGTCTCTCTACCCAGTCATATCAGACATGGAATAGTGTACATTAAAATTTGTTTATATAGCAATATTTCATACTGTCACTGTGATTGCTCTGAAACCGTTCTGTCCCAAAACAATACTTGGTCACCATGAGCTTCATATTGTCTCGACCTTATCAGATCAAAGTTACACATGGGGTGCTATACAAAATACTTCTAGATCTGACAGGAACAGGTGAGCGCTTAGAGTGCGCTGCACAAAATAATTCTAGACCTGACGCTGGAGAGACTGGTATTGGATCCCGATAGAGTGCGCTCCACAAAAGCTGATGTGGGTGGCTGCACAAAGCTACAAACTTGACGTCGGCCGTTGCTGCTGCAGAAGTGCATGACCTGCACAATAGGGAGAAACGAGGGGAGCCAGAGATGGCTTGTCAACCTTCCTCCGCCGTAATCAATCGGAGGTGGGGCCTGCCTGAAGATTCATCATGGTTAGATATGACAATCAAAATTTCAGCCTAGCTTTGCCCTCTTAGGCTAAATGTGGAGGCTCGAAACCTCATATTAGTAAATACTATATAGCATTACGTGTTATGATAAAAAATAATGACCTGCTCTAACATAAGAAATGCTTCATTGAGGATTCCATTAAATACAAATTTACAACTAAACCACAAAAGAATCGAAGGTGAAGTAGTTGATTCAACTCTTAAATTCACTTGACCAAATCAAAATGCACTTGAACTGAATATCATGGTAGAAGAGTTCTTAATGAAAACTACATAGGAATCTCAAACTCAGAGTATGAGCACAAAGCATACCTTAGATAGTTGTTTTGCCATGCACTGTTGCATGGCATCAAGCTATTTAATAGCTCCATCCAGTGTTAGTGTTATATTGTGCTCCCTGCAGTATGTTGAACTAGTAAAAAGTAAAGGAAAGCTCAATGATGCCCATTGTACATAACAGAGATTGTGGAATAATAGTGAAAAATGGACATATTTATCTAGAAGCGATATTGCGCCATACACTAACAGGACTCATTGGATCAGTTTGGCATGTTTTATAAAGCAGATACATACAATTATTTATGGGCTCTTACCTTGTTTCAATGTGACATATTGAGACATCACCTTCTGACTGTATGCTGCATCACATAAACCCATTGCATTTATGTTCTCACTTTAAGAAAGTACCAGCAGTAAGATGAAATTCATCATTTTCTTTTGTTTGTTCTGGAGTCTCAATTTGGCAACTAAAGCCATAATGCTGATATTTTTGTTACTTAAACCACTTGCGTTTTCTTCTGGATATTATCCCCAAAGAAGCGTCTTTTTTCTTTCTAAACCACATTGCATGTTCTGCCATGTGTGCTCCTTACACATCAAAGCAGCCGTTGATTGTTTTATCTGCAGATGCTGCTACCATCCCATCCCTGATAAATGATCCTTTTCCTCAACTCCATCCTGATGTATGGATGCTGGTGGATGCAGAGTGGCAGACCTCTCCGCATCTAAACTCTAGCACACCTTCTGCACCATGAAACTTTTCCTAAAATACTCTTCATCATGGACCTCGAATCCATAACCTGTGTGGTGTGTGCGCATGACCATCTGCACGTGACCCCTTCTCCTCAGTCTGGGAGCTTTCAGAAACAAAGAGTGAAGGGAAGGAAAGCATGCTCATTTTTTAAGCAATGTTTTCTGAAGCAAAGAAGAGCATGGTCATTGTCTTCGCATCCTTGAAATGTGTCAACTTATATTACATTAGTATCTAAGCATAACTAATTGCATAGAGTAGTAGTGGGACTGATAAAGAATTTTATCATCGCCCTCTAATTATAGCGAATTGCACAGAGTAGCATTCAGATTATTATTTTCTAAACCTTCAGTTTCTTTGTCATGTAAACATAACAAACTACACAGTAGCAGTCGGATTGGTGAAAAACTAAGAGATGAGATGCTGGTTCACAAACAGTGTTCGCCAGTTAATTAATAATAGAGCCAGTTTATTTTGCCATTCAAAATAGAAAACTTTAGTTGGATAGAGGGTGCATACCTAGATCTGCACGAAAATGGGCCCTGGATCATGGTAGTGAGGAGCTCGGTGGACGTTGCAGAGAGACCAGATTGTCTGTACAGGGGAAGCCCCAACACCGCCAGTGACCAGTCGTTGGGGCCTGGCTACGGTGAGAACATGGAAAGGGTGGATATTTTGAAGCGAGGAACTCTCTGTAGGAGGATGTGAGCTTGGCCATGAAGTCGTCTAGTTACTCGAGAAGAAGAAGACACATGTGGTGCAGCAGCGAGCAGAGGGCAGAGAAAGAAGGGGTAGGTGGGTAGGAACAGAGGACAAAGAGGTAGGCAGCAGGGTAGATTCTTGTCGAGGTCTAGGGGTAGGACTAGAGGTGTGGAATTGCCGAAGGCAAAAGGTTAAAGTAGAGATTGATGGACGGTCAGACTGGGGCTGCGCAGCAGATCGGACGAATTTTAAGTTATTTATCTAGGATTAAATGTGAGCTCGAACGGTGCCTCCAATTAGTAAAAATATTAAGATGTTTTCGGAGCAGTAAAGCAGAAATTTAAGGCCAGACAACATTAAATTGCTATCATCAATGTAGCAGAGGGGAAATACTGATGGTGAATATTCTTTCTTTTGCATTATATGGCCTGCAAATTGAAGTTTAAGGGATCCATGTATGGATATGTTTCATGAGACACAAAATCGTGCTTTGTTTTGCTGCATTTGCTAACCTTGTTTGTCATCTTTAAATGGGCTTGCAGCTATACGTGCTTTTGAATCCTAAAATAATCTATTCTTGACCTGACCTCAACGTTCATGACTGTTGACTGTTGATAATATTGTCGCTTACATACTATTAACCTGCTCTTATTGTTTAAAATGTTTTGAAATATTGTTGTGTATTCGGGTTAATGTATCTTATGTTGAAAATTGATCTATGACTGCAGACTTTTTCTTTTTATTGAAAATTTTAATATACATGTAATGTTCATGATGACACAAAAAGATGACTACACTAGCCAAGAATACTGGTTCCTCAAATGTTTCATAAATTGGTAGAATATTTCACTCGCAGTTCTAAGCTCACTCTTTCTTATGTAACAGTTTTTTCTATGAAGCGGATATCCCATGGATTCTTCGTAGAAGCACAAAGAGTTTCAAGGATCCTTCTGAGTGTACAGAAGAATTGATCACCATGTTGAAAGTCAATACCCAAGTCCTCTGTTTAATGCAACAGCAGTTATGTGAGCAGAGTCGACCATTTGAGGAATTAAAAATAGGCTACTTCAACCAGTTTGCAAAGTGTCATATCAAGAAGCTCTTGGACATTGCAGTTTGTCTTAGTGAGACAGTGTGGTCTGCCACTCATATTTGTCCCATGCTGCTTGCCTATGAGGCACTTATGGATGTCCTTCCTCTTATTCAAAAGTTTGCTTCCAGCGAATCTGGTGATTTCTTTTCCATTATTTTACGCAACATGAGGGAAGCTTTCAGGAAGTTAATTGGCCATATCAAGCACTTCATACAGTCCAATATGGAAAAGCATCAGGATGACGTTGCCATTCATCCAATGACATGTTTCCTCATATGCTCAATGAAATCCTTCGGGAGCCACAGAAATTTAGTGCAATCCACTCTAGCCCCTGGTGACAACTCCAGCTCATTTGGCCATCTTCTGTATGATGTGATTACTTGCTGGAAGTCTGTGCTCACTGAACATTCAAACATATACCGTGCGGATCTGCAGCGGCAATACATTTTCTTATTGAACAACGCATATCATTTCAATACAAAGACAGACGGTCTGTTGGATTTGCTGCTATCAGATACGCAGATTATTAAGCAGCATGATGACGAGTTCAAGCTACTCTTCAGGAAGTGGATTGATAGTTACACAGAAGAGGCTTGCACTCCAGCCAAGTCTTGTTTGAACCCCAACTGTTGGTGGGGCAGTCAGCGCCGGTCCCTGGTTGCATTTACTTCAAAATTCAACAAGACGTTTGATCGTCAGAAAACTTGGAAGGTTCCCGATGTTGTGCTACGGCAGGTACTAAAAGATCGTATACAGGATTGCATTCTGCCAGACTACAGAAGGTGTCTTGAGAACTGTTTGAGTTCAGGACTGTTTTGTTCATGTCTGCAGATAGCTTCAGCAGGAGCAGGATATATATATACCACAGAGACTTTAGAAACGACAGTGCAGGGCTTCTTTGAAGGATAAACTGCCCATCCTAGCTCTCTCTCTCTCTCTCTCTCTCTCTCTCTCTCTCTCCCTCTCTAGATGGAGCTCCATTTCTCTTTGTTGTTCTAGCAACTGTGAATAATTGTAATTATATAGCTTAGATTACTAGAAGAACAATACATATTATATCAGGAATAGGGCTCCTCTGTACTTGCACCTGCGATTGAGGAAGAAACTTGACATGGAGTTGAAGGTAGTTTTCATTAAGATACAGCGCCTGCATCTTGTCTATTTGACGAGTCGTGTATGATGTACTCCTTCCTATACATATTCTGTTTGCTGCCCTGTTAGTACTGGCTCTTTTTTTTTCTAGAGAATGGGTACTGGGTTTTTTGTAGAACACTGTCATTACCAGGTAGCTATCCATCCATGCAGTTCCTTTTTTGGAGAAACATCCATCCATACAGTTGAAGGTAGCTGGGAAACTACCTTCAAATCCTCCTCTTGTACATGATGTATATTTTTCTTACAAGATCTACGGACTTTTTAAAAATTCGTGAACTTTTTTGTGAACCCAAGATTTTTTTTTTGAATCCATAAACTATTTCAAGTTCGTGAAGCTTTTTTCAAGCCCGCAAACTTCTTTTCGAACAATCCATGAACTATTTGCAAGGAGTGCTCCTCGTCGGCGCCTTCAGCGCCCGATAGAAGTTCGGGCGCCTACGCGTTCTCTTGTTGGGCTGGTTTCTAGGAAGCCCAGTTAGGACTGTTTCTCGACTGCTTCCTTCGTTCGTGCGCGCACACGTAGAATTACGTTTCCCGTTCGTTCGTGCGGCTGTTTCGGGAGAGTTTGTTACGACTGTTTCTTCTCTTTGGCAGACTTCCTCATAATAAATATTGTATGTTCGTTACGCCTGGTTTGACTAAAACAATAAATATTTGTGTTAAGAAGAAAGTGAAGAATATTTGTGATAAGGTTGAAAAGTATTTTGTGATAAGGTTTGACTAAAACAATAAATATATTTTTACAAACTTGAAAAGACTTCACGGAATTTTTAAAAAAATTCATCAATTTCGATCAAAAAGTTCACAGATTTCAAAATAGTTCATCGATTTTGTTAAAAAAAATCACAAATTCGAAAAAAACTCCACCAAAGTTGGAAAAATAGTTCACGGAATTTTTAAAATATTTCATCAATTTCGATCAAAAAGTTCACAGATTTAAAAATAGTTCACCAATTTCGTTAAAAAAAATCACAAATTTGAAAAAAGTTCACCAAATTTGGAAAAAGAGTTCACGGGTTTTAAAAAAGTTCATCAATTTCGATCAAAAAGTTCACAGATTTAAAAATAGTTCATCGATTTGTTAATAAAATTCGCAAATTCGAAAAAAGTTCACCAAATTCGGAAAAAGAGTTCACAGGTTTTAAAAAAGATCATCAATTTCGATCAAAAGATTCACAGATTTAAAAATATTTCATCGATTTTGTTAAAAAAGTTCACAAATTCGAAAAAAGTTCAACAAATTTGGGAAAAAAGTTCACGGGTTTGAAAAAAGTTCATCAATTTCGATAATAAAAGTTCACTAATTAGAAAAGCTTCACGGATTTTCAAAAAATGTTCATGAATTCAAATTCATCAATTTTGAATAAAAAGTTCACGAATTGGGAAAAAGTTCACTGGATTTTTTTAAAAGCATGCATTTAAGAAAAAGAAAGGAAAAAGGAAAAAGAAAAAGAAAAGAAGATGCAATAAAACAATCAAAAGGATCTGTGCCACTGCGCGCAGTTTTTTGCGATTTGTAACAAAAAATAGGGATGAATGGGCCGGCCCATCGCGCAGGGAGGGGGTATGCGCCCGTTTGCCGAAACGCCTAATTCGGGCGCTTAAGGCGCCGAATAGGGTTTGGCATTTGCAAGTGCGTGAACTTTTTAAGAAAACAGAACGGTCACCCTTTCCACTGGGCAGCTCCTATTTGGCGCGTGGGTCGCGCGCACCCCCCGAGCTACCCGCTCGTTCATATGGGCCGGCCCATTATGCAGTTTATTCTCCACCAGTTTTGGTAAGGTTTTTATTTTTTCTTTTTCCTTTTTCGTTTTTTCTTTATTTTTCTATTTTTCCTTTTTACTTATTTTATTTTTATAATTTCGTTTTAAATTTACCTTTTCCCTTTTGGTTTCCTTTCTATTTTCTGTTTTCCTTTTCCTTTTTCCCTTTTTATTTTACCTTTTTATGATTTTTCTTTTCAAATGCGTGTGCATTTTTTTCTTTCAAAAAATTCAAAAAAAGCTTAGAAATCAAAATAATTTTTATCGGATTTAAAAAAATGTTCATCAAATTTCTTCCTCGGACTAAAAGTATGTTCATCAAATTCTATTTTTGTTCACTGTTTTCAAAAAAGTTCATCAAATTCATTATAACCTTATTAAAAAAGTCCGGCCTCCCCATTTATTCTCGCGGCCATTATAACCTTAGTCTCTTCAACCTTTCGATCGCGCCCCACAATACAAACAAGCACACCCACGACGACACATATAGAAAGGATATCTAGCGGTGCTCGAATGTAGTTCGACGTGCATCAAGTGGAGACCCACGTGAGGGAGAAGGACCTCTCGGTGGTGTACACCAACGACCCGGCCGTGGTGGAGGACTTCATCAACACCATGGAGCAGTTGCTTGCTCAGGATGACAAGTATAAAGTGGTCGGCATCGACCTCCGGTACACCGACAGCCATGCCGGGTATGATCAGAAGGATGTCGTCGCCCAGTTGTGCGTGCGCCATCACGTCCTTGTATACCACTACTCCTTGGCCACAAGGCCTTGCGAGCGCTTCTCCAGGTTTGTCAACAGCCCCGACTAGAAATTCGCTACGGTGGACACCATCAAGGATGTAAAAGCGCTCAAGGTTATGGGCTTGGCCTGCAAGAACCTTGTCGACATCCATGGCCACTACAGGGTCTGGGGCATCAAGAAGGAGAAGGGATCCCTTGTTGACCTCGCCTCGGCCATCATCGACCCCTACTACGAAAAGATGAAGGAGGATGCCAAGAAAATTCCTGCATCCGGGCACAGGGCCTGGATGCGGAAACTAGATGAAGCTCACCTCAAGTTTGCGGTGAAGAACATGTACACATGCTACGAGATGCACAGGCGGATCGTTTTTTGGGGAATGCGGTAATTTCAAAAAATTTCCTACGATCACGCAAGATCTATCTATGTGATGCATAGCAACAAGAGGGGAGAGTGTGTCCACGTACCCTCGTAGACCGAAAGCGGAAGCGTTTCAATAACATGGTTGATGTAGTCGAACGTCTTCGCGATCCAACCGATCCAAGTATCGAACTCATGGCACCTCCGCGTTCAGCACACGTTCAGCACGATGACGTCCCTCGTACTCTTGATCCAGTTGAGGCCGAGGGTGAGTTCCGTCAGCACGACGGCGTGGCGACGGTGATGATGATGCTACCGGCGCAGGGCTTTGCCTAAGCTCCGCAACGGTATGATGGAGGTGTATAACTATGGAGGCGGGCACCGCACACGGCTAAAAGATCAACTTGTGTGTCTATGGGGTGCCCCCTGGCCACGTATATAAAGGAGGGAGGAGGAGGCCGACCTAGGAGGGGCGCGCCTATAGGGGGAGTCCAACTAGGATTCCCCTTCCTTTTCCAAGAGGGGAGAGAGGAAAGGAGTAGGAGAGGGAGAGGAAAGAGAGGGGGTCGCCGCCCCCTCCCTAGTCCAATTCGGACTTGCCATGGAGGGGGCGGGGGTGGGCGCAGCCAACCCTTGAGGCCCTTCTCTCCTTTCCCGTATGGCCCATTAAGGCCCAATACTTCCCTCGATGAATTCTTGTAACTCTCCGGTACTCCGAAAAATACCCGAATCACTCAGAACTTTTCCGATGTCTGAATATAGCCTTCCAATATATCGATCTTTACGTCTTGACCATTTTGAGACTCATTGTCACGTCCGTGATCTCATCCGGGACTCCGAACAAATTTCAGTCATCAAATCACATAACTCATAATACAAATCGTCATCGAACGTTAAGCGTGCGGACCCTACGGGTTCGAGAACTATGTAGACATGACCGAGACACGTCTCCGGTCAATAACCAATAGCGGAACCTGGATGCTCATATTTGTCACGCTATAAACCCTTTTGGTCGTATTTGAACCATAGCCGTAAAAACACCTTGATCACTTGGGGGCTTGGTCATATTCGAACCATAGCCGTTAACCCTTTTGGTCCGGCTTCCTGGTCGTATTCGAACCATAGTCGTTAAACACTTTGATCACTTGGGGGCTTGGTCGTATTCAAATCATAGCTGTTAACCCTTTTGGTCCGGCTTCCTGGTCGTATTCAAACCATAGTCGTTAAACATCATAACCCGCTTGGGGGCTTGGTCGTATTCGAATCATAGTCGTTAACCCTTTTGGTCCGGCTTCTTGATCGTATTCGAATCATAGCCACTAGTTATTATGGTCACTAGGGGGCTTCCTGATCGTATTCGAATCATAGCTGTCAGTACCCCTTTGATCGGCGCAATGCCAAAAACCATTTGGGGGCTTCCTGGTCATATTCTAATCATAGCTATTAACCCTTTTGGTCCGGCTTCCTTCTCGTATTCGAAGCATAGCCTCGCTTTTTTCACTTGGCTTGAGTTTTTGAAGATTTTTTCCGGTTCTTCTTGATACTATCTTGCTTTTTGGTTTAAAGTGATTCCGGCCATGCGGCCTTCACTCTCACATCTCATATTTGAACCTTACGCATGGTTTCTATTACCCGGCTTAATGAGAAGCGACAAGTCGCCCATACATGATGATATCAAGCACTTGGAAGTCTTGGATCCTAAAGCTTTGGGTGCTCACCCTTACTGCACAGGTATCGTAAACCGGCAGTACGATTCAATATCACAGGTATGATATTGTTATTATGTCTAAATTCTGGTTAAACCAGCCTTATCTATAACTGTTTTAAACATCAGTAGTTATATGTGAGGTAGTATGACCCGCCCTGCGGTAAACTGCCAAGGGCTCTTTTGATCAACTTGTGTGCAGGATAATTCGAAATTTTCATTTGCACCACTCAACATCATGATAAATCTAAAAGGATAACTATCAAGTGGCAGCTTACCAGCATCGAGCATAATATGAACATGCACGATGGCACGGCAGAGCAAAGTTGTTGCTACCCTATTACATGACTCCATGAGTCCAAATGATTAACTGTTTTTCAGAAGGTCACGAATATGAACCGCCCAGCGGATCAATCTTCTTGATTCTGATGGCCTGATGCTTCCGGATCATCCCTCTCCGTTTCTTCATCATGTTCTACTTCCTGGAAGGTTGGTGATGACCATTCAGTGCCATTCAAAGCTTGGAACTCAGCTTCATCATCAATAAGCTTGGACGGGTCAACTTCAGGAGCAAAAGTGTGCTTACGGATTGGGGGGATAAGGTCCTTCACTTTGTAAGACGGCGTTGGCATCTTCTGATTTTCCAAGTCATAAGTCGGTTGATACTTGGTGAGTTCTGTCTCATTGGCAATCCGACTGGCCAGAGGACGCATGTCCTTCATGCAAGCAACAAAGTCTTTCTTGTCAAACGG
This sequence comes from Triticum aestivum, assembly GCF_018294505.1. Taxonomy (NCBI): domain Eukaryota; kingdom Viridiplantae; phylum Streptophyta; class Magnoliopsida; order Poales; family Poaceae; genus Triticum; species Triticum aestivum. Next base: position 24,655,531 of record NC_057798.1, on the reverse strand, counting down.
GCTGCCATCTCCTTAAAACTTGGATACCCGATAGAGATATCGGCCGGGTCTAGCTCTGGTAACCATGCTTTGGCCCGGCTTAAAGCAGTCACAACTTCGGCTCTTGCAGATGATCACTTCATCTCACTAAACCTCTTAGGCGGAACGGAAAGTTTCCTTAACACATCAACCAAGAGAGTGGGGGTTTCATCCGATGGAGAAATTGTGGCCAATGCGCGCTAAGCACCAGTGTAAAGCTGCTCCACAAGTGTGTAAACTGCCTTTAGCTTCACAAGCATATCTTGGTTGAGATTGGTGCTCCGGGGGCCTGCAAAATAATCCTGGATGGATTAAAAGCGGTTCATATCATCAAGGAAGATATTCAAATTTGACAGTCATAAGGCGACTTACCAAAGATAGCAGAAACCATCTGAGATACCTGGCGTTTTAAGCCGGTAAGTTCAGTGGTCGCTTCCTGGAGAGCCGCCTCCGCCTTTTCAGCCTGCTGTGTCAAGGAATCTTCTCTCCAGCCCAGGCATTTTTGTCAACTTCAAAGCCGGTCTTCACCTTTTTTTGATTCAGCCACACTGAATTCGAACTTTGAGTTCGCCTTCTGTGTCTCAGATTCTTGTAGCTCCAGACGAGTCTTCAAGTCAGATAGCTCTCATTGAAGTTGAGCAGTGGTGGTCTGTACATACACCGGATCAAAATCATAATTCAAATTTAGCTAAAAACGTGAAGTCCCAAGCCTTTTGCAAGCAACAACACTTGGCACTTAGGGGCTAATGTCTACCGAAAAAATTATTCATACAACATCTTATGTGAATAAGTCCCAAGCACTTTGCGAGCAAGAGTACTTGGCACTTGGGGGCTAATGCATATTGCTTGTCTTGTTGCAACTTTACGATGACCCGTTGGTGCTACAAACAGCCACAGCCGGCTCATGAGAACTACACAAGTAAGTACTGCTTTCAAGAGTATGAAGGACCGGCTCATTCATGCTGATTAAACCGGCCCTTGGGGGCTACGGATTCAGTGCTAATCAAGACATATCTATTTTAAACCGGAGGCTTTAAGCAGGATTTTGAAAGGATTCTTTCAACGGTTGTTATTTATGTTCATGGTAATCAAGTCTACAACATATTCAAATTCATCATAAACAATAGACTTGGGGGCTGGCAGGATATGCATAACTTAAGAATGGAGGAGCTCATACCTCAAATTTTTGGTGCATCTGCTTCACCATGTCAACTTCAAGTTCACGACTACTGTGTACCTGACTGAGAAAGCCAGAGTATATTTCACCAATGCTCAGTTGAGAATAATTGGTGACATCAAATCGCAATTTGCGCTGTTCAATGTGTTCTTCCTTGGCAGAGTGCTTGGCCAGGGCAGTAGGTCTTCCCGACTCTCTAAAGCCGGTATTGGTGATCACTACATCATCGTCTTGTGCGTCAGCCGTCTTGACAGGGCTTGATGCTTCAGGGTTCAAAGTGTCGTCACGGGCTTGATCAACAGGAGGTGTAGAAGTCATTGGTGGAACGTCAAGAACCGATTCTGACGATTGAGGAACGGAGACCCCAGGCGCTGGGGTTTGCTGCTCCGGTTTATTGACTTTAGGGTCTTCAGCCGGCTCAGTCACCTTTGCCTTCTTGCTGGGCTTGGCTTTTCCACTGCACGAGTCATGAGAGGTCAGTATAAAGTATAAAAGGATCATAATGAGAAAATGATAAGTAAATTGTTATTACCCGGGAACAGTCTTGAAAGCCGGCAGATGAGATTGAGATGAGTCGCCGGAGGAGAACGAGGCGTTTCTTGATAATTTGAGTCAGAAGAATTAAGTGGTTGGCGGATGAGACCCGCCAGAGGATAAAAAGAATTTAAATTGGGGATGACCTCGCTTCGACGCTTCCTCGGAGTGTTCGTAAGATGGAGGATAATTCTTCATCCCTGCTAGTCCTCGGCTTCAAAAGAAAGTGAGGATCCAAATGAGCTAAGGGGTGTGAAAAGCTTACTTTCCAGGTTACTCTTCGATTTTTTTGTCTTGGCAAGGGCTTGGAGTCGGAGGAAATGATAGTTATCTCTTCTTCGACCGCCTGACTCGTTCCCGTGTCATCTTGGTGATAATCAGTGTCAATAAGATGGTTGAAAAAGGAGCCATGAGAATCAAGGGCTACCTCCGACTCAGAGGTGTCGTCCAGCTCAAGCAGCTCAGAAGCACTGGGTTTCTTTCCCCTCTTCTTGGTGGTTCTCTTGGCGGATTTCTTGGCTTTCCTGGCCCTTTTCGCAGCTTCATGGTCATATTATTTCTTCCAAAAGTCGCCATCAGCTTGTGAAAGTCATCAAAGATGAATTAAACAAAGTATTAAGGATGAAGGTAAAGTAACTAAATTGGAGGCTTACTTCTGGTGCCGGGTTAGATTTGCAGAAAGGGATGAGGCCCACCTTGCTGCAGTCAACCGGGCTTTCATTCAGAAGAGACTTTATCATCTCATTGATGGTGTCATCAGTTAAATCCTCTGAGTTGTGGAGTAGTGGATTCTTTTTGCTACCTGTGTAGGTGCACATTAAGCCGGTGCAGCGACTCAAGGGGATGATCCGCCATGCGACCCAGCATCGAACCAAGTCAATGCCAGTTAAGCCATTTCCGAACAGAGCCTTGACCTTGGCAATAGTAGGGCGAGTTTTTTGCGTTCAACGGCTATCAGCTTGTCAGGGAGAGGATGATTTGATTCGAGATGCAGGGCACGAAAGCCGGACAGTCCGTTCTCGTCAGCCGGAGAGGTATCCTTGCAGTAGAACCATGTCTGTTTCCAATCCTTGGGATGACTCAGCAGGTGCACATAAGGGAAAATAACATCTCTCCATCATTGGATTGAGATCCCATCAAGTTTCAAACTGGGTCCGTTGGAGTACTTGTTCTGGTGGTTCAAATAAAAGTACTCTCTGAATAGCTCCACACTGGGCTCCTCTTGAAGGTACGTTCATCCAATTTCCTCGGGCGTACAGTTTTTCACTCCGACTGTAAATACCCCCTCCCCTTCCTCACTTCGTTTTTACTCCGCTCGTTCTCACTCCCACTCGAGCTTCTCAAACCCTAGCGCTGCCGCTACTCCATCGTCGTCGGTGAGGAAGAGCTTCACTGCCTCGACCTCATCGCCATCGTACTCGCGTCGGCTGCGGATTTCTTCACTCCGCCGCCGCCGTAGCTGTCTTCCTCTGCCGAGTTAGGGCGTGGAAGATCTGAACTGACGAGCTTCACATCTACACTTCTCAGTTTGTCGTGTTCTTCATCAAGGGTAATTAAAAGTTACTTTTACTGCCCTCTTTGATTCAAATGTTTTCTTGAAAATCTTCAAAGGTGTTTATTCTTCAAATCTTCACACACTGAACACCTCACATGTCATCTGCTCTTGATTCGTTTCTCTAACCAATGATTTTCTTCAAGATTCCTCAATTGTGTGGATCTTCGATCTATACAACTCTGGAACCTAAGACAAAGAACGCTTAGTGAAATTCTTCAAAACTCATCTGGTCAAATTCCTCAAACTTATTCTTTTTGAAAAACCTTCTGAGAACGCATATGACCTCTCCAAATTCGTCGCAACTATACTTTGTTCATAGGTACTCATGTCTGCTGCTGAATCACTAGGTTCTCATCAACTTAACTCGTTTGCAGCGTTCCTCGAAGAAAAGTTGCATACATCTTCAGAATTCCGTTGTTCAAATTCCTCAGCTGAAGAAAATGGCTGATGGTAAGAAGCCACATAAGGGTGGAAAGAGGCCTGAGGTCAATACTGCTTTCGAGATCCCTGATGACATATACAAGGATTATTGCACTCCTGATGAGGCCAAATTTGGCAAGGAGGACAAAAATCAGCGCAAGGTGCGCATACAAAGCATAGAGAGGAGATGGGCACGGGAATGGAGGGAGTACAGATATGTTACTCCCAAGTATATGAAGAAATTCGCTCTCAACCCTCCATGCCCAAGACCTCCATTGGCACCTGGCCAATTGGCAGATCCCACCAGCCTCAAGCGCGGTGAGGACTATCTTGGTGAATGGGCAAAGCGCCAGGCCAAACTGGCCAAACAGGCAAAAGAAGCAGTGAGGAAATTCAATGAAGACTTTGTTGCTGCTACTACCGCTACTGAGGCCTCTGCAAGCAAGCCGAAGAAGGCCATGCCTAAGAAGCCTACTCACAAGCCAAGGCTTCACCCTCAATGTCCTCACGGCCAAGTTCCTCAGCAATGCCCTCACGGCCAGATTCTTCAAAGCCCTCACGGCAAATTCCTCAAACTGCTCCTACTTCAAAATCCTCAGCTCCTCCGACAAAGTCCTCAGCTGCTCCAACTAAATCCTCTGCACCTGTGCATCTCGCCATGTGTCAAAGGACTACAGGCATCTCAATTGCCTCAGGAGCTTCGGCAAGTTCCTCAGCTACACCACATTCCTCAACTGGCGCCTCTATGCTGAAGAAAAAGGCCACCTGGACGAGGTTCTCGACCAAGTCCTCACAAGAAGCAGGTCGCCTTTCAAGTGCCATCTGATGATGATGAGGATGATGATGAAGAACTTGCCGAAATCATCAGAGACAGGCAGGCCAGGGCTGCTAGAGCCAAAGGCAGCGATGTGCCATTGTTATTGGATCCGAAGTTGATTCTAGATTTCATCGATCTATGGCACAAGGACCCGAACACACCTTTGCCGGAGATGAACCTCACTCCTGGTCAAAGTCATGTTTTGACTACCTTCATTGAAGAAGAAAAATGGAAATATGAAGAAGGAAGAAGAGTGAAGAAAACGCAGTACAAGAAAGAGCGCTTTCTGAGGGAAAACGTTCTGAAGCTTTCCCCTGAACAACTCGTTGCCTTACAAGCTGAGATCAAGCAACTGAGTGATGAATTTGATCGCTACTATGCCGACTGGCTTGGAGCCAAAGTCAGATTTGTGAAGATTACTGATAAATTCACTTCAAATGTTGCAGCCCCAATGCAACAAGAAAATCCTCATGCTGAAGCATCTGCACAGCCTATTGAAGAACATGCCAGCACCACTGATGACAATCAGGCTGCTGAAGAAAATGAAAGCACCAGGGTTAATGATTGCATTCCAGCCGCTGAAGAAATTGCCAGAGCATCCACTAGTATTGCGCCTGAAGAAAATGAAGAGGTCAGGGCAACTGCATCAGTTGTGCCTGAAGAAAATGAACCAAATACCTCTGCTCCTCCTGCACCAATGCCAACTCCAATCTTTCCATCTGCATCAGATGTGAAGAAGACCAAGGCTGCAGAGCGTGCAGCTGTGAAGAAAAGGAAGGCATCAACTTCATGAGATTCTTCAGCTCCAAAGAAGATGAAGCCTTTGACAAGCTCAATTGACAACCCAATTAATGTCGTTCCTGTCTCAATCATGCCATCAAAGGACCTTGTTCCTTTTGATGAAGATTATGTGATTCCAAGCGAATCCAATGAAGAGAATCCTTCTGCTGCTTCGTTAGAGCAGTTGGATGAAGAAATTGAAGTGGATGCGATCCCTTCAACGCCAGTTCTCTCCTCGCCTATGCCCCAGTTTACTGCTGAAGAGGCCGGCGTTGAAGAAATGGAAGATGAATATGTGGACATTGGCTGTACCACACCTGTGCTGAATGATGACTTTTGGGAAAGTCAGCACCCCAACTCTCCACTGTTCACCCCACTTCAACAAATTCCTCAGTCCCCTGTTGCTACGGAAGTACAAATGGGATCTGAAGAACCTCATGCAACCCCATCTGTCCATGAAGAAATTCCAGCCACTAGTGCTGATGAAAATGTTAATGAAGAATTGAAGACCCAGGCTGCAACTGAAGAAGAGCCTGAAATTCCTCAGCCTGTGGATCCTGAGATTGAGATTCCTGAGGTGGTGATGCAATTGACTGATACTCCTCAGCCCAAGCCAAAGGATCCCTTCTCAAAGAAGCAGAAATTCAAGGCTGATGACTTCTTCGGCGAGCATGTTTTCTTCACTGAATTCAACCCACATGACTCTACTCATCTTAGAAGGAAGCGCTTCTGGACTTCCAGCCAGGCCAATTTCTATTCTTCACTGCTTTTCAACAAAGACAAAGTCTTCGACCACCACTACAAAAAAAGACACATCCGTGAAATTTTGGGCCGAATGAAACTTTTTCCTGTCATACATATGACACTTCTATGACGATAATTGTGACAAAACCCGGTATCATCATAGATGTGGTGGGCTCCTACTTCTATGACAAAAAATCATGAAAGAAAATGGGCTTTTCGTCCTGGGCGGGCCAAAGACGCAGCTGCATGACATTCTCTGGGCCGTCCATGACAGAAAAAACCGTGGTAGAAGCGAGGGCGAGGAAAATTTCGGGGAGTTCCCGGTTACGGTGGGTGGTCTGGGGCCGAGCAATGCGCGTTTCTCTCGTACACGTACGCGCGTGTGTGCGAGACGTTGGCTCTAACTGAACCCGAGCGAGGCGTTGGGCTCAAACTAAACCCGGTCGATTGCACTGCAGGCCACGCATTACTGAACCCGAGCGATCGATCGATGGCTGTTAACTGAACCCGATCGAGCGATTCCTTCGCTACTGCTGCTAACTGAAGCCGATCGATGCTGCCTCTCTGGATGAATAGTGAGTGTTGCGGGGGGGGGGTGGATGAACAGTGAGCAGTGGCGTTGCCTCTGGATGAACAGGACCCCGTGGTGTGGAGGGCTGTCGACCCCGTGGAGGGCTGGATGAACAGTAGATGGTGGAGGGGTGCCCGTGGAGGGGTGGTTGAATAGTAGCGTGCGGTGGAGGCTGGATGAACAGGAGCCCGTGGAGGCTGGAAGAGGTCGACGGTAGCCCGTGGAGGCTGGAGGAGGTCGACGGTGGAGATGAACAGTATCCCGTGGAGTCCGTTTTGCAGTACGCCACACCCCTCCCGATGAACATGAACTCCGTTTCGATTGTAGCGCTCCAACACAAGTCCGTTTCGTCTGTTTTGCGGTACGCCACACCCCTCCCGATCAACAGGACCCCCGTTTCGACCATAGCGCTCCAACACAAGTCCGTTTCGTTCATTTTGCGGTACGCCACACCCCTCCCGATCAACAGAACCCCCGTTTCGACCATAGGAGGTCCGTTTCCTCCGTTTTGCAGTACGCCAGACCCCTCCCGATGAACAGGATCCCGTTTCGAACGTGGCCGGTCGAACACAAGGCCGTTTCCTTCGTTCTGCGGTACGCCAGTCCTCGTTTCCATCGCCTGTTCCGTCCAAGCCCTCCCGATGAACACAACGACGCATTCCGTTTCGACCCAGCCGGTTGGCTCCCACGTGTTCTGTTGCCTCCCGATGAACACGACGCATTCCGTTGCCTCCCCATGAATACGACGCATTTTGTTGCCTCCTCATGAACACGACGACGACGCTGTTTCTCCGTTCCGACCCAGCCATGTACACGAGCCCTGGCCGTACGTATGCGCGAGTAGGCGTTCGAGACCCCGCCCGTATGTATGTACGTGGCCGTATTTTCTTTCTTGCCCCATGGCCGTTGTACATACGTGTACATGCTACATGCGCGCCTCTACTACGACACGTGCGCGCCTCTACATCCACCAGTATGTACGTACACGTTCACGACCAGAATGACAATGCTACGTACGCTTCGACCAGGTGGGTCCCGACTGTCAGGCACTTCCTTGCGTGCGAAGATGTAGCTGGTGGGTCCCAGCAATCAGGGGGGGCGAATTGTTTTTTTTTGCCCGGACGCCCTTCACTACTAGGGAAAATCTTATACACAGAAGTATAGCAGTAGCGTTGGTCAAAACTCGGCGCTAGCGCTACTTAGTAGTAGCGCTTGTTGCAAAATCACGCTACAACCATTGTTTTAGCAGTAGAGCGTCTTCACAGAAAAGCGCTACTACTAAAATTCTCTCACTAATGTCGGTAGGCTAGGAATAGTAGTAGCGGTTCTCCCAGAAGCAAGCTACTGCTAAAAACTTTGTAGCAGCGCGTTTATGCTGTAGAGCGCTACTGCTATGAAAAAGAAAATAAATAAAAAAATAAGTAGAAAAGTAAATGAAAATGAAAGAAATAGAAAAAAGAGAAATGAAAAAAAGAAAATGTAAAGAAAACAAAAGAAAAAGAAAAATAAAACAGAAAGGAATAGCTGTAGCGCGTTTCTCTGGAACACGCTATAGCTATCTTAGTTATAGCGCGTTTCAGCAAAACGCGCTAGTGCTAGTTTGACTCAAATCCCGGCAGCCCGGGCTCAAAATTTCGCTAAGTCCTCCCCCTCTCTACCCCCCTGTCCCCCAACTACTTCATCGCCGCCGTCGCCCTGCCGCCTTCGACCACACCGCCACCGCCCGAGGCCGCCTTCGACAACACCGCCGCCGCCCGCCGCCTTCGACCATACCGCCGCCGCCCAAGGCCGCCCTCGACCTCACAGCCGCCGCGAGGCCGTCGTCGACCTCATCGTCACCTCGCTCGAGCTCACCGCCGCCGCCCTCGACCTTACCGCCGCCGCCCGAGCCAGAGCCTGCCCTCACCGCCGACCGTAAGGCTCTGCCTCTCCTGTCCCCTACCCTCCTCTCTCTCTTTGTTAGGGCAATTCATATATATGTTGATACTGTTTTGATGTTCATATGAACCCTAGATTTTTTAGGGCAGTAGGCATTTTATAGCATTTAGGAAAAATGATTAGCAATTTTTTTTAGGAAATTAGCTAGGGCATTTTTATGAAAATGCCTAAACAGTAATTCCATTTAGCTTTAAACTAATAGAAGGTATATAAATAATAGTAGCATTTAGATTTAAATTAACAGAGGCTATAAACAAAAAACACTTAGCTATAAAAAAATATTTGGACTACGGACCTGAATTTGTTCCAAATTTCATTCAAATGAAATTTGAATTATTTGGACTATGGACCTGGATATTTTTGAAGAAATTGGGTGTAGGTACTAAGGTCTTGCTGTGGAAATTTTGGTGAGGTCAGAAGGGTTAGAGAAAATGGAGTTCCTAGACTTTTAGCTTTAGACAAAAAACAAAAGTATTTAGCTATAAATAAAAAACAGTAGCTATGGCATTTAGCTATAATCAAAAAATAGAATTGTTTTTCTTTTCAAAAACTTGGTCAAACTAATTGTTGCTAGGTAAAAAAAAACAAGATTGTTTTTATATGATATATGTCATTGATGTTCATTTGCATATTCCATTATTGTTGATTATATCTTTTCATTGAAGTGGCCATGTTATATGCAAATTCCTCAATAGTGTTTGCTCATGTTATATCTTCTCATTGAAGTGGTTCGATTGTGCCCAAGTGGCTTTGTTGTTTCCAGGGAATGAAGCTGAGTGGCCTATGTTTTGCCAGAATGTTGATTCATTTCTATTCCGGAAAATTTCATGTTCTCGATTTGTCCACTTTTTAGCAAAGGTCATGCTGAAATTTTCCATGAATTTCGGCATGACTTGTGCTACAAACTAGGACATATCGAGTGCCCAGGATTTGCCACACCAGGAATGAGTCAACATTCCTGCAAAACAATAGGCCTTTTTTATGTCATTATTCATTTTATTAGGTCTAGAATTAATTGACCAGATTTAATCATAGGAACATGACTAGCAACGATGAGGGACATGATTCTGGTGATTGCGACGACGTCTACCGGGCGGTAGACGAATTTTTTAGCCTTGCCAACGATCAACCGATGTTGTTGCTGGTCCCACCGGTGGCATCGGGGACTGAGACCGACACGCAGACCGGTGCTAAGACTGAGACCGACGCTGCCTCAGGGAGCGGAGCCAGTGTAGAACCGAAAGCAAAGAGGCAACGACTTCCTAACAAACTCAAGACTACTAGACTGGTGGTCACGGAGGTGGACGACGGCAATTTTGAGCCAAAGGCGCCCGAGGAAGCGTGCTCGTGCTACGGCAAACAAATAGGCTGCATCGTACGGATAACCGCCACCATTAACGATGAGAAACTATAGAAGATAGATAATATGAGGCGCTCCCTCCTAAAGAAGTTTCACCAGATATTCTTGTTCCCGGGCCGAAATGAGAAGGATTATGAAGATCCAGATGAGGACCCAACAATGAAGAAGATAAACAAACACGCCATGACCAAGTTTAGCGATGCATTGGCCGCCTGGAAAAATCGAGTGAAAGCAAAGATCATCGACAAGAAGGAACCCTACTCCAAGATTGTATTTATAAGGATAATCCGACAATCACGGAAGAGAAGTTTCAAATATTCAAGGAGGCTTGCGAGGCCGAAGCTGCCAAAAAAGTCTAAGTACATGAAGGGGCTTCAAGAGAGGAACATTGGGAGCCACCACCTCGGAAGCCGTGGTTACGACGGAAAGATGTCCAAATGGGCCAAGGAGGACGCGGAAGCCACGAATCTGGGCATCCCAGACCCCTTGGCGGAGTTCACCGTCCCGCAGGAGCATGACGTCCTCAGGGCCCGTCACCGTTGGGACCCAGTGAAGAAGGTTTACGGGACAAAACCGGTCATTACGGAGTTCATGAGACTGCTGGTAATTTTAATTTCTGATCAATTCGACTGCACACGTTAGTCATATTTGTAAATGATCCTTGTGCCTTTTGCAGAGAGAGCAGCACAGGATTGCGGCCGAAAGCGACTCGCCATCTGAGGCATTGGCGAGGCCCAAGTGGGACACTCCATTCAACCGGACGTTGAACATATTGAAACGACAACCGGTGGATACTCGACCGTCGTATGGACGCGTGCACGGTGTCGAAGACAGAGCCATGTGGAAGAAGTACTACCGTGAGACCACGGAGGAGAGAAAGGAAAGACGGAGGTTAACTGAAGAAAACATCGACAAGAAGGTTGAGATTGCGGTTGAGAAGAAATCATCCCAGACAGTTGCAACAGCGGTAGCTGCCGCAAAACAGGTGGTTGCAGATTTGTCTACTTCCTTGGTTCCGGCCGTTTTCACTTGGACAAGGCAAAATCCAGAAAAAATGCAGAGGACTTCCCCCTTGCCGACTTCTTGGGGAGCAGCTCAACTAGCGTTGCACTAGCACCTGCTCCCGCACCGGCTCCCGCACCTGCTCCCGCACCGGATGTGCTCGGCGGTGCTTCGTCTTTGGCTGAGCTCGACGCCCTCACGGTATCTATCACACCGGCCCCCTTCAATATAAATGTATAATCTCCCGTTTTCATTGCCTTTCGGATGTCTCACATCGTGGACTTTTCTTTGCAGGCGGATGAAACCCCGTGCACCATATTGTACACCATCGGCGACCAGAAGGTGGATGTGGATGGATGACACGACATGGTGGAGTGATTATCGATATATGACAATGTGTCCGTTTAGTCCATACTTTCTGTATGACAAAACTTTGAGTTATGCATGGTGAAACTTTATTTGTGATGTAATTAAACTGTCCTCCTCCTCGACTAGCGAAAATCACTCTAGTTAGGGCATTTTGGGTACGATGAACTTTGTTATTTATGCTTATGATATGTTGTTTCTATTTTTGCCAAGTCTGTCTCTTTCTGTTGCTCAACTATATATGTTGCATATCATCGACTCATGTGACGATGCAGGTGCATAGATCATAGATGGCGAAGAAGTGCTACGCCAGGAGTATATATACAACGAGTGGCCAGAGTGTCAGGCCCAGGTGTACCGGTTTCCAGTTTCCGAGCAACAGGTAGTAGTTAGTTTAGGTTCACGCTAATGCGAGAGAGGGATACGAACTCATGTACTCAAAGTGATAGCTCTTCTCGCATATATCATTATTTAGATGGATGAGGATGTATTTGCAAGTAATCGAGACTTGTATCGTTATTTTTGAGATGATGACGAGAGACCACTTTGTGTTGGATGATGATTATGATGATGACATGATTTGATGAGGCTAATTGTATGTGTATGATATGCTAACGATTATTGTATAAAGCCTATTCAAATACAAAACAAATATGGAGGGAAAAAGACTAATAAAACTAGTAGTAGCGAGGGGGGGAAATTTAGCAGTAGCGCCACCTTACCAGTAGCGCTTCCTTGTAAACAACGCTGCAGATAATATCAGCAGCGCCCTTTTCTAAAGAGCGCTACAGCTATTCATGTATAGCAGTAGCGTGGGACGACATGCGCTACTGCTATACGTTAGCTGTAGCGCCTTATTAGTAGCGCCGGTCCCCGCGCTATTGATAGGCCTAAAACCCGCGCTGCTGCTAGGCTTTTCCCTAGTAGTGCTTCCTTGCGTGCGAAGGTGTAGCTGGTGGGTCCCAGCAGTCAGGGGGGAAACGTTTTTTTTCACGAAATACGGTGGCCCGTCCGATGGGTCCCTGCTGTCAGGTGGAGGAATCATTATTTTCCGCGTAATAAGGAGGCACTTCCTTGCTACGGTCGTGGACCCAGCTATCAGCCTCTCCACGTACAGTCCACGTCCGATGGAAGTCGTTCCTTGACCAAGTTGACCATGCCGCGCCGAGAGCACCACGACAGTGGACGACGGCGAGGCCTAGGAAGGGGACGACTCGGAGCCGGGGAAGACGCAGCAGTGGAAGCCCGCGCGGAGAGGGGTACGAGGCTTCACTGGTTCAGCTGCGGTGTGAGGCTGTGTTGCCGCAGGGCCTGGCCAGCGGTGGGAATAGTAGGGGGCGGTGAGGCCTCCACGGCAGCATAGCTGACCACGGGAGGCAGGAGCATGTGGCACGACCGGCGCTGCTTTGGGCGGCTGGAGCAAGAAGACTAGAGGTTGAAGAAGCACTATGGCCGTTGGATGGACATCGTACGGTCAATGGAGTTAGAATCGTTCATATTGACTAAGTTGACAAAGGCCCCCGTCCCAGTCAACTTAGTAGGCCCACAAGTTAGCCTCCCACCATGGTGGGTCCCATCTAGCAGGGGGAGTATTCATTTTTTTGTGCGTAATAAGGAGGCACTTTCGGTGGGTCCGAGCTGACAGCGGGGGGAACGTTTTTTCGCGAAATACGATGGCCCGTCTGGTGGGTCCCAGGCTCCCAGCAGTCAGGGGGAAATGTTTTTTTTACGAAATAAGGTGGCCCGTCCAGTGGGTCCCTGCTGTCAGGTGGAGGAATAATTATTTTGCGCGTAATAAGGAGGCACTTCCTTGCGGCCGCCTAGACCCAGTTGTCAGCCTCTCCACGTACAGTACTCTTCCGATGGAAGTCGGTCATTGACCACATTTACCACACCGCGCTGAGAGCACTAGGGCGATGGACGACGGTGAGGCCTAGGAAGGGGACAACACGGAGCCGGGGAAGACGTAGTAGTGGAAGCCCGCGCGGAGTGGACTACGAGGGTTCACTGGTTCGGCTGCGGTGCGAGGCTGCCGTTGCCGCAGAATAACAGGGGTTGTGGGTGAGTAGAGGGATGGCCTGGCTAGCGGTGGGAGTAGTACGGGGCGATGAGGCCGCGGGTGTGGGTGAGTAGAGGGATGGCCTGGCTAGCGGTGGGAGTAGTACGGGGCGATGAGGCCTCCGCGGCATCACAACCGGCCACAGGAGGCAGGAGCACGCGGCACGACCGGCGCTGCTTTGGGCGGTTGGAGTAAGAAGACCAGAGGTTGAAGAAGCACTACAGCCGTTGGATGGACATCGTATGATCACTGCAGCTAGAATCGTTTATATTGACTAAGTAGACAAAGCCCTTGGTACACGTCAACTTAGTAGGCCCACAGCTCGGATTTGGCAGAGAACATATAGCCCATTTACAATTTGTAAGAATGTACAACCCATTTTTTAATTCTAATGGAATTTACTACAGCCCATTTACATTTTGTTAAAAGTACAGCCCAACTTCTAGCTAGGACAACGATTAATAATTTCAAACAACCACTCAAAACAGAATTCAAAAACAATTCCCACATTTTGATGGGATCCAAAATATTTTTATCCGAAATTTTTAGTCAGGTTAAATATAATTTCAAAATAAAGTTGTATTACGTTAAAATCCAATGAAATATTGCGCGCGCAACAAGTAATGAAATTAAAATTTTCAAATTCCAAAAATAATATATTTTTTAAACTAATTACGCTTTTGGTGCATAGTTACTGCCCAGTTATTATAATTACATCCCATTTATTATTTCTTAAAGTCCATTTTCTTGCTAAGCCTAATGCATACCTCCTAGGAAAGTTTGCAGCCCAGCGGGGCGGAGAATAACAAGTTGACCCAGATATTGTGTACAACTGTCGGCCCAGTTGCATTGTTGATGTTGAAAAAAAGGCATGTGTAGTACAGTACAACCTAACATGGCTACTCAGCCCACATTAAGCGACGCTGGAAAGGCCCAAACAAGGCTTCTGTACAACTTTTTGAAGTCTCTGAGCTCAATTAATAACTTAAGAAAAAAGTTAGATTACAGTGAAACCTAATTAAAAGTTGTCACGAGCAAATAAATGTGCGCGTGCATGTGTGTGTGTGTGTGTGTGTGAGAGAGAGAGAGAGAGAGAGAGAGAGAGAGACCCATCGGTCGATGCTCGTAAATACATCTTTCAGCCATATGCATTGCTGATGCTCAGTAAAAACTTATATAGTTGACACAATCATATAGAACATCATAGCACACTGAACTTGCATACAAAAATTTCACGTAGGCGGCACAATCAGGATGGAAGAAGTGGATCGCTACGGGTAGGGCTATGTTGAAACAAACGAAGTCGTACATAACGGTTCATCGTCTTTATCAATGACGAGGAAATATCTTGAATGATGTGCAAAGAAAACAGACAGACAACACAATAAGTTCTGCTAGCACATTAAGTTGACATACATCCCTTTCTAAAAAAAGTTCAGGTACAAAATTAGAACAGGTCACAATCAAATGTACTGGCATATCAGTGCTTCACACCCATAGCTTGGATTTAACTAGTATCTGACAAGATTCAGTTGTTACCTCAAATTAGAGCACATCCAGGCAGCCAGCCTTGCCTCTTCTCCCAAAGAAGCAGTGGCCTCCGCCGCGCGATGGAGTAGGCCCTGTGCCATCCATCATTCCAAGCAACACAGGGAAAGTCTAACGTTGACTCCTGTAATGGACGTCGTCGACGGACCCTGGCACCAGCGGCGGCGGTAGGACTTCGATTGATGGATTGACCACTTCTTCGACATGCACAAACACTCGATACAGGTACATCCCTAACGTGGTCCGCGGCAGCCTTGTTGCGATGAATAGTACAACCCCGGTTCCTGCACCGGTATCTCAACACCAATCACCTTCGGTATGGTGGACGGCTTCTTCATCCATGCCATAACCGTCAGAGCCCAGCTATCTGGAGGAACAAACATACTTACGAGCTCACCTCCAAGGTCGTTGATAAGCTCGTTCATGGACTCGCTGTTCCAAGCACGTCGAGGCATGCCGTGGAAGGTAATTAATCTTTGTTAAAAACTCAAGATCAGAGGTCACCGAGCCCCATCCTGGGTGCCACTGATCAAAGCTCACCAGCACGCCATCGCAGAACAAACGCCGGGAAGATTCGAACACACAACTGCAATCGAAAGTTGTCCGGAACCTGACGAAGAAATCAGCCGGCGGCGGACAGACTTCGACGAGCAAGTCACTTATTTGGATGCTGTGCGCAGTGCCAAGAGCTTTGACAAGGTCGTCCGGCGAGACGGGAGGCCGGTCGCTGTTGATGGTTACCATCAGCACTTTGCCGGCAAACTGGTCGTCAAGCGCCGACATGCCACTATTGAGTGACATCACGCAGCGACCGAAGGCAGGACGGACCTCGGGATCTCCGGCTCGGGGATCCGCATTGACCGGTGACATGATAGTGCGCTTGAGTATAGGGAGTACAGGAGGGGGATTTGGGGGAACTAGAGTAGGAATCGAGATTCCAGAGGTGGGGGAGGGGCGGGAGACTGGGGATGAAAAGGTAGCATGAATTTCGAGCACGCGTCAATATGCTCTCAGCGCGCAAGCGCACGAAAACACCGGTGGCACCCACATGTCGGCCTAAGAGTCCTTATTCTTTCTTTTTTGGAGAGCCCGACCTTTTTTTCAGGATCTTTTGAGCGCCGGGCCTGAGAGTCATAATTAACCTGTTTGACATTGCGTTACTACTCGGCCCATATTCAACGACACCTCACTGTCCCAAACAAGTGTACATCATCGAAAAGACACTGAGCTCACATTATATAACTTGAAAAAAGGAGATATACTCTGAACACTGGAGAATGGTGATGCCCTCATTTAGCCCACCAGTAGTTCGAGACAATAAACAGTTCGAAACAACGACATATACAACATTCAAACACTGACTAGTGACTACTACTAACATAAACAGCAAGGCATGATATTTCATAAGAAGTCTTGCTACACCACCAAAACGCACCCATCTGCAGCGCTCAGACTCTCGTGATCCAGACGAGAATGACATTCTAAATAGAAGCAACTATTACATAGAAAGAGTGACATAGACGAGGATGACCAAATGACAAGGAATATGCATAAAAAAAGAAAGAACTACCCATCCAGAACCATCAGCAAAGGCAACAAAGTCATTCGAAGAGATGATCCCAACACCATCATAATTTGCAGCCCCGCTTCAGCGACCAGTGATCCGGAGACGAAAACCTGATTTTCATAAGGTGACTTATACTCACCTAAACGGAGGGAGTATTCCTTAACCAAAGAATGTTCTGTCTCCCACTCACGCGCTAAAAAAAAGCTACGACACATTTTTTTATCTGTTTGCATAGGTCCACCTATCAGGAAGGATGGGCACGTACACGAACAGGTACGATTCATCAGTCTACCCGCATAGCCTTTTTGTTTAGTCTACCTAGCCGTCTAATCAACTACCTGCACGCCACTTCTCCCATTTACTTCTCCATCGGGAACCAATTTTCCTCGGCTTCTTCACCTCCCCTTCGTCTTCATTTGCATCCAAACCCCACTGCATTCACATTGTTTTAACCTCTTTAAATAATCATCTACTACTTCAGTTAGACTAGCCATCTAACCCTAATTCTCCAAACCATAGCCCTCCGTTCCAGCGGTTCCAAATGGCGAAAGAGATCGAGATGCAGGTTTTAGCCGTCCAACATGTCCTCGTCGAAGGCTCGATGAGCATAGTTGCCACCGTCACCATCCACCCAAGGGTTGTTCGTAGTGGATCAACAATGTATCCAACTCCCTCGAAAAGGTGGAGACGAGGGTCATCGGTCTCGACGCGGAGTACATGGAGCGTGCCCCTGGGAAGATCCAACGTGCCGCTGTCCTTCAGATGTTCCTCGAAGATGATGTTTTGGTGTACCACATCATACACTCGCCCTCCATACCAGGTGAGCTTTCTTGTCTCGGGAGGACGTATACTTCTATGGGGCAGCCATCGAAGGGGACAAACAGAAGCTGGAGCCGTACAACCTTGATTTGAAAAGCATCGCTGACCTACAAACCAGAATCAAAATTCATGTAGAGGATTGTGATAAACAGACACCATCCCTATTTGACATAGCAAATTTTGTGCTCAGTACAAATCTTCAGAAGGGTGACAAGACGGTGGCATTAAGGTCGTCTGGATGGGAGAATTATCCCTTGACATACGAGCGGATAAAATATGTTGCCCTCGATGCCCGTGTGATTTTCGAGATAGCTGCAAGGTCAAAAGAGCTTGTTGCGAAGCCGTCTCCCACGGAAAATGAAAGGTTGCACCAGCAGGAGGCATTATGGATGGATGAACTATTTCCTCTCTTGTAAAAAAAATATTCCCTCTTGGTGTATATTGATATAGATGGACTATTTCGATGGTGTGCATGTCTTTGGAACAGAGTAGTAGCATGGGTCCGCTTGACTATAAGGAAATATTTATCCGCATATATAGCTTCCTCTGCTACTCCTTCCAGTGATTGGTATGCAGTGCATGTGTCTGTAGACATGACAACTTGTCCATGGAAGTTCAACTACGGCGCCCATCACGTTTCATCTCGCGATTCCCATGACGCCTCTCCAACCCACGGCACCACGTCCCCCGACGTGCGCCTCACCCCTCTCGGCCGTACCGCCCCTCTACCTTTGTGTGCTTGACATGTCGGCCACCTAAAATGCGGCGAGCATCAAGTTTCTACCATAGCCACACGCGATTTCCACGACGCCGCTCAAACCCATGACACCACACGTCCCCCAACCTGCGGCTCTCCCCTCTTGGTCCCACTGCCCCTCTGCCTTCGGGAGCATTACATGTGGACCAGTCACCTATCAGGTCCACATGTTATTGACTCAAAGGTAGGTGTAGTAAGGCGCTGAAGCTTAGTCCCGACGGCCCTGAGAGGGAAATGTAATTCCTACGCCAGGGCTTGTGGTGCTACCGCTGCACGAACTCATGCCAAACTCGAGATTTGTTTCTTTACTATACATGCACGCAACGATTTAATGGACATTGTAATCTCAACATGTGATGGGGAGCTCTAAATTTGAATTTGAAACTTATAAAACGAAAAGATTCAAAACAAATAAACTGAGAGAGAGGGAGTATATCGTAGGATGTGTCCCATACAAAATAAGTCCCCTGGTTTGTCACCGCGAAGATGCGGTTAGAAAGGAGCACAACGTCTTCGTACTCGTACGGCAACAAATCGGCCGCAGACAGCATGGTCCGCCTTTGACCGCCATGTGCAAGGTTCATGCTATCTTATTCAATCTCACTGTGGTTCCATCGTACCAATTCATGCGGTGGCCCGTTGCATGGCTGATCCCAATGTTGGACAAAGTTCTACGGGAACGGTGTCACCGTTGTAAATGTTGTGCAAATTGATGTTGGTACCCTCCCGTACATATGAAGGCCAATCTCCACTCGCACCGAGCCTAACCTGTGAAACAGTGGGCAGGGGGAGAATTAGGAAATGGACATGGAAGTAGTCTTTAGAATGCATTTACTACGTGATCAAACTCATCTTACCTGCTCATCGGAGGAAATCCGAGTGCCCCTCAACGTCGGCATCTCAAGGGGCGTCAACTTGCAACTACGACCACGCCGCGCTGGAGAGATCCCCAAGGAAACATCCTCGTGCGTTCCACGGAACATCAAGATGCATTTGTATGAGTAGTTTATCTTGTGAGAGAAAAGGATGAACGAGGGAAGGCCTCTAGAGATAGAGATGGACACTACAACTACCAATGTGTTGGCCCGTGCGTTGAAATGGATCGAAAGTAGTAGAATAATACTTGTTCACGTTCTTGAAATATAAACACTCTAGTTTTGATATACATGTGTCAGCAGACATGACAGCTTGTCCATGGAAGTTGAACCACGGCGACCATCACGTCTCTTGTTTCTACCACTGCCACACCCACACGCGATTCCTACGACGCCGCTCCAACCCACAGCACGACGTCCCCCGACGTGGACATTGATCCTCTGACGTGGCTATCACTGCCTTGCCCTACCTTTCCTTCACTGACAGGTGGGACCCATGCTTATGGGTCCCACATGTGGGTGACAGAATGGTAGGATTCTTTGCGTCAAGGGATCCTCATCCCCCTAATGTGCCCCTCATCCCTCTCGGCCCCACCGCTCCTCTGCCTTTGTGTGCATGACATGCGGGCCAGCTGAACTACGGCGACCATCAACTTTCTACCACAGACACACCCGATTGGACGCGGTTTGCCTGCTCCGCTGTTGTGCTCCGATCCGTACTCCCGCACCATCGAATTTTCATCCAGCGGCTGTGACACATTTCATCCCGGGCATCAATCATCAGCTGGAGTACTTATGTACTACAGGTAGTACCCGCCGGTGTGGCCATCTACACCTTGTAACGCCCCGACGCCCAGCTGTGGCACCCTCGCCACGGCCACGCCACCACCGGCCGGTTCATCCCGAACGAGTGAGTCGCGAACCACGCCACCACCATGAGAATGACATGTGGGCCAGCCGCATTTAAGGTTCGCATGTCATTGAATCATAGGCCGGGCACTAAGCCACTGAAGTTCGGTCTCGTGGGCCCGAGAGGGAAATGTAACTCCTGCGGCAGGCCTTGTGGTGCTCCCACAGTACGAGCTCATGCCAAAACTGGAATTTGTTTCTTACTACTACCAACTAGTACTAGTAAGGTACACGTGCATTGCACGCATGAGATTCTGGTGGTTTGTGCATTATGCTTCTACATGTGGAGTTTTCTAGATTCTAACATGTGGCAAAATCTGGTGGAATGTAAGGTTAGGCAAGTTTGATTAACTTAGGTGAGTGTTTGGTTCAAGCCACACCTTAGGCAAGCCACACTAAGGCCCCACATGACATACACACAAAAAAATGTGGCAAGATTCCCTTAGGCTTGCCAACTTGTGTCTCTCATTTTGAAGAACTAATAACTTTGCCTAAGCTTAGTTGTGGCAAAGTTAGTCATGAATTAAGTTCAACCATGGAGTCTTCTAGATTATACATGTGGCAAAATCTGGTGGATGATATCCAACGGCCAGTAGTGCTTGGATTTGCCATCTTTGTACCGTCGGATTGGCTTCATCCAACGACTAACTTTCAAAGTTTTTCACACACTATATAGGGCGTATAGATATAGATGTGTCGGTCCGTTGCAATGGATCCAAAGTATATCTATTTAGTGGAGTGCACTCTAATAACATTATCTATTTATTTTTCACTAACCTTTCGTAGCCATGCAACCAAGCCACATAAGCTTCATGGGTGCCCCCCACATCATATTATTCATACTACGTTGATTGAAAAAAAGATAAATCACCCAAAACAAGATCTTCCCATTTTTTGTTCCTACGATGTTGTGCTCTGCACGTACCTACTAGTTGTATAGTGGTAGTACTAGTAATATAGTATTAGGAGTACAAACTTGGTACTAGTAGGAGTAGTACTAGTACGGAATGCTCCTACTCTATCAACGAGCCCCATCTAACACCAAATTTCTTGGCTTCCGTGCTATAGCTAGATCTTCCCCTCGTTTCTGTTTTCCAACCCGGCGGCGGGTGATACGTCTCCAATGTATCTATAATTTATGAAGCATTCATGCTATTTTATTATCTGTTTTGAATGATTACGGGCTTTATTATACACTTTTATATTACTTTGGGGACTAACCAATTAACCGGAGGCCTAGCCCATATTGTTGTTTTATTGCCTGTTTCAATATTTCGAAGAAAAGGAATATCAAACGGAGTCCAAACGGAATGAAACCTTCAGGAGCGTGATTTTTAGGAAGAATATGATCCGGGAGACTTGGAGTTCACGTCAGAAGATCATCGAGGAGGCCACGAGACAGGGGGGCACGCCCCCCTTCCCTGGGCGTGCCCTACCCTCTCGTGGACCCCTCAAGGCTCCCCCGACCGACTTCTTTCGCCTATGTCGGTGTCAAAACCGGCGGATCTCGGGTAGGGGGTCCCGAACTGTGTGTCTAGGCGGATGGTAACAGGAGACAAGGGACACGATGTTTTTACCCAGGTTCGGGCCCTCTCGATGGAGGTAAAACCCTACTCCTGCTTGATTGATATTGATGATATGGGTAGTACAAGAGTGGATCTACCACGAGATCAAGGAGGCTAAACCCTAGAAGCTAGCCTACGGTATGATTGTTGTAATTGTTGTGTGTCCTACGGACTAAACCCTTCGGTTTATATAGACACCGGAGAGGGCTAGGGTTACATAGAGTCGGTTACAATGGTAGGAGATCTACATATCTGTATCGCCAAGCTTGCCTTCCACGCCAAGGAAAGTCCCATCCGGACACGGGACGAAGTCTTCAATCTTGTATCTTCATAGTCTTGGAGTCCGGCCGATGATGATAGTCCGGCTATCCGGACACCCCCTAGTCCAGGACTCCCTCAGTAGCCCCTGAACCAGGCTTCAATGACGATGAGTCCGGCGCGCATATTGTTCGGCATTGCAAGGCGGGTTCCTCCTCCGAATAATCCATAGAAGATTGTGAACACCAGGATAGTGTCCGACTCTGCAAAATAAATTCCACATTCCACCGTAGAGACAATAATATGCACACAAGTTCAATCTGCTGACGTATTTCGTGGCATGACGTCATTCCACTACTAAGCCTTTACTTGAATCGTTTTTTATTATACCACCTCAGCGCGTTTAGCGAAGCGGTTTCCTTGGCACGTCTTGTCGAAGCAGAGATCGTGTTCCCCTTATTCCGGGATTCTCATCAATACGGACGTGGGTAACCCAACCGCGCCATTGATGGTGGCGCTTGGGGGATAAGCGAGTTTTACCAGGCCAGTGGGGACGTATAGTCTTCGTCCGTCATATATAAGGGGATAAGGATCCACCTTTTTTACCCACGCCTTCTTCCTCCTTTGCTTATCCATCTCCGCGCACTCGAGCTCCAGCGCCCAAGCCCGCTCATCTCGTCTCAACCTTCTCTAGCCATGTCCGGAGCGGGAGGCAAGTGGATGACCTCCTCCGTTACGGAGGAGCACATCAAGAAGCTGCGCGGCGCCGGATACCTGTCCAGTGACATCGCGCACGGGCTGCCTGACAAGGGGCAGCTCATCCCCACCCCCAGGCCCCATGAGAGGGTCGTATTCCTTCCCCACTTCCTCCGTGGACTGGGCTTCCCACTTCATCCCTTCGTCCGGGGGCTCATGTACTACTACGGCCTGGACTTCCACGATCTGGCGCCAAACTTCATTCTCAACATCTCGGCGTTTATCGTCGTGTGTGAGGCCTTCCTCTGCATCCAACCCCACTTCGGCTTGTGGCTAAAAACCTTCAATGTCAAGCCGAAGGTAGTGAAGGGCGTCCAAGCGGATTGCAGAGGCGCCATGGTGGGCAAGATGCCCAACGTCCTCTGGCTCGAGGGCGCCTTTGTGGAAACCATCAAAGGGTGGCAATAGGGGTGGTTCTATATCACCAAGCCGCGGGACCCTAAATGGGCAGCGGCCCCCGAGTTCAGATCTGGTGCCCCTATGCAGCTCACCTCCTGGAAAGAGAAGGGCTTGCTATGGGGCAGTTCGGAGGAGCTGACCAGACTCCAGTCCTGTCTCCAGACCTTGGTGAACAAGAAGCTCAAGCTTGTCAACGTGATCCAGGTCATGCTCGTCCGCCGGATTCTCCCCTGCCAACAACGGGCCTTCAACCTGTGGGAGTTCGATCCAGCACAGCACCGGACCCTGAGCGGGCTCTTCGACACGACGTACGAAGCTGCCTGGAGGGTGCTGTTCAAGGAGGGAGAAGCCCCCGCATCCGCGACTGAAGATCGCGGATTCAGCCCGAAACGACCGGCCGGTGCGGTAAGTTATCCTTTACGGGACACGTATTTCTTTCATAGTTTGACTCTATGTGGGATCTAAAATTCCCAATGCCTTTAACAGGACTAGCAGAGGACGTCCGGACAGGTTAACTATCCGGCTCCCCTCCCCGAAGAACCAGCGGATGCCCGTTTAACGGGGCTGCTAGTCCCGGCACTTTATGTGGTGCTGGAGAAGAAGGCCAAGAAGAAGGCCACGAGAACCCGAAGGAGTTCCCGGCGCCAGGTGGTATCGGACTCATCGTCCGATGACACCAAGGCGGACTCCTCCCCCGAAGGTGAGGAGGAGAAAGAAGACTCTCCCCAAGAGGGGGGGAGAGAGGAAGAGGAAGGCTTCCCCAACGGGGGAGGCCGAAGGGTCCAAGAGGGGAAGGACCCTTCCTCCGGACAGCTCCGCCCACGCCAACGACGGCGAGGTGGAGTGGCCCTCAAGGGCCAAGCCCCTGGCAAGATCGTAAGTATCCAGATTCCTGAGCGATTTGTAATTTCTCTTTTGTGCCACGTAGTGTCCTTCTAATGCCGCGTACTACCTATAGCCCGGCCGAGGAGGATCTTCCCGCTTCATCCAGCGGGTCCTTGGCTCCGTCGGATGTAGATTCCATTCCGACCGCCTCCACCCCTCGCGATGCTGAGGACGCTGAGGTGGGATCCCAGGAGGGGACCCGCCAGGAGGGGGAGGCTCCGGAGGTGCCACAAGGCAACCTCCCGGACTTCGTGCCGGACTCCGTGCCGGAACCCGCAGTGGTTCCGGAGTCCGGCAGGCGGCCCCTTCGTAGGAAGGGCAAGACCGTGACACCGGCAGCCTCCGTCCAACCGGAGGTGCCGGAAAACTTGTTGGAGGCGCTCAACGGCGCTTCCATCATGGAAGAACACCGCACTATTATGAGTGCGGTGATTCAGAAGGTTCAGCTCGCCAAGAGCGAGCTGACCGAAGCTTGCAGCAGCCTTCTAACAGGCTTTGAGGTAAGAAGTTTTTAAAATATGCAATGTAATACCGCATAGACAGTAGCCCCTGATGCTCGGTTCGGTGTTCGGAAAGAAAAGCCGGACTGAGGATCTAAAAAGATATATGCAGGAGTTCTAAAAATTATGTCAATATGGGTTTGCAGGCTGCGCTGCTGACCTCTGCCGCATTGACTGCGGAGGTCGGTGCTTTGAAGCAGGACCTCGAGCGGACCGAGAACAAGCTCGGTCTTGCCAAGAAGCAGCTCGAGGACAAAGAAGGTGAGGAACACCGTATTAAATTTGTACATTACAGAAAAGGGTTTTGGTTGCAATAGAGATAACAAGGATAACACGGGTACTGCAGGGGCCACGAACGAGGTGGCGACCCTGAAGGAGGCCGTGTCCGCGGCCGAACGCAATGCGGCCACGGAATGAGCGGAGCGAGAGAAGCAGGAGGCGCGGGTGGCGGAGGTGCGGCAAGAGCTCCAGGCTCTCATGGAAAAGCATGGGAGTTTGGAGCATGACTCGAAGACTCGAGAGTCCGAGCTTGCCTCGGCTCTTGAAAGTGCCAAAGCCGCTAAGGCCGAGGCCCATAAGGCCCTCCAGGAGATTGAGGCGGTGAAGAAAATAGCGGCGGGTAAGGCATTTTTCATGCAAAGCAAGCATGTGAATGTAAATTACCTGTTACTTACCTGGATTCGGAGCTCTCCAGGAGCGTTTGCAGATCTGCCTCGCAGCGTATCCGATGCCACCGCATTCTACCGGGCCGAGGAGGGGAGTTCGACGGAGAAGGTCTTCTGGTCTCAGTATGGTGAGGCAGGACATCCGGTGCCCCCTAGCGACCAGCTGAAGCAGCTGGTCGAGCTCCACAAGGTAGCCGAGCAGGCCATGAAGGGCCTCATAGTCCGGCTGTGGCCTGGAGAGGCCATGCCCGGGAGCTACTTCGGCCTCGTGCGGCGGCTGGTGGATGCGTGCCCCTGGGTGGAGGTCATCAAGCGCTCCGCCTGCATTGAAGGTGCCCGTCGGGCCCTTGCCCGTGCAAAGGTGCACTGGGGCAGGCTAGATGCTGAGAGGCTTCTGACGGACGCACCGCCGGCGGGCAAGGAGTATCGTACGCCCGAAATGTACTATAAGACTGTCCTGAAGGGTGCCCGCAAGATTGCGGATGAGTGCCCCAGAGATGTAATTTTTTAGTAGACTCGCAATGTGTTATCCTGTGCGCTGAAAACTTTGTTCATATGCGCTAAGCAACGCTTATTTTATTTAAAATATTACCTTCTGTGCGGCCGTTTATCAAATCTGAGAGATGGCAAGTCGTCGGCTTCAACCCCGAAGCTATGAGTGCTGGGGTGTTCGGGATAAACTTGAGCGCTCTTGTTCCCATTTTTGGGTCCATCTAGGGAGGCGCTCAACACAACGAACAAGGCAACCGGACTTATAATGCTTGAATACTCTCACTTAGCCATATAATTCTATAATTTTAAATTTCGGCGAAGCCCCTAGTGTTCGGAAGACCGAATTCGGGGCGCTATCCACGCCTGGGCCGGACACAGCCGGTTCCTCGCTCTAAGCGGCATAAGTATTTAGGGACTCGAAAAGACCTCTCGAACAGCGACCAGCTCTCGCCTTATCATGAAGGTGAGTTTTAGCTTTCTCCACTGAGGTGCTCGCCCAGCTCAACCGGGGCGCAATCGCAGTGGTTCTCCCAGTGCTACCTTAGCCGATAGAACGGAACATAAGGTACCAAAACATGGGAGCCGGGCAAACCCAACTATTGACCCAAGACATGATTCGGAGCCGATGCATATAGGGCTATAAGTTCGGGGTGCCGCACTTGTGAAAGTGTTCGGGCTTCTCACACCATAATGCGGGGAACATAAGCCCCGGGTGTATTCGGTCGTACCAAATTGTACGGATGCAAGATGTCATAAACGAACATATATATAAAGAAAAGGAATGCAATTATAAGCGAAAAGTGATGCATTGTTTATTCAAGGAATTCTGCTATGAGTGCAGAACGATACAAATAGTGCGGTAAGCAAGGGTTTTGACTATTAGACATGTCCCCCTCCAGGGGTAGGCTGCGGAAGGGTGTAATAAACAGATTTAATGATCGTAATGGAGACCACCTGAGTGTTCGTCGTAGCCATTGTTCCTCCCTGGCTGTTGCATCGTGAGTTCGACAGATCTACTGCCGGACAGGGCCTCTGGTAAATGGAGTCCCGTGGATAAAAAATAAAAAGGAAAAGAAAAAGAGCGACACACTCGAGAGCCCCTGGTGTGGTTGAGCCGCACTCTGGGCCTGTCGTGGTCATGCCCCTCCCCCTGTGCCCAAGGTATCTCCAGAGCGTAATGGTGTACGCGGAGAGCTTGTCTTGCAATCATGCGAGGGCTGGGGTTAGGGCCGCATTGCTACGCGTGCTCGGAACGTGCTAGGTGGTCTTGATGTATATTGCTCCGGGCGCGCTTAGTCATGTCCGGTCTTTTAACGGCCGGACTCGAAAATTGCCTTAAGAGGCTGCTCTGTACTTCTGCCGCGAGAGCCGCTGTGTGTTCCTCCGTTCGGAGGGAGCATTCAGTGTTTCCATTGACCGTGATGACTCCATGAGGGCCTGGCATATTGAGCTTGAGGTATGCATAATGCGGCACCGCGTTGAACTTTGCAAACGCGGTTCGTCCGAGTAGGGCGTGATAGCCACTACGGAATGGGACTATGTCAAAGATTAACTCCTCGCTTCGGAAATTATCCGGGGATCCGAAGACCACTTCCAGTGTGACCGAGCCTGTACAATTGACCTCGACACCTGGTATGACGCCTTTGAAGGTCGTCTTTGTAGGTTTAATCCTTGAGGGGTCTATGCCCATCTTGCGCACTGTATCCTGATAAAGCAGGTTCAGGCTGCTGCCTCCGTCCATCAGGACTCTAGTCAGGTGAAATCCATCGATGATTGGGTCTAAGACCAATGCGGTGAATCCGCCATGGCGGATACTGGTGGGGTGGTCCCTTCGATCGAAAGTGATCGGGCAAGAGGACCATGGATTGAACTTCAGGGCGACTGGCTCCATCGCATATACGTCCCGAAGTGCATGCTTCCGCTCCCTCTTGGGTATGTGGGTTGCATATATCATGTTTACCGTTCGCACTTGCGGGGGGAAACCCTTCTGTCCTCTACCGTTCGGCGGCCGGGTCTCTTCCTCATCGTCGCTATGCAGCCCCTTGTCATTGTTTTCGGCAATTAGCTTGCCTGCCTGCTTGAATACCCAACAATCTCTGTTGGTGTGATTAGCTGGCTTTTCGGGGGTGCCATGTATCTGGCAAGAGCGGTCGAGGTCCAAATTGGACGGACCCGGAGTGGTTCTTTTGAATGGCTTCTTCCGCTAACCGGGTTTAGAGCCTCTGAATCCAGCTTTGACTGCCGTATCCTCAACGTTATCGCCGTTAACGCGGCGTTTGTTTTTGCTGAGACGCGACCTGCCATTGCGGTCCTTGCTGTCCGGACTGCCAGAATTTTTGCTGAGGTTGTTACTGCGAGCTAGCCAGCTGTCCTCTCCCGCACAGAAGCGGGTCATGAGTGATGTGAGGGCTGCCATGGATTTCGGCTTTTCCTATCCTAGGTGCCGGGCCAGCCACTTGTCGCGGATGTTATGTTTGAAGGCTGCGAGGGCCTCTGCATCCGGACAGTCGACGATTTGATTTTTCTTTGTTAGGAACCGTGTCCAAAATTGTCTGGCCAATTCGTCTGGCTGCTGCATTATGTGGCTTAGGTCATCGGTGTCTGGTGGTCGCACATATGTGCCCTGGAAGTTGTCAAGGAATGCGGCTTCCAGGTCCTCCCAACACCCAATTGACTCTGCTGGCAAGCTGTTAAGCCAATGTCGAGCTGGTCCTTTAAGCTTGAGTGGGAGATACTTGATGGCGTGGAGATTGTCACCGCGGGCCATATGGATATGAAGGAGATAATCTTCGATCCAAACCGCGGGGTCTGTTGTGCCATCGTAGGATTCAATGTTCACGGGTTTAAACCCTTTAGGGATTTGATGATCCATTACTTCATCTGTGAAGCATTGTGGGTGTGCGGCGCCTCTATATTGAGCAATATCACGACATAGCTCAAGAGAGCTTTCTCTGCTGTGTTCGGCCCGGCCGGAGTTGCTGTATCCGGCGCGACGGTAGTCGTCGTGGGGCGCCCGCGTGATCCGTAGATAGATCTTGATTGTCTTGCCTTATCCTCCAATATATCCCGCAAGTCCGGTGCATTACCCCGTGGCTTCAAGCGGTGCCGGGGTACGGTTCTGGCGGAGGGCCTGGATGCCTCTCTGTCGCGGCCTCGAGGTGGTCGGTCTGCCGTATTGTGCGCTGGTGATGAAGGTTTGTATGCTTCCTCCTCTAGTCGGGGGAGCAACTTGCGTTTTGGGTAGTGTCGGTGTCAAAACCGGTGGATCTCGGGTAGGGGGTCCCGAACTGTGCGTCTAGGCGGATGGTAAGAGGAGACGAGGGACACGATGTTTTTACCCAGGTTCGGGCCCTCTCGATGGAGGTAAAACCCTACGTCCTGCTTGATTAATATTGATGATATGGGTAGTACAAGAGTGGATCTACCACGAGATCAAGGAGGCTAAACCCTAGAAGCTAGCCTATGGTATGATTGTTGTAATGTATGTTGTCCTACGGACTAAAGCCCTCCGGTTTATATAGACACCGGAGGAGGCTAGGGTTACACAGAGTCGGTTACAATGGTAGGAGATCTACATATCCGTATTGGCAAGCTTGCCTTCCACGCCAAGGAAAGTCCCATCCGGACACGGGACGGAGTCTTCAATCTTGTATCTTCGTAGTCTTGGAGTCCGGCGGATAATGATAGTCCGACTGTCCGGACACCCCCTAGTCCAGGACTCCCTCAGTAGCCCCCGAACCAGGCTTCAATGACGATAAGTCCAGCGCATTTATAGTCTTCGGCATTGCAAGGCGGGTTCTCCCTTCAAATTCCATGTACCTGCCGAACAGTGTCCGGCTTCATCTTGAATACTGTGTTCCTCGGCTTCTACACCAAATAATGGCCCTCTTCCACGCGTCGCACGAATGCGAAAAGCCAGGGTGTCTTTTACGTTCCACCCCCAGTTGTGCGAGTCGTCCGCCTATAAAAGAGGCAAGAATCCAGATCCAAACCACACCGTCTTCCTCCCGCGAATACTCCGTCGAAGCGCCTTTGACCTAAAAATCCATTCCATCATGGATCGTCGACGCGGCTCTTCTTCACGCGCTCCCAGCCCACCGCCGGGGAATTGGAGGAGGTGCTCTGTTTCGCACAACGAGCTAGTGAAGCTCCAGATGGGGGGATTTCTCCCTCCGACCTTCATGGTCCCAGTCCGGGTCGGACTGGTTACTTATCAAGGTGGGAGGCAGGCGGAGGAAACTCCAAGCCCCAATAAGGGGGAGCGTGTATGCTTCGTCCCCTATCTGATAAGGGGACTCGGATTCCCAATACATCCGTTCCTCCGCGGGCTCCTGGAGTTCTACGGACTCCAGCTCCACCACCTTGCGCCCGCCTCTGTCCTGCATATCGCGGGCTATGTAGCTCTTTGTGAGCTATTCCTGGGCATTGAGCCCCATTTTGCATTGTGGAAGAGACTGTTTTGCCTCGTACCCCGTTCTCACGAGGGGTCCATATATCAAGTGGGCGGCGCCGAAATATGGCGCATTGCCGGGACCGGATACCCATCCGGTACTCCCAAGAAGGCGTCCGAAGACTGGCCCTCAGAGTGGTTTTATATAGGAGACGCTCCGCTGCCAGACCCAGTCCGGATCGGCCTCCCAGAGTTTAGTGCTGCTCCCTTGAAGAAACGCCTCAGCTGGCGCCCACGGAGCCCCCGATTGGAGGAAGACAAGAGCGTCCATTACTTGATGGGCCGAAAAAGATTAATGGCCCATTCTGGCTTGACCATGATCAGAGTTATGGCGACATGCATCAAGCGGGGGGTACAGCCATTGCAATACAGAGGCCACCCCATGTGGGATTTCAACGGGGAGGACGATGCCACCCGGTATGGCCGCAAAGGGCCGGATTCGACCGAGGATCTGGTGGAGATCCTGTCCAGCCTTTATAAGGGGGAGAAGGAGAACTTCCTTTGGACGAACCCTTTGAACGGGTTTTCCATGACCAACCCTAGAGGATGGGTAAGTGAACACGTTGAAGGGCTCAACCCATGCTTTCGAAATTTAAGTTTCTTACATTATGTCTTCGGCGCAGGATCTACGCCGGACTGTGGAGGACATGGTGAGTCCTGCTCCGCAACCCGAGGATCCAGAAAGATCCCTGGATCCGGCCTCCGAAGAGGACCCGGACATCGAGGTGGAGCTGATCGACGGGGTGTTTCACCAGCTCAGCATAGACAATGCTTTGGTTGCCATTACATCGGACTACCCCGGACTAAGTCCGGCTTCCCAGGTGACTGCGACCGAAGTCCAGACACCATTATCTCTTCCCTGCCCATTTCTAACCTTCGCGAACGATGGTATTTCGCAGGAAGCGCCTTTACGGCAGGAAGCCGAGCCCGCGGCGGCTGACCAACAGAGGCCAGTCCGGACCAGCAGGCGAAAAAGGAGCGCGGTGCGGGCGGAAACGTCGCCGCAAAGGTATAGCTCGTATTTGAATTTTCAGAGCAACGTTCCGAGAAAACGCCTGAGTGCTCATAATTGTAGGAGAAAAAGCGCTCGCCGGACTGCGGGCGCAGAAGCTGCCGATCCAACCTACACCGGCCAGGCTCTAGTGCCCGGCCTGGAGGGGGAGGCAAGCGCAAGACGCGGGCCGGATCCTTCTCCAACGGAGGACACCGACAGACTGTCCGCCACCAAGTCTGAGGTGGAGAGCGCCATGAACCATAGGCGCCGCCGGACAGTATTTCGTGAAGCGTGCTTTCCCCGGAGGCATTGGATGCCTTTAACACAGGGGACGCGCATCTCCGTGCTGCTCAAGATGGTTTTACCAGATCCACGGAGCAGTATGTGAAAGACATACGGGTAAGGGAATTTTAATGGTTGTATATACCAGTAGCCCCCGAGACTTAAAGTAGTTATGCTAACTGATTTAAGGATCATTTGGAAACGCAGCCTCTTACCGAGAAGAACGCCCAGCTGTCTCGGGAGCTGCAAGATTGCAAGGCCCAACTTGAGGCCGCACTTGCTGCCGCAGGAGGAGACGCAGAGACCCCTCCTGGTAACTCATTTTTATTAATAAATATAAGCGCTGTGCGGCGTGCGCGCGAGTCTAATAATGACATTGCAGGTACCGCCGGACAAGATCCGGACAGGCAAGCATTGCTACACCAGCTAAACGCCGGCGAGAGCGTGCTGAATAGGGTTCAGCAGGAAAGGAACAAGCTCCAGGATGCCAACGCCAAGCTCGGAGAAGAGTTGAAAGGCGCTCGGGCCGAGCTGTCCGGCTCCGTTAAGGAGAATCAGCGGCTTCGTCGCGGCATTTATAGTAAGTGCTTGAGCGGACTCTTTTGAAAAGAAGAGTTCGGCAAGGAAGTACTTTGACATGACATGTCTTGTAGGTATACTCACAGGTCGTCCTGCAGAGGAGATGCCCGTATCAATGGGTGATCAACTTCCCGAACTGTTGCAGCTACTCGAACGAGTTCGGCAGGCAATGAGCTGCGTCGTTCAGGCTTTATGGCCAGCCCTCACCCTACCCGAGGGCCTCGGGGAGCTTGCGGAGAAGTTGCAGGGAGTGCGGCAGCACTTCCATTTGTGGAAGATTTCGGCTTGCCGTCAAGGTGCCAGGAAGGCTTGGGCCATGGTGAAGACGAGGTACAAGAAGGCGGATCCCAACCACATGGCCGAAGTTGGACCGGTGGGGCCCGATGGGAAGGAGATCCCTGTGAGTTTAGTATACAGCCAAGTAGAGTTGGCTGCTAAATTTTCCCAACGGGACTGTAAACTAGACAACCTGTTAGACGGGATTGAGGAGGAATACAATCAGTAAATTTGACAATGTATGTTATCCTTTAAAGTGACATGTGAAATGCCTTCTAGCCGGATGGTAGATCGTTTGTCTTTGCCGACCTTTTCGCTTCAACCTCGGGACCCTAGAGTCCGGAGTGTGTCCGAATACCTTTTTGGTTAAGAAACAACCGTGGTATGCATGGAGACCAGGCGTGGGGGTCATTAGTGCTTTATCAGACAAGTGCCCAACTAGTTATGTTATATTACATGGTTAGTAAGAAACATCTTCCAGGGAGAATAGTTCCGTTAAGGGTTCCTTTCCCTGGGAGGCATGCCCTAAAGTGCATGTCCGGACTGCAAAGAAAGCAGTAAAACATCTGGGGGCAGATGGATAAATAGGTAAAAAGTCATCTTTTAAATCACCGACCGAATATTCCCTTAAGAACGCTAGCTTTCGGCTTCACCCAGTCTGAGGTACACATCCGGCTGACCCGGCAGTAACAATCGCAGAGGTGCTCCCTTTACCTCCTAGCCGAACAATCGGGAACGTAGGGGTAAGCACAGGATCCAGGCAACCTACTGCTGATAAAATGCGGAACGAGCCTTCGCGACGTCACGTTCTTCCTCCAATGTGTCCAAGCTGTCCTGCCGATCGAGCTCGGCTTCTCTTTCCTCATACATGCGAACTCGAGGTGAGTCATGAATAATGTCACAGGGCAAGACTGCCTCTGCGCCGTATACCATAAAAAATGGTGTGAATCCGATAGTACGGTTAGGCGTTGTCCGCAGCACCCAGAGTATGGAGTCGAGCTCCTCGACCCATTGTGTGTCGGATTTAGTAAGTGACCTCACTAGTCTGGGTTTAATGCCGCTCATTATTAGACCATTTGCTCTTTCCACTTGACCGTTGGTTTGAGGGTGATAGACTGAAGCGTAGTCGAGCTTGATGCCCATATTTTTGCTCCATGACTTAACCTCGTCGGCTGTGAAGTTCGTGCCGTTGTCGGTGATGATGCTGTGGGGGACTCCGTAACGGTGTACCACCCCTGATATAAAGTCTATCACTGGTCCGGACTCTACCGTTTTGACCGGTTTGGCCTCTATCCATTTGGTGCATTTATCCACCATGACCAATAGGCACCTTTGCTTGTGGGTTCCCCCTTTAAGGGGTCCAACCATGTCAAGCCCCCAGACCGCGAACGGCCAGGTAATGGGTATGGTTTTGAGTGCGGTGGGTGGCATATGGCTCTGATTAGCAAAGAGCTGACAACCAACGCATCGCTGGACCAAGTCCTGCGCGTCTGCCCGAGCCGTCGGCCAATAAAATCCTGTATGGAATGCCTTTCCTACAAGGGCCCGGGCTGCTGCGTGGTGTCCGCCTAGTCCGGCATGAATTTCATCCAGGAGGTTTCGCCCTTCCTCTTCGGAGATACACCTCTGAAGGACTCCGGTTGTACTTTTCTTATAAAGTTCTCCCTCATGGACCTTGTAGGCTTTCGATCGCCGGACTATGCAGCGGGCCTCGTTTTGGTCTTCGGGAAGTTCCTGCCTAAGTAAGTAGGCTAGGAAAGGTCCTGTCCACGCGGTGATTACTTCCATTATGACGTGGACTGAAGGTGTTATGTCATCTGCTGAATCACCGGTTGGTGCGGTTTTCTCCGGTTTGTCACTACCGGGCTCCTCTTCCCATAGTACGGATGGCTTGAAGAGCCGTTCCAGGAAGATATTTGGAGGGACAACATCACGTTTTGCACCGATGCGTGCCAGTACGTCGGCCGCTTGCTTATTATCTCGAGCTATGTGATGGAATTCCAGTCCTTCAAACAGAGCTGACATTTTTAGGACAGCGTTGCGATATGCTGCCATTTTTGGATCCTTGGCGTCAAAGTCTCCGTTTATTTGGGATATTGCCAGGTTTGAATCCCCGCGCACCTCTAGGCATTGAATGCCCATGGAGACTACCATCCGGAGACCATGTAACAGGGCCTCGTATTCGGCTGCATTGTTGGAGTCCGTGTACATTATTTGAAGTACATACTGGACTGTATCTCTGGTTGGGGACGTCAGTACGACGCCAGTCCCCAGTCCGGCCAACATTTTGGAGCCGTCGAAATGCATAGTCCAGTTGGAGTATGCGCCGTACTCTTTAGGGAGTTTGGCTTCGGTCCATTCGGCGACGAAGTCAGCCAAAACTTGTGACTTTATAGCTCGCCGAGGTTTGTAAGTTATGTCGAATGGTAAGAGCTCAATGGCCCATTTTGCAATCCTGCCCGTTGCATCGCGGTTATTTATAATGTCATTGAGTGGTACTTCAGAGGCCACTGTTATCGAACACTCTTGAAAGTAGTGCCGGAGCTTTCGGGACGCCATGAACACCGCATATGCTATCTTCGGATAGTGCGGGTAATGGGATTTGTAGGGGGTTAACACAGTGGATACATAATACACTGGT
Organism: Triticum aestivum; assembly: GCF_018294505.1. Taxonomy (NCBI): domain Eukaryota; kingdom Viridiplantae; phylum Streptophyta; class Magnoliopsida; order Poales; family Poaceae; genus Triticum; species Triticum aestivum. Next base: position 24,620,973 of record NC_057798.1, on the reverse strand, counting down.
TTTTGAAGAGGGAATTTATGCCCTTCTGTCACTCGTTCGACAACGAGGACCGCGCTTACAACTTGATGCGTTGCTGCGATGTATAACAACATTGGTTCGCCCAGAGTGGGCGCAGCCAGGACCGGATTTGTTGCCAATATGGCCTTTATTTCTTCGAGTCCGGCAGTGGCAGCATCCGTCCACTCAAAGTGTTCGGTGCGCCTGAGGAGGCGATAGAGGGGCAACGCCTTTTCTCCTAAACGGGAGATAAAGCGGCTTAAGGCTGCCACGCATCCTGTTAATTTTTGTATTTGTTTGAGGTCTTTTGGAATATCCAACTGTGACAGAGCTCGGATTTTAGCCGGATTTGCTTCAATTCCTCTACCGGATACAATGAAGCCCAGCAGCTTTCCGGCTGGTACGCCGAAAATGCATTTTTTCGGATTCAGCTTGATGTCATATGCTCTGAGGTTGTCGAATGTGAGCCTCAAATCGTCTACTAGAGTTTCGACGTGTTTTGTTTTGACGACTACGTCGTCTACGTATGCCTCGACTGTTTTGCCGATCTGGGTGGCCAGACATGTTTGAATCATGCGCTGATATGTTGCGCCGGCATTTTTAAGTCCGAAGGGCATCATGTTGAAGCAGAATGGTCCGTATGGAGTGATGAATGCCGTTGCGGCTTGGTCTGCTTCCGCCATCTTTATTTGATGATAGCCAGAGTATGCGTCCAGGAAGCACAACGAATCGTGCCCTGCGGTAGCATCGATAATTTGGTCGATGCGGGGGAGAGGGAAGGGATCCTTTGGGCAAGCCTTATTGAGGTCTTTAAAATCGACACAGAGGCGCCAGGATTTATCCTTCTTTGGTACCATCACCAGATTTGCTAGCCAGTCCGGATGTTTGATATCTCTAATGAATCCGGCTTCCAATAGTTTGGCTAGCTCTTCTCCCATTGCCTGTCTTTTGGGTTCGGAAAATCGTCGAAGAGCCTGTTTGACTGGCTTAAATCCTTTTAGGATGTTTAGGCTGTGTTCTGCCAACCTGCGTGGGATTCCGGGCATATCCGAAGGATGCCAGGCGAAGATGTCCCAATTTTCCCGAAGGAATTCACGCAGTGCGGCGTCTACTTCGGGGTTCAATTGTGCCCCAATGGAGGCCGTCTTTGTTGGGTCCGTTGGATGGACCTGGAATTTTATTATTTCATCTGCTGGTTTGAAGGAGGTGGACTTGGATCATTTATCGAGTATCACATCGTCCCTGTTCACCGTAGAGCGCAGTGCGGTGAGTTCTTCTGCCGCTAAGGCTTCGGATAGTGCCTCAAGGGCTAGTGCGGCTGTCTTGTTTTCGGCGCGGAGTGCTATGTCTGGATCACTAACGAGAGTGATTATTCCACTGGGCCCAGGCATTTTTAGCTTCATGTACCCGTAATGAGGTACTGCTTGAAAAATTGTGAATGCCTCTCGCCCTAATAAGGCGTGATATCCGCTGCTGAAGGGGGCCACCTGGAACGTGACTTCTTCGGATCTGTAATTGTCCGGAGAGCCGAACACCACATCGAGTGTGATTTTTCCGGTGCAGCGCGCTTCCCGGCTAGGGATTATTCCTCTAAAGGTTGTGCTGCTTCGCTCAATACGGCTCCAATCGATTTCCATTTTTCGGAGAGTTCCCTCGTAAATGAGGTTTAGTCCGCTGCCGCCATCCATGAGGACTTTTTTCAGCCGAAAGCCGTCCACTATGGGACTAAGTACCAGTGCAGCTGGCGCTCTGGCTGTTCGAAATTTAGGCTCGTCGCTGGCGTTGAAGGTAATAGCTGTGTCGCTCCATGGATTTGCTGTTGCTACTTGGTAGACTTCGGCGAGTCCGCGGATTGTTCGCTTTCGCATATTGTTTGATGCGAAGGTCTCAAAGACTGTTGATACCGTGCTGGTATTGTTGGAGTGGTTTCCCGGAGCTAGAAGTTCCTCGCCACTTTTGGCCACCTGCCGTAATATCCAACATGCTCGAAGGCTATGTGTTGGGACGGCTCCTTCTGTACTATGAAGCTTACAGGGTCCATTGAGCCATCCCTATAGTACGGTTCCGTTTCCCTTATTGGGTTTTTGTTTTTTCATTTTTGCATCTGGGGCCTGAGTGTAAGGCGCCCTTTTGCTGCGGACTGGGTTTGGGGCCGGATTATCCCAAAATTGATTTTCGGTTTTCCGGAAACTCTCCATCGCACAGTACTTTCGTACTATGGATGCCAGATCGGTGAAGCTCGTAATTTTGCATCGATCAATGGCGTTTAATATTCCCTTGTCCGTGCAGTTATTGCGGAAGACTGAAATTGCGTTTTCCTCTCGGCAGTCCTTTATCCTGTTCATAACCAGGAGGAATCTGGCCCAGTAGTGATGTACTGTTTCAGCGGGCTCTTGCCGTATTAGAGATAGGTCGCATATGTCTGGGCGGGTGGGTGGACTAAAATCCGGATCCCTGCCCATCTTGGGGCTCAAAGGCCGAGGGGTTTCCGAATTCGGAAGCTTGGTTTGCTGGACATAATCCAGCGAGTCCGGAGCGATGCATGACTCTAAGTTCAATGCTCGATCGAAGTCCGTCCCTTCGCGGGAATCCGGCATGGAGGGTTCGGGAATCCGGACATGAATTGTTTTCAATATAGGCGAAGAGTTGCTGCATTGCTCCTCTACCACTGCGACGTGGTGGGTGGCCTGGGGAGAGTTAATCTCTCTCGGATCGGTTTTAAGCCCAATCTGGTTGTAGTCCGTAGCGACTCCCAGGGCGGCGATGCGATCCAAGAGCTCGTTAACGGACGAGAGCTCAATCGGATCCAACTGTTCGGCAGCTTTAGGGCTGACGCGAAGATTGCTTCTAACGACTTGAGAAGTCATTGTCGAAGCGGCGGCCGGACAGGCGGTCATAAGAAAACCACCTAGCCGGATAGTTTGGCCGGCGGCCAAGGCCCCTTCGGCGAAAACACCGTCTTTGAAGACGGGTAGAGGCATCCGCCCTGTCGGTGACGACACAGAGGAACTCTCAATGAAAGCACCAATGTCGGTGTCAAAACCGGCGGATCTCGGGTAGGGGGTCCCGAACTATGCGTCTAGGCGGATGGTAATAGGAGACGAGGGACACGATGTTTTTACCCAGGTTCGGGCCCTCTCGATGGAGGTAAAACCCTACATCTTGCTTGATTAATATTGATGATATGGGTAGTACAAGAGTGGATCTACCACGAGATCAAGGAGGCTAAACCCTAGAAGCTAGCCTATGGTATGATTGTTGTAATGTATGTTGTCCTACGGACTAAAGCCCTCCGGTTTATATAGACACCGGAGGAGGCTAGGGTTACACAAAGTCGGTTACAATGGTAGGAGATCTACATATCCGTATTGGCAAGCTTGCCTTCCACGCCAAGGAAAGTCCCATCCGGACACGGGACGGAGTCTTCAATCTTGTATCTTCGTAGTCTTGGAGTCCGGCGGATAATGATAGTCCGGCTGTCCGGACACCCCCTAGTCCAGGACTCCCTCAGGTAGCTTTTGGAGGGGTGTTCGAGTTCATACTCTTCGGCCGCGAGGACCTCGGTCCATCTGTCGGCCAGCAGGTCTTGATCAGCTTGAAGCTATTGCTGCTTTTTCTTTAGGCTGTTTGTCGTGGCCATTAGCCTGCGTTTAAAACGCTCTTGTTCGACGGGATCCTCGGACACGACGAATTCGTCGTCATTGAGGCTTCCCTCGTCTCCGGAGGGAGGCATGTAATTTTCGTCCTCCTCGTCTGCCGCTCTCTCCTGAGGGCTGGCTACTCTGTCCTCCTGTGCTGAATCATGCTGGAGGGGGTTGTCTTCGGCACTCTCTAGGGTATTATTATCTCCGGTGCCGGAATCTCCATTCTTGCTGTGGCGGGATTTAGAGCGGCGCCGCTGACATCGGCGCTTGGGCTGTTTCTTAAAGGAATCTGCCTCCGCTGCTTCTTCGCCGTCCCCATCCTTTGGGGTGTCCACCATGTATATGTCGTATGAAGAGGTGGTCTTCCAGTGCCCTGTAGGCGCTGGTTCTTGATCGTCTCTGGCGTCGTCGTCCATACCGTCGATGTCTTCGGAGTCATAATCTAGCATGTCGGTTAAATCGTCGATAGTGGCTACAAAGTGGGTGGTGGGTGGGCTTCGAATTTCTTCGTCGTCCGCATCCCAACCATCCTGACCGCAGTTCGGCCAGGGCTCTCCTGATAACGAGAGATACTTTAGCGAATTCAGGATGTCGCCAAAGGGTGAGTGCTGAAAGATGTCCGTAGTGGTGAACTCCATGATCGGTGCCCAATCGGATTCGATTGGCAGGGGCACCAGAGGCTCGGAGTCCGGCACCTCGGAGTCACAAGATTTGCAAGGGACAAGGTCGGTATTCGGCTGTATCACCATAGAAGTTGCAGCCCCCGAGGCGGCATCCAGCCACCTGTCCTCGATCTGCGTGGTCGGCTCCGAACTATGGGTTAGAGCGGACTCATGTGCGGCCTCCAGGGTACTGTCCGGCGGCAGAGCTAGATCATGCCCATCGTGACAGTGTGGCACACTCGGTTGTGGCTCGACTCCATCAAAGATCAAGTCTCCGCGGATGTTAGCCGTGAAGTTTAGGCTTCCAAAACTGACCTGATGGCCAGGGGCATAGCTTTTGATCTGCTCCAGATGGCCAAGTGAATTGGCCCACAGTGCAAAGCCGCCGAACACGAAGACCTGTCCGGGGTGGAAAGTCTCACCCTGGACGGCGTTGTTGTTGATTGAAGAAGCCATCAAGCCTATCAGTGACGACACAGAGGAACTCTCAATGAAAGCACCAATGTCGGTGTCAAAACCGGCGGATCTCGGGTAGGGGGTCCCGAACTGTGCGTCTAGGCGGATGGTAACAGGAGACAAGGGACACGATGTTTTTTACCCAGGTTCGGGCCCTCTCGATGGAGGTAAAACCCTACTCCTGCTTGATTGATATTGATGATATGGGTAGTACAAGAGTGGATCTACCATGAGATCAAGGAGGCTAAACCCTAGAAGCTAGCCTATGGTAGGATTGTTGTAATTGTTGTGTGTCCTACGGACTAAACCCTCCGGTTTATATAGACACCGGAGAGGGCTAGGGTTACACAGTGTCGGTTACAATGGTAGGAGATCTACATATCCGTATCGCCAAGCTTGCCTTCCACGCCAAGGAAAGTCCCATCCGGACACGGGACGAAGTCTTCAATCTTGTATCTTCATAGTCTTGGAGTCCAGCCGATGATGATAGTCTGGCTATCCGGACACCCCCTAGTCCAGAACTCCCTCAGCCTATATGAGCCTACGTACCCTAAAAACATCAAATATCAAGATAGATCGGGAGTTTCACCGCCGCAAGCCTCTGTAGCCACCAAAAACCTCTCGGGAGCCTGTTCCGGCACCCTGCTGGAGGGGGAACCCATCATCGGTGGCCATCTTCATCATCCCGGTGCTATCCATGACAAGGAGGGAGTAGTTCACCCTCGGGGCTGAAGGTATGTACCAGTAGCTATCTGTTTGATCTCTCTCTCTCTCTCGTGTTCTCTCTATGGCACGATCTTGATGTATTGCGAGCTTTGCTATTATAGATGGATCTTATGATGTTTCTCCCCCTCTACTCTCTTGTGATGAATTGAGTTTCCCTCTTGAAGTTATCTTATCGGATTGAGTCTTTATTTGAGAACATTTGATGTATGTCTTGCCGTGTTTATCTGTGGTGACAATGGGATATCACGTGCCACTTGATGTATGTTTTGGTGACCAACTTGCGGGTTCCGCCCATGAACCTATGCATAGGGGCTGGCACACGTTTTCTTGACTCTCCGGTAGAAACTTTGGGGCACTCTTTGAAGTACTTTGTGTTGGTTGGATGAATATGAGATTGTGTGATGCATATCGTATAATCATGCCCACGGATACTTGAGGTGACAATGGAGTATCTAGGTGACATTAGGGTTTTGGTTGATTTGTGTCTTAAGGTGTTATTCTAGTACGAACTCTTGAATAGATCAATCCGAAAGAATAACTTTGAGGTGGTTTCGTACCCTACCATAATCTCTTCATTTGTTCTACGCTATTAGTGGCTTTGGAGTGACTCTTTGTTGCATGTTGACGGATTGTTATATGATCTATCTATGTTATTATTGTTGAGAGAACTTGCACTAGTGAAAGTATGAACCCTAGGCCTTGTTTCCGATCATTGCAATACCGTTTGTGCTCACTTTTATCATTACTTACCTTGCTGTTTTTATATTTTCAGATTACAAATACCTATATCTACCATCCATATTGCACTGGTATCACCATCTCTTCACCGAACTAGTGCACCTATACAATTTACCGTTGTATTGGGTGTGTTGGGGACACAAGAGACTCTTTGTTATTTGGTTGCAGGGTTGTTTGAGAGAGACCATCTTCATCCTACGCCTCCCACGGATTGATAAACCTTAGGTCATCCACTTGAGGGAAATTTGCTACTGTCCTATAAACCTATGCACTTGCAGGCCCAACAATGTCTACAAGAAGAAGGTTGTGTAGTAGACATCAAGCTCTTTTCTGGCGCCGTTGCCGGGGAGGTGAGTGCTTGAAGGTATATCTTTAGATCTTGCAATCCAATCTTTTTGTTTCTTGTTTGAGCACTAGTTTAGTTTATAAAAGAAAACTACAAAAACATGGAGTTGAGTTTGTCTCATACGCTTCGTCTTTTTAATATCTTTCATGAGTATGATGAAAAGGAAAATTGTGCTCAAGTGCTAGAAGAAGAAATTTATATAATGTTTTATACTAAATCTTTGAATGATGAGCATGGTTGCAATGTTGTTAGTATGAACTCCTTGAATATCCATGATGCTAATGATATGCAAAACCACAAGCTTGGGGATGCTATGTTTGATGAAGATGATATGTTTAGTCCCCCAAGTTTTGATGAGAATATTTATTATGATGAAAGCATGCCTCCTATTTATGATGATTATATTGATGAAAGTGGATTTGGAGAGGTCATGACTTTATTTAGTGATGAATCCACTATTTCGGAAGAGGTTCCAATTGATTATGAGAACAAAGTTGCTATCTATGATGATTATTGTGATGACTTGTATGCTATTAAGAATAATGATAACCATGAAACTTGTCATCATGATTTTAGTTTTCAATTGGATTATGCCTCACACGATAATTATTTTGTTGAGTTTGCTCCCACTACTATTCATGAGAAGAAATTTGCTTATGTGGAGAGTAGTAAATTTTCTATGCTTGCAGATCATGAAAAGAATGCTTTAGGTGCTGGTTATATTGTTGAATTCATTCATGACACTACTGAAAATTATTATGAGGGAGGAATTTATGCTTGTAGGAATTGCAATAATGTCAAGTTTCCTCTCTATGTGTTGAAAATCTTGAAGATTTGCTTGTTTTACCTTCCTATGCTAGTTGTTTCATGTTCCCATAAGTTGTTTGCTCACAAAATCCCTATGCATAGGAAGTGGGTTAGGCTTAAATGTGCTAGTCATATGCTTCATGATGCTCCCGTTATGTTTCAATTCTTATCTTTTAGGTGAGCATCATTGTCATCATCATGCCTAGCTAGAAAGGCATTAAAGAAAAGCGCTTGTTGGGAGACAACCCAATATTTATCCTTACTGTTTTGTGTGTTCACATCATTATGCTACTGTAGTAATCATGTTTTATAGCTTTTGTTTCAATAAAGTGCCAAGTAAGACCTTTAGGATGACTTACGGTGGTAGTTGTGTTGATCCTGCTGAAAATCAGAAACTTTTGCACCCAGTAAATTAGTTTTGTTAATTCACAGAAACGTGCTTATGATCTGATTCTTTTTTCTATGGATTGGTACAAAAATTGCTTAGGACTTCCTAATTTGGTAGGACTTTGGGAGTGCCACAGATTACTACAGACTGTTCTGTTTTTGACAGATTCTGTTTTTCGTGTGTTGTTTGCTTATTTTGATGCATCTATGGCTAGTATTAAGTGGTATGAACCATAGATAAGTTGGAGTACAGTAGATATTACACCAATATGAATTTAGAATGAGTTCATTACAGTACCTAAGTGGTGGTTTTATTTTCTTATACTAACAGAGCTTACAAGTTTTCTGTTGAGTTTTGTGTTGTGAAGTTTTCAAGTTTTGGGTAAAGATTCGATGGACTATGGAATAAGGATTGGAAAGAGCCTAAGCTTCGGGATGCCCAGGTCACCCCAAGGTAATATTAAAGGACAACCAAGAGCCTAATCTTGGGGATGCCCCGGGAAGGCATCCCCTCTTTCGTCTTCGTCTATCGGTAACCTTACTTGGAGCTATATTTTTATTCGCCACATGATATGTGTTTTGCTTGGAGCGTCATTTTATTTTTTTAGTATTTCATTGCTGTTATTTAGAATAATGTTTTTCATCTTTAGTTTCAATAAAAATGTCAAGGATGGCCTTTACCATGCTTATTTTGCTAGTATACATGTTGCTGTTTAAAAACAGGAAGTTTACCGCTGTTGCAAAAATTCCCTAGAAAAGTCAGAGAATGATATAATTATGAAACATTTTGAATAATGAGCTCTGATAAATTTAATACAGTGGTAATTTTCTCTCGTAATTTTTGGAGTTAGGGAAGTATGATGAATCTTGCATTTTTTTCAGACTATACTGTTTTGGCAGATTGCTGTTATGGTTGCATTGTTTGCATATGTTTGCTTGTTTAATGATTCTATTTGAGGATAGGAATATTAAACATGCAGAGGCATTTAGTATGCAATGTTGAATAATAATTTTAGTGATTTGTTGCAGTAGAAAATGATAAGGTTTTGCATTGTTTTATACTAACCTATCTCACGAGTTCTTGTTGAGTTTGTTGTGGATGAAGCTTTTGAGAAATAGAGAAACCATGATATGAGAGGAATTAAGGAGACACATAAGTTCAAGCTTGGGGATGCCCAAGGCACCCCAAGATAATATTTCAAGAAGTCTCAAGCATCTAAGCTTGGGGATGCCCCCTTAGGCATCCCACCTTTGTTCTTCAACAACTATCGGTTAGTATCGGTTGAGCCTAAGTTTTTGCTTCTTCACATGAGTTATGCTATCCTTGCAATGCCATTTTATTTTGTTTTTCTTGCTGTTTGAATACAATACCAAGATCTGAAATTCTTAAATGAGAGAGAGTCTTCACATAGTTACATAATTATTTTGCTACTCATTGATCTTCACTTATATCTTGTTGGAGTAGTTTGTCATTTACTCGTGTGCTTCACTTATATCCTATGAGTAAATGGTTGAATGAGTTGACTGTAATAAATCTGAAATTATATATGCCTCATTTGCTTATCCCATGGGGAGTAATGACTTCACATCTAAGAAGTAGAGGTTGTAAATTTATTGAAGGTTAGCAAGCATTGTATTGGTCATTTGAACAATTCATGAAAGAATATTGAAGGAAGAGAGATTTCACATATAAATACATTATCCTAGAAATCTTTTATAATTGGGAGCACTCATTAAGTATGACATGCTAAAGAGTTTATGTTGGACAAGGAAGACAACGTAGTGGGTTATGTTTTCCGACATCTCAGTTAAAGTATATTGTCATGGATCATTCAAACATGTTGAGCTTGCCTTTCCCCCTCTTGCTAGCCAAAATTCCTTACACCAGGTAGAGATACTACTTGTGCTTCCAATTATCCTTAAACCCAGTTTTGCCATGAGAGTCCACCATACCTACCTATGGATTGAGCAAGATCCTTCAAGTAAGTTGTCATCGGTGCAAGCAATAAACATTGCTCTCTAAATATGTATGATCTTTTGGTGTGCAGAAAATATCTTTATACGATCTTGTTATGGAAGCAATAAAAGCGATGGACTGCATAATAAAGGTCCATATACAAGTGGCAATATAAAGTGACGTTCATTCGCATTAAGATTTTATGCATCCAACCCTAAAAGCGCATGACAACTTCTACTTCCCTCTGCGAAGGGACTATCTTTTACTTTATGTCTTTTACTTTTACTCTTCACCTTTCCCTTTTTCATTTTATCCTTTGACAAGCACCTCGTGTTGGGAAGATCCTGATATATATATCCAATTAGATGTAAGTTAGCATGAACTATTATTGTTGACATCACCCAAAGGTGAATACGTTGGGAGGCAACACTATAAGCCCCTATCTTTCTCAGTGTCCGATTGAAACTCCATAACCATTAGTATTGCGTGAGTGTTAGAAATTGTAGAAGACTATATGGTAGTTGAGTATGTGGAGTTTGATATTCCTGAAAATAAGATCAATTGCAATTGTTTGATGACTGAGAATGAAGTTTGCTACTTTTCAAGAAAGTTTATGGTCTATGCTTTAACATGTGAATTGCTTGTTACTTTATCGTGAGAAGTTTTATGAGATGAACTACTGTTATGACATATTATCATGCTAGAAAAGGTGATTGAAATTATCATTGATCAAACTTGTGCACCTTCTAGCATTCACACTTCATAAATTCTTTCTTTATCATTTACCTACTCGAGGACGACTAGGAATTAAGCTTGGGAATACTGATACGTCTCCAACGTATCTATAATTTATGAAGCATTCATGCTATTTTATTATCTGTTTTGAATGATTATGGGCTTTATTATACACTTTTATATTACTTTTGGGACTAACCTATTAACCAGATGCCCAGCCCATATTGCTGTTTTATTGCCTGTTTCAGTATTTCGAAGAAAAAGGAATATCAAACGGAGTCCAAACGGAATGAAACCTTCGGGAGCGTGATTTTTAGGAAGAATATGATCCGAGAGACTTGGAGTTCACGTCAGAAGATCATCGAGGAGGCCACGAGACAGGGGGGCGCGCCCCCCTTCCCTGGGCGTGCCCTACCCTCTCGTGGGCCCCTCGAGGCTCCCCCGACCGACTTCTTTCGCCTATATAAGCCTACGTACCCTAAAAACATCAAATATCAAGATAGATCGGGAGTTCCGCTGCCGCAAGCCTTTGTAGCCACCAAAAACCTCTCGGGAGCCCATTCCGGCACCCTGCCGGAGGGGGAACCCATCACCGGTGGTCATCTTCATCATCCCGGCGCTATCCATGACGAGGAGGGAGTAGTTCACCCTCGGGGCTGAGGGTATGTACCAGTAGCTATGTGTTTGATCTCTCTCTCTCTCTCTCGTGTTCTCTCTATGGCACGATCTTGATGTATCGCGAGCTTTGCTATTATAGTTGGATCTTATGATGTTTCTCCCCCTCTACTCTCTTGTGATGAATTGAGTTTCCCTCTTGAAGTTATCTTATCGGATTGAGTCTTTATTTGAGAACATTTGATGTATGTCTTGCCGTGTTTATCTGTGGTGACAATGGGATATCACGTGCCACTTGATGTATGTTTTGGTGACCAACTTGCAGGTTCCGCCCATGAACCTATGCATAGGGGTTGGCACAAGTTTTCTTGACTCTCCGGTAGAAACTTTGGGGCACTCTTTGAAGTACTTTGTGTTGGTTGGATGAATCTGAGATTGTGTGATGCATATCGTATAATCATGCCCACGGATACTTGAGGTGACAATGGAGTATCTAGGTGACATTAGGGTTTTGGTTGATTTGTGTCTTTAGGTGTTATTCTAGTATGAACTCTTGAATAGATCGATCCGAAAGAATAACTTTGAGGTGGTTTCGTACCCTACCATAATCTCTTCGTTTGTTCTCCGCTATTAGTGGCTTTGGAGTGACTCTTTGTTGCATGTTGAGGGATTGTTATATGATCTATCTATGTTATTATTGTTGAGAGAACATGCACTAGTGAAAGTATGAACCCTAGGCCTTGTTTCCTATCATTGCAATACCGTTTGTGCTCACTTTTATCATTACTTACCTTGCTGTTTTTATATTTTCAGATTACAAATACCTATATCTACCATCCATATTGCACTTGTATCACCATCTCTTCGCCGAACTAGTGCACCTATACAATTTACCATTGTATTGGGTGTGTTGGGGACACAAGAGACTCTTTGTTATTTGGTTGCAGGGTTGTTTGAGAGAGACCATCTTCATCCTACGCCTCCCACGGATTGATAAACCTTAGGTCATCCACTTGAGGGAAATTTACTACTGTCCTACAAACCTGTGCACTTGCAGGCCCAACAACGTCTACAAGAAGAAGGTTGTGTAGTAGACATCAGCGGGCGGGGAGTCGGTTTGCTCAACGGCGGTCCCACATGAAAGTGAAAATGCTAGTCAACACGCCTTCCCTAAGCTATGTGTCGTGCCGGACGGGCCGTGGAGTACTCCCGATTCCCGGGCGTGTGGGGGTGTGACGCGAACGCGGCAGGCCTTTTCCTTTTACTAGCAATGTGCCCGTGCGTTGCGACGGATACAAAGTAGTAGAATAGTAGTATTTGTTCACAAACTTGAAAGAAATCACTATTGTTTTGATATACTCCTAATATATTACTCCCTCCATACCTAAATATTTGTCTTTTTAGAGATTTCAAATGGACTATCACATACGGATTATATAGACATATTCTAGTGTTTCTAGCAAGATGCCCGCGCGTTGCACGAAGTTGATGGAAAAGGTAAGCACAACTTATAAATTGACGGATGGAGTACTAGTTACAGTGATGCATATAATTAAGCAAAGGGATCGCATGTCTCGGTATTGACTAGAACGAGAATGCAACAGCACAATAAGAATTAAGGCCACGATGATGCGATCGCAGTGGTGGTTACAGAAGGCAAGAAGAAAGATGGATCCATGAACGTACGACCTCCTCCTCCTCAACTTAGTGCGTCGGGCCACCGACTAGCGGCTAAGGAACGGTGGCTTTTGTGGCGAGGTCAAGGTGCTTCTCAGCAAAGGCATCGAAGGCTCCAGCCGGTTGAGGAAGGCCAACGTCGTAGAGTCCTCACTGGCCTTGTAGATACCTATGTACACGATTTGCTCGTACACGTGGATGTTTAGGTCGACGAATTCTTGCAGGGTGAGGCGCCTCGCGGCGAGCGCGACCTCCAGGTGGACATTCTTCGTGGCGCCGGCGGGCAGTCGCAGGGCCACCAGTGCTTGAAAGAGGTTCTGGTCATGGAGGCCGATTAGGGTGGCAGGCAATGAGGAGCCTAGGCACGCGGGCTGGAGGAGTACAGCAATGTCATTCGCGAGCTTCTTGAGGATGGTGAACTTGTTGCTGGTGGTAACGATCATCTGGTCCAACTGAGAGTCGTAGTTGGCATCGACGGCGGCCATCCACCAGCCAGTCTCCAACACCGTCTGGAGACGATCCTCGGCACCATGCCGCAGGCCGGCATCGTGGACCATCTGGCACAGCCGCTGGCCACTCATGGCATCGCCGCCATGGGTCTGGAGTGAGCTCTTTTGTGCTTAGTGTAGGTGCTTAGGCAAATGCTTAGGTGCGTACGATGTGGTAGATGCATTGGAATGGAGGGGCGCCTTTATATGAGGGCAATGAGGGAAAACTGTGTTGCATTCACATCGTGCAACCTGTTTTCCCGGACCTCCTCCCATTACTTCCCTCATGCATTAATTGAAGGAGGATGCATTGGCCATTCAACATATCGGGAACCGCTACTCCCTCCCTCGTCTGCATTAAAGCCGTAACGGGAACTGCGCCGCCCGTTGTCAAATCGAATGCTCCCTCTGTCTAGGTGAGTATTAAGTCATCTTACGAAAACCAAATAGTAAACACATAGGCGTGGTGCATTAACTCTCACGTTGTTTCTTATTTTTTGACATAAATAAAGGAATCAACCAATAAGATATGTGGGGCTTGTATGCTTTTAATGACTTGAGACTATCAAACATGACATGCAGTGGTCAGTTTGTTGCACACAATGATATTAATAAGGGAGTACCTAGAACTCATCTAGATGAGATATAATTTGGTCTCATTCACTTTGAAAACAAGAACAAATACAACCCACGTCAGCACACACGCATCTTATAGCATCACATCCAATGGCTATAAAAGATGAATGAGACCAAATTATATCTCATCTAGATGAGTTCTAGCAAAATTGTATTAATAATACTTAGTACTCCTGCGCCATGTATCATATATTAGTATCATGTAGTACTTTATTTATTGCCATGTATGACACATAGTACTCAACTCTCTCTCTTTCTTCATTTAATTCTATGACACCCCATCAAAATTGCTAAGGCTAGTACCATTACAACCAGCCTTAGCAAATACTAAACATTAAGTTCTCTCGTTTTCCTCTCCACCTTGGTCACCTAGACGGAGGGAGTATACTGCGCGGGCTTTTCCTGCGTGGTAGGCATGGCAGTTCCGCCTAGTCGGTTCGACAGAGATGCGAGAAGACGAGGAAGTAGGCTGCTGCAAACGTAGGGCTGTGTGATTTGACATCAAGTTACTGCTGGACAGGTGGGGCCCCATGATTTGACTTGCCATTATCATTTTAACTGCAGCGTTACGACCGGCGTGAGTCTCCCGATTCCTGACCACCTCCATACAGGTGCCTCTCCCAATGCTCCACCATGTAGTAGAGGCTGGCTCTTGCATCAGAGCCCACTTCTCCACTTTTTCCTTGCCTCTCTTTCCTCCACATATGCAAAAATGCCATGTAAAGCGCACTATTGTACTTACTTGCTCCTACAGGTGCTAAGCTTGCCACATAGGCATAAAGTCTGATGTGGCAAGTTAATCAAGAAGAGAGATACTAGTTTGGTGACCCAAGGAAGAAACGCTGCTAAGCGCGTGTACCTAGGTGAAAAGACAATTTTGAGTCTATAGCTAATTAAATGAAGTAAACTTAGCAACAAAAAACTAATAAGCACACCATTTCATTGGAAGAGGTCACTCCTTTGGAAATGCAATAAATACTAGTACTCCCTGTGTCCCATAATATAAGAATATTTTTGGCACTACACTAGTGTCAAAAACGTTCTTATATTATGGGACGGAGGGAGTATAAAGAAAGAGATAGAGAGGGGTAAAAAATACACTTATAGCCAACCTTATAGCTAACCTTGTTGTAGTATGAGTGACTAAGTGATGACTATGTATGACATGCCAACATCAGATAGCCTAACGCACCATGTTAAATCTCCAAGGGTGCGACCGCGCGTGCGACGCGATGGTCGTGGTAGGCGCGACCATGATACGGGCTGCTGGCAGCCATTGGATTTGAGATCAAAAGGTCGCATGCTAAGTTGCTGAAAATTTGCAGAATAAACCTCCAGGATAGGATATTCAACCATGGATCTAGAATCACGCCATGCAACTGTTTGATCTCAGATCCAAGGGCTCTCGGAAGCCTGTATCATGGGAGAATGGAAAGCCACTACCCTGTCGTTCGCACGTTGGCAGTTCGCTCCTACTCGTCCCCGCACGTCCTTCAATACTACGGCGGTTCGCTCCTAGTCGTCCCGTCCATTCATATTACGGCAGTTCCACTAATCCTAACCCTCCTCCCAAATCCATGGCGTCCCAAATCTCCATGATCGGTGGTGAGTACAAGGTTAGAACCATCATTGGCATGAGTTCAACGTCATCTACACCCGTTCTTCCACGATGGTGAAAGGATGCCTTTCTCGCTTCAGACACATGTTCGAAGACTCAGATGATGAGTGGGTCGCTGGGCTAGATGTTGAGTACACCACAGTCCTGGTACGAGAGAAGGATCTATAGGACGAAGAGAGGAAGAAGCCCGCCGTGATCCAGGTTTGCGTGCATGACTTATGCTTGGTCTACCACATATGCCATGCCGACATTGAATGCATGGATTTTAATGACTTCCTCGAGAGCAACCTAGTCAAATTCGTTATTGTAGACTTTGGTAACGACAAAGAAGTCCTGGGTCGGATAGGCCTCATTGTAGGCAACACCTTCGACCTCCAGAAGAATCGGCTGGTGTCCTCTCGTCGGCCTTCAATGCTGACCCTGGCAGGAGCCATGGTTCATCCTTCGTACGGTAAACTGGAGAAACCTCCATACACGTTTCATCGTTATGCATGGCAGCGGAATGTACTAGATATAGACCACATCCACTATGCTGCAATGGATGGCTACCTTTGTTTCAATATCTACAAGGGTTGGATGAAGAGCAAGAGCCAAGTGTGCGGTTCAAGCAAAGAAGTATTGGCCAAGAGGAAGAGGGACAAGGACGAAGTCGAGGACGTGGACGAGGACTCCAAGTAAGGTGGCAGTGTCGTTGCTCATGATGGTTCTAATGCAGTGTCTACCGAAAAAGTTGCAAAGTTTAATTTTAGGTGTGCTTAATTTAATTTGAGGGGTGTGTTGTGCTGAGTCCCCAGCAGAACTATGTTATGTTTCTTCTTGTTACTTTAACTCTTCAATACGTACATACTAGTATTTCTTACATTTCATCTTTTAGTTGGTATAGTACTACCACTCGTTTCTTCACATTATATACGTACAATATATATGGCCAACATCATATAGCCAGAAGTTTAGTTGTCAAAGAATTTCAGGGTGCTTAGTTTTGTCAAAGAATTCCAGGGTGCTTAGTTTTATTTGAGGGGTGGGTTGTGCACTTGTGCTGGACACCATTATTGTGACAAGCCTTTTTAATAGTACTATATGCATAATTTGGCGACGAGCGCTCTCTATATGTACCACCTTTTTTTAATTTCAAGTTTTGCTCCATGGCGCAATTCATCGATACTGTACTACTGTACAAAAGTGGAGTATATACATTTTTTAAAAGGCTAGAGGGTGGGGCAGTCTAGCTCGGTCGGTTTCACGAGAGGCGAGGGCCTTTGTGATTTGACAGCTCATTACTGCTGTCAAATCGAATAGTACTGCGCTGCCCACTGCACCCCCGGCGCCTCCATTAAACCCCTCCGTTAAACCCGCATGCAAACCGAGAATCCTACTCCGTCCACATGTCTGTTCATGAGCGGGCCGGAATTAAACGCAACACCGGCCGAGCTCCTCCCGTCCGCCCTCAATTTAAACGAGGCGAGACACCGGCCAAGCTCCTACTGTCTGCCCTCTATTTACATGAGGCCAGACAAACAGCAGGCAAGAATCGCACCCCTCCGCCGCTCCCCCATCTCCTCCTTCACCAATTTCTCCACTCTTCCGATGGCTTCCGATGAGTCGTGCTCCGGCATATTACCCGGCTGGGTGGCCCGCTGAGCCCTCCGGATACGGGCGAGGCTGCTCGGTGCTTCACCAACCTCGCTTTGCCCGACGGAGCCAGTTGTCGCCCCAAGCAGGCATGTGGTTCAGCAACTCGCTGCTCCAGTTCAGCTCGATGAGGAGTGGCGAGTTGCTCCACGCCTGCACGGCGGCGAGCACGCCGGTACGGGCGCCGTCGCTGCCGCATTGTATCGCGCCACCAGTGTCTGCGGTAGCCGCGCCTCCCGTGTCTGTGGGCGTGCCTCCCGTGCCTGTGGCAGCGCCATGAAGGCAGAGACAGAAGCCGGGTGCATGGAGAGTGAGTCGGTGGCCAGCTTCTCCGTGTCCGCCGCCATCATCGAGGAGAAGTAGAACACGGGAGGCCGCCGCCACTTGGGACGCATCAAGGCCACCGCCGAGGCGACGACTGCGGATTCAGGTGGTTTCTTTGCTGCTTCGTCTCTTCCGAGGACCTTCGTCGACCCTGCAAGTGTCTGATGGACATGAGGAAGACAAAGGGATCCGCGGGCGGAAATTTAGAACTAAAATAAGTTTAGATACATCCATTTCTAGGACAAGTATTTCCGGACGGAGGGAGTATTAATTATACAAGAGAGCCTGATTGGCACCTCTTAGTTCATGTAAATGTAATGAAATCCATCATGTTTATATGAAGATCCGGCTTTTTTATACGAAATCCTTCTTGCTTATATGAAATCAGTCCATGTTTGCACGAATTTCATCTGGTTGGTTAGAGTTGTAAAAATGTATGCCGCTGGCGTTTGATGTCGTCCTCTGCGGAAGGAAGCGGGAGGAAATTTGCCGGCTGCTGTTGGAGATGCTCTTTATGCTGGAAATAATAGAGTGACATCCAATCCATTTGAGTTAATTGCCTGTATGATTGTCCCTCTATAAAAAGTTAATTGCATGTACAGTGTACACGTGACTTGCAGGGTGGCTACAGCTTCGTACAGAAAGTTAAAAAGAAACAAGTCCATCCTTAATCTTGTACTCTAAGTACTCTGTGGGTTCCATTGCCAGTAAAGTAGCGAAAGAAGTATATATTAAATAAGTAGAGTAATATATAATATAAAATCTAAAGTTAAAAGACAGAATTTGAACTCATGTCATCGCGTTGCGAGCATCCGGCGCTAACCAGCCCAGCACATTTTTGTTGTAGACCATGCTGGAGATATATCTCCATGTCTACTCTTATACTCCATTCGTTCCTAAATATTTGTCTTTTTCATATTTCAAATGGACTACCACATACGGATGTGTATGTAGACATATTTTAGAGTGTAGATTCACTCATTTTGCTCCGTATGTCTTTTCAGGAAGGGGTCAGATTTGTCCTTGATTTATTTATGAGGTATCCAGATGGCACTGCACCGCCAAGAAAAGAGGGTAACATCAAAATTATGGACTACTTTTTTGAGTATGTTGGTAAGGTCCGGTCATAGTCACTTGTTAAAATCTCTAAAAATACAAATACTCCCTCCGTCCGGAAATACTTGTCATCAAAATGGATAAAAGGAAATGTATCTAGACGTATTTTAGTTTTAGATACATCTCTTTTTATCCATTTTGATGACAAGTATTTTCGGACGGAGGGAGTAGAAAATAGAGTTGGTGATGATGTTGTGCGTGCCATCCTGCAATATAGGCCGTCGGATTTATATCTAACGGATAGGAAAGAAACTATGGCAATTTTGCAAAAATATACCCACACGTCTCTCCACGTTTGCAAATAAGGCCTTCCTTCGTTCAGCCTTTTCTCTCACAAGATAAACTACTCATACAAATGCATCTCGATGTTCTGTGCAACGCACAGGCAGCTAGCTAATTCCTTTTAAAATAGTTGTTGCGATAATTGGGTTGAAGTGATATATTTTATGTCTGCCCCGAATGATTTCAGATTCACTAGTAGTAACAAAGAAAAGGTTGCCTTGTTAATTAACAAAAAACAGGGTGAAAACTATCACATGAGGCCGGCAAAAACAAGGCACACTGGGTTCAGCGTCATCGTCACTACAGCTGTGCGCGCGCGAGAAGTCTATATATCGAGGGGGCTACCGAGCGAGGCACCGAGACACAATGTTTGAGAGAGAAACCAATTGACAGATTATGATCAGATCAAGTTGTCACCCTTCTGCTGTCATTGTTGGGGGGGAGGGAGAGAAAGACGTATCGAGAGTGTGCGCGGTAGGCACAAAGGCACAACGAGCGAGTGTGTGTGTGTGTGTGTGTGTGTTTGAAAGAGGAGTAGATAGATTATTATCAAGATCGATGAGCCACCCTACTCCTTCGGTGCCGGGTAGTGTGTGTGTGTGTGTATGTTTGAGAGAGAAGCCAGTCGATAGATTAGTATCAAGATCGAGGTGTCACCCCACTCCTTTGGTGTTGGGAAGTGTGGGTGTGTGGGTGTGTGTGTGTGGGGGGGGCAGTGACACTCACATATCTCTACATTTATAAAAAAAATAGAGTTGGTGATGATGGTGTTCCTGCCATCCTGCAATATAGGCTATCTGATTTATATCCGACGGATAGGAAGGAAACTATGGCAATTTTGCAAAAGGATACCCACACCCCTCTCCGCATTTGCAAATAAGACATTCCCTCGTTCATCCTTTTCTCCCACAAGATAAACTTCTCATACAAATGCATCTTGATGTTCCGTGCAACGCATGGGCATATTGCTAGTAGGGAGAAGGAGTTTTTGTGACACATATCTAGCTATATTAAGGGATAGGTAGATAGCATTTGTGCGAGGCATACTTAAAGCCTCACGAAGATAAACAAACGGTGTGTGTGCATGCAAGTGCCGGAAAAAATGAAGCGAGAAACAATGTGCGCGCGCGCGCATGTGTGTGTGTGTGTGAGAGAGAGAGAGAGAGAGAAACCTCAAAACAAATTGTGCTCTGTTGGAATCCCATTGTATGTATTCATATGGTTCCGGAACTCGAGTTAGCCTTAGGCATATGTGTGAGAGACATTATTATACTTTGAGACATTAGTGGCTGTGGGTGGGCGGAATTAAAGGGGTGGGCGTGTTAGACATAGAGAGCGTGTGTGTTTCTGTGTGAGAGACTTGTAGGACGGGGTAGAAAGACGAATTTAACCCTGACGGAGAGAGAGAAATACACGAAGTGGGCGTGTGTGATTCCGATGCCCACAGGGAAATGAGATATGTATGCGTGTGAGAGAGATTGCACAATTCATTCACGTATCACTATCTAGCGATCGTGGACGTGCATCGCTTGAACATAAGTCAATATCTACTTTGTATCGTGGCCAAAGGTACAATATCGATTCAACGCTATAAAGATTAGACACTCACATATCACATTTTTTTATTTAAATAAACCTTTTAAGTTGTGCATGCCAAAGTTACAGTGATGTTTCTTCAAACAACCAATGTAGCTATCATGTACATGCACCATTGTTACTCTTGCATTCAAATTCATTAGTCTTGGATGATTTAAGTTTCTATTTTGAATTAATATATGTAATATTCATATATGAATTCAACGGGTATGCAATTTATGAAATGGAGGCTATGTAATTATATGAGGTAACACTTTTAAGTAGCTGACTACAATATCCATTTCTTTTTGTGCGCCTCTACACTAACACGTCAATGCATTATGTTTAAAGTAAATAACCAATGGCACTAAATTATCTATTTACACGAGAAATACATAGGCTGAGCGTTTGGTCCCTTTTTTGTGAATGCGCCACTACACCCGTACGATTGGCCACGCCCGTGTGAACGTCCAAGTTATCGGCGCATCATCCCAAGTTATTGTCTTTTTTCTAGGGTGGACTTCACACCAGTTATTAACTGCTGATGCGTGCCCCGTGTACACAGTCTAGCATGACCTTCCCGCTAGCACGGTCCAAAATTAATTGAAACTGGATACGAACGATCTCGCGGGTGGCAAAATCTCCCGCCTCCTTCTAAAATTTCCGCCACCTTAGTCTTTAGCATGCGAAATCCCCCTTTTGTCCTTGGTGCACGGAGACCAACAATTAAAATACCGCCCTCATCTACATGATAGGTCGGGGCTGCTTTGGTAACTTCCGGTTCCCCCCACTACATGGCACCCCCATTTCCTCTCCCCCTCCCGCAAAAATGACTAACTCCACAGCACCAGAGCATCTTACATCACGCCGTCCGTACTTCATCGCCCTTTCTCCCCTCCCCTCTCGAAACCCAAGACTGCTCATCCACCGGCGTACCATAGCCCATTCACTGCCAGCGGCGTCCACCTCACCGGATCTGCTTCTACAGTCGCATCTACCCCTCCCACCTCCCCTAGAAACAAGTAGACTGCTCATCCACCACTGTACCATAGCCCATTCAGTGTCGGCCTTGTCCACGGAGCTAGATCTGCTTCGTCGGTACTCTCGTCAAGCGCCGCGCGTCTGCAGCGGCTCATTCGTACTCCCCATCGGAGACGCTTCGTCCACACCCCCCGGAGCCGCCCCACCGATGCCCCCGTCGACAGCCTCTAATCCTCTTCGCCGACACCTTCCTCAACCCTACCGGAGCCGCTTCGCCGACACCTTCCTCAACCCTACCAGAGCCGCTTCACCGACACCATCGTCAACCCTACCGGAGTAGCTTTGCCTATACCATTCTCAACCCTACCGGGGCCGCTTTGCCAACTCATAAGTCCACGGCCTCAGATCCGCTTCCTCGCACCCTCATCCAACCTACCGGAGCAGCTTCTGACGCCCCGTCCACGGCCGCAGATCCGCATTGTCGACACCATCCTTAACCCAACCACCGGAGCAGCTTCTGACGCCCCGTCCACGGTCGCAGATCCGCATCGTCGACACCATCCTTAACCCAACCACCGGAGTAGCTTCTGACACCCCGTCCACGGCTGCAAATCCGCGTCGTCGACACCATCCTTAACCCAACCACCGGAGCATCTTCACCTACCCCCTCGTCCATGGCCACAGATCCGCTTCGCCCACACCGTAGTCCACCCTACTGGAGCCGCTCCACAAACACCCTACTCAACGGTTCTAGATCTCCTTACCGAACCCCGACAGCCAACGCAGCATCATCACCCTTGACATTTCTAACCTGATTCCCACCGTCTGGAGAGATGCCAAGCACCTGCCACACCCTAGGTACTTGTCACCTTTAAACCCGTCTAGCATCACCTGCCCGATGTACTTTAAATATACTAATCGGTCGCTGTTACCTGTTATGCAGCTGGCAAAAACTACAAGGATGATGTTTCTTATGGATCTAACAGCTTGGCCAACCAAGATCCTGGACCGAGGCATTGCTATGATCTTGTAAGTGCATCTCTCTCTCTCTTGTATTGTTCTATGCCTGCCAGCGTGCTTTGCTAGGATTTTCGACCAGTAATCCCTTTGTGCAGACAATGATTTCTACTACTGGCTGCTAAATTAGATATGTAGATGTCATACATGATACTACCTCGTACCTCCATTCCTAAATATAAGTCTTTCTAGAGATTCCACTATAGGCTACATACGGAGCAAAATGAGTGAATCTACACTCGAAAATGCATCTATATACATCTGTATGTGGTCCATACTGGAATCTCTACAAAGACATATATTTAGGAACAGGGGCAGTACATTACGAAAAATCGTAGGTGGCATGTAGGAATTCTAGTGCACTACATTAGGCTCCCTTAGAGTGCCTGGTAGTCCAGCATACAGAGTCATGGCTAGTTTATGGTACGCACACAATCGTTAATTGGTGGTTTAAATATGTGCAAGGGATATGCAATGTAGTATCATGTAGAGATGTCTGAAATTAGCCGTGTCAACTTGCAGATAGGGTTACACAATGAAAAAGTACAGGATGTATGTGGCAATTTCATGGAACATCGCAAAAAAAGGAGAGGCAGCGGTGAGCCTATACAGTGTGCTATGGTACGTCACTCCTCCATTGCAATCATCGTGACATGTTATTTGTATGCCAGTTCTATTAGCCAAGTTTCTTAGGGACAGTTATTACGAGTTATCCTAAGAAAATAAGCACCTGTGAATATAAGCTCCATGTAATAAGCCAACCAGTTCTTTTCATTGCATTTTCAGCTTATCTTTGGTATAATCAGTGGAAAGTCTAGATTGCATTATATTTTTTTCATTTTGCTGCCCATATGGAAATTAATTTGACTTGCAAACATCACAAATTGAACCTAGTGCAGTAATTAATATGATAGGAAAACAGACCATCACTATTTGCTCAAAATGCAAATACAAAGATACCATCTACTTGGCACAATCTACTTTGCTCAATGTTTTCCATAGAGATCCCATTGCCTAATTTAAATTAAGAACGCATGACCCACATTTAAATGAAGAATAATTATTTATTGAAATTCGATGGTCCAAGTGGCTGGTTATTATCATATAGCAGCACCACCTGAAAGCATCATATAGCAGCAGTAGCAGATCATAGCAACTCATCATACAGTAGCAGTAGTCTGCAATTCATCATATACCAACAGCAACTCATAGCAATTCATCATATAGCAGCAGCAGGAGCAGCTCATAGCAATTCATCATATAGCAGCAGTAGGAGCAGCTCATAGCAATTCATCATATAGCAGCAGCAGGAGCAGCTTATAGCAACTCATCATATAGCAGCAGCAGTTCATAGCAATTCATCATATAGCAGCAGCAGCTCATAGCAATTCATCATATAGCAATAGTAGCTCATAGCAATTCATCATATAGCAGCAGCAGGAGCAGCTCATAGCAATGCATCATATAGCAGCAGTAGAAGCAGCTCATAGAAATTCATCATATAGTGGATCAGAATGAAAATTTGGCAAAAAATCAGAGGAGATCCTCACCTTGTTGGATGAGCTCATCCTTCAACAGCACCTCAAGGCCATGGCCTGGGAGGAGGGGAGGGGGAATAAGGTGCCTTCTGCCGTAGTGTGGCATCAGCTGTAGTTGTGCAGCGCCCGCTGGAGTAGTGCGTTGGACGAACCACAGTGGAGCAGCTGCTGGAGACCATGAGAATGAGGGGTGACGCTAGAGGGAGGAGCAGCCAGGGAGATTTGCCCCTACCCGCCAGCCATGTAGCCTAGCTGGACATAGCATCGTCGAGGACCAGGCCAGATGGGACCAGTGGTGACGGCTTGCTGGAGGAACCCTAGTGCTGCAGGCAGGGGATCGAGGTAGAGGGAAAGGGGAGAGGAGATGCAAGCGGGTAGGGCAATGAACGCTTGCGTGTTTGTTTTTACTTGAGGGTCAGCTGTGACACGGGCGTCAGCAGTTGCATTTTGAGTGTAATATAGGCAGACAACAGAGTCATTTCATTATTCCCCTTCCCTTCAATTTTTAGTGAGGTTCTACCCGAAACACCCCCCTCCAAAGCGAAATTAGTGAAACCCAAGCCCATAACTCAAAAATGACTTCTTTACATCTTTTATGGCTTATTTTGTCAATATGCCCTGAAAAGGCGGAATCGAACTGGCCCTTAACCTGCAATTCAATTGTGTGTGCAATGATGAATCACTCCTGGCCTGCTATCTGTACATTAGGCATCATCATACATGGCATAACCTAATACATGTGCATTCCATTGTAGAATCTGGAATATGCAATGTTTATGTTAGTTCATATGTTGCACATGATGTTTAAATGCCCCTTAAATCTGGTCAGTCAAGTGATGGTCTTTAAGCCTCCTTCTTTGCTTCTTTTCTTGATATGTAAGATTTGCTCACACATCTGTTCAATTGCTTGTTTGCATCAACCAGCTATACTAGGACTGTTTGCTTTGATTACTTGATGTTCTTGACCTAACACTCTAACAAAGCTTGTCAATGATTTAAACACTAAGGGCTGCTGTAAGTGCATCTAGTGCCACCCCTAGTTGGTTTTGGAGTATTGACGACAAATTTGCTTGAGGGACTAATGCGTTTGTGAGAATTGCAGGATAACGCAGGTAGTGTCCCTCATTGATTCGGTTTACCTACCGGAGATGACCCCTAAAAATGTATGAAGACATTAACGACAATGGTGGTATGTGAAGATATTCATATTGAAGACTATGACATGAGAAGACATTGAGTGAAGACTATGGAGCGCGAAGACTGTGTCGTTTCGTTGTTTCCTGTTTCTTCTTTGTTGAGTCATAGGAACCACCGTACTATTAAGTGGGGTCCAAGTGAAAAAAGTCAGAATGACTGAAGTGATGCTCAACTCAAATCCTATGTCTTCGAGCGAAGACAATGAGAGCAAATCTTATCTAGAGTTGGATGAGTCAGCTTTGCTTGTAGCCCAAGTAAAGTTGCCGTGTGTGTTTGAAATCTGACCGTTGGAACACGTGTCAGTTCCTTAGTGACCCAGGGTCATTTTGGACATATCAGGTCGGGTTGCCTAGTGGCTATAAATAGCCCACCCCCTACACCATATATTGGTGGTTGCTCAGAGTTAGTGCACGGCTTTTGTCGTTTGAGAGCAACCCACCTCGAAGCCTTTGAGAGAGAGAAATCCTTGCGAGGACAAAGCCCAAACACCCAGAGCCAAAGAGTGTTAGGCATCACTGAAGTCTTTCTGTCTGCGTGACCTGAAGACTTATTACACTTGAGGACTGTGAATCCTCCAGCTGGTTAGGCGTCGCGTTTTGAGCATCCAAGAGTCATTGTGGATCGCCGGTGAACGAAGTCTGTGAAGGTTTGGAAGTCTACCTTGAAGACTTACCAGAGTGATTGGGCGAGGACTGTGTGTCCTTAGCTCAAGGGGAATAAGGTGAAGACGCGGTCTTCTGAGTTGAATCTCAGCCTCCCTAACCAGACGTATAGTTGTCACAGCAACTGGAACTGGTCCAACAAATCCTGTGTCTTCAACAAGTGACTGGTTCTATCCTCTCCCTCCCTTTACTTAGAGTTTGTCTTCGTGAAGTCATTGCCTATTTGTCGTACCCGTTTGACTTCATTGCTTGACTACTATCGTTGGTTGGCTTCATACCATCTTCCATCCTGATCCTTACTACTAAGCTTCTATTAGTCTTTGTACTTTCACATTATTGCATACTTGACTATGGTTTTCTTGTTGTAGTTTATCTTCCGTTGCATATCAATTAGGTCATTTCTATTGTTTGTCTTCGAAACTTCCACGTTTTGAAGACTTTCATAAAAATCGCCTATTCACCCCCCCCTCTAGTCGATAACTAGCACTTTCAATTGGTATCAGAGCAAGGTACTCCCTTGTTCTGTGTGATTCGGTTTAACCACCTGGAGTTTTAGCTATGTCGACTGCAGGATTGAAGAACGTATCTTACCCCACCTTTGACGGTCATGAGTATCCTCGGTGGAAGGCCATGATGAAGAAGCGACTCATGGCTATGGACAGCGAACTGTGGACCGTCACTGAGATTGGTCTTACCGATCTATGCAAGATGGCGGAGGCTGATGACATTCGCAAGTACACTCTACTGAACCTCACGGCGAAGGATGTCATCTGCTCCTGTCTGTCCCGAAATCAGTTCAGGAACGTCATGCACCTCAATCACGCGAAGCTAATCTGGGACCGGCTTTCTGAGGTCTATGAAGGTCATCGTACTCGTCATGATCCTTGGTTTGAGGATTACAAGGAGTCTCTCAAAGAGATGACCTTTGCACCTGAATCGTCATCATCTTCACCATGCCTCATGGCAGGGGGTGCTAAGGTAACTGAATGCTACCTTTCTGAATCTAGTGATGATGAATCAGGTGATGAATTTGGCCCCAGCTATGTCAAACTTGCTTCCCTTGCCACTAAACAACAAAGAGCCTTGGAAAAGGTTCAATACATGCTTAGTAAGAGCGATGATATGTTGGGTGAAGAAATGGATCAGTCAAAAGCATTGGCTGAGAGTCTTCAGAGACTTCATTCCAAGTTTGACGCCCTTCAAGATCAACATAATAATCTCTTGTCTGATCACGAGAAGCTTTCTTCTGAATGTCTTCAAAGAAAGCAAGATCTTGAAAAGCTAAGAGTGGATTATGAAGATCTTCAGAAGGAGCGCGATTCATTACTTGCTCAACAAATCAGCGTTACACAGGAAGAATTTGTTCCTCCATGTCTGAAATGCATTGAACGTGAAACTACTAATTCTTCACCTGAATGTTCAAATGCTTCTAATGCTACAAATTCTTCATATGTCTCTGCTGTCACTAATTCCTCATCTGAGGACAATGCAAGTATCACTGATGATGCAGGGCTGAAGGAATTGTACATGACAGGCATGTACAAAAGCCTCAAGGGGCATCAGACACTATGTGATATCCTCAAAAAGCAGATTCTGAACCGAAACCCTAGGAAAGAGGGTGTTGGGTTCGAGAGGAAAATGAATGTTGATGGTTCCTACTGGAAGCCTGAGCAGTATCCCAAAACCACATGGGTTGCTGCAAAGGGACCTTCAGTGGATCCATCCACCTTATCTGGCTTTACCTGTGCTAATCCTATTATCATTGATGAATCCCTTGATGCAAACTATAAGCTGTTCAAGAATCAGAATGGTGAAGTGTTTGCCAGGTATATTGGTACTAACTGCAGGAATGGACCACCTATGAAGAAGATCTGGGTTCCCAAAAGCTGTCTTGAGAATCTTCCAGTGAATGTGATCATGACACCACATGGGAAGAAGACAAACCCCAGACCTAAGGCGTCATATGGTCCAAAGGCTTCATACAGACAGAGGACTCACCTGAGTCACCCTAACGCCAATGTTTTGCAGGGAAACCGTACTCAAACTTATGAATATGAGCGTGTGTCTTCAAACCGCTATGTTCATAGAACTAAGAACTTTTCTGCTTATTCATATGAGTATCATTCATCTCCTGCAAGGCTATTTGCTAGGGCTCCAAAGCCGAAGTTCTCAGATGCTGCACTTAGACTCATTGCTTCTAAGCCACCCCTGAAGATGTGGGTGGTTAAGAAGAATTAACTTTCTTTTGCAGGAAGGTCTCCAGCCGAAAATCAAAGGCGTCTGATGCTATTGCTGGGGACCTAAAACATCTTGTAGGGCGCAAGATCAAATGCCCAAATGGTCTCACTATGTATTTTGTTCCTGAATTGTTTGCCATTCATCCTATCAGTCCTAATCTTGATCTGAGCTTCAATAATCCTCTTGCCCGTCAAATGTTTATGCTTCACAATACTCTTGGTGAAGCCTATCCCCCTAACTGTACTGTAGGGTATGACACCTCATGCTTCAGAATGGATTATGGACAGCGGATGCACTAATCATATGACTGGTGATCGAAGTCTTCTCATGGACTCAACCTTACGTCCATCAGACAAGAGTCACATCACATTTGCTGACACTGGTAAAAGCAAGGTATTGGGTCTAGGTAGAGTTGCAATCTCAAAGGATCAACACATGGATAAAGTGATGCTTGTTGAATCCCTTGGTTTCAACTTAATGTCTGTCTCGATGCTTTGTGACTTGAACATGATTGTGCTATTCGGAAAATATCGTTGCCTTGTACTAATGGAATCTGACAAGTCTCTAGTCTTTGAAGGGTATCGGAAAGATGATCTATACATGGTAGATTTCTCAGCAGGTCCACAGCTTGCCGTATGTCTTCTTGCAAAAGCTTCAGAATGCTGGCTCTGGCATCGGAGGCTGGGGCATGCTGGCATGAGGAACTTACACACACTCGCCAAGAAGAAGCATGTCATAGGCATCGAGGGTGTCAAGTTCAAGAAGGATCATTTGTGTGGTGCCTGCGAAGCTGGAAAGATGACTAGGGCAAAGCACCCCTCGAAGACAATCATGACGACATCTCAACCCTTCGAGCTGTTACACATGGACTTATTTGGCCCTACTCACTACTCTACCCTCACAACAACTGCTTGTCTCTATGGCTTCGTCATTGTTGATGACTACTCAAGATATACATGGGTGCACATAATTCTCTACAAGACTGAAGTGCAAGATGTCTTCAGACGCTTCGCCAATCGAGCCATGAACAATTATGGCGTCAAGATCAAGCATATCAGAAGTGACAACGGCACTGAGTTCAAGAACACCGGACTTGATCTTTATCTGGATACAATGGGAATCACTCATGAGTTCTCTGCTCCATACACACCTCAGCAAAATGGCATCGTAGAGCGCAAGAACAGAACCCTCATTGAGATGGCTCGAACAATGCTCGACGAGTACAAGACACCAAGAAAGTTCTGGCCTGAAGCTATTGATACAGCATGTCACATCATCAACCGTGTTTACATCCATAAGCTTCTGAACAAAACATCCTATGAGCTCCTTACTGGCAAGAAGCCAAATGTCAGCTACTTCAGAGTATTTGGAGCTAGGTGCTGGATCAAGGATCCCCATCACAAGTCAAAATTTGCACCTAAAGCTCACGAAGGCTTCATGCTCGGTTACGGAAAGGACTCGCACTCTTACAGAGTCTTCAACCTCTATCTCTACAAAATCGTCGAAACTGTGGACGTGCGATTTGATGAAACCAATGGTTCACAAAGAGAGCTCCTGCCAAGTACACTAGACGAAGCTCCGCCCAGCGAATCTATCAAGCTGATGGGAACTGGTGAAATCATGCCTTCTGAAGCACAGCCTGAAGAGGAACTTATCATTTCTGCACCTAACCAACCTGAAGACAATGCTCAGACTGAAGACAATCCTCCCAATGATGACAATGATCAGCAAGAGCAAGGTCTTCGTCCAGTTCATCCTCGAGTTGCAAATGAAGTACAAATTGAGAAGATAATTGATAGCATCAATGCACCTGGTCCACTTACTCGCTCAAGAGCAACACAGTTAGCAAATTACTGTGGGAACTTTTCTTTTGTGTCAATATCAGAACCCAAGAAAGTTGCTGAAGCCTTTATGGAACCTGAATGAATACAAGCTATGCAAGAAGAACTTCAACAGTTCAAGCTGAACAATGTTTGGGAACTTGTCAAGCGTCCTGACCCTCGCAAGCATAACATTATTGGCACAAAATGGATATATCAAAACAAGCAAGATGAGCATGGTCAAGTCATCAGAAACAAAGCACGTCTTGTGGCTCAAGGATATACTCAAGTTGAAGGAATTGACTTCGATGAAACATTTGCTCCTGTGGCTAGGCTTGAAGCTATTCGCATACTGCTAGCCTATGCTAACCACCACAATATCCTGCTATATCAAATGGATGTGAAGAGTGCATTTCTCAACGGCAAGATTGATGAAGTATACGTCGCTCAACCACCTGGCTTTGAAGATCCAAAACATCCTGATATGGTGTACAAGCTAAACAAAGCACTGTATGGCCTCAAACAAGCTCCTCGCGCTTGGTATGATACGATCAAAGACTTCCTGAAGAGCAAAGGCTTCAAACCTGGATCCCTCGATCCCACACTCTTCACGAAGACATATGATGGTGAATTGTTTGTGTGCCAAATATACGTGGATGACATTATCTTCGGCTGCACCAACCAGAAGTATAGTGATGAGTTTGGATACATGATACAAGAGCAATATCAGATGTCCATGATGGGTGAGCTGAAGTTCTTCCTTGGTCTTCAAATTCGTCAGCAAAGGAATGGCATCTTCATATCTCAAGAAAAATACCTCAAAGATTGTCTGAAGAAGTTTGGAATGCAAGATTGCAAAGGTTACACGACGCCAATGCCAGCCAAACACCATCTGGGTCCCGACGACAATGGTAAAGAGTTCGATCAAAAGGTATACCGCTCCATGATTGGTTCCTTACTTTACCTATGTGCATCTAGGCCAGATATTATGCTTAGTGTTTGCATGTGTGCTCGATTCCAAGCGGCACCAAAGGAATCGCATCACTTAGCTGTGAAGCGAATTCTTTGATATTTGGCTTACACCCCAACACTCGGATTATGGTATCCAAAGGGCTCAAAATTTGATCTGGTTGGATTCTCGGATGCTGATTATGCTGGTGACAAGGTGGATCGCAAGTCTACATCAGGCACATGTCACTTTCTGGGACGATCACTTGTCTGTTGGTCTTCAAAGAAGCAGAACTGTGTATCACTCTCAACTGCTGAATCTGAATACATTGCTGCTGGATCTTGCTGCGCTCAGCTTCTATGGATGAAGCAAACTCTCAAGGACTATGGCATCAATCTGAAACAAGTACCTCTCTTCTGCGACAACGAAAGCGCCATCAAGATTGCCAACAATCCAGTCCAGCACTCAAAGACAAAGCACATTGAAATTCGTCATCACTTTCTCGGAGATCATGTCATGAAGAAAGATATCGACATCATTCACGTCAACACTAAAGAGCAACTGGCAGATATCTTCACAAAGCCCTTGGATGAGAAAAGGTTTTGAAAGTTACGGTGTGAGCTAAATATCTTGGAATCCTCAAATGTCCTATGATCAGGCACACATCCTAACACTTATGCATGTTGATGACTTAGATGTGCAACACACGAAGTAAAGTATATCTTCAATCAATGAAGACTTACATTCTGAGTGTGAATACATTAACGTGGAATTTGACTTCGTAGCGCCACGATAATTGTGCGCCGTGTCTGGGTCTAATACTTCCTATACGGTGGGTAACGCCACCACCAAATTTCTCGGTTTGAAGTGTTTCACTCATGGCGTTATTTTTGCTATGTCTTCGCATTTGGTTTGTCTTCAATTTCAACTTATCTTCATGATTTTCTTCACTATGTTGATTTGATTGCTTTTTGATATATATACTAGTGTTCTGTCCTCTACAGCATTCACTTATAGCTACGTCTTCCTAGTTGAATCTTTTGAACTAAGTGAATGTGATCGGACCCTAATCTCTCTATGCTTTCTATCTCAAACTCTATCTGTCCAAATCATATGCATTCTATTGAAACTATCGAATGTCTTCTCTGCGTCCTTGTCAGCAGAAGACACAGAGATAAACATTAAGTCTGTTTTAAATGATTCATCCTTATTGTTTGAAATCCGGAGAAGCCGGAACAACCATCCGACAAACCGTGGGGCGTGGGAACGTGGGACAAGTCTGAGTATGTTGCATGCTTGCCACGTGCCCCTCAGATGTGAACCGCCAAGGGCACCTGCGTAATTGCGCCGTGCCGCACACTTCCTTATAAATACTTGTCCCCTGCGGTAAAGAAAACCTTCTTCCACCTCTCCACCTCGTCAAAACCCTAGCGCCACCGCTAGCTCTCGACGACGCCGGCGACGAAGCGCTTAGCTACCGCGACTTCTCCGACGCCGTCCTCACGCCGGCCGCGGACATCGTCCTCTCCGCCGCCGCCGTAGGTGTCCTCCGTCGCCAAGTTAGGGCACGGTGGATTGAGCTGCTCGGTCTCCTATTCATCCCATCTAGCAGTTCTTCGTGTGGTAAATACAACTCTATTTTTACCATCTTTTTGATCCTCAAATATTCATCCTATTTACCAAAATTGGTTTCTGCCTATACAATGTTAGATCTATTATGTCTGCATCTCATACTGCCTAGTATATTCACTTAAGCTTCATATCTAGTTAGATTCCTCACTTTTACTTATTCACGGATTCGTACAAATCTGGAACCAACTCTCAACATATAAGTGAATGTCTTCGCATCATGAGGTCAATGTCTTCAAACTGATTTATCTTCAAAATCTTCTGAGAATGCATATGACCTCTCACTACTAGGGAAAAGCCTAGCAGCAGCGCGGGTTTGGGCCCTCTCAGTAGCGCGGGTACCGGCGCTACTAATAAGGCGCTACAGCTAACGTATAGCAGTAGCGCGTGTTGACACACGCTACTACTACACATGAATAGCTACAGCGCTCTTTAGAAAAGGACGCTACTGGTATTATCTGCAGTGCTGTTTAGGGGTAAGCGCTACTGGTAAGTCGGCGCTACTGCTAAGTCCCCCCCTCGCTACTACTAGTTTTATTAGTTTTTTTCCCTGCAGATTTGTTTTTTATTTGTTTTGCATTTGAATAGGCTTTATACAATAATCTTTAGCATATCATCCACATACAAATGTAATCATAGCATATACATACAATTAGTCTCATCAAATCATGTCATCATCATAATCATCATCCAACACAAAGTGGTCTCTCGTCATCAATCTCGAAAATAGCGATACAAGTCTCGATTACTTGCAAATACATCGTCATCCATCTAAACAATGATATACATGAGAATAGATATCACTTTGAGTACATGAGTTCGTATCCCTCTCTCGCATTAGCGTGAACCTAAACTAAGTATTGCGTGTCACTCGGAAACCGAAAACCGGTACACCTGGGCCTGACACTCCGGCCACTTGTCGTATATATACTCCTGGCGTAGCACTTCTTCGCCATTTATGATCTATGCACCTGCATCATCACATGAGTCGATGATATGCAACATATATAGTTGAGCAACACAAAGAGACAGACTTGGCAAAAATAGAAACAACATATCATAAGCATAAATAACAAAGTTCATCGTACCCAAATGACCTAACTAGAGTGATTTTCGCTAGTCGAGGAGGACGGTTTAATTACATCACAAATAAAGTTTCACCATGCATAACTCAAAGTTTTGTCATAAAAGAAAGTATGGACTAAACGGACACATTGTCATATATCGACAATCACTCCATCATGTCGTGCCATCCATCCAAGTCAGGGAGATAGTCATCGAGCTTTGTGAAAGGCTTCATGTCGAGACGCTGAGAGGCTATCCATGTTCGGACGTCTTCCCGCGACATTTGTCCTTCTGCATGGAACATCCCTGTTTTTCCGACGACCTCATTCATGATGATTTGGGCAAGTTCGCGCTGGATGTTATAGAACTCAGCTCGAAGTTGATGATCCTCGATATCTCCTATGTCCTTTGCCCATTGCAGAATATGGGCATCGCTAGATCTAGGTGCCATGTGAAGGTTCTGGTGATCCCATCGGTACTCCAGCTTGTGGTGTATGATGCAGCCTATTTGATTGCCGTAGCACGCGCGCACTTCCTCGGGCGCCTTTGGCTCAAAATTGCCATTGTCCACCTCCGTGACCACCAGTCTAGTAGT
Organism: Triticum aestivum; assembly: GCF_018294505.1. Lineage (NCBI taxonomy): Eukaryota > Viridiplantae > Streptophyta > Magnoliopsida > Poales > Poaceae > Triticum > Triticum aestivum. The sequence goes on along the minus strand of NC_057798.1, from coordinate 24,586,864 downwards.
CCTGAGTTTGTTAGGAACCCGTTGCCTCTTCGCTTTCGGTGCTACACCGGATCCGCTCCCCAAGGCAGCACCGGTCTCAGCGCCGGTCTCGATGCCGGTCTGAATCTCAGCGCCGGTGTCAGTCTCAGCACCGGTCTGCGTGTCGGTCTCAGTCCCCGATGCCGGGCCCAGCAACAACATATGTTGATCGTCGGTAAAGCTAAAAAATTCGTCTGCCGCCAGGTAGACGTTGTCGCAATCACCAGAACCCTGTCCTTCATCGTTGCTAGCCATGTTTCCTATGATTAAATCTAGTCAATTAATTCTAGACCTAATAAAATGAATAATCACATAAAAAAGGACTATTGTTTTGCAGGAATGTTGACTCCTTCTTGGTGCGGCAAATCCCGGGCACTCGATATGTCCTAGTTTGTAGCACTAGTCATGCCGAAATTCACGGGAAATTTCGGCATGACCTTTGCTAAAAAGTGGACAAATCGAGAACCTGAAATTTGCCGGAACAGAAATGAATCAACATTTCGGCAAAACATAGGCCACTCAGCATCATTCCCTGGAAACAACAAAGCCACCACTTGGGCACAATCGAACAACTTCAATGAAAAGATATAACATGATCACTTCAATGAAAAATAAAATTTGCCTAAATTCTTTTCCTTGAAAAATAGTGGTCTTTTGAAAAATCAAAAACCTTTGCCAATCTACTTAACCTAGCTTCTTAATCCAACGAACCGAATTAACCTACCTATTTAACCTAGTTAGTTAATCTAGTTTACCTAGATAATTAACCCTAATTAAACTAGTTAACGCAGCTAGTTCTCTGTCAAAGCCTAAAATAAATTTTTGCACTAATTAACATGGATAATTAACCTAATTAAACTAGTTAACCTGACTAGTTCTCTGTCAAAGCCCTAACTAAGTTTTTGCACTAACCTAGATAATTAACCTAATTAAACTAGTTAACCTAACTACTTCTTTGTCAATGCCCTAACTAAATTTTTGCCCTAACCTAGATAATTAACCTAATTAAACTGGCTAACCTATGCATGAGAGAGAGAGGAGGGGTGGGGGCTTACAGATGATGGCTCCGGTGGTGGCGACGGAGGCAGTGTGGTGGCGAGGGAGGCAGGGGCGTCTCCGGTGACGGCGAGGGAGGCAGGGGCGTCTCCGGTGACGGCGAGGAAGGTGGCGTCGACGGCGGCTCCGGTGGCGTTGATGAGGCCGCGCGGCTCCGTGGCGTTGGGGCGGCTCTGGTGTCATCGACGGCGCACGGCTCTGGTGGCGTCGGCGGCGGCGGCGAAGTGTGGGGCGAGGAATCGGGGAGACGGCGGCGCGCGCGCGGGGTGGGTTTGAGGGATTTGGGAGAAGTGGTGGCCAGGGGGGAAACGGTTTTTTGGCTAAGTCAAACTTAGCGGTAGCGCGTTTCGCAAAATGCACTATAGCTAAGTTAGCTATAGCGCTTTCCTCAAAACGCGCTGCTGCTATAGCTAATTTCCTATTCTGTTTCTATAGCGGGGGTCTAGGGCACGCGCTGCAGCTACGTTAGCTATAGCGCCTCTTACAAACAAACGCTGCTGCTATGCCTTCCTTCGATTTTTCACTTTTTCGTTTATTTTGCTTTACATTTTATTTTTCCCTTTCTCCTTTTTCTATTTCTTTCATTTTCATTTAAATTTCTATTTGTTTATCATCTTATTTTATTTCCGTTAGTTGTAGCGCTCTTCTCTGGAAACGCGCTGCTAACTGTGCTCTAGCAGTAGCGCGTTTCTGTTAAGCTCGCTACTGCTATGCGTAGCCTAGCATTCTGCCAATGGGAATATTAGTAGTAGCGCTTTTTTTACAACAGGCGCTACTACTAAGTTTGTGTCTGTAGCGCGGTTTTTAATAGCTCGCTACTGCTATATAGCACTAGCGCAGTTTTTTGAACCGCGCTGTTGCTAAGATTCTGTGTATAGCTTTTTCCCTAGTAGTGTCTTCCCCATCCCTCGCATCTATAATGCTGTCACAGGTACATGTCCGTGGGAGAATCCCTTGGTTCTCATAGTCTACATTCGTTTGCAGAATTCTTACAGCATCACATTAACTCTCCCAAAGCCTGTTCCTGTTTGTCCAGCAAGCAAAAGCCTTTGAAGCCTTTGAACGTGTTGAAGCCATTCAGTTTGAAGTTCATGGCTGTAGAGAAATCAGTAAGGAAGGGTGGCAGACAGCGTCGTGGGGGAACATCAAGAGATTTGCCTGATGACCTCACAGAGCTTTACAAGACAGATCCTAAAGAGGATTATAATCAGGGCAAGACACGAATCCAATGGATTCGACGATATTGGGCTGAACAATGGTTCAAATACAAGTTCGTGACCCAGGAATACGCTGAGAAGAATGCTATCGAAAGTCCTTGGGGTGATATTCTCTATCGAAGCCTTCCACCCAAGAACAGAGCTGAAGTTATTGCACAGGGTTTCTATCATTGTATGGTCCGTGGACCTCAGCCTGAAAATGCCGACCCATCGTCGTTGCTCTGGTGTCGTGATGATAATCTCTTCAAGCGCAACTTCCAGCACGCAAAGGCATCGGCCAAGGAAAACAAGAAGTCATTGGGATTAAACTTCAACCCTGGGCCCTCTGCTCCCCGTGCTGACGGCTGACGTGATGCAGAACCCAATGTCATCGGTCCTTTCTACAACCTTGACGGCCTCATCACTCACATCTCAGTCCAAGGTGCCAAAGTGGATCATTCTGATGATGATGCTGACACTGATGAAGCCCCAAATCCTACTCCAAAGCCGCAGAAGCCAAAGAAGGCTAAGGCTTCAAGATCAGCTCCTCCTCCAAAAGTTTCACGTGCGAAGCCACAGGCCACTGCACCTCCTGAAGACAGTGTGCAGTCTGAAGATCTATCACGTATCTCCAAGAAGACGGAGAAGAAAAAGAAAATCGTCAAGAATACTGATCAGACATTGACTCCTGATGCCATTCTGCGAGAAGAGCACATTGATCTGTCCAGCGATGAAGATCTTGCAGATGATGCTCTTGAGCTACTGATCAAGAGCAAGGAAGAAGCAGAGATCTTCAATGATTTGTGAGGGAGTCCTGGACTAGGGGGTGTTCGGATAGCCGGACTATCATCATCGGCCGGACTCCAAGACTATGAAGATACAAGATTGAAGACTTCGTCCCGTGTACGGATGGGACTTTCCTTGGCGTGGAAGGCAAGCTTGGCGATACGGATATGTAGATCTCCTACCATTGTAACCGACTCTGTGTAACCCTAGCCCTCTCCGGTGTCTATATAAACCGGAGGGTTTAGTCTGTAGGACACACAACAATTACAACAATCATACCATACGCTAGCTTCTAGGGTTTAGCCTCCTTGATCTTGTGGTAGATCCACTCTTGTACTACCCATATCATCAATATCAATCAAGCAGGAGTAGGGTTTTACCTCCATCGAGAGGGCCCGAACCTGGGTAAAAACATCGTGTCCCTTGTCTCCTGTTACCATCCGCCTAGACGCACAGTTCGGGACCCCCTACCCGAGATCCGACAGTTTTGACACCGACATTGGTGCTTTCATTGAGAGCTCCTATGTGTCGTCACCGATAGGCTTGATGGCTTCTTTAATCAACAACAACACCGTCCAGGGTGAGACTTTCCTCCCCGGACAGGTCTTCGTGTTCGGCGGCTTTGCACTGCGGGCCAAATCACTTGGCCATCTGGAGCAGATCGAAAGCTATGCCCCTGGCCATCAGGTCAGGTTTGGAAGCCTAAACTTCACGGCTAACATCCACGGAGACTTGATCTTCGATGGAGTCGAGCCACAGCCGAGCGTGCCACACTGTCACGATGGGCACGATCTAGCTCTGCCGCCGGACAGTACCCTGGAGGCCGCACATGAGTCCGCTCTAACCCATAGTTCGGAGCCGACCACGCAGATCGAGGACAGGTGGCTGGACACCGCCTCGGGGGCTGCGACTTCTACGGTGATAGAGCCGAATACCGACCTTGTCCCTCGCAAAGCTTGTGACTCCGAGGTGCCGGACTCCTTGCCGGACTCCGAGCCTCCGGCGCCCCTGCCAATCGAATCCGATTGGGTGCCAATCATGGAGTTCACCGCTACGGACATCTTTCAGCACTCACCCTTTGGTGACATCCTGAATTCGCTAAAGTATCTCTCGTTATCAGGAGAGCCCTGGCCGGACTGCGGTCGGGATGGTTGGGATGCGGACGACGAAGAAATTCGAAGCCCACCCACCACCCACTTTGTAGCCACTGTCGACGATTTAACCGACATGCTAGATTATGACTCTGAAGACATCGACGGTATGGACGACGATGCCGGAGACGATCAAGAACCAGCGCCTACAGGGCACTCGAAGACCATCTCTTCATACGACATATACATGGTGGACACCCCAAAGGATGGGGACGGCGAAGAAGCAGCGAAGGCAGATTCCTTTAAGAAACAGCCCAAGCGCCGACGTCAGCGGCGCCGCTCTAAATCCCGCCACAGCAAGAATGGAGATTCCGGCATCGGAGATAATAACACCCCAGAGAGTGCCGAAGACAACCCCCTCCAGCACGATTCAGCACAGGAGGACGGAGTAGCCAGCCCTCAGGAGAGAGCGGCTGACGAGAAGGACGAAAATTACATGCCTCCCTCTGGAGACGAGGCAAGCCTCAATGACGACGAATTCGTCGTGCCCGAGGATCCCGTCGAACAAGAGCGTTTTAAACGCAGGCTAATGGCCACGGCGAACATCCTAAAGAAAAAGCAGCAACAGCTTCAAGCTGATCAAGACCTGCTGGCCGACAGATGGACCGAGGTCCTCGCGGCCGAAGAGTGTGAACTCGAACGCCCCTCCAAAAGCTACCCAAAACGCAAGTTGCTCCCCCGACTAGAGGAGGAAGCATACAAACCTTCATCACCAGCGCACAATACGGCAGACCGACCACCTCGAGGCCGCGACAGAGAGGCATCCAGGCCCTCCGCCAGAACCGTACCCCGGCACCGCTTGAAGCCACGGGGTAATGCGCCGGACTTGCGGGATATATAGGAGGATAAGGCAAGACAATCAAGATCTATCTACGGATCACGCGGGCGCCCCACGACCCACGATGACTACCGTCGCGTCGGATACAGCAACTCCGGCCGGGTCGAACACAGCAGACAAAGCTCTCTTGAGCTACGTCGTGATATTGCTCAATATAGAGGCGCCACACACCCACAATACTTCACAGATGAAGTAATGGATCATCAAATCCCTGAAGGGTTTAAACCCGTGAACATTGAATCCTACGATGGCACAACAGACCCCGCGGTTTGGATCGAAGATTATCTCCTTCATATCCATATGGCCCGCGGTGACGATCTCCATGCCATCAAGTATCTCCCACTCAAGCTTAAAGGACCAGCTCGACATTGGCTTAACAACTTGCTAGCAGAGTCAATTGGGTGTTGGGAGGACCTGGAAGCCGCATTCCTTGACAACTTCCAGGGCACATATGTGTGACCACCAGACGCCGATGACCTAAGCCACATAATTCAGCAGCCAGACGAATCGGCCAGAAAATTTTGGACACAGTTCCTAACAAAGAAAAATCAAATCATCGACTGTCCGGATGCAGAGGCCCTCGCAGCCTTCAAACATAAAATCCGCGATGAGTGGCTGGCCCGGCACCTAGGACAGGAAAAGCAGAAATCCATGGCAGCCCTCACATCACTCATGACCCGCTTCTGTGCGGGAGAGGACAGCTGGCTAGCTCGAAGTAACAACCTCAGCAAAAATTCTGGCAGTCCGGACAGCAAGGACCGCAATGGCAGGTCGCGTCGCAGCAAAAACAAACGCCGCGTTAACGGCGATAACATTGAGGATACGGCAGTCAATGCCGGATTCAGAGGTTCTAAACCCGGTCAGCGGAAGAAGCCATTCAAAAGAACCACTCCGGGTCCATCCAATTTGGACCGAATACTCGACTGCTCTTGTCAGATACATGGCACCCCCAAAAAGCCAGCTAATCACACCAACAGAGATTGTTGGGTATTCAAGCAGGCAGGCAAGCTAATTGCCGAAAACAATGACAAGGGGCTGCATAGCGACGACGAGGAAGAGATCCGGCCGCCGAACAGTAGAGGACAGAAGGGTTTCCCCCTGCAAGTGCGGACGGTAAACATGATATACGCAACCCACATACCCAAGAGGGAGCGGAAGCATGCACTTCAGGACGTATATGCGATGGAGCCAGTCGCCCCGAAGTTCAATCCATGGTCCTCTTGCCCGATCACTTTCGATCGAAGGGACCACCCCACCAGTATCCGCCATGGCGGATTCGCCGCATTGGTCTTAGATCCAATCGTTGATGGATTTCACCTCACTAGAGTCCTGATGGATGGCGGCAGCAGCCTGAACCTGCTTTATCAGGATACAGTGCGCAAGATGGGCATAGACCCCTCAAGGATTAAACCTACAAAGACGACCTTCAAAGGCGTCATACCAGGTGTCGAGGCCAATTGTATAGGCTCGGTCACACTGGAAGTGGTCTTCGGATCCCCGGATAATTTCCGAAGCGAGGAGTTAATCTTCGACATAGTCCCGTTCTGCAGTGGCTATCACGCCCTGCTCGGACGAACCGCGTTTGCAAAGTTCAACGCGGTGCCGCATTATGCATACCTCAAGCTCAAGATGCCAGGCCCTCGTGGAGTCAGCACGGTCAATGGAAACACTGAACGCTCCCTCCGAACGGAGGAACACACAGCGGCTCTCGTGGCAGAAGTACAGAGCAGCCTCTTAAGGCAATTTTCGAGTCTGGCCGTTAAAAGACCGGACATGACTAAGCGCGCCCGGAGCAATATACATCAAGACCACCTGGCACGTTCCGAGTACGCGTAGCAATGCGGCCCTAACCCCAGCCCTCGCATGATTGCAAGACAAGCTCTCCGCGTACATCATTACGCTCTGGAGATACCTTGGGCACAGGGGGAGGGGCACGACCACGACAGGCCCAGAGTGCGGCTCAACCACACCAGGGGCTCCCAAGTGTGTCGCACTTTTTCTTTTCCTTTTTATTTTTTATCCACAGGACTCCATTTACCAGAGGCCCTGTCCGGCAGTAGATCTGCCGAACTCACGATGCAACAGCCAGGGAGGAACAATGGCTACGACGAACACTCAGGTGGTCTCCATTACGAGCATTAAATCTGTTTATTACACCATTCCGCAGCCTACCCCTGGAGGGGGACATGTCTAATAGTCAAAACCCTTGCTTACCGCACTATTTGTATCGTTCTGCACTCATAGCAGAATTCCTTGAATAAACAATGCATCACTTTTCGCTTATAATTGCATTCCTTTTCTTTATATATATGTTCGTTTATGACATCTTGCATCCGTACAATTTGGTACGACCGAATACACCAGGGGCTTATGTTCCCCGCATTATGGTGTGAGAAGCCCGAACACTTTCACAAGTGCGGCACCCCGAACTTATAGCACTATATGCATCGGCTCTGAATCATGTCTTGGGTCAATAGTTGGGTTTGCCCGGCTCCCATGTTTTGGTACCTTACGTTCCGTTCTATCGGCTAAGGTAGCAATGGGAGAACCACTGCGATTGCACCCCGGTTGAGCTGGGCGAGCGCCTCAGTGGAGAAAGCTAAAACTGACCGTCATGATAAGGCGAGAGCTGGTCGCTCTTCGAGAGGTCTTTTCGAGTCCCTAAAGACTTATGCCGCTTAGAGCGAGGAACCGGCTGTGTCCGGCCCAGGCGTGGATAGCGCCCCGAATTCGGTCTTCCGAACACTAGGGGCTTCGCCGAAATTTAAAATTATAGAATTCTATGGCTAAGTGAGAGTGTTCAAGCATTATAAGTCCGGTTGCCTTGTTCGTTGTGTTGAGCGCCTCCCTAGATGGACCCAAAAATGGGAACAAGAGTGCTCAAGTTTATCCCGAACACCCCAGCACTTCGTAGCTTGCGGGCTGAAGCTGACGACTTGCCATCTCTTAGATTTGATAAACAGCCGCACAGAAGGTAATATTTTAAATCAAATAAGCGTTGCTTAGCGCATATGAACAAAGTTTTCAGCGCACAGGATAACACATTGTGAGTCTACTAAAAAATTACATCTCTGGGGCACTCATCCGCAATCTTGCGGGCACCCTTCAGGACAGTCTTATGTACATTTCGGGCATACGATACTCCTTGCCCGCCGGCGGTGCATCCGTCAGAAGCCTCTCAGCATCCAGCCTGCCCCAGTGCACCTTTGCACGGGCAAGGGCCCGACGGGCACCTTCAATGCAGGCGGAGTGCTTGATGACCTCCACCCAGGGGCACGCATCCACCAGCCGCTGCACGAGGCCGAAGTAGCTCCCGGGCATGGCCTCTCCAGGCCACAGCCGTACTATGAGGCCCTTCATGGCCTGCTCGGCTACCTTGTGGAGCTCGACCAGCTGCTTCAGCTGGTCGCTAGGGGGCACCGGATGTCCGGCCTCAGCATACTGAGACCAGAAGACCTTCTCTGTCGAACTCCCCTCCTCAGCCTGGTAGAATGCGGCGGCATCGGATACGCTGCGAGGCAGATCTGCAAATGCTCCTGGAGAGCTCCGAATCCGGGTAAGTAACAGGTAATTTACATTCACATGCTTGCTTTGCATGAAAAATGCCTTACCCGTCCCTATTTTCTTCACCGCCTCAATCTCCTGGAGGGCCTTATGGGCCTCGGCCTTAGCGGCTTTGGCACTTTCAAGAGCCGAGGCAAGCTCGGACTCTCGAGTCTTCGAGTCGCGCTCCAAACTCCCATGCTTTTCCATGAGAGCCTGGAGCTCTTGCCGCACCTCCGCCACCCGCGCCTCCTGCTTCTCTCGCTCCGCTCGTTCCGCGGCCGCATTGCGTTCGGCCGCGGACACGGCCTCCTTCAGGGTCGCCACCTCGTTCGTGGCCCCTGCAGTACCCACGTTATCCTTGTTATCTCTATTGCAACCAAAACCCTTTTCTGTAACGTACAAATTTAATACGGTGTTCCTCACCTTCTTTGTCCTTGAGCTGCTTCTTGGCAAGACCGAGCTCGTTCTCGGTCCACTCGAGGTCCTGCTTCAAAGCACCGACCTCCGCAGTCAATGCGGCAGAGGTCAGCAGCGCAGCCTGCAAACCCATATTGACATAATTTTTAGAACTCCTGCGTATATCTTTTTAGATCCTCAGTCCGGCTTTTCTTTCCGAACACCGAACCGAGAATCAGGGGCTACTGTCTATGCGGTATTACATTGCATATTTTAAAAACTTCTTACCTCAAAGCCTGTTAGAAGGCTGCTGCAAGCTTCGGTCAGCCCGCTCTTGGCGAGCTGAACCTTCTGAATCACCGCACTCATAATAGTGCAGTGTTCTTCCACGATGGAAGCGCCGTTGAGCGCCTCCAACAAGTTTTCCGGCACCTCCAGTTGGACGGAGGCCGCCGGTGTCATGGTATTTCCCTTCCTACGAAGGGGCCGCCTGCCGGACTCCGGAACCACTGCGGGTTCCGGCACGGAGTCCGGCACGAAGTCCGGGAGGTTGCCTTGTGGCACCTCCTGAGCCTCCCCCTCCTGGCAGGTCCCCTCCTGGGATCCCACCTCGGCGTCCTCAGCATCGCGAGGGGTGGAGGCGGTCGGAATGGAATCTACATCCGATGGAGCCAAGGACCCGCTGGATGAAGTGGGAAGATCCTCCTCGGCCAGGCTATAGGTAGTACGCGGCATTAGAAGGACACTACGTGGCACAAAAGAGAAATTACAAATCGCTCAGGAATCCGGATACTTACGATCTTGCCATGGGCTTGGCCCTTGAGGGCCACTCCTCCTCGCCGTCGTTGGCGTTGGCGGAGCTGTCCGGAGGAAGGGTCCTTCCCTTCTTGGACCCTTCGGCCTCCCCCGTTGGGGAAGCCTTCCTCTTCCTCTCTCCCCCCTCCTGGGGAGAGTCTTCTTTCTCCTCCTCGCCTTCGGGGGAGGAGTCCACCTCGGAGTCATCGGACGATGAGTCTGATACCACCTGGCGCCGGGAACTCCTTCGGGTTCCCGTGGCCTTCTTCTTGGCCTTCTTCTCCGGCACCACATAAAGTGCCGGGACTAGTAGCCCCGTTAAACGGGCATCCGCTGGTTCTTCAGGGAGGGGAGCCGGACAGTTAACCTGTTCGGACGTCCTCTGCCAGTCCTGTTAAAGGCATTGGGAATTTTAGATCCCACATAGAGTCAAACTATGAAAGAAATACGTGTCTTGTAAAGGATAACTTACCGCACCGGCCGGGTGTTTCGTGCTGAATCCGCGATCTTCAGTCGCGAATGCGGGGGCTTCTCCCTCCTTGAATAGCACCCTCCAGGAAGCTTCGTACGTCGTGTCGAAGAGCCCGCTCAGGGTCCGGTGCTGTGCTGGATCGAACTCCCATAGGTTGAAGGCCCGTTGTTGGCAGGGGAGAATCCGGCGGACGAGCATGACCTGGATCACGTTGACAAGCTTGAGCTTCTTGTTCACCAAGGTCTGGAGACAGGACTGGAGTCCAGTCAGCTCCTTCGAACTGCTCCATAGCAAGCCCTTCTCTTTCCAGGAGGTGAGCTGCATAGGGGCACCAGATCTGAACTCGGGGGCCGCTGCCCATTTAGGGTCCCGCGGCTCGGTTATATAGAACCACCCCGATTGCCACCCTTTGATGGTTTCCACAAAGGCGCCCTCGAGCTAGAGGACGTTGGGCATCTTGCCCACCATGGCGCCTCCGCACTCCGCTTGGACGCCCTTCACTACCTTCGGCTTGACATTGAAGGGTTTTAGCCACAAGCCGAAGTGGGGCTGGATGCAGAGGAAGGCCTCGCACATGACGATAAACACCGAGATGTTGAGAATGAAGTTTGGCGCCAGATCATGGAAGTCCAGGCCGTAGTAGTACATGAGCCCCCGGACAAAGGGATGAAGTGGGAAGCCTAGTCCGCGGAGGAAGTGGGGAAGGAATACGACCCTCTCATGGGGCCTGAGGGTGCGGATGAGCTGCCCCTTGTCGGGCAGCTGGTGCGCGATGTCGCTGGACAGGTATCCGGCGCCGCGCAGCTTCTCGATGTGCTCCTCCGTAACGGAGGAGGTCATCCACCTGCCTCCCGCTCCGGACATGGCTGGAGAAGGTTGAGACGAGATGAGCGGGCTTGGGCGCTGGAGCTCGAGTGCGCGGAGATGGATAAGCAAAGGAGGAAGAAGGCGTGGGTAAAAAAGGTGGGTCCTTATCCCCTTATATATGGACGGACGAAGACTATGCGTCCCCACTGGCCTGGTAAAACTCGCTTATCCCCCAAGCGCCACCATCAATGGCGCGGTTGGGTTACCCACGTCCGTATTGATGAGAATCCCGGAATAAGGGGAACACGATCTCTGCTTCGACAAGACGTGCCAAGGAAACCGCTTCGCTAAACGCGCTGAGGTGGTATAGTAAAAAACTATTCAAGTAAAAGCTTAGTAGTGGAATGACGTCATGCCACGAAATACGTCAGCAGATTGAACTTGTGTGCATATTATTCTCTCTACGGTGGAATGTGGAATTTATTTTGCAGAGCCGGACACTATCCTGGTGTTCACAATCTTCTATGGATTATTCGGAGGAGGAACCTGCCTTGCAATGCTGAACAATATGCGCGCCGGACTCATCGTCATTGAAGCCTGGTTCAGGGGCTACTGAGGGAGTCCTGGACTAGGGGGTGTCCGGATAGCCGGACTATCATCATCGCCCGGACTCCAAGACTATGAAGATACAAGATTGAAGACTTCGTCCCGTGTCCGGATGGGATTTTCCTTGGCGTGGAAGGCATGCTTGGCGATACGGATATGTAGATCTCCTACCATTGTAACCGACTCTGTGTAACCCTAGCCCTCTCCGGTGTCTATATAAACCGGAGGGTTTAGTCCGTAGGACACACAACAATTACAACAATCATACCATAGGCTAGCTTCTAGGGTTTAGCCTCCTTGATCTCGTGGTAGATCCACTCTTGTACTACCCATATCATCAATATCAATCAAGCAGGAGTAGGGTTTTACCTCCATCGAGAGGGCCCGAACCTGGGTAAAAACATCGTGTCCCTTGTCTCCTGTTACCATCCGCCTAGACGCACAGTTCGGGACCCCCTACCCGAGATCCGCCGGTTTTGACACCGACAATTTGCCTCTCTTCAATGTGGCAATCATCCATAACTTCATTGATGAGTGGTTTGACACCCCAAATCTCAGCTTTGAAGATCTGCAACTTCCCATTTGCCTCAGCGTCTCCTTCAATGGCGCTATTGCTTCTGAGCTAGCTCTTGCTCAGCGCATCGTTGAACTGAAGCACAAGATCGACTATGAGAAAGCCCAGTTCAAGAAGCATGTGGCAAAGCTCAGCGTGCAAGATGTCAAAAACTTCAAGATCATGTTGCACGAGCTCAAAGAAGCCTTTCTCAAGAAGAACGACGAAGCTAAAGGCTCTTGTGACCATATGAAGAGTCTAGCTGACAAGTGTGTGCTAGCCTACAATGAGGCTGAGAAGCGCAAGGCTCTTGGTCGTCCTGGCATTGACCCCAGAATGGCTGCAAAGAAGAAGAAGCCATCAACTAACCAATCTGCACCTTCAAGGCAGGAAGAACCTCGCATAGTCTTCCCAAGCGGCATGACTGGCTCAAAGCCAAAGGTCAGGTCAACCACTTCAGAACTGAAGAAGACAAGGACTGCCGAGGCTGAAGCCAGAAAAAGGAAAAATCCTGAAGCCTCTGATGTTGCTCCCTCCAAGAAGAAGCGCAAAACCAAGAATAATCGGGCTGCTCACACAAAGCCCTTAGTTGTTGAACCTATCTCAATGGTTCGCCCTGCATCTGAACACCAAGAACGACGGATGATAGTTCATGAGCCTGCTTCCACAGAGGCTCATGAAGCTGAAGACATTCCAGCAGTTGATCCCACCGCTGCTGAAGACATTGGTCACAATGACAATGTTGAAAATGATGTAGTTCTTCCTCAGATCGAACACAACTTGGTATCATCGCCTGTTCTCATGAACAGCGAACTCATCAGCATTGGTCGTCCTCTGACGCCAATTGCTCAGGATGCATCATGGGCTGATCACCCACAACAACAAGACTCCTGGAGTACTCCCCAACAACAACAAGTCACACCACCTGTGCAAGAAGAAGAGGAAGACTTTGAGGCCCAGCCAACTCCATCTCTAAAGGCGTCGCCAGCATTATGCAGGCTTCGCAAAGGACCAAGGCCTCAAGTCCCTCTTTCGAGCATTCCAGAAGGAGAAGTGCACCACCAATCTGTTGCACGTCAAGTGTTTCCAGAAGCCACTTCGACTGTGAATGTTTCCGTGTCTGAAGCCAAAGCTGCTGAAGACAATCCGGCTGCATCAGCCGATGACAAACAAGAAGAAGAACGTGTCCCTACTCCCCCCATTACTGAAGAAGTTGTTCCTGAAATGAACGTGCCAGTGCCCGACCCTCCAGCTCATCAAGTGGAGGTTGAATATCTTGAGGCTGCCACCACCAACACAAATGGAGCCAACGACGTAGTCATGGCTGACGCAAATGTGGAGCCTGCACCAACCAATGTGCCAGAAGCCAATGATGCAATGCTCCTGAAGCATCTGTTGTGCAGCCTGACGCCTCTGTTGCTGCCACTGCTCCTGTTCCGCCACCAAGGCCCCATACAATCGAGCAAGCATACAACTATGGTCAGCTAATCACTGTCAAATGGCCCATTCTGGTCCCTCCGCCTAATGCCTCTGGTCCTCAGTTTGATTATCATGTTGAGCATAGGCCTCTGGTCCAGAAACCAAAGCCAAGACTGCCAAGGTTCCCAGGTACTGCCACCTCTACAGGGTCCTTCAATGCAAATGGCTTCAAAAGCCACAACACCTTCTTTGACAGAGCAAAGAACCCCTACTCAAGGCCAAGAATATCATCTAATCGTTTCTGGAGCTATCAGCAGCGAAGCTATTACTCCTGCATTCTGTATGATCAAGGGCGCATTTTCCCTCATATACGCCTCGACACTGAAGCCATTGCTGGACTGCCATGCTTAGAAGAAGCACTTGACTGCTTTCATGATGCAGGTCTGCTCAGCTTTGTGACAGACAAAGAACATTGGAATGAGGAACTTTTGCTTCAATTCTATGCTACCCTCCACATTCGCGGTACTACAGGGATACAAAGACATGGGTTCTCGAGTGGATGACAGGAAATGTTCATCATGAAGCCAAAGCTCTTGACATCATTGAGCTTACAGGCCTACCCACTCTCGGAGAGCTGTTCGAACCTGATTGTCAACTCCACCTCAATGCACTGGAGAGCATCTTCCATAAGCCAGAGCCCAACATGAGCCAGATGTTGAGCATGATGAAGACTTTGCCACCTGACGCTGAATACCCAAAGGAGTTCTTTGTTGATGACCTTGAGTATCTGCCTCGCACAATATATCACATCATCAGGCGAACTCTATGGCCTATCAAAGGGCATTCATCAGCTACAAAACTTGAAGGAGCCATGAAGACATTGGTCTTTTACATCCTCAATGGCATCAGCTTCAATACACAAGAATTCTTCATCCGGCAACTGGCTGCGTCTGGATCTGACCTTTTTGGCCTGAAATTCTATGCTCCATGGGTCATGCACCTCATCAAGCTACACTCTGCTATCAACTATCAGCCCTCTGCTCGCAATCATCTGATCTTTCTAACAGAGGTTGATATGTCAGTTGAAGCCATATACCCTGAGCCTGCCAAGAAGCCTCTTTTCTTCAAAATGCTGATCACCAAAGCTTCACTCCAACCCATGGAAGGAGTTCCAAGCAGTAACTCGTGTCTATCAATGGCTGGGAACACTCGTCTGCCTCACTGTGCGCAAACTGAAGCTACTGAGAGCACAATTTCCCAAAGGCCTAAGAAGCGCTCTCGCATCCTAAATGATCGAGAACTTCTTGTGGCACTGCATCAGAAACAAGACAAGCATCACTTCTGGCTCAGCGACAGATGCAAAGCCTCTTGGTGGACGTCAATCGATTCGAAATCTTGCCAACAAGAATGCTTTTGTCACTCACGAGACCTGTCGGCGATCATTGGAAGAGTTTGACGCTGCTCAGTGCTGAAGCAGATCTTCAAGGACGATGGTTCCACTGAAAGATTCAAGTTTTGACTCAACTCTCACGGAATCTGTCCTACGTCCGAACTCCCTCCTTGAAGCCTCTGACTATTTCCTCCGCGCAACTGTGATGCCAAAGTGTTCAATGATGAAGACGATGCTACGTCACAGCCCTACATTCTTCACGCATCCAACACTGCACCAAGTCGTCTTGCACCGCCAAACACAACGACAACCCTGCTGCTTCACCTACTCCTCTGGAACGAGTAGATGCTCTATGTCTTCAATCCTTTTTGGTCCTTACTGACAAAAGGGGGAGAAGCAGTATGAGTTTTGATACACTAGTGCAGAACCGGGCAATAGCACCGGTTCGTAAGGCCCTGTAGTGCCGGTTACATAACCGGCACTAAATTGTGGTCACTAAAGGCCCCCCCTTTAGTACCGGTTCAGCACGAACCGGTGCTAAAGGGCAACCACGTGGCACGAGCCAGCTCCGGGGGCCTGGAGCCCTTTAGTACCGGTTGGTAAGACCAACCGGTACTATAAGGTTTGGGGGGTTTTAGTTTTATGATTTCTTTTTCATTTAATTTGTGTTTCCATTTTAATTCTTTTTCGTTTGCTGGTATTTTACGATACTACACATTGTACACGTTATGCATATATATATATATATATATATATATATATATATATATACATATATATATATATATAGAATTTCTAGTAGAACCAATCATGCATATATATATCATCAATGTCTCACAAACCACCATATTAATTAATTCACACATACACACATGTATAGCTATATACAATTTCTCCTACATATGCATGTTGCCTTTGGAGCCAGTGGCATTAGCCTAATTGGTGCCTTCAGAGCACGATGACAATTGGAAGTGGTTTTCATGGGGGCGGTAGCGGGTAATAGAATTCTCCCTTCGGATTTATGACCTGGTCGAGCAAAAATCCCGCTATTTCCTCTTGAAGTGCTTCTACGCGCTCCGTTTCTAGGAGCTTCTCCCGCACCTCTTTGAACTGTTAAGAAGGAGATCAATATGCATGTGTATTAGTTGTGTGACTAGATATCGATAATGGTGTAAAAATTGTGAATAGTGTTCTGACAAGCGTACCCATTCCTGTCTTTGAGATCTGCTCCTTTCGGACGCCATCATGCGAATGTTCTCGCAAACGCAGAATGCACACAGATCAGTCCCCTGCGCCTGCTTCAGGGCCTTTACGAGAATGGAATTTGATTAGATAAAATTAATCAAGCATGATAATTAAAGAGATGGCAGCTAGCTAGCTAGCTAGTACTACTTAATTGCTTACCTTGGTCGAAACCATTTAAGCTTTTGTTTCCATTCGCCGGGCGTGACGGCTGATGAACCTTGCCCAAGCCCTGCCCGCCGACAAAGAAAATGAATAAAGGGGTTATTAAATAGTTCATATCATGAAATGACGAACTAAATAGGCCGAGATATATAGTTAATAATGATTGAAATTACCTGTTGACTATCCCAAACAAGATGTTATAGTCAGTTTTTTCTGAGATTAGTGAGTCCAGTACTTCAACTGTTCCGGCGTCAACTTTAATGATACACAAGACCCAGTGAAATCTGCATGCACACACGTTTGCATGTCTTAATTAAGCGGGCATATGTAAGCAAAAACATGTAGCTAGCTAGTAGGCAAAAACAGAGAATTTGTAGTACAAGACAGTGTGACTCACTGGAAGTTGTAAGGAAGTAGTATATCTTCATTGTATTTGAGGCGCTTCAAGAACTCTAGCATGTTGTCCTCTACGTTCTTTTGCTGACGTTGATTTATCTTCCATGTGTATTCATTAACGGTGTTTGGGTCAATGAACCCAATGCCAAAGCGTCCACCTTTTCTCATTTCATACATCTTCATCCTGCATAATACCACAGAAAAGAATATAGTGAGGATAATTACAGGTAATGATTGATCAAAAGGATCACTACAGCTAGCTTGAGACTTAAATTATAGAAAGAAATCACTTACAGACAATAGCAACTGATGATAGATTTGTCGAGTGCGTCTTGATTGTATAACTGAAACAGTTTTGTATACTCAACGGACACAGCTTTCTCATGGTAGTAATGCTCCTCCTTGACATTCACCATGAGGGACAATCGATCTGAAATCTTGGTAATGTTCATGTACCATTGATGCAATTCATACATTCTCGTTGGGAGGTTCTTGACCTTGTCTGGCGCGACCAAAGGTTGGCCCCGGACATATTTCCGTTTTATTTCATCCTCTCTAAGCAAAGGCATGGGCTCGATCTTGAGGAGTTGTCCAACAGTGATGTTGAGAACTTCAGCCTGCATTATATGCTCCTCCGTTATTACCACATTGCCCACCTCGGGAACGTGCACTGTTTGCCCACAATAATATTGGGCGCGCGTACTGTCACCTGTTGTTGGCACAACAAGCGAGGGGATCGATTGCGCCGCCTGTTCTCCCAGCTGGGGAATGGTTTTCCCGCATTTTTTGGCAGCTGCTTCTTGTTTGCTCGATCCTGATGTAGACGTGCTCGCCTCCCTTTGTAGACGTGCTCGATTTAACTTCCTGATGTGGCGCTCATAGTCTGTGTCAACAGGCTTGGGAGCTGGTGTGGTTGAGCCATACGAATGAAGTGGTCAATCGTTTCCTCAGGCACTTTCTCCCTTGGCGGCGGTGGCGGTTTCGGTGCAAAATGGGCTTCCACCTCGGCCTTCGATATGGCTGTGATTTCCTCCTCGGACCTGTCATAAGACCTCTGCGGAAGAGGCGTGAGGCTTGGACCATATTTATAACGCTTGCCTCCGCCTGTACTTCCTGTACTACCTCGACTCGTACCGCTACGCACCATAGCTGCGGGGTGTCTCTTCTGCGATTGCTGAGGCGGCGGAGACGGCTGACGGGGCTGAGTTGGACGAGGAGGAGTGGCCTGAGGTTGTGCCGGACTTGGAGGAGGAGTGGACGTCTGACGCTGTGGCGGACTTGGAGGAGGAGGATTGTCCTGACACTTTGCCGGACTTGGAGGAGGAGGAGTGGCCTGACACTTTGCCGGACTTGGTGGACTTGCAGGAGCGGGAGTCTGCTGACTCGGTGGCGGACTTCGACGAGGACTCGGCTGACGCGGTGTCGGTGGCCTTCGAAAGATGATGCAATCCTTTTTCCATAGGATGATACGATGTTTGGCCTCTCCGAGAAAGCGCTCGCCGTCACCTCCAGCAATGTCAAGCTGTAGCTCCGAATATGGTGGGTCCACCACCTCATCAACCAAGACACGAGCATAGCCCGCTGGAATCGGGTTGCAATGGAAGGTTGCCTCGGGGGGATTTGTAAAAGCAAAGCCGTCCGCCACCTTCATGGATATGTTCTTCATTTTGACATGTAGCTCACAGTTAGTGTTCTCCGTTATGTCATCCACGGGGTATCTACCCAGCATTGCATCGTCCGGGACGGAACCCACGCTGCTTCTCGGCATGGATGGGCCGGTGCTATCCAATGCTGGATCATCCGCTAGCTGCTGCAGCTGCTGAGACCCCCTTTGATGGGTAAGTGAGTCGATCTGCTCCTGCTGCCGCTGGAATTTGACTGCCAATTCCACTTGACTTGCTTCTAGGCCTTGAAGGCGTTCATAGTCCCGCTTCCTCTGCTCCTCCTCCATCTTCGTCTTCTTCTCCTCCGCAATCTTCTTTCTCGCACGGGTTCTGTAGTCGGTGTTCCAGTTTGAAAACCCCTCATACCACGGAATAGTGCCCTTGCCTCGTGTTCTTCCCGGGTGTTCAGGATTTCCAAGGGCACGCGTAAGCTCGTCATTCTCTCTGTTGGGCTGGAACACCCCCGATCGTGAATCTTCTATTGCAACAAGTATCGCATCATCGGCTCCCTTCAGACTTTCCCTCGTCGAAACATTGCCTGTCTCCGGGTCCAACTCCCCCCCATGCGCATAGAACCAAGTCCTGACCCTGGGGGGGCCAGCTCTTAGTAACCGGAGTGACACCTGCATCCTCCATCTCTTTCTCAGACTTATCCCACTTAGGCATTGCCACCGCATAGCCACCTGGCCCCAGCTTATGGAACTTATCCTTTTTTTCGGCATTCTTCTTGTTTATTCTCGACCGTTCCTTAGCTAATTCCGAATCCTTGAATTTCACGAAATCGTCCCAATGATCACATTGGTTCTCTAGTGTTCCCTTGAATACTGGAGTCTTCCTTCCTCCCTTGACGTACTTCTTCCATTCACGATTCTTGTGGTTCTTGAATGCAATCGCCATCATCCTAAGAGCAGCCTCCTTGACTTTCTGCACATCTGCTTCTGTGAAATGATCTGGTAGGGTGAAATGTTCCATGAGAGTATCCCAAAGCAGATCTTTTTGATTCTTGTCGACAAAAGTAACATCTGGACGTGGTTTTGCTGGCTCTCTCCATTCTTGAAGTTTGATCGGGAGTTGGTCCTTCACAAGAACTCCGCACTGACGAACGAACTTGTCCGCAATCTTCTTAGGCGCTAATGGTTTGCCAGTAGGGCTGCATGCCTCGATATTGTACTTTACGCCCTGCTTCAACTTTTTGTTCGGGCCTCGTTTCGTCATTTTGCCTGAAGATTTGCTCGATCCGGATGGCTGAAAGAACAAAGATCGATTCGTTAATATATCTTCAAGTCATTTAAAACATGTGATGATCACCAGATGCCTGCTTATATAAATATATATACCTCGCCGGTCTTTGTTGTTTCAGGATCAACATGTTCTTCGTCATCGTCATAATCGTAGTTCATGACTTCATCAATTTGGTCCTCGCGATCGAATATCATATCACCCTCTCCGGTGTTGTTTAGAAATTCGGAGCCGTCATAATCTTCTTCATTCTGATTATCATCTAGCCCGCGTATCATATCGAACATGGTATGTTCTCCCTGTCTGTCGGTATTATCTGCCATAGCTTTTGCTTAACTTATCCAAAAGAAATATAGAACAATTTAGTATTCAAATTACATCATCTCGAATAATAGATATAATCTCGAATACATCGTCTAGAATAATAGATATAATCTCGAATACATCGTCTCGAATAATATATAATATTGAATAGTACATCACTGGCTATTAGCTAATAAAGATCGAATACTACAGAAGAATCTAGGACACTCGCGGTTCCTCCGGCGCGGGCGGTGGACACCCAAAGAGAAGGAACCCTCACAGGATCATAGCTGAAGTGAGATCCCCGAAGAAACTGCCAGGTATTGGAGAACCTGCCGCCCTCTAACGCAAACATGTAGCGAACATGCTCGTCCTCCTCCCTGACACGGCGACGTACCACCTCCGGCGGGGCCGGGTCCCTCCGCACCGAAACTGGCCCACGCGAACGCCACCAAACGAGATCAGGGTCGACGACGGGACCCGGGCCGGGTTCCTCATCAAGCGGCGTGCCCCTCCAGGCAGCACCTCCCAGTGCCAGCCCGGCGGAGCCCAGTCCCGGACATGGGTCGGCTGGACGTCGTCGCGGACGGGTCGACGGCGAGGATGCGGGCCGGGCATCGTCGAGAACAAATACTAGCTATATGCCCGCAAAAGTAACATTTTTTTAATGATTGGATTTTGATAACTAAAATTTCTAACATTTCTATATAACACTAATTATGCTAATCTAAATAATCTAAATAACACTAAAATTTCTAACATTTCTAACATTTCTATATAACACTAATTTCTAACATTTCTATATAACACTAATTTCTAACTGATTAAACACTAATTATATCCATCTAACATGCATTCATACATATATAATAGTGAAAAAATAATAATCTAAATAATCTAAACTAATTAAACATACAAATACGTGTGTGTGTACTAATTAAACACTAATTATCTAAATTAATTAATATACAAAATAATAATCTAAATAATCTAAACTAATTAAAGACTAATTATCTAAACTAATTAAACATGCTTGTGTGTGTGTGTACGGGCTCGGGGCTGGAGGACTTACAGCGGGCGACGGCGACGGCGAGGCGACGGCGAGGCGAGGCGACGGCGAGGAGAGGCGACGTCGAGGCGACGGCCGGGCGGGGACGGCGGGGACGGCGCGACGGGGATGGGGACGGCGCGATGGGGACGGCGCGACGGGGACGGGCCCGAGGCGGCGAGTTGGACGGGGGCGGCGACGGGGACGGGGGCGGCGACGGAGATGAGCGGCGACGTCGGAGACGATCGAGGGCGGCGGCAACGGCGACGAAGACGACAGAACAGAGGAACAAAAACAAAGGGAAACTGAAATTTTCGTAGCAGTTGTATATATAGAAGGCACCTTTAATACCGGTTGGAGCCACCAACCGGTACTAAAGGTCTGTTTTGGTCAGGCCAAGCGGCGGGAAGCGACCCCCTTTAGTACCGGGTGGTGGCACAAACCGGTACTAAAGGCCCCCCCTTTAGTACCGGTTTGTGCCACGAACCGGTACTAAAGGGGGTGCGCTGGCGCAGGTGCGGTGCGGCAAGTTTAGTCCCACCTCGCTAGTCGAGGGGCTACCGCACTGGTTTATAAGCCCCAGTGCGGTAGCTCTCTCGAGCTCCTCTCCTAACCAGGCCTACTGGGCCTACCTGTCCTCTTCGCCTAGTGGGCCTACTGGGCCTTCGCGGGCCTGCATCCTGGCCCAACGAAAGGTTGTGTCGCTAGTCGTATGCAGGCCGCTTTGGCCCAGTAGGCGGGCTTTTTTTTCTTAATTTTTTTTGCTTTATTTTTTTGTTTTATTTATTTTTGAGTTGTTTTTTGCTGTATTTAGAGTTTCTTTGTGAATATTTTTGCTTTAGGTACAAAAAATTACAAACTTTCTGTTAGTGCCGGTAGATTTCAAATTTGAATAGTTTAAATTTTGAATTATTTGAAATTTGTGTGAATCACTAGTTTGTGAATAACTTAACTTTGAAAAAAGTTTTTTCAGTGATTCTTTTTTCTTATGTTTAATATTAGTGTGTTTTATCATTATATTCAATTTAGTAATGCTTAGGTTATTTAAAAAATGAAATGCCTTTGTAACAGTTCAGTTTTCGTCGGAAACCCTGATACTTCGAAAGAGATTGTCCATTTTGTACACGAAGTGCATCCAGTTTTTGCCGTAACCCTCTCTACTTTCTTGCACATGCTATTTGTATGAAATTATGATACCATGCCAACTTTCAACCTTTTCTGAGTTCATTTGAATTGCTTTTCAATTTCAGGGTCATTTAGCTGGAAAAAAATCAGTAAATGCATGAAAAGAATTTGTTTGCACATAAAATTTCTTCGCGTTTCAAATGCCAAAACACATAACTACCCTAACTATTACAGACATTCCCTCCTGGGTGTGAAACACAGAAGAAAGTGATGATAGTGAAGCCGATCACATCCCAGATCTTTGGGTGTGAAACTTTTTCTTCGCGTGTGTCCCTTTGCGCCGTAACCATGGAAAATCTTCATCATTTAACGGGATGCTCGGGTCAATATTCACTGTGAATGGAGCAATTTCATCAAACTTTTCATAATCTTCTGACTTGTCTGTCTTGTCATCCACTCCCACGATGTTTCTCTTCCCAGAAAGAACTATGTGCCGCTTTGGCTCATCGTACGATGCATTCGCTTCCTTATCTTTTCTTTTTCTTGGCTTGGTAGACATGTCCTTCACATAGAAAACCTGTGCCACATCATTGGCTAGGACGAATGGTTCGTCTGCATACGCAAGATTGTTGAGATCCACTGTTGTCATTCCGTACTGCGGGTCTTCCGTTACCCCGCCTCGTGTCATATTGACCCATTTGCACCGAAACAAAGGGACCTTTAAACCACGTCGATAGTCAAGTTCCCATATGTCCTGTATATAACCATAATATGTTTCCTTTCCCGTCTTGGTTTCTGCATCAAAGCGGACACCACTGTTTTGGTTGGTGCTCTTCTTATCTTGGGCGATCGTGTAAAATGTATTACCATTTATCTCGTACCCTTTGAAAGTCATTATATTCGAAGATGGTAACTGGGACAGCAAGTACAGGTCATCTTCAATAGAGGTGTCATGCATGGTACGTGTCTGCAACCAGTTGGCGAAACTCCTGGTTTGTTCACGTGTAATCCAGTCATCAGACCGCTCCGGGTGTTTGGAGCGTAGCAAATTCTTGTGTTCATCCATATACGGAGCCACCAAGGTGGAATTCTGTAGAACTGTGTAGTGTGCTTCAGTGAGAGAATGTCCGTCCATACATATTATTTGTTCCCCTCCTAGCGTGCCTTTTCCATCCAGTCTGCCCTTATGCCGCGATTCAGGAACACCAATCGGCTTAAGGTCAGGAATAAAGTCAATACAAAACTCAATGACCTCCTCATTTTGATGGCCCTTGGAGATGCTTCCTTCTGGCCTAGCACGGTTATGAACATATTTCTTTAAGACTCCCATGAACCTCTCAAAGGGGAACATATTGTGTAGAAATACAGGACCCAAAACGTTAATCTCTTCGCATAGGTGAACTAGGACGTGCGTCATGATGTTGAAGAAGGATGGTGGGAACACCAACTCGAAACTGACAAGACATTGCACCAAATCATTCTGTAACCTTGGTATGATTTCTGGATCGATTACCTTCTGAGAGATTGCATTGAGAAATGCACATAGCTTCACAATGGCTAATCGAACGTTTTCCGGTAGAAGCCCCCTCAATGCAACCGGAAGCAGTTGCGTCATAATCACGTGGCAGTCATGAGACTTTAGGTTCTGGAACTTTTTCTCTGCCATGTTTATTATTCCCTTTATATTCGACGAGAAGCCAGACGGTACCTTAATACTGAGCAGGCATTCAAAGAAGATTTCCTTCTCTTCTTTGGTAAGAGCGTAGCTTGCATGACCCTGATGTATGCCGTCTTCTCCGTGCATACGTTGCTGGTCCTCCCGTGCCTCAGGTGTATCTTTTGTCTTCCCATACACGCCCAAGAAGCCAAGCAGGGTCACGCAAAGATTCTTCGTCACGTGCATCACGTCGATTGCGGAGCGGACCTCTAGGTCTTTCCAATATGGCAGGTCCCAAAATATAGATTTCTTCTTCCACATGGGTGCGCGTCCGTCCGCGTCCTTCGGAACAGGTTGTCCGCCAGGACCCTTTCCAAATATCACCTTCAAATCCTTGACCATATCATGTACATCAGCACCAGTACGGTGGCGAGGCTTCGTCCGGTGATCCGCCTCACCTTTGAAATGCTTGCCTTTCTTTCTTACGGGATGCCTGCTCGGAAGAAATCGACGATGTCCCAGGTACACATTCTTCTTACAACTATTCAAATATATACTGTCGGTATCATCCAAACAGTGCGTGCATCCGCGGTATCCCTTGTTTGTCTGTCCTGAAAGGTTACTGAGAGCAGGCCAATCATTGATGGTCACGAACAGCAACGCCTTTAGGTCAAATTCTTCCCCCATGTGCTCATCCCACGCACGTACACCTGTTCCATTCCACAGTTGTAAGAGTTCTTCAACTAATGGCCTTAGGTACACATCAATGTCGTTGCCGGGTTGCTTAGGGCCTTGGATGAGCACTGGCATCATAATGAACTTCCGCTTCATGCACAACCAAGGAGGAAGGTTATACAAACATAGAGTCACAGGCCAGGTGCTATGGTTGCTGCTCTGCTCCCCAAAAGGATTAATGCCATCTGCGCTTAGACCAAACCATACGCTCCTTGCGTCATCTGCAAACTCCTTCCCGTACTTTCTTTCGATTTTTCTCCACTGCGACCCGTCAGCGGGTACTCTCAACTTTCCGTCTTTCTTACGGTCTTCTCTGTGCCATCGCATCGCCTTGGCATGCTCTTTGTTTTGGAACAAACGTTTCAACCGTGGTATTATAGGAGAATACCACATCACCTTGGCAGGAATCTTCTTCCTGGGGCGCTCGCCCTCGACATCACCAGGCTCATCGCGGCTGATCTTATAGCGCAATGCACCACATACCGGGCAAGCGTTCAAATCCTCGTACTCACCGCGGTAGAGGATGCAATCATTAGGGCATGCATGTATCTTCTGCACCTCTAACCCTAGAGGGCAGACAGCCTTCTTTGCTTCGTACGTACTCTCGGGCAATTCGTTGTCCTTTGGAAGCATATCCTTTATCATTACCAGCAACTTTCCAAATCCCTTGTCAGATACACCATTCTCTGCCTTCCATTGCAGCAATTCCAGTGTGGTGCCCAGCTTTTTCTTGTCACCTACGCAATTCGGGTACAACAATTTTTTGTGATCCTCTAACATGCGCTGCAACTTCTTCTTCTCCAAATCACTTGCGCAGTTTCTCTTTGCATCGGCAATGGCCCGACCTAGATCATCAACGGGCTCATCTGATGCCTCTTCTTCAGCTTCTTCCCGCATTGCCGGCTCAGCTTCTTCCCGCATTACCGGCTCAGCTTCTTCCCCCATTGTTGTATCATCGTATTCAGGGAACCCATGGCCAGGATAGCTGTCGTCGTCCTCTTCTTCTTCATTGTCTTCCATCATAACCCCTCTTTCTCCGTGCTTGGTCCAAACATTATAGTGGGGCATGAAACCGGACTCAAACAGGTGGACGTGAATGGTTCTTGACGTAGAGTAATTGTGACCATTCTTACAGCCAGCACATGGACAAGGCATAAAACCATCCGCCCGCTTGTTTGCCTCAGCCGCAAGCAGAAAAGTATGCACGCCCTCAACGAACTGGGGAGAGCATCGGTCATCGTACATCCATTGCCGGCTCATCTTCATTACACAACACCGAATAGACCAAATTAATACAAGTTCATACATAAAGTTCATACAACACTTAAATGCAACAAACAAATAACTCTCTAGCTAAAGCATTTAAATGCAACAACAAATGCGATCAAGATCGCAACTAAGGTAACAATTGATCCAACAGCATAATGATACCAAGCCTCACTATCGATGGCATATTTTCTAATCTTTCTAATCTTCAAGCGCATTTTCTCCATCTTGATCTTGTGATCATCGACGACATCGGCAACATGCAACTCCAATTCCATCTTCTCCCCCTCAATTCTTTTCAATTTTTCTTTCAAGTACTCGTTTTCTCTTTCAACTAAATTTAACCTCTCGACAATAGGGTCGGTTGGAATTTCCGGTTCACATACCTCCTAGATAAAAATATCTATGTCAACTTGATGGGCATAATTTGTCATAAACACGAAATGCAACAAATAGTTTTAAAAGAGAATATACCACATCCGAATCATAACAAGGACGAGGGCCGACGGGGACGGATATCAAAACCATGGCACTATGTATAACAAACAACGTACGGGTAAGATAATTATTACATGATTAACTATATATCCAAATCACACAAACATCAATTTTTTATATAAAATTTCATGAACAAGAGGCTCACCACAAGGTGGTGCCGGCGACGGGACGGTGCGGGCGATCGACGGTGGTTACGACGGAGATTTAGAAGGCACTAAGTAAACCACACCTACATATGCAAACTAAGTGTTATTTTTGACCTCAAATTGCATATAAATCAAATACTAGCACATATATATATTTCCTCCCAAATTACTAAACTCACAAATTAATAACTATATAAAGCATTGCAAGAGCTAATCTAGCAATGAGAGATGAAAGGACAAAGTTGCTAACCTTTGTGATCACTTGAATGGATGGGGGCCTTCAAATCTTGACAAATTTTGGGCAAAATGTGTGATGAGCTCGAGGGGAAGAGGAAGAACAGAGAGGAGAGGAGAGGGGAAAGGGGGAAGAACAGAGCGAGCTGGACAAAGGGTTTATATGCAGGAGGACCTATAGTACCGGTTCGTGGCACGAACCGGTACTAAAGGTGCTGGAGGGGGCCCAGACTGACAACATCCTGCCACCACCCTCATTAGTACCGGTTCGTGGCACGAACTGGTGCTAAAGGTTAGCCACGAACCGGTACTAATGAGAGCGGCCCGGCTAGCCGTTGGAACTGGCACTAATGTATACATTTGTGCCGACTCTAATACAAACCGGCACTAATGTGCTTCACGTTTGACCCTTTTTCTACTAGTGATTGTCTTCAAGGGGGTTCATATGGGCGGTTGCTTTATATTTTGCCTAGTGTTTACAACTCTCGCTTTTGATACATTTGGTTCTTTGAGTTGTAACACTTAAACTCGATGGTCATCTGCTACTTATTTGCTTTTCTGTGATGCGATGATAAATTCCGCATGTGCGATGATAACTTCCGCACTTAGATCATTCTGCAGACGTCCATTTTTCATTATGCATGTCATTCTCTTAGTTATATCATTTCATGCATGATGAATTATCTTCATAAGTTGAAGAGGATCTCCACAAGTACAACCTGCCATGTGCATTTGCATTCCAAAAGCAAATTACTTATATGCACATCTTCAGGGGGAGCCTTTGCCACTTATGAAGACAATACCCTATCCTTTACAATTTCACATACTTTATCCCCGTTGAAAACTTGAACCAGTTTGTCATCAATCACCAAAAAGGGGGAGATTGTAAGTGCATCTAGTGCCACCCCTAGTTGGTTTTGGAGTATTGACGACAAATTTGCTTGAGGGACTAATGCGTTTGTGAGAATTGCAGGATAACGCAGGTAGTGTCCCTCATTGACTCGGTTTACCTACCGGAGATGACCCCTAAAAATGTATGAAGACATTGACGACAATGGTGGTATGTGAAGATATTCATATTGAAGACTATGACATGAGAAGACATTGAGTGAAGACTATGGAGCGCGAAGACTGTGTCGTTTCGTTGTTTCCTGTTTCTTCTTTGTTGAGTCATAGGAACCATCGTACTGTTAAGTGGGGTCCAAGTGAACAAAGTCAGAATGACTGAAGTGATGCTCAACCCAAATCCTATGTCTTCGAGCGAAGACAATGAGAGCAAATCTTATCCAGAGTTGGATGAGTCAGCTTTGCTTGTAGCCCAAGTAAAGTTGTCGTATGTGTTTGAAATCTGACCGTTGGAACATGTGTCAGTTCCTTAGTGACCCAGGATCATTTTGGACATATCAGGTCGGGTTGCCTAGTGTCTATAAATAGCCCACCCCCTACACCATAAGTTGGTGGCTGCTCAGAGTTAGTGCACGGCTTTTGTCGTTTGAGAGCAACCCACCTCGAAGCCTTTGAGAGAGAGAAATCCTTGGAGGACAAAGCCCAAACACCCAGAGCCAAAGAGTGTTAGGCATCACTGAAGTCTTTCTGTCTGCGTGACCTGAAGACTTATTACACTTGAGGATTGTGAATCCTCCAGCCGGTTAGGCATCGCGTTCTGAGCATCCAAGAGTCATTGTGGATCGCCGGTGAACAAAGTCTATGAAGGTTTGGAAGTCTACCTTGAAGACTTACCAAAGTGATTGGGCGAGGACTGTGTGTCCTTAGCTCAAGGGGAATAAGGTGAAGACGCGGTCTTCTGAGTTGAATCTCAGCCTCCCTAACCAGACGTACAGTTGTCACAGCAACTAGAACTGGTCCAACAAATCTTGTGTCTTCAACAAGTGACTGGTTCTATCCTCTCCCTCCCTTTACTTAGAGTTTGTCTTCGTGAAGTCATTGCCTATTTGTCGTACCTGTTTGACTTCATTGCTTGACTACTATCGTTGGTTGGCTTCATACCAACTTCCATCCTGATCCTTACTACTAAGCTGCTATTAGTCTTTATACTTTCACATTATTGCAACTTGACTATGGTTTGCTTGTTATAGTTTATCTTCCGTTGCATATCAATTAGGTCATTTCTATTGTTTGTCTTCGAAACTTCCACGTTTTGAAGACTTTCATAAAAATCGCCTATTCACCCCCCCCCCCCCTCTAGTCGATAACTAGCACTTTCAGTTGCTGTAATGGGGCCTTGTCTAACTCATAGGTGACATAAAGGTTTGGTTGTACACTATAGTAGGCTCTCCAAGAGTACCTAGAGATCCAGTTTGAAGGTATGCCTAGTTTTTACATAGTGCAGACATAGTAAATGCTCATTTCATTGTGTGCAAGTGCAAGAGATGCGGCATGTTTCATTCTGTGGTGTTGTTTTGTTATAATCTCATCCTTTTGTGTTCACAGACTGGAAAGTATGCATATTTATCTTCCAAGGAGATGAGTAACTAGTTTGCATCACCTTGCAGAGGGGGTGCAATGAAGATAAGATTGAGGATTTCCAAGTACAAGATGTTAGGAAGGAGCCTTGCAAGAGAAGTAGGAGCTGCGCTGAGCCTCTTCAACCTGCTAAGGTAAGTCACTGTATGCAACTCAATAGTTCAATTCCTTGTTTGTTTCAGGCATAGTTAATTTGCTCTTTTCAATTGCTTTATTTGTCCTCAGTTAATGAGATGCCCAAATAATCATGCCTGATGTTCGGTACTTGTATAACTACTAGTTGACATAATTAAAGGCATTACCATTTAATTACTCTGCCAAAGTGTGCCTGAAGCTTTGAAGTCTATTAACCAACTATTATTGCATGAGGCTCACAATCTAGTTTATACTACGCTAATGATTGCATAGTTTTGCCTGCTGTAGTATGTTTGTATGAAACCCTCTGTTGTTCATTATGCTCCCTAAGACTTTAATTGAGCTACAGAATGGCCAACTGCTTGCTTACTTATACGCAACGTGCTGTCTAAATTTGTACTTGTCTGTGTTTTTGATTGGGACCAACATCATGCTCCTCTGGTGAACT
This sequence comes from Triticum aestivum, assembly GCF_018294505.1. Classification (NCBI taxonomy): domain Eukaryota; kingdom Viridiplantae; phylum Streptophyta; class Magnoliopsida; order Poales; family Poaceae; genus Triticum; species Triticum aestivum. The sequence goes on along the minus strand of NC_057798.1, from coordinate 24,557,050 downwards.
AAGAGGGATTTCTGTATGCAGGCTGCACAGACTATCTTTTTTATAATTTTTAAAATATCACCTGCTTATGCTTCATGACGTGTAACATTATTGTTAGTCCTGTTTTGCCATGTAGTACAAAATAGTGTCTTGCTCGCTTCACTGTTGTAACTATATTTTTGCCCTAGTCATGTGTACTTACGGAAACATTTCGGGATGAAGTGACATCAACACAAAGATCTGCGAGCAGTGCGGCATGGCCATTACCGAATGATTATGGATTGGAATTGGAATGTGCTGATGTTCTCGAGCATCAACTAGAGGTGGCAAGACAACGTGTACATGATTGTCAATGTATAATCAACAATTTGAGACTGGACATGCAGGTATTAGATGCAGGAGTCAAAAAAATGAAACAAGACACTGAGGTAACCATGAAGGAATTCAAGATTTTGCAGACTGAAATTTGTGCTATCTGAATCCGGCCAATCCTATTTTCTGAAGAGATTATAGTTCAAATGGAGTTAAGTTGATGCGCGTCCATGATGTATGAGATCTATTTGCCCAGTGTATGTAATTTGCTGTTTGTGTATGCTTTATTATCACCTGTGCCGAACCATAATGCCCAGTGGGTATAATCGGCTGTAATTTCTTTATTGTATAGTGTAGGATTATTCTACCTTTCTATGCCTTGGTCTCTTTGTTGTATAGTGTATGTTTTTTAGAGGTGATAGTATTGAGTAGGATAATTCTTTGAATATGCTATATCGTTCAAACGGGGGCCAACTCGCACGACCATGGCCCTTCACGGGCCGTACGATCCATGGGCCATGTACGGGCCGTCGGATCCATGGGCCTTCAATGGGTCATAGGATCCATGGGCCTTCTACGTCTCGTAGGATCCATGGGCCTTCTACGTCTCATAGGATCCATGGGCCTTGTAAGGGCCGACTCATTTATGGGTCTTGTACGGGCCTTTAATGGGCCGTAGACGGGCCTTTAATGGAAATCATACGTTTTATGGGCTGACCATAATGGGCCGTTAATAGGCCGTATTTGGTGATGCTATGAAAATGGCCCAACAGATTAATGGTCCACAAACGGGCCAACTGTAACGACGGGCTGAATTTGGCCCACAAGCAGAAAATGATAGTAATGGGCCGTAAGTAACCGAATGCTGCAAATGAGCCCAAGAATAAATGGGCCCTCAGAAGGCCGAAAGATAACTTGGGCTGGAAACGGCCCAACGGAATAACGGGCCGTTAATGGGTATAAAGTGATACACTGTTCATTACGGGCCAGTTTCACCACGAGCCGTTAATCGGTGTAAAGTGATACACTGTTCATTACGGGCCAGTTTCACCACAGGCCGTTAATGGGCCAAGAGTTACAAAGGGCCTCATATGGGCCGAAAGACGTCATGGGCCAGAAGTGAAAACGGGCTGGAATCATATTGGATGGCCTAGATGACGCTACTGGGCCTAATTCGGATAGGGCGTAACTGGCCTTGGGTTAGCGGGCTGTAAATGGGCTATATGCGAACAGGTCGTTAACAGGCTTTCCATGGGCCGGCCCCTCCACCTTTTGACCAAGTCAAACGGGCCGGCCTTTTCACAGGAATGGGCCACTGTTGGGTCATGCCACGTGTCAACGTATCATAGGCGCCTTCTGTCCAATGAGTGGATGACATCTGTCCCAACGATGAGCCGACACGTGTTTCCTCCAGCCAATGATGATTTTACACGTGGAAAATCCCCATTGGTCGGGGCTGTTAATAGGTTATTGGATCCAAAACCCGACCCGATAGCTTAACGGCGTTCCGTTACGGTGGATGCCACGTGTCGGTCACCCTTGACGAAAGCACTTCTGTGATGCACGATTTATCGTCATGGAAGTGGACACTTCCGTGATGATAATTTTGGTAATGTCATGGAGCACTTCTACGACAGCACAGGTATGACTATCTTGATTCTATCATAAAATCGTCATGGATGTACATGCATGACAAAAAACGCGACCTACTGTGACAAAGACGTATCATCACGGAAGTGTATTTTTTTGTAATGCACGAGCATATTCCTCACGTGGATATGGAATCAATGCCTTGCTTCTCTCCAGTCCTCAGTGTGCTTCATGATGCAGGACTGCTCAACTTTTTCTCTGACATTGTTGATTGGAATGAAGAGCTTATTCTTCAATTCTACGCAACTCTGCACATCACAGGTGATGTTGATGAGTTCAAAACTTTGGTGCTGGACTAGATGACCAAAAACACTCATTATAAGGCACCGGCCTCTGAATTACTTCATGCCCTGCCAATCAGTCCTCCACCTGAAGGTGCACGTTGTCTGTACCAAGAACCTAAACTCACTGCTCATTACATGCAAGTGCTAATGATGCCTCTGAAGCCCGGTCAAGCCCCAAGGACCAAATTCCTCGTGAAGGAATTGTTGTATGTGCCAAGAACAGTCTATCGCATTTTGGCAAAGACTTTGAGTCCTATCAAAGGCCACGACTCATTTGATGAGGAAATTGTTGGCATCATGAAGAATCTGCTATTCAACATCATGCATGGCATCCCTGTCAATTATCATGATTTCTTCATGAGGACTCTGGCAAATGTTGCACTTTCTCCGTTTGAGCTGAAGCCTTATGCTCCTTGGATTATGAGATTCCTCAGAACAAGGTCTTCACTCAACTACAAAGCTGATTTTCAGAATCACCTCAGCTACTTGCCCCCGATTGAAGTCCTCAAGCGGACATATTCCTCAGCTGATGAGAAGGGAAAGGCACCGACAGCTATTGATGAAGGCATTCGTCCATTGGATGGTCAATTTTGCAAAGCTGCATCTTATTCCACCAATGATGACTCTATCACTCATGATTCTGCTGCAAATGCATCCAAGCCAAATCCTCAAGCCACTGCTCCTCGTGTGATGACTGACCGTGAACTACTTCTTAGTCTTCACCAGAAGGTGGATCGAAACCACAAATGGGTTAAGCGTCAGTTTGGTTCTATTCTTCACAACATGACTGCTACACATAATGCAGTGAAGAAAAACCATTACTACCTCCATCAAGTCTTCGATCGCACCTGGGCTATTCTGTCACATCTATATGGTGAAGAAGATCTGAAGCAAATGGGTTTCAAGGAAGATTTTGACTAGTCTGCTCCTCCACCAAAGAAATACAAGAAGGTCAAGGTTCCTTCCTTGGTAGCCAGTTCATATTCTTCATCACGCGACACGGACGAGTATGAAGACTTGGACGACACTGCGGCAGGCCCTACAACGACACACGACCCCAACACCGCTGGCGCTCCTCCATCATCATGATATTCTTCAGGGGTGTTAGTCCTCATTTTCAACCCTTTTGGTCATTCGATGACAAAGGGGGAGATTTAGTCTTCAAGCGGGTCTATCTTATATGGGCATTTTTTTGCTAAGTTACAACTCTATGGTGGCCTGATACTTCTGCTGAGTTCTTCTGCATGCTTATTCCTCATTAATGTCAATGCACGCATGCTGAATTACATTAGTCACCATATTTTATCATGCATTTCAAATTCTTTATATTATATGTCAAATGCGTGTATGAATTACAAGATATAGGGGGAGATCTCCATGATTATACTCTTCAAGTGTGCATTGCTTCAAAAGCAAATTCCTCACTATGCACATCTTCAGGGGGAGTTCTTCTATATCTTGCAATCAAATTCCTCAATATCAGTATTTACACTTCATATGTTTATCCTCGTTGAAAACTTAACCTATATTGTCATCATTCACCAAAAAGGGGGAGATTGTAAGTGCATCTAGTGCCCCTTAGTGATTTTGGTGTATTGAAGACTTATAGGTTAAGGGACTGATGCGGTTGTGAGTGTACACAGGTCTATAAGTCTATGAGGAGTTTGATATTTACAGAGAAAGTCGACCCCTAAAATGAAGTTCTTCGACTGAAGACTTTGGATTTCTGAAGACTTTCTGAAGACTTTGAAAGTGAAGAAATTGGTGTAACCTTGAAGACTTGGAATTCATTCGAGGAACATGAAGCGTGAAGACTTTTGTTTTCGTAGTTTCATTTTCTCTTTCTTGAGTCATAGGAAACATCCTACTATTAAAGGGAGTCGAGAAAATACTAAGGAAAAATTTCCATGTGATGCTCAACTCAAAATCCTACACCTACCAATCCCTTCAAGTGAAGCCATTGGAAATCTTGTACAGTTCGGTCAATTTCTTCAGTAACAGAGATGAAGTTCTTCTGGTTGCTAAGGAATTTGTTCTGACTGAGGAGTTAGGAATTCGCCAGTGCAGATTGCCTACACAGTGAGGAACATGATAGCCCTCAGGAATTTGAGACTCAAAATTCCGACCGTTGCTGTGCTATGCGCCAGTTGTCCCAAAATATCTACCCACCTAATGGTCATATAATTGAAGGGCATTTATGTCTTATCGCGTCGGGCTGCTCCCTAGGCTATAATAGCCTCCCCCTACAACCACTAGCTGGTTGGCTGCTCCGAGAGAAACTGACACTTGTCATTTGAGAGCATCCCATCCTCCTAGTACTTTGAGCGAAAATCATCAAGCGAGGAAAACCCAAACCCAACACACCTACAAACCCAAAGTGCTTGAGCACCACTGAAGAGATTGATCTTGCGTGGATCCGACGCTTGTTACCTTTGAAGACTGTGCTTCTTCCAGATGGTTAGGCATCATGGTCTAGAGTATCCAAGAGAAATTGTGGATCGCCGAGTGACCTAGTCTGTGAAGGTTTGGAAGTCACCTGAAGACTTACCACGAGTGATTGGGCGAGGTCTGTGTGACCTTAGCTCGAGGAGAATACGGTGAGGACTGTGTGTCCGGGACTGTGCGTTCTCAGGTTTAAATACCTAGCCGCTCCAACCAGACATACAACTGAGACAGCAGTTGGAACTGGTCTACCAAATCATTGTCTTCACCAAGCTTACTGGTTCTATTTCCTCAACTCTTTCATTTCCTCATTTAAGTTGTTGTGTGCTTGTTCATATCGGTTTGAAGACTTTGACTGAAGACTTTCTCAATTTCCTCAGTTCAGTTTCTTCAGTCTGTCCGTATTCATCATGTGTTATCCTGTGTTTATGCTTTCTGTACTCTGTACTTGTCTTCATTTCATCATGATGACTATGCTTGTGTTCTGTTATGTTTACTTCTGAGTACTTATTCCACTGCAAGTAGTTCTTCGCTAAGAAATTTCCTCACCAGCTAATTCCTCAGTGAAGAATTCATAAAAATTGCCTATTCACCCCCCTCTAGTTGATATAACGCACTTTCACCCGCGCCCTCGCCCGACGCCGTCGCCGCTCGCCGCCCCTGCCCCGACGTCCGCCGCCCCGGCCCTGCCCCAACGCGCGTCGCCCTGGCCCGCCCCCGTCGTCGCAGTCACCCTGTCTCGCCCCCTTTGTCGCCATCGCCCCCTGCCCCGAGCGTGTGCCCCCTGTCCCGTCGATGTCATCGCCGTCGCCGTCCTCGCCGCCGACCCCGCGCCCCTGCCCCTCCTCACCTTGGTCCGGTTGGTGCCCTCCCTGTCCAATTGTTTTTTTCATATATATGATGATATATATGCTTGTTTTTTTATATATATGCTTGTTTTTTTGCATATATATGATGATATATATGCTTGTTATCATAATTGTTTTTTTTCATATATATGATGTTTTTTTGTAGAATATGGTGTTTTTTTGTTCATAGATGATCATATATATGATGTATGCATGGATGTGGATGGAATATGATGTTTTTTGCTCACAGAATATGATGTTTTTTTTTGTTCATGAGAGAGGCGGGGACGTCGAGGAAGTTGTATTGTTTAGGGTTAGGGTCATCGAGGAATAAGGAAAATAAGGAAAAAGAATAAAAGAGGAAGAAGGAGAAGAAGAAGGAGAATAAGAGGAGAGAAAATAAGAAGAGGAAGTAGAAGAAAAAAAGGAGAAGAAGAAGGAATAGAGGAGAAGAAGAAAAAATAGAATTTTTTTCTTCTTCTCCTCTTTTTTTTCTTCTATTGTTTCTTCTTCTTCTCTTTTTTTCTCCTCTTTTTTTTCTTCTTCTTTTTATCGGGAACGAGGGTGTCGAGGATCGCCGAGGGGTCGAGGGTCGGGAACTAGGCTAGAGGGTCGAGGGTCACAGAGGGGTCGACGGTCGTCGAGGCCGGTCGAGGGTCAAGGGTTTGAGGCTTGAGGGTTCGAGGGTTCTAGGGTCGAGGGTTTGAGGGTCGACGGTCAAGGGTTCGAGGGTCGAGGGGTCAAGGGGTCGAGGGTTCTAGGGTTCTAGGGTCGAGGGTTTGAGGGTTGAGGGTTTGAGGGTCACCGAGGGGCCGAGGGTTCGAGGGTCGAGGGTCGTCGAGGGTTCGAGGGTTCGAGGGTTCTAGGGTCGAGGGTTCGAGGGTCATCGAGGGGCCGACGGTTCGAGGGTTCGAGGGTCGTCGAGGGGCCGAGGGTTCGAGGGTTCTAGGGTCGAGGGTTCGAGGGTTCGAGGGTCAAGGGTTCGAGGGTCGAGGGTTCGAGGTTCGAGGGTTCTAGGGTTCTAGGGTCGAGGGTTCGAGGGTTCTAGGGTTCGAGGGTTTAAGGCTCGTCGAGGGGCCAAGGGTTTGAGGGTCGAGGGTCGTCGAGGGGTCGAGGGTTCGAGGGTTCTAGGGTCGAGGGTCGAGGGTTCGAGGTTTCTAGGGTCGAGGGTTCGAGGGTCGTCGAGGGGCCGAGGGTTCGAGGGTCGAGGGTCGTCGAGGGGTCGAGGATCGCCGAGGGGTCGAGAGGTTTCCTAGTGTCAAAGTATTGAAGAAATCCATGGCTTCATCATTAGCTGGAAGTAACCGGGGCATGATGGTATGAAGTTCTCCAAAGTTATTCTAGAACGGAGTCCCGGATAGGATAATCCGCCTTTTGGTACAAATTTCAGCAAAGGCCTTCCAAATAGCGATATTCAGAAGGCTCTTGCTAAACTCTGTATCAAAAAGCAAATTATCCTATCTGGGATTCCATTCCAAAATAACTTTGGAGAGCTTCGTAGCATCAAGCGCCTGTTACTTTCGCCTAATGATGAAGACATGGTTTTGTTGAATCCTTTGACACTAGACAAACGTCGGACAATCATGAGAGAGAGGCGGTCCGGCCCAAACCCTAGAAGCGTTGCTGATGCCACCCAAATTTACGAAGTTAAGAGAACATTGTTGTCGAGGCCACCCTGAACCCTTGAAGCGTTGCCGAGGCCACCCCAAACCCTGGAGAAGCATCGAGGCCACTAATTAATATAATTCCTTGTTGTGATTATCTAGCTAGGTCTAAGTTTGCCACTAATATATCCATCTGTCATGTTTGTATAATAATTCCCATGTTGTAATATTTGCAGAAACTATGGAGCACGGCCAAGACGAGGAAGCAGAATAGGTGTTGGGGGACATAATCGCAGCCGGAGATGATGTCATGTCGTATCTCAACGAAACTGATGGTCTAGAATAAGAGGGTGAAGAAGGCTACGGTTATCGAACAACGGAGGAGGAAGGACATGATTATGATGGCTCCGGTGACCGGATGCCGGTGCAAGAAGGAGACCGTGATGACGACTCCGGTGACCCAACAGAGTCCGGCCAGGTATATATATTAATTAATCCTGTGTTGACTAGCTAATTGATGCATTCATTGTTTTGGTATGTACACATATTAACTCTCGTCTTTCTTGTTTTTTCTAGCCCTCCGGATCGAGCACAACTTCGGTAAAGAGACGAGGCCCAAAGAAAAAGTTGCGCTCGGATGAAAGGTTCACGATCACAGCAATCGTGCGCAATGGCCAACCGATTGAACCCATCCGGACCAAAGATGCATTTTTTGCTTAGTGCGGGGTTCTTGTTAGGGACATGATCCCGATCAGCATCGAGCTATGGAATCAGCCTAAGAAGGAAGAGCTTCAAGTTTCTTTTGTCGAATATAGATAGAAAGAGGATCTTTAGAAAGCGCTGAAGGTAAATTTCACCCTACCGGAAGAGGAGGATCCGGAGAATCCAGTTATAGAGCCATTGATCAAGTCATGTGCTCTCAAGAAGATGGCAGAGCTATTCAGGAGGTGGAAGAATGACCTGAAAGCAAATTTTGTCGACAAAGAAAAGACACCAGAATTCATCGACCGGTATGAGAAGCTCAAAGATCAATGGGACGCATTTGTGGCCAACAAGACATCGGAGAGGAGTAAGAAGATGTCAGCGACAAACAAGATAAATGCTGCGAAGAAGGAGCATCACCATCGCACGGGGTTAGGTGGCTACCTCAAAGCCTGACCGTTGTGGGCCAAGGCTGAGAATGACCTTCTTGATAAAGGGGTCGAACCAGAGACATTGAACTGGCCAGACCATTCAAGGACTTGGTTCTTCGGGGTTGGCAGAACCTTGGACCCTGTAACGGCTTGGTAACAGTAGGTGCAGCAGCCTTCCTGTAACGGCTTCGGGGTTTCCTTCATTTGCTTACTAGCTATCTAGCGTGTCGAGTCCTCCCTGTACGTATAGTACGTAGCGTCGACCAAGTACGGAGATAAGAGAGGACACTTCTCTCTATTAGCTAGCTAACACAATATATGAAACCCCTAAATTAACCCTACAACCCCCCCCCCCCCCCCTTAGAAAAAAAAAACAAAACCCCAGCCCATGAACTGCTGACGCGTGAAAGCCTTTTGGTCCCGGTTGGTGGCACCAACCGGGACAAAAGGCCCCCCTGCCAGGGCAAGCCACAACGGCCATGTGGAGCCCCATCTGTCCTGGTTGGTATAAGAACCGGGACTAAAGGTGTTGGGCTTTAGTATCGACCCTTTAGTCCCGGTTCCCGAACCGGGGGACAAATGGGCCTCACGAACCGGGATGAATGGCCCTTTTTCTACTAGTGTATGCACGGTCTCTTGTTTTGTGGTATGGGAAACCTTATCGTCAAGACAAGTTATGGATGAAAAATTTATGGATTTCGCTCCAAATCGAATGTTAGAATCTTTTTACATAGAAAATCTAACGTTTTTTATGACGAATTATGTTGTTGCGAGGGTTACAATTTCTCTGCAAATCAAACACCAGATTTTATTTTTTTTAGCATGGCAAGTCTAACGTCCGAGATGGCAAACTATTTTGTTGTGAGGATGACAATTTCCTTATCGGGCATGACATCTTAACATGTTCAGGTTTTTACCAGGATTTATTGTGCTTGCTAAAAAAATTTGCTAACCTCGTGACAACATGATTTTCCATGCTTAAAAATCTGACGTCTGATTTTTAACATTACCAAAATGTATCCGATGTGCACCGTAGTACATGCTTCCATGCTGTCCATTCCATGTGTTTTCTAGCTTAGTACAACCGCTCAGATATATGTTACCGTGACAAGTGATGGAATTTCGATATACAATACTTACAGAAAGCACAAGAAAACCAATTTCTAAAAATATTTTGCCAGAGAACATGGTGAAATTCACAGCTGCTATTTAGCATATTTATGTATCTATTTCATGCTTCAAAATGTGTGAAATAGTTTGAGGCAAATGGTCGAGTACTAGTACCACTAGTACGTGCCATTGTTAAGCTTGGTGCACCCTTTTCTCTCCTCTGCTTTTCGATGCTCTTCCTGCTCGTCGCGCCGTCGATCACTTGCATATGCATGGCTCTGGAAACTTCTCGGGTGCTGCAGTGCGGATGCGCGGCTCGGCGTTCACACTTGACACACGATTCTTTTTTCTTTTTGGATTGACAGAAGGCTGTCGTCCTTTAGTAGTCCCACTAGGCGTGTGTTGGACACATACGTTGCCTGCCCAAAGCCTAAACTGATGTACATAGGCATACATAACCCCTTGTGTTCATCCCTCCTCCATAGACTTAGGGTTTTTTTTTTTTTTGAGGATTAGGCTTAGGCTTTCAGACGATTTGGTTTTGTTCTTCTCCTCCCACCTTTTCTGACTGGCACTATCACTCGCTGCCTTAGCCACGCGTAAAGCGCCTTTGATTGCAACGAAAGCAGTGCGCAAACCTTATGAGGTGGTGCCACTGTGACTGTGATTAAACAAAATCACGTACCACTTGTGGTGTTCAACGCACCCAGCAGCCACTACCTGCTCCGCGCTTTCGCCGTCGGTCGTTTCCTTTTACTTACCACCTGATGGATCCATCGCACGCACGTACGGTGGATGTCAATGCACGAAAGATTCCTCTTCTTTTCTCCTCTCCGGTGAATGGTGATTACTGGTAGAGTAATTAGCTGCTCACATCCTTCAATCATTGACGCCTGGAGAGATCGAGGGAGATATCTTGTGTCTGGTTTTTTTTTTCTTTTGGAGCGAAATATCTTGTGTCTGGTGCGCGTACGCGTGCGTAGCGCGTCTAGCTTTCGTTTCGTGGGCCACAACTTCATTCATCTCCTCCCTCCGCTCTACTGTTTGGCCCGTCGTGCGCGAGCTCCCCCTGCACCCATACAAAAGGGTCGAGACAAAATAACCGGGACCTAGCTCGCAGAGGACATTTGCGGCACCGTTTTCCCACCGACGGTTGCGAAGAAACATCGGGGAAATACATGGGGATCCGCGAAATGAATACGGAAAAGCTGGCCAGTCGGGTATGCGCATCCAACCAGCAACTACTCTATATATTCATAAAGTAATATAAGAGCATTTTAGTGATCTAAACACTCTTATAATTTTTTACAGAGTAGTAGTAAGTCAAGAAACCTGAAAAACAGGCTGGCAGAGAGCAGCTACCATTTTATGTTTATAATAATAATAATAATAATAATAATAATAATAATAATAATAATAATAATAATAATAATAATAATGGATACGTACAAATAAATATCAAGTTGATTCCAATTATATCTGACCGCACCTTTCCAACAACACATTATTATTATTCGGTTGAGAGGTCACTGAGCATAAATGCCATGTTGAAATAATCAACGGCAAGCAGCGACGACCTTCAATGCAGTTGGCATCACTTGGATTGCAACAACTGCAATGCCATCAAAGAGGAAATGAAGCAATTTCACCCAGTTACAACGTACAAATTTCTGAAATCTACTACTCAAAGAGCACCGCCAACCTAAAGTCATCTTGTATTGCCGCCCTCCACTTGTCAAGCTCGGGGTGGGCACACATCCGCTATGATCACGCGGTTCAGATATTCGTCCTGTCCAAGGCATACACGTACATCCAGAGGACAATCACACACACGCACAATCCGAACGTGAACGTCAATGCCAAGAGCCTACAAATGATCATCCGGCAATTGCCCTAGCCAATATAAGTCAATGTTGTGTCTCGACATGGTGTTGGATATGCAGATTCCTTGACACAAGCATTGCCTTTCTCCACTACAATATGGATGCTCGTAAGGTACCGGCTGTTAGAGGGAATACTGCACAAGGGCGACGACCATAAGGTCGGGAGGGAAGGCCCTGGCAAGATCACAAACTATTGCGCCATCCACACTATTGGTGGTGCCGCGCATCACTTCATCGCAGCTGCTACAAGATGAGCGCCGCAATGCTGACCCATACTATTGCAAGAAAACTGAAGTTGAACGAAAAACGAAGTCATGCCACCGCATCGGCTTTATCAAGCGGTGGAGAACCATGGAGAAGAGTTCATCGTGCGTGCCGCCTAGAGGCGACACCTAGAGAACATGTAGCATCTATAATTGAGCCACTCCTTTTGAGATCACTGGGTTTTTTTTATCTTCGGATATTTTTTCCCAGAAATTTGTCAGCTTTTGGAATAGTATTTCTTCATTGGTTATTTTTACCCTAATAAGTGCCACACATGTGGCACAAACACATGGCAACTTCAAACATCTTTTTAATGACGCGAGGATGACAACTTTAGTTGTTAGGCATGAAATCTTTCTTCAGATGGCGACTTTCAGTTTTTTGGGGGGAGTTTATTTTCTCTTTTAGGTTGGCAACTTTAGTTGTAGAAAATGGTAGGGCGAAGTGGTTCGTGCTACATGTCGTGTGACACTTATTATTTGGGTTTTCTTTTTAAAATTTCTTCCCTGTTTTCAATTGAGTTTCCGATGTGTTCACAGACGCATGGTGACGCGGGCATATACGGACAGCCGGCCCACTTGCAGGCTGACCGAGCGGTGACTTCGAAACCAACGGACGGGCATGATCCCGCGGTACGCACGCGTAACCACCCAGATCCATTCACCGCTAGCTCCGTATGAGTGTTGATTGATTAAATAAGTTATTAGGAGTTAGCTGCCAGGTTCAATCGATCCTTGGGCCGGCACGGCTTTGTCGTCAAGCCATCTGCAGAGTGCTGCACCGCTTAGCCATGCCGGCCGGCACGCTGCTGGTGGTTGGTGGGTGGGTATTCTCGCCGATCATCAAGGAGCTCATCGGCGAGGTGAGATCCTTGCTGAACAGCAAGTACTCGAGCTTCAAACATTTGGCCAAGCACCTCCGTCAGCTTGTTGATGTCCTGGAGGACATGACCACGACCGTCGAGACCGTGCAGCAGCAGGGTCAACGGCGGCGCGCCGACGACGACGTCTCCGCCGGCGGCGGGACGGACAACTGGGTGGGCCGGCTCGTGGACGCCATCCACGACGTGCGGTCCGTCCTGGACGACTTCACCTACGACGACATCGTCAAGTCCAACTTGCGCGACAACAAGGTCGCTCAGGTTGCTCACTCCGTGGCGAGGGCCGGCCGACGGCTGATCGGCAGGGACAAGGCGTTCAATCGGCTCAAGGAACTCCTGGACGAGCTACCGCTAATCCAGCAGAGCTTGCGGAATCTCGTCAACCTCAAGATCCACGCCGGCAGCAGCCGGGGCCGAGGATACTCGCGCTCCGTGTCACGACGGGCGACTGGCCCGCTGCTACCGGCGGCGCCGGGCCGAGAACTATTCGTGGGGTACGAGCGGGAGTATGGCCGGCTCGTCTCGGCTTTACTCGACGTCAGCGACGAGCCCAGCAGCAGCAGCAGCAACAAGAATGTCGTGGCGGTCATCGGCCACAGCGGCACCGGGAAGACCACGATCGCTCGGCGGGCATGGCATGACAAGAGCATCAACAACAAGCACTTCGATCTGATGGTGTGGGCGAGCGTTCCATACATGTTCACCCAGACCGAGCTGTTGACCGAGATCTGGAGGTCCATCCCCGGATCAAGCTGCGTGGACGAGAAATGCGCCGCCGCGGAGATGAGCTTCGGCGTGCTACAGCAGGCGGTCCGCTGGCTGGTCGGCTCCAGGAGGTACCTGCTCGTGCTCGACGACGTGTGCAACGACGAGTCCGGCCATGGCCGGACGGAGATGATGATGAGGAGAACTTGGGAGGACGTGCTAGCTCCGTTCCGAAACGGAGGCAACGGAAGCAGGATCCTGATGACGTGCCGAGCTACCATCTGCGCCAAGGTACTCGATGCCGGCACCAATATCCCGCTGAATGGGCTCGGCGCCGATGACCTCGTCCTGGTGCTCAAGAAAACCGCCTTCGGTGACGCCCATAAAGAAACTCCGGATATCGACGGTGTGATCAGGAGTGTCGCGGAGCAGCTGAGGGGCTCGCCATCGACGGCGAAAACTATCGTCCACATGGTGAGGAACAAACAACGGAAGAAAGACTGGAAGAAACTATTGGAGAAGGTAGGATCATGGTACTACGGCGCCGGCCTCGCCGGCGAGGCTAGTCTTGCCGGCGCCGTCGACGCGTCCAGCTACAGGAATCTGCCGCAGCACCTGCGGTCTTGCTTGGGATTCTGCAGCATGTTCCCCGACAAATGGGAGTTCGAACCTGAAACGTTGGTCAAGATGTGGATTGCACATGGCATCATCCGCGGCGGCGACGGTGATCGCAGCCAGAGCATGGAGGATGTGGGGAGAGAATGCGCCAGAGAGCTGCAGGCAAGGTCCATGCTCAAAACCACCTCCAAGGATGGCAGCGGGACCTGCTTTGTCATCCAAGAGCAGGTCCATTCGATGCTCCAGGCGTCCGAGTTCTTCAGGTTGAGCAACGATGATCTTAACAGAAGAAGAAGTCGTTGCATCCCACCAAGTGTTCGACACCTATCGCTGACCGGTGGAGGTTGTCTGGCCCTAGCACAGCTCAAGGATAACCCTGTGCTGAAGAAGCTGCGGACACTGTTAATTTTCGATGATGGCCACTCAAGCTCGGGCACTAATGTTTCCGCCATTGACAACCATGTACTGAAGCAGCTCAAGGCCGTTAGAGTGCTCGACTTTGCCGGCACACGCATCACCGAGTTGCCGAAAGACGTTGGCAAGCTGAAGCATCTGCGGTACCTAGGTCTGCCCGACTCTGTCAGGAGCCTTCCTGCTACTGTTACCAAGCTGCTGCACCTACAGACGCTGTCTCTCGGCAAAGACTGCAAGCTTGATGACGACCATGGGTTCCCGGGTGATGGCATGAGCAACTTGGTGAACCTGCGGCACCTCGACATGGACATGAAGTACGTTGCCATGATACGTCGCATCGGGAGGCTGGAGAGACTCCAGGGGTCCGTCGAGTTCTGTGCCGACAGGGGAAAGGGCCATGGCATGGAAGAGCTTGCAGGCATCGACTTCCTCCACGGCACGCTCACCGTGAAGGGGCTTCAGGCCGTCGCCGGCAAAGAAGAAGCTCAGAAGGCTCAGCTTGCGAATAAAGAATCTCTCAAGGCCCTGAAGCTGGAATGGGAGCTCCCCAAGCTGGGGGCACGAACTTGCTCCACCTCCACGGACTCACAGGAGCAAGTCCTGGAGGGGCTCCAACCAAATGGTAGGATCGAGGAGCTGCAAATCCAGAGGTACTTGGGCACATCGTCGCCTAGCTGGCTGGGGAGCAACCTGCTGGCAAGCCTGAGCCGACTGCATCTCATAAACTGCAGGAAGTGGCGGGCGCTGCCATGCCTGAGCCAGCTGCCTGACCTCAGAGTCCTGCACATCAAAGAGATGTACGCCATTGATCGGATCGACGACGGGCTCTACGGCGCCGGCATGCTCCGGTCGCTGGAGAAACTCGTGCTGGATGACATGCCCAATTTGGTCGAGTGGAGCGCGGATTTGACTGACGAAAAATTTCCTCGCCTCCAGGATGTACTCATCCTCAACTGCCCTAGACTGGCGAAGCTGCCCCGTGTGCCGGCCACCGTGAAGAAGATGAGGATAGAGAAGGACAGCAGCTCCTACTACCTGGACATGGCCTTCTCCCCCAAATCCAGCTCCTTCACGCTGGACGTCCACGGGGAGGCCGTCCAGCTGCTGCACCAGGACTTCCTGCACCGGAATCAAGCACTGAAGGTCAGCGCCTTGAGCATCAGCAAGTACGCAGGGGAGACGGACGCGAACCTTTCGCTGAGCCGATGCGAGGAGACAGACAGACAATTGGGGGTGTTCCTGGAGAACCTGCGATCGCTGGAGATCCTGCAGATATCCGACTGCGGCGAGTTCCGTGCATTCCCGGAGGACGCCATGCCGCCGTCGTTGAAATACATCGAGGTGAATGGATGCCACCCGACGCTCGCGGAGAAGCTGCGTGGGAGCGCTAGGATCTGTTCCATCCCCAGGGTACACATTTGCTGATTGATTTCTTGGTGTGCACTGTGTACTAGTGTAGTCAAGAAGGATTTTTTGATTCATAATACTCCGTAGTTTTCTTTCGGTTGCGTTGCCTCCAAACTATAAAATCTTCTTGACCCCAGACCTTTGTGCATGTAAACTAATATAAAAGCGTTTAGATAACTAAAATAGTGATCTAAATTCTCGTATACTTCCTCCGTTTGAAATTACTTGTTGTAGAAATGGATGTATCTAGACATTTTTTAGTTCTAGATACATCTATTTCTGTGACAAGTAATCCGGGACGGAGGGAAGGGAGTACATAATTACCAAATAGTATTAGTTTGTTCTGAAGGATTCGCTATAAGAAACACATGGGGCCATTCCCCAGCTAGCATGCATCAGAGGAGAGTATGACGGGGGAAATCAAACAAAAATGATGCAAATCAATCAAATAGGAGACAGAAAGGCTGCTTGTGAGGAAGACAGAAAGCGCCATCCATGCACATGCTTTCCAGCAGATTGTGGTAGTACGTACTCCCTCCATTTCAAAATATAGTGCGCCCGCGCTTCCCGAGGTCCAACTTTGACCGTAAATTTAACCAACAAGACCAACTGCGGCGGGAGAAAAAATTATATAATTGAAAACTTTTTTCAAATACAAATTCACTGATATAATTTTTGTTCCCGCCGCAATCGGTCTTGATAGTTAAATTTACGGTCAAAGTTAAAGCACGTGGATAGAGGAAGCACTACATTGTGGAATGGAGGGAGTAGTATAGTACTCCACTTACGATGATCTTATCTCTTCACCCCACAGTTTGGGCCCGCCACCAAACTGGGAGAATCTTGCCGTCCGAAAGCGGACTGGCCTCGCCCTCGATCGATCGCAACTGCATTTCGATAAATCAGGGGCTCCATTATCATATACTCCAAAACCGAAACCAGATACAGCATCCAAAACCAGGCGGCCGCAACGCAGAGGATACGCGTCGATCGTGCACGGGCATTTCTTATTCCGTAGCAAAGGTAATTGCTCGCTCACCTCCACACACAAGCATGTTGCACTACTTATAGGTTACTGACGGGATCCTGTAGGAAGGAAAATTTGGACGCGAACCAACTTTTGGTTGGATGGTTAGATGGGCTATGGTATCCCTAGCCCATCAGGGTTTAAATTTTGATGCTCGTATTTATTTCTGAATTTATTTCAGAATTTTCGGCGATGTGCATTCAGTAGGAGGAGACATTCCCGTCGACAACGAGGTGTCTACAATTACTTCTGAAATTCAAGATGATATGCCGGTTAAGTCTTTCGAAGGTGCTCATAGGGATAGAATGTGCATGTGTGTGAGTGTATGCACGTGTATACGAGCGCTTGTGTCTGTACTAAGTTAAAAAAAAATTAAACACTGATGCTGCCCGTAAAATTTGTGCACGGGGAGAATCTTCCTCGCCGTGTTGTCACCTCACGTCGCCGTCAAAAGTGACCCTCACGTTTACATCGCTGATGGATCGGAGAGGCCAAAACCTTGGTCAAAAGGTGGGGGCTTTCCCCCTGCCAGGTCAGCTTCCGAAAACGAACTTTCTGCTCTTCTTTGGCCCCAGCTAGCAACCAAGTCTTTTAGGGACGCGGCTAATCTGCACCCGAGCTCATATGCTCCCGCATGGACAGTAAAATCGAAAAAAAATTCAAAAAATTCAAAAAATTCCAAAAAAATTTTGAGTGAAACATTGACAAAAGTTCTAAGTGCCTGCAAAAATTCGTCATGAAATCACATTCCTAGAAGGCGTGGCAAAAAAAACAAAAAAAATACTCTGAAGAAGCTACTTTCAAACGCATTTTGAAGCACTGAATTTGTTTTTTTGCCACGCCTTCTAGGAATGTGATTTCATGACGAATTTTTGCAGGCACTTAGAACTTTTGTCAATGTTTGTCTCAAAAAAAATTTGGAAATTTTTGAATTTTTTTCGATTTTTTTTTAATTTTACTATTCATGCGGGAGCATATGAGCTCGGGTGCAGAATGGACTTTTCGGTCTTGTAGCTCTTTTTTTCCCAGCGTGATTCTTTCAGCATCCTTATCTAGTGCCAGCTTTTAATTTGATTTGATCCCCACCGAATGATCATATTTTTAAATGGGATTACACAAAGGTCTGGTTCAAATCTAAACCAACTCCTAACTACCATCCGAACTAACCAGACGAAATTTATGCACACACGGCTGGATTTCATTTAAAGTTCGGATATAGTTTACACAAACGGACCACATTCATGCAAACATGAAACATGGGGGTTTTCTTTACATTTTGAATATTTAGAAAAAAAACTATCGCGGCCGCCGGCGTCCAAGCCCTTGTTGTTCCCATCCTGAGACCGCATCCTCCATCCGCCGTTTTCATGAGCACCGACGATAAGACCCGTGAACTGAAGGTGTGGTCTCGGACGAGAAAGAGTAGAATATGAAAGACAGACCGGCCCACATGGGACACAAGGCCCTGCCGCCTCCCGTGCCCTACTTACCCTCGGAGGAGTCCGCGACCTGTCCGTCGCCGATGGACGTGAGGTCCACGATGAAAATGGTGCCGCTCGCACTGTCGTCATCCTACAGGGCTGCCAAATAGTTCGTCGACGATGCGTGTAGGCGCAGCTGACATTGTTCTCCTTGGCGATCGCCTACAATTACACCTCCACAACGGCTGCTTCCTGTCGAGCGGCCGCTTGAGCGCGGGTGACCTTTTAGATCGCATGCTGCTCCACGACGAACTTGGGGTTCGTCACGGCGATGATCGTCACGGCCTCCTCGCTCGCGCGCTCGTCGTCGATCTGACCCTCCGCCAGCCGGTGCTGCTCCAGGAGGAACATGTCGTACCGCTACTCCTCCTGCGCCTGCTGGAACAACGATATAGGTCAACGTGCACTAGTGTCCTTGCCCGCTACGTGTTTGACGAAATGTCGGGACGAACATGCACAAAATGCATCCGCCCCCTGTTGGACGCACCGGCCAATCCAAATAAAAAAGCAAACACGGCCGAGCAGAAGGGTGACCGAAACAAAAACAGAAAAACAAAATTAATGTTCGTTTGGGTCGCTGCTCCGGGATTGGCTGTTTTACAAACTGGTACTAGTCATGTGTTCAGAGGGGCATCCTAGTACATGTCAATTCCTTCTTACCAAAAACAATTCCTTGTATCTACGTGGCCCGGCTTAGCGCCACGGCCAAGGGTCCACACGGCCCCAAAAACCATCGTCTTCCTGTGTCGTCCCTTTCCTCGCCCCTCACACGCCTCACTCCGTTCTCGCCGAGGGTGCTCCACCTCTCTCTCGGGGCGCCGTCGCGAGCGATTCAGGCGCAGCGCCGCAAATACGCCGGCCGGGAGGCCCGACTTGGAGGTACCGATTCCGCCCTCACTCCCCGCTTTCCCCTTTTGTTGCTCCCATTTTTGGGGGGATCTTTCGGCTTTGGGCTAGCTTTGGGGGTTTGAAGCTTGAAGCTCTCGCCCTCTCTGTCGGATCTTCCATTCCTCGGCTACTCGTTGTTGCTGCGTCAGTTGATCCATCTCATCTTTTTAAGGAAGATTTTCTCCGAATTTTCTGTCTCAGTGCTCGCTCGGCTGCGGGGAGGATCTATCGCTGGGGCGCATGTACAGCCGGCCGGCTGCCCATCGGCGACGACGGACTAGCAGCACCTTGATACCCGCGCGTCGATTGCCCCTCCTGGCCACTAGGCCTTGTATTTGTATGGCCCTTCTTGGTGCTGCCCTGTCACCACGCTTCAAAGATTACAATCTGCAGCCGCTTCCTTCTCTTGCGGTGCTTGGCTATCCCAAAGCTCAGTGAACCAGGCTAGCTGTTGCAATGCAACGTCTTGAAGAAGAAATTTGCAGACTGAACCTATGGGACAGGGGCGAGGTGTGTGCTGCTACCAAGAACCTCCTCCGGTCCATCGAGCAGCCCCCCTACTCGATCCAGGCAGACACCATCGTCTGCTGTTTCTCCCTCAGCGGGTGCCACTCCCAAAGCAGCAGCCATGACGGCTATGCATCTAGTGATGGCGACGACACTCCAACTCCAACCAGCAGCAACGTGCGGCAGCTTCACTATCCGTCACATGCCCACATGGACCCTGGCCGTGCCCGACTCATCTTGCCGGGCTCTTTGGACCAGCTAGAGGGCATCATCTGCAATTGTCAAGTGGCTTTTGGATCTGATTACAAACAAGTGCTCCTCCAAGCATTCTCGGCCAACTCACATACATTGAGCAGGTAAATCCACAAATTTGTTTTATTACTTGGGTTAAAGATGATACTGGCAGTATGTATTCCATTTTTCTTCCCTCCGGCCCTGAAGAAACACATATTCCTTCTTCATGGCGTTTTTTATTACTCCCTCTGTACAAAGTAGACCGGGACTGTCATTGTACTCCCTCCGTTTCTTTGTAGTCTGCATATAAGATTTAGTCAAAGTCAAACTTTGTAAAGTTTGACTAACTTTATAGAAAATATATCAACATCTACAATACTAAAGTTATACGTTATGAAAGCTAATTTCATCATGCATCTAATAATGTTGATTCCATAGTGTGAGTGTTGATATCTTTTCCTATAAAGCTAGTCAAACTTTATAAAGTTTGACTTTGACCAAATCTTATATGCAAACTAAAAAAAAACGGAGGGAGTACAACACAATTTAGAAGCAAAGAGTAACAACCTGGCATAGACTAGATTCCAAAGACACGTTTTCCCCAAGGCCATTTGTTTTGTTAAATTATTCCCTGTTTTGAATTTTGTTATGCACTGTTTTCCGCACGAATATATTGACATTTTGCGCATTTTCCCCAATGCATAACTGATGGTACGATTATTTAGTATTTTAACAGCTGTGCTTCTCTGGGGCCTAATAGATCAATCAAATATCCCTAAGTCAGTTGAGTACTTACGTTTTTGTCCCAAAATTAGAAACGCCAAGTCCTCCATTCTTGTTATGGCCACACATCACTGACCTTTTAGTGAGCACGTATGTCTTTTCCTACTTTGAAACTCCCAGATACTCATCTCAACTCGCGGGGAAGGTAATGGCCAAACTAGAAGGATGAATATAGGGACTTGGATATAAGCTCTTCAAAGTTTAATTATTTCACATTACAGTTTGTTTTGTGACCCGTGCATCCTATATTTCACTGTACAGAAGATGCGGCAACCAAACTGTTAAAATTGCTTAGGCATCCTGAAGATGAATCGAAATATTCTATAACTTATACAGTCTGAAAGATAAATATTACAAAAATTATAGTTTCTTCTGTAAATTAGTTTAGTTTCCCTCTATAACATAATATTCTGGTCTCATGTAAATTAGTTTAATTTTCTTCTATAACAAAATATAATGAGGAGGCACTCAGAAGTTTAGCGCTTTGGCAGTTACCTTACTTTTTGAGCTACTTCATTCCAGCCTCCACTCACTGTGACCAACAATTTTGCCCTGCTCATGACATGTACTCGCACAACATCCATGTCTTTGCTCAAGACACCAGCCTCCATATAGTTTGCACCAATCTTACATTCTACCCTATATGATCCTGCAGCAATTTATCATATAGTTGTAAGAGTATGTCCAAACATGAGCTACCAGATTGTCTCTCTCAGAAAAAAGCTACCAAATTTTCTGTTTCTTATTCCTCTCATCCAAGATGCATCTGGAAAGTGATCCAAGTTAAAAAGTGCATGTGGTGATTTAATAATGTACATAGACACGCAATCTAAGATGAAATGTGATAACGAGTGATGTTATTGTATTATTAATTAGAGATCACCTAATAATCTACGATATAACATAACAATAACCTTCTCAGGAGAACTGCCAGGTCATTTTACATACGGAAGGATAGTTCTTGCATTTGTTCACTTTCCCATTTAGTCAAAGTTCTGCAGAAAGTAGAAAGCACATCGGTTAATGTATTTGACAATACAACTATAACTGGGGGTACAAATAATATTCAGATGTTATGACAGTCAAACAAAACAATGCAGTATAGTTTTCTTAAATATAGCATTATTAGTGAACAACGGACATAGTAGGAATAGCCAATATCTACATAAACCATCTTATAAGTACTACCAAACTCAACAAACATAAGCTATGAGCTTTCTCCATGTTTGTATGTTGACTAAAACATGGTTTCTTAATATGTACTCGTTCTGTATTATCCTAGTGGAATGGAATTGAAGAAAGATAATACACGGGTTACGATACCATCAGCTAGTAATTGATTTTAGGATCCATCCTCTTGCATGCCAGACCTATACATAAAAATCAGGGCAACATACACATCGGTCTTCTTTCAATTGGAAAGGCCCCCGTTTCATGTCATATTAGCTCTACGGAATAGTGTACATTAAACTTGTTTATATAGCAATGTTTCATACTGTCACTGTGATTACTTTGAAACTGTTCTGTCCAGAAACAATACTTGGTCGTCATGAGCTTCATATTTTCTCGATTCTCAACCTTATCAGATCAAAGTAACACACGGGGTGCTATACAAAATACTTCTAGGTTTACATCTTCCATCCCCTGCAAGGAGCTCCAACAATCAATCTAGTGACAAATTCGGTAAATAACTTCACATGGCTCGATCGATCACAGATTTTGAAAACAAGCAAGATTTCAGGTTTTCCAAAGCACCTAAAATACACCTGCAACACCCACAGCCATCAAATCTCTGTTTATTTTTCCCATACCCCCGAGCCAGTTATTTTATTTATATACTGTCAGAACTCAGAAACACTGCTAAACTGACAACTGATCCCAATGCACAACTACCAATATTCCAGATATATCTGGCAATAGGACAGTAAAAAAAGATGAGTAATTGTTTCCACTTCCCCACAAAAATGACAGTGAGGCTTGCATTTGCCCCCTCTCTTCAGGTACACATCTTTGGTAAGAATGCTCCCCCTCAGAGGTAGCCAAACAAAGGTTTTGACTCTCAGAGGGATTTTAATCTTCCAGAAGAATTTGTAAGGCACCACCTCAAAATTTAGCATAACAGAGTAAAAAGATTTCACACAAAACTGTCCTGAAGCACAGAGGAGCCAAGCAAGCTTGTCATTTTTATCATCAAGGGAAATATCAGCAATCTTTTTTAAGCCCAACCCATTGTGTCATTTTCTCACCCACCAGAGCCTTTCTAAATTTGAAGGAGTGAAACCCTCTAGTAAACATTTCCTTCACAGTGATGCTGAGGACTTGAGGTCCAGGGAAATGCTATACAGCCTAGGAAAGGAAGTGGCCAGACTGCAATCTCCTGTCCAACGGTATTCCCATAATCTAGTTTTTTCCCCCATTCCCCACATTAATCCCGCAGCACCCTGAAAACAGTTTGTTTATCTCCATCAGACCTTGCCAAAAATGGTAATCTCCAGGTGTTGAAGTCACTTGGCCCAAGGTCTGGTGGGTAGGTACTTTTTGGTCAGAATGTATTGCCAAGGACCCTCATCATTAAACAACATAACCATTTGGATGACAGGGCAATGTTCATAACTTCCAAATTAAGAATCCCTAAACCACCTTGGTCTTTAGGCAAACAGACTTGTGGCCAGCCAACCAGGTGGTACTGGTATTTCCTTTTTTTCTTATCTCCACTCCACAGGAACCTAGCTCTAGGCATATCAATCTTCTCCTTTACCCAAATGGGAACAGGGTAGAAGGGTAGCATATAGAAAGGTATGCTGGTCAGTGAAGAATTGATGCGGATTGTTCTTCCAGCAATAGATAAGGTTTTCTCTTGATAGCAATCTAGCCTTTTGTCCATTTTTCCAATAGGGTAATCCAATCACTTATTCCTAAGCCTTTTTCCATCAGCAGGTTCCCAATGTATTTCAAAGGCTCTTACCTTGTTTCAATGTTACATATTGAGACATCACCTATGACTATATGCTGTATCACATAAACCCATTACATTTATGTTCTTATTACTTTAAGAAAATACCAGCAATAAGATGAAACACATAATTTTCTTTTATTTGTTCTAGACTCACAATTTGGCAACTAAAGCCATAATGCCAATGTTTTTGTTACCTAAACCGCATTCTTTTTCTTACGGATATGATCCCTGAAGAAGTGTTTGTAGAAAATATGAGATAGCTGAATATTATGTTGTATTGATCTGACCCGTGTAGGGGTATATATAGAGGTACAATGAAGGAAGAGAGACTTGGAGTAGAGGACAAGTTAACCTATCCTATCTCTATCTCTTATCTCTATCTTAAACATAAATATACTTCTAACATTCCCCCTCAGTCGTAGCGGGAGTGAAGCGGACGATTACGACTGAATTTGAAGTCTTGCTCTTTTGTCGTCTTCTCCGCTGCGCCATCATCAACTGCGTCTCTGATGGATCGGCAGTTAGGGAGGTGACTGTGTCCCCTTCTGGTGCCTTCCTGCCTTCTCCTCTATTCCCTCCCGCAGTCACAGCGGGAGTGTCGTGGACGCAAGTGACGAGGCGGACACTGTTGACTGGAGTTGTTGCCGATGAGTTGCTGTAGACGTAGCCATTAATGTCGAGGTAGCCGATCATGATGATGTAGCCGTGGTCGAGGTAGTCATGGTCGATGGTGTGGTCGTCGCGGATGATGAAGCCGCACAAAGCCGGAGGCGCAAAAAAAATGCGCTATGACGGAGCTGCAGACGTGGACGATGCACCTTGCGGATGTCAGAGGGTGCCGTCGGCGATGAGTCCACCGATTTTGCCAAGACCGGAGGAAGCCCATCGAGCACACATCGGTTTTGCCAGAACCGTGTGGCCGTGTAGGGTCGTCACTGTAGTGACGCCGTGTCGATGCAGTCGTGTCGTCGTGGATGACGCGGAAGATGCCGTCGTCGTGACGCGTGACGCGTGACGTCGTGGATTCAGCTAACAGTGTTCTTTTCTCTCTCTAAACCACATTGCATGTTCTGCCATGTGTCCTCCTTACACATCAAAGCAGCCGTTGATCGTTTTATCGGCAGATGCTTCTACCATCCCATCCTTGGTAATGCTCCTTTTCCTCAACTCCATCCTGATGTATGGGTGCTGGTGGATGCAGAGGTGCAGACCTCTCCGCATCTAAACTTTAGCACACCATCTGCACAATGAAATTTTCCCTGAAATACTCTTCACCATGGACCTCGAATCCATAACCTGTGGGCACATGACCATCTCCATGTGATCTCTTCTCCTTAGTCTGGGAGCTTTCAGAAACAAAGAGTGAAGGCAAGGAGGACATGCTCATTATTTAAACAATTTTTTCTGAAGCAAAGGAGAGCATGTTCATTGTCTTCACATCCTTCAAATGTGTCGACTTATATTACACTACCATCTAAGCATAACTAATTGCATAAGAGTAGTAGTGGGACTGATAATGAAACTTTAATATCGTCCTCAAATTATAACGAATTGCAGAGTAGCAGTCAGATTTTTTTTTAACTTCCAATTCCTTTCTCATGTAAACATAACGAACTACGCAGTAGCTGTCGGATTGGTGAAAAACTAAGAGATGAGATGCTGGTTCGCAGCCAGTGTTCGCCAGTTAATTAATAATAGAGCCAATTTATTCTGCCATTCAAAGTAAGAAACTCTAGTTGGATAGTTAAAATATTTTTACTGTCTCCTCAAATGTTTCATAAATCGCTAAAATATTTTTACTCACAGTTCCAAGGTCACTTTTTTTGTAACAGATTTTTCTATGAATCGGATGTCCTAGAGATTCTTCGTAGAAGCACAAGGACTTTCAAGGATCCTTCTGAGTGCACAAAAGAATTGATCACCATGTTGAAAACCAACACCCAAGTCCTCTGTTTGATGCAACAGCAGTTATGTGAGCAGAGTCGACCATTTGAGGAATTAAAATTAGGCTACTTCAACCAGTTTGCAAAGTGCCACATCAAGAAACTCTTAGACATTGCGGTTTGTCTTAGCAAGACAGTGTGGTCTGCCACTCATATTTGTCCCATGCTGCTTGCCTATGAGGCACTTATGGATGTCCTTCCTCTTATTCAAAAGTTTGCTTCCAGTGAATCTGATGACTTCGTTCCCAATATTTTACGCAACATGAGGGAAGCTTTCAGGAGGTTAATTGGCCATATCAAGCACCACATACAGTCCAATATGGAAAAGCATCAGGATGACGGTGCCATTCATCCGATGACATGTTTCCTCGTACGCTCAATGAAATCCTTTGGCAGTCACAGAAATTTAGTGCAATCCACTCTTTCCCCGGGTGACAACTCCAGCTCATTTGGCCATCTTCTGTATGACGTGATTACTTGCTGGAAATCTGTGCTCACTGAACGTTCAAACATATACCGTGCAGATCTGCAGCGGCAATGCATTTTCTTATTGAACAACACAGAGCATTTCAATACAAAGACAGATGGTCTGTTGGATGAGCTGCTATCTGATAGGCAGATTATTAAGCAGCATGATGACGAGTTCAAGTTACTCTTCAGGAAGTGGATCCAGAGTTACACAGAAGAGGCTTGCACTCCAGCCAAGTCTTGCTTGAATCGCAACTCTCGGTGGGGCAGTCAACGCCGATCCTTGGTTGCATTTACTTCAAAATTCAACAAGACTTTTGATCGTCAGAAAACTTGGAAGGTTCCTGATGTCGTGCTACGGCAGGTACTGAGAGATCGTATACAGGATTGCATTCTGCCAGACTACACAAGGTGTTTCAAGAACTATTCGAGTTCAGGACTGTTTTCTTCTTGTCTGCAGATAGCTTCAGCAGGAGACATATATACCACCGAGAGTTTAGAAAAGACGGTGCAGAGCTTCTTTGAAGGATAAGCTCAGATGGAGCTCCCTTTCTCTCTGTCGTTCGAAAATTGTAATTATTTTAGAGGGAAAGGGCACACGCCCCAGCTCCATTGCATCGAAACAACGAAGCCCAGTGCATCTCAGTCGCAAAGATAGCACGCGGAGGGCCAGCACACACGCTGCCCCAGCAACAAAACACACACACACACACACACACACACACACACAAGCTGCTGAAAATATAAAGAAGTCACGGAGCTCAAGCTAGTTTAACTAGTAACAGTACATACATATCAGGATTTTCTTGGCACACAACCCATTGTTAGTTGTGCCTTTTTTTTTCTTTCTCTTTTTGCCAAGTAGGGAATATAGCTCCTCTTTCAAAAATAAAAGTAGGAACAGGGCTCTTCCGCGATCAAGGAGGAAACTTGACATGGAGTTTGAAGATAGTTTTAATTAAGATACAGCACCTGCATCTTGTCTACTTGACAGAGTCGTGTATGATGTACTTCCTATAAATATTCTGTTCGCTGTGTTAAATTGTGATCTAAATTCTATCATATTGAACTAGACGTAGTGCATACGGCTTGGGCCTTTGCGTTGGTATGATGCGTACGAGTATAACTCGTTTTTTTTCCTTCAAGGACTTTCACGTATTGCCCTCATATATACCCATGTAGTCGCACCTAAAGACGGTTTGTCGTCTTGTGGTTTTAATGCTCCTCCATTAGTGATTGTGCCTTTTTACGTTCATGGTTTTCTTCCGTAAGGGTTTCCACGTAAAAATCTGTGTGCTCTCGTGTCACGTTTATTCTCGTTTTATCTAACAAGTGGTATACAAAGCCAAGTTCGCACATACGAGATCAAGAGAAGTTAGGGTTGCCTCTGTGCGCTGCCGCATGCTTCGATTCGCCGAGTCTGAGACGAGGTCTGCTGCATCAACGATTTATCTGCGCGTTAGACCAGCCATAGTGGGAGTAACTTCAACAGTAACATCGAGTCCATCTCAGCAAATTTGCTTATGTGGCAATGAGTTAATGAGAAGAGAGGTAGTTTGAGACTAGCCACAGTGGGAGTAACTTCGGTAGTAACATCGAGTCCAACTCAGCAAATTTGCTTATGTGGCAATGAGTTAATGAGGAGAGATGTAGTACTAGTAACTTAGTTAGTTACTGTAACATCACATGTCCCAATGCAATATGAGTCTATAACCTAATAAATGAAGCTTTGCATGTTACCACACTTATGTTACTACCCACTATTGAGGTGGTAACATAGTCTATGAATATGTGTATGTTACTAGTGTATGTTACTCTCCATTGTGGAGTAACTTACCTAGTTACCATAACATCACATGTCCCATGCAATATGAGTCTATAACCTAATAATTGAACCTTTGCATAACACCATATTATCTACCCACTGTAAATATAGTAATATAGTCTAGAGATACGTGTATGTTACTCTTCATTGTGAATAGTCTTACTCTCTACTGTAGCTAGTCCTACTACTCCGAGGTTGACACGAGTTCAAGAGGATTCGCTGGCTTTTCGTCCGACCACAAGTTCCGTCGAGTTGCCGCAGCTGCAACCTTTTCCTCCGTTGTACCCGGCGGGAGTCCCGAGGAGGTCAGACGCTGCTGCAGTTTTTTCTACTCACGCGTTTTAAGACAATCGCTACGTTGCTGGTGCATCTACACGTCAAGGCTCAGGTTCCAGGGATATTTTACTAGTAGATCAGCCAACTACTAGTATTCATTATTTCCTCCATTTCACAATGTAGTGCGTCCACGCTTCTCAAAATTTAAGTTTGACCGTAAATTTAACTATTAAGATTAACTGCGGCGGGGGCAAAAATTATACCACTGAATTCGTATTTTCAATATGAATTCTGTGATATAATTTTTGTTCCCGCCGCAATCGGTCTTGTTGGTTAAATTTACGGTCAAACTTAGATCTCGGGAAGCATGGGCACACTACATTATGGAATGGAGGAAGTACGTGAGCTACTGTTTCGGTCTTCAATTGCTACGGCCACTCCAAAAGTTACCAGGTGCTATTTGTTTAGTTCTTTGCTTGCAAATTAATTCTTTAAGAATTTTCTACGGCTTGTACTACTTTGTGTACACAAATTTATCTACTCATGGCTTCCATGAAGTATGATCTTCCGCTGCTGGACCGTGACACAAGGTTTACCCTATGGCAAGTCAAGATGCGGGTGTTGTTGGCACAGACCAACTATGATGAAGCACTGGATAGTTTTGGGAAGCAAACGATTCAGGATTGGACTGATGAGGAGAAAAAGAAGGGATCGTAAGGCTTTCTCACAAATTCAACTCCATTTTCATAATAATATTTTGCAGGAAGTTTTGAGCGAGAAACTGTCGCCGCTTTATGGTTAAAGCTGGAAGGGATTTGCATGATTAAAGATCTCACCAGCAAGATGCATCTGAAGCAAAAATTATTCCTGCATAGGTTACCCGAGGGAGGTAATGTTTTGAAACATATTTCAGAATTTAAAGAGATTATATCCGATCTAGCTACCATGGATGTTAAGTATGAAGAGAAAATACTACTTTAATGTTACTTTGTTCACTGCCAAGTTCTTACACCAATTTTAGAGACACCATATTATACAGTCGTGATACTCGCACACTTCATGAAGTTTATGAAGCTTTGACCTCTAAGGAGAAGATACAATTAATGGTGCCTCATGATGGTTCAAGTTCATCTCAAGCCAAGGGATTATCTGTTCGTGGCAGGACAAAGGAGAAGAACTCACATGATGGAAACAGAGGCAAAAGTAAGAACGGCTATAAGGGCCGGTCACAATCCAGAGACAAAAAATATTGCAGATATTGCAAGAGAGACGGACATGACATCTCAGAATGATTCAATTTGTAGAACAAAGAAAAGAGGAAAGGTAACAAACAAGGTGAAAAATCTGCTGATGTTGCGCGTGATGATAGTTCCGATGATGCTCTTGTTGTTATTGCTGGATGTGCTGGGACCAATGATGAGTGGGTACTTGACACTGCATGTACTTTTCATATGTGCCTGCATAGAGATTTGTTTACTACTTTTGATTCTACTACTGTAGCTGGTTCCGTTTTGGGTTTTGATAATTCACCATGCAAGATTGAAGGCATAGGTTTCGTTCGAATCAAGATGTTTGATGACACAATCAGAACTTTAATAGATGTTCGGTATATTCCGAAGATGAAGAGAAATCTTATTTCTATGAGTGCACTTGATGCAAAGGGGTACAAATATTCAGGTGGAGATAGTGTTTTGAAGGTCACCAAAGGTTCCCTTGTTGTGATGAAAGGCGACTTAAGTTCGACCAATGGTCTTTATTACCTTCGAGGTTCGACCATTTCAGGTAACGCTACTCCATCTATTTCAAAGAATTTTGATTGTGATGCTGCTAACCTTTGGCATATGCGTCTTGGAGATATGAGTGAACTTGGTTTAGCAGAGTTAAATAAGAGAGGTCTTCTTGATGGATATGAAACTGGTAAATTGAAATTTTGTGAGCATTGTACCTTCGGCACACACAAGAGGGTGAAGTTCAAGACTTTGGTTCATACAACTGAAGTTATTCTTGATTATGTTCATTCTGAGTTATGGGGATTATCTCACAGAAAGTCCCTAGGTGGTGCTAGTTACATGCTGACTATTATTGATGATTATTCAAGAAAAAATTGGCCTTATTTCTTGAAGCATAAATATCATGCATTCTCAGCATTTAAGGAGTGGAAGATTATGATTAAGAGACAAACTGAAAAGAAGGTAAAAAAATTTCGCAATGGTAATGGTATGGAATTCTGTTCTAAGCAATTTAAGAATTATTGCAAGTTTGAAGGCATTGTCAGACACCACACCGTTCCTTACTCCTCAACAAAATGGTGTTGTTGAGCGTATGAACAGGATCATTATGTCCAGAGCCCGTTGCATGTTGTCCAATGCAGGTTTGCATAGGCATTTTTGGGCTGGGGCTGCTTCCACTACTTGTTATCTCATTAACAATTCACCATCTATTGCTCTTAATAAGAAAAGTCCAATTGAGGTATGGTCTGGTTCACCTGCTGATTATTCACAGTTGAGAGTTTTGGTTGCACTGCATATGCTCATGTTGATAATGGAAAGTTGGAGCCTAGGGTTGTTAAGTGCATTTTTCTTGGTTATAGGTCTGGTGTTAAAGGTTTTAAATTGTGGAATCCTGAAACCCAGAAGGTTGTTATTAGCAGAAATGTTACCTTTAATGAATCTGCTATGTTACATGATGTTTCATCTACTAATATTCCTGTTGAGAGTGAACAACAACCTGCCTACTGTTCAGGTGGAGCATGTTATTGATTCAGGTGATACATCTGGTAATGAAAATGTTGATGCACATGATGAACCCGTCGTTGATGATGAACATGTCACTCCAAATCAGCTTATTGTTCCACCCGGTTGGAATCTCGCACGTGACAGAGTTAGACGGGGTACTAATAAACCTGAAAGGTTAATTGAAGAGTGCAATGTTGTTTCGTTTGCTTTATCTGTTGCAGAAGAAATTGAAGGTAATGCAGAGCCTTCTTCATATTCCGAGGCTATTATTTCTGGTGATAGTGACCGCTATGCATGATGAGATGGAATCACTTGAAAAGAATGGCACTTGGGATTTAGTAAAATTACCTAGAGACAAGAAACCTATTCGTTGCAAGTGGGTTTTCAAGAGGAAAGAAGGTCTTTCTAGTAATGATGAGACAATATATAAAGCAAGGTTAGTTGCTAAAGGTTACAATCAGATTCCAGGTACTGACTATAGCGAAGTCTTTTCTCCTGTTGTGAAGCATAGCTCTATTCACACTTTACTCAGTATTGTTGCCATGCATGATTTTGAGCTTGAACAATTGGATGTTAAAACTACATTCTTACATCGAGAATTAGAAGAGGATATTTATATGGAACAACCTAAAGGTTTTGTTATTACTGAAAAAGAAAAGCTTTTCTGCAAGTTAAAGAAATTTCTTTATGGATTGAAGCAATCCCGTAGACAGTGGTACAAGAGATTTGACACCTTTATGCTCTCTCAAGGTTTTAAAAGGTCTAATTATGATAGTTGTGTTTATTTGAAAACTGTCAATGGCTCAACTATTTATTTGCTCCTTTATGTTGATGATATGCTAATTGTTGCAAAGAGCATGTCAGAGATTAATGAACTAAAGAAGCAATTGAGTAATGAATTTGAGATGAAGGATTTTGGTGCAGCAAAGAAAATACTTAGCATGGAAATATCCAGAGATAGACCGTCTGGAAAAGTATATCTAAGTCAGAAGGGATATATTGATAAAGTTATTCGTTGTTTTAATATGCATAAGGCCAAGCTGGTAAGTATTCCGTTAGCTGCACACTTCAAATTATCATCAGCTTTATGTCCTAAGTCATATGGAGATATTGAGTACATGTCTAGAGTTCCCTATTCAAGTGCAGTTTGTTCACTTATGTATGCCATGGTTTGTTCTCGTCCGGATTTATCTTATGCATTGAGTGTTGTCAGTAGATACATGGCTAATCTTGGAAAAGAGCATTGAAAGCAGTTCAATGGATTTTCAGATACCTGCGAGGTACTTCTAATGCTTATTTACAGTTTGGGAAAACTGGAGATGGACTTGTTGGTTTTATTGATTCTGATTTTGCTGGTGATTTGGATAAGAGAAGATCACTCAGGGGTTATGTTTTCACCATTGATGGTTGTGCTATGAGTTGGAGAGCAACTTTGCTGTCTATTCTGGCTTGTTCCACTACCGATGCCGAGTATATAGCTATTTATGAGGCATGCAAAGAAGCTATCTGGTAGAGAGGTTTATACACTGAGCTTTGTGGAGATTCATCTTGCCCTACCGTATTCAGTGACAGTCAAAGTGCTATATATCTTACAAAGAATCCAATATATCATGAGAGAACAAAGCACATTAATGTCAGATATCACTATATTCGAGATGTTGTTGCTGATGTTGATTTGAAGGTATGCAAGATAAGTACTCATGATAATCCTGCTGATACTCAGATATCACTATAATCGAGCGTTTCCTCAGCGACGAAGCGGCGGCCAACGGCTTCGGCCGCCGCACCCTGCACGAGTGGGAGGCGTACCTCCTCCACGAGGTGAACTACCTGACGCCGCCTGATATGCGCGTGCCGGGGCAATGGAGGCTCAGCGCCGGAGGCGTCCCCGTCCCCCTGCAGCCTGACGCTGACCGCTTCCACAGCGAGATCGCGCGCGTTCGGGCCTCCCTGCCGGAGGAGGCGCAAGGCCGCCCGGAGTACGCCGCCAGCAATCATGCGCACTGGGAGGCGTACTTCCAATGCTGCCATGAGGAGCAGCTCGCCTCCACCAATAACGCGCCGGTGAGGGGGCGCCACAACCGCGACAGCCGCCGCCTGTGGCGGGGCATCCCCGGACGCACTCTCCATTTCATGCTCAAGCACCTCGAGGGCGGCAATGAGCTGCCACTCGAGTACCCGACGGCCCCGGCGCCAGTCCCCTGCCGGAGCGGCGTCCTGTGGCTGCCGAGGCGCATGGCGGCCGAGTCCTCTTCCTTCTCCTCCTCCTCCTCCTCCTCCCGCTCTTCCAGTTTGTCGGCACGCGTCAGCGTCAAGGCCGAGCCCGTGGAGACACCGCTCGGGCGGTGCACCTGCGGCGGCGCTCTCATCATCAACGAGGGCGGTCGTGGCTCCTCTGCTCCCTCCTCCCGCCTCGTTAGGCCGAAGACGGAGCCGGTGCTCATCGCCGTGAAGAGCGAGCACGACGACATGGCCGCCGCCGACGAGGCCACCCTCAAGTGGGCATGCGAAGACTACATCAAGATGGAGATGGAGTGCCTGTGCCGCGCCACGGCCGCGACGAGGGCGGCGTCATCGTCCTCAAGGACAGCGACGACGACGCACCGCCGCCAACCAAACCCGTCCGCCAAGGCGACCCAGGGGCAGGGGTGTAGTAAGGACGGGGCCGGCGTGAAGGAGGAGGACGACGACAGTGGCGACTACAGCGCTTTCAGCAAGCTCTTCGGCGTGTAGGCGGAGCGGCGGACGGTGCGGCGGGCAGGTGGCGGTGCAGTAGTAGTTTATTTTTTATTTTTTAAAATTATGTTCACAATATGTAAAAAACCAATCAAACACCTAAATTTCATCGAATTCAGTGTCGTGTTTGCCTAATTTTGGCCAAGTATGTTTAAAAAAACAGTGTGTTGGGCGACCTTGAGGCGGCGGCTGGGAACCCCGACGACCCCATGCCGATTTTTCCGCCCGGTCACCCCTAGACGGCGCTATTTCAAGTCCCTAGAGGATTGAATGGCCGGGGAGATGCTCTTACGAACGATATGCAAACCAAGGATGTGTCGCTTAGAATGAGAGAGAGAACTTGCACATCTTCCGGGTGAGGAAAACCGTACATGGATGTCGGTTTGAAAAAACTGGGATTTTCTTTAATTAAACTGAATTATTAAATCCTAACAAGCACAAACGTAGCGAACCAACCTGTAGTTGGATGGTTAGAGGAACCGTGGTATCCCCAGTTCACCAGGGTTCAAATCCTGGTGCTCGCATTTATTCCTGAATTTATTTCAGGATTTTCGGCGATGTGCTTTCAGTGGGAGAAAACGTTTCCGTCGATGACGAGGTGCCTACAATGACTTCGTAAATTTCATGATATGCAGGCTAAGTCTTTCGAAAATGCTCGTAGGATAGGGTATGCGTGTGTGCGTTTATAGGGGTGAGTGTATACGTGTGTATATGAGCGTTTATGTCTGTGCTGATGTGTTAAAAAAAAGATAAGCACAAACATACTTCCTTCATTTCAAAATAGATGACTCAACTTTGTACTCATAGGATGGTGACGTGACGGGGGTGGTTCGTCCAGCAGTCAAGCAACCCAAACCGTGTTTAATGTACTACGACTGTGGGTCCTGGCGTCCGTAGAGTGGGCCCGGTCGTCACACTAAACGATTGTTGTGTTGTACTGGTGGCTATACACCAGATCCAGACGTCTCTCTCCGAGTATATATATATATAAAATAAACTGCTAGTGCTTGAAACATGGACCCGCTACAGTATAGTCAGTTTCCCACAAATCTTTTTGTATCAACGAAAACCAAAGTTTGTCCCTGTCCACATCACCACATCCCACGTGACGTGGAGGGGGTGGTTATGGTCAGTCAGTCAAGCTACCCAAACCGTGTGAAACTGCACTACGGTTGTGGGTGTCGATATTCGTAGGCGGGCCCGGTCCTCGCGCTGGTGTCTGGTGTCGAAGGAGAAATCTCTGTGGTTCTAAGGGTGTGTTTGGCAGTGTGCAGCGTGCATGGGCAAAAGTTATCAATCCGACCCAATTTTATTTGTTTGATAGTGTGCATGGTCTCAACTGAGTTATGTCCATCTGATGCATAAAAGGACCGTCAGCCATGTCCATCTCATGCACCTTAGACAGGGTGCATGAAGGCAGCCATGGTGACCCTGACCCTCGCACCACCCATCAGACCACGTCCAGATATGTTTGAATTTTCAAAAAAAAAAATCATCATTTCAAAATTTGTTTAAATTTTAAAAAATATTCTGAATTTCAAAATTTGTTCAAATTTTCAAAAAAGTTCGGAATTTGAGATTTGTTTAAATTTTTGAAATCGTTTAGAATTTCAAAATTGTTCAAATTTTCAAATAATATTCAGAATTTCAATTTTTTAAAATTTTAAAAAATATTCAGAATTTCAAATTTTATTTAAATTTTCAAAAAAATGTTCAAAATTTCAAAAAAAATGTTAGAACTTTAAAAGAATAAATTTCAAAAAATATTTAAATATTTAGAAAAATGTTCAAAATTTCAATTTTTCTTCGATTTTTTATAAAATATTCAAAATTCCAATTTTTGATTAAATTTTCAAAAAAATCAGAATTTCAAATATGTTCAATTTTCAAAAAAATGTTCAAAATTTCAATTTTTCAAAAAAACTGTTTAGCATGTTTAAACACATGCAGGCTGCCAAACAAAGTCTCGGTCCAGCATGTCGCAGCGCATACATTACTGCCGAACAAAGTCAACTACATGGACTCAACATGTCTACACTCAGCATGGATGAGAGAAGAACAATTAGGGTTGCGGCCTCCTTAGAGATTCTTATTTTTGTTTCATCCCTGCAAGAGATCATGACGAACCCCTCAGGGGTATGTAAAAACTGTGATGATTTTGCTTAAGCGCTATCATCCCCAATCGCGCTTGCGTTCCCCGCTACGGCATGCCCCTCCCCCCTTTCATTCTTGCGGTAGCTTAGTGCTCTTCGTCGACATGACCCAGTCCCCAGGTAGGCTTCAGCCGTCGCTGGTATGCTAGGTCGCGATGTCGTGGTCAAGGCCAGGAGGTGAGCGGCCCGAGGTCCGGTAAGAGCCCCTGAGGCGCGATGCTCAGGAGATCCCCTTTGACGTGCAAACGGCTCTCGAAAGACTAAAAGGGAAAAATCCTTGCCCTAGCGAGACCGCGAGGGGCGAAAAACTGAACGTGAGATGCACACTTTGCGTGTATGGGATGACTTATCTTGGTGACTCTGTAGTTATCCTTCCACTGCGAGGGCAGCCTTCGTGCGACGCCTGGCTACGTCCCGGTAGCTACGGCGTTCCCGGGCAAGACTCGCGCCGGCCCCTTCCTCCTCGCTCATCTAGGTGCTCTACGTCCTCGGGTCCCGGCCCTCGAGCAAGGCTCAGCCGCCGCTAGTATGCTAGGTCATGGTGCCGTGGTCAAGGCCAGGGGGTGAGGGCTCGAGGGCTAGTAGGGGCCCCAGAGGCGCGATGCTCAGGGGCTCCCCTTTTAACGTGCAAACGAATTGCGTGGAGAAGGGGGCAGCAGGCCTCGCGAAGGTGCCTTGGAGGGATCGCGACTCGCAGTCCTGGCTCCGAAGGTCCCTGCGAGTTAGCTGAAGGAACAAAAGCATAGAATACAGTCGCGCTTGCCGACCTGCCGGTGATCTTTTAGCGAAGGGGTGAAGTCACTGACGACCTGGTGAGGTGACGTGTGCGGGGCAAGCCGCGAGCCAGAGCTCGGTCTCTCAGATTTATCGGCGCTGCAGGGACGGACCCAAGCACATGCACCGTGCCAGCAGCCCCCGTTGCGGGATGAACGAAAGGCGAGTTAGTGACGCGCGGAGGCCGCGCGGGGCGACTCCATAAATGACGGGTCAGTAGGCATAATGTAGATAATCACGATGAGGCGAAACCAGTCCTGATAGATGCGTAAAACGATACACGCTGCAGGGCGGACCCGTACATCTTGAGGATAATAGAGCCCGAGGGGCGCCCTCAACTGAACAAACCCAAAAAGTCACCTGACACCATTGGGGCAGAAGTGTTGAAGTAGCTGGAGATGCGCGCCACAGAAGTCGCTCCTCATGAGCCAGCGGGCTTCTGAGGTCCTGGGGGCTCGTGAGGCTCCGATCCCTCCTTCGCCAGGATCGCCTGGCGCCTAGCTTCGGAACCGCCAGGACACCCTGCATGCAGCGTTGGAGCGAGGCAGCCGTGCCCGGCAGGCCGAATGGCATGCGAACGTAGCTGTGGGGATGGCCTCAACACCGACCAACGTGGGACGGCCTGAAGAGCTCTTGAGAAGCGGCCCTATTGAGGCCTGGAATGTTGACGCAGACGTGTAGCTCGCCGCTCATGTCCTGGGCGGCAGCTGCACTGAGCGCCGCGGGTCGGCGCTTGATGCGCATGGCCCGCGCCTCCTGAAGCTCTCCGATCGCCTTGGTGATGAACTCCTGAGTGCTCGGTGCTTTGCACCCTGTGTCGTGCTCCCGGAAGCGCGCGTTGAAGCACGCCTCCACATGGTGCCCGAACGCCTCCCTCGTGACCCTTGTCAGGTTAGAGGCCCTCCAGAGGAGAGCCCTCGATCCCAACCCGAGAGGGGCACCAGGCGCCTTCCTATATGAGAGGGAGAGGCTGCCTAGCAGAGGACGCGGGGCTTGAAGCGCGATCATTGGGCGCCCAGCCTCCTGAGGGCCCTTGAGGAGGAGCTGCTTCTTCTTTTTGGGGACGGCCTTAGGAGGATGGGTGGCGCCCTCGTCATCTGAGTTCTCGACCGCCGCAGCCTGGTAGGCACGCTCGAGGGAGCACACCGCGTCCTTCTCATCGTGCACGCCCGTGATGATGCCGCCGCTTACTGGCATCCTTAGGACATTGTAGCCGTGGTGACTCGCCGTCATGAACTTGGCCAGGGCCGGGTACTTGATATGTCTCCAACGTTTCTATAATTTTTGATTGTTCCATGCTATTATATTACCCGTTTTGGATGTTTATGGGCTTTACTTTACACTTTTATATCATTTTTGGGACTAACCTACTAACCGGAGGCCCAGCCCGAATTGCTGTTTTTTTTCCTATTTCAATGTTTCGAAGAAAAGGAATATCAAACGGAGTCCAAAAGGAATGAAAGCTTCGGGAGCGATCTTTTTGGAACAAACGTGGTCCAAGGGACTTGGAGTGGACGTCAAGCAACAGAGGACGTGGCCACGAGGGTGCCCGGCACGCCCTCCACCCTCGTGGGCCCCTCGAGCGTCCACCGACCTACTTGTTCCTCCTATATATACCCACATACCCTGAAACCATCGGGGAGCACCACGAAAACCTAATTCCACCGCCGCAACCTTCTGTATCCGCGAGATCCCATCTGGGAGCCTTCACCGGCGCTCCGCCGGAGGGGGAATCGACCATGGAGGGCCTCTACATCATCTCCAAGGCCCTTCCGATGAGTTGTGAGTAGTTTACCACAGACCTTCGGATCCATAGTTATTAGCTAGATATGGCTTCTTCTCTCTCTTTGAATCTCAAAACAAAGTTCTCCTCGATCTTCTTGGAGATCTATTCGATATAACTCTTTTTGCGGTGTGTTTGTCGAGATGCGATGAATTGTGGGTTTATGATCAAGTTTATCTATGAGAAATATTTGAATCTTCTCTGAATTCTTTTATGTGTGATTAAGTTATCTTTGCAAGTCTCTTCGAATTATCAGTTTGGTTTGGCCTACTAGATTGATCTTTCTTGCAATGGGAGAAGTGCTTAGCTTTGGGTTCAATCTTGCGGTGTCCTTTCCTAGTGACAGCCGGGGCAGCAAGGCACGTATTGTATTGTTGCCATTGAGGATAAAAAGATGGGGTTTATATCATATTGCATGAGTTTATCCCTCTACATCATGTCATCTTTTTTAATGCGTTACTCTATTCTTTATGAACTTAATACTCTAGATGCAGGCAGGAGTCGGTCAATGTGTGGAGTAATAGTAGTAGATGCAGGCATGAGTCGGTTTACTTGTCACGGACGTGATGCCTATATACATGATCATGCCTAGATAATCTCATAATTATTCGCTCTTCTATCAATTGCTCGACAGTAATTTGTTCACCCACGGTAATACTTATGCTATCTTGAGAGAAGCCACTAGTGAAACCAATGGCCCCTGAGTCTATGTTTTATCATATAAGTTTATCATCTACTTTTATTTGCATCTTTACTTTTCCAATCGATATCATAAAAATACCAAAAATATTTATCTTATCATATTATCACTATCAGATCTCACTTTCGCAAGTGGCCGTGAAGGGATTGACAACCCCTTTATTGCGTTGGTTGCGAGGTTCTTTGTTTGTGTAGGTGCATGGGACTTTTGAGGAGCCTCCTACTGGATTGATACCTTGGTTCTCAAAAACTGAGGGAAATACTTACGCTACTTTGCTGCATCACCCTTTCCTCTTCAAGGAAAACCAACGCAATCTCAAGACGTAGCAAGAAGGATTTCTAGCACCGTTGCCAGGGAGGTCTTCGCTCAAGTCAAGACATATCAAGTACCCATCACAAACTCATCTCCCTCGCATTACATTATTTGCCATTTGCCTCTTGTTTTCCTCTCCCCCGCTTCACCCTTGCCATTTTATTCGCCCTCTCTTTCCCAATCTCCTCTCTCTTTCGCTTTCCTTTTTGTTTGCTCGTGTGTTAGATCGTTTATCTCGTAGTCATGGCTAGTCCTTTATCCGCTCCTATGTCCCCCGAGTTTGAAGTTCTTCACTTCAAGCAAAGGCAAGGAGAAAACTTAAAAGATGCTTGGTATAGGATGATGGAATCTTATCGTAATTGCACCTTAGAGGTGAATTTTAGAATTCTACTTCGCAATTTTTATGTTGGGCTTAATATGTCCCATAGACAACTCTTGGATTGCATTGCCAAAGGAAATTTATTGAAATTGATCCCAGTATTGCGCATGAAATTATAGAGGGAATAGTGGAAACACTACCTCAAAAAGGGGGGCCTCATCCTACCCAAGAAGAAACACAAGTGTTTGAAAAGATTTGCGAAGTAACAAAGATCTTACAAAAGTCTCTTGAACCTCTTAAGAGTGTTAGCGGAAATCTTCATCGCATGAATATGTTGATTACTCTTTGCAATAAGCAGTTGGATTCTTTAGATCTAAAAATTTCTGAGTATGAAGGGAAACGTAAAGAACCTCCCGGATTCTAGCATGACTCTGCTAAAAAACTGAAAATTAAAGATGGCACTACTTAGATCTATCCTCGCTTTTATGCCTAGCTAGGGGCGTTAAACGATAGCGCTAGTTGGGAGGCAACCCAATTTTATTTTTGTTTTTTGTTTTTGCTTCTATTTACTGATAAATAGTTCATATAGCTTCTGTTTAGATGTGTTTTCATGTTTTAATTAGTGTTTGTGCCAAGTAGAACCTATAGGATAACCTACGACAATAGTTAATTTGATTCTGCTGAAAAACAGAAACTTGTGCGTGAACGAAAATAATTTTAGTAAGTCACAGAAATGTGGTTTTGCGTTGATTCTTTTTTCTGTAGATCAAAAGCCAAATTTCCCAGGAATTCCTATTTTGGTAGGATTTTTAGAGTTGTATAAGTATTCGAGAGTTACAGATTGCTACAGACTATTCTGTTTTTGACAGATTCTGTTTTTCGTGTGTTGTTTGCTTATTTTGATGCATCTATGGCTAGTATCGGGGGGTATGAACCATAGAGAAATTGGAATACAATAGGTTTAACACCAATATAAATAAAGAATGAGTTTATTATAGTATCTTATGTGGTGGTTTTTCTTTCTTGCACTAACGGAGCTTATGAGATTTCCTGTTGAGTTTTGTGTTGTGAAGTTTTCAAGTTTTGGGTAAAGATTTGATGGACTACGGAATGAGGAGTGGAAAGAGCCTAAGCTTGGGGATGCCCATGGCACCCCAAGATATTCAAGGATAACCAAAAAGCCTAAGCTTGGGGATGCCCCGGAAGGCATCCCCTCTCGTCTTCGTTCATCGGTAACTTTACTTGGAGCTATATTTTTATTCGCCACATGATATGTGTTTTGCTTGGAGCGTCTTGTATGATATTAGTCTTTGCTGTTTAGTTTACCACAATCATCCTTGCTGTACACACCTTTTGGGAGAAAACCTTTTGATTGGAATTTATTACAATAATCTATGTGCTTCACTTATATCTTTTGAGCTAGATAGATTTGCTCTAGTGCTTCACTTATATCTTTTAGAGCACGGCGGTGGCTTGATTTTGTAGAAATTGTTAATCTCTCATGATTCACTTATATTATTTTGAGAGTCTCTTAGAACAGCATGGTATTTTCTATGCTTATAAAATTGGTCCTAGAATGATGCGCATCCAAGTTGGGTATAATAAAAACTATCATAGGAAGTGAATTGGATGCTTCGATCAATTTGATACTTGATAATTGTTTTGAGATATGGAGGTAGTGATATTAGAGTCATGCTAGTTGGGTGATTATGAATTTAAAGAATACTTGTTTTGAAGTTGGCAAGTCCCATAGCATGCATGCATGGTGTTGTGTAACAAATTTATTGCATGGGGTGCTCTTTTGATTGCCTCCCCTTGAGTGGAGGTCGGGGGCGCGCGATGGTTAACTCCTACCAACCTCCCCCCTAGGAGCATGCGTAGTAGTACATTGCTTCGAGGGATAATAAAACTTTTGCAGTAAGTATATGAGTTCTTTATGACTAATGTTGAGTCCATGGATTATACGCACTCTTACCTTTCCATCATTTCTAGCCTCTTCGGTACCGTGCATTGCCCTTTCTCACCTTGAGAGTTGGTGCAAACTTCGCCGGTGCATCCAAACCCCGTGATAAGATACGCTCTATCACACATAAACCTCCTTATATCTTCCGCAAAACAGCCACCATACCTACCTATTATGGCATTTCCATAACCATTCCGAGATATATTGCCATGAAACTTTCCACTGTTCCGTTTATCATGACACGCATCATCATTGTTGAAGGAAATATGCCCTAGAGGCAATAATAAAGTTATTATTTATTTCCTTATTTTATGATAAATGTTTATTATTCATGCTAGAATTGTATTAACCGGAAACTTGATACATATGTGAATACATAAACAAACAGAGTGTCACTAGTATGCCTCTACTTGACTAGCTCGTTGAATCAAAGATGGTTAAGTTTCCTAGCCATAGACATGAGTTGTCATTTGATTAACGGGATCACATCATTAGAGAATGATGTGATTGACTTGACCCATTCCGTTAGCTTAGCACTTGATCGTTTAGTATGTTGCTATTGCTTTCTTCATGACTTATACATGTTCCTATGACTATGAGATTATGCAACTCCCATTTACTGGAGGAACACTTTGTGTGCTACCAAACATCACAACGTAACTGGGTGATTATAAAGGAGCTCTACAGGTGTCTCCGAAGGTACATGTTGAGTTGGCGTATTTCGAGATTAGGATTTGTCACTCCGATTGTCGGAGAGGTATCTCTGGGCCCTCTCGGTAATGCACATCACTATAAGCCTTGCAAGCAATGTGACTAATGAGTTAGTTGCGGGATGATGCATTACATAACGAGTAAAGAGACTTGCCAGTAACGAGATTGAACTAGGTATTGAGATACCGACGATCGAATCTCGGGCAAGTAACATACCGATGACAAAGGGAACAACGTATGTTGTTATGCGGTTTGACCGATAAAGATCTTCGTAGAATATGTAGGATCCAATATGAGAATCCAGGTTCCTCTATTGGTTATTGACCGGAAACGTGTTTCGGTCATGTCTACATAGTTCTCATGGTAGATCTACTCTTGTACTACCCATATCATCAATATTAATCAAGCAGGACGTAGGGTTTTACCTCCATCGAGAGGGCCCGAACCTGGGTAAAAACATTATGTCCCTCGTCTCTTGTTACCATCCGCCTAGACGCACAGTTCGGGACCCCCTACCCGAGATCCGCCGGTTTTGACACCGACATTGGTGCTTTCATTGAGAGTTCCTCTGTGTCGTCACCGATAGGCTCGATGGCATCTTCAACCAACAACGCTGTCCTGGGTGAGACTTTTCTCCCTGGACAGATCTTCATATTCGGCGGCTTTGCACTGCGGGCCAACTCTCTTGGCCATCTGGAGCAGATCGAAAGCTACGCCCCTGGCCGTCAGGTCAGATTCGGAAGCTTAAACTTCACGGCCGATGTCCGCGGAGACTTGATCTTCGACGGACTCGAGCCGCAGCCAAGCGCGCCGCACTGTGACGATGGGCACGATCTAGCTCTACCGCCAGACAGTGCCTTGGTGGCCGCACTTGGATCCGCTTCGGCCATTAGTCCGGAGCCGATCGCCCATATCGAGGACCGGTGGATAGACGCCGCCCTGGGGGCTTCAACATCCACGGCGATGGGGCCGAACACTGATCTTGTCCCCTGCGAAACTCATGATTCCGAGACGCTGGTCTCCTCGCCGGACTCCGAGCCTCCCGCGCCCCTGCCAATCAATTCGGATTGGGCGCCGGTTATGGAATTCACCGCCGCGGACATCTTCCAGCACTCGCCTTTCAGCGATATCCTGAATCCACTGAAGCATCTCTCGCTATCAGAAGAGTCCTGGCCGGACTATGGCCAGGATGGTTGGGGTACGGACGACGAAGAAATTCAGAGCCCACCCACCACCCACTTTGTAGCCACTGTCGAGGATTTAACTGACATGCTAGACTTCGACTCCGACGACATCGACGCTATGGACGACGATGCCGGAGACGAACAGGAGCCAGCGCCTACAGGGCACTGGAAGGCCACCTCGTCATACGACGTATACATGGTGGATACCCCAAAAGAAGGGGATGGCGAAGAAGCAGCGGAGGCAGATTCTCTAAAGAAGCAGCCCAAACACCGACGTCAGCGGCGCCGCTCTAAATCCCGCCACAGCAAGAATGGAGATTCCGGCACGGGAGACAATAACACTCCGGAGAATGCCGAAGACGATCCCCTCCCGCAAGACTCAGCGCAGGAGGACGCAGAAGCAAACCCTCACGACAGGGCGGCAGGCGAAGGGGTTGAGGATGATAACTACATGCCTCCCTCCGAAGACGAAGCAAGCCTCAACGATGACGAATTCGTCGTACCTGAGGATCCCGTCGAACAAGAGCGCTTCAAGCGCAGGCTCATAGCCACAGCAAACAGCCTAAAGAAAAAGCAGCAACAGCTCCAAGCTGATCAAGATCTGCTGGCCGATCGATGGACCGAGGTCCTCGCGGCCGAAGAGTATAAACTCGAACGCCCCTTCAAAAGTTACCCAAGACGCAAGCTGCTCCCCCGATTAGAGGAGGAAGCATATATACCTTCATCACCAGCGCACGACATGGCTGACCGACCACCCCGTGGTCGCGACAGAGAGGCATCCAGGCCCCCAGCCAAGACCGTACCCCGGCATCGCTCTAAAAGTACGAGGCCAAGAGGGAACGCGCCGGACTTGCGAGACATATTGGAGGACAAGGAAAGACAATCCAGATCCATCTACGGATCACGTGGGCGCCCCACGACCCACGACGAATACCGTCGCGCCGGATACAATAACCCCGGCCGGGCCGAACACAGCAGACAGCGCTCTCTCGAGCTGCGTCGTGATATTTCCCAATACAGGGGCGCCGCACACCCTCTATGCTTCACTGACGAAGTAATGGATCATTAGATCCCCAAAGGGTTTAAACCCGTAAACATCGAATCCTACGATGGCACAACAGACCCCGCAGTTTGGATCGAAGACTATCTTCTCCATATTCATATGGCCCGCGGTGATGACCTCCATGCCATCAAGTATCTCCCACTCAAGCTTAAAGGACCAGCTCGGCATTGGCTTAACAGCTTGCCCGCAGAGTCAATTGGATGTTGGGAAGACCTGGAGGCCGCATTCCTTGATAACTTCCAAGGCACGTATGTGCGACCACCAGACACCGATGACTTAAGCCACATCATTCAGCAGCCAGACGAATCGGCCAGACAATTCTGGACACGGTTCTTGACGAAGAAAAACCAAATCGTCGACTGTCCGGACGCAGAGGCCCTCGCAGCCT
The DNA here is from genome assembly GCF_018294505.1 of Triticum aestivum. Taxonomy (NCBI): domain Eukaryota; kingdom Viridiplantae; phylum Streptophyta; class Magnoliopsida; order Poales; family Poaceae; genus Triticum; species Triticum aestivum. Next base: position 24,512,308 of record NC_057798.1, on the reverse strand, counting down.
TCAAACATAACATCCGGGACGAATGGCTAGCCCGGCACCTGGGGCAGGAAAAGCCGAAATCCATGGCAGCCCTCACATCGCTAATGACCCGCTTTTGTGCGGGAGAGGACAGCTGGCTAGCCCGCAGCAACAATCTCCGTAAAAATTCTGGCAGTCCGGATACTAAGGACAACAACGGCAGGTCACGTCGAATCAAAAACAAGCGCCACATTAACGGCGACGATAAGGAGGATACGGCAGTCAATGCTGGATTCCGAGGCTCTAAACCCGGTCAGCGGAAGAAGCCATTCAAAAGAACCACTCCGGGTCCGTCCAATCTGGACCGAATACTCGACCGTCTATGCCAGATACATGGCACCTCTGAAAAGCCAGCTAACCACACCAATAGAGACTGTTGGGTGTTCAAGCAGGCCGGCAAGTTAATTGCCGAAAACAATGACAAGGGGCTAAATAGCGACGACGAGGAAGAGACCCGGCCGCCGAACAATAGAGGACAGAAGGGTTTCCCCCCGCAAGTGCGGACGGTGAATATGATATACGCGACCCATATACCCAAGAGGGAGAGGAAGCGCGCACTACGGGACGTCTATGCGATGGAGCCAGTCGCCCCAAAGTTCAACCCATGGTCCTCTTGCCCGATCACTTTCGATCGAAGAGACCATCCGACCAGCATACGCCATGGCGGATTCGCCGCATTGGTTTTAGACCCAATCGTCGATGGGTTCCACCTGACGAGAGTCCTGATGGACGGCGGTAGCAGCCTGAACCTGCTTTATCAGGATACAGTGCGCAAAATGGGCATAGACCCATCAAGGATTAAACCTACAAAGACAACCTTTAAAGGTGTCATCCCAGGAGTGGAAGCCAACTGTACAGGCTCAGTCACGCTGGAAGTGGTCTTCGGATCACCGGATAACTTCCGAAGCGAAGAGTTAATCTTCGACATAGTCCCGTTTTGCAGCGGCTATCATGCTCTGCTCGGACGAACCGCGTTTGCAAAATTCAACGCGGTGCCGCATTATGCATACCTAAAGCTCAAGATGCCAGGCCCTCGTGGAGTCATCACGGTCAATGGAAATACGGAACGCTCCCTCCGAACGGAGGAACATACAGCGGCTCTCGCGGCAGAAGTACAGAGCAGCCCTCTCAGGCAATCCTCAAGTCCGGCAGTTAAAAAGTCGGATACAGCAAAACGCGCCCGGAGCAACGCCAACCAAGACCACCTGGCGCGATCAGAGCACGCGTAGCAATGCGGCCCCAACCCTCGCCCGCGCATGATCGCAAGAATAACACTCCGCGTACATCATTACGCTTTGGAGATACCATGGGCGCAAGGAAAGGGGCACGATTACAAGGGACCAAGAGTGCGGCTCGACCACACCAGGGGCTCACACTAGAGCCCCCCTTGTTTTTATTTTTATCTTTTCTTCTTTGTGTATACAGGACTCTGTTAACCAGAAGCCCTGTCCGATGGCGAACTCGCCGAACTCACGATGCAACAGTCAGGGACCAAAGAAGGCCGCGACGAACACTCAGGTGGTCTCAATTACGAGCATTAAATTCGATTACATACACCAAGTCTGCAGCTTATCCCTGGAGGGGGACGTGTTTGCTTAGTCCAAATCCCTTGCTTACCGCACTATTTGTATCAGTCCGCTCTACTAGTAGACTTTCTTTCATAAATAATGCAGCACGTTTTTATTGCAATTGCATTATCTTTTATATGTTCATTATATGACATCTTGCACCCGTACATTTTGGTACGGCCGAATACGCCAGGGGCTTATGTTCCCCAGATTATGGTGTGATTAAGTCCGAACACTTTCACAAGTGCGGCACCCCGAACTTATAGCATTATATGAATCGGCTCCGAATCATGTCTTGGGTCAATAGTTGGGTTTGCCCGGCTCCCATGTTTTGGTGCCTTACGTTCCGTTCCGTCGGCTAAGGTAGTACTGGGAGAACCACTGCGATTGCGCCCCGGTTGAGCCGGGTTAACGCCTCAGTGGAGAAAGCTAAAACTGACTGGCATGATATGGCGAGAGACTGGTCGCTATTCGAGAGGTTCTTTCGGGTCCTTAAAGACTCACGCTGCTTCGAGCGAAGTTCCGGATAATGTCCGATGAAGGCGTGGATAGCGCCCCGGATTCGGTCTTCCGAATACTAGGGGCTTCGCCGAAATTTAAAATTATAGAATTCTATGGCTAAGTGAGAGTGTGCAAGCATTATAAGTCCGGTTGCCTTGTTCGTCGTGTTGAGCGCCTCCCTAGATGGACCCAAAAATGGGAACAAGAGTGCTCAAGTTTATCACCGAACACCCCAGCACTCGTGGCTTGGGGGCTGAAGCCAACGACTTGCCATCTCTCAGATTTAACAAACGGCCGCACAGAAGGTAATATTTTAAATTAAACAAGCGTTGCTCATGGCGCATATAAACGAAGTTTTTCAGCGCCCAGGATAAATACACAGCGAGTTCACTCAAAGATTACATTTTGGGGGCACTCATCTGCAATATCGCAGGCTCCCTTCAGGACAACTTTATAATATCGCTCTGGCGTGCGATGCTCCTTGCCCGGCGGCGGTGGATCCGTGAGAAGCTTCTCCGCATCCAGTTTGCCCCATTGCACCTTTATGCGGGCAAGGGCCCGACGAGCGCCTTCAATGCAGGCGGAGCGCTTGACTACATCCAGCCGGGGGCATGCATTCACCAGCCGCCGCACTAGGCCAAAGTAGCTTCCAGGCATGGCCTCTCCAGGCCACAGCCAGACTAGGAGGCCCTTCATGGCCTCCTCAGCTACCTTATGGAGTTCGACTAGCTGCTTCAGCTGGTCACTTGGGGGCACCGGATGGCCGGCCTCAGCATACTGAGACCAGAAGACCTTCTCCGTCGAGCTCCCCTCCTCGCCACGATAGAATGCGGCGGCATCAGACGCACTACGCGGCAGATCTGCAAACGCCCCTGGAAAGCTCCGAATTCGGGTAAGTATCCGGTAATTCACATTAACATGCCTGCTTTGCATGAAAAATGCCTTACCCGCAGCTATCTTCTTTATGTCCTCAACCTCCTGAAGGGCCTTCTGGGCCTCGGCCTTGGCGGATTTGGCACTTTCGAGAGCCGAGGCAAGCTCGGACTCTCGAGTCTTGGAGTCACGCTCCAAACTCTCATGCTTTTCCATGAGAGCCTAGAGCTCTTGCCGAACTTCCGCCACCAGTGCCGCTTGCTTTTCTCGCTCAGCCCGTTCCGTGGCCGCATTGCGTTCGGCCACGGACACGGCATCCTTCAGGGCTGCCACCTCGTTAGTGGCCCCTGCAATACACATATTATCCTTGTTAATCTTATTTGCAACCAAAACCCTTTTCTGTAAGGTACTTATTTAAAGTGGTGTTATTCACCTTCTTTTTCCTCGAGCTGCCTCTTGGCATGGCCGAGCTCTTGCTCCGACCGATCAAGGTCCTTCTTCAGCACCTCGACCTCCGCCGTTAATGCGGCAGAGGTTAACAGCGCAGCCTGCAAACCCATATTGACATATTTTTAGCAACCCTGCGTATATCTTGTTAGATCCTTAGTCCGGCTTTTCCTTCCGAACACCGAACTAAGCATCAGGGGCTACTTTCTATGCGGTATTACATTACATAATTTTAACTTCTTACCTCAAAGCCTGTTAGAAGGCTGCTGCAGGCTTCGGTCAGCCCGGTCTTGGCGAGCTGGACCTTCTCAATCACCGCACTCATGATAGTGCGGTGTTCTTCCTCGATGGAAGCGCCTTTAAGCGCCTCCAACAGGTTATCCGGCGCCTCCGGTTGGACGGAGGCTGCCGGCGTCACGGTCTTGCCCTTCTTCCAAAGGGGCCGCTTGCCGGACTCTGGAACCATTACGGGTTCCGATGTAGAGTCCGGCACGAAGTCCGGGAGGTCGCCTGAAGGCGCCTCCAGAGCCTCCTCCTGATGGGTCCCCCTTTGGGATCCCACCTCGGCGTCCTCGTCGGCGCGTGGGTTAGAGGCAGTCGGGACGGAATTTACGTCCGACGAGGCCAATGACCCGCTCATCGAGTCGGGGAGATCATCCATGGCCGGACTACAGATAGAATGCGGTGTTAGAAGGATACTACGTGACATGAAAGGTGCGGCATATACATGATCCGAATACTTACGATCCGGCCGGAGGCCTGGCCCTTGGAGGCCACTCATCCTCGCCAACGTCGATGTTGGCAAAACTGTCCGGGGGGATAGTTCTCCCCCTCTTGGACCCTTCGGCCTCCCCGATTGGGGAAGCCTTCCTCTTCTTCTCTCCCTCCTCCGGGAGAGAGTACTCCTCCTCCTCGTCTTCAGGGAAGGAGTCCTCGTCGTCGTCAGACGCCTGATTGCGGGAACTCTTTCGAGTCCCCGCGGCCACCTTCTTGGCCTTCTTCTCCGGCACCACGTGCGGTGCCGGAACCAGCAGCCCTGCTAAGCGGGCGTCCACTGGGTCTTCTGGCATGGGAGCCAGGCTGATGAGCAGCTTGGCCTTCTCCATCCATTCCTGTCAAAGGAAGAGGCAGATTAAAACCTCACTAGAGTCAATCTAATTATCACAAGTGTCCTGTAATGGGGTTGAATCACTTACCGCGTCAGTTGGACACTGCGCGCTGAATCCGCGATCTTTCGTCTCGGATGCGGGGGCTTCGGCACCCTTGAACAGCACCCTCCAGGCGCCTTCGTATGTTGTGTCGAAGAGCCCGCTTAGCGCCTGGTGTTGTTCCGGATTGAACTCCCACAAATTGAATGCCCGTTCTTGGCATGGGAGAATCCGCCGGAGGAGCATGACTTGGACCACGTCGACGAGCCGGAGCTTATTGCTCACCATCTTCTTGATGCATGCTCGGAGTCCCGTCACCTCCACCGGGTCGCCCCACTGCAAGCCCTTCTCTTTCCAGGAGGTGAGCTGCGTGGGGATTCCAGATCTAAACTCGGGGGCCGCCGCCCATGTGGGCTCGCGCGGCTCGGTGATGTAGAACCACCCCGATTGCCACCCCTTGACGGAATCCACGAAGGTCCCTTCTAGCCAAGGGACGTTGGGCAATTTACCCAACATGGCGCCTCCGCATTCCGCTTGCGTGCCCTTCACAACCTTCGGCTTGATGTTGAAGGTCTTGAGCCATAGGCCGAAGTGGGGCTGGATGCAGAGGAAGGCCTCACACACGACGATAAACGCCGAGATGTTGAGGACGAAGTTCGGCGCCAGATCGTGGAAATCCAGGCCGTAGTAAAACATGAGCCCCCGGACAAATGGATGGAGCGGAAAGCCCAATCCGCGGAGGAAGTGGGGGAGGAAGACGACCCTCTCATGAGGCCCGGGGGTAGGGATGAGCTGCCCCGCGTCGGGCAGCCGATGCGCGATATCGCTGGAAAGGTATCCGGCGTCGCGCAGCTTGGTGATGTCATCCTCCTTAGCGGTGGAGACCAACCATTTACCTCCCGCTCCGGACATATTCGGAGAAGGTCGAGGCGAGATGCGCAGGCTTGAGCGTTGGAGCTTGAGTGCGCGGGGATGGATAAGCAAAGGAGAAAGAAGGCGTAGGTGAGAAGGTAAATCCTTATCCCGTATATATAGGCGGACTAAACTATGCGTCCCCACCAGCCTGGTAAAACTCGCTTATCTCCCAAGCGCCACCATCAATGGCGCGGTTGGGTTACCCACGTCCGTATTGATGAGAATCCCGGAATAAAGGGGAACACGATCTCTGCTTCGACAAGACGTGCCAAGGAAACCACTTCGCTAAACGTGCTGAGGTGGAATGAGTAAAAAACGATTCAAACAAGGGCTTGGTAGCGGTGTGATGTCATGCCGCATAATACGTCAGCAAATTGAGTCAGTGTATATGTTTTATTCTCTCTACGGTGGAATGTGGAAATTATTTTTGCAGAGCTGGACAATATCCTGGCGTTCATTATCTTCTCTGGATTATTCAAAGGAGGAACCCGCCTTGCAATGCCGAACATTATGCATGCCGGACTTATCGTCATTGAAGACTGGTTCAGGGGCTACTGAGGGAGTCCTGGACTAGGGGGTGTCCGGACAGCCGGACTATCAATATCCGCCGGACTCCAAGACTACGAAGATAGAAGATTGAAGACTCCGGCTCGTGTCCGGAAGGTACTTTCCTTGGCGTGGAAGGCAAGCTTGGCAATACGGATATGTGGATCTCCTACCATTGTAACCGACTCTGTGTAACCCTAGCCTCTTCGGTGTCTATATAAACCGGAGGGCTTTAGTCCGTAGGACAACATACATCTCAACAATCATACCATAGGCTAGCTTCTAGGGTTTAGCCTCCTTGATCTCGTGGTAGATCTACTCTTGTACTACCCATATCATCAATATTAATCAAGCAGGACGTAGGGTTTTACCTCCATCGAGAGGGCCCGAACCTGGGTAAAAACATTGTGTCCCTCGTCTCTTGTTACCATCCGCCTAGACGCCCAGTTCGGGACCCCCTACCTGAGATCCGCCGGTTTTGACACCGATAACGAGCCTCAACATTCATCGGACCACATACATCTGTATGTATGATTTCCAACAAATCTGTTGCTCTCTCCATAGTACCGGAGAACGGTGTTTTAGTCATCTTGCCCATGAGGCACGGTTCGCAAGTACCAAGTGATTCCAAAATTCCATCAATATGGAGTTTCTTCATGCGCTTTACACCAATATGACCTAAACGGCAGTGCCACAAATAAGTTGCACCATCATTATCAACTCTGCATCTTTTGGCTTCAACATCATGAATATGTGTATCACTACTATCGAGATTCAATAAAAATAGACCACTCTTCAAGGGTGCATGACCATAAAAGATATTACTCATATAAATAGAACAACCATTATTCTCTGATTTAAATGAATAACCGTCTCGCATCAAACAAGATCCAGATATAATGTTCATGCTCAATGCTGGCACCAAATAACAATTATTCAGGTCTAAAACTAATCCCGAAGGTAGATGTAGAGGTAGCGTGCCGACCGCGATCACATCGACTTTGGAACCGTTTCCCACGCGCATCATCACCTCGTCCTTGGCCACTGCTCGTTTATCCGTAGTCCCTGTTTTGAGTTGCAAATATTAGCAACAGAACCAGTATCAAATACCCAGGTGCTACTACGAGCTCTAGTTAGGTAAACATCAATAACATGTATATCACATATACCTTTGTTCACTTTGCCATCCTTCTTATCCGCCAAATACTTGGGGCAGTTCTGCTTCCAGTGACCAGTCTCCTTGAAGTAGAAGCACTCAGTTTCAGGCTTAGGTCCAGACTTGGGTTTCTTCTCTTCAGCAGCAACTTGCTTGCTGTTCTTCTTGAAGTTCCCCTTCTTCTTCCCTTTGCCCTTTTTCTTGAAACTAGTGGTCTTGTTGACCATCAACACTTGATGCTCCTTCTTGATTTCTACCTCCGCAGCTTTTAGCATTGCGAAGAGCTCGGGAATAGTCTTGTTCATCCCTTGCATATTATAGTTCATCACAAAGCTCTTGTAGCTTGGTGTCAGTGATTGGAGAATTCTGTCAATGACTCTATCATCCGGAAGATTAACTCCCAGTTGAATCAAGTGATTATTATACCCAGACATTTTGAGTATATGCTCACTGACAGAACTATTCTCCTCCATCTTGCAGCTGTAGAACTTATTAGAGACTTCATATCTCTCAATCCGGGCATTTGCTTGAAATATTAACTTCAACTCCTGGAACATCTCATATGCTCCATGACGTTCAAAATGTCGTTGAAGACCCGGTTCTAAGCCGTAAAGCATGGCACACTGAACTATAGAGTAGTCATCAGTTTTGCTCTGCCAGATGTTCTTAACGTCGTCAGTTGCATCAGCAGCAGGCCTGGCACCCAGTGGCGCTTCCAGGACGTAACTGTGCAGCAATGAGGATAATCCTCAGGTTACGGACCCAGTCCGTGTAATTGCTACCATCATCTTTCAACTTTGCTTTCTCAAGGAACGCATTAAAATTCAACGGAACAACAGCACGAGCGATCTATCTACAAACAAACATAGACAAGCAAAATACTATCAGGTACTAAGTTCATGATAAAATTTAAGTTCAATTAATCATATTACTTAAGAACTCCCACTTAGACAGACATCTCTCTAGTCATATAAGTGATTACGTGATCCAAATCAACTAAACCATAACCGATCATCACGTGAGATGGAGTAGTTTTCAATGGTGAACATCACTATGTTGATCATATCTACTATATGATTCATGCTCGACCTTTCGGTCTCCGTGTTCCGAGGCCATATCTGCATATGCTAGGCTCGTCAAGTTTAACCTGAGTATTCTGCGTGTGCAAAACTGGCTTGCACCCATTGTAGATGGACGTAGAGCTTATCACACCCGATCATCACGTGGTGTCTGGGCACGACGAACTTTGGCAACGGTGCATACTCTGGGAGAACACTTCTTGATAGTTTTAGTGAGAGATCATCTTAAAATGCTACCGTCAATCAAAGCAAGATAAGATGCATAAACGATAAACATCACATGCAATCAATATAAGTGATATGATATGGCCATCATCATCTTGTGCTTGTGATCTCCATCTCCGAAGCACCGTCGTGATCACCATCGTCATCGGCGCGACACCTTGATCTCCATCGTAGCATCGTTGTCGTTTACGCCATCTATTGCTTCTACGACTATCGCTACCGCTTAGTGATAAAGTAAAGCAATTACAGGGCGTTTGCATTTCATACAATAAAGCGACAACCAAATGGCTCCTGCCAGTTGCCGATAACTTCGGTTACAAAACATGATCATCTCATACAATAAAATATAGCATCACGTCTTGGCCATATCACATCACAACATGCCCTGCAAAAACAAGTTAGACGTCCTCTACTTTATTGTTGCAAGTTTTACGTGGCTGCTACGGGCTTAAGCAAGAACCAATCTCACCTACGCATCAAACCACAACGATAGTTTGTCAAGTTGATGTTGTTTTAACCTTCGCAAGGACTGGGCGTAGCCACACTCGGTTCAACTAAAGTTGGAGAAACTGACACCCGCTAGTCACCTGTGTGCAAAGCACGGCGGTAAAACCAGTCTCGCGTAAGCGTACGCGTAATGTCGGTCCGGGCCGCTTCATCCAACAATACTGCTGAACCAAAGTATGACATGCTGGTAAGCAGTATGACTTATATCGCCCACAACTCACTTGTGTTCTACTCGTGCATATAACATCAAACCATAAAACCTAGGCTCGGATGCCACTGTTGGGGAACGCAGTAATTTCAAAAAAATTCCAACGCACACTCAAGATCAAGGTGATGGCATAGCAACGAGAGGGGAGAGTGTCCGTCCACGTACCCTCGTAGACCGTAAGCGGAAGCGTTATGACAACGCGGTTGATGTAGTCGTACGTCTTCACAAATCGACCGATCCAAGCACCGAACGTACAGCACCTCCGTGTTCAGCACACGTTCAGCTCGATGACGTCCCCCGGGCTCCAATCCAGCGAAGCGTCGGGGATGAGTTTCGTCAGCACGACAGCGTGGTGACGATGATGATGTTCTACCGGCGCAGGGCTTCTCCTAAACTCCGCGGCGATATGACCGAGGTGGATTATGGTGGAGGGGGGCACCGCACACGGCTAAGGAACGATCCGTAGATCAACTTGTGTGTCTATGGGGTGCCCCCCGCCCCCGTATATAAAGGGGGAGAGGAGGAGGGGGCCGGCCTAAGGGGAGGCGCACCCTAGGAGGGGGAAACCTACTCCAAGTAGGTTTCCCCCTCCCTTTCCTATTCCAAGAAGGAGGGGGAAGGAAGGAGTGGGAGAGGGGGAAGGCAAGGGGGGCGCCGCCCCCCCTTCCTTGTCCTATTCGGACTCAAGGGGAGGGGCGCGCCACTTGCCCTGGCCGGCCCCTCTCTCTCTCCAATAGGGCCCATCAAGGCCCATTACTTCCCGGGGGGGGGGGGGGTTCCGGTAACCCTCCGGTACTCCAGTTTTTCTTCGAAAACACCCGAAACACTTCCGGTGTCCGAATATAGTCATCCAATATATCAATATTTATGTTTCGACCATTTTGAGACTCCTCGTCATGTCCATGATCACATCCGGGACTCCGAACAACCTTCGGTACATCAAAACTTATAAACTCATAATAAACTGTCATCGTAACGTTAAGCGTGCGGACCCTACGGGTTCGAGAACTATGTAGACATGACCTAGAACTATTCTCGGTCAATAACCAATAGCGGAACCTGGATGTTCATATTGGTTCCCACATATTCTACGAAGATCTTTATCAGTCAAACCGCATAACAACATACGTTGTTCCCTTTGTCATCGGTATGTTACTTGCCCGAGATTCGATCGTCGGTATCCAATACCTAGTTCAATCTCGTTACTGGCAAGTCTCTTTACTCATTCCGTAATACATCATCTCATAACTAACTCATTAGTTATAATGCTTGCAAGGCTTAGGTGATGAGTATTACCGAGAGGGCCCAGAGATACCTCTCCGACAATCGGAGTGACAAAACCTAATCTCGAATTATGCCAACTCAACATGTACCTTCGGAGACACATGTAGAGCAACTTTATAATCACCCAGTTACGTTGTGACGTTTGGTAGGACACAAAGTGTTCCTCCGGTAAACGGGAGTTGCATAATTCTCATAGTTACAGGAACTTGTATAAGTCATGAAGAAAGCAATAGCAGTATACTAAACGATCAAGTGCTAGGCTAACGAATGGGTCATGTCAATCACATCATTCACCTAATGATGTGATCCCATTAATCAAATGACAACATGTCTATGGTTAGGAAACATAACCATCTTTGATTAATGAGCTAGTCAAGTAGAGGCATACTAGTGACTATATGTTTGTCTATGTATTCACACATGTATCATGTTTCCGGTTAATACAATTCTAGCATGAATAATAAACATTTTATCATGATATGAGGAAATAAATAATAACTTTATTATTGCCTCTATGGCATATTTCCTTCAAGACTTTCTCCTTTTTTTTGTCTTCTCCACACAACCTCCATCATCATATTCTATTCCACCCATAGTGCTATATCCATGGCTCACGCTCATCGTGAGAGTTGAAAAAGGCTGAAGCGTGTTAAAAAGTATGAACCAATTGCTTGGCTGAAACCGGGGTTGTTCTTGATGGGAGTATTTTGTATGATAAAAATGAAACATAGCCTAACCATATGATTTTGTAGGGATAAAACCTTCTAATGCCATGTTATTTTGAGAAGACATGATTGCTTAGTTAGTATGCTTGAAGTATTACTATTTCTTATGTCAATATGAACTTTTATTTTGAATCATTTGGATCTGAACATTCATGCCACAATAAAGAAAATTACATTGAGAATTATGCTAGGTAGCATTCCACATCAAAAATTCTGTTTTTATCATTTACCTACTCGAGGACGAGCAGGAATTAAGCTTGGGGATGCTAGATACGTCTCCAACGTATCTATAATTTTTGATTGTTCCATGCTATTATATTACCCGTTTTGGATGTTTATGGGCTTTACTTCACACTTTTATATCATTTTTGGGACTAACCTACTAACCGGAGGCCCAACCCGAATTGCTGTTTTTTTGCCTATTTCAGTGTTTCGAAGAAAAGGAATATCAAACGGAGTCCAAACGGAACGAAACCTTCGGGAGTGATCTTTTTGGAACAAACGTGATCAAGGGGACTTGGAGTGGACGTCAAGTAACAGAGGAGGCGGCCACGAGGGTGCCCGGCGCGCCCCCTTGGGGTGGGCGTGCCCCCCACCCTCGTTGGCCCCTCGAGCGTCCACCGACCTACTTCTTCCTCCTATATATACCCACGTACCCTGGAACCATCAGGGAGCACCATGAAAACCTAATTCCACCACCGCAACCTTCTCTATCCGTGAGATCCCATCTTGGAGCCTTCGTCGGCGCTCCGCCGGAGGGGGAATCGACCACGGAGGGCCTCTACATCATCTCCAAGGCCCTTCCGATGAGTCGTGAGTAGTTTACCACAGACCTTGGGGTCCATAGTTATTAGCTAGGTGGCTTCTTCTCTCTCTTTGAATCTCAATACAAAGTTCTCCTCGATCTTCTTGGAGATCTATGCGATGTAACTCTTTTTGCGGTGTGTTTGTCGAGATCCGATGAATTGTGGGTTTATGATCAAGTTTATCTATGAGAAATATTTGAATCTCCTCTGAATTCTTTTATGTGTGATTAAGTTATCTTTGTAAGTCTCTTCGAATTATCAGTTTGGTTTGGCCTACTAGATTGATCTTTCTTGCAATGGGAGAAGTGCTTAGCTTTGGGTTCAATCTTGCGGTGTCCTTTCCAGTGACAGCAGGGGCAGCGAGGCACGTATTGTATTGTTACCATCGAGGATAAAAAGACGGGGTTTATATCATATTGCATGAGTTTATCCCACTACATCATGTCATCTTTCTTAATGCGTTACTCTGTTCTTTATGAACTTAATACTCTAGATGCAGGAAGGAATCAGTCGATGTGTGGAGTAATAGTAGTAGATGCAGGTAGGAGTCGGTCTACTTGTCACGGACGTGATGTCTATATACACGATCATGCCTAGATAATCGCATAATTTTTCGCTTTTCTATCAATTGCACGACAGTAATTTGTTCACCCACCGTAATACTTATGCTATCTTGAGAGAAGCCACTAGTGAAACCTATGGCCCCCGGGTCTATCTTTTATCATATAAGTTTATCATCTACTTTTATTTGCATCTTTACTTTTCCAATCTATATCATAAAAATACCAAGAATATTTATCTTATCATATTATCTCTATCAGATCTCACTTTCACAAGTGGCCGTGAAGGGATTGACAACCCCTTTATCGCGTTGGTTGCGAGGTTCTTGTTTGTTTGTGTAGGTGCGTGGGACTTTTGAGGAGCCTCCTACTGGATTGATACCTTGGTTCTCAAAAATTGAGGGAAATACTTACGCTACTTTGCTGCATCACCCTTTCCTCTTCAAGGAAAACCAACGCAAGCTCAAGACATAGCAGTACCCGGGGATGGCGTTGTACGTGAGGTGAATGTGAGCGACATCAAAGTTGATGAGCTCGGTGCGGTAGTTGTCGCGCTTGCCGAAGGTGACGGGGAGATGGATCTGCCCTATGGGGATGGTGTAACCATCAGTCACTCCTGAGAATGGGTTGGTGGGCAGAAGCTGGTCGTATGGCACCTGGAGCCTGTCAAATGTCTTGACAGAGAGTACATTGAGCCCCGCGCCGCCATCGACGATTATCTTGGTGACGAGGACGTTGTTGATGGTTGTTGAAGATAGCATTGGGAGCGCGCCTGAGTGGCCACGCACTTGAGCTGGTCCGAGGAGTCGAAGGTGATGGAGCACTTGGACCACCTGAGGGGGCACGACGCCTCGAGCTTGGGAAGGGCCGCGTTCACCTCACGAGTGAACTGCTTGAAGATGCGATGGGAGTCGGGGGCCTAATCACCACCCAGGATGCAGGTGATAGCACGAGGCTCTTGGAGGCCCCCAGCCCCATCATCCTGGCGATGGTCGTCGTTCCTTCTTGGTGGCGGTGGCAGCGGAGGGAGACCAGCGTTGCCCTGAGGGCGGTCGTCACGAGGCCGGTCCCACCATGGACCGTCGCGAGGCTAGCCTTGCTAGCGGTCCTCACGAGGATGATCGCGCCAGTCCTGATGGGGGTCACGGTTGTCCCAACGGCCTCTGCCGCGGCCTCCTCCGCGGCCATAGCCACGGTCGTTGCGCTCAGGGCGGCGGCCAAGGCGTCTAGCCTGAATCGCCCTGAGCTCTTGGCAGTCGTTGGGGTTGTGGTTGTGCACATTGTGGAAGACGCAGAATTGGCAGTTGCCTTTGGAAGACTCGGGGTGATCACAGCCGCGCTTCATCTCGGGCTCGGCCGCGAGCACCGCCAGGCCCTTGCGTGCCAAACGTCGGATTCAGGGCTCCGCAGACCCAAGAAAGGTTCAAACTCTGGGGCGTGTGCGAAGAACTCAACCTCTCCAGCCAGCCAACTCGCTGCTCTCACGGCCTAGCTCGATGAACGGGAAAGGAAATGGACACACCAGTTTACCCAGGTTTGGGCCACCTTACGGTGTAAAACCATACTCCTGCTTTGTGGTGGATTAGCCTCGCGGGGGGCTGAGGATGAACTACTACAAGGAGGAGTAGCCTCGCGGGTTCTGCTTTGGGGGTGGATATGAGCTCCACGGATTCGACCTCCAGAGATCCGATCCCTTGCTATGGTGGTGGCTAGGCTATACTTATAGTTGCCTTGGTCCTCTTCCCCAAAACTTAGGCGGGAAGGGATCCCATATTAGCCAAATTTGAAGGGGGACAAGTAGTACATCTTATCTTGACGAAAGGTGGTCTTTGCCTGCAACGCTTCTGGTCGTGACGTCGTGGTGAGCTCGGTGATGACATCCGTCCTGCCGTCCTGGCGGCTTGGTCTTGTTGCACGTAAACGGTAACCTTTTGGTTGATTCCTCGGGACTCTGCATTTGTGCTTGCCTCCTTAGCACCAAAGAGGAAACTTGCCGCTCTGCGCCCGCTGGTGCGCGCCTGACCTTGGTCGTCATGGCTGGCGTCACCTCGGCCTCATGACGTGAGCGCTTGCATAGGAATCTCTGCTCCTTAGGAGGCCGCCTGGGGAGGCCACTCCTTCAGGAGGTCTTGATGTCGTCTGCCTCACGAGGGTCTTGTCTTGTCGATGATGAAGATGGGCCGTACCACACCGTCGATGGAGCCACGCCGTGGGCCGCAGATAGGCAAGTCTGGGTACCCTGATTCCTAGAACGCCGATAGGGGCGGTCTCTAAGGGCAATTTTACCCCTCAAAACATTTTTTTTACTATCTAAAGCTTTTCAAGGGACCGAGAGATGTTCTTAATGGGATCTAAGATTCAATAGCTAAGATTAAAAAGAAATATGGATTATATGTATCACGATATTCAAGTTATATGCCCACAAAAATTTTATCATTGAATTCGTATGGGGAAAAGTTTACAATGCTTTTGTAACATATAGAAATTCAAAATTACATATATTATAATTTTATATCAAAATTGGGCTCAAAATTTGAGTATTTTTTGTTAGAATAACAATACAAATGTAGACGCTTACATTCACGCATGACTCTTGTTTATTTGAACACACACTACTCTTATGAGCACTTTCAAAATTGAGCTGACAAATCTTGATATTGATAAAATTGTTGAAGGCATCTAATTAACGGGAACATGGTCTTCCATTCAATGCACATCGCCAGAATGTCTGAAAAATGTGAGCTCATGTCAAATCTAGAACTAAACCTGGATGTGCGTGGCTTCAAACAATAACCTAAGGGCATGTCCAATGCCGACTTGCAAATTTCCTCCCTCATCCATCTGCCGATGGGGGGACCAATCTGCGGACAACGATGTGGGAGCTAGCCATCCAACATTATCTCCATACATTTTGAACATTGTTTCAACAAACCGGGCAAAATTCATGCAAACCGGATGATATCCATAGAAACCGGAGCACATTCATTACATTTTGGATAGTTTTCATTAAAAAAATGAGGGCCGTACCTAAACCTAGATTACATTTTGGATAGTTTTCATTGAAATGTCGTCCAAGTCCTTGTTATTCCCTTCCAGCGACCGAGTCATCTATCTGTTGTCTCCATGAGCGGTGATGACAAGACCCTAAAGTGAAGGTGTGGTCTCCGGCGAGGAAGAGTAGAACATGGGAGACAGACTAGCCCAATTGGGACACCATGCCCTGCCGCCTCTCATGCCCTACTCATCCTCGGAGGAGTCTACGACCTGTCTGTCGCCGATGGATGTGAGTTCCACGATGGAAATGGAGGGGTCAACACTGTTGCCATCCCACCGGAGCGACCAAACATTGTTTGGTGACGTGTAGGACGCGCAGCGGTGGCGTACTAGTCTGTCGTTACCTGCGGAGCCAACTCTGCCTTCGTGTCCGCATCCGGTTGCGTCGCATGTGCGTTGCGACAGGCGGCTTGAGCGCGGGCGGCCTCGTAGAGTGATACGTCCATTTTGCATCATGCTTTTATATCAATATTTATTGCATTATGGGCTGTTATTACACATTATGTCTCAATACTTATGGCTATTCTCTCTTATTTTACAAGGTTTATCATGAAGAGGGAGAATGCCGGCAGCTGGAATTCTGGCTGGAAAAGGAGCAAATATTGGAAACCCATTCTGCACAGCTCCAAAAATCCTGAAACTCCACAGAAGTCATTTTTGGAATTAATAAGAATTATTGAGCGAAGAAAATACCAGAGGGGGCCCACACCCTGGCCAGGAGGGTGGGGGCGCCCCCCCTACTGGGCGCGCCCCTGTCTCCTGGGCCCCCTGGTGGCCCTCTGGTGTCCATCTTCTGCTATATGAAGGCTTTTACCCTGGAAAAAATCATAAGCAAGCTTACGGGACGAAACTCTGCCGCCACGAGGTCGAACCTTGGCGGAACCAATCTAGGGCTCCGGCGGAGCTGTTCTGCCGGGGAAACTTCCCTCCGGGAGGGGGAAATCATCACCATCGTCATCACCAACGATCCTCTCATCGGGAGGGGGTCAATCTCCATCAACATCTTCACCAGCACCATCTCCTCACAAAACCCTAGTTCATCTCTTGTATCCAATCTTGTATCAAAACCACAAATTGGTACCTGTGGGTTGCTAGTAGTGTTGATTACTCCTTGTAGTTGATGCTAATTGGTTTACTTGGTGGAAGATCATATGTTCAGATCCTTAATGCATATTAATACTCCTCTGATTATGAACATGAATATGCTTTGTGAGTAGTTACGTTTGTTCCTGAGGACATGGGTGAAGTCTTGCTATTAGTAGTCATGTGAATTTGGTATTCGTTCGATATTTTGATGAGATGTATGTTGTCTCTCCTCTAGTGGTGTTATGTGAACGTCAACTACATGACACTTCACCATTATTTGGGCCTAGAGGAAGGCATTGGGAAGTAATAAGTAGATGATGGGTTGCTAGAGTGACAGAAGCTTAAACCCTAGTTTATGCGTTGCTTCGTAAGGGGCTGATTTGGATCCACTAGTTTCATGCTATGGTTATGTTTACCTTAATACTTCTTTGTAGTTGCAGATGCTTGCAATAGGGGTTAATCATAAGTGGGATGCTTGTCCAAGAAAGGGCAGTACCCAAGCACCGGTCCACCCACATATCAAATTATCAAAGTACCGAACGCGAATCATATGAGCGTGATGAAAATTAGCTTGACGATAATTCCCATGTGTCCTCGGGAGCGCTTTTCTCATTATAAGAAATTGTCCAGACTTGTCCTTTGCTAAAAAAAGGATTGGGCCACCTTGCTGCACTTTATTTACATTCATTGCTTGTTACCCATTACAAATTATCTTATCACAAAACTATTTGTTACCTACAATTTCAATGCTTGTAGAGAATACCTTACTGAAAACCGCTTGTCATTTCCTTCTGCTCCTCGTTGGGTTCGACACTCTTACTTATCGAAAGGACTATGATAGATCCCCTATACTTGTGGGTCGTCAAGACTCTTTTCTGGCACCGTTGCCGGGGACTGAAGCGCCTTTGGTGAGTGGAACTTGGTAAGGAAACATTTATATAGTGTGCTGAAATTTTCTGTCACTTGTTACTATGGAAACTAATCCTTTGAGGGGCTTGTTCGGGGTATTTCGCCCCGACCGGTAGAGCAAAGAGTTGCTCCTCAACCTACTGAAAATGTTTACTTTGAGATTCCTTCAGGTATGATAGAGAAACTGCTAGCTAATCCCTTTGCAGGAGATGGAACATTGCATCCTGATTTACATCTTATCTTTGTGGATGAAGTTTGTGGATTATTTAAGCTTGCAGGTATTCCCGATGATGTTGTCAAAAGGAAGGTCTTCCCTTTATCTTTGAAGGGATACACATTGACATGGTATAGGTTATGTGATGATACGGGATCTTGGAACTATAAACGATTGAAGTTGGAATTTCACCAGAAGTTCTATCCTATGCACCTTGTTCATCGTGATCGTAATTACATATATAATTTATGGCCTCGCGAAGGAGAAAGCATTGCTCATGCTTGGGGGAGGCTCAAGTCAATGTTATAATCATGCCCCAATCATGAGCTCTCAAGAGATATGATTATTCAAAATTTCTATGCTCGGCTTTCTCTCAATGATCGCACCATGCTTGATACTTCCTGTGCTGGTTCTTATATGCTGAAGACTACTGAATTCAAGTGGGATTTATTGGAAAGAACTAATGCAACTCTGAAGATTGGGGTTCCGACGATGGTAAGGAGTCAGGTATAACACCTAAGTTTGATTGTGTTAAATCTTTTATGGATACCGATGCTTTTCGTGGATTTAGCACTAAATATGGACTTGACTCTGAGATAGTAGCTGCTTTTTGTGAATCTTTTGCTACTCACGTTGATCTCCCTAAGGAAAAGTGGTTTAAATATAATTCTCCCACTGAAGTAAAAGTAGTTGCACCTATTACAGTTGAAGAAAAGACTATCACTTATAATGATCCTATTGTTCCTGCTACTTATGTTGAGAAACCGCCTTTTCCTGTTAGGATAAAGGATCATGCTAAAGCTTCAACTGTTGTTCGTAAGAGTAATACTAGAACTTATACACCCCCTGAGCAAATTAAAGTTTAACCTAGTATTGCTATGGTTAAAGATCTCTTGGATGATAATATAGATGGGCATGTTATTTATTTCTGTGGTGAAACTACTAATATTGCTAGACCAGATGCTAAGATACATAGACCTATTGTAGGCATGCCTGTTATTTCTGTTAAAATAGGAGATCATTGTTATCATGGCTTATGTGATATGGGTGCTAGTGCTAGTGCAATACCTATTTCCTTATATAAAGAAATTATGCATGATATTGCACCCACTGAGTTGGAAGGTATTGATGTTACTATTAAGCTTGCCAATAGAGATACTATTTCACCAGTTGGGATTGTTAGAGATGTTGAAGTCTTGTGTGGGAAAGTTAAATATCCTGCTGATTTTCTTGTTCTTGGTTCCCCACAAGATGACTTTTGTCCCATTATATTTGGTAGACCCTTCTTGAATACTGTTAATGCTAGGATTGATTGTGAAAAGGATATTGTTACAATTGGCTTAGGGGATATGTCTCATGAGTTTAATTTTGCTAAGTTTCATAGACAACCACGTGATAAAGAATCACCTAGTAAGGATGAGATTATTGGTCTTGCTTCTATTGCCGTACCTCCTACTGATCCGTTAGAACAATATTTGCTAGACCATGAAAATGATATGTTTATGAATGAAAGAAGGGAAATAGATGAAGTATTCCTTCAACAGGGTCCTATTCTGAAACACAACTTACCTGTTGAAATCCTAGGGGATCCCCCTCCACCCAAGGGTGATCCCGTGTTTGAGCTCAAACCTTACCTGATAATCTTAAATATGCTTATCTTGATGAAAAGAAGATATATCCTGTTATTATTAGTGCTAACCTTTCAGAGCAAGAAGAGGAAAGATTATTGAAAACTCTGAAGAAGCACCGTGCTGCTATTGGATATACTCTGGATGATCTTAAGGGCATTAGTCCCACTCTATGTCAACACAAAATTAAATTGGAGAAAGATGCCAAACCAGTTAGAGATCCTCAACGACAGTTAAATCCTAAGATGAAAGAAGTGGTAAGAAAGGAGATACTAAAGCTCCTTGAGGCAGGTATAATTTATCCCGTTGCTGATAGTGATTGGGTAAGTCATGTCCATTGCGTCCCAAGAAAGGAGGTATTACTGTCGTTCCTAATGATAAAGATGAATTGATCCCGCAAAGAATTATTACAGGTTATAGGATGGTGACTGATTTCTGTAAATTAAATAAACGACTAAAAAAGATCATTACCCTTTACCTTTTATTGATCAAATGCTAGAAATACTATCCAAACATACACATTTTTTAGATGGTTATTCTGGTTTCTCTCAAATACCTGTGTCAGCGGAGGATCAATCAAAAACTACTTTTACTTGCCCTTTCGGTACTTTTGCTTATAGACATATGCCTTTTGGTTTATGTAATGCACCTGCTACCTTTCAAAGATGCATGATGGCTATATTCTCTGACTTTTGTGAAAAGATTTGTGAGGTATTCATGGATGACTTCTCCTTTTATGGATCCTCTTTTGATGATTGCTTGAGCAACCTTGATCGAGTTTTGCAGAGATGTGAAGACACTAGTCTCGTCTTGAATTGGGAAAAGTGCCACTTTATGGTTAATGAAGGCATTGTCTTGGGGCATAAAATTTCTGAAAGAGGTATTGAAGTTGATAAAGCTAAAGTTGATGCTATTGAAAAGATGCCATGTCCCAAGGACATAAAAGGTATAAGATGTTTTCTTGGTCATGCCGGTTTTATAGGAGGTTCATTAAGGACTTTTCTAAAATCTCTAGGCCTCTGACTAATTTATTGCAAAAAGATATTCCTTTTGTCTTTGATGATGATTGTGTAGAAGCATTTGAAATACTTAAGAAAGCTTTGATCACTGCACCTATTGTTCAGCCACCTGATTGGAATTTACCCTTTGAAATTATGTGTGATGCTAGTGATTATGCTGTAGGTGTTGTTCTAGGGCAAAGAGTTGATAAGAAATGAAATGTTATCCAGTATGCTAGTAAAACTCTTGACACTGCCCAAAGAGATTATGCTACTACTGAAAAAGAATTCTTAGCAGTTGTGTTTGCTTGTGATAAGTTCAGACCTTACATTGTTGATTCTAAAGTTACTATTCACACTGATCATGCTGCTATTAAATATCTTATGGAAAAGAAAGATGCTAAGCCTAGACTTATTAGATGGGTTCTCTTGCTCCAAGAATTTGATTTGCATATTATTGATAGAAAGGGAGCTGAGAACCCCGTTGCAGACAACTTGTCTAGGTTAGAGAATGTTCTTGATGACCCACTACCTATTGATGATAGCTTTCCTGATGAACAATTAGCGGTCGTTAATGCTTCTCGTACTGCTCCATGGTATGCTGATTATGCTAATTACATTGTTGCTAAATTTATACCACCTAGTTTCACATACCAGCAAAAGAAAAAGTTCTTTTATGATTTAAGACATTACTTCTGGGATGACCCACACCTTTATAAAAGGAGTAGATGGTGTTATTAGACGTTGTGTACCTGAGCATGAACAGGAACAGATCCTACGCAAGTGTCACTCCGAACCATATGGAGGACACCACGCTGGAGATAGAACTGCACATAAGGTATTGCAATCCGGTTTTTATTGGCCTACTCTCTTCAAAGATGCCCGTAAGTTTGTCTTGTCTTGTGATGAATGTCAAAGAATAGGTAATATTAGTAGCCGTCAAGAAATGCCTATGAATTATTCTCTTGTTATTGAACCATTTGATGTTTGGGGCTTTGATTATATGGGACCTTTTCCTGCCTCTAATGGATATACACATATTTTAGTTGCTGTTGATTACGTTACTAAGTGGGTAGAAGCTATTCCAACTAGTAGTGCTGATCATAACACCTCTATTAAGATTCTTAAAGAAGTTATTTTTCCGAGGTTTGGAGTCCCTAGATATCTTATGACTGATGGTGGTTCACATTTTATTCATGGTGCTTTTTGTAAAATGCTTGCTAAGTATGATGTTAATCCCAGAATTGCATCTCCTTATCACCCACGGTCTAGTGGTCAAGTAGAGTTGAGCAATAGAGAGCTCAAATTAATTTTGCAAAAGACTGTCAATAGATCTAGAAAGAATTGGTCCAAGAAACTTGATGATGCATTATGGGCCTATAGAACTGCATATAAAAATCCTATGGGTATGCCTCAGTATAAGATGGTATATGGAAAAGCCTGTCACTTACCTCTAGAACTTGAACATAAAGCATATTGGGCTATTAAAGGGCTCAACTATGACTTCAAACTTGCCGGTGAGAAGAGGTTGTTTGACATTAGATCACTTGATGAATGGAGAACCCAAGCCTATGAGAATGCCAAGCTGTTCAAGGAAAAAGTTAAAAGATGGCATGACAAAAGGATACAAAAGCGTGAGTTTAACGTAGGTGATTATGTGTTGCTATTCAACTCTCGTTTAAGATTTTTTGCAGGAAAACTTCTCTCTAAGTGGGAAGGTCATTACGTTATCGAGGAGGTCTATCGTTCCGGTGCCATAAAAATCAACAACTTTGAAGGCACAAGTCCGAGGGTGGTGAACGGTCAAAGAATCAAACATTATATCTCAGGTAATCCTATCAATGTTGAAACTAATATTATTGAAACCGTAACGCCGGAGGAATACATAAGGGACACTTTTCAGAACATTTCAGACTCCGAAAAGGAATAGGTATGTGGCACGGTAAGTAAACCGACTCCAAAACAATTCTAATGGCAATTTTTCTCCGTTTTGGAATATTTAATAATTTTAGGAAGCAAGAAGTAATCCGGGAAGGACACAAGGCCTCCACGAGGGTGGAGGGCGCGCCCCCCTTACTAGGCGCGCCCCCTGTCTCATGGGCACCTCGTGTGCCTCTCGGACTCCATTTTCTTGCATGTTACTTCTTTTGGTCGGTAAAAATTCATTATATAATCTCCCGAAGGTTTTGACCACCGTATCATGCAAAAATCCTCTGTTTTCGTTTCGAGCAATTTTTCTGACAGATCTAGAGCACCATGACGTCTCCAAGTGCTCCCAAGGACAAGTTTTTCGAGAGGGTTATCAACCCCTATCTTGCGGAGGTGCTGCAACACCCTCAAACCATTGAGATGCGTGAGGGGGTGCTACACATCCGCGATGTGGAGGGACAAGGCGTACCGGAAGCGTGGATACAAAGCTCGAAGCCATGGAGCAACAAGTTTTCAAGTGCCAAGGGATCATGGAGCGTGGACTCAACGCTAACTAGGTGATGATCGCAAAGTTCACCAACAACCACAAGCTGGATGCCAAGATCATTGGGGAGCCCATCTTTAAGCTTCAAGAGAAAATCAAGCACCTCCAAGCCCAGATCTATGACCTGCAAAACCAAAACTGTGAGTATTAATATAGATTCAAGAGGATGAGTTTGGCTGCAGATTTGAGGATCCCGGAGACTCGATCATCCTTCTATGATGGTGAGCCTATGCCTTGGAAGATGGACGACAAGCCTACATCATCAACAACTCCTACTTCACCACCTCCGAGGACATAATTACATGGGTATGGGCACTCCCCTTGGCAACTGCCAAGCTTGGGGGAGGTGCCCCGGTATCGTATCACCATCACACTCCTACCTTTACCATTTTTCTTAGTTCGATCCTTTTAGTAATATCTTGATCTCATAGATTGAAGTTTTGGTATTAAGTAGTTTTGAGTTTTGCTTTGTGATCTCTATGTAACCGAGTCTGTGAGCTATCTATAATAAAGATTAGTGTTGAGTCAAGGGCTTTGCTATCTCGCTATGATCTTGAGAAAATAGAAAGAATAAAAAGAATAAAAGAGTTCATATTGATCTTATGGATAGTAATGACTTCACATATAAATAGTATGAGGCATAAAAGTTGTTGAGAGTTGACAAACATAGTTTTGGTCATCGTTGCAATTAATAGGAAGTAATAAAGAAAGAGAGGTTCCCACATATAAATATACTATCTTGTACATCTTTTATGATTGTGAGCACTCATTAAGTATGACATGCTAAAGAATTGATGTTGGACAAGGAAGACAACGTAATGGGTTATGTTTTCTCACATCTCAGTTAAAGTATATTGTCATGGATCTTCCCAACATGTTGAGCTTGCCTTTCCCCCTCATGCTAGCCAAAAATTCCTTGCACCAAGTAGAGATACTACTTGTGCTTCCAAATATCCTTAAACCCAGTTTTGCCATGAGAGTCCACCATACCTACCTATGGATTGAATAAGATCCTTCAAGTAAGTTGTCGTGTTGCAAGCAATAAAAATTGCTCTCTAAATATGTATGACTTATTAGTGCGCAGAAAATAAGTTTTATACGATCGTGTGATATGGAAGTAATAAAAGCGATGGACTGCATAATAAAGGTTCATATCACAAGTGGCAATATAAAGTGACGTTCTTTTGCATTAAGATTTTGTGCATCCAACCCTAAAAGCACATGACAACCTCTGCTTCCCTCTGCGAAGGGCCTATCTTTTACTTTATGTATTTACATTATGCAAGAGTCAAGGTGATCCTGACCTTTCCCTTTTTCATTTTATCCTATGGCAAGCACCTCGTGTTGGAAAGATCCTGATATATATATATATCCAATTGGATGTAAGTTAGCATGAGGTATTATTGTTGACATCACCCAAAGGTGAATACGTTGGGAGGCGAAGTTATAAGCCCCTATCTTTCTTAGTGTCCGATTAAAACTCCATAACCATAAGTATTGCGTGAGTGTTAGCAATTGTAGAAGACTATATGATAGTTGAGTATGTGGACTTGCTGAAAAGCTCTATTCTTGACTCTTTGCGATGTTATGATAAATTGCAATTGCTTCAATGACTGAGATTATAGTTTGTTAGTTCTCAATAAAGTTTCTGAACCATACTTGACGTTGTGAATAGATTGTTACTTGAGCATAAGAAATCATATGACAAAATCCTTATATGTTGCTGTTATAAGAATGATCATGATGCCCTCATGTCCGTATTTTATTTTTATCGACACCTTTATCTCTAAACATGTGGACATATTTTTCGATTTCGGCTTCCGCTTGAGGACAAGTGAGGTCTAAGCTTGGGGGAGTTGATACATCCATTTTGCATCATGCTTTTATATCAATATTTATTGCATTATGGGTTGTTATTACACATTATGTCTCAATACTTATGGCTATTCTCTCTTATTTTACAAGGTTTATCATGAAGAGGGAGAATGCTGGCAGCTGGAATTCTGGCTGGAAAAGGAGCAAATATTGGAAACCTATTCTGCACAGCTCCAAAAATCCTGAAACTCCACAGAAGTCATTTTGGAATTAATAAGAATTATTGAGCGAAAGAAAATACCAGAGGGGGCCCACACCCTGGCCAGGAGGGTGGGGGCGCCCCCCCCCTACTGGGCGCCCCCTGTCTCCTGGGCCCCCTGGTGGCCCTCTGGTGCCCATCTTCTGCTATATGAAGGCTTTTACCCTGGAAAAAATCATAAGCAAGCTTACGGGACGAAACTCCGCCGCCACGAGGCGGAACCTTGGCGGAACCAATCTAGGGCTCCGGTGCAGCTGTTCTGCCGGGGAAACTTCCCTCCGGGAGGGGGAAATCATCACCATCGTCATCACCAACGATCCTCTCATCGGGAGGGGGTCAATCTCCATCAACATCTTCACCAGCACCATCTCCTCTCAAAACCCTAGTTCATCTCTTGTATCCAATCTTGTATCAAAACCACAAATTGGTACCTGTGGGTTGCTAGTAGTGTTGATTACTCCTTGTAGTTGATGCTAATTGGTTTACTTGGTGGAAGATCATATGTTCAGATCCTTATTGCATACTATTACTCTGATTTTGAACATGAATATGCTTTGTGAGTAGTTACGTTTGTTCCTGAGGACATGGGTGAAGTCTTGCTATTAGTAGTCATGTGAATTTGGTATTCGTTCGATATTTTGATGAGATGTATGTTGTCTCTCCTCTAGTGGTGTTATGTGAACGTCGACTACATGACACTTCACCATTATTTGGGCCTAGAGGAAGGCATTGGGAAGTAATAAGTAGATGATGGGTTGCTAGAGTGACAGAAGCTTAAACCCTAGTTTATGCGTTGCTTCGTAAGGGGCTGATTTGGATCCACTAGTTTCATGCTATGGTTAGGTTTACCTTAATACTTCTTTTGTAGTTGCGGATGCTTGCAATAGGGGTTAATCATAAGTGGGATGCTTGTCCAAGAAAGGGCAGTACCCAAGCACCGGTCCACCCACATATCAAATTATCAAAGTACCGAACGCGAATCATATGAGCGTGATGAAAACTAGCTTGACGATAATTCCCATGTGTCCTCGGGAGCGCTTTTCTCATTATAAAAAATTGTCCAGACTTGTCCTTTGCTAAAAAAAGGATTGGGCCACCTTGCTGCACTTTATTTACTTTCATTGCTTGTTACCCGTTACAAATTATCTTATCACAAAACTATTTGTTACCTACAATTTCAGTGCTTGCAGAGAATACCTTACTGAAAACCGCTTGTCATTTCCTTCTGCTCCTCGTTGGGTTCGACACTCTTACTTATCGAAAGGACTATGATAGATCCCCTATACTTGTGGGTCGTCAAGACTCTTTTCTGGCACCGTTGCTGGGCAGTGAAGCGCCTTTGGTGAGTGGAACTTGGTAAGGAAACATTTATATAGTGTGCTGAAATTTTCTGTCACTTGTTACTATGGAAACTAATCATTTGACGGGCTTGTTCGGGGTATTTCGCCCCGACCGGTAGAGGAAAGAGTTGCTCCTCAACCTACTGAAAATGTTTACTTTGAGATTCCTTCGGGTATGATAGAGAAACTGCTAGCTAATCCCTTTGCAGGAGATGGAACATTGCATCCTGATTTACACCTTATCTTTGTGGATGAAGTTTGTGGATTATTTAAGCTTGCAGGTATTCCCGATGATGTTGTCAAAAGGAAGGTCTTCCCTTTATCTTTGAAGGGATACACATGGACATGGTATAGGTTATGTGATGATACGGGATCTTGGAACTATAAACGATTGAAGTTGGAATTTCACCAAAAGTTCTATCCTATGCACCTTGTTCATCATGATCGTAATTACATATATAATTTATGGCCTCGCGAAGGAGAAAGCATTGCTCAAGCTTGGGGGTGGCTCAAGTCAATGTTATAATCACGCCCCAATCATGAGCTCTCAAGAGATATGATTATTCAAAATTTCTATGCTCGGCTTTCTCTCAATGATCGCACCATGCTTGATACTTCCTGTGCTGGTTCTTATATGCCGAAGACTACTGAATTCAAGTGGGATTTATTGGAAAGAATTAAACGCAACTCTGAAGATTGGGGTTCCGACGATGGTAAGGAGTCAGGTATAACACCTAAGTTTGATTGTGTTAAATCTTTTATGGATACCGATGCTTTTCGTGGATTTAGCACTAAATATGGACTTGACTCTGAGATAGTAGCTGTTTTTTTGTGAATCTTTTGCTACTCACGTTGATCTCCCTAAGGAAAAGTGGTTTAAATATAATTCTCCCATTGAAGTAAAAGTAGTTGCACCTATTACAGTTGAAGAAAAGACTATCACTTATAATGATCCTATTGTTCCTGCTACTTATGTTGAGAAACCGCCTTTTCCTGTTAGGATAAAGGATCATGCTAAAGCTTCAGCTGTTGTTCATAAGAGTAATACTAGAACTTATACACCCCCTGAGCAAATTAAAGTTTAACCTAGTATTGCTATGGTTAAAGATCTCTTGGATGATAATATAGATGGGCATGTTATTTATTTCTATGGTGAAACGGCTAATATTGCTAGACCAGATGCTAAGATACATAGACCTGTTGTAGGCATGCCTGTTATTTCTGTTAAAATAGGAGATCATTGTTATCATGGCGTATGTGATATGGGTGCTAGTGCAAGTGCAATACCTATTTCCTTATATAAAGAAATTATGCATGATATTGCACCCGCTGAGTTGGAAGGTATTGATGTTACTATTAAGCTTGCCAATAGAGATACTATTTCACCAGTTGGGATTATTAGAGATGTTGAAGTCTTGTGTGGGAAAGTTAAATATCCTGCTGATTTTCTTGTTCTTGGTTCCCCACAAGATGACTTTTGTCCCATTATATTTGGTAGACCCTTCTTGAATACTGTTAATGCTAGGATTGATTGTGAAAAGGATATTGTTACAATTGGCTTAGGGGATATGAAACATGAGTTTAATTTTGCTAAGTTTCGTAGACAACCCCGTGATAAAGAATCACCTAGTAAGGATGAGATTATTGGTCTTGCTTCTATTGCCATGCCTCCTACTGATCCGTTAGAACAATATTTGCTAGACCATGAAAATGATATGTTTATGAATGAAAGAAGGGAAATAGATGAAGTATCCCTTCAACAGGGTCCTATTCTGAAACACAACTTACCTGTTGAAATCCTAGGGGATCCCCCTCCACCCAAGGGTGATCCCGTGTTTGAGCTCAAACCATTACCTGATAATCTTAAATATGCTTATCTTGATGAAAAGAAGATATATCCTATTATTATTAGTGCTAACCTTTCAGAGCAAGAAGAGGAAAGATTATTGAAAACTCTGAAGAAGCACCGTGCTGCTATTGGATATACTCTGGATGATCTTAAGGGCATTAGTCCCACTCTATGTCAACACAAAATTAAATTGGAGAAAGATGCCAAACCAGTTAGAGATCCTCAACGACAGTTAAATCCTAAGATGAAAGAAGTGGTAAGAA
This sequence comes from Triticum aestivum, assembly GCF_018294505.1. Lineage (NCBI taxonomy): Eukaryota > Viridiplantae > Streptophyta > Magnoliopsida > Poales > Poaceae > Triticum > Triticum aestivum. Next base: position 24,483,854 of record NC_057798.1, on the reverse strand, counting down.
AGGAGATACTAAAGCTCCTTGAGGCAGGTATAATTTATCCCGTTGCTGATAGTGATTGGGTAAGTCATGTCCATTGCGTCCCCAAGAAAGGAGGTATTACTGTCGTTCCTAATGATAAAGATGAATTGATCCCGCAAAGAATTATTACAGGTTATAGGATGGTGACTGATTTCTGTAAATTAAATAAAACGACTAAAAAAGATCATTACCCTTTACCTTTTATTGATCAAATGCTAGAAATACTATCCAAACATACACATTTAGATGGTTATTCTGGTTTCTCTCAAATACCTGTGTCAGCGGAGGATCAATCAAAAACTACTTTTACTTGCCCTTTCGGTACTTTTGCTTATAGACGTATGCCTTTTGGTTTATGTAATGCACCTGCTACCTTTCAAAGATGCATGATGGCTATATTCTCTGACTTTTGTGAAAAGATTTGTGAGGTATTGATGGATGACTTCTCCGTTTATGGATCCTCTTTTGATGATTGCTTGAGCAACCTTGATCGAGTTTTGCAGAGATGTGAAGACACTAGTCTCATCTTGAATTGGGAAAAGTGCCACTTTATGGTTAATGAAGGCATTGTCTTGGGGCATAAAATTTCTGAAAAATGTATTGAAGTTGATAAAGCTAAAGTTGATGCTATTGAAAAGATGTCATGTCCCAAGGACATAAAAGGTATAAGATGTTTTCTTGGTCATGCCGGTTTCTATAGGAGGTTCATTAAGGACTTTTCTAAAATCTCTAGGCCTCTGACCAATTTATTGCAAAAATATATTCCTTTTGTCTTCGATGATGATTGTGTTGAAGCATTTAAAATACTTAAGAAAACGTTTTTGGAATTAATAAGAATTATTGAGCGAAGAAAATACCAGAGGGGGCCCACACCCTGGCCAGGAGGGTGGGGGGCGTCCCCCCTACTGGGCGCGCCCCCCTGTCTGCTGGGCCCCCTGTTGGCCCTCCGGTGCCCATCTTCTGCTATATGAAGTCTTTTACCCTGGAAAAAATCATAATCAAGCTTACGGGGCGAAACTCCGCCGCCACGAGGCGGAACCTTGGCGGAACCAATCTAGGGCTCCGGCGGAGCCGTTCTGCCGGGGAAACTTCCCTCCGGGAGGGGGAAATCATCACCATCGTCATCACCAACGATCCTCTCATTGGGAGGGGGTCAATCTCCATCAACATATTCACCAGCAGCATCTCCTCTCAAAACCCTAGTTCATCTCTTGTATCCAATCTTGTATCAAAACCACAAATTGGTACCTGTGGGTTGCTAGTAGTGTTGATTATCCTTGTAGTTGATGCTAATTGGTTTACTTGGTGGAAGATCATATGTTCAGATCCTTAATGCATATTAATACTCCTCTGATTATGAACATGAATATGCTTTGTGAGAAGTTACGTTTGTTCTTGAGGACATGGGTGAAGTCTTGCTATTAGTAGTCATGTGAATTTGGTATTCGTTCGATATTTTGATTAGATGTATGTTGTCTCTCCTCTAGTGGTGTTATGTGAACGTCGACTACATAAAACTTCACCATTATTTGGGCCTAGAGGAAGGCATTGGGAAGTAATAAGTAGATGATGGGTTGCTAGAGTGACAGAAGCTTAAACCCTAGTTTATGTGTTGCTTCGTAAGGGGCTGATTTGGATCCACTAGTTTCATGCTATGGTTAGGTTTACCTTAATACTTCTTTTGTAGTTGCGGATGCTTGCAATAGGGTTTAATCATAAGTGGGATGCTTGTCCAAGAAAGGGCAGTATCCAAGCACCGGTCCACCCACATATCAAATTATCAAAGTACCGAACGCGAATCATATGAGCGTGATGTAAACTAGCTTGACGATAATTCCCATGTGTCCTCGGGAGCGCCTTTCTCATTATAAGAAATTGTCCAGGCTTGTCCTTTGCTACGAAAAGGATTGGGCCACCTTTCCGCACTTTATATACTTTGATTGCTTGTTACCCATTACAAATTATCTTATCACAAAACTATCTGTTACCTACAATTTCAGTGCTTGCAGAGAATACCTTACTGAAAACCGCTTGTCATTTCCTTCTGCTCCTCATTGGGTTCGACACTCTTACTTATCGAAAGGACTATGATAGATCCCCTATACTTGTGGGTCATCATAGAGCGCCTGCTGCTTGGCAAAAAGTTGCCGTTTGCCGCGGCCATGGCCGCCACGGCTTCCTCGCCCGATGTAGATCTTGCCCTCCACCAGCCGGTGCTGCTTGAGAGGGACCGGGTTGTACTGCTGCTCCTCCTGCACTTGCCGGAACAGTGACATAGGCGCCGGTTGCTCCTCCATCATGATGGCGTTGAAGTGCATCTACGCCTGCTCCATGGTCAAGCCGGCATGCACCAGTACGTGCTTCAACACTGAGCTATTGTCGAAGCCCGTCTTTATCCGGGTGTCCTCGTTGTTGAGACCTTGGGGGAGCTGGACGGCATCCTGACCTCGATCCACCTGGCACGGTGACACTGCCAGGCGACCACCAAGGCGGTGATCTGATGCTTCATCTCCGTCGACAGACTCTCCCACAGAGCGCTCCCACTTGCGGTCAAGGCGGATCTGGTACACGGAAGGAAGACGTTGAGCGGATGGGGTTGTGGTGTGCTGTTTGCAGGGTGTGGCCACCTTTAAATAGTGGATACCAGTGAGGCCAAGCGTCTGGTGCGTTAATGCGCGGGTGCCGGAGCTGGTCTCTCGGTCGGCGACCTTGTTTAATGGCGGCAGACCGATGGACGGGCATCGAACGGGTGTGGTAGATATCCACCACGTCCCGAACAGTAAACGTCTCTTCGGCATTGAACGAGCGTAGACCGGGGACGCGGTGCAAGCAGCGCTCTCGGCCGGCAAGCCGCTTCAATGCCGGCTCCAGTGAGCTATCACGTCCGCTCTGGGCCAGCATGAATGTGGGCGTCTGGCTTCGGGTGGGAACACGAGCAGGCACAAGAAAGGGGTTTTTGTGGGCTAGATTAATTAGATGCGGGCGTGACAGCTGTCCGAACGCCCGAAAAGCCTTTAGTTTGTCTCCGGTTTGCGAGAAAAAAAGGCCTGAATCGTTGATGGACCGATGCAGGAGTGGTTTGGATGACACAACACTTCCAGTTCGTTTGAGGGTCGGCGTTGGTGCCCTAAGAGCAACTCCAATGGGGCGACCCATTTCGTCTGCGGCCGTCCGTTTGGGTTGGCGCGGACAGAAAAGGCGGCCCAACGCGCTGACCCAAACGGACGCATGTCCATTTTTCGTCCACGGGCGACCCATTCCCGGGCCAATTTTGAGCCGGATTTGCGTCGGCGCGGACACGAGACAGACGCGCGCGCGCGCCTACTCCTGTCCCCGGCCCGCTGGTCTGTGGCACATTGGCCTCCGCTCTCACCCCCCGGCCAACAAACAACCCTTGCCCCGCCTCCTCCATCACCGACGCCGCCGCCCATTTTTGTCGGCGATTCTTCCAGTTGCCTCCGCCTCCACATCCGCCCAGCAACGCCGCCCCTGCCCTCGTCGCCCTCCGCCGCTGTTTTGCTGCCGGGGAGCAAAGTGGTTCCCACCACCGCTTCCCCCACCGCACAACCGCCCGCGACGAACAAGACACCTCGCCGCCCCTGCCACATCTGACCGGCACGCTCGTCGGACGCCGACGGGGCAGCTAGCTGGTCTGTGGGCGCCGCATCTCCGCTCGCCGGTCGTCTCCTTCTTCTTTGACAGCTTGCCAAGGTACAAAAATGGACTCTGCCAACGAGTTCTTTTTCCACAATTTCCTTTGCGACTCCAACGATTCGTCGTCCGACGACGAGGAGGAGATATTGGCTGCCGTGTTGGTCCATCACCACCTCAACAGCCAGCGGTCATTGTTCCATGGCTCCATTCCGGGCCACCTTCCGGTGTTGAATCGCAACCGAGAGAGCGGGCATTTCCTTCTCTAGAAGGACTACTTTGATACAACAAACCCGTTGTTTAAACATCAAAAATTCCTTCGCCGGTTCCGTATGAGTAGGCATGTTTTCAACCGTATTAGAGAGGAGGTGGTCGGCTATGATGACTACTTCGAGTGCAAAGAGGATGCCGTCGGCAAGATTGGTTTCTCCTCTTATCAAAAATGCACTGCCGCCATCCGAATGCTTGCATACGGAGTGCCCGGTGATCTCATTGACGAGTACGCCCGTATGAGCGAGTCTACATGCCTAGAGTCTCTGTATAAGTTCTGCAAGGCTGTGATTGTTGTGTTTGGCCCTGAGTACTTGAGAGAGCCTACAGCTGAAGATACAACCCGTTTGTTGATGATGAATGCCAGCAGGGGCTTCCCGGGGATGCTTGGCAGCATAGACTGCATGCACTGGGAGTGGAAGAACCTCCCTTCTGCTTGGCAAGGGTAGTATAAGGGACATGTCAGGGCTTGCACTGTCATACTAGAGGCCGTGGCGTCTCAAGATCTCCGGATCTAGCACTCTTTCTTTGGCATGGCTGGATCACACAATGATATCAATGTGCTTCAGCGCTCGCCGGTGTTTGCTAGGCTTGCTGAAGGCAACAGCCCACCGATGAACTTTACTGTCAACAACCACAACTACGACAAAGGGTATTATTTGGGTGACGGTATCTATCCTTAGTGGACCACTATTGTCAAAACAATACCCAACCCTATCGGGGAGAAAAGGAAAAGATTTGCCCAAGAGCAAGAGAGTGCTATGAAGGATGTCGAGCGTGCCTTTGGTGTTTTGCAATATCGATGGGGCATCGTTCGGTATCCTGCTAATACTTGGAGCACGTAGAAACTGTGGGAGGTGATGACTGCTTGTGTGACCATGCACAATATGATCATAGAAGACGAGCGCCCGGAAGGTCTGTACGATCAAGGCTTTCTGGTTCAGGGTGAGAATGTTGTGCCTGAGCATGGAGTAGCGGCAATATTTGAGCAGTTCACTCAGTTTCATGAAGACATGCGTGACTGGGAAACTCACATGCTACTGCAAAATGATTTGGTTGAGCATATGTGGACTCATGCTGGCAACCAATAGATGTATCTTCTTTTACTCGTTTGCAAAACTATGTGAAACATTTTTATTTGTATTTGGCTTGTAAAACTATACTATTTATTTGGGCGGCTAAACTATTTTGCTTGCATTTTCATTTCACAATATGTTTGAATGCAAATCAATGTAAAATTGGGCGGCAAGCCGGCCACGCCTGCACATATGGGTCAGCGTGTTGGGCGCGCTGCCGACCCATATGAAAAACAGGGCGGACGTTGGGCGATCGGCCGACCCAAATGGACAAAAAACGGACGAAATCGCCCTCCGTTTGGGTCGGCCCATTGGAGTGGCTCTAACCAACTAGCTACGCTCGCTTCAAAAAAACAAGAAAAAAAAAATGAAGGAACTGATCCATCAAACTTAGGAGGCAGAACGGGCACGGGGAGTAGAACGGGCTCGCCCGAAAACCCGCCAAGATGGCAGCGTACTCCCAAAGGGAGCATCTTGTCAGGCTTTAGCAGTAGAAAGTTAATAATCCGACCGCGACCGCATTAGCCGAGTACTAGTACTAGTACGAAAGGGACCGCATTAGCTCCAGCCTAAAGGGGGTGATGGAGAATAATAAATGCAAGTTCTATTTCTTTAAGGCTGCCCGTAATGGAAGTATCATAGGTAGTATCATGCATGCCAATTAAGCGGTTTTGATGAGGTGGCATAGAATTAAATGAAGAAAGAGAGGCTTGAGTATCATATCATGATACCGTATCATATTAAATGATGTGTTACTTTGTGTCATGCATGGCAATAAATGTAGTCCTCTATGATACTAACATATGATACTATGCATTACAGATATAGTATCATAAACTAGTATCATATGCATGATATTAGTACATGATACTTTTCATTACAACCAGCCTAATATATGCAAGTTTTGGATTGGAGGATTTGGAGAATAATAAATGCTCAATAACTTGATTTTAGTCTTTTTAGTATTTGGATCCAAGCATGGGTGAGGCTAGCAAGTTTTAGTCCCACTATTTTTAGTCATGGGACTAAAACGTATCAAGCACCTAAAGGCGGTGATGGAGACGGGGATGCTCCTGGGTGCTCATTACACACCATTCCATGCTAAAGGGGGTGATGGAGACGGGGATGCTCCTAGCTGCTCATTACACACCATTCCATTCAATACTCGCTTGCTTGGGATAGGAGCCATCGGTGGATCCGCCTCCGCCTCCGCCTCGCCCCTCGCCTCCATCCCCATGGATCTTGTGCTGGAGGAAGCCTTGCGGGCCATGGCTCGCGCGGTCGACCAGTTCCGGAGCCTGGGCGACAGGCAGATGCGGAGGTGCCTGCTGGGCGCCGGGGACCACGTCAGCGGCAAGCTGCGGGAGGTGGCGACCCTGCTGGACCAGATCCGCGACCTCGTCTGGGCCGACGACGAGAGGAGCTCTCCGGCGAGGAGGGATCGCCTCAAGGAGGCCTTCTACGGCATCGAGGACTTGGTGGGCGGCATGGAGTACCACAGCCTCACTTTCCAGGTTGAATCCGGTATTTCCTCAAAGTCAAATCGCAATCCACTTTCTTCTGCTATCAGGCTGGGCAAGCGATTCGTTAGCAGCAGCGGCAGCGATGAGGCGTCGCGCCGCCGGTTCCTCAAGGACCTCGATTCCGTCGCAAGCACTCTCAGCTCTCTGCTCAAGCAAGCACAAGGGTCCGGTCTGCCGCCCACCGTTCCGGTGCCCGATTTTGACGCTGCCACGATGCTCCAGGGTGGTCACAAGGTGTTTGGCCGCAACAAGGAGCTGAACGACATCGTGCAAATGCTGACTGAGCCGCCCTCGCCCCACTGCACTGCCTGCAGGGTTGTCTCCATTGTTGGCTTGGGCGGTTTGGGCAAGACCACGCTCGCCCAGTCAGTCTACGACGATACCAGAGTCAAGTCCCACTTTGATCTCAGAGCATGGGCACATGTCTCAGGCAAGCCTGACAAGATGGAACTCGCAAAGCAAATCTTGCGTTCAGCCAACCCGAGATACGGTGGATCCATCGACAAAGATGCCACGTTTGCAACTCTTCAGTTGAAGCTCAATCGGTTAATGTCGTCCAGGAGATTTCTGATTGTTCTTGATGATATCTGGGGTGACGACCCCTTCACCAACGACGCCTACAACGAAATCCTCAGTCCACTAAGATCCATGGAGAGCGGCAGTAGGATTATTGCTGTCACTCGGACACCAAAGGTGGCTGACATGCTAGATGCATCTCACACCTACTTCCTGAATGCATTGGGCACTGACGATTGTTGGTCACTGATCAAGGAATCTGCCTTTGGGGGCCGGAGCACACATGAGGAGTGCACTGAAGAATTGGAACAGATCGGGATGAAGATTGCCGCCAAGCTCAACGGATTGCCTTTGGCTGCCAAGCTGATGGGAGGACTGCTTGGAGCTACAAAGAGCACAAAGTACTGGCGTATTATCTCGGAAAAAGAATTTTCCAGAGATATCACTCTCTCCTTGCTGCGGTTGAGCTACAGTTACCTGCCAGGACGACTCAAGCAGTGCTTTGCGTTCTGCAGCATATTTCCCAAGAACTGGAAGTTCGACCAAACAACCTTGGTACGCCTTTGGATGGCCAACGGCTTCATTCAACCGCAAAGTGGCACTGGCAAAAGGATGGAGGATCTGGGCACAGATTATTTCAATGTTCTGCTGTCTCGGTCCTTCTTCCATGCTCTCAGGCAGGGCCGTCGCACACACTATAAGATGCATGACTTGATCCATGATATGGCAGTGTCAGCTTCAACCGAAGATTGCTGTCAAATTGAGCCTGGCATGACCCGTCGTATCCCCTCAACTGTGCGCCATGTATCGGTCACCACCGGCAGCTTGCAAGACGTCAATGCTGCCATCAACATACTCCCGAAAAACCTACGCACCGTCATAGTTTTTGGAAATTGGACACATTTTCTCGAAGATGACTCCCTGGTTAAGCTAAAGAATCTGCGAGCACTTGATGTTTGTCACTGTGACTTTACTGAGTTGCCACCAGCTATTTCCTGTTTATTCCATCTCCGTTACTTGTCGCTGTCTCGCACCATTCGGAGTCTTCCAGAGTCCATAAGCAAGCTGCTCCATCTGCAAACCTTGTGCTTTGAAGATAAGTGTTCCCTTGATAAGCTTCCTGCAGGAATAAGTAGGCTTGTAAAGTTGCGGCACCTTGGAATCGACATGAAGTACATTGCACAGCTACCGGGTATTGGACGACTTATTAACCTGCAGGGATCAGTTGAGTTCCGTGTTAAAAAGGGGGGAGGGCATGCCTTGCAAGAGCTGAAGGGCATAAAATGTCTCCATGGCCAGCTAAAAATTAAAGGCCTCGACAATGTCTTGAGCAAGGATGAAGCCAGCAAGACCGACATGAAAAGTAAAGAGAATCTTAGGGCGCTCACACTGGAATGGAGTTCAGCTTGTAGAATTCTCACCCCTGTGGCTGATTGTGAAGTACTGGAAAACCTCCAGCCACATCAAAACTTGAAGGAACTTAGCATTGTAAGGTATCTTGGTGTGACATCTCCCAGTTGGTTACAGTTGGCATTGCTGAGGGAGCTGCAATCCTTGCACCTTGTTAACTGCAGGAGCTTGGGAGTTCTGCCTGCACTTGGCCTTCTGCCATCCCTCGAACAATTACATATGAAGGAGCTGTGCACGGTCGAGCGAATTGGGCATGAGTTTTATGGTACTGGTGACATGGCATTTCCTTCCCTAAAGGTTCTTGTGCTTGACGATTTTCCCAGCTTGGTCGAGTGGTCTGAAGTGAGGGAAAACCCACTTCCTTGTCTCCAGAGGCTAAAGATTGTAGACTGCCCCAAACTGATTCAAGTTCCTGCATTTCCGCCATCCGTCTCTGAGCTTACAGTGGAGCGTACATTATTGATATCTAATATGAAGCTTGCTCCTTATTCTTCATCACGATCAGAGATACTCACCCTGGACATTTCTACGACCAGTGTACTTTCCAGGGGACTGTTCCATCAAAGCCATCTAGCATCTATCATAGTTTTAAACATAAACGCTGGCTGCAAGCATCTTGTTGCCGCAGAGGGACTCCACACCTTTACTTCTCTCCAAAAGCTTCAGCTGTGCCACTCTGACATATCAGATCAGAATTTGGAAAGTCTTCTTCAGGTGCTGCCCTCTTTGTACTCGTTTGAGATGATAGATCTGCCCAACATGACATCTCTGGTGCCAGCAAATAATAGTTTGTGTACAACAGTCACAGAGTTGCAAATATCCAACTGTCCACTGCTCTCTTCTGTAGTCTCCTTGACTACTTTTGTTTCACTGAAACGTTTGGTGATTGAGAAATGCCCCAAACTGACGGCAGCATCTTTCCCAGTAAACTTTTGGAGACTCACAGCCCTCAAGGTTCTGAGCATATCATACTGCACAGAGTTCCAGTCTTTACCTACTTGTGGTCTGCCAACCTCAATAGAAGCACTTCATCTTGTTGGGTGTCACCCAAAGCTGCATGGAAATTCAAGCAACAAGACTGTCAATTCCCAAGAGGAAGTTTCTACTCTACACAAAACATTGGCTCACTGACAGAACACACTTCAGGTTTTCCCTTAGCTGCCTCTCTTTCTTTCCACTGTACTACCTTCATTGTGTAACTTTCACTTCCCTTGGTTATTTGCTCCTGTATATTAGAAATTGTGAAACATTTCCTGTGATGACTCATGCTTATTACCTTGATGGGAAATACCGTACCACCAAACACCCTTGATTATTTTTGCCAATCATGTAGATGCTGACATGTGCTTTTGATGTATGATAATTTATCAGTTCAACTGTGCCTTTGGTGCAGATTACCGCCCTTGTAATTTGGTTGTGATTTGATGTTGCCTTCCATTGTTTTACTTTGTTACATTACACATACTTCAGAATTAGTGCAATTAACATGCTGGACAGTGGACATGCCTATAGTTTACTATTACCACTTTTTGCCTTTTAACAAGTGAAGAACTTTAAATATATTATTCCTAAAGCAGCAACCGTTTCTATAATTCTTTTGAGATAGCTTGTTAACAAATTTTCGCTAGTCCCAGTTTCAGGATGGTAAGAGTTTTTTTTAATCTGATGTATCTTTTTTGTGCTGCAAGCAGGTGAAAAAGGATTGGCAATTGATAAAAATGGTAAACAAGTGCCGCATGAAGAAATCAAGTGACGAAATTCTGGTTATATAAGGAAATAGTATTTGTCCCGCAAAAATAAAAATAAGGAAATAGTATTTGGAGTGCATATGAACCGAGTATGTGTCACAATGTCTAAGCAATATTTCATTCGTTGTCCACAAAACTATGAATTCTAGGACATGCTATTGTATCTTTTGTTAAAGGGAATTTGTAAAGTTGAATTCTTGAATTATTGTACATTCTCAGGTTTCTTTGTGGATCCACTTTTGCTTCGATACACCCCCTAAATACATCGACGGCTGAGATTAACCTATACCCCTTCATAATAAAGGGCATGATAGTCTTTTCTGAAAGTATGTCTGCATTGCCATGGGCTGGAAGATGTACGCGCCGACAGTATAGACAACAACAGCTCAGAACGGAGCCTTACAAGCCTCTGTACTAATACGCTGCCAAGCAGCTCAGAACCCCTGCCAATACGGTGTCTTACATCGTCGACGTTAACGCGGTGCCGCTCTTCCCCGAGTATTCTTTGCCGCAGCTTAGCCGGACGCGGCTGGCGGCTGGGGAGTATATGGGTGCTTGCACGCTGTTCGCTGCAATGCCTAGTGCGGGGGAACTGGCGTATGACGCGGACAAGGAGATGCTCGACATCATCCACGACGGAGGCGAGGGAGGAGGAGGGGGCTATGAGGACGGGCAGGTGGAAGACGCAGACAAGGAGGAGAGGAAGGCAGAGATGTTCAAACAGTTGATGGAGGCGACAGAGAAGAAGATCAAGCTCGAAGAGAGGAGGACCATGATCTAAGAGAGGAAGGCCAAGCTCAAGGAAAAGAGGGTGAAGATCGTCCCCAATGCGGAGGACACCAAGATGTTGACCTTAAATGTCGACTCTTTGGATGCCGACGCTAGAATGATTATGCAATCCGTCCGCTACCAGATATTGCAGTGGCAGAAAGATGAGTGGGCGGCGGCGGAAGATGATGACGCGGCGAAGGCGGACGCGGAGGCTGCCTACGCGGCGGCGACGACTCCTCCTTGATCGGGGAGCAGCTTGTTGGGATTGCCGATCTGGCAAGGCAGAAATGTACGGACCGCCGGACTGATGTTCTTTTGGATTTGGGCATAAAAACTAAGCATATTTGCCTTTTTTTTTGTTGTGATCAGAGATGCGATCCGACGCCGGAGTGATCCGGGGCGTTGTGTGAATTAGCGTACATTTGAATTTGAGTTTACTAATGGACATATATAAGATACAATTGGATGGCTAGGAGAAAATTTGCGGGTTGTCGTGGGAGATGCCTAACCGACTTCATGGGCATGCGTGAGAGGTAATTTTTTGTTCGAGATAAAATTGAACCGGCCAACCAGGGTAGTTAGAGCATTACTAGTAGAACCCTCAAACCCTCAAATCCTTAAAGCAGTTTTAAGGGTTGAGAAGTGCCACTTTTTGACACTTTTAAGGGTTGAAAAACAGGGGCAAATACTAGAACCCTCAAACCCAACCCTTATAACGGAATATTCCGTCGAGCACCTCGGGCATTCCGTCGAGCACCTCGTGCACGACGGGCGGAGGGTTGGCGATTGGGGGCGCGGGCGCGGTCTTCGTTTGGGAGGTGGTTCTCTTCACGACCGGGGTCCCTCCCGTGGCGAGCTTGGCCACCGCAGCACCCTTCGGCCCAACCGACGACGTCTTCCGACGGCGCTTGGTGGTGGGCGGCTGCGGCGGGGCGAGAGAGGAGGCGGGGGCCAGGGCGACTGCGGGCTGCGAGGGGACGACGTGCTGGCCAGCACGCCGCCGCTTGGCGCCGAGGACGTGGGTGGCGACCACCACCGACGCGACCTGCGCCTAGCTCGGGACGGGCGGCTGCTGGGCCGACATGGGTGCCGCGGAGGCGGCGATTGGGAGCGGGGCGACGAGCGGGGCAAGGGAGGAGGCGGGCGTGAGGACGGGGGCGGGCGGCGGCTCCATGGCGCGCGGCGGCCGGCGGCGATTGGGGGCGGAGCGACGGGCGGGGCAAGGGAGGAGGCGGGCGACGAACCTGATGTTTCCCTCCCGCGCGCGCAACTGACAAATAGAGGTTGGGGTTGTTTCCCCTCTCCAACCCTCACTTTTAGAGGCTGGGAGAGCGACCCGGGCTCTAAACCTTAATTTTTTTTTACAGGTTTAGGGGTTAAAGGGTTCTAGTCTTTGCGTTTTTTTCGTCTCAACCCGTAAAAAAGCGGTTATTTTTGAGGGTTCGAGGGTTTAAGGGTACTACTAGTAATGCTCTTATAGTAGATCGTGGAGGCGCCCTCGCCTCATGTAGACGTACGATTCTTTCATGCGCTAATTTTCGTGCAAAAATTTTATGCGCGTCGTGTACTTTTGAGACAAACTTCCTTTCTCGTCTTCTTTTTTTGAAAAATATTAATTTCATATCAATCAAGGTGGTTCATTACAATCCTTTTGGCAAAGAGTGACAATTTCGTCTGGGCCATGGCAGAGCCAAACTGCCAGCGAGTAGATGATCTACCCATCTGTGCTAAAGCATGAGCTATATTATTTTGCCTTCTCCGCATGTGCTATAAAATAATCACGTGTAGACTTAAGTACTAGTTGTCCTTCCTTAACTAAAGCAGCCACTGAAGATCTATTTGGCGTCGTGTACTTTTGAGACAAACATCTTTTCTCTTCTTCAATATAGCTAAAAAACGCAGTGGTTTTCCATGTTTTTTGTTTTACTTTTTTGGTTTTTGTTATGGCCGGTGTTTCTTTTTCTCTTTCTCTTTGTTTTTCATTTTCCTCCTTTCTAAACATTTGTGAAATTTTCTTAAAAATCATGAACTTTTCTTAATAAATTCATGAACTTTTTTCTAGTCGAGAACTTTTCTTCAAATTTGTGAACTTTGTTTTGAATTCACACACTTTTTTTCAAAACAACCTTTTTTTTAAATTAGTGGATTGTTTTTTTAAATCGATGAACCTTTTCAAATTTGTGAACTTTTTTCCAATATTTTTATATTTTATGAATTTTTTTCAAAATCGATGAAATTTTTGAAAAGAAATCAGTTTTTCTATTTTTTGAATTTTCCATATATATGTATATATACTCACCGATTTTCAAAAAAGGTATACAATTGTTTTTTTAGGCAAGCGAACAAAGCAGAGGCACGTGGGCCTTTTGGGCCAAGCCCAGGTCGCGCGCGTGAGAGCCAGCGAGCACAAGTGGGCAGGTGTGCAAAACCGAACCAAAAATCAAAAAGAATTAAAAACCAAACCAAACAAAAATTTAGGTTTTTTCAAGTTCGGTTTCTTTTTCAGTTCTCGGATCTGGAAACCATTTAATCTTCGGTTTTTTCAGTTAGAAACCAAACGATCTTTCATTAAACCAAAATAATCGGAAATAGCTTCTCTCTGTGGTAAATTTTCGCAGATGTGAGTTCATCACCCCTCCTTTTACTGTCCTCCATCCACCTCACTGCAACTCGCCAAGCATGTGGTACTAAACTGCGCACGTGGATCGACATCGGCACCTGGAGGCTACGTCTATAGCAAGACATGTGGGTACGGCCGGAATTAATTAAGCACGATGGTGAGGATGTTTTTTTTTTTGAGAAATTCTTCATTCAAATTACGAATCAGTACAAAGTTGACTCTTACAAGCACACTGAAACGCAAACACAAAGGACCATGAACACCTAGAGTACCCTAAAACAACCATAACACAAAAAGATCTCCGGAGCCCTGTGTCATCATCCCTGAATCTTGAGAGAAGACCCCTGCAGCAGAAGGATCTGCAACCAGTCACAAACAGGTCATCATCTTCGACCACGATACAATTTCCGCCACGTTGCTTCCTCTTTTCTTGACACCATCGCTGAGAGGGCATGGACATCAATCCAACACACCTGCAACAGTCGTCGCCATCTTTGGCTTTGAGTACCGCGAAAAGTGTCCCTTCCAAAAGGAAGAGAACTCGAGTCATTCGACCGGTCCAGCACCGCGGCCGGGCCATCCGCCCGGACAAAGCAGGATCTCCCACCAGCATCAGCGCAGAGGAAGGAGAAGAACAGCAGCAGCAAATCATACCAATAAGGAAGAAGAAAGGTCTTCGTCTCCCTGCATCCATCGCCCATCTGAGGATCCAAACGGCCAGTGCCGATGGACCTCCAACCACCATAGCTCGCGACCTCGACGAGATCCGGGGATCCCCAACACTGCTGGCTCCTAGACGAAGGCAAAAGCCTCGCCTGACCGCGAACGAAGCCCGAAGAAACTTATTCCGACGCGACACCACCGCAACGGCCTCGGCAGCGTCTCCTTCAACCCTAATCCTACCGCACATCCACCTAGAGAACAGACCCGGGGTTCCCCCTCCCTCCCGCCGCCGGAGCGGCCGACGGAGAGAGAGGGAACCGGTGGCGTCACCGGCGGCGCGCAAGGGATCCTGGTGGCCTCTTCCGATCGCCTGATGCGATCTTTGTTTGCCTCTCTTTTTGGTTTGTAGTCGTCCCTAGGGATAGGAGTTTGGCTACGAGTGAAAGACCAGTGTTATTGATTGTGAACCCATATTTGGCTATTTACACAGAGGAATGGAAAAAATCACGAAAAACCGAACAATTATACAATACTTACCTTATGTAACAAGGTGGGATTATTTAGCTACTATGTTTATAGAAGCAATAATAGTAAATGCAGCAGAATTATTGGAGAATATTCTCCTATGTGCTAGTTTTTTTTTTGAAAATTCAGCATGTGTGGTTGCTCACTAGTTTAACTAGCGTTGTACCGCTAAAAAGGCTAGCACTTTTGCACCCCCACCCTCCACCCTAGGCCGGCCCATTTTACACTTTTTCCCCTTCTGTAAGACCTAAAAAAAATCTGGTTTTTGAATTTTGACACGGTATGCAAGTTGCGACGCCCTCTGCCCTAGGCATGCCCATGGTAGACATCCATGCTTAGTTTAAACGACTTTCTCCACCGTATGCAAGTTGCAACACGTCGGATTATTTATTGGCCTTTTTTTACCGAGAGAACTCCGAAAATTGCAAAACTTGTAGAAAACCGAAAAAACCCTTGCATGGCGCCTTGAATTGGTCATACAAGTCTTTGAAAAAATTAGGGTCATTTAAGGGATGTGGAGAAACGAGGTGCTCCCAAACATGCCCTTCTGGTCTACCCGAACACTCTCAGTTGAATATACTATTTTTTACAAATCTCAGGACTGACCCCAACTTTTACAGGTAGGTGTGGTAGGCATCCATGTCAGGTTTGAACGATTTCCGACATCATATGCACGTTGCGACACGTCTGGCCATTTATCGGCCTTTTTCATCGATAAAACTTTAGAAAATGTAAAACTTGTTAAAAAACCCAAACCACTTGGCTTGGTGCCTTGAATTGCTCATATAAGGCCATTAAAAAATGGGGTCATTTCAAGGATATCGAGAAACAATGTGTTCTCAGACGGAGCCTTCTGGCATCGTTGAACATGGTCCAGTTTTGGACATCGATGAAATGAATCCAACTTTTGCAGGAAGATGGACATGCCCATGGTAGGCATTCATGCCAGGTTTAAATGATTTCGGATACCGTATGAAAGTTGTGACACGTCCGACCACTTATCGGCCTTTTTTCACCGAGAAAACTTCGAAAAATGCAAAACTTGTCAAAAACCCAAACAACGTGCCTTGAATTGGTCATACAAGGTCATGGAAAAAATTGGGGTCATTTTAAGGAGTCAAGAAGCAACGTGTTCTTAGACGGAGCCTTCTCACCTACCCGAATACCCTTCGTTAAACATGGTCTATTTTTCGACATCCTTGAAATGACCCAAACTTTTGTAAGAAGGCGGACATGTCCATTGTAGGCATCCATGTCAATTTTGAATGATTGCCAACAAGTTGCGACATGTCCGGTCATTTATTGGTCTTTTTTTATCAAGAAAACTTCAAAAAATGTTAAATTTGCTGAAAATCAAAACAACTTGGCATGCTGCTTTGAATTGGTCGTACAAGGTCATGGGAAAAAATTAAGCCATTTGACGGATGTTGAGAAACAACGTGATCTCAAACGGAGACATTTGGCCCTAATTTTTGCAAGCTGATCACTTGCACGCCAGGTATAACCTTGTTTTGAGCTTTTTGTTGCAGCCTGCATGTGCGTACCTGTAGGCAACACAGTGTGCCGTTCGTGGTTTTAGTCTCACCTCATCTATTTATTTCATATTTTTTACTTACTTTTAAACCGTTAAATGTTTAGCAAGGCTTAACTAGTTCTGTGGCAAGCTATGATAGACACAGTTTTACCTATATATATATATATATAGGAGTAGGATTTTCTATAATAGCTTGCCACAGAACTAGTTAAGTTTTTCGATGGTGTAAAAGTTCTCAAAAATCCTGAAAAAAATACTGAACCAACACACCTATAATATAACATGATCCAACGGAGGGATTGAAAAAGTATGGCTACAGATGAAGAAAATGTGTGTGTGTGTGTGTGTGTGTGTGTGTGTGTGTGTGTGTGTGTGTGTGTGTGTGAAAAGTTGTTCTGCTGAAAAACATACCCTTAGAACTTTAGGAAGTGAATTAGTTAAATTTTACCATGCAAAAAAAATTAGTTAAATTTCTTGGGCAACAATATTGTATAGTCCTGGATGGTCTCATTTTTTTTTTTGATTCTTCAGGAAAACATGACAACATCAAAACAAAAGCAAAAAAGGAATATATATGTGAAAAGTTGTTCTGCTGAAAAACATACCCTTAGAACTTTAGGAAGTGAATTAGTTAAATTTTACCATGCAAAAAAAAATAGTTAAATTTCTTGGGCAACAATATTGTATAGTTATCTGTACAATTTTTTTTGTAACTTTCTTTACAAAAAGTACCAAACATATTAACTAAAAATAGATTGTTTTTTTCTGTTGTGAGTTGATGAGTCTGTATTGCCATTGCTAATTGTACTGGTCTGGCTCACTGCAGACTGGACAACACTATCACTCGTATCATGATTTTGCCTCCTGCTCCATTTGTACTCACAATATCTTTCCAGATAGACATCTTGCTGTTCCGGAGTCACACGTGAGTACCTTTCCCTGTTATGATAATGCTCTTCTCAACAGAATTCGTTGGCCGAACACCTCTACGTTTAACAGAATTCGTGGGCAGTGGATGGATTTATTGAATGATGAGTTCTACCAACAGAATGAGCCATAGATTGACGGAAGTTTCGTGCTGAAGTGAATGCTGGGAGGCACCCGCGAATAGTGGCAGAGCTGATTTTTAGTGGAAAAAAATAGGCAAGAGCATCTCCAACAGCCACCCAATGCGCGGCGTGCTAAAAAAGTGTTTGCAGCGCGCCGATTGTCTATTTTGGCGTGGCGCGGAGCGCTTGCTCCAGCGGCTGCTGTAAATTTTAGCGCGTGAGTAGCTCCAGAAGGTGCGGTAAAAACCAACGCGCGTGAGCAGCCGGCGCTTGCCATATGTTGCATTTTGGACACGAGCTGATATTTCAAACATCAAAACAAAGACATGGCATAATTTAAATTACCCAAACAAGTTCATGACATAAAAGTTCATGCCCACAAGTTCAAATTGATGCCCACAACACCATCCAACCAAGTTCAAAAACCGGACCAAGTTCATGACACAAAAGTTCACACCAATGAACACACTGCAAGCTTCTTCCTCGTCGGCATGGAGGAGCCATCCGCCGCCTTGTTCTCTTCGCGGATACCTTGCCCTTCTTCGCCCGCGCCACATTTGGGAGCTTCGCGAGGGGGGCACGTGGCTTCACGGCGGGCGCCGACGCGACGCCACCCGCCGTCGAGGTCGTCCATGGCGGCACGAAAAGGCCGCGCACGATACTGGCGCTTGGAGGAGCACCGGCGGAGGCGAAGCCAAAGCTCCCTGCGCTAGGCTTGCGGCGGCGGTGGAGGGGTCGCGGGTGTAGGAAGGGGTGAGGGGGGGGGGGGGTGCCTGCGTGGCCGTCCATCGGGTCAACTCTTCGGCGGCGGCGCGGGCGGGGCGAAAGTGGAGCGGCAGCAACATATAAAGTAGGACAAAAAAATTGAAAAACTTTCAAGGCATAAACACAAATACTCTGTGTGCTCAATTTAGCATTGCCGGGGCATTATTACGTTTCTCCTTGATTGGAAGGTACAGATCGTCAAAGTAGAAAAATGTAAAGCTGTGTGCACATAAACAAAAACACTTGGTGTTCAGAAAAATAAGATTGCGAGAATGAAACCACGTTACCTGTTTTCCAACTTTGCAAAGCTGAAGGTGTAGTACGTCATCCAAATCCCAACAAGGCCTTCAGCTTTGCAAAGCTGAAGGTGTAGTACCCTCGCGTGGGCAGATCTGGCATTGAAGTTTAAATCATACCACGTGCACCTATTTTTTGAGGTTAAAAAAAAGAAAAGAAAAATAAATGAGCCAGGTCCAGGGCGGAAGTAACAAGAAAAAGAAAACATAACAAAAAACATAAAACAAAAACCAGAGTAAAAACTCATGAAAAACCCGGCCAAACAAAAAAAAAAGCTTCCGGAAGGCATATAAAATAAGAAGAAAAAGAAGTGTTGCTAAACATATCAGGTGAGTTGGTTTCTCTGTTTGAAGAAAACATAGAGGTTCCGACTTCAAATCTTACCACCCACGTCATTTTTTGAATGTTTAAAAGATGAAAATGGTCCGAGCCCGTGATGAGGGGGGCGTGCGCTCCTTATAAAATCACTTGAAGAAGCAAAAATAGTCCTCCACCCGCTCCATTTACGAAAGTTGAGTCAAAAATAGTCCTCCACCACTCATATAAAACCTTTTTTAAGGATCCTCTATAATTTTCCCAAACTACCCTCACATTTAGGAGAGATGACCTTCCCGTACATTTTGGTGGGCTGAAACCGCCTGAACTGACATGGCCACTCCTTCGCTCCCGCCGGGCCGCGCCACTGCTCCGCCACCGGCCGTGTGCCCCGCCCGCCTCTCCACTCCTGCCGGCCGCCTCGCCAGACCTTTCCCGAGTGATCGCACCTTCCAGTTTCTCAATGATACGAGGGACAACTTGTTTTGTGGACAAGTTTTCAAAAGAGGAATAGAAAAAAAAATAGGAATTGGGAAAAATAGTCATCGGTCATTTCTCCCTAAATTATAATGAGGGGGGGCAACTTGATGTTAAAGCATGTTGGGAAGAGCCAAAGCCAACCAAATCACTGTAATACACAATATCAGCAGCAGGTAATCACTGATGCAATGAAAAAATCTGCATGTTGGCCTGAGCCCTGCTGCCATCCCCTGCCTCCGCCAGTGACAGTCTGACAGACATCCCACAAAACGGCTTTTACAAGGAAGATTTAACAAGAGCTATTGGAGTTGCTCTAACATAGCAAAAATGTCCTCTCCGACTGTGAATCCCGAAAGGTGAGGTGTGCCAGGTGTCTCCTCCCCAGCGACAATATGGGATCACATCTCAACAATATAATCGGGTATCAGAGCTGTTCTTAGCCTTCCCTCAATGTGGCGGTAACGGTGCCTGGGAATTACTGGCCATGAAAAACACGATGCCATTCATGCACAGACATGAAATGGAAAAAGAAAACCTTAATTTCGGGGATAGTTACCTACCGAGAGGGTAGCGAACAGAACCAGCATATGATGATAGGAAGACATCATACTACGAGAAATACAAACAAGTTATCATTTAACATAATGAAAGCTACCTTCAACTCCATGCCAAGTTTCTTCCTCAATCTTCTTCACAGAGCGGGTAGAAGTACAGTAGATACACAGAGAAACTCCTAGGTTGGCACAACTAACAATGGGGTGTGGCGCCAAAAAATGGTGCTATACGTATTGTTCTTCTGGTAATCTCAACTATACAATCACAACTATGCACAATTGTTACAACAAGGAGAAAAGGAACTGACGTCAACACCCTTCAAAGAGGGGAGACACGGAGGGGGGGGGGGGCTAGTAGGTCAGCATCCTTCAAATAAGCTCTGCACCGTTGTTTGCAAGCTCTCAGTGGTATATATCTTCCCTGCTGAATCTATCTGCAAGCATGAACAAAACAGCCCCGAACTTGAACGGTTCTGGAGACACCTTGTGTAGTCTGACAGGATGCACTTCTCTATGCTATCTCTCAGATCCTGCCGTAGGGCAACATCGGGAACCTTCCAAGTTCTCTGACGATCAAAAGTCTCATTGAATTTCGAAGTAAACGCGGCCAAGGATGGACGCTGACTGCCCCACCACCACCAGCAGCTGCGATTTAAACAAGACTTGGCCGGAGTGCAGGCCTCATCTGTATATCTCTTCAAGAGTAACTTGAACTCATTATCATGCTGCTCAACAATCTGCCCATCAGATAGCAACTCATTCAACAGGCCATCTGTCTTCCTATTAAAATGGTCTGTGTTGTTCAATACGAAAATGCATCGCTGCTGCACATCTGCGTGATATATGTTTGCATACTCAGTGAGCCCAGATTTCCAGCAGGTGATCACGTCATGCAGAAGATGGCCAAATGAGTTGGAGTCATCACCAGGGGCAAGAGTGGATTGCACTAAATTTCTGTGACTGCGGAAGGATCTCACTGAGCATATGAGGAAACATGTCATTGGATGAATAATGTCATCCTGATGCTTTTTCATATTGGATTCTATGTGGTGCTTGGTATGGTCCATTAATCTCCTGAAAGCCTCTCTCATGTTGTGCAAAATATTGGAAAGGCAGTCACCAGATTCACTGGAAGGAAGCTTTTCTATAAGAGGAAAGACATCCTTAAGTGCCTCACAGGCAAGCAGCATTGGAGGAATACGAGTGGGAGGCCACACTGCCTCGCTAAGACAGACTGCAGTCTCCAAGAGCTCCTTGATAGGGCACTTTGCAAACTGCGCAAAGTAGCCTATTTTTAACTCCTCAAATGATCGACTCTGCTCACATAACTGCTGTTGCATCAAACAGAGGACTTGAGTGTTGATTTTCAACATAGTGGTCAATTCTTCTGTACGCTCAGAAGGATCCACTGTTCTTCCACGAAGAACCAATGGTATGTCCAGTTCATAGAAAAACCTGTTACACAAAAAGCGAGCTTGAACTGTGAGTACAAATATTTTAGCAATTTATGAAACATTTGAGGAGCCAATATTCTTACGGATACATAAATGTTCTAGCATCACAAGAGACTGTATATTTACAGAGATCATTTTGGACCCTTACAGAGTACCACAGAATTCATTATTCACTACAGAACTCCTTAACCTGTGCTTTCAGATTAAAACTGCCAAGTAACAAGACTTCTATACAAATCATAAAAATGCTTGCAAAGCATTCAGGATTTTACTTGATTTAGTAGCTCAACCAGTTTTATCTTGGTTAGTGTAGTCATTTTTTTGTGTCAAGGTAAACATTACATGCTATATATATCTAAAAATTTCCATGAACAGCAAAAGTCTGCAGTCATAGGTCAATTTTCAACACAAACTACATCAGCCCGAGTACTTAACAATATTTCAGACCATTCGAAAGACAATAGAGTTGGTTGATTAGCATGTAAATGATGATATTGTGAACAGTCAACTGTCACAAGCATTTGAGGTTAGGTCAAATAATATATTCTTTTAGGATCCAAAAGCACATACAGGTACAAACAAACCCATATTAAAATGACAAAAAAGGTTAGCAAAACAAAGCAGCTAACGCCTCCATATACATGCATTACTAAAAATTCCAATTTGCAGGCCATATAATGCACAAAATTTATTCATCATTAGTATTTCTCCTCTGCTACATTGATGATACTGATCTCGTGTTGTCTGACCTGAAGTTTCTGCTTTATCTATCTATTTCGGCTGTATACTAAAAACACAAAATGGATAAAAACGAAGAGAAATCACTAAAATTCTCACACAAAAAAATCTGTCCTTCAGACAGTGGGCCCTCTTCTTTATTAAGGAATCAAAAGCCTCTAGATCTTCATAACTGTACCCAACATATCACAGCCACTAGATCTTCATAACTATGCCTAAACAGACCACAGCCACTATATCTTTTAATAGTCTCATACAGCGTATCTTTTAATCTTATAATGGTGGGTATTTTGTTCAACCCATTGAAATCCTACCAGACTGTTGCTCCACATGAGATCCCTCAGTACATGATCAACACAAGATTGCTGTGACCTTGAAAGGTGCCAGTAGCAAGCTGCGGACGACAGACGCGGAACAAGGTGCAAGGTGAAGTGCAGTGTGGGCTGAGGATGCGCCAAAGAGGGCACACAAACTGAAAGAAGAAGAGATAGCGCAGGCCAAGTTGGGTGTGTCAGCGTGACTATCCAAGAACAAAAACTATAACGTTCAACACAGGCAGTCAGAATATTTTTCTATTTATTTGTGCTAGGAGAGCTTGAATAGGTTTAATTGCCACCATATACATTATTAGAATGTAACTGCTAGATGCAATGCAATATATGTCTCCAACATAATTTTTCACCTCAAAGTCCATGATTTTATTATACCTTCGGATCAAAAAATTATTCACACCTAAATCAATTCTTAAAAATGTATTTTGGATACAATTAAATGAAAATGTGTTCCATAAGAGAACAACTAACTAACAAGATTAACTGGAGAAAATTAAATAAAAATATGTTAACCAAACTATCAACCAAATGACAAAACTAATTAAAATACCCTGGGAGAATTCAAAATAAAGCAAAGGCGCCTTTGATGTATATATAATACTCCCTCTGTCCCAAAATAAGTGTCTCAACTTTGTACTAACTTTAGTACAACTTTGAAGACACTTATTTTGGGACAGAGGGAGTACAATCATAAAAAAACAGAAATTGTACTTCCGGTACAATTCTTATGTTACAGAAATGTCAAAACAAGTAGAACTTTTCAGAATTTGGAAATCGCTTAAATTGTACTATAATGTGCTGAGACACAGAAGAGCAGGAGATATACATATTTTTGGAAGTTGCTCTAAAATGATTGGTCACACTGTGGCTATACAAAGACCAAATCCTTGGATATGTTGCCAGTCCCGATGATCGGGGAACTGAAGTATCATTATACCCCAATTAATGAAAGCTCTACTCAGTTCACAAAGATTGTCCTGGTCATAGAGACCAGCGATTAAGAAATCGATGTTGGAGGCGCTTTAGTGTCAATACCGTGCTGGGTCATCCATGAGCCCGAAGTGGTTGAAGAAAGAGGCATTGCATGCAGGTGGTGAAGGACAGTAGACATAAAGAGAGGAAGATAAGTGGATGATAAAGACTTGGATATGTAAAAACTTGCAATTTTGTTTCTAATTTGTAACCCATTCAAAACATCAACATTTCTTTTTCAAGAATCATGTTATCACCGAAACAAATATACATAAAAAAGCCATGCGCTTCTTCAAAAACACCAGCAACATCATTGTTGACAAAATAGAATTGTGGACCAAACTCTCTCGGATGTTCATTTTCAAAGTGAGATTTCTCTAGTATATGAACCAGAGGTGAGTGCGACATTCAAATGGATGTTCCACAAACTAAATGGCACTCAGTCTTCACACATAATTCATTACTGTATTATTTTCACTCTATACACCTTCTGTTTGAGTACATGTATGTGTGATGATTTCTCATTTAAGTTCTACAAATTCATGCTCTCTTAATTTGTGTATGGTACGCTAAGGATATAGAGTGAAGCAGAAGAAATACATACATTGAAACTGAGAACTAATAATTTCCTTTCACTATTATAGTTCATTTTATAAATCAAAGAACTTTTAGTGGCTTTCACAAAACCATGTCATTTTCAAATAGCATATTAAGCGTATGTAACCTTGTATCACAAAGGTGAAATGCACTAATCAGATGTTGCCCGCGTCTTTGCATGGGGCACCATGCTAGTTGCTTTGGAAACATAATTTCTAGTTCGAGTATTACCTTTCCCAAGAGTTCAGATGATTTATTTGGGAGTTTCGAAAGAGGAAAAGATATATATAATCACTAAAAGGTCAGTGATGTGTGGTCATAACGAGAATACAGAGCTTGGTGTTTTTAACTTCAGGGCAAAACTGTAAGTACTCTACTGACTAAGAGGGATATGTGATCCGTTGGGCCACAGAGAAACACAGCTATTACAATACATTGGCATGGTCCAATTAATACAAGCATGAAAGAGATTTGGAAAGAAAATGCACAAAATGTCAATACATTATAGCGGCAAACAGTGCAGAGTAAAAATTCAAAATAGAGGATGATTCAACAAGAGAAATGTCCTTACTGAAGGAACAGGGGAAAGCATATATTGGAAATTTCTAGCGAGTCTATGTAGACTGTTATTCTTTGCTTTTAAGCTGTATTGTACAATGGCAGTCCCAGTCTATTCTATCTATGTACTCGCTCCATCCGGGTTTATTGGGCCTAAAGACCAAAACACTAGAACCAAGGCACACAGAGTAGTCCCCTTAAAAATCTTGTATTTCACATCAAATTAAAGCGCGAGGACGGTTTGACTTCGGTAAATTAACTACAGCGGCTACTCCTGGACATGCATGCTGCGTATGCATTGGCTGCATGCTGGGCATATTTATGTGCTACGGATTTTACTGCTCTTAAATATCCATCCAGCGCAGGAACAGAAGGAAGACCAAGGGAAAATATGTGTTTCCAACGCAACTTAATTCCGGGGCCTAATATGAAGGGACATGCTGAGAGCAAGTACAATAGTGGGCTATAAGACTAGCCATAGTGGGAGAAGCTTCAAGAGTAACATCGG
This sequence comes from Triticum aestivum, assembly GCF_018294505.1. Classification (NCBI taxonomy): domain Eukaryota; kingdom Viridiplantae; phylum Streptophyta; class Magnoliopsida; order Poales; family Poaceae; genus Triticum; species Triticum aestivum. The sequence goes on along the minus strand of NC_057798.1, from coordinate 24,458,910 downwards.
GTCCAACTCAGCAAATTTGTCTGTGGCAATGAGTTAATGAGAGAGGTAAATTAAGTAACTTAGCTAGTTACCGTAACATCACATATCCCAAGACAATATGAGTCTATAACCTAATAAATTAAGCTTTGCATGACACCGCACATATGTTACTACCCACTATGGAGGTACTTCCTCCGTTTCTTTTTAGTTTGCATATAAAATTTGGTCAAAGTCAAACTTTGTCAACTTTGACTAAGTTTATAGGAAAAAATATCAAGATTCACAATGTGAAATTAACATATCATATAGCTTTAGTATTGTAGATGTTGATATTTTTTCCTACAAAGTTAGTCAAACTTTACAAAGTTTGACTTTGACCAAATTTTATATGCAGACTAAAAAGACACGGAGGGAGTAGTAACATAGCCTAGGGTAGCGTGTATGTTACTAGTGTATACTCTCCACTATGGCTAGTCTAAGTCCGCTTACATGGCACTTTTGCCTATGTGCAGGAGAGAGACAAGAAAAAAGTGATGGAGTGGGCTAACATGCAAAAGCCAGCCTCTACGCGAGCTCCTAGATATAAGCATTTAATGTGAGGAAAGAGATAGAGAGAGAAAGTTAAAAAAAAGTTCTACCCTTATAGCCAACTTCATTGTATGAGTAATTAATAATGCTAACTCTTGATGACATGTCATGTTTATATAGCCAATTGCTGGCTATATTATTAACCATGCTCTTATGCTGCTCACGGGCCTAATAAACTTGGACGAAGGGAGTACTGAAACTTCCTTTAGGCTCTTTACTATTCCCTCCGTCCCAAAATTCTTGTCTTACATTTGTTTAGATACGGATGTATCTAACACTAAAATGTAACTAGAATACATCCGTATTTAGACAAATTTAAGACAAGAATTTTGGGACGGAGGGAGTACTATCTCGGACCGGAATTACTTGTCGCTCAAACAGATGTATCTACCACTGAAATACATCTAAATACATTCATATCATTGACAAGTAATTCCGGACGGAGGTAGTATTTGGCACTCGTTATTTTGCTGCAATGTCATAACAGTAAAGAAAAAAAGGAATATATTTTGTGTGTGGGAAGAAAAAAAAAGGAATACATGATGCCAAAATTTACCATCTTCAGTGATAAAGCTGTGGGTTTACCTGCTCCATGCATGTGAGTTGGCCGAGAATGCTTGGAGTAGCACTTGTTTGTAATCAGGTCCAAAGGCCACTTGACAATTGCAGATAATGTCGTCTAGCTGGGCCAAAGAGCCCGGCAAGATGAGTCGGACAGGGCCAGGGTCCATGTGGGCATGTGACGGATAGTGAAGCTGCCGCCCGTTGCTGCTGGTTGGAGTTGGAGTGTCGCCGCCGTCACTAGATGCATAGTCGTCATGGCTGCTGCTTCCGGAGTGGCACCTGCTGAGGGAGTAACAGCAGACTGTATCTGCCTGGATCGAGTAGGGGGGCTGCTCGATGGACCGGAGGAGGTTCTTGGTAGCAGCAGACACCTCGCCCCTGTCCCATAGCCTCAGAATGCATATCTGCTCTGCGAGATGTTGCATCGCAACAGCCTGGTTCATGGAACCCCCAGATAGCAGGCAGGACGGGTTGGTAGTTCCCAGTAAACAGCTCGGACTGTCGAACAGTCGACCCGCCCCTTGGTCGCCGACGGACAATCCCCCCTCCCCGGAGTTCGATCCTTCCGCCCTGAAACAGAAAATCAGTCTTACTAGTACAAGATAATGAGATGGATGGACTGACGCAGCAACAAGGAGTAAGGACTGGCCGGGGCCCATAGATCTGACCGATCCAGCGCTAGATTTCGTAAACGGGCGAGAGCTCCCTCTCCCAACCCCCCCAAAAACCCAACAAAAATCCCCCAAAATGGAAACGGCGAAAGGGGAAGCGGGGGGCACCTCCAAGCCGGTCGTCCCGGCTGCGGCGGCGGCTCCTGCTCGCTGCGCTGCGCGGGGGATCACTCCGACTGCGTCCGGGGAGGCGGAGGACAGGAGGGGCGGCGCTGGGTGCAGGAGCGCTCCCGAGGAGGTCCAGACGGCGGAGAAAAGGGAGGGGCCTCAGAAGAAGAAAGAGGGAAAACAGTCTCAACACGGCAGGGCCAGGCGGCAGTGGCACGCCGCTCAGAGGGGGTTGCGAAACTACCACCCAAAGGGATCGCACGCCCTCTTTGGACGTGTCCACTGCCCACTGCCCACTGCCGCCCAACCCCAAACCCGAGATGGTTCTCGGACGGACGGACGGACGTGTCTTTGCGTTCTCGACCCCATGATTTGTCGCAATTACGTACGTGCTGAAATGTGTCAGAGAGAGGACAATTTCTAGTATAACTAAAAGCGGATGCCAGAGGACGTGAACTAAAAGCGGATGCTCACTGCCCACACGCCCAGACGTCTCATTCGCGATCCACCTGAACCATCCTACTCGTGACGGTGAGACCTTCGCCATGCCTCCAATATTTGATGCGTGTGGATGTAAGTTCGTTTTTTTTTTCTACTATACGAATTATCTCTCCTTCCCATACGGGCTTCGCGGAAGCTACCTTCTCTAACTGCTATGTGCTCGGGGCTCTCCAATTTCTTGGTGTTCCCGCCAGGATGTCATTGTCACGGAGGCATTCGACTTTTCTGTGCTGGAATTAGAGGTTTTGATGACTGCTTTGATATTCAAAAACTTTAGGGGCCTAAATGTTACTAGGATTTAAGCTCTATATAGAGACTTGACTTTCCATCTTAGAGTAATTTATTTGCTGATCTGCCTTTATCTTCAGAAAGAATGACTTGTTTTGATCTCACAATCACGTAGTAGCTTTTTTAATAACCACGTTAACATATGTTCTCCACCTTTTGGAGCTAGATGCTGGTTTGCAGACTTTGCAGTAAGTTGGTTCTCGAGAATTTGGTGGCTTATTCCGAGGCTAGGTTTATTGAACGGTTTTTTAATTAACTAGGGAGAGTTTAAGTTTGTGCAGTTTTGGAGGTTTAGCTTGGCCACCATGAGTATCATAGGGAGAGTTCTTGTGTTTCTTGATATTTTCCTTTTTTTGCGGAGGTTTTTTTTTCCGAAGGTCCTTGATATTTTTCTATAAAAGCACCTGGAGAAGCAACAAGTTGCCTTCACATATGTGGCTCGGTGGCGGAGCTAAGGGGCGCGCATCACCACCAGTTGCATTCACATATGTCTACCATTAAAGATTGTGAAATTGGACATATTCCTTTCGGATTTTAATGTCAAACAGGGTGAATTTAATTTAGGCTTCCACGGCTCGCGTGAACCTACTATTCAAATTGCATGATGATTAGTTTGATTTTCATATTTTAGCATCCTGATTTTTAAACAACGAGAACTTGACTTTTACGTTCACTCCACAGTGACGAAACTTGTTTCCTTCTATGGGGAAGTCAATCCCACATTCAGTATTATTTTCTTGGCACAAGAACCCAAGAATCGATGTGAACTCGGCGGCATCTATAGAAGACTAGAAGTGGCATCACTTTCTTGGCACAAGAACCCAAGAATAGCATCGTTTAATCCAAAATTTGATTTGGAACTTTGTTTTATCTCTTTCTAAATTCACAGGATGAATAATTTTCTATTCTCATGTGACACCCACATAAAAATGTTGAAATTGGAATCTTCAAACTCAAATCCTATCAAATTTATGAATGTAATCCAATTCTTGAGAGACTTTTTTTCGAGAGATAAGAAAGGTGTTGGGAGTTGGTTTAGATTTGACCCAGATCCTTGGATCATCGAGTGGGGATCAAAGGCTACTGAATCCGCAAAGCTACACAGTGTCATTTGCAAAAAGCGGATCACTTTATTGCTACTGAAACACAAGAATAGCATTGTTTAGAGCATTTCCACTCCCCCCCCCCCCAACAAGCCCCACGAGCCCATGTTTTAACGCCGGCTTGAAAAAACCGGCCCAGCCGCGCCTCCAGAAAGCCCAATATTCGTCGGTTAGGGCCGAAACTGGCGCCAACGAACCCAGGCCGGACCCGGCACGCAGGGGGCGCCCGCGGGCGCCGGGGGAAACGTTTTTGGCGCGAAAGCCTGGTGGACCCGGCCGAGAATCTGCGTCGTCCTCATCGCCTCGGTTTTCCCACGGGAATCAATGCAAAGGCTGCCACCGGTCAGCCTTCCATTGATTCACGGGCGGCGCACTGAAGGCGCGTCCCGCCCCCTCCCCTCCACGTGTCCACACTGCTGTCGCCCGCTTGCCGCCCACTCGCCGCTATAAAAACCGACCTCCCTCGCTGTTGGTCGCACACTTGCCACAGCCGCTCTCTCTCGGCGTCGACGTCCCTCTCTCGCCGCCGACGCCCCCTCTCTCCTTCGCCCCTGGTTCTCTGTCTCCTTCGCCAATGATGGTCGAACGTTTTCCCAGCTGTCGGTGTCAAAACCGGCGGATCTCGGGTAGGGGGTCCCGAACTGTGCGTCTAGGCGGATGGTAATAGGAGACAAGGGACACGATACACGATGTTTTACCCAGGTTCGGGCCCTCTTGATGGAGGTAAAACCCTATGTCCTGCTTGATTAATATTGATGATGTGTGTTACAAGAGTGGATCTACCACGAGATCAAGGAGGCTAAACCCTAGAAGCTAGCCTATGGTATGATTGTTGTTCGTCCTAAGGACTAAAGCCATCCGGTTTATATAGACACCGGAGAGGGCTAGGGTTACACAGAGTCGGTTACAATGGTAGGAAATCTACATATCCATATCGCCAAGCTTGCCTTCCACGCCAAGGAAAGTCCCATCCGGACACGGGACGAAGTCTTCAATCTTGTATCTTCATAGTCTTGGAGTCCGGCCGATGATGATAGTTCGGCTATCCGGACACCCCCTAGTCCGGAACTCCCTCAGTAGCCCCTGAACCAGGCTTCAATGACGACGAGTCCGGCGCGCATGTTGTCTTCGGCATTGCAAGGCGGGTTCTTCCTCCGAATAATTTATAGAAGATTGTGAACACCAGGATAGTGTCCGGCTCTGCAAAAATAAATTCCACGTACCACCCTAGAGAGAATAATATTACACAAGTTCAATATGCTGACGTATTTTGTGGCGTGACGTCATGCCATTACCAAGCCTTTACTCAAATTGTTTTTATTGTTCCACCTCCGTGCGTTTAGCGAGGCGGTTTCCTTGGCACGTCTTGTCGAAGCAGAGATCGTGTTCCCCTTATTCCGGGATTCCCATCAATACGGACGTGGGTAACCCAACCGCGCCATTGATTGTGACGCTTGGGAGATAAGCGAGTTTTACCAGGCCGGTGGGGACACATGTTCTTGTCCGCCCATATAAGGGGATAAAGATCCAACCCTTTTACCTGCGCCTTCTTCCTCCTTGGCTTATCTATCTCCGCGAACTCGAGCTCCAGCGCCCAAGTCCGCACTTCTCACCTCAACCTTCTCCAACTATGTCCGGAGCGGGAGGCAAGTGGATGGCCTCCTCCGTCACGGAGGGGCAGATCCAGAAGCTGCGCGACACCGGATATTTGTCCAGCGACATCGCGCATCGGCTCCCCGACGAGGGAGAGCTCATCCCCACCCCCAGGCCCCATGAGAGGGTAGTATTTCTTCCCCATTTCCTCCGCGGACTGGGCTTCCCACTTCATCCCTTTGTTCGGGGGCTCATGTTCTACTATGGCCTAGATTTCCATGATCTGGCCCCGAATTTCATCCTCAACATCTCGGCGTTTATCGTCGTGTGCGAGGCCTTCCTCTGCATCCAGCCCCACTTCGGCTTGTGGCTCAAGACCTTCAGTGTCAAGCCGAAGGTTGTGAAGGGCAGCCAAGCGGAGTGCGGAGGCGCCATGGTGGGCAGGATGTCCCACGTTACGTGGCTGGAGGGCACTTTCGTGGAAACCATTAAGGGGTGGCAATCGGGGTGGTTCTACATCACCGAGCCGCGTGACCCTGATTGGGCAGCGGCCCCCGAATTCAGATCCGGCATCCCTACACGGCTCACCTCCTGGAAAGAGAGTGGCCGGATCTGGGGGGATTCGGAGGAGCTGACCGGACTCCAAGCCTGTATCCAGAAGCTGGTGGACAAGAAGCTCAAGCTTGTCAACATAGTCCAGGTCATGCTCATCCGCCGGATTCTCCCGTGCCAACGACGGGGCTTCAACATGTGGGAGTTCGATCCGGCGCAGCACCAGACTCTGAGCGGGCTCTTCGACACTACGTACGAAGATGTCTGGAAGGTGCTGTTCAAGGGCGCCGAGGCTCCCGCATCCGCTACCGAAGATCGCGGATTCCGCTCGCAGCGTCCAGCTGACGAGGTAAGTGATTTTGCCACTTGTTTTCCATAGTTTGACTCTATGCGGGATCTAAACTCCCTTTACCTTTGACAGGACTGGCTGGCGAAGGCCGAACGGACTATCTGTCCGGCCCCATTGCCAGAGGACCCAGCGGACGCCCGCCTAACGGGGCTGCTGGCTCCGGCACCCCACGTGGTGCCGGAGAAGAAGGCCAAGAAGAAGGCCACGGGGACTCGGAAGAGTTCCCGTTTTCAGGTGCTATCGGATGATGAATCCGAGGCCGACTCCTCCCACCAAGGCGAGGAGGAGAAGAAGAAAGCCTCTCCCCCAGCGGGGGGAGGGAAGAAAAGGAAGGCCTCCCCAACAAGGGAGGCCGAGGGGTCCAAGAAGGGAAAAACTCTTCCCCCGGACTGCTCCGCCAACGCCAGTGACGACGACGAGGACTGGCCTCCAAGGGCCAAGCCCCTGGCGAGATCGTAAGTATCCGGACTCCCGAATAACTTCAAGGTTTTTCCTTTTCGCCACATAATGTCTTTTTAATGCCGCATACAACCCTGCAGTCCGCCCAAGGATGATCTTCCCGCTTCATCGAGCGGGTCCTTAGGTGCGTCGGATATGGATTCCCTTCCAGCTGCCTCCACCCCCCGCGCCGCGGACGATGCCGAGGTGGGATCCCAGGAAGGGACCCACCAGGAGGCGGAGGCCCCGGAGGTGTCACAGGACAACCTCCCGGACTTTGCACCGGACTCAGCCCCGGAACCCACAGTGGCTCCGGAGTCCGGCGGGCGACCCCTTCGCAAGAAGGGCAAGACCGTGACGCCGGCTGCCTCCGTCCAACCGGAGGTGCCAGATAATTTGCTGGAGGCGCTCAACGACGCCTCCATCAAAGAGGAACACCGCACTGTTATGAGTGCGGTGATTCAGAAGGTGCAGCTCGCCAAGAGCGGGCTGACCGAAGCCTGCAGGAGCCTTCTAACAGGCTTTGAGGTAAGAATTTCAATATGTATAAAATGGTACCGCATAGACAGTAGCCCCTGATGCTCGGTTCGGTGTTCGGGAAGAAAAGCCGGACTGAGGATCTAAAAAGATATACGCAGGAGTCATAAAAAATATGTCAATATGGGATTGCAGGCTGCGCTGCTGACCTCTGCCGCACTGACTGCGGAGGTCAATACTTTGAAGGAAAACCTCGAGCGGTCCGAGAACGAGCTCGGCCGTGCCAAGAAGCAGCTCGAGGACAAGGAAGGTGAGTAACACCTTATTAAAATTGTACCTTACAGAAAAGGATTTTGGTTGCAAAAAGAATGACAAGGATAACGTGGGTATTGCAGGGGCCACTAACGAGGTGGCGACCCTGAAAGAGGCGGTGGCCGCGGCCGAACGCAATGCGGCCGCGGAGCGCACCGAGCGAGAGAAAGCAGGAGGCGCGGGTGGCGGAGGTACAGCAAGAGCTCCAGGATCTCGTGAAAAAACATGAGAGCCTGGAGCGTGACTCGAAGACTCGAGAGTCTGAGCTTGCAACGGCTCTTGAGAGTGCCAAAGCCGCTAAGGCCGAAGCCTACAAGGCCCTTCAAGAGATTGAGGCGGTGAAGAAAATAGCAGCGGGTAAGGCATTTTTCATGCAAAGTAAGCATGTGAGTGTTAATTACCTGTTGCTTACCCGAATTCGGAGCTCTCCAGGAGTGTTCGCAGATCTTCCTCGCAGCGTGTCCGATGCTGCCGCATTCTACCGGGCCGAGGAGGGGAGCTCGACGGAGAAGGTCTTCTGGTCTCAGTATGCTGAGGCCGGACATCCGGTGCCCCTTAGCGACCAACTGAAGCAGCTGGTCGAGCTCCACAAGGCGGCCGAACAGGCCATGAAGGGCCTCATAGTTCGGCTGTGGCCTAAGGAGGCTATGCCTGGGAGCTACTTCAGCCTGGTGCGGCGGCTGGTGGATGCGTGCCCGTGGGTTGAAGTCATCAAGCACTCCGCCTGTATTGATGGTGCCCGTCGGACCCTTGCCCGCGCAAAGGTGCACTGGGGCAAGATGGATGCCCAGAAGCTTGTGACGGACCCGCCACCAGAGGGCAAGGAGTATCGCACGCCCGAGATGTATTATAAGAGTGTGCTGAAGGGTGCCCGCACTATTGTGGGGGAGTGCTCCAAAGATGTAATTTTTGAGTAGAATCGCATTTCGTTATCCTGTGCGCTGAAAACTTAGTTCATATGCGCTAAGCAACGCTTGTTAATTTAAAATATTACCTTATGTGCGGCTGTTTATCAAATCTGAGAGATGGCAAGTCGTCGGCTTCAGCCCCCATGCCACGAGTGCTGGGGTGTTTGGGATAAACTTGAGCACTCTTGTTCCCATTTTTGGGTCCATCTAGGGAGGCGCTCAACACGGCGAACAAGGCAACCGGACTTATAGTGCTTGAACACTCTCACTTAGCCATAGAATTCTATAATTTTAAATTTCGACGAAGCCCCTAGTCTTCGGAAGGCCGAATTTGGGGCGCTATCCACGCCTGGGCCGGACAAGATCCGGCTCCTCGCTCTAAGCGGCATAAGTCTTTAAGGACTCGCAAAAACCTCTCGAACAGCGACCGGCTCTCGCCTCATCATGACGGTCAGTTTTAGCTTTCTCCACTGAGGCGTTAACCCAGCTCAACTGGGGCGCAATCGCAGTGGTTCTCCCAGTGCTACCTTAGCCGATACAACGGAATGTAAAGTACCAAAATATGGGAGCCGGGCAAACCCAACTATTGACCCAGGACATGATTCGGAGCCGATGCATATAATGCTATAAGTTCGGGGTGCCGCACTTGTGAAAGTGTTCGGACTTATCACACCATGCTGCGGGAAACATAAGCCCCTGGTGTGTTTTTAGCCGTACCAAAGTGTACGGATGCGACATGTCGTAAATGAACATATGTATGAAAAAGAAATGCAATTATAAGCAAAAAGGTGTTGCATTGTTTTATTCAATAAGTGCTGCTATGAATGCAGAACGATACAAATAGTGCGATAAGCAAGGGATGGGACTGTTAAACGTATCCCCCTCCAGGGGTAGGCTGCGGATTGGTGTATAAAAATGCTCGTAATGGAGACCACCTGTATATTCGTTGTAGCATTTATCCTTCCCTGGCTGTTGCATCGTGAGTTCGGCAGGTCTGCTGCCAGACAGGGCCTCTGACGAACGGAGTCCTGTTTGGACGTTTTGCAGGGGCTGGGGTAGGGGCCGCACTGCTACGCGTGCTCGGAATATGCCAGGTGGTCTTGTTGTAGGTTACTCCGGGCGCGCTTAGCTTTGTCCGGCCGCTTAACGGCCGGACTCGAGAATTGCTTTAAGAGGCTGCATTGTACTTCTGCCGCGAGAGCCGCTGTATGTTCCTCCGTTCGGAGAGAACGTTCAGTGTTTCCGTTGACCGTGATGACTCCTCTAGGGCCTGGCATCTTGAGCTTGAGGTATGTGTAGTGCGGCACCGCGTTGAACTTTGCAAACGCAGTACGTCCGAGCAAGGCATGATAGCCGTTGTGGAACGGGACTATGTCGAAGATTAACTCCTCGCTTCGAAAGTTATCCGGGGATCCGAAGACCACTTCCAGTGTGACTGAGCCTATATAATTGGCTTCTACACCTGGTATGACGCCTTTAAAGGTCGTCTTGGTAGGTTTAATCCTTGAGGGGTCTATGCCCATTTTGCGCACTGTATCCTGATAAAGCAGGTTCAGGCTTCTGCCGCCGTCCATCAGGACCCTGGTGAGGTGAAATCCATCGACGATTGGGTCTAAGACCAATGCGGCAAATCCGCCGTGGCGGATGCTGGTGGGGTGGTCCCTTCGGTCAAAAGTGATCGGGCAAGAGGACCATGGATTGAACTTCGGGGCGACTGGCTCCATCGCGTATACATCCCTGAGTGCACGCTTCCGCTCCCTTTTGGGTATGTGCGTTGCGTATATCATGTTCACCGTCCGCACCTGTGGGGGGAAACCCTTCTGTCCTCTATTGTTCGGCGGTCGGGTCTCTTCCTCGTCATCGCTATGCAGCCCCTTGTCATTGTTTTTGGCAATTAACTTGCCTGTCTACTTGAATACCCAACAGTCCCTATTGGTGTGGTTAGCTGGCTTTTCGGGGGTGCCGTGTATCTGGCACAAGCGATCGAGTATTCGGTCTAAATTGGACGGACCCGGAGCAGTTCTTTTGAATGGCTTTTTCCGCTGACCGGGTTTAGAGCCTCTGAATCTGGCATTGACTGCCGTATCCTCACTATTGTCGCTGTTGATGCGGTGTTTGCTTTTGTTACGACGCGACCTGCCATTCCGGTCCTTGAAATCCGGACTGCCAGAATTTTTGCTGAGGTTGTTGCTGCGTGCTAGCCAGCTGTCCTCACCCGCGCAAAAGCGGGCCATGAGTGATGTAAGGGCTGCCATGGATTTCGGCTTTTCATGTCCCAGGTGCCGGGCAAGCCACTCGTCGCGGATGTTATGCTTGAAGGCTGCGAGGGCCTCCGCATCCGGACAGTCGACGATTTGGTTTTTCTTTGTTAAGAACCACGTCCAGAATTGTCTGGCCGATTCGTCTAGCTGCTGAATTATGTGGCTTAGGTCATCAGCGTCTGGTGGTCGCACATACGTGCCTTGGAAGTTATCGAGGAATGCAGCTTCCAGGTCTTCCCAACTCTCAATTGACTCTGCTGGCAGGCTGTTAAGCCAATGCCGGGCTGGTCCTTTAAGCTTGAGGGGGAGATATTTGATGGCGTGAAGATCGTCCCCGCGGGCCATGTGGATGTGAAGAAGATAGTCTTCGATCCAAACCGCGGGGTCTGTTGTGCCATCGTAAGATTCGATATTCACGGGTTTAAACCCTTCGGGGATTTGATGATCCATTACTTCATCTGTGAAGCATAGTGGGTGTGCGGCGCCTCTGTACTGGGCGATATCGCGACGGAGCTCAAAAGAGCTTTGTCTATTTTGTTCGGCCCGACCGGACTTACTGTGTCCGGCACGACGGTTGTCGTCACGTACCGTGGGGCGCCCACGCGATCCATAGATCGATCTTGATTGTCTTGCCTTATCCTCCAATATATCTCGCAAGTCCGGAGCGTTCCCCTGTGGTCTTGTGCTTTTCGAGCGGTGCCAGGGTACGGGTCTAGTGAAGGGCCTAGAGGCCTCTCTGTCGCGACCACGGTGTGGTCGGTCAGCCGTATTGTCTCCTGGTGATGCGGGTTCATACGCTTCCTCCTCTAACCGGGGGAGCAGCTTGCATTTAGGGTAGCTTTTGGAGGGGCGTTCGAGCTCATGCTCTTTGGCCGCGAGGACTTCAGTCCATCTGTCGGCTAGCAGATCTTGATCAGCTCTAAGCTGTTGCTGCTTTTTCTTGAGGATGTTCGTCGTGGCCATAAGCCTGCGTTTAAAACGCTCTTGTTCGACGGGATCCTCAGGCACGACGAATTCATCGTCGTCGAGGCTTGCTTCGTCTCCGGAGGGAGGCATATAATCCTCTACCTCTTCTTCTGCCGCTCTCTCATGAGGGCTGGCGTCTCCATCCTCCTGCGCTGGATCTTGCTGGAGTGGGTTGTCTTCGGCACTATCCGGTGTATTGTTATCTCCGGTGCCAGAATCTTCATTCTTGTTGTGGCGGGATTTAGAGCGGCGCCGCTGACACCGGCGCTTGGGCTGTTTCTTGGAGGGGTCATCCTCCTCTGTTCCTTCGCCATTCCTATCCTTTGGGATATCCACCATGTATATGTCATATGATGAGGTGGCTTTCCAGTGCCCGGTAGGCACTGGTTCCTGTTCGTCTCCGGCATCGTCGTCCATACCGTCGATGTCTTTGGAGTCGTAGTCTAGCATGTCGGTTAGATCGTCGACTGTGGCTACCAAGTGGGTGGTGGGTGGGCTTTGAATTTCTTCGTCGTCCGCATCCCAACCGTCCTGACCGCAGTCCGGCCAGGGCTCTCCTGATAACAAGAGATGTTTTAGCGAACTCAAGATGTCGCCAAAAGGTGAGAGTTGAAAGATGTCTGCTGCGGTGAACTCCATGACCGGCGCCCAATCGGATTCGATCTGAGGGGGCGCGGGAGGTTCGAAGTCCGGCAAGGAGTCCGGCACCTCGGAGTCACGAGCTTTATGAGGGACAAGATCAGTGTTTGGCTCTATCGCCATAGAGGTTGCAGCTCCCGAGGCGGTGTCTAGCCATCCGTCCTCGATCTGCGCAGCCGGCTCCGAATTGAAGATCGGAGCGGGTTCGAGTGCGGCCTCCAGGGTATACTGTCCGGCAGCAGAGCTAAATCATGCTCGCTGTGACAGTGCGGCACGCTCGGCTGTGGCTCGACTCCATCGAGGATCAAGTCCCCGCGGATGTCAGCCGTGAGTTCAAACTTCCAAATCTGACCTGATGGCCAGAGGCGTAGCTTTCGATCTGCTCCAGATGGCCAAGCGAATTGGCCCGCAGTGCAAAGCCGCCGAATACGAAGATCTGTCCGGGGAGAAAGGTCTCACCCTGGACTATGTCGTTGATGATGGTCGAAGAAGCCATCGAGCCTATCGGTGACGACACAGAGGAACTCTCAATGAAAGCACCAATGTCGGTATCAAAACCGGCGGATCTCGGGTAGGGGGTCCCGAACTGTGCGTCTAGGCGGATGGTAACAGGGACACGATACACGATGTTTTACCCAGGTTCGGGCCCTCTTGATGGAGGTAAAACCCTACGTCCTGCTTGATTAATATTGATGATGTGTGTTACAAGAGTGGATCTACCATGAGATCAAGGAGGCTAAACCCTAGAAGCTAGCCTATGGTATGATTGTTGTTCGTCCTAAGGACTAAAGCCATCCGGTTTATATAGACACCGGAGAGGGCTAGGGTTACACAGAGTCGGTTACAATGGTAGGAAATCTACATATCCGTATCGCCAAGCTTGCCTTCCACGCCAAGGAAAGTCCCATCCGGACACGGGACGAAGTCTTCAATCTTGTATCTTCATAGTCTTGGAGTCCGGCCGATGATGATAGTTCGGCTATCCGGACACCCCCTAGTCCAGAACTCCCTCACCAGCGATGGAGTGGCGGCCAATGGCTTCGCCCGCCACCACCTGCACGAGGCGGAGGCTCGTCTCCTCTACGAGGCAGACTACCCAACGCACCTGACATGCGGGTGCCGGGCTCGTGGAGGCTCAGCGCCGGTGGAATCCCGGTGCCACCGCCGCCCTCCGGTGCTGAACGGCGCACCGAGATCACGCGCATCAGGTCGTCGCTGCCGGAGCACGCACGTCAGGAGCCGAGGTACGCCGCCGACAGCCACAACCTGTGGATGGCGTACTTCGAGCGTTGCCACGCCGACCAACTGGCTGCCACGAACGGTGTTGAACCCCGCGGCCGCCATAACTCCGAGGGGGTGGCGACAATGGTGGGGCGTCACCGGGCCCACCCTCGAAGCCGTCCTCGAGCACATCGAGGCCAGCAAGTAGCTGCGGTTAGAGTACCCGGCGCCCCCTCCTTCTCTCACTGCCACGACAGCTCCTAGACGCCAAGGCGAATGGAGTTGGCGTCCTCGTCCTCGTTGGGCTCCCGTTTCTCCGGGTCGCCGGCGCTCCTCCCCGTCAAGTCGGAGCCACGAGACACGCTGCTCGGGCGGGCCACGAGACACGCTGCTCGGGCGGCGCACCCACGGCGGCGCCCTCGTCATCAACGAGGGTGGCCATGTCCCTTCTCCTCCCTCCTACCGCCTCGTCAAGCCGAAGACCGAGTCTGCGCTCCTTCCCGTGAAGAAGGAGCATGAGGCCATGGCCGCCGCCGAGGAGATCGGCCTCAAATGGGCGCGGGGCGACTACATCCGGCAGGAGATGGAGCGTCGGCGCCGCGGCCGTGACGAGGGCGGCGTTGTCATCCTTGACGACAGCGACGACGAGGCGCCCGGGCCGTCCAACCCCCCACGTATCGGCGATACAGGTCAGGGGTGCAGCAAAGACTACGGTGGCGGCATGCAGGGCGACGATGGCGACGACAACGGCGACGGCGGCGACTACACCGACTTCTACAAGCTCCTCGGCGACGTATTTTTTTATGTTTTATTATGTCTTCTTTATTATGTATGAATGAAAACCCGTCAAATATTAGCCAAATTCATGTCTTTTTCGTCTAGATTTTGCCGAAATTCAATTCAAAAAAGGGCATCTGGAGGCCGACCTGGGGCCGTGGCTGGGAACCCGACCGCCCCCACGGCCAAAATAGCGTCGAATGACCCCTAGGAGGCGCTATTTCTGTCCCTGTGGGCGCCGAACGGCTGGAGACGCTCTTAGTCCAAGTGACCCGGTCCTTTGTTTAAGCCCTTTTAAAAACTTGGATGGATGGTCGAGCGGGGATCAAAGGCCACCACTATTCCTAAATCCCGAAAGTTAACCTTCACAGTTTGTAAAATTGGCATCGCTTTTTTACAAATAATAGCAGAGTTTGTTATGAGAAGCTGGCCTCAAATTCCCGTCAAAAGGAGAAGGCGGTCTCCGTCTCGAACGGGTAAAAAATCCCAAGGGTGACGCCGAGGAATATGTCGGCCGATCGGCGACGCAAAACGCGACGGGGTCAATCTAGGGCGGAGGCGTAATTGCAAGCCAGAAAAAAGATGCGCAAAAGGTGAGGCTGTTACTGTCAGCTCCCAGCCTAGCACTAACCTGCACGTTGAGAAAGCAGTTCTCGTCGCTAGACTGCAGCGTCGATCGATACCTCCAATGGGCAGGATAATAAAACATAAAAACATGGAAGGAATATCCTCGCCGCGTTCCGTCACACCAAAGCGGGGATCGAATAGAATGCCGCGTTGATCGATTGTGCCTGCCGCATATGCAGAAAGATTCACGCGACGGCAGTCAGTCGGCGACTTGCACACACGTGCGCGTCCGCTTCTGGTCAGATTTCGGGTGCAGATATTACTTTACTTGCAAGTTTTTCACTACGTCCAAACCGTTCTAATATATACTCCCTCGGTAAAGAAATATATATATATATATATATATATATATATATATATATATATATATATATATATATATATATATATAAACACGAAGGGAGTAATGTAAAATGTTCTAACTTGTTTGACTCCGGCGTGTATAGATGCATTTAGTGTGTTTACTTATTAATTTTTAATCTATACGTAGTTCATATTAAAATATTTAAAACATTTTGTATCCGTGAACGAATAGAGTAGTCTATATTGCTGAAAAGCATGACATGCTCTTTCTATTGCGTCCGCAAGTCTTTCTATTGTTGAAAAATATTTTCGACACCGCGTTGGATGACAAAAAAAATCTGGACACGTTAATCTTGACATTTTCAGGAGCTTCGCGGCATGGTGTTAGAGATGCCCCAAACAGTACCGAATGATTTATTTCTTTAGATGGTACCGGACGTATTATAGTACAACGGAGTAGATAGGGGACCGGCTCTGGTCAAACCCCTAATATCAGAGATTTGATGCATATATTTGCTAATGAACAATTGTAGGAGTTATGACTATTTGCTGCTGAACTTTTTTTTGACCCTGATAAATGCCACACGTGTGGCACGAATACAAGACAACTTTGAATGTTTTTGATGGCAAGTTTAGTGAAACGAGGATGACAACTTTAGTTGTCAACCATGACAACTTTTTTTCGGATGGCAAGTTTCAGTTTATTTTTTGGGTTTGTTTTTGTCTTTTTGGATGTCAAATTTCATTTCTTTTTTGCATTTTTTTCTTTTGAGATGACAAATTTAGTTGTAAAAAACATCAGAGCCGGCGTGTGGCATTTACATTTGGGATTTTCTAATGATTTCGTCCTTCCTAAACAGTTTTAACAGCATTTGACTCCTCTGGTGATACAAAATTTCTGGCTCGGCCACTGAATACAAGGTAGCCAACAAACCCAATGCTCATCTGGAAAAAAACATTCCAATAGTAGTAGTACGCATACGAGGCGCTGGAACAGTTTGCTCTCTCAAGTCAAAGTCAGCTTGGAAGAAACGGAATGCCGGCGGGGCGTCGGCCACATCACATGAGCAGTCTTGACCTTTTCTTTTGACTCGGCGGCGGGAGCGGTGAGGAGGAGAGACAGAGAGATAAACCCAGCAGGAGCAGCAGGGAGCAGGGTCTTCCCCCTTTCCGATCCCCTCGCCGCCACCAGCACAAACCGCCGCTCGTCGGCATGGCGGTTTACGCTCCTCCCCCGGAGGACCACGCACCCCCTCTACTCTACGGCGCGCTCGCTCGCTCTGCCCGGAGGCCTCGTCGCCTGCCTGGGTCCCCACCAAGGTGCGCGCCGGCCCCCGGTGGGGGATGGAGCCGATCCGATCCGATCCGATCCGATCCGGGGGATTCCAGCCCTCCTTGAACTGGAACTGGAACTGGAACCGAAGGGCGCCATCGACGACGGGGCCTGCCCGCTCGATCCCATCTCTCGTGGAGCATGGGATGGCCGTCTATTCTTCCCCGGTTCGACAGCTTGGACAAGGCAACGACCTGCTGCACAGGTTGACAGGTATATAATATATATCCTTCCTTTCATCTGATTCCACACGATCTTCTTCCTGCAGTGGTGTGTTTGTGTGTTTGATCGTGATCGTGTCGTGTCGTGTGCTTTGTTTTGTTTGTTGTATGCGTCTGTGTGGTGTTTTCCTGTGTCCAAGACATGCGGGGAAGGGAGATGTTCTTAACCGATTACAACAGTCAATTGATTGGCACACACGCATCACAATCTTTTCAACTACTGAATATGCCTGTTTCCTAGCGTGAAACTGCATTTATAGATAGATATATGGTTTTGGTAACCCTATCTTCCAAATGTGGATGTTCAATCAAACCAGGGTAAACTGCCCATTCAACTTGTGCGCGCTTAGGGGACACAGCAGAGCAGGATGTGTACCTACACAAAGTTCACAACCTGTGTACCTAACACAGAGCTTTGCTTGCTATTCCCTACACAAAGTTCACTTCGTATAGCAACATGTATTCCTCGATGGTAAACTGCCTAGCAAATCTTTCCTAAAGGAAAACTACCTAGTGAATCCCCTGTCTGATGCAAACAACCAAGTTTTTTTGCTGACAATCTTGTGCACACCAGCTATTTTTGTTTCAGTTGGGTCGGAGGTTTTGACTCCTTGCTATTATGGCGCACACATATAATATCACTTGGGATCCCATGTCACTTCGAACATCTGTACAAAGACGTATTTGAGGATTTTTTTTTTGACAGAAAAATAGCCTGCCTGAACTCAACATTCCATTGAAAAACATATTTATTCGGCCCATCTGAACCCAGGCTGCTTTGGAAGGAAAGGAACAAACACATGTTCAGTAGCGAAAGGAGAATGGCACAGGACGTTATCTTTGCCATCCTGAAGAAGGGAAGCTGTGAGGGGCCATGAAGTACTATAGATAACGTCCTGTGCCATAATTTGTAGTTCACAGTGAATAGTACTGTAGGTTGTTCCTTTCTTTGCCATCCTAAAGAAGGGAGTTAAACATAATATCCTGGGCCATAATTTTGTACTTCACAGTGAATATTCCTGTAGGTTGTTCCTTCTTTGCCATCCTGTAGGTTGTTCAATCGCGAAAGGAGAATGGCGCTATGTTTGCCATCCTCAAGAAAGAAGAATACGTAGCGAATCAATGTTAGTTCAAGCCTTTCAGTAGGCAATAATACTTTCATTCTCAGCAGCAGTCATACTAATTAAAGAAATAAAGAAAGGATACATATACATCACCCTGTTGCATTTTCAAACATTGCAGACAAGAGACAACCATGAGCTATCGCCAGTGTCAGCTTATCCAAGCCACATGTCATTAAATAGTGCAGCAATTGTCCAAATTGAGCCTTTTCAAACCAAATGGCATAGTTGTATCTGCTTTAAGCCATGTACATTATGAAAACATATATATTTCAAATATAGAAACCTACCGCTTTGTTTTTGTTTCATGCATCTTTAGTTGTAGCTAGAGAAATACATGTGCGCCTTGCTGCGCCATCAGAGGATATTTAATTCGCTCATTGTTTCTCTTGCTACCTTGTGTTCCATTCTGTTAATATTCGCAAAGCTGTGGATGGTGTTGGCGTGAAGCTCACTCTCGATGGCCATCTATAGACCCTCGCACCACCACGAACACATTAATAGCTCCATCTGCCTGAGACTGTCAAGAGTATCGCCTTGCTGACGAACCTGGCAGTCTTAGTATCTGCCATCTTTCACTCACCAACAGCATTCAAGTTTTCTGTGGTGGTTTTTGGCTAATAACAAGCTGCTCGCTCGTGACAGTCCTAGGGGGTGTTTGGTTCAGGGACTTTTTAGTCCCCAGAGACTAGAAAAAGTCCCTAAAAAGTCCCTAGGAACCAAACGGGAGGGACTTTTTCTATAGGGACTAGAAAAAGACTCTACTGGAGAGTCTTTTTTGATTAGTCCCTGGGACTAGAAAAGATCCTAGGACTTCTGAACCAAACACCCCCTTAGTAAACGTCAGAATACAATCCATAAAGCTTCAAGTATTTTTTGTGCTTGTCCTCAAACTATGCACCACCTTTCCCTTCAGTGCATTAAAAATGGTCTTGGCGTTGGCGTCTGGAATTCAGTACTCCCTCTGTCTCGTAATATAAGAACGTTTTTGACACTACATATACTTGTAGTGTCAAAAACGTTCTTATATTATGGGGCGGAGGGAGTAGTAAACATAAGCTCATATTTTGAGACGACCAAGGCTGGCGCTGGCGTCTGGAATTCAAGGCTCATATTTTGAAACGACCAATGCTGAGGACCCCCCCCCCCTCCCCCCAACTGACTGAATTCGTATGCTCATAAGTGCCCCCTCCGCTTTCCATAAATATATATCTGAAACCGGATGCCCACCTATTTTCATAAATTCAAATATGATCCACGAACTACTCACAGAACATAGGAAGGGACACAACCTGTGCGTCTGTATTTCTTCTCTCATAAACACTCACAATGCAGTTACATGGGCTTATAAATAGCCAAACTAGACCCACTCAGTTAACACGCACCCACTAGCTAGCATGCACACACGCACGCACGGTAAGCAACTAACGAACGGATTGATCCACTAATCACTCGACTAGCTGCACAGGCATACCTTTGCAACTCATGCAGCTCGTCAAATGACACGGCCAAATGCGTGCAAGATGCATGCACCTCATCTTAACTAATTTTGGTCACTCCTGGAGTTAGTCTCACGATGGCACATGCATATTTATTTCTATCCTATCTACGTTTACTTACTTATTCCTAGCTAAACCAAGACATGAGTACATTTTTACGTGCCTGCATGGCACACCTAATGCATGACATGGCTAAACAATAGTGCAACAAGATTAACCCAACAAGTGCTTGCTCTGATCTAAGCCTACGAGCACAGATCGCAAGGACATAGGTGCCGGGTTCTCTACAAGCGCAGGATGCTCGGCTCTGTCCTCCGGCCACGCTTCGCCGCATTCCTTGCCAACTTTCATAGGCCGAGCTGATAAATACTTCAAACTTGCGCCCTCCAACTGTTTACCTCGAAATTTCAGCATGATGCAAACGTAGTTTACCATCAGATATTATTTCACTCAACAAGATATCATCACAGGGAAGTAAAAACGTTGAATTGGTTTTTCCAAAAGGACTGCAGATTAAAAGATGGTAGCCACAATATTGAAATGGTTTTTGGACTGAGCTGCATATTTATTTTCCGGGTGTGGCTAGCTCTCATCTACTCCCTCCGTTCCTAAATATTTCTCTTTTTAGAGATTTCAAATGGACTACCACATACGGATGTATATAGACATATTTTAGAGTGTAGATTCACTCATTTTACTCGTATGTAGTCACTTATTGAAATCTCTAGAAAGACAAATATTTAGGAACGAAGGGAGTAGATGAGAATTAACTAAGGCACATCTAACTCCTAAACCATTTGATTTTACGCCAAGATTCGTGTGGTTTTTTTTTTTTGCTTGATTAATCAAATAGTGTGTATGAGTTAGATGATACTTTGTTATTTCTCATCTAGATGAGTATTAGCAAATCTGTTATTTTCCTCCAAACTTTGCCATCTCTTCATGGTTTTCTTAATCATCATGTGCTGCTGAATTAACACCTGTGTTAAAACACAAATCAGACAAGGCTCCATACTTTGCTATCTCTTCATGGGTTTCTTAATCATCACGTGCTGCTGAATTAGCACCTATGTTAAAACGCAAATCAGACAAGGACATGATTGACTGGAATGGACATTTGATATGAGCTGCAAAGGAACCACCAGTTTGAAAGATTTCATCAGGGCATGCACAATCCAGGGTCTGCTCCAACATCCCTTAAAAAACTGTAACCCCTTTATCCACCCCCTACCTTCATTTATCTTGTCTCCATGCATATTCAACTCCATTTAACTACAATTTCACATCACAAGAATTCAAACTTTTATGTTTCAAAATTTTCAATACACAACATCCAAATGCACAACATAATTCAAAATAGTTCATCCTGATAGGAGGGCGTCTTCACATTGCGATGATTTTCCTCCTTAATGTCCTTCCAATAGTTGGCCCCGGTATGATCATTCCCCATGGCCGCATCAAGCGTCACATTCTCCTATGCATCACCAATGCCTCATCCTCACCCATCGTGTAATTGGCCGACCTTTGCCCCTTCTTATCAAACGGAGTGCCAAACAACGGCATGACATCTTGTACTTCAGAATTTGGCATCGAGTAGTAGAGGTCGTCTATGCACACAAAGGCGCTCATCATGCTCATGAAATAAATTGACACTAGCAGTGCACAAAACAATCAATCAGTGACAATTCAACACCATTTAGAGTTAAAACGGAAAAATAAGATAAACGAACTCACCTTGTGGGCATTTGGTCGAATGCCTCAGAGGCATTGCCCATTCCGAGCTTGCTGACATCAATAGCAGGCGGAGGAGGGGCTACGAGGGGTGGGAGGGATGCGTGGGGGTTCGAGGGGCCTCTCGCCGGCTTCCTCACTATCACCCTCTTCCTTGGCTTGATGGTGGCGTCAGTGCCATGTGTGCGCGCCAGATACTGGATGCCGGTATCATGCGTCACAAGGCCAGTGGGCTGCATGTTGGTGGCACCTAGGTGGGGCTTAAGAGCTGCGGTGGCCTGGTGCGCACGCCGGCGTAAGGCAGCACCACACTTCCTTGATGCCAACACAGCTTACTCGAGAGCCGCCATGGGCAGTGTGGGCGGCAACGACTCAGCACTACGAGGAGATGAATGGCCCGCAGGGGACGGGCGGCGTCCATGGCGTCACTGGGGCGATTGGGCAGCAGGCGAGAACTTGTGGGAATTTGGTCTCCCGTGGATCAGTGGGTATTTTTTATCCTATATTTTGGGTCAAGGTGGGGCGTTTTTGGGTTTGAACCTAAAAATTATAGGGATATGGTTTGGGATAGGGAATCTGATGGGAGTGGGATTTTGACAGATTTTGGCAGTTTCAAGGGATATAGATTCTACTAGAGATGCTCCAAGGTTGTGTTTGGGTGGCCTCGCTGTTTGCAGTGCCATCTCTCCCTGCAATTGACAATAGTAACTGTTATGCCACTGACAAAATACAAGCAGAAAAAAAGAGTGTTGAGATTTAAGCAGAACCTGCAAAATATTCTGTCACTGAATCAGCACACTAGGTACCAAAGCAAGTCTGTCACTGAATCAGCACACTAGGTACCAAAGCAAGTCTGTCACTGAATCAGCACACTAGGTCCCAAAGCAAGTCTGTCACTGAATCAGCACACTAGGTACCAAAGCAAGTTTCAACGTAATGTCCTGCCCTATTTCTTGACTGCTTGGACAACTCCGGGTGGCACCCAATAATATGAAGTGTTTCCAATGAGGATGGCAGACCGTACGCTGGTAAAGATTGGAGCTCTGAGCAGTATGATATTCTCAACACTTTGAGAGATGAAAGGCTCCTAAAGTTCAACGGAAATGATGTTGCAGTAATTTTAGGACATCTCTCGATCACCAGAACTTTTAGTGAATCAAAATACTGCAATGAGGATAGAGAGTGCAAAAGCTGGCAGTTACGTATGGACAACTCAGTGAGCATGGTGCAGAACTTAAGTGTTTCCGCTGCTGGAAGAGATATCATGTTAGGCAGGTCTACAATCTCCAATGAGAGGAGACAAGGTAGAACCTGGAGAAACCTACTAAAATTTTGGTCAGTAAAATTGCAGCGACTAAGCTGCAACCTTTGTAGAGAAACAAGCGACCCTATTTCCTCAGTAGCAACGACCTGCTCAGCACCACTTATGTTTAAGGCTACAATGGCTTCTCTGTGCTTTTCATGAAGTAAGCCGTTGAAGTGGACAGAAGTTGTACAAACATCCAGTTGGAGCTTCTCTGAACTCGAAGAAAAAGGGGCAAGCCTCATATATGGTAAGAACTGTGTACGCTCAATGGTAACTTCACAAGTAGTTGGGGGGAGGGGAGGAATTTTGACCAATTTTGGACAATCCATTATGATTAATCTTTCAAGGCATGGAAATGACTTTCCGTGTGCTATTCCGGACCAGTCATGCAACCTTGGGAAATCATCAAATTCAAGGAAGTTTAGGGATGGAAATGCCACATCACCAGTGCCATAAAACTCATGTCCAATACAGTCAACCGCACACAGCTCCTTCATGTGTAAATGTCTGAGTGATCCCAAATGCCCCAGTGGAGGAAGCATGGTCAAACTCCTGCAATTGGTAAGGTGCAAGGAACGCAGCTGCTGCAATAATGGTAGCCAGCTGGGAGCTCTGGCGCCACAATACCTTCTAAGGTTAAGTACCTTAATGTCTTGGTGCGGCTTTAGGCCTTCAAGTACCTTTACGTCCGCAGGAGGAGGGTTATTCCTACTAGCGGAGCTCCATTCTAAGTTCAAAGAATTAAGATGTGTTTTTTTATTCAACTCAGCTTTGCAGGCTTCTTCATAGCTTGAAACATTTTCTAGACCTTTTATTTTTAGTAGCCCATGGAGACCATTGATGTTCCTCAACTCTTCTAGTCTATGCCCTTCCCTCTTCTCACTGTGGAACTCAAGTGATCCCTGAAGGTTAGCTAGCCGACCAATGCCCGCCAATCCTGCAGTACACTTTGTTTCAACAAGAAGGTGCCGCAAATTGACCAACATAGTAACGTTCTCAGGAAGCTTATCAAAAGAACATTTCCCAGTGAAGCACAATACTTGCAGATGCAGGAGCTTGCCAATCGACTCAGGAAGCCTCTGGATGGAGCCATGGATAGATAGGTAACGGAGGTGCAATAAGTCATCAATGCATTGGGGCAACTCTTTGGACTTAAAGCAACTGAGATCAAGAACACGCAACTGTTTTGACTTCTCCAGGATATCTTTTAAATTCACAGCAAAATCCTCTTGGGAGCAACTGGAGTTGGATGGAAGTGACGGTCGGATTAACAAGGTGCGCAACTCTTTTAGACTGCGGAAGCTTGTGAGAGCAGGTAGACTGTTCATGGTGACAGACAGATGGCGCACTGTTAACGGGATGTCACAGTTCGTGCCATCGTCAATACGGAAGCAGTCCTCCGCTGCGACAGACCTTGCAAGATCATGGAGTAAGCCATGCACCAAGTAGTACGTCTTGGATCCAAGCTTGATTTCCTGGAAGAATGAGCGTGAAAGGAGCTGATCAAAATATTCTCTAGCAATGTCTTCCATCCTTTTTTCAGCCCTGTCTTGTGGTTGAACAAAACCCTCGGCAATCCAAAGGCGGAACAAGTGTGCTGGATCAAACTTATAGTCCTCTGGAAACAAACTGCAATATGCAAAGCATCGCTTGAGGTGTACCGGTAGGTATTTATAGCTCAAGCGTAGGGCGGAGAAAACAGCATTATCTTGTAATCCTTTTTCCATGATGTTCATCCAGTGAATTTTGCTCCTTGTATCTCCCAGCAAACCTCCCACCAGCTTGGCAGCCAGAGGTGATCCATTGATTTTTTCAGCAATCTGCTTCCCGATCGGGTGAAGTTCTTGATAGACATTACAGGGATCACTTGGCAAAGCATGTTCCTTCAGCAGGGCCCAGCAATCCTCGCTCTTCAGCGGATTCAAGGTGTACAGCTGCGACGCTCTGAAGATGTGAGGCATGGTGTCCATGCGGGAAGTAGCCATAATTCTGCTCCCGGTATCTGCTGACTGTAGAGGAGCGAGCATGTCCATCCAGGTTTCATCCGTGATGTTCCACACATCATCAAGAACAATCAGATACCTCTTGGAAGTAAGAGCTCGACGGAGCTCCGACTGAAGCATTTGAAAATCCACCATCTTGTCAGCGGAGCCATCCCAAGCCGGTAGGACCGACCTTAGGATCTCGGCTGCGAGCTCCATCTTGTTGGAGCTGCTGGAAACTGACACCCAACATTTGACATCAAAATGCTCCCGAACTGTTGCATCACTGAACACCATCTGAGCAATAGTTGTCTTCCCAATTCCTGCGTCACCAACAACACAGATAACAGAGTTGGCACATGGCTGGATGAGCATTTGCACGATATCATCCTTGTCCTTGTCGCGCCCAATGAATACTCTAGTCTGAAGAATTTCCCTGCTTGAGTCAGGCATGCGCGGTGGGGGCGGCCGCCGCCGCGATGAGCCGTCTTCCCCCTTGTCCAGTAGATCGCCAATCTTGCGAGTTTCTTGATTCACAACCTTGATGTCTTTGACGATCTTCTTGGGTGGTTTGGGCGCAACTATTCCAAAAGGGAGGCAGTGCCAACCACACCACCTGAGAGCGGGAAGTGGTTTGAATTGAACCCGAGATGGGTTGGAGGAGTGAAACCTGCGGCAGTCGACCGTGTCTTGAAGGTCTTGGTTGAAGTAGAAGGCATCCCTGGCCTGCAGAGCCAGCGCCTTATATTCGGCGGCAGCAGAGATGCCCCAGATCTCGAGCAAATAGGCCTCGAGAACCTCCAGGATGGGGGCGGCGGTCTTCCCCCCGCACCTACTGGCCCCAGGCGCGCATTTCCGGCCGCTCCCGCCGGAGGAGTGGATGTCGGCGGCCAGCCCCTCCATGGCCTGGGAGGCCGAGCGCAGCAGCTGCGGCGCCTTGGCCAGTCTCGCGGGATCCAGGCCGCCGGAACACGCCGACACATCCATGAACTTCGTCCTCGCTGCTCACTTGGTTTCAGCGTGTGTACGCGTGCGCTCTGGACGGAACTTTCGGGGAGGAAGAGACATGCTAGCTGCTTGCCACCCGCGACCTTATCAACACCGCATCCGAGTAAATTACAACTATGGTCCCTCAACTTGCCGTGAATAACAGAAACATCCTTTCTGTACAGGGTATTTATACGTGAAAATAGGTAATACATACGGTTTTAGATACGATTGTGGGTCGATGCAAAAAAAAAAAAAGATACGATTGTGGGAGTTGCCAAAAAAAAAGATATTATTGTGGCACTGTATTAGTTTGAAGTTTTGCATGTCGGCCTTCCTTTTAGTTATCGTCCTCAACCGCATCCTTTTCCCATCTCATGGTCATTTCCTACGGAGTTGCTTGTTGCGTGCCTCCTGGGCAGCGACGACGACCCGCGACGGGCTTTGGCCTTCCTTCACGCGTGAGTGCCACTGCCACGTTAGCGCGTGCGATCGCAAGACAGCAACACGGGAGCGACTGAAGAAGGCAAGATCCTACGTACACGCAACGAAGACTGCTATAGGACAACTTCATGTGAACGAACATCAGCTCAATCCAGTCTAGCTCTGGTTCCTGCAACATGTGCAACTCGTATGTTCATATCAAGCGATCTGATGCTCGTTCGTGCAACTGGGTAGACATTCCCGACTGGGTGAAAGATCGGGGCGCGGCCGTGAGACAAGGACGACGAGCCCGTTGGCGTCCTGCGCCGACAGCCGGCCTCGCCAACTGGACTGGAACGCGGCGACTTCCAAGCCCGTGGGCCAATCGCCTTGGTCCTCGCCGCGTTGCTCATGGGTGGGCTTGGGGCGCACGGACCGCTCCGTATCCCGCAGCTCCACCTGCGTCCGTCCCGGGGAAGAGAGGGAGCGCGCCGCCCGTCACCCACACCACTCACACCGCCCTCAACGTCGCCTTCGAGCATGGTCGTGACGAGGCCTCTGGACTTAAGGGTCAGATCGTGAAATACTTTCACGTTGACTTCATTTTGTGACAAAGTTCGTTGAAAGGGTCAGAATAGTGATTTCGGCCGGAAAAGATGAGCTTTGGATGAAAACGAAAAGGAGGGCCGACTTGCAAAATTGTCAGACTAACACAGTCCCACATAAGCGAGATATGTATCTGTAACCGTATCTTGGACCGCATGTATATCGTATTTTCATGTACAAGGACTATATTGGAATACTTTTTGAGTTTGAGGAAGGTTGTGTCATGCACCAGCAAGTTGAAGGACCATAGTTGCTATTCCAAGTCAACGAAATGAACTTTCGCATAGTTTATGCCGTATGGATGCCGTCCCAGACTTTTCTTCCTTTCATATAAAACACGCGTTAGGTGACAAAAGGACGTTACCCCCAACCACTCGTCTATTAACTATCGTTTTAATTTTCTAATCCACCCACCCACTGCAAGTTGCTTGAAAACAATTAATGACATCTCTGACCCGCTCCGACGTCTGTTTAATTTTCTAATCCACCCACCCACCCACTGTATTGTGAAATGAAGGGAGTAGTTTTTAGTTACACCATGTTCAAAATGTTTCATTCGGTTTATATGTACTACGCTCATGTTTGCACGAATTTCACCTGGTTAGTTCAAACAATGGTTGAAATGTATGCACGCAATGGTAGATGGTCAGTTTTCGGTCTGTTATGGTGCTGCTAGAAGGAGGGCGCGAGAGGACCGGCCGGGGGCCTTTTTGCCCACGACCGGGCAGGAGGGAAAGGATTCCCTTCTTAATTCTTGCTTGATTAGATTGATACATCTCCTCTCTTTATATAAAGAGGTTTACTTAACTTCCACGCAAGGTTTACTTGACCCCTAAGCAAGCGACCCTTATCTCTAATTAACCCTAAGACTAACGGGTTATACTGCCAGCCCAGGCCCATTACGTACTCTAACACTACACCCCACCTGGACATGCAGCTTGTCCTCGAGCTGCAGCCTAACCAACTTATAACCATGACTCGACACAACACAAACCTAACACCTAAAAACAAGCCTTTTACATCTCGGCTTGTTTTATGACTCTCAACCTGAAATGGACTAGGACGCTTTATTTTGGACCCCTCAACAAAAAGTGGACACCATCCGCACGTCGGACGTGCACGTGTACAGCCATCTGGATCCCATGGACACCACCTGGACCAAAGGAGTTCATGTGTATGGCCACCTGGAAGTGGTCGCAAGAGAGACCAGCAGAGGCGCCCTCACGGCGGCCGGCGGCGAAAAGCGGTGGTGCTACGCGGTGCGCTCCTGTCGGTGACACCCTGCCTTCTCCCTGCCGGACTATTGTTGGTCTGCACCGCACAGGGAAGAGTGGAGGGCTTGCGATGGAGAATGACAAGGAAGGGTGCACCTCCCCAACCGTCGATGTCGCAGACTTTGAGGTCGCTGCCCGCGGGGAAAACAACATGCCCGCCGCCCGTGGGGGGAAACGGCATGCCCAAGATCCCCGACGCAGCGGACAAGATCGAGGTCCTTTGTGCAGCGAAGGGCTAACTTGGAGGAGCGGCAGCTGCAGACCACACATCTTCCACACACGCCGACGCGCTAGGAAGCCGCGTGCAGGAGCCTGCAGCCTCACCGCCACCGACACGTGGTGGGTAGCGATCCAAGACGAAAGCGGTGAAGGCGACGGCAGGGACTGGACTTAGTGAAGCGGGACTCCAGCCGGCGTGGTCGATGCGGAGCCGGAGCTGACCGGCGGTGGCGCACCGGGCAGCGGCACCGGCTGTTGTGGCGGAGCGCCGGGCGCGATGGAGGCCGCCAGGAGCGGTGGCTGCCACTGCAGCCAGGGCTAGGCGGTGGTGGCGATGGATGGCAGCTGCAGCGGCTGCTGCAGTGGCTTGGCGAGCGCGGCGAAGGCCGCCTGGTGCAGCGGCTGCCACGGCAGCCACGATGGTGCAGGGGCGGCGATGGGCGCTGGAGGCGCGGTGGAAGCCGGCGCCTGCCATTGTGGCCATTGCGGGGCAGTGGCAGGCGGCGGCGGCAGCTGCAGCTGGGGCTGCAGCGTCCCAACGAACGCCGCGAAGGCCCCTGGATGCGGCGAGTACCATGGCAGGGCCGGCAGCTCGGTGGAGGCTGTCGGCGGCAGGGGCGGCGGTGGACCGTAGGGGCTGGCCAGGTACAGCCGGATCCCCTAGACGGCTGTGACGAGGTCGTTAAGGACCCCGGTGATCTCCTCCTGGGTGTAGGCGGCGGCCAGTGGTGCGGTGGAGGGCGCCGGCATCTGGGCGGTGGCGGCACCGGAGGATGCGACCAGCGGCACGGACGGGGAGGGCAGCGGCACGGTGTAGATGGCCCGCGGCGCGGTGGTGACGGTCGGCAGCGGAAGCGACGGGGTGGGCGGCGATGAAGACATGATAGGAACTGAGCTACCTGATACCAAACTGTTATGGTGCTGCAAGAAGGAGGGCGCGAGAGGGCCGATCGGGGGCCTTTTTGCCCACCACCGGGCAAGAGGGAAGGGATTTCCTTCTTAATTCTTGCTCGATTAGATTGATACATCTCCTCTCTTTATATAGAGAGGTTTACTTGACTCCCAAGCAAGGCTTACTTGATCCCTAAGCAAGCGACCCTTATCTCTAATTAACCCTAAGACTAACGGGCTATACTGCCAGCCCACGCCAATTACGTACTCTAACACGGTCCCTTCGGAAAACAATTATCGCAAGACCATCTATCGTTGCGTGCATACATTTCAACCATTGTTTGAACTAATCAGATGAAATTCGTGCAAACACGACATAGTGCATATAAACCGAACGAAACATTTTGAACATTGTGTAACTAAAAACTACTCCCTTCATTTCACAATATAGTGCGCCCGCGCTTTCCGAGATCTATGCTTGACCGTAAATTTAACCAACGAGGCCGACTGTGGCGGGAGCAAAAATTATGTCACTGAATTCATATCGAAAATACAGAATCAGTGGTATAATTTTTGTTCCTGCCGCAATCGGTCTTAAAGTTAAATTTACGGTCAAATTTGAATCTCGGGAAACGCGGGCGCACTATATTATGGAATTGAGGGAGTACATCAGACTAGAGAAAAATTCCATTTTACTGTCATGAACAAAGTTGATGGTTCACATAACCCCCTTGTTTTTTGTCCCTTCACCCCTAAACAATTCCATCCGTCCAAAATCAATTTGCAGGTGGTTTGACTCGACTTATTGCTGATGCGGCAATGGTCAGCGGCTGTTTTGACCCGCGGGTGGGTCTTCCTCGTCAGGCTGGGCTAAGATAGAGGAGCTCCTAGAGACTTGCCCTCGTAGCTTTGCCTCCCCGAGCACCGCTCCTCGTGCCCGACCCCGCCGCCTTCGGCTGACAGGGGCGACCGACGGAGTTCCAAGCCGCCGCCCCAAGCGCTTTGCTTCTCCTTCCCCTCCTTTCTCTCTTCTCCCACCTAAAGTCTCCCTCATATCTCTTTCAAGTACACATCACGCCGTTGCCATGAGCTTGCCGTTATGCCATCTTCACACTGTCACCGGACTCTAGATCCAACCGGAACCGGGCCAGATGGAGCCGCCACCCCCGGATCCGTCTGCCACCTTGCCTCCTCCCCTGCCTACATCGCTGCGGCACTGTCGCCGTTGCCCTGCTACCTCCCGTGCAAGGAGAGGGACGATGATGCCCGATGGTTGGGCCGCCCTCGCCACAAGTTCAGCGTTGTTTCACCTTCACACCCCCGTCGAACTCTGGATCTGGCTGGAATCAGACCATATGGCCTCGCCACCCTTGGATATGGCCGCCCTCGCCTTCCCGCGCCGCCGCCGCTGCCCTACTACCTCTTGCGTGAGGAGAGGGACGGCGATGCCTGATGGTTGGGCCGCCGCCACTCACATGACAAGGGAGGCCCACCCGGAAGTCTAAATCATCACATATGACAAGCACAATAATCAGGATAAAGACAAGTACCAACCTGTGTGAGGTAGCATATCAATTGCTATTTCCTTTGACTGGAAGCCGAGATAAGCGACTGACGGGAAAGGAATGAAGCAAGCCAGCCGAGACAAAGCGGCCGACAGGAAGGGAAGGAAGCGGTCGAGGCAATGAAGCACCCAAAGTTCTAGTGCAGTTCCACCAAAATCGAGCATCCCTGTTGGCACATATATTGAGAGAGTGAGATTAATGTAATAGTGGGACTAGTTGAAGAAACATACACTAACAAATAGAAGCATCCTCATTATCTTAATGGGTAAATTTAGCAACATAATAGTCTTGCTTAAAGAGAGGCATTACTTTATTTAATCAGTGTCAATTAGCTCAACACTCAAAGCATTGCCATGTATCATAGGTTGCAAAACTTTAACGTGCAAAGATAAAGGAGTTTCTCATGACAGTAGCAACACAGTAGCACGATACATATATAGGTACAACAAACTAATATGGCTGAAGGCCTTAGGCCGGTACCAACCTGAGCACAAAAGCTTATTCAAGTAGTCCCAGAAGAGATGATAAAGCACTCACTGGAATCACTCAATAGTATATATTTTTGTGCACTTCAAATGTACGGTTGAAATAACTCTTGTTTACCAGTGGTAAGATTATATTGAAAGATTATCAAGAACTTCCAGCAGAGTTAAAGCACTGGCTGGGATATAGTTCATTGTATTCTCTTGTGCAGTTCCACTAAAATGTACGATTGGCACAACATGATCCCTGTTTGCACAAGTAGGAACAAGGTGAAACCTTCATTAGCTTAGTGAGAAAGGATAGAAAGACAATAGCATTATTATGTCATGACACTACCAAGATTCCCTCCCTGCTCCACCACATGCTTCACCTCCACGGACACAGATATACAGGTACATGATTCAGCATAGTGCTACTAAAGATTTGTTTAACTCCGACAGGAAAATTAGGCAGCAATAAATTAGTGCTACTTAAGTACTCCTGATTAATTAAGTGACCTTGTAGGAGAGACAGCAGAAGTGGAAGGGCTCCCTAGAGGATCGTCTCACATGTAAGGGATACGTTGTCGGAGCCCTTGAATGGCCTTGACTGAGGCCTCGGCTTCAGCAAGATCACCTTGGCACTATTGATCGTGTAGAGCTGGCTCACACATGCATCCAGAATCCAGTTAATTAGTATGATGTGTTGTTAAGCCAAGTACTACTCTACTGCATTTCTCTATCTATCTCTACTGTATTATCTATTACTCTTATACTCTTACAAAAAACAGAGTTGGTGATCTTGCTGTTAAGTGCATCCCGATGTTACGTGCAACGAACGAGCATCTTACTAGTCTTCCAAGTAAATTAAGACTAGTAGCAACACAACAATACAAAACCACTAGCAAGATGTCAGGATAACATAGGACGGTACCATCGAGTGATCTTCTTCATTTCCTCCTTCTTATTCTTCTTCTTCCTCTTCATGCTCTGTTTCTCTTTCTCCTCGCCAGTTGTTGAAACCAAGTACATGATTGGCCTTCTATTTCAGAATTGGTTTTGTCTGAGGGAATACAAGTGTACTAGTAAACAATAGAATTATTTTCTCATGGCAGTCCAAAATAGAGATGAACACATGCATTAAATATCATTCTTACCTAACGGAAGGTTATGGTGCCAATTTGGATGATGAAGATTGGAACACAGATCTCCCTTTGTGTAGTTCCACCAAAATGAACCAACGTTTCCATTCTGACATTCCAGTTAAACAACACAAAAGTCACTTCTTTTAAGAAGTGTTTTGTGTAGTGCACCAAAAGGTCCCAATAGCAACAAGGTGAAATGGATATCCCTGTTTGCACAAGAAGCAACAGAGGAAATAGTCAGAGTCTCAAACAATTACTGGCAAAAAATTTTTTGGCTAAACTTGTCATGGATTATAACAGTGGCATGGCTTCATTTTACCTGGGGCATTAGATTAAGAACAACTAAATATTTGCTATAAGGGCATGGACAGTGGGTGCACCAGCAGTCCAGCACCATGTACCTAAACCGGGGCATAAAGTGGTGATTCAGAGTTTGTTGCCCCAAGAAACAAACATCCAAGAAACATATCTGGGTTGGTCCCATTTTTGTTCACTCTAGCCACCTACTCCTATGTGTGGATAGCAAATCTAGTCCTGGTCATACCACTGTGTAAAGTTTTTTCCCTGTATTTCCCTTTTCGACCAAGAGACGGGTTGGATGACCAGTATGTACTACTTTCACCCCCTTTCCTTCTTGTTTGTACCAAGTCCGATGTACATACTAAATTTCCCCCCTTTATTTTTTGTTTGAACCAACTACAAGATTCGAATCCATGAAGTAGCTTTACCTCTAACAATAGAAAAAAATAGGTAACATTGGACCATCCGATCGAGAGGGGCTGAGAGGTAGAAAATGATGCACATGCAATGACATAACAAGCTGGGGAAGTAGAGCCAGGCCGGTTTCGAAGGAAGATATACCTGAAGGTCATCGAGATGCGGATAGGTGGGCGGCGGGAGGCCGGATCCACCCACACTAGGGCAATGACGAAGGGATCGAAGGACCTGACGCGCCGGCGCTCGGCCAGAGATAATGGTGCGGCCAGCAGTGGGTCTCTTCCCTCGCTGTCGACGACGACCTAAATGCTGCCCCTCCTCCCCTTCTCCGGTGGAGGGGGATACATCCGGATCTGTAACCAGCTGTGAGGATAAAAAGACAATGTTTACCACCGCTATCTTGTTTAGATCTGGAGAGGATGAGAGTGTGTGAATAGAGCAACCCTAGCAAGCAAGCGCGAAGGCTCCGACCTATATATATATGTATAGTGGGGTAGTTTTCTTTTTTCACTCCATCAAAACAATCGTTTAAAATTGTATACGTGCCAGGTCGCCTTTTTTTGAGTTGTTGTTTGTTTTTTGGGATAGCTACCCGCTTATTCCAAGTGGTGTTACCGTGTGCCAAGTCGCACTTTGTATTGTTCAAGTCTGGTACTAGACCCTCCATTAAGTGAACAACCACCGTCTCATAAAATTTGTGAACAAGCCCACGGCTAAAATTATCGGAAACGTGGGCTACCCCAACATGCATTATTAATTATATTTTCTATGTGGGGGTATCCTCAAAACAAAATGTGAGAGTACAATCTTTATTGGGCCCCTTTGTAATTTGTGCTAAATTTTGACCAAAGATTTAACTGACAAAACGTCAGTGCGTGTTAACAAAAATTATATCCTTTGGTTCGTATTTGAACATAGTTTTCAATGATGTAATTTTTTGTGACATGCATGAACATTTTGTTAGTTAAATTTATATTCAAAATTTGGCACAGATTTATCATAGGGACCAATAAACTAGCACGGAGTACTGTATATGACTAGCCGCTCTATCTACATGCGGGACATCAAAGCATCCAGGCCCACGTACCATCCACCAAATCACAGTGATGTGCTACAGTCGAGACTCACCGGTCACCCTGGTGTGGCCGTCATGACCCATCATATCACAAAACCCACACCTTTACCAGCAGTGGTAAAGTGGCCTCGAAGTTGGACTGGACGAAGCAACCACCATTTCACTGGAACGCTTGTTGAAGCCCTTTCTCCCCTTGAAGAAAACCTCACTCCAGGATACTCACTTCTGCCATTTTTCTTCTGTACGGACGAACGAAAGGTAGGCGAATCAGTGATTCTACTATATTTTTGCCAAGCACTAACCGATTCTCATAGCATATTATTTTCCCGTTTTCATTGTGATTGTGGTTTCCTTTCAATTGCTTTTTGTTTGTTAGTTTATTGATGGATCCTGGTGTTGGAAATATGCCCTAGAGGCAATAATAAAATGGTTATTATTGTATTTCCTTGTTCATGATAATTGTCTATTGTTCATGCTATAATTGTATTAACTGGAAACCGTAATACATGTGTGAATACATAGACCACAACATGTCCCTAGTGAGCCTCTAGTTAACTACCTCGTTGATTAATAGATGGTTATGGTTTCCTGACCATGGACATAGGATGTCATTGATAACAGGATCACATCATTAGGACCCAATCCTAAGGATAGCACAAGATCGTGTAGTTTGTTTGCTAAAGCTTTTCTAATGTCAAGTATCATTTCCTTAGACCATGAGATTGTGTAAATCCCTGATACCGTAGGAGTGCTTTTGGTGTACCAAACGTCACAACGTAATTGGGTGACCATAAAAGGTGCACTACAGGTATCTTCGAAAGTGTTTGTTGGGTTGGCACGAATCGAGACTGGGATTTGTCACTCCGTATGACGGAGAGGTATCTCTAGGCCCACTCGATAATGCATGATCATAATGAGCTCAATGTGACTAAATAGTTAGTCACGGGATCATGCATTACGGAACGAGTAAAGTGACTTGCCGGTAATGAGATTGAATGAGGTATTGGGATACCGACGATCGAATCTCGGGCAAGTAACGTACCGATTGACAAAGGGAATTGCATACGGGATTGCTTGAATCCTTGACATCGTGGTTCATCCGATGAGATCATCGTGGAACATGTGGGAGCCAACATGGGTATACAGATCCCGCTGTTGGTTATTGGCCGGAGAGGTGTCTCGGTCATGTCTGCATGATTCCCGAACCCGTAGGGTCTACACACTTAAGGTTCGATGATGCTAGGGTTATAAAGGAAGTTTGTATGTGGTTACCGAATGTTGTTTGGAGTCCCGGATGAGATCCCGGACGTCACGAGGAGTTCTGGAATGGTCCGGAGGTAAAGATTTATATATGGGAAGTCCAGTTTCAGTCACCGGAATAGTTTTGGGGGTTATCGGTATTGTACCGGGACCACCGAAAGGTGTACGGGGGTCCATCGGGTGGGGCCACCTGCCCCGGTGGACTTAATGGGCTGAATATGGGAGGGAACCAGCCCCTAGTGGGCTGGTGCGCCCCTTCCCAAGGGCCCAAGGCGCCTAGGGTTACAAACCCTAGGGGAGGGGGGGCGCCTCCACCTTGCTTGGGGGGCAAGTCTCCCCCTCCTGACCGCCGCCCCTCCCCTCTAGATGGGATCTGGAGGGGGCCGGCCCCCTCTCCCCTTCCCGTATATATAGTGGGGGTTTTGGGGCTGCCCAACACACGAGTTTTCATCTCTCCTGGCGCAGCCCTACCCCTCTCCCTCCTCGTCTCTCGCAGTGCTTGGCGAAGCCCTGCTGGAGTGCCACGCTCCTCCATCACCACCACGCCGTTGTGCTGCTGCTGGACGGAGTCTTCCTCAACCTCTCCCTCTCTCCTTGCTGGTTCAAGGCGCGGGAGACGTCACCGGGCTGCACGTGTGTTGAACGCGGAGGCACCGTTCTTCGGTGCTTAGATCGGATTCGGCCGCGATCTGAATCGCTTCGTGAACGACTCCACCGACCGCGTTCTTGTAACGCTTCCGCATCGCGATCTTCAAGGGTATGAAGATACACTCCCCTCTCTCTTATTGCTAGTCTCTCCATAGATTGATCTTGGTGATGCGTAGAAAATTTTGAATTTCTGCTACGTTCGCCAACAGTGGCATCATGAGCTAGGTCTATTGCGTAGATTATGTGCACGAGTAGAACACAAGTTGTTGTGGGCGTTGATTTTTTTCAATATGCTTACCGTTACTAGTCCTATCTTGTTTCGACGGTATTGTGGGATGAAGCAGCCCGTATCGACCTTACACGCACACTTACGTGAGACAGGTTCCACCGACTGACATGCACTTGTTGCATAAGGTGGCTAGCGGGTGCCAGTCTCTCCCACTTTAGTCGGATCGGATTCGATGAAAAGGGTCCTTATGAAGGGTAAATAGCAATTGGCATATCACGTTGTGGCTTTTGCGTAGGTAAGAAACGTTCTTGCTAGAAACCCATAGCAGCCACGTAAAACATGCAAACAACAATTAGAGGACGTCTAACTTGTTTTTGCGGGGTATGCTTTGTGATGTGATATGGCCAAGAAGGATGTGATGAATGAAATATATGTGATGTATGAGATTGATCATGTTCTTGTAATAGGAATCACGACTTGCATGTCGATGAGTATGACAACCGGCAGGAGCCATAGGAGTTGTCTTTATTTATTGTATGACCTGCGTGTCACTGAATAACGCCATGTAATTACTTTACTTCATTGCTAAACCGTTAGCCATAGTAGTAGAAGTAATAGTTGGCGAGACAACTTCATGGAGACACGATGATGGAGATCATGATGATGGAGATCATGGTGTCATGCCGGTGACGATGATGATCATGGAGCCCCGAAGATGGAGATTAAAAGGAGCAAAATGATATTGGCCATATCATGTCACTATTTGATTGCATGTGATGTTTATCATGTTTATGCATCTTATTTGCTTAGAACGACGGTAGTAAATAAGATGATCCCTCATAATAATTTCAAGAAAGTGTTCCCCCTAACTGTGCACCGTTGCGAAAGATCGTTGTTTCGAAGCACCACGTGATGATCGGGTGTGATAGATTCTAACGTTTACATACAACGGGTGTAAGCCAGATTTACACACGCGAAACACTTAGGTTGACTTGACGAGCCTAGCATGTACAGACATGGCCTCGGAACACAAGAGACCGAAAGGTCGAACATGAGTCGTATAGTAGATACGATCAACATGAAGATGTTCACCGATGATGACTAGTCCGTCTCACGTGATGATCGGACACGGCCTAGTTGACTCGGATCATGTATCACTTAGATGACTAGAGGGATGTCTATCTGAGTGGGAGTTCATTAGATGAACTTAATTATCCTGAACATAGTCAAAAGGTCTTTGCAAATTATGTCGTAGCTCGCGTTTAGTTCTACTGTTTTAGATATGTTCCTAGAGAAAATTTAGTTGAAAGTTGATAGTAGCAATTATGCGGACTGGGTCCGTAAACTGAGGATTGTCCTCATTGCTGCGCAGAAGGCTTATGTCCTTAATGCACCGCTCGGTGTGCTGAACCTCGAACGTCGTCTGTGGATGTTGCGAACATCTGACATACACGTTTTGATGACTACATGATAGTTCAATAATGTTAAAAGGTTTAGAATTGAGGAACCGAAGACGATTTTGAAACGTCGCGGAACATATGAGATGTTCCAAGGGCTGAAATTGGGATTTCAGGCTCGTGCCCACGTCAAGAGGTATGAGACCTCCGACGAGTTTCTTAGCCTACAAACTAAGGGAGAAAAGCTCAATCGTTGAGCTTGTACTCAGATTGTCTGGGTACAACAATCACTTGAATCGAGTGGGAGTTAATCTTCCAGATGAGATAGTGATGTTTCTCCAAAGTCATTGCCACCAAGCTACTAGAGCTTCGTGATGAACTATAACATATCAGGGATAGATATGATGATCCTTGAAATGTTCGCGATGTTTGACACCGCGAAAGTAGAAATCAAGAAGGAGCATCAATTGTTGATGGTTAGTGAAACCACTAGTTTCAAGAAGGGCAAGGGCAAGAAGGGATACTTCATGAAACGGCAAATCAGTTGCTGCTCTAGTGAAGAAACCCAGGTTGAACCCAAACCCGAGACTAAGTGCTTCTGTAATGAGGGGAACGGTCACTGAAGCAGAACTACCCTAGATACTTGGTAGATGAGAAGGCTGGCAAGGTTGACAGAAGTATATTGGATATACATTGTATTAAATGTGTACTTTACTAGTACTCCTAGTAGCACCAGGGTATTAAGATACCGGTTCGGTTGCTAAGTGTTAGTAACTCGAAATAAAAGAGCTACGGAATAAACGGAGACTAGCTAAAGGTGAGATGACGATGTGTGTTGGAAGTGTTTCCAAGGTTGATGTGATCAAGCATCGCCTGCTCCCTCTACCATCGAGATTGGTGTTAAACCTAAATAATTGTTATTTGGTGTTTGCGTTGAGCATAGACATGATTGGATTATGTCTATCGCAATACGGTTATTCATTTAAGGAGAATAATGGTTACTCTGTTTATTTGAATAATACCTTCAATGGTCTTGCACCTAAAATGAATGGTTTATTGAATCTCGATCGTAGTGATACACATGTTCATGCCAAAAGATATAAGATAGTAATGATAGTACCACCTACTTGTGGCACTGCCATTTGAGTCATATTGGTATAAAACGCATGAAGAAGCTCCATGTTGATGGATCTTTGGACTCACTCGTTTTTCAAAAGTTTGAGACATGCGAACCATGTCTATTGGTATGTGCGCATGAAGAAACTCCATGCCGATGGATCATTTGGACTCACTTGATTCTAAATCACTTGAGACATGCAAATCATACCACATGGGCAAGATGACTGAAAAGCCTCGTTTTTAGTAAGATGGAACAAGAGAGCAACTTGTTGGAAGTAATAAATTTTGATGTGTGATGTCCAATGAGTGCCGAGGCACGCAGTGGATATTGTTATGTTCTTACTTCACAGATGACTTGAGTAGATGCTGAGTATATTTACTTTATGAAACACAAGTCTGAATTATTGAAAGGTTCAAGTAATTTCAGAGTGAAGTTGAAGATCATCGTGACAAGAGGATAAAATGTCTATGATATGATCATAGAGATGAATATCTGAGTTACGAGTTTGGTACACAATTAAGACCTTGTGGAAACTGTTTCACAACTAATACCGCCTGGAACACCATAGTGTGATGGTGTGTCCGAACGTCATAGCTGCACCCTATTGGATATGGTGCATACCATGATGTCTCTTATCGAATTACCACTATCGTTTATGGGTTAGGCATTAGAGACAACCGCATTCACTTTAAATAGGGCACCACGTAATTCCGTTGAGATGACACCGTGTGAACTATGGTTTAGAGAAACCTAAGCTGTCGTTTCTTAAAAGTTTGGGGCTGCGACGCTTATGTGAAAAGGTTTCAGCCAGATAAGCTCGAACCCAAAGCGGATAAATGCATCTTCATAGGACACCCCAAAACAGTTGGGTATACCTCCTAATTCAGATCCGGAAGCAAAAGTGTTTGTTTCTAGAAACGGGTCCTTTCTCGAGGAATAGTTTCTCTCGAAAGAATTGAGTGGGAGGATGGTGGAGACTTGATAAGGTTATTGAACCGTCACTTCAACTAGTGTGTAGCAGGGCACATGAAGTTGTTCCTGTGGCGCCTACACCAGTTGAAGTGGAAGCTGATGATAGTGATCATGAAACTTCGGATCAAGTCACTACCAAACCTTGTAGGTCGACAAGGACGCGTACTGCTTCAGAGTGGTATGGTAATCCTGTCTTGAAGGTCATGTTGCTAGACAACAATGAACCTACGAGCTATGGAGAAGTGATGGTGGGCCCGAATTCCGATGAATGGCTCGAGGCCATAAAATCCGAGAGAGGATCATGTATGAAAACAAAGTGTAGACTTTGGCAGAATTACTCGATGGTCGTAAGGCTGTTGAGTACAGATGGATTTTAAAAGGAAGACAGATAATGATGGTAAGTGTCACCA
This sequence comes from Triticum aestivum, assembly GCF_018294505.1. Taxonomy (NCBI): domain Eukaryota; kingdom Viridiplantae; phylum Streptophyta; class Magnoliopsida; order Poales; family Poaceae; genus Triticum; species Triticum aestivum. The sequence goes on along the minus strand of NC_057798.1, from coordinate 24,419,093 downwards.
TTAAGAAAGCTCGACTTGTCGTTAAGATGTTTTCCGACAAGTTCAAGGAGTTGACTGCGATGAGACTTTCTCACTCGTAGCGATGCTAAAGATTCTGTTGGAATTATATTAGCAGTTACTGCATGATTTATGAAATCTTGCAGATAGGATGTCAAAACATTGTTTCCTTGATGATATTCTTGAGGAAAGGTTGTATGTGATACAACCAAAAGGTTTTGTCAATCCTAAAAGATGCTAACAAGTATGCAAAGCTCCAGCAATCCTTCTAAGGACTGGAGTAAGCATCTCGGAGTTGGAATATACGCTTTGATGAGATAGTCAAAGATTTTGGGTTTATACAAAGTTTATGAGAAACTTGTATTTCCAAAGAAGTTAGTGGGAGCACTATAGAATTTCTGATGAGTACATGTTGTTGACATATTGTTGATCAGAAATGATGTACAATTTCTGGAAAGCATATAGGGTTATTTGAAAAGTGTTTTTCAATGGAAAACCTGGATTAAGCTACTTGAACATTGAGCGTCAAGATCTATAAGGATAGATAAAAAACGCTTAATAGTACTTTCAAATGAATACATACCGTGACAAGATTTTGAAGGAGTTCAAAATAGATTGGCAAAGAAGGAGTTCTTGGATGTGTTATAAGGTGTGAATATTGAGTAAGACTCAAGACATGACCACGTCAGAAGAGAGAGAAAGGACGAAGGTCGTCCCCTATGCTTCAGACGTAGGCTCTATAGTATGCTATGCTGTGTACCGCACCTGAAGTGTGCCTTGCCATGAGTCAGTCAAGGGGTACAAGAGTGATCCAGGAATGGATCACAGGACAGCGGTCAAACTTATCCTTAGTAACTAGTGGACTAAGGAATTTTCTCGATTATGGAGGTGGTAAAAGAGTTCGTCGTAAAGGGTTACGCCGATGCAAACTTTGACACTAATCCGGATTATTCTGAGTAGTAAACCGGATTCGTATAGTAGAACAGTTATTTGGAATAGCTCCAAATAGAGCGTGGTAGCTGCATCTAGGAGATGACATAGAGATTTGCAAAGCACACACGGATCTGAAAGGTTCAGATCCGTTGACTAATAACCTCTCTCACAAGCGAGATATGATCAAACCCCATGGGTGTTGATTCATTACAATCACATAGTGATGTGAACTAGATTATTGACTCTAGTGCAAGTGGGAGACTGTTGGAAATATGCCCTAGAGGCAATAATAAAATGGTTATTATTGTATTTCCTTGTTCATGATAATTGTCTATTGTTCATGCTATAATTGTATTAACTGGAAACCGTAATACATGTGTGAATACATAGACCACAACATGTCCCTAGTGAGCCTCTAGTTGACTAGCTCATTGATCAATAGATGGTTATGGTTTCCTGACCATGGACATAGGATGTCATTGATAATGGGATCACATCATTAGGAGAATGATGTGATGGACAAGACCCGATCCTAAGCATAGCACAAGATCGTGTAGTTCGTTTGCTAAAGCTTTTCTAATGTCAAGTATCATTTCCTTAGACCATGAGATTGTGTAACTTCCTGATACCGTAGGAGTGCTTTGGGTGTACCAAACGTCACAACGTAATTGGGTGACCATAAAGGTGCACTACAGGTATCTTCGAAAGTGTTTGTTGGGTTGGCATGAATCGAGACTGGGATTTGTCACTCCGTATGACGGAGAGGTATCTCTGGGCCCACTTGGTAATGCATCATCATAATGAGCTCAATGTTACTAAGTAGTTACTCATGGGATCATGCATTACGGAATGAGTAAAGTGACTTGCCGATAACGAGATTGAACGAGGTATTGGGATACCGACGATCGAATCTCGGGCAAGTAACGTACCGATTGACAAAGGGAATTGCATACGGGATTGCTTGAATCCTTGACATCGTGGTTCATCCGATGAGATCATCGTGCAACATGTGGGAGCCAACATGGGTATCCAGATCCCGCTATTGGTTATTGTCCGGAGAGGTGTCTCGGTCATGTCTGCATGATTCCCGAACCCGCAGGGTCTACACACTTATGGTTCGACCACACTAGGGTTATAAAGGAAGTTTATATGTGGTTACCGAATGTTGTTCGTAGTCCGGATGAGATCCCGGACGTCACGAGGAGTTCCGGAATGGTTCGAAGGTAAAGATTTATATATGGGAAGTCCAGTTTCAGTCACCGGAATAGTTTCGGGGGTTATCGGTATTGTACCGGGACCACCGAAAGGTGTCCGGGGGTCCACCGGGTGGGGCCACCTGCCCCGGTGGACTTAATGGGCTGAATATTGGGAGGGAATCAGCCCCTAGTGGGCTGGTGCGCCCCTTCCCAAGGGCCAAGGCGCCTAGGGTTACAAACCCTAGGGGAGGGGGGCGCCTCCACCTTGCTTGGGGGGCAAGTCTCCCCCTCCTGGCCGCCGCCCCTCCCCTCTAGATGGGATCTGGAGGGGGCCGGCCCCCTCTCCCCTTCCCCTATATATAGTGGGGGTTTTGGGGCTGCCCAACACACGAGTTTTCATCTCTCCTGGCGCAGCCCTACCCCTCTCCCTCCTCGTCTCTCGCAGTGCTTGGCGAAGCCCTGCTGGAGTGCCACGCTCCTCCATCACCACCACGCCGTTGTGCTGCTACTAGACGGAGTCTTCCTCAACCTCTCCCTCTCTCCTTGCTTGTTCAAGGCATGGGAGACGTCACCGGGCTGCACGTGTGTTGAACGCGGAGGCACCGTTCTTCGGTGCTTAGATCAGATTCAGCCGCGATCTGAATCGCTTCGTGCACGACTCCACCGACTGTGTTCTTGTAACACTTCCGCATCGCGATCTTCAAGGGTATGAAGATACACTCCCCTCTCTCTTATTGCTAGTCTCTCCATAGATTGATCTTGGTGATGCATAGAAAAATTTGGATTTCTGCTACGTTCCCCAACACCTGGAGCACTAGGCAAAGATTTGCCGGTGGACAACCCACTCGAGGCAGAGATCTCCAGGAAGCGACCACCGACCAACGAGTTGGCCATGTCGGCGGGCCAACCCGTGGAGACTAAGAACTCCAAGAAACAAGCACTGGCCAAAGAGTTGACGACGTTGGCGGACGAACTCCTCAAAGAAAGCTGGAAGAACAGCAAGGGCCCCACCGTGCCTACCCCAGAAACACTAATGGCCACCTATGAGAGGCTCAAGGCCGAGTTTGAGGAGATAGTCAGCAGTGAGAAGCAGTATTTCCCTGGCAAGGCGATGGCCCCGAGAGGGATGGGATCCCCCGGTGATCTGCACAAGGTAAAAAAATGGCTTTCCATAGTTGAGGTTTTTGATTATTTGCAATGTGATTGCTAATATGTTAGGGTTGTGCAGGTGCCGGTGGACGTCCTTGATGATTCCGATGTCGCGGTTCGTTCTGTAGACAATGCCCCATATATCGTTTTCGATGTCACGGTCCGTCCTGTGAACATCGCCCCGGAGATCGATTCCGACGCTGCTGTCCGTCCTATGGACATCGCCCCAGAGATCGATTCCGGTGTCATGGTCCGTCCTGTGGACATCGCCCAGGAGATTGATTCCGACGCCATTGTCCGTCATGTGGACATCGCCCCAGAGATCAATTCCGATGTCGAGGTCCGTCCTGTGGACATCGCCCCAGAGATCGATTCTCATGCCGCTGTCCGTGCTGTGGTCATTGCCCGAGAGATCGATGACAAGAAATAGTTAGTCGCGCTAATCATTCAAGGTAGCTTGCATTGTGTTTAATTACCAGAATGATGCGTGTTATCAAACCATCTTAGGGCTAATGCACTGTCTTGTGTGGGCGGTACTTGCTACTTTTGTTTGATAGTGAATCATCCGAACCCCCTCCGAGTTATGGAAACAGATGTATCCTCGCCAGCTTTTGATGTAATATATGGCATGCTTATATGTAAGTTTGAATTGTTTATCATATCAGTAGGCTTGTTTGACGATTCTTGGTGTTAGTAGGCTAGCTACTGTGTGAGCTATAGTACTTGCAAAACACTCACCAAAGAGAAACGTTGGGGCTGATGAGCTCGTGGTACGCTTATAGGTCTGATCCGTCATCGATCGGTCAATAGCCCAAGCTCCTAAAATTGTGGGCTTAGCGATCGATCAAACAATGGTCCACAATTATACATTAATTCACATCAAACTCAAAGAGTTGGTTCACGTATACATTCAGGCCTCATTTGGTTCATAGGATAGGAAAATCGTAGCAATAGGAAAGTCATAGGAAATGAGATGACATGTATTTTAAATCCTATTAGTAGGAATAGGAAAGGAGATGCCCTTTGATTCACATCATCACATTTTTTCCATTGAGTCTAGGCTAATGTTTATTTTGCTATGAAATGTGGAGGATAGGAAGAATTCCTCCATAGGAATATGATTCCATTCCTATAAACCAAAAGGCTCTACAGAAATTTTTCCTATAGAAATCCTATCCTATGAAATTCCTACAAGATTCCTCTAAACCAAAGGAGGCCTCACGTTAATAGCCAACAAAATTGGCACATACTTGTAAAATGCATGAATGTGTAATTTTTTTGTTGGAAGCATGAATGTGTAGTGACGTCGTACTTTCGGAGTGGCTACAGAGAGTGTGTATGTGTGCTAGAGGGGTTGTGGGATGGAGAGAGACCTAGAGAGAGATAAAGACCCTCTTTCTACTCCTAATCATTAGATTGACAAAGGATATTTTTTTAGAACACAAAATCATAGCAGTACAGAGACGTACAAATCCTAGGCGGGCTAGTTTGGCCTAGTGGGTTTCAGTGATATGACGTGCTATAGTGCCGTCCAGTCTTCGCGTGTGGTAGCAATATTGCGGGTACAATAAGTTTTCTTGAAGAAGTGGAATTCAAATAAGTCATGATGGTTCTTTCGTCCGACCAACTTACAGTGGGAAAGGTTGGGCCTGCGCTACGATCGGGGTGGACCAGGATAATTTTCTGCATGGCAGGTGGACCAGGATGGTCGACGTCCCACATGTCGGCGAATGAAAGTATTCTTTCCGATATCGAGGACGAGCAACAAGTATTCATCGTTTATTTTTTTATGAAAGCTATTGTCTCCACCGTTACGACGGAGGAGTATGAAACACGGCAGACCAGTGAACTTGGCATGGGCACAACTCCCTCCTTCCTCATGTATCATAGTGTTGACTATTAGGTTGGCTATAAGGTTACAACTTTTTCTCACTTTCTCTCTATCTATTTCTTCTCAGATGTTTTTACCTTCTTTTTTTAGACACAATTGTTTTTTATACCTCTTTTTTAGAATTGGTTTTTTATACCTAGGAGCACGTGTAAAGACGGGCTCTTGCAGAGCCCACTTCTTGACTTTGTTAATGCCTCTCTCTCCTCCACATAAGCGGGCTTATAGCCCAGTATTGTACTACCTACTTGCTATGAATGCGGGCAGCTGGCGTCTGAGGGGGGTAGCGCACAGAACAGGGGGAGGAGTTTTCTGGTGGGCCAGGGTGGTCAGAAGCGGACTTGGAAGCGGTCCGGACTCCCGCATGGCCCACCTCACATTATCACCATATTTCTTGGAGTCCATGCGTGGCGGGCGGGCGATCTCTTCTCCCTCCCATGTCTCTCTCTTCTCAGCTGATGCCTGCCGAGCAATTAGATTTCGGCTATCGACGGTTTATTCAATTGCAATCCCACATGTCAGTGAAAATGCAAGACAATGCGTGTCCCCTCTTGTGAGCGGCGTGCGAGCTGGACTGTTGGGGGTGGGACGTGAACGCGACAGGTGTGCTTTAAGTGTGCTGCCTTTTCCGTTTGAACTTGCAAAGCGTAACATTTTCGTGCGATCGATCGATAGAATCCAGAAAAAGATGACGAGGGCGGGGCTTTCCCGCGCGTTAGGCGGGTTAGTTTGTGTGGTATGACGTGCTATAGTGCAAACAAAGAAAATTTCATATTAACTGAATGAAATTCATTACATTTCGAAAACTTTTCCTATAAAATGGACGAAATTCATTACATATTTCGCACAAACCGTTTTAAAACCTATTGTAAACCTAATCTAAACTATCGCCGGCGCCCGACCACCATGTCCGTCCATGAGCCTTGAGAATTGATGCTTCGGCTATTGCCTTTGCCTCCTCCTCATCCGCCTCGGCTTTGTCCATCTCCGCCTCGATAACCTCCTCCTCTGGAGCACATGGTTCTGAAGATTTCTGCCTCCATGTCACCGTCAAGCGGCTAATCGGCCACCAATGTTTACCCCACCAAGCTAGGCCGACTGAGTGGAGGAGCGGTGGCCTTCCTGGGACCAGAGCGGCGGCGATCTACCATGTACTACTCTTCCTTGCTGCCTGCACCCGCGCACTCGCGCCGGCTTCATGGTCGTGGCGACGGAGGGCGGCCGGGAGGAGCCGGCGATGTCCTTCGTCTGCTCCTGTGACAGTACGTCCAAGAGAGCTTTGGAGCTCACCCGGAGCGGAGTCACCGATGTCCTTCGTCTGCTCCTGCAACTATACGTCCAAGAGATATTTGGAGCGCCGGGAGGCCATGGTTGGAGTGGTGCCGACAGAAGGAAGGGAACCGGAGGAGAATGACTGTGGGTCTTTAGCTATGGCTAGGAGCTGGGGCTGAAGTTAATATAGTGGGCGAATGGCAATGAGCCGCGGCAGACGGATGGACGATTGGCGTCGGAGTAGGTTCATCGGCAGCCGTGTGTCATTAATGTGGGCGGCGGATGGACGGATGGCCGTGGTGTCATTAACGCGGAGCAATCTCTTGCACCGGGATGCCGCGCGGGTAGCGCTCTCTCGGTCATCGCGCTGCTGCAATGCCGGCGCCAGTGAGTGGTCGCGTCTGGCATGAATGCGGCATTGACGTTCTGGATCCACGGTGACCGTTTCAGGCGGGACGCGTGCGCTAGCGATGGAAGGGTTTCGGTAGGCTAGGGCGGTCAGACGCTAGCGTGGTGGTAAAATGTGAACTCATGGATGACGAACCTTTGAAGTGTATGCGGCACGTATAGACAACCAGGCATCCATGCAACTTCTGTTGTCGCCAGCTAGCCTTCGACGACCACCATTAGACACCACACAACCATGCATAACTTACGAATAATGGACGAATCGATCAAACACACACTTGTGTGCAGTGGCACTATGATCGGTCACTCACGATACATATATAGGTACCATAGTACCCTCTCTAGCTAGACTGTTTAATAGATTGTCGTTGTGATGCATGATATACATGGGCAAGGCGTTGAGTCATGTCGTTGCATCATGTGCAGAGCCATGGCTAATGTCGAGCAGCTCGGCGCCCAAGCACAAGTATGACGTTGGTGTTGAGCCAGGTGAATACATGCTTGGTGTTCGTGGAGGCTGCCTGCAAACGTCTTTTTTTGTGAGACCGCCAGGGCACGCAGGTGACGGGCTCACCGTTTGCGTTGCGCCATGAGCAGGACTTTGATCGAGAGGGCGACGTGCATGCATTAGCATGGTTTAACAGCGTGAGTGTGAGTTTCTACACGCGTACATGCTACTTGCATCTATGGATGGTGTGCACTAATGTGTGCATCATGTATAATATAAGAAATCGGTTTGCGCATTTAACAGAAAGTATTTCATTTTCATTTGGCTGACGAGTGTGCGTTGCAGCGACAAGTCCGTGGTTTGATTCCTCACATACACATAATTTTGGTTTTTATTTCTTTCTCCACTGATAGGTAGGCCCGCATAGATAGATAGATACAGAACACGAGCTGATGAGGCGCATGCAGACTATTTGACTAGTCAACCAGACAAATACGGAGCTATACGCTGAGCCTATGACCGTATAATCACCATATCTCATATACAATGATCAAAGTGAGCTATCGAGACAAGTTCGATGACCGCCAATGCATTTTACTCGGTAATAAATGACCAGGATTAAGGGGGAATCCAAATGTCCTTCGTCTTCTGTCCTCGAACCCTTGACAAACCAATGCGCACTATATACGGTTGTCCGGCCACTCCGCCCCAGAGCTCTCACCAAGTGGCGTTCATGCCACCGCGCCGCAGACTAACCGGTAAGCAAGCGATGGCATCCCGCCGTGCCGAGTTCCTCGCCGCCCATGATCGCACACAAAATGGTAGGGAAGCGATGGCAACCCGCCGTGCCGAGTTCATCGCGCTCGCGACCTCACAAATACGTGGGCGGACTTTGAAGCTGCCAAGGCCGAATGGGCAGTAGAGAAAGAGGCGGCCAAAGCCGCACAGAGGGAGCAGAAAAGGCAGAAAGCACTCAAGAAAAGAGAGGCCCGCTGCCGCAAGAAAGAAGAGGACGCACGCGCTGCTGAGGAGAGCTCGGCGGAGATCCAAGCACAGTGGGGTGTCGCCAACAAAGTCGGGAAGGAGAACGACGATGTCTGGCCAGCATGTGAGAAGTAGTAGTACTAGTAGTAGTAGTGTGTGTCTGTGTCGCACGTACGTTTGTTCAATTAATTACGAGCATGTACCAATACTAGTTACTACTGTAGTTTTTAGAGCAAATTACCAATACATTAGCTTAGACTCAATGAAAAAATTTCCTATCCTATGCATCAAATGGCATCTCTTTCTCTATAGGAATTGATATGCATGTCATCTCACTTTCTATGATTTTTCTATTCCTATAAAATTCCTATCCTATGACCCAAAAGAGGCCTCTGCTGGAGTATAGTACTACTATAGCTAGCAGTGCACATTAGTCATTATTACTGCGGCGCGACGATCAGGGTGACTCTCCCTTGGAGTTCTACGTGCATGGCAAGTGGACCAGGATGGTCGATGTCCCACATGTCGGCAAACGGAAGTATTCTTTCCGATATCGAGGAGCAAGGAAACCGTGTGGTATAGTATCACTTCTGATTGATATTTATTTTTTTATTTTTGATGAAAGCTAGCGTTTCAACTCTTACGACGAAGGAGTGCCAAACACGGCATGTGTTGGATGTCCTACATGTCAGCGAAAGGAGTGGGACATGAACAACATGGTAGAGCGTCTCCACTTCTTCCACTTTTAGGTCGGAGACCACACATAGTACTAGTGGTATGAACGATACAAAGTGCGACCCGGAGAGAAAGACACGTCTAGTGGGAATGTCTCGGGCAAAACTACTCAATCATTGCACTCGGTTTCTTAAGAAATTGTGGTAAAAAGACGTTACTTGCAATGCATGCATGCGTGACCAATATAAATGACCAATAAAAAACTAGTACATGCACGCAACTCTTTAATGGACATTGTAATCTCAACATGGGATGGGAGCTCTAAATTTGAATTTGAAACTTATAAAATGAAAAATTACAAAACAAATGAACAGGAAGAGAGGGAGTATACCGTAGGACATCCCATACGAAACAAGTCCCCTGGTTTGTCACCGCGAAGATGCGGTTAGAAAGGAGCACAGCGTCTTCGTACTCGTACGACAACAAATCGGCCGCAAACAACATGGTCCATCTTTGACCGCCATGTGCAGGGTTCGTGAAAGCAATCGCGATGTCGAACACCGCGATGAGAGTATATTTTTGGTTGGCGGACGACCTTATCGGGGCTTCCGGGATTGCTATCTGCTTCAATCTCACCGCGATTCCATCGTACCAATTCAAGCGATGGCCCGCTGCATGGCTGATCCCAATGTTGGACAAAGGTTCTACGGGAATGGTGTCACCGTTGTAAATGTTGTGGAAATTGATGTTGGTACCCTCCCATACATATGCAAGACAATCTCCACTGGCACCAAGCCTAACCTGTGAAACGGTGGGCAGCGGGGGAATTAGGAAATGGACATGGAAGTAGTCTTTAGAATGCATTTACTACATGATCAAACTCATCACTTACCTGCTCATCGGACAAAATCCGAGTGCCCCTCAACGTCAGCATCTCAAGGGGCATCAACTTGCAACTACGGCCATGCCGCGCTGGAGAGACCCCCAAGGAAACATCCTTGTGCATTGCACGTAACATCAAGATGCATGTATGAGTAGTTTATCTTGTGAGAGAAAAGGATGGACAAGGGAAGGCCTTATTTGCAAATGTGGAGAGGGGTGTGGGTATCTTTTTGCAAAATTGCCATAGTTTCCTTCCTATCCGCCTGATATAAATCGGACGGCCTATATTGCAGGGTGACAGGCACACCATCATCTCCAACTCTGGTTTTTTATAAGATAATACTTGCAAGATGCCCATGCATTGCACGGAACATCAACATGCATTTGTATGAGTAGTTTATCTTGTGGGAGAAAAGGATGAACGAGGGAAGGCCTTATTTGCAAATGTTGAGTGGATGTGGGTATCTTTTTGAAAAATTGCCATTCTTTCCTTCCTATCTGTTAGATATAAATCGGACGGCTTATATTGCAGGATGGCAGGCACACCATCATCACCAACTCTGTTTTCAATAAGAGTAGAGATAAAAAAAGAAAAGTAGTAGAAGTAGTAGAAGAAGAGTAGACATAGAGATTAGGGAGCTGGCGGGCGGTTTGTTGTATGGCACGTTCATGTCCATCCACTAGCCCGGAATTAAAGCACACATGACATTTACAGCGATTGGGATTAGTTGTTTTTCGGGCGCATGGACCAACGCGGACTAGCAGACCTGGTCGCCCTTTTTCGAGCATGCCTTCGACAAGTACGTGCATGACATGCGAGCATGCAAATCTTGCATGACCAAACCGTGCGAATCGGAGCGGTAGGCTGTTGAACTGCAACCTACATGTTGCAGCCATGTCATCCACACGCAACCTAAAGGCCAATTCATACTCGGCTGGACTATACTGTACAACTATGCATTGTTTGGCATGAATGTTCCTTGGAGCTCGTTCTGCAACTAGCATACTCCATAGCCTGCTTCCCTTCTCCTTCCTCTTCCACCGCCCGTGCACGTCAGCGGGAAGCAACCGGTCAACCCTTATATAGGAGTGCTAGCACAAAAAGATGCATGCATGACCACTAAAATTTCCTTTCTCTTGTCTCTATGAAATAAATGTGGCGTGAAACTCAAAGCCCTTTAAGTCTGAATATAATGAAAACCATCTTCCTCCTCCGTCTCCGCTTTACCCACGTCATCGTCCTCCTGTTCCGGCTCCGCGTCATCGTTCTCCTTCTTCGGCTCCGCATGCTACTCCGCCTCCAACGCCTCCTCGTCCGGCTCCGGCTAGTCCGGACTCCAAAGGCAGGCTGGGTGCGATCCGAGCTTCACGCGGCCTCCAGATTAAAGTGCCGCTCCGACAGGAGTATGGCGTGATTTTGCAAGAATGGAAACATGTGTATGTGTGCGATATGACATAATCGCGTGATATGATGGAAATTGTGTGTGTGGCTTGAGTTGCCGCCGAATTGTGCTTGAGTTGCCTATGTTTTGCCGAAATGTCGATATATTTCCTTTTCGGCGAATTTCGGGCAAACTCTATATGTCCTATTTTTAGGGAAGGTCATGCCGAATTTTTGTATGACTTTGATGCATGCATGCATTTTTATAATCAAATTGTTTATTATTACCGTGTAGGCGTTCATGATGGTTAGTGGAACAATGGTGGACAGGTGGTTGCGGTCAGCAGTGCAGGACATGAAAGAAAATAACCTGACAGAGGTTTTATGTCAGTGTCGAAGATGCAAAGGAAAAGTTTGGCTCGACCCCTATGACGATGGTCGTGTCGAAGCGCACCTGCTCATGACTGGTTTCATGGATGGCTATACTCGACAGATAATTGAAGATGAGGATGATGATGTTGAGGACGCCGACGGGGCAGGCAATGATGACACGGGCCAAGACGAAGAGATGATCGACAATGACGGCGGGGAAGAGGCCGGACATGGCGGTGGAGAAGGAGCCGGACATGGCGGAGGAGAAGGGGCCAGACACGATGGCAGGGAAGGGGTCGGACATGGCGGCGGAGAGAACATGGACTCCACGCTGCAGAGTTCGTCGGTACTAAGTTAAATCGTGCAGGACCCTCATGTTCAAGCATTGCTTCGCAAGGAGACGAGTATTCAGAGAGCTGCTTATAGAGAGGAGGCTAACCTGCAGCAACTGATGGTAGCCTCGAACACTCCATTGTATGATGGTTGCAATCCTGAGGTGACCCGCTTGAGTTTCACGCTCCAACTCCTGAAGACGAAGGCTAAAAACAAATGGACCGACACTAGCCTTGATGAGCATCTCAAGTACAAAAAGGATGTTCTTCCCGCGGGGAATCTATGTCCTACTAGTGTGGATGAGGCCAAGAAGATCGTGTGCCCTCTTGATCTTCCGCACGTTAGATACCATGCATGCATCAACAATTGCATAATTTATCGGAAGGAGCACACGGAAAAAACAAGATGTCCGATGAGGGAGTCCTGGATTAGGGGGTGTCCGGATGGCCGGACTAAGACCTTTGGCCGGACTCCCGAACTATGAAAATACAAGATTGAAGACTCCGTCCCGTGTCCGGATGGGACTTTCCTTGGCGTGGAAGGCAAGCTTGGCGATACGATATGAAGATCTCCTCCCATTGTAACCGACTCTGTGTAACCCTAGCCCTCTCTGGTGTCTATATAAACCGGAGAGGTTTAGTCCGTAGGACGAACAACAATCATACCATAGGCTAGCTTCTAGGGTTTAGCCACTCCGATCTCGTGGTAGATCTACTCTTGTACTACCCATATCATCAATATTAATCAAGCAGGAGTAGGGTTTTACCTCCATCGAGAGGGCCCGAACCTGGGTAAAAACATCGTGTCCCTTGTCTCCTATTACCATCCGCCTAGATGCACAGTTCGGGACCCCCTACCCGAGATCCGCCAGTTTTGACACCGACATCCGGTGTGCAATGCTTCTCAATACAAGAAGGCCGGGAAGAAATCTTCCCAGAAAGTTGTATGGTACTTACCGATCACTCCCCGTCTCCAGCAGTATTTCGTAGATCCCAAGGAAGCAAAGCTCATGCGCTGGCACACAGAAAGGAAGAAGCCCGACTATGGAGAAGAAGGGCAAAAAAGTAAAGGAAGAGGATTACTGCCCCCCTTCTTGCTTCACCTTAAGTCAGGCTGAGATCAATCAATTCTTTAAGTGCCTTACCGGAGTCAAAGTTAGTTCCGGTTACTGTGGCAAGATAAGCAGATATCTAGACACGAACAAGAAAAGGTTCAACGGGATGAAGTCCCATGACTGTCATGTGATGATGACGCAAATACTACCTGTTGCCCTTAGAGGGATAATGGACAAGCACGTCTGTGACACGCTTATTGGTCTCTGCAACTTTTTCGATGTCATCTCTCAAAAGTCGATCAATGTGAAGCAGCTCCGAAGGCTACAGGAAGTGATCCTTGTGATACTGAATGAGCTTCAGATGTACTTCCTGCCCGCGTTCTTTGACGTCATGGTGCATCTATGTGTCCATATTGTGAACGACATAATAGACATGGGGTCGTCATTCCTGCACAACATGATGCCGTTTGAGAGGATGAATAGGATCATCAAAGGATTTGTTCGCAACATGTCCCGTCCATATGGAAGCATCATCCAGGGCTATCTGACACAGGAATGTGGAACTTATTTTGCAGAGCCGGACACTACCCTGGTGTTCAACATCTTCTATGAAATATTCGGAGGAGGAACCCGCCTTGCAATGCCAAAGACAACTTGTGCGCCGGACTCGTCGTCATTGAAGCCTAGTTCAGGGGCTACTGAGGGAGTCCTAGATTAGGGGGTGTCCGGATGGCCGAACTATGACCTTTGGCCGGACTCCCGGACTACGAAGATACAAGATTGAAGACTCCGTCCCGTGTCCGGATGGGACTTTCCTTGGCGTGGAAGGCAAGCTTAGCGATACGATACGAAGATCTCCTCCCATTGTAACCGACTCTGTGTAACCCTAGCCCTCTCCGGTGTCTATATAAACCGAAGAGTTTTAGTCCGTAGGACGAACAACAATCATACCATAGGCTAGATTCTAGGGTTTAGCCACTCCGATCTCGTGGTAGATCTACTCTTGTACTACCCATGTCATCAATATTAATCAAGCAGGAGTAGGGTTTTACCTCCATCGAGAGGGCCCGAACCTGGGTAAAAACATCGTGTCCCTTATCTCCTGTTACCATCCGCCTAGACGCACAGTTCGGGACCCGCTACCCGAGATCCGCCGATTTTGACACCGACATTGGTGCTTTCATTGAGAGTTCCTCTGTGTCGTCGCCTTTAGGCTCGATGGCTTCTTCGCTCGTCAATCGCGATGCGGTCCGGGATGAGACTTTTCTCCCCGGACAGATCTTCGTATTCGGCGGCTTCGCGGTGTGGGCCGACTCGTTCGGCCATCTGGGGCAGATCGAAAGCTACGCCCCTGGCCATCAGGTCAGGTTTGGAAGCTTGAACTACACGGCCGACATCCGCGGGGACTTGATCTTCGATGGATTCGAGCCACGACCGGGCGCGCCGCACTGTCAGGATGGGCATGATTTAGCTCTGTCATCGGAGTCGCTCAGGTGTCCGCTCCGACCATTAGCTTGGAGCCCACTACGTCAGTCGGGGACGGACGGTTGGGCGCTGCCCCGGAAACTGCAACCTCTACGGCGATAGAGCCGGATACCAGCCTAGTCCCTCGCAAGGCCCGTGACTCCAAGGTGACGGACTCCGGTCCGGACTCCGTAAATCCCGCACCTCTTCCGATTAAGCCCGATTGGGCTCCGGTCATGGAGTTCACCGCCGCGGACGTCTTTCAGCACTCGCCTTTCGGCAATATCCTGATTTCATTAAAGTCTCTCTCTTTGGCAGGAGAGCGCTGGCCGAACTACGGCCAACACGGTTGGGATGCGGACGATGAAGAAATTCGAAGCCCACCCACCACCCACTTCATAGCCACTGTCGACGATTTAACCGACGTGCTCGACTTTGACTCCGAAGACATCGACTGCATGGACGCCGATGAAGGAGACGATCAAGAACCAGCACCTATAGGGAACTGGAAAGCCACCTCGTCATATGACATATACATGGTGGACACCCCTAAAGCGGGGGATGGCGAGGAGAAAACTGAGGATGACCCCTCCAAGAAGCAACCCAAGCGCCGACGTCAGCGGCGCCGCTCTAAGTCCCGCCAAAGCAAAAATGGCGATTCCGGCACCGGAGATAACAACACGCTGGACAGTGCCGAAGACAACCCCCTCCAGCAGGACTCAGTGCAGGAGGACGAAGGAGCCATCCCTCATGAGAGAGCGGGCGACAAAGAGGATGAGGACGACAATTACATGCCTCCCTCCGAAGACGAGGCAAGCCTCGACGACGACGAATTCGTCATGCCAGAGGATCCCATCGAACAAGAGCGTTTCAAACGCAGGCTCGTAGCCACGGCAAGCAGCCTCAAGAAAAAACAGCAGCATCTTACAGCTGACCAAGACTTGCTAGCCGACAGATGGACCGAAGTCCTGGCGGCCGAAGAGTATAAACTAGAACGCCCCTCCAAGAGCTACCCAAAGCGCAGGCTACTACCCCAACTTGAGGAGGAAGCAACTAAACCTACATCACCAGCGTACGATGCGCCCGATCGGCCACCCCGTGGCCGCGATAGAGAGGCCTTCAGGCCCTCAACCCAAGCCGCACCCTGACACCGCTCAAAACATACCAGAGTACGGGGAGACGCAGCAGACCTGCGAGACATCTTGGAGAATAAGGCAAGGCAAACAAGATCGATCTACAGATCGCATGGGTGCCCCGCTTCACGTGACGCTAGCCGTCACACCGGACATAATAAGTATGACCCGGCTGAATACAACAGACCAAGCTTGTCCGAGCTGCATCATGATATAGCCCAGTACAGGGGCGCCCACACCCACTATGCTTCACAGACGAAGTAATGGATCATCAAATCCCTGAGGGCTTCAAACCCGTAAACATCGAATCATACGATGGCACAACAGATCCTGCGGTATGGATCAAGGATTATCTCCTTCATATCCACATGGCCCGTGGTGATGATCTACACGCCATCAAATACCTCCCGCTCAAGCTTAAAGGACCAGCTCGACATTGGCTTAACAGTCTGCCAGCAGAGTCAATTAGTTGTTGGGAGGACCTGGAATCCGCATTCCTTGACAACTTCCAGGGCACGTATGTGCGACCACCAGGCGCCGATGACCTAAGCCACATAATCCAGTAGCCAGAGGAATCGGCCAGACAATTCTGGACACGGTTCCTAACCAAGAAAAACCAAATAGTCGATTGTCCGGACGCCGAGGCCCTTGCAGCCTTCAGGCATAACATCCGAGACGAATGGCTTGCCCGGCACCTAGGACAGGAAAAGCCGAAATCTATGGCAACCCTCATGACACTCATGACCCGCTTCTGCGAGGGAGAAGACAGCTGGCTAGCTCGTAGCAATACCATAACCAAGAGCCCCGGCAATTCGGATACCAAGGATAACAATGGCAGGTCACGTCGCAACAAGCATAAGCCGCATTAACGGTGACAATACTGAAGATACGGCAGTCAATGCCGGATTCAGAGGCTCTAAACCGGGTCAGCGGAAGAACCATTCAAAAGAAACCCTCAGGGCCCATCTAGCTTAGACCGGATACTCGATCGCTCGTGCCAGATACACGGTACCCCCGAACAGCTAGCCAATCACACCAACAGGGATTGTTGGGTGTTCAAGCAGGCAGGCAAATTAAGTGCCGAGACCAGAGATAAGGGGCTACATAGCGATGACGAGGAGGGGCCCCGGCCGCCGAACAACAAAGGATAGAAGGGATTTCCCCCGCAAAATCAGACGGTGAACATGATATACGCAACCCACATCCCCAAAAAGGAGTGGAAGCGTGCTCTCAAGGACGTCTATGCGCTGGAGCCAGTCGCCCCAAAGTTCAACCCATGGTCCTCCTACACGATCACCTTCGATCGAAGGGACCATCCCACCAGCATCCGTCATGGCGGATTCGCCGCACTGGTCCTAGACCCAATTATCGACGGATTTCACCTTACCAGAGTCCTAATGGACGGCGGCAGTAGCATGAACCTGCTTTACCAGGACACATTGCAAAAAATGGGCATCGATCCTTCAAGGATTAAACCCACAAAAACAACCTTCAAAGGTGTCATACCAGGGATAGAAGCCAGCTGTACAGGCTCGGTTACACTCAAAGTGGTCTTCGGATCCCCGGATAACTTCCAGAGCGAGGAGTTAATCTTTGACATAGTCCCATTCCGCAGCGGCTGTCACGCCCTGCTTGGACGAACCGCATTTGCAAAGTTCAATGTGGTGCCGCACTATGCATATCTCAAGCTCAAGATGCCAGGACCTCGCGGAGTCATCACGGTAAACGGAAACACCGAACGCTCTCTTCGAACGGAGGAGCACACGGCGGCCCTGGCGGCGGAAGTACAGAGTAGCCTCTCAAGGCAGTTCTCCAATCCAGGCGTCAAACGTCCGGACAACGTCAAGCGAGCCCGAAGTAATCTACAACAAATCTGGCTGGCACGTTCAGAGCAAGCATAGCAGTGCGGCCCCAACCCCAGCCCCTGCCAAACGGCGATACTGGTACCATGCGCACATAATTACGCCTTAGAGATACCATGGGCATAAGGGGAGGGGCACAACAACGGCACGCCCAGAATGCGGCTCAACCGCACTAAGGGGCTACCTATTTCGCCATTTTCCTTTTTATACACTTTCAGGACCCAACTATTCGGAAGGCCTGTCCGGCAATACACTCGCCGAACCAACGATGCAACAGCCAGGGAGGGAGCAAGCCACGTCAAAAGTCCAGGTGGTCTCTATAACGAGTTGAATACCTATTTTACTTACAATCCCACAGCTTGCCCCTGGAGGGGAATATGTCAAATACTCCCATCTCTTGCTTACCGCACTTCTTGTATCGTTCTGCTTTCGCAGCAGCCCTTTTTTAATAAACAATATATAGCTCTTACCTATTATTGTACTTATCTATTTTTATATACAAATATGTTCAGTCATGACATTCTGCAACCGTACACTTTGGTGCGGACAATACACCAGGGGCTTACAACACCCCATAACATGGTGTGAGAAGATCGAACACTCTCACGAGTGCGGCACCCCGAACTTATAGCACTATATGCATCGACTCTGAATCATGTCTTTGGTCAATAGTTGGGTTTGCCCGGCTCCCATGTTTTGGTACCTTACGTTCCACATTGTTGGCTAAGGTAGCGCTGGGAGAACTACTGCGATTGTGCCCCAGTTGAGCTGGGTTAACACCTCAGTAGAGAAAGCTAAAACTGACTGTCATGATAGTGCGAGAGACCGGTCGCTGTTCGCGAGGTTTCTTCGAGTCCTTAAAGACTTATGCCGCTTCGAGCGAGGAACCGGACTTATCCGGCCTAGGCGTGGATAGCGCCCCGAACTCGGTCTTCCGAATACTAGGGGCTTCGCCAAAATTTAAAATTATAGAATTCTATGGCTAAGTGAGAGTGATAAAGCATTATAAGTCCGACGGCCTGGTTCGTTGTGCTGAACGCCTCCCTAGATGGACCCAAGAATGGGAACAAGAGCGCTCAGGTTTATCCCGAACACCCCAGCACTCGTGGCATGGGGGTCGAAGCCGACGACTTGCATCTCTCAGATTTGATAAACGGCCGCACAGAAGGTAATATTTTAAATTAACAAGCGTTGCTTAACACATATGAACAAAGCTTCAGCGTATAGGATAACAAATGCGAGTCTACTCAAAAATTACATTTTTGGAGCACTCATCCGCTATACGGCGGGCACCCTTCAGAACGCCATTATAATACATCTCGGGCATACGATACTCCTTGCCCGGCGGTGGCGTGTCCGTCAACAGCTTCTCCGCATCTAGCTTGCCCCAGTGCACCTTAGCACGGGCAAGGGCCCGACGGGCACCTTCAATACAAACGGAGCGCTTCGACCTCAACCCACGGACACGCGTCCACCAGCCACCGCACCAGACCGAAGTAGCTCCCAGGCATGACTTCTCCAGGCCACAGCTGAGCTATGAGGCCCTTCATGGCCTGTTCGGCCACCTTGTGGAGCTCGACCAGCTGCTTCAGCTGGTCGCTCAGGGGCACCGGATGTTCGGCCGCAGCATACTAAGACCAGAACACTTTTTCCGTCGAGCTCCCCTCTTCAGCTCGGTAGTATGCGGCGGCATCAGACACACTACGGGGCAGATCGGCGAACACTCCTGGAGAGCTCCGGATTCGGGTAAGTAGCAGATAATTAACTTTTATATTTTTGCTTTGCATAAAGAATGCCTTACCCGCCGCTATCTTCTTCATCGCCTCGATCTCCTGAAGGGCCTTCTGGACTTCGGCCTTAGCGGTCTTGGCACTCTCAAGAGCCAAGGCAAGCTCGGACTCTAGAGTCTTCGAGTCACGCTCCAAACTCTCGTGTCTTTCCACGAGAGCCTGGAGCTCTTGCCGCACCCCCGCCACCCGCGCCTCCTGCTTCTCTCGCTCGGTGCGCTCCAAGGCCGCACTCTTTTCGGCCTTGGAGACCGCCTCTTTTAGGGTCGCAACCTCGTTCGTGGCTCCTGCAACATTAACATTGGTCCTGTTATTATTTTGCAACCAAGTATTTCTATATACATTTACAGGAGGTACTATGTACCCTCTTTATCCTCGAGCTGCTTCTTGGCATGGCCGAGCTCGCTCTCGGACCGCTCGAGGCTTTCCTTCAATGCATTGACCTCCGCAGTCCGTGCGGCAGAGGTCAGCAGCGCAGCCTGCATTCCCATATTGACATATTTCTATTAGACTCCTCCGTACATCTTTTTAGATCCTCAGCTCGGCTTTTCTTTCCGAACACCGAACTGAGCATCAGGAGCTACTGTCTATATGGTAATATTTTTTATATATATGTTTTTGAGCACATACCTCAAAGCCCGTTAACAGGCTTGTACAGGCTTCTGTCAGCCCGCTCTTGGCGGACTGAACCTTCTGAATCACCGCACTCATAACAGTATGGTGTTCCTCATCGATGGAGGCGCCATTAAGCGCCTCCAGCAAATTGTCCGGCGCCTCCGGATGGATGGAAGTCGCCGGCGTCGCAGGCCTGCCCTTCTTATGAAGGCGCCGCCTGTCGGACTCTGGAACCGCTGATGGTTCCGGACTAGTGTCCGGCCCGGGGCCGGACTTAGATCCCTCCGGGGCTTTACCCCCTTTGGGCCCGGAGTCCGGAAGGTCGCCTTGTGGCGCCTCCAGGACCACCTCCTCCTGGTTTTGTCCCCTACGGGACTCCACCTCAGCGTCGTCTGTAGGGAGAGGGGCGGAGGCCGTCGGAAGTGAAGCGCTATTCACGTCCGACGAATTCAGAGAGACGCTTGATGAATCGCCAAGCTGAGCTCTGGGCGGACTGCATGATCAGATTCGGCGTTAGAAGCTATTGAATAATAAAGGAGTGCCATAAGTCATTTGGGTAGCCAGACACTTACGATTTTGCCAGGGGCTTGACCCTGGATGGCCATTTCCCCCCGCCGTCTTCAGCGTCGGGGGCGTAGTCCGGCAGAAGGGTCTTCCCCTTCTTGGACCCTCCGGCTTCCCCAGTTGGGGCGGCCTTTCTTTTCTTTCCTCCCCCATTGGAGGGGGAGAGGCATCTTCTTCTTCTTCCTCCTCCTCGTCTTCGGAGGCGGAGGGTGCGTTGGGGTCGTCGGGCAAATCCGACGACACCGGGCGCCGGGAACTCTTTCGGGTCCCCGCGGCCTTCTCCTTGGCCTTCTTCTCCGGCACCACGTGAGGTGCCGGAACCAGTAGCTTCGCTAAGTGTGCGTCTGCTGGGCCTTCAGGCAAAGGGGTCGAACAGTCAAACTGTCTGGATGTCCTCTTCCAGTCCTGTCAAAGGAACGGGAGTTTAGATCCCACATAAAGTCACACTATGAAATTCGGGTATCCCGTAAGGGACTAAATGTAAGCTTACTTTGGAGGCTTGACGTTTGGTGCAGAATCCGCGATCCTCGGTGACGGGAGGGGAGACCTCGGAACTCTTGAAAAGCACCTTCCAGGCGTCCTCGTGCTTCGTTTCGAAGAGCCGGGATAGAGTCTGGTGCTGGGCCGGGTCGAACTCCCACAAATTGAAGTCCCGTCGTTGACACGGGAGGATCCGGCGGAAGAGCATGACCTGGACCACGTTGACAAGCTTGACCTTCTTGGTTACCAGTTCTCGGACGCAGGTTTGGAGTCCGGTCACCTCTTCCGGATTGCCCCACGACAGGCCCGTCTCTTTCCAAGATGTGAGCCGGGTGGGGAAGCCGGATCGAAATTCGGGGGCCGCTGCCCACTTAGGGTCACGCGGCTCGGTGATATAAAACCACCCCGATTGCCACCCTTTGATGGTTTCCATGAAGGCACCCTCGAGCCAGGTGACGTTGGCTATCTTGCCCACCATGGCACCTCCGCATTCCGCTTGTTGGCCTTTCACAACCTTTGGCTTGACGCTGAAGATCTTCAGCCATAGGCCAAAGTGGGGTTGGATGTGGAAGAAGGCCTCACACACGACGATAAACGCCGAGATATTGAGAATGAAGTTCGGGGCCAGATCGTGGAAGTCCAGGCCGTAGTAGAACATGAGCCCCCGGACGAACGGGTGAAGAGGAAAACCCAGTTCGCGGAGGAAGTGGGGAAGAAAAACAACCCTCTCATGGGGGCTGGGGGTGGGGATGAGTTGCCCCACATCTGGAAGCCGGTGCGCGATGTTGTTAGACAAGTATCCGGCCTTCCTCAGTTTTTTGATTTGCCCCTCCGTTACGGAGGAGGCCATCCATCTACCTCCCGCTCCGGACATGGTTGGAGAAGGTTGAGGTGGGAAGTGCGGGTTTGGGCGCTGGAGCTCGAGCACGCAGGGACGGATAAGCAGAAGAGGAAGAAGGCGTGAATGGAAAGGGCGGATTCTTATCCCCTTATGGGCGGCCAAAACTACGAGCCCCCCACCGGCCTAATAAAACTCGCTTATCTCCCAAGCGTCGCGGTTAATGACGCGGTTGGTTTACCCACACCCGTATTGATGAGAATCCCGGAATAAGGGGACACGATCTCTGCTTTGACAAGACGTGTCAAGGAAACCGCCTCGCTAAACGCGCTGAGGTGGAACAATAAAATGAATAAAAGCCTGGCCGTGACATGATGTCACGCCGCGGAATACGTCAGCAGATCCGGTTAACGCAAATATTATTCTCTCTATGGTGGAATGTGGAACTTATTTTGCAGAGCCGGACACTACCCTGGTGTTCAACATCTTCTATGAAATATTCGGAGGAAGAACCCGCCTTGCAATGCCGAAGACAACTTGCGCGTCGGACTCGTCGTCATTGAAGCCTGGTTCAGGGGCTACTGAGGGAGTCCTGGATTAGGGGGTGTCCGGATGGCCGGACTAAGACCTTTGGCCGGACTCCCGGACTATGAAGATACAAGATTGAAGACTCTGTCCCGTGTCCGGATGGGACTTTCCTTGGCGTGGAAGGCAAGCTTGGCGATACGATATGAAGATCTCCTTCCATTGTAACCGACTCTGTGTAACCCTAGCCCTCTCCGGTGTCTATATAAACCGGAGAGGTTTAGTCCGTAGGACGAACAACAATCATACCATAGGCTAGCTTCTAGGGTTTAGCCACTCCGATCTCGTGGTAGATCTACTCTTGTACTACCCATATCATCAATATTAATCAAGCAGGAGTAGGGTTTTACCTCCATCGAGAGGGCCCGAACCTGGGTAAAAACATCGTGTCCCTTGTCTCCTGTTACCATCCGCCTAGACGCATAGTTCGGGACCCCCTACCCGAGATCCGCCAGTTTTGACATCGACATCTGGTGTGCAATGCTTCTCAATACAAGAAGGCCGGGAAGAAATCTCCCCAGAAAGTTGTATGGTACTTACCGATCACTCCCCGTCTCCAGCGGTATTTCGTAGATCCCAAGGAAGCAAAGCTCATGCGCTGGCACACAGAAAGGAAGAAGCCCGACTATGGAGAAGAAGGGCAAAAAAGTAAAGGAAGAGGATTACTGCCCCCCTTCTTGCTTCACCTTAAGTCAGGCTGAGATCAATCAATTCTTTAAGTGCCTTACCGGAGTCAAAGTTAGTTCCGGCTACTGTGGCAAGATAAGCAGATATCTAGACACGAACAAGAAAAGGTTCAGCGGGATGAAGTCCCATGACTGTCATGTGATGATGACGCAAATACTACCTGTTGCCCTTAGAGGGATAATGGACAAGCACGTCCGTGACACGCTTATTGGTCTCTGCAACTTTTTCGACGTCATCTCTCAAAAGTCGATCAGTGTGAAGCAGCTCCGAAGGCTACAGGAAGTGATCCTTGTGATACTGAATGAGCTTGAGATGTACTTCCCGCCCGCGTTCTTTGACGTCATGGTGCATCTATGTGTCCATATTGTGGATGACATAATAGACCTGGGGTCGTCATTCCTGCACAACATGATGCCGTTTGAGAGGATGAATAGGATCATCAAAGGATTTGTTCGCAACATGTCCCGTCCATATGGAAGCATCGTCTAGGGCTATCTGACACAAGAGTGCATCTCTTTCTACGAAAATTTTCTATATGGCTCGGACCAGCCGCCTGGTGTTGGTGTTGGTTTGCCACCTTACATTTAGCTCCTGATCAAGTCGACTACATATTTGTAAACAGTTCACGTTCCTTCTACAGGAGAAGCAACACCAGCTTGAAGCCGAAAGCCCTACTTCGCTGATGAGGCCCAAGTGGGACACCCCTCTCAACCGGGCCTTCAACGAACTTAAGGGACTTCCTTTGGGCCAGCGGGCGCAATATGGACGTGTGCACGGCGCCGGAGACGACGCCACGTGGAAGGTGTTTTACAACGAGAGCCCGGAGGCCAAGAAGCAGAAAAAGAAGTTTAGTCAGGCGGACATCGACGAGAAGGTGAAGCTTGCGGTTGAGAAAAAAGCAGTTGAGGACGCCCAAAAAGCAGCCGAGGAGAAACATGATTTGCTAAAGCAGGCACTAGATGCAGCTGTAAATGCTTGCAGAAATGATTTTGCTACTAACTTGGTCCCGGCTATCATCAACTAGACGAAGGAAAATCCAGACAAGACGATACATGATTTCCCCATGCCAAGTTTCGTCGGGAGCAACTTAGTGAAGAACACCACCGCACCATCATCTGCTCACACAATCGGGCCTGCTCTCGCATTCGCACCCGCACCCGCACCCGCTCATAGCAGCCCGTCCTCAGTCTCTGGCGCGCTAGGCGGGCCTTCGTCTTTGGCTGGGCTCGACGCCCTCACGGTAATTACATGTCGCACCAACATATATATCTAGAATATTCGATTTTCGTTGCCATTCAGATGTTTTACGCCGCAGACATGTGTTTGCAGGCCGATGAAACCCCGTGCACCATACTCTACTTGATCGAAGGCCAGAAGGTGGATGTGGGAAAGGGGGTGATAACGAACCCCTTGCAATTCACGTTCGACAACCAGCCGATGCCCGCTAGGCACTTCAGGGTTAACTTGTCCAGTGTGAAATCGGGGCACGAGGATTTGCCTCCTCCAGTACGGCTTGGGGGAGAGGACGATGAGACCCCACTGCGGATTGGAAGCTGCAAGGGTTCGATGCTGCTATGGCCGAAGAATCTTCTTCTTCTGGAGTCGGCTATGAGCACACCAATAACCACACATCAATAAGCATGTATGGAGACCACCATCCCGCCTACGCAATTACCAGATCATATAGTGTCGGGTGAGAGCGGCGGACGACGTGATGAAGGGGGTCCAATAGTGGCTGATGTAATCGGCCCCGTAGAACAAAGAATGGATGATGAGATGGAGGAGACGATGGACCCAATGGGTTTCCTCAATATAGGAGCCTGTGAAGGTGACTTTGATATGATGAGTCAGCCATATGAAGAATTGGGCTATCAGCATGCTGATGAGGATATGGATGATTTGCTCGGGCAGGAACGTCCTAGCAAGTATTGCAAGAAACCCTTCATGAAATCCTCACAGGACACGCCTGAAGATGCCGCCTCAACACAAGGTCAACTATCCGGGGGTCTTATGGTGCTTAGCCCAGCAACACCGGGGTAGGGGTTAAGGAAGGGTCTGAAAGGTGTGCCCAAGAAAAAGGAGAGGAAGAGATCAGGGAAGATAGGCTCAATTGCCTGCAAACAAGCCAGAGCACATAGCAGCCAGACGGTGGATTATGAAGAGGTACCCGTCAAAGGTGCGGCCATGTTCCATGTCACTGGCGAGCCGATGCTACCGGCGAAACCACTGGAGACTCTATTAGGGGATCTCAGGAGACTGCACGACCATGTGATGTCGACTGAGAAAAGCCTACTAGCCAATAAGGATCCATGATATCTGACATACGCAGCTCGTGTGCCTGAGGGGAAGTGCTACGTCGACACACAACCTGTGGAGGTGTTCTTCTCGCGGTTTGACCATATCTTCGAGATGTTTCTGACAAGCCGACTCGATTTTACAATTGTCCGCCTTTTTGCGCTACATATGAGCTCCGTCATGAAGAGAGAAGAAGTCTCGCAAATCTGTGTGGCGGATCCGTACTACATGCATGAGTCCTTCTTGGGTCTCGGCGACTCTAAGCATGAAACTGCTAGGGAGTACCTCCAAAACTTCATGGTACAGAATAAGGACCAGGAAATTGTCCTCCTGCCTTATCATCCAAAGTAAGTCATTTCCAGACAACCCTTTTGTATCATTCCTTCTCGCTCATATGGAGAATAATTTGAGGTGTCTTTTTCGCCGCAGCAATGGGCGCGCCATCCTTATCGTTCTTTACCCGCAAGTCTCCCACGTCGTGTATTTGGACCCTACCAGAAACTACGAGAAGAAGGACTACACCCACATAATGAATATTCTAGATGATGCTCTCCAAGGCTCTAGCTTTAGGGGTGGCCACATGCAGATCAGGAAACAAAGGAACAAGAAGATGGGTTTCGCGCATAAAACTAACTTCTGTTGCATCCATGTCCCAAAACCAAGCAAGAAAGATGGATTCTACATCCTCCATCTCATGATTGAGTTCAGCAAGGATCACCAAAAGCTTCACATCACAAACATAAATGATGATCATATCCACAAGTGGGTAGAATCTCATGGAGAAGCGGATTATAAACTTAGAGATGACTTCTTTCGTATCCAAAGGGACATTTGCGACGATCATCATGAAAGAAGTCGTCGATGAGAAGGGGATGTTCCACCACGACCCTATATCGCGAGCTGACGTCCGGACTCGCATAGGCATGCAACGTCATGACCTCACGCCGTTTAAGAAGCTAGGGTCCATCCTCGATGATATGGAAGGATGGAACTTCTAGTGATTTACGATGCCGATGAAGATGATATGTGTCGGTTGAACTTGTATACTTTCTGTAGCGATGAAACTTTCTGATGTCCGCGGTCCCTGCCGAACTTGCATAACGGTACTTTGTTAGTTTGGGTACGATGACCTGCGAAACTCTAGTTAATTAGTTTGCGTACTATATGTTGCATCCAGTTGCTAACCCTTTCTTTTTTGTGTTGCTCTAGTATATTTTGTTGCATATGATTGTACATTCTCTTGATGTAGATGCATCTCTAACAGGTACCTAGCTTCTTGATGGCGAGGTGGCAGTGCTATGTCATGTACAAAGGGAAGGTTCGGGGGGTGTACAACGAGTGGCCTGAGTGTCAGGCGCAAGTGAATGGGGTCTCGGGCGCCAACTATAAAGGCTTCAAAAGCAGACAAGAAGCAGAAGCTAGTTACTTGGGGTTCACGCTAGCGCGAGAGAGGACTCGTAACCGCCGCCTCATGTACTACATAGTTTCGCTCTCACTCATAGTGATAGCTCTTCTCGCGTATATCATTGTTTAGATGGATGACAATGTAGTTGCAAGTATTCGAGACTTGTATCGCTATTTTCGAAATGATGACGAGAGACCACTTCCTGTTGGATGATGATTATGATGATGACCACCTTGTATCGCTATGTATATGCTATAATTACATTTGTATGTGTATGATATGCTAGAGATTATTGTATAAAGCCCAAAACAAAATTCAGCAACACAAAATGTGGAGCAGAAAAAAATTTAAAAATTAATAACAGTAGCGTGGGGTATGGCATTAGCAACAGCGAGCTCTTAGCAGTAGCGCTCTTCTCATAAGGGCGCTGCAGCTATTATCAGCAGTGCTTGTTTCAGACAAACGCAGCTGCTATCCCTAGTTAGCAGTAGGGCTGGTCAGACCGCGCTACTGATAAGCATTAGCTGTAGCGTCGTATCGGTAGCGCGGCCACCCGCGCTACTGATAAGCATAAAACCCGCGCTACTGCTAGGCTTTTTCCTAGTAGTGTTTCTTTAACTCTGTTTTGATATGATTCAAAGACCAAACCATTTTTATAAATTCCGAAAATATTTGTGGGCATTAACTGAATTATTCTGAAGGTCCTCAACAAATTTCAGAATTATTATAGTGATTAAAATATTTATAGCATTTATTTGCTCCAATTCAAACACAATGTGCATTAATTCCAAAGCCATAAATGCCATGCAAAATGTGCATCATCTCTGGTTAGGGTTTTCACAATTTTCCTAAGTTATGCACATTTTTCAAGGGCATTTTGGGTTCATTGAAAATTATTTAGTTATTTAAACTGGTGCTAGAGTTTGTCTAATCCGCACTTGAAATTCATTTGAATTTAAACATGATCTAACAATCATTCTAAATGCAACTAATTACACTCGATAATCTAGGGTTGTGACAACCAGGATGAAAACACACAAAAGAATAAAAGAGAAAAGGAAAATATAAAATACCAATAAAGCCATTAAGAAAAACACAAAAAAGAAACAAAACAAAACGAAAATCAATGAAAAACATAAAGAAAATACATTATAAAGAAACGAAGAAAACAAACCATTGAAAGCTAAAGAAAACCGTAAAGAAAGAAAAAAACATTAAAACCGGACCACTACACACATTGAACAGCCAAAACCGAAAGAACCTGGCCTACAACGACTGAACGAGTTCAGGTACTACGAGCAACCCAGTCCGATCGAACGAAACGAACCCGACTGAACGAGAGCTAGGGTTTGTCTAATCCCCACTTCAATTTCACTTGAATTTAAACATGATCTAACAATTATTCTAAAAGCAACTAATTACACTCAATAATCTAGGGTTGTGACAACTAGGATGAAAACACGCAAAAGAAGATAAGAGAAAAGAAACATATAAAATACTAATAAAACCATTAAGAAAACACAAAAAAACAACAAAATGAAAATCGAAGGAAACCAATGAAAATAAACCATTGAAATCTAAAGAAAGCCGTAAAAAAGAAATAAAAAACCGGACCACTACAGACATTGAACAGCCAAAACCAAAAAAACCCAGCCTACAACGACTAAACGAGTTCAAATGCTACGAGCAACTGTACGAGACCTAATGGGCTCGCCGATAGGAACGGACGCTTCCATACCTCTCGCGTCAGGCGAGATATAGTCTTTTGTTTTCGAGGGCTACGCGACATAGAAAACTACGTCGAAATCACTAATTAAAGAGTACTCCTTGCGGAGATCACTCTAACTTTCCCAGGTTGTGACAAGTGGCGTGCTGCATGTGCGCCACTTGTCGCAACCTGGGTGTTTTCCCTTTTTTCGTAGATTCGTTTATTCAAAACGTTTTATCTCTTAAACCGTGCGTCCAAATCTCGAACCGCTTTCGCCGTTGGATTCCTCGCGTCGAGATCTTCAAAACTAGATCTCATGTTGATAGGTTTTGCCGAACTTTTTTTTCATTAAAAAACCGAACCGGGAACACAAGTTTTTTTCCCTTTCCGAAAGAGGCACGCCCGTGCCTCTGACGAAATCATAACCGTGCTTCTCGCAGAAGCAAAACCGTGCCTCTCGTGAAAGAAAAAAAAACAGAAAACGCATTCTTTTTCCTTTCCGAAAGAGGCACGCCCGTGCCTCTCGCGAAAGCACAACTGTGCCTCACACGGAAGCAAAAAGTGCCTCTTGCGAAAGGAAAAAAAATACAAAACATGTTTTTTTTTTCGTTTCCGAGGAGGCACGGCCGTGACTCTCGCGAAAGCACAACTGTGCCTCTCGCGGAAGCAAAACCGTGCCTCTCACGAAAGGAAAAAAAACAGAAAACACGTTTTTTTTCGTTTCCAAGAGGCACGGCCGTGCCTCTCGCGAAAGCACAACCGTGCCTCTCGTAAAAAAAATGCGTTTTTTGCGCAAAAGAGCTATTTTTTTTGATTTTTTTTCTCGAAAAGCTAAGAAAGACCGGTGAAAAACCAAAACGTCAAAAAACCCAAAAAAAACCTTTTAAAAAGCCGGAAACGCGTGCGGAAAAATAAAAATACAAAACCCGGAGGGAGCGCCCAGAGCGTGACACGTGACGAATAGCTGAGAGCGCGCCAAATGGCATTGATTGTTGCGAGGCTCCCTAGTAGACATGTGGTCTCATCACACTAATGTTGCACGCTTGTTTTTATATATATAATTCGAAAAAAACTAAATAATATATTCTGAAAATGCAATTTATTTAATTTTTTGATTGTTCGTCGCACATTTAGAAATTTTAAATGCAGAGTAACCAATATGTTCGCTCAACTTTTAGAAAATGTTTTTACCATTCAAAACAAAAGTATGTGATACTTGAAAAATGTTCAGGCATTTCAAAAATATACATGGAATTTATAAAAATGTTCACGTGCTTCAAGAAATGTCTATGATATTTTTAATATAAATTATATCATATATTTAAAAAAGGGTTTGCATGGTTTTTTGTAAAAATGTTTTGTATCATATAAAAAATGCTTTACCACGTGTTTAAAAAATTTATGTTACAATTAGAAAATTATTCACATAAAAAATGTTTGTGATATTTAAGAAAAATATCCAACGTAAAGAATATTCATATATTTTTTTAATTCATATCATACAAAAATGTATCAATGTGTGTTTGAAAAATGTTTAACACACATTCAACAAAATATTCAAAATATATATTTGATCCAATGTTAAACATTTACAAAATTTTCGTGTGGATATATACGAAAAGTTTATAATGTGTGAAAATAAGCAGACATCAAAAACATGTATTTGAAAAAATGAATGATGCATTAAAAATGTTAGATTATTATAAAAGAGGTTCCTGGTGTATCCAAAGATGTACAATGTGTATGGAAAATAGGACATCTGTTGGGAAAATAAAAATAAAAAATAAAAGGAAAATAAAACTGTGATAAGCAAAAAAGAGGACATCAAAGTAAAAAAGAAATGGAAAAAATCAAAGAGAATCAATGAATACGCGAACAAAAACCGATGCATTACAGTGCAAGTACTCATAAAAAAACAGTAAAAAACTTGCATGCAACTACAATACTAGGCTGGCCCATAAACCTCCATACCATAGGCGACATATAGTATTTTTTATGTCAAAGACAAAAAGCTACGCGCAAATTCTCATTGGATCTCGGTTGTTCTTAACAGCGATGGCTCCTATCCTATGTTTTAAGCACGTTCCACCACATACTAGTCTGAAGGCTTCTATGAGGGTTGGTCATGGTACAACGTCAATAAATTGATAACATGTTATTTTTTACTCCCTCTGTTCCAAAATGTTTGTCTTTCTAGAGATTTCAACAAGTAACTACATACGGAGAAAAATGAGTGAATCTACATTCTAAAGTATGTCTATATACATCCGTATATGGTAGTCCATCTGAAATCTCTAAAAAAACAAATATTTAGGAACGGAGGGAGTATATTTTAAAAATATTTACTATCTATATTTTTTTCTATTTTTATCTATAAAGTGTACCAATCTTAAGTAGGACTTAGAACAGCAATGATAACCGTCGGCCTTCTAAATCCAACGGCCAATATCAGCAGGATTCGCATGAACAGTAAACTGCTGATACCTCTATTGCGTTCTAGAACAATCATGTGCCCTTTTCAGAAAAAAGAAGCCCATAACTGGACCCAATGGGCCGTGTTGCTGCATGACCACCATATGGTTTGATTGAGCCCAGGGGAGATGGTGTAGTAGCAATAGGAGAATGTGGAGATTTCTCAAAAAGAAAAGGATCATGTGGAGAAAGTGAAGCAATATGCTGTTCTTTTTAAATCAACGTACAGTTTTTTTCCGCATGAATACTACTTCCTGCTTTTACCACATTTAATTAACTAATATCGGCATTTATACATTGCTATTATTTATTTTCCTTTGAATCTATTACCACATCTATCACTTCTTTTCTCTTTTACCAAAATCACTCCGTTCTATTAAGACGGGCATTGCACATGTATACATACTATTATACTAAAGTTAGAAAATGTTGTCAAAAGTGTTTAAATAACAGATAAATAAATGTATTATATTGTGAAAAGGTTTTAATTCGTTAATATAAATGTTCAGACATTTGCAATTTTTTTGTTCAACTCATGTTGAAAAGATGTTCATGTACATAAATTATAAAATATGTACTCATGTGTTTTTAGAAGATTAATTTATTTGATAAAAAAAGACTGTATTTCACAAGATGTACATGTACATAAACAGAGTTTATACTATCTATACCTCTATACCTACTAATAAAAGGACTAATGCTTCTGCCTGTTCACCGTCGTAATACATAAAGATGTCGCCATTCCACTAAGGGGCTCAGAAAATTGGGAATACCTATTTTGACGAATTTTGCATCAAGACGCCGCTATTTCGCACAGGACATCGAGTGCTCGTTCTGATTGTGCCGGCCCATTTAAGATTCACTGTTCCCGCTTTTGTAATGTTCACAGAAGGTATCCTGAATCATTTTTTTTGTTTTCTTTTTTCTCGGTTTCCCTGTGTTTTTTTGTTTCCCACGGTTTTTTGCCTTTGTCCTCTTTGTGCTTCTTTGTGCTTCTTTCTTTTTCATTTTTCTTCTTCCTTTTCGGTTTCTTTTATTCCTTTTTAATTTCTTCTCTATTTTTATTTTTTTTCTAAAAGTAAAGGTTTAAAAATTGTTCAGAAAATTTTGAAAATGCTCTTGATTTTAGAAAATGCTCTATTTTACAGAAAGTAGTAGCATCTTAAAAAAATCATAAATGAAAAAATGTTCCTGTTTTCAAAAATTGTTCACAAATTGCAAAAATGTTCTTCTTTTTCAAATTTTCTTTCACGTATTAAAAAATTGCTATTGTTCGAAATTTGTTTGGATTTTCTATTTTTTTCAAAATTCAATATATGTTCATAATTTCAAAATACTTATTGCTTTGAATTTTTGTGCAAAAATTCAAAAAAATGTTCATGCTTCAAACTTTCTTCGTAAATTTAAAAACAGTTTGCGTTTTTATTTTTTATTCACATACTCAAAGTTGTTCATATTTTCAATTTTATTTGCAAATTCAATAAATGGTTGGGAATTGCAAAAAATGTTACAGCTTTCCAAATTTGTTCACAAATTCAAAATATGTTCATGTTTTCATTTTTTTGCTAATTGAATAAGTTTTCTAGAATTTTGAGAAATGTACACTTTTTATTTTTTGTTCACAAATTTAAAAAACGTTCCCACTTTTCAAATGTTTCACATCATCAAAATGTTCATGTTTTTCCAAAAAATTAGAAAATTAAAAAAGTGTTCAAATTTGTAGAAAATATTCGTAAATATGAAAAATTCTGTTGCAGGAAATCCTTGGTTCGACCCCTTACACGGATAGTAGTTTTGGGATTTCTTGCGAATTATGTTTTAAAATTTTGTCGCTGTCATATGTTTGTTTTAAGTGTGCCGCCACAAATCTAACAAGTGAGGCTCTTAGTCCGAGTGGCTTGCACAGGTCGCAATTCACTACGAAGTCGCGGGATCAAGTTTTCGCGCAAGCGCCGTCGTCTTTTTTGCATTTTTTTCATCTCACGGACGTGCCTCTACATGCCACCGAAAATGGGCCGGCCCAGGTTAGGCGCCCCTGTGCGAAATGCTGGCACTTTGCCGCAACGAGCGGCATATAGGAGATCCCCAAAACATTTCCCTGGTCGTTAGGCTTTGGCCCATGCACTCATGCGGCCCATCATGCCAACAAATTTACATGATTTTCTTATATGCTCGTTCAGGTAAATAATAATCTTTGGTCAAAAAAAGCTAAATAATAATATCACATCGCTTCTTTACGCCTAATCTCATGTTCATATAGGTACCCAATGATGATTCAAACATCAACAACAACAATTAGCAAACAGAGATGAGCAACCACTATTAGGGAAATCCTTATACACAGCATCTTAGCAGTAGCGCTGAACAAAATAATGCGCTACTGCTATATATTAGTGGCGCGTGTAAATAAACGCTATAATTTTAGCAGTAGCGCATACTAGCAAAAAGGGCCGCTACTATGTTTGAACTGGGCGCATATGGCTAGCCCCACTTAGCAGTAGCACGTATCCCCGCCCAGCGCTACTGCCATTCTTCTTAGTTGTAGCGCTTTTCTGGAACCCACGCTACTACTAACCCTACCTTATACTCCCCACGCGTCCGACCCTCTCAGTCACTCTCGCCCGCGTCGATACCCGTCGTCCGCCGTCGCCGTCGTCCGTCCGCCACCGAGGTACTCCCTCCATCCCTCCTTCCCTCCCTCCTCCTCCCACCGCGCCCTCCTCCCTCCTCCTCCCGCCGCACCCTCCTCCCTCCACCTCCGGCCGCCCCCTCCTCCCTCCTCCTTCGACCGCCCCCTCCTCCCTCCTCCCTCCTTCACCGGCAGCCCTCCTCCCACCGCCCCTCCCTCCTCCTCCTCTGGCCGCCCCTCCCCCTCCTCCTCCGGCCGCCCCCTCCCCTTCCTCTCTCCTCCCTCCCTCCCTTGTCTCTGTTCTTGGAAATTGTAGGTAATTTAAATGTAGATTTTAGCATGTAGACATTGTAGAAATGTAGATTTTAGCATGTAGACATTGTAGAATGTCGTTTTTTAATATAATATTGTTTTGACTATTTTAGGTGTTTTGAATAAAATAGAAGTAAGAAAATTTAGGGTAGAATTAAGGTAGTAGAATTTTTAGCAAGTGTTTAATAGAAATAGTTTATTTAGTAAGTGATTAATATAACTAGTTTATTTATATTAAGTGCTTAATAGAACTATTTTATTTAGTAAGTGCTTAATAGAACTAGTTTATTTATAGTAAGTGCTTAATAGAACTGGTTTATTTAGTAAGTAGTTAATAAAACTAGTTTATTTAGTAAGTAGTTAATAAAACTAGTTTATTTAGTGTTAGGGTTATATATAAGATATTTTGAAATGTTTTTGTTCATATTTTCAACCATTGAAATGCAATGACCATCGATAAGTGGCCTATGTTTTGCCGGAGTATTGATTAATTTCCGTTCCGGCAAATTTCAGGCGCTCGATATGTCCTTTTTTATCAAAGGTCATGCCGGATTTTTTGGGTTTTGCCGTCGAGTTATAATCTTTGAATTTTGAACACAGGAGATGTCTGATGACAATGGGATCCCGGAGTGCGGGCATTGCTACGATGACCGGGGTTTCTGCGATAAGTTTCCTCACCTGCAAAATGATAGGTTTTTCACCGTGAAGCTGGAAGAGACCTTTGATGTTTGTACGGTACACAACGACAAGCATTTCATCGTAATTAATATCATCACTTGTGCTTCTTTTGTTCAATGTGTAATTTATGGGGGGTTTTCAATTTGATTAGTACATCCCATGCCATGCTAGCTAGACCATATGTATTGGAGAAGCTTGATTTTGGTTTAGATGACTTTGAGAATGTGGAGACGAGGAGGGCTCACTTAAGAACTAAACATGGTTATGAGTTTCTGGTTAAGTTCTA
The DNA here is from genome assembly GCF_018294505.1 of Triticum aestivum. Taxonomy (NCBI): domain Eukaryota; kingdom Viridiplantae; phylum Streptophyta; class Magnoliopsida; order Poales; family Poaceae; genus Triticum; species Triticum aestivum. The sequence continues at coordinate 24,384,321 of NC_057798.1, read as the reverse complement.
CAATGCGGTCGATCGCTCCCATTTCAGTTGCTTTAATTGGGAAGCTCTCTACAAGGCATATGGATTTGAGGAGGAAATGCAAATAAGATTTGATATTCATCCCGAAGATTATTATGATGATGATAATATGGACATCTGGTTGGATGTGGATATGCCTCCAGTTTTGCCTAGATGTGAGTTTGTCAAACTAATTTGTTAAGTTCAGTAATTTATATTGTTAATTTAAAAATATTTGGTGTTCGTCGATACTAAACTTATTTATTTATAATTGTTAGCTTATTTCTTATCTTCAAGAAATACTCGGAAGGTAGTAGACAACACCATACTACAGATATGACTCCAAGCTTAATTGTGAGGAGAAATGTTATCTTGTCTCATTCATAGAAGATGTTGAGGCCTTCAAAACCAGTCACTCTATCAGCCCAAATTATGCTAGATACGTGCCACTAGTCCATAAATTGCTTGATGGTAACTTCATTGCCAAAAATTTGGTAAGATTTTGTTAATGATGGTAACTTCATTGCATACATTCTTCTTAAGTAGACTACACTGCTAACTATATATGTTACTATTACGTTTTTGAACAGAGGCTCCCGAAGCAGGTTGTGCCTGACATGCTATTTACCGAAGGTGATGTGCATATGGTTAGCTTATGACCAACTCCTTTCAAGGCTTACCATACTGCATACTCAATTTCTTCAAATGATGGAAGGCTCAAAATCAAAGAATGGAGCAAAGTGATGAATGCGCACACGCAAATAATTGAAGACAAAATGAATGTGTGCAAGCCACAAGTTGGAGATAGGTTTATCTCCATTCTCCATTATGGAGAAGGACCGGTTTATTTGTTTTATGGTATTTTAGCTAGGAGAGAGGAGTAGGTCCTAAGTATTAAGAACAATTAGTTAGTGTTGATTATATGACTATGATGATGATGAAAAGCTTTTATTATGTGCTACAATGTCTTAAACTTGATGGTGATGCTGAGTAGGAGTAGTGATTATGAGTACTATGATGATGATGAGGAGGAGTTGTTATTATAACTAGTGAGCAAGTTGTTATATGATGTCTCATGGACGAAAATGATGATGATGAGGAGTTATATGATAATGATATATTATGATGATAAGTTGTTAATGATATTATGATGATGATGATGATAAGTTATTATGTCATTGGGTGAAAGAACCGCGGACTAGTTTCAAATGGATGGATCCAAAGTGACCATTGGTTACTTTGGATCCATGCACTTGAAACTAATCCAAGGTTCTTTCACCTATTGATTTAATAACTCATTATAATGTAAAAACAATCTCTAAATTGCTACTGTATGAAAAATTGTATAATGGTGTATGAATAAGACCTAAAATTTAAAAATATTGAATACGGAATAATAGTAGTAGCGTTGTTTTGGAAAGCGCTACTAGTAATTACCAGTAGCGGTTGTTTTGGGAAGCGCTACTACTACTGCTAAGCTTTAGCTGTAGCGCCGTATCAATAGCGCGGTTACCCGCGCTACTGATAGGACAAAAACCAGTGCTACTGTTAGAATTTTCCCTAGTAATGAACCGTGAATACTCTTATCCTCTTATTCACAAGAGGGGGAAGGGAACAATGGCAAGATCCTTGGCTGAGGCAAATATCCTAGTGTGGCGAGCCAGTCTAGTTGACATTGGGTCATGTAGCAGCTTTTACAGTCTCCCTCGAGGAGGCCGGTGGAACGCGAGGACGAAGCAGCAGTAGAATCTTTGCCGATAGGCTCTCTCATGCGGTGATGGATTGGGCTAGTCGCTCGAGACGCACGAAGAAGGAGGAGAACACGCGAGACCAGAGCAGAGTAGGCAATGGGAGATGTGAGATCTCCTTGCCCTGCAGATATGGATTTTTACGACAATTCCTTGCCGTGTGCCGTGTGATGATGGGACGCTTTAGTCCTATAGCGGTAAATACGTGTGTTCCCCAGGCGTCGTGCGATGAGCTTGTGCGAAGATCTAGGGGATGGTTAATAATGTTTCTTTTATGTGTATTGGGGCATGTTACAACGTGTTTGATTGGACGTCTCAATTGTGAGGCCCCAATCCACAAGCACACGCCACGAAGACCCCTGATATGACAACGAACCCCGAGAAGTATAGGCGTTCAAAGTTGTCATGGTGGGCCCGAACCGTCGTCGGGTCCCAAGTGGGGGATTGCTCCGCCCTGAAGGCAGTGACGCACGGTTCCCAGGATCTCCTCAGAAACAATAAAGTCTCATGTTAAAGGGTTTCAGAAATTTTAGAGGACTCCGCGGATACCAAGGTATAAGAGTTGACGGTCAAAGATTGACCACTTCGGAAAAATAGATGGAAGACATTGAACCAGCTTGCAAGACTGAAGATGGAGAAGCGGGTAGGGAGGACCGAGGATCATCCTCGATTTGAAGACTGGTTTAGGGGCTACACCGGCTACTGATGGTATCCTGGACTAAGGGGTGCTTGCCACATCGGCTCCCGGCGATATGGGCCTGGCCGAGGACCTCATCCTATCTTTTCCTCTGACCACGCGCTCGAAGCCCTAGAGAACTCTGGCGCCGTCATCGGGATCCCTCGGCCGCCCTTCATGATCGCACGCGTCGCCGGCAGCAAGAACCGTGGCAAAGTAGTATGGTTGCCGCTGGAGTCCAAAAACCTAACATAGAAGGTGCCTCATCCATTGCCGAGGATTAGACTGCTTGCTATTGCCTAACTCAAACTTGGTGAGCCATACATTAGCCTAGATGGGGCGATTGCAATCCCGAACAACCGTCTGGCTTTGATCCGGGTCGGGGAGATCACCACGCTGTGCTCCTCTAAGTGTAGTATCGTTGATGAGTGATGAATGAAATTCCAAATTCATAAAAAACAAGACTTGAGTTGTTCCATGAGAAGCGATGATTTAGTCTTGGGCGCCAGGCTCTGTACTGTACAAGAGTTTTTTAAATAATGTTTCATATTGTACAAAAAAATGATTCAATGTGTGTTTCAAAAATGTACGTTACATTTAGAAAAATGCTCATATGCTTCAAACAAAATGTTGATTTAGAAAATTGCCTATCCAATGTAAAGAAAACTTATACAGAGTTTTTTTAATGTTTCATCTTGTACAAGAAATGTTTCAACATATCTTTGAAAAATATTTTACACGTATTTGACAAAATGTTCAAAACATGTATTTAAAAAATATTAATCATATATTTTAAAATTTTAAACGTATATAAATATGTGTTAGATGTATACAAAAAACGTATAATGTGTATGAAAAAATGTAGACATGAAAAACATATATTAAGAAAGATGTTAATCATGCATTTGAAAGATATTAAATGCATATAAAACGGGTTCCTGGTGTATACTAAAAATATACAATGTGTATGAAAAAAAATCTCTATCTTTACTGCTTAAAAAGAATGTAAGGTTCCATGTTACACATTTCATCTCACCATCCCTTCATCCAACCTTCCTCGTGTGATAATAAATCACCTTAATTAGTTACCTTTTGAGCCAATTTCAATTTAGTTTACTATACAAAACTCTCATCAAACTATAAGGTAAATCACGGGCAAGATTTGATAAATATTTATTTACACAATCGCATTAATGTGGGCAAATAAATCACAAGCTAACATACTAAAATATTTATATCCCGTTGCAACGTATGTACATTGTCCTAGTAAAAAATAAAAGTAAATAATAAGGGTGAAATCCAAAGAAAGAAACAAAGAAAAAAGAAAAACAAAAAGGGGAAAATCAAAGAAAACCAAAGAAACATGAAGAGAACCAATGCAAAGTGAAAAAAACTGAAAAAAAAACCACGAAAAAAAACTCACATGAATATATAGTATTGGGTTGGCCGAAAAACTGCAACACCGTAATAGGAATCATTATAGGCAACATACAGCTCCTGCGTCCCAACCTTGGAGCTTCCTATCCTATGTTTTAAGAGCTTGTTTGGGACTGCTCTACTCTTTAAAATTCAGCTCCGCTCTAGAAAACACAAACTAAACAGGGTAGCTCCATGATATGCCGCTTCGAGAAAAAAAAAACTTATAATCTAGGGAACAACTCCCAGTTTTTTATGAGGCTCTTTAGGGGGTGCTTAAAAAAACTCTAGAAGCTGGATTTGGAGGAAAATTACCCGCCACTACCACCAGTAAGTGGATACCCCTTCGTTTCTCCCTCGTCATCCAATCAAATAGATCCTTTCCACCAAATTTCCCATTCTTAAAATTGGAGCTAGATGGAAGCCAAACATTATCTTTGGTAGTGCTAGAACTTCTATATAAAACTGCTCCAAAGTGGATTTGGTGAAGTGAAACTGATTTTGGTGAAGCAAAGCAGTCCCAAATAGGCCCTAAGCAATGTTCTGCCACTCACTCGCCTGAAGGCTTCTATATGGGTTGGCCATGGTACAGCCTTATAATATGTAATTTTTATAAAAGTATTAAAGTCAAAATATTGTCAAAAGTGGTTTAAATAACAGAAAAATAAATGTATCATGTTGAGAAAAAGTTCTTGTACCTTAATATTAATATTCAGACATTTGAAAATATATTGTTCAACTCATGTATAAAAGATGTTCATGTATATAAAATATGTGCTCATGTATTTTTTGAAAAAGTAATAATTTAATAGAAAAGAGTTTATGTATTTGAAAAGGTTGTCCGTACACATATGAATATATGTGATCATGTTTTTTTTAAACATGGTCAAATATTCACCCAAAAATTTAAATAGGAACAAAAACTTCACCAAAAAAGTAAAATCATAAAGAAAGACGGAGCAGAAAACGAAAATAAAAGGCAACAGAAAAAATTAGCGAAAGAAACGGGTAATAGTCCACGAAAAAACTAAAAGTGAGAAACCCAAACGGTGGGCCGGCCATATTGGGAACCTTGAGCCGATTGGCCGGCAAAATGGTGCTCACGGCCTAGAACAGATAGAGTTTGCCAACCCCTCAAAAAAAAAAAGATAGAGTTTGCCAATATTGACCTGACGCTGAGAGGAGGCGTAGTTGAGGCGCCAGGTTCTCTTCTGTACGAGAGTTCTGGTGATGAGTTGCATGGACAACAAGTGACCCGGCAGCGAATGGAGGCCACAGTAGAAGGTGCGGCTCATCAGGAGATTGACTGATTGAGACTAACCCTGAAGACGCTATCATATTCATATTCATATCAGGAGGGAGGGAGAAAGGGGATTGTCAGATGTTAACTTCTCACTCATAAACTGAACACAACTGGTGAGTTTCTGTGCTGCTATGAAAGCTGAAACAGAAGTGGTGAGTTTATGTTTACTCAATGTAGGGTACTGTTACAGTTCTATATAACTGAACATACATATGCATACATCAAAGAAGAATCAAGATATTATGTGCACTTCGTGAACTCTTCCAACGCAATGTGGTGTACACTCAGCAGAGCCTCTGTTAGAGAACAGACTTCCTGTGCCGCTATCGCCTAATGGGGCATACACACAAAAACAACAAAAACACCCATCCAACCCAAGGGTGGTGATACATAGTATACAGGTAAAATAACTAGGCATTGTAGTTTAGCTGTCTTTTCAGCTTTCAAAAAACTCACCAATCTTGTTTTCCAACTGCTCAGCAGTATACTCATTCTGACGACTCCTTCGTGACATCAATCGCTTCAATGAAAGTCCTCTCCGATTTGCCTGCAGTGCCAGTGCATGCAGGAAGGCCTTGTATGGTATAACCACTAGATTCTTTATCTCGTCTCGCAGTTCGTACTTAAGACTAGGTACAACCTTCCAGGTCATCTGGCGATCGCAGATACTGACAAATCCTTGAGTAAATTCAGCCAAGGATGAACGGCGCGGGTTCTTCAGATAATCTTCCTTCATCAATGACAGTACAAGTGGAGCCCAACATTCCTCAAAGTAGCCCCTTCTGTATCTCTGGATCATACAAATGAGCCTGCTCACCAGTTCTACATTCCAAAACGGTGCTCCTGGACGGCGCATCATCTGCCAAACATCACATGCATTATTCAAGAGGATTATGTATTCTCGGTCCTTTTCAGCTTGGCACATCTTTTTTGCATCTTCCTCCAGCTTCGATACCCAGCAGTCAAACACGTGAGAGTAAGGATCAACGGTGCAATCTCCAGTGGCGAGTATTAACTGCACCATATCTGTGTTGCTGTCGAAAAACTCCAGGACTTGATTGAAAACAACAGTTGCTGGATGAATGGTAGATTCTTCACTGTTATCGATGCCACTTGCAGCTTGATCAAGTACTCCACTTAAAGTAGCCACCATCTTACTCGCCATAACAGCAATCTCACCAGATCTGTTCAAAGGTAAGCCCTGTAAATTGTACAGGACATCAACGATTGCGTCAACGATAGTCAGCACTTCCTTAACATGGCAAGCACACCAGCTTGCCTCGCTGAATGAACGTGCTAGCTCAAGGAGCTTCTCCACAGATTGCCCAGCAACCAATGAAAAGCACTCTTCTTTTACTTCTTGACATAATTGCTGACTGTTCCCATTCAGTTCTCGCCATATTAAACAGACAAGTGCAGTAGCAATTTTTAGCTTGATAACAATATCAGTTGATTCTGTGGCCAACACACAAGGATCTCCCTGAAAAACTGATGGGTTTCCTTCGACATTGGACAATCTGTTTCATGGAAAAGATTCAAACATCAGAATCTACTGCAAAAACATCAGAATCTACTGCAAAGTGCGTACAAACTTTCAGAAAGCCCCGCAGAAATTGTAAAAAATCATAGGCTCTCTCTCTCTCTCTCTCACCAAACATAATAGCAGATGTGTTCCAACAGAAGCATTCACTGTGGTAGAAACTACTGGAAAAATAACTGAAACAAAGGCAACCCCATCCCCATGATTTTAAACATAATGGTAAGAGTATAATTTGTTGTAGTCACTCAGCCAGAAGTTACTTGGTCAATTACTGAAACAAGTCAATTAACTCGATCGTTTTAAATGTGAGGAGAAATTCCATATTGCCAGCATACAGTTCTCCTTCCTTGCAGATGTCTGGTATTTTATAAGATTATATGAACCAGATATGTGCGCTAATTTAGGTGCCCGCAATAGTATCCGCGCGGATTATATATTGTGCAAGAAATGCCATTACTGCAAGATTTAAGATGTAAAAGTGGTGTAGCAATTGGCAGGAAATCAGGGCATAATATGCTCTACATGGCAGGCGTATGCCGAGCATGAAACATGGAAGTGGTGTATGTGTTTCTCTTTTTATGGAAAAAAACAAGAATCCAAAACTTGGAAGTGGTATTAGAAATGTTCTGTAACTGGGTCTAACAGAGAAAGTGTGTGCTGAGGAGGACTTGATAGTCCAGCCGTACAGACAGAGAGACTTTAAAACATTGCACATTGCAGAAAAGTCTGGAGAAACTACCATATCGAAGCACATTGCACAGATAGTGCTCCGGTGATTCCCTTGGAGGCAAGAATTGTTGCACATTTAAAAAATATCCCGAGGAAAATACCATATTCACGTACTCCCTCATTCCTAAATATAAGTCTTTGTAGAGATTTCGCTATGGAGCACATACGGATGTATGTAGATGCATTTTAGAGTGTAGATTTACTCATTCTGCTCCATATGTAGTCCATAATGGAATCTCTACAAAGACTTATATTTAGGAATGGAGGGAGTAGTACATTCTAGTAAAATCTAGTGCCTACACAGAAAATACCAAACTGTATTCTAGAAAAGAAAATACCAAACTGCTCCTACTAGAGCCGTGCCAGGCAGTGAGAAAATGTTGCCCATTTCAGAGAAAATAGTCGTTAAATAAAAGTATCCGATAATAGACAGGGGCATGGGTACATCCTCTCTGGAGTTGAAAATTAAAGAGTGCTCCAGGGAGCTATGCCAACATAGAAGCAGAAGGGTTGCTGGTACGAAAATAAGGAGTGCCTAGATGGGGGTTCCGAGTGCTTTTTTTATCATCATTTGCTAGTACTCAGATTTACTGCAACATTGACCATTACATGGCATGATATGGACTAACAAAGCATTCAGCATGAAACCCATATAACATCTGAATGCAACATTTTGAACTACAGACTACAACATTGGCCATTGGGTTCAACGGTTTAACGTTAATCAAGTAAAAAACCTCGAATCAGGCAACTCATTGTCCATTTCATAAACGGAACAACAGTTTACAGCCAAACATACAGTGCGTGTGTGTAGAAAATGAAGAGCAGAAACGCACTGCTGCAAAGGATAAGTTCAGCTTGAGCTTTGTGTTTCAAACTTGTATGAGTATGGCTTATTGAACTTGTGTAATCCAGCGGTTAACTGAACCTTGGGAACAACTTGTGGCTATAAATCTGTGCTAAACCACTGGCTGTCTGCATCTTTAGCCAGGATAAACACCTGTATACTGGTACTACCTTAAAATGGAAACCCACTGTTCGTTGAATTCCATTGGAAAATTTAATATGCTGAACGCTTCAGAGAGCAGTGAATGAAGACAGCAACGCATCAGCAACATTACTGTTATCCCTCGCAATGAAAATTTGAAGAGAATCGAAAATGTTTCCTAACTGAACTTGACAGAGCAACAGGGACAGACAGAGTGTTCTAACAGAGACATCGTACAGAATGAAATTTCCGTGGAAAAAAATCGTACAGACTGAAACAAGAAAGAAAGAAAGAAAGAAAGAGATGGGTGAGAAATTGGTAGAGTGCTGCAACACCTGCGGATGGGGTCGTCGTAGTGGATCGCGGCTTGCCTGAGCATGCCGACGGCGTGGCGCCGCCCCCGCGTCATCTCCTCCATGGATTCGGGGTCGATGAGGCGGGCTTGAGGAACTGCTTCGAGGTAGCGGATTTGCGGGTATCGGAAGTACCCGTCGGCGCCGGCGTGGGGCGCCCTGCGACGGAGGAGGATTGGACGGGTGGTCTCTTCCTCTTCGAAGAAGCCGCGGGCGGCTGCGGCGGCGACTGCGACACCGTTCGCGTCCACCAAGGTGTGGGTGCGGGGCGGCTGCTGCTCCGGCAGGCGGCGGCCGTCTCCACCACCCGCGAACCCCTCCAGAGGCATAGGCAGAAGCAGGAGGTTCCTCCAGAGCCACCAGACGACGACGACGGCCACAGGCGCGGCGAGGTGGAGGGCAAGGTAGGCCGCCGCGGAGGCGCAGAAAGGGCGCGGCGGCGGGGCGGAGGCGCAATCGAGATTCGGAATGCAAGACAGATTGGCGTACACAAGTTCAGGCATGGCCGCCGCTGGCTCTGCTGGGGGTCGGAGAAGTTCCGGGGGAAGGGGGAAGTGGGCGGGTTGCGAGTTGCGACTGCTTTGGCTGTTTTTGCAAAGGGGGAAGTGGGTGGGTGCTCTTAATTTTTGGCTGGAATTTGACGACGGTAGCGACAGCTGAATGAAAATCTCCTCCTGCAAAACCGAGGTCTACAAAGGTTTGATTGGTATAGAAACGCCTCCTCAGCAAATTCTCAATAGTATGGAATGTTTGCACTGGTCATTTGAATCGCCTACTTCAAATTGTTACTAGTAGTATTCGTAGTGAATTACGTACTCCCCTTGTAATCAAATGTAGGGCATTACAGCAAAAACGTCCTCCATTTGTTTACAGTACTACAGATAAACTTTTTACCTCATCGCAAGATTTTTGCTTGTAATACTACTCCAAGATCATATACATATACTAGTGGTACTGGCAGAGAGGGCACTTTTTTATTAGTACTCCCTCCGTAAACTAATATAAGAGCGTTTAGATCACTAAACTAACGACCAGGCAGCAAGATTTTTCTCGTACGACTGGCTGAGCGGATAATGTAGGATATATCTTTCGCGCTATGTTGCGGGGATGATGATCGCTCGTGTCTGAATCCGAAGCGTGCTCCGCTCCGCTCCAGGCTTCAGGTCGTCGGTCAGAAGTCAGAACCAGAAGCTTGCTCGCCGGCTCGCCGCTCCGGAAAGAGGCCTATCTCGTGGCCACTCGTCCGCCAGGCCAGGTCGCTCCATAAACTGAGCAAGCAATAGGCGAGGGAGTAGCAAAGCTTCCGAACCGAACTGATCGAGACGCCAAGACCTCTGATGGTTTGCGCATGTGCCTTTTGTTTGTGCTGCTATTACTCGCTCCGTTTCAAAATAAGTGTCTCAACTTTGTACTAATTTCAGTATAAAGTTATACTCCTTCCGTTCCTAAATGTAAATCTTTGTAGAGACTCTACTATGAACTATATACGGATGTATATAGATGTATTTTAAGTGTGGATTTATTCATTTTGCTTCGTATGTAGTCCATCCAGTGGAATCTCTACAAGGACTTACATTTAAAAACGGAGGGAGTACTAAGCTTGAGACATCTATTTTGGAATGAAGAAAATATTATATGTTATTCCTTTAATCCTGAAATAAGTGACTCAACTTTATACTAATTTTAGAAGGTGAGAGTACTACTAAGTACTGTATGTATGTGGCGGGTGCGTGTGGGTGAAAGAGAATCTCGCCCCATTTGGAATTTTCTTCGCTTCTTTCTTGACGGGACTCTACTATTCTTTTTTATTTTCTGACTAGCAGTATAATTCAATACTCGTTCAGAATCGGTTTGACATCTGACGTTTCATTTGGGAGGCAGTAGCAGTATGTACCTGCTTAACGACATCAAGCATGGCACTTTCTCGCCAAGCCAATCTCGAGGACTACTATGCTTATCCATTGTTTGTCCGGTGATAATAACCTCAGAGCATTTTCAATAGCCGCACTATATAAACGTCGCGTTAAAAAAGTACTCCCTCCGTTTAGGTGTGTAAGTCATCTTACGAAAACTAAATAATTCCAAAACACTTAGGCGCGGTGCATTAACTTCTACCTTGTTTTTTGTTTTTTGACATATCAGCCAATAAAAGATGTGGGGTGTGCATATTTTTAATGACTTGAGACTACCAAACACAACATGCAGTGGTTAGTTCATTGCATGCAAGGCTATTAATTAGCAAATAAACATTAAGTTTTCTCGTTTTCCCCTCCTTCTTGGTCACGATGCACAAGCTAAGATGACTTACTCACCTAGACGGAGGGAGTAGTGTTTTTAGTGCGCGCTATCGCTCCGGGCGCTCCAGCGGACACGCGAAAACCGCGCGCGGCATATCTAATTCAGCGTGCGGGCGAAAACGTCATGGCGTGCCGTTTATTTGTTGTGTCCGCTCCCGCACGCTGGACTCTCGAGCGCTCGCTCGCAACTCTACCTACCCATCCAGCCACTGCCGCCGCCGCCGCCGCCCGTGCTACCCCATTTCTTCCGGCGACCGTTCCAGCGCTTCCCCAGCCTCTTCCTGCGCGGCCGTGGCTTTCTCCGTCTCCCTCTAGTCAGCGCCGCCCGTCGCGCGCAGCAGTCCTCCGACGAACAGCGCCCGGCCGCCCACTGCCGCTTGGCGCCCGCAAGGTGTTCGACAAAAAACCCGCAAGGTATGTATTGCTTCCAACTTCACATTTTTACATGAAATTTGGTGCATATTGTTTGTAGTTTTTTATAGCCTAGTTTTGAACATTGTAGATGAGTTCATCATATGATTCTTCCGAAGAAGAATTTGATATCGAAGAGGAGGAGGATCTTGCAATGATCCTAGCTATGCACATCAATAAAAAACCAAAGCACGGTGGTTCAGTTATGGGTCGACAGAAAATTTGGAGGGATAGAATCGATGCCCACAACAGATTGATGAGGCACTATTTTGTGGAGAATCCCACATGCCCCGAGTCATACTTTCATCGCAGGTTTAGGATGAGCACCGAGTTGTTCAGGCGCACTACAGAGAAACTAGCGAGGCATGACCGTTTTTTTCAGTAGAGGAGGAATGCCGCCGGAGAGCTTGGGCATAGCACCTTTCAGAAGGTGACAGCCGCTTTGCGTATCTTGGCATACGGTATCCCCGCTGATCTAGTTGATGATCACTTGGCCATGGGTGAGAGCCAAGCCAACATGTGTGTCAAGCGCTTCGCAGTCGGAATTGTGCAAGTGTTTGGCCCAGAGTACTTGAGATCTCCCAATGCTGAAGATGTCGCAAGGCTATTGGAGATGAACAAAGCTCACGGGTTCCCAGGTATGCTTGGCTCAATAGATTGCATGCATTGGAGTTGGAAGAATTGTCCAAAGGCATGGCATGGCCAATTTCACGGACAAAAAAAGGGTTCCACTATAATCCTTGAAGCGGTGGCCGAACAAGAGACTTGGATTTGGCATGCTTTTTTTTAAATGCCTGGATCTTTGAATGATATCAACATTGTCAACCGGTCACCACTGATGAGTAAGATTGCAAATGGTGAACTGCCACCGGTGCAGTTTGTAGCTAATGGTCGTACATACAACTACGGCTACTATCTTGTGGATGGCATCTACCCAAAGTGGCAAATATTTGTGAAGCCGTTGAAAAACCGGAAGGTAAGAAATATCTTGATTTCCACAATGCTCAGGCGGCGGCTAGAAAAGACGTGGAGAGAGCTTTTGGGATTTTGCAAGCCCAATTTGCTATTGTGAGAGGACCGCTAGATTTTTGGGATCAAAAAATGTTTTGATACATTATGCACGCTTGTGTGATCATGCACAACATGATCATCGAGAATGAGCGTGGTCAAGATGTAGACTACTCTCACTATGATCTCTTGGGACATCCCGTGCGAGTGCGATGGAGGGCTAAAAGAGTGGCCCGTTTTGTTGCCTCCTATCATGTCATTCGACGTCCGGCAGCGCATAATGATCTTCAGAAGGATCTCATTGAGGAGTGGTGGGCTTGGAATGGCCGCCAAAGAGCATCATGATTTGTGCGTTTGATGTTGTATTGTTGAACTATTTGTTGTATTTGATAAAAGATACTATTTGTTTGAGTTGTAATAATAAATTGAACTACTTATTATTGATCTATTTTGTTTGTGTTTGATCTTCTAGCTTGTGTTTGGAGCGCATATGTTGTTTGTGCGAGAGCGCACGTGCTGCATTTTAGCACGTCTGCTGGAGCTACGCGTGCGTGCTGCATTTTAGCGCGCCTGCTGGAGCCAGCACTGCGTACAGCGCCAAACCTGACGATGGGCGCGCCGCAAGCCAGTTTTTAGCGCGTCGTGCATTGAGCGGCTGTTGGAGATGCTCTTATACCTTGTTTTTTTTTGCAAAATGTTAGCTAAATGCTTTCTCTGTCCTAACTTACAGCCTACCAAAAATGTCTTATCGCTTGGAAAGGAGGTATTAAGGGCATCTCCAACACCGACCCGGAAACCTCCCGCAGCTGTTCGGACTGGGCTGTCCGGACCACGAAATCCATCCAAGGCCGATCTGTATTGGTTCGCGGAGAGGTCCGGATGCGATTTTTTCCGCAAACCGAAGGAAAACACGGGGGAGGTTTGTGGGAGTGCGGACACACGAAACGTCGCTCTCCGCCCCTTGGCCCACCCAAAAGGAGGGCCAAGTCCGTGCTTTTGTAGCATCTCGCACTGTTTCCGCCTCAAAATCCTCCATTCTCTTCTTCCACTCCCCGCTGCTCTCCGCCCAATTCCCGCTCTTTTCTCCCACCCTCTCCTTCCCTCCGCCACTGACGCATGGAACCGGGTATCACGCTTGCCTGGAAGATCAGCTCAGAGAAGTGGCAAAATCGCCGCGTCAAAGCAAGAGCCGCAAAGGAGGAGAAGATGAGGAAGCGTCTGGCCTCCAGTGGGGCTGGTGGTGGCAATGGTCATGACGGACAGGGCAGACGGGGCGGTCGGTGAGGCCGTGGTGGATGCTGCCAGACGGGCGCGCCCACAGTACTGACGGCGCCATAGCCGGAGCCTTACATGCCTCCGTACTACTACGCCGCCAATTAGCTCGCAAACCCGCCAGTGCGGTTCCTTACATCATCGATGTTAACATGGCGCCACTCTTCTTTGAGTATTCTTCATCGTCGCTCGTCCGGGCGAGGACGGCAGGCGGAGAGCAGATGGGTGCCTGCGCGTTGTTTGCTGCAATGTCGAGAGCGGGGGAGCCGTCGTACGACGCGGAGAGGGAGATGCTCGATATCATCCACGAAGGCGGCGAGGGAGGATGAAGGGGCTACGAGGACGGGCACATGAAAGACTCAGATCCCACCCAGTCGGGAACTACCAGCGACAGCAGTCCTACACCCAGACGGCCACGCAACAATCCTACACCCAGACCGTCAATGGCACATAGCAACAACAGCATTAGGACTCCAGAGCAACATCCGGATGGTGGGGAGGAGGAGGGGGACGATGACGACGATGATCCGGATGATATAGCCAGCGATCCGAAGAAGAAGGGCAAATGAGAAAGTTTCAACATGCGGGAGGACGAGCTGTTGTGCAACGCATGGTTGGGCACTAGCCTCGATCTTGTCCATGGCACTAATAACCCACAAGTATATGGGATCGCAACAGTTTTCGAGGGTAGAGTATTCGACCCAAATTTATAGATTCAACACAAGGGGAGCCAAAGAATATTTGTAAGTATTAGCAGTTGAGTTGTCAATTCAATCACACCTGGAGATTAAATATCTGCAGCAAAGTGATCAGTAGCACAGTAGTATGGTAGTTTGATAGCGATAGCAATGATAGCAACAATAACGGTAACGGTAACAGCAGTAGTGATAATTTTGTAGCAGTTATAACAGCAGTAGCAACAGTACTAACTTAGCAAGAACAATATGTGAAAAGCTTGTAGGCATTGGATCGGTGATTTCGTTGGTTAATATTCATCATATAACAGAGATAACCTAGGGTGACACAGAACTAACTCCAGTTCATAAATATGATGTAGGCATGTATTCCGTAAATAGTCATACGTTCTTATGAAAAAGAACTTCATGACATTTTTTGTCCTACCCTCCCATGGTAGCGGGATCCATAAGGAAACTAAAGGATATTAATGCCTCCTTTTAATAGAGATCCAGAATAAAGCATTAACACATAGTGAATACATGAACTCCTCAAACTACGGTCATCACCGGAAAATATCCCAATTATTGTCATCTTGGGGTTGATGGATCATAACACGTAATAGGTGCATATAACTTGCAACGGGTCACGAACAAAGATATAGAAAACATAAACGGTTCAAATCTGAAACCATGGCACTCGGGCCCTAGTGACAAGCATTAAGCATAGCAAAGTCATTGCAACATCAATCTCAGAACATAGTGGATACTAGGGATCAAGCCCTAATAAAACTAACTCGATTACATGATGAACCTCATCCAACTCACCATCGTCCAGCAAGTCTATGAAAGAATTCCTCACTCTGGCGGTGGGCATCATGAAATTGGTGATGGAGGATGGTTGGTGATGACGAAGACCGAAGATCCCCCTCTCTAGAGCCCCGAACGGGCTCTAGATCTAGCCTCCCGATGAAGAATAGGAGGTTGCGACGACTCCGTATCGTAAAATGCGCTGAAACTTCCTCTCTTTTTTCTCTGAAAAAATAGGATTTTATAGCATCGGAATTAGGGTCAGCGGAGCCTCATGGCCCCCACTACCCACCAGGGCGCGCCAGAGGGGGATGGCATGCCCTAGTGCCTTGTGGGCAGCTGCCCCCCCCCTCCAGTGGGTCTTGGTTCCAGTATTTTTTATTTATTTAAAAATAATTCTACAAAAAGTTTCGTCCAAATCCGAGAACTTTTATTTCTACACAAAAATAACACCATGGTAGTTCTGCTGGCCATCTTCATCGGTGGCCATCTTCATCATCCCAGCGATCTCCATGACGAGGAGGGAGTAGTTCACCCTCGGGGCTGAGGGTATGTACCAGTAGCTATGTGTTTGATCTCTCTCTCTCTCTCTCTCTCTCTCTCTCTTGTGTTCTTGAGGTGATACGATCTTGATGTATCGCAAGCTTTGCTATTATAGTTGGATCTTATGATGTTTCTTTCCCCTCTACTCTCTTGTAATGGATTGAGTTTTACCTTTGAAGTTATCTTATCGGATTGAGTCTTTAAGGATATGAAAACACTTATGTATGTCTTGCCGTGCTTATCTGTGGTGACAATGGGATATCACGTGATCCACGTGATGTATGTTTTGGTGATCAACTTGCAGGTTCCTCCCATGAACCTATGCATAGGGGTTGGCACACGTTTTCGTCTTGACTCTCCGGTAGAAACTTTGGGGCACTCTTTGAAGTACTTTGTGTTGGTTGAATAGATGAATCTGAGATTGTGTGATGCATATCGTATAATCATGCCCACGAATACTTGAGGTGACAATGGAGTATCTAGATGACATTAGGGTTTTGGTTGATTTGTGTCTTAAGGTCTTATTCTAGTATGAACTCTATGATAGATTGAACGGAAAGAATAGCTTCATGTTATTTTACTACGGACTCTTGAATAGATAGGACAGAAAGGATAACTTTGAGGTGGTTTCGTACCCTACCATAATCTCTTCGTTTGTTCTCCGCTATTAGTGGCTTTGGAGTGACTCTTTGTTGCATGTTGAGGGATAGTTATATGATCCAATTATGTTATTATTTTTGAGAGAACTTGCACTAGTGAAAGTATGAACCTTAGGCCTTCTTTCCTACCATTGCAATACCGTTTGTGCTCACTTTTATCATTAGTTACCTTGCTGTTTTTATAATTTCAGATTACAAAAACCTATATCTACTATCCATATTGCACTTGTATCACCATAAAATTTACCATTGTATTGGGTGTGTTGGGGACACAAGAGACTCTTTGTTATTTGGTTGCAGGGTTGTTTGAGAGAGACCATCTTCATCCTACGCCTCCCACGGATTGATAAACCTTAGGTCATCCACTTGAGGGAAATTTGCTACTGTCCTACAAATCTCTGCACTTGGAGGCCCAACAACGTCTACAAGAAGAAGGTTGCGTAGTAGACATCACAAAGCGCCACACTGTCGGCCAGGTATGACTTGACATCTCCATCGAAACTCCATGCAAGTCGAAGCCGCTCCACCTCCCGCTGCTGACTTTCATCGCTGCTCAACAAACGATGCTCTCAAGAGAGAAACAACACCGCAGTGCCGCCATCATCCGATCTGGAAGACCAGATACTAGGGTTTCCCCTGGAGCAGTACGAGTGAGTCGACAGTAGTCACACGATGATGCCTTCATAAAGATAACGACGAAGAACGCCGCCATCACCCGCCATCGGGCTCGGTGTTCACTGGCAACTATGTCTTCCCGACTCGCAGTCGGTACTAGATGACGGATCCGGAGATCCAAACACCCAGCCTCAGGCCGACCACCTCTGAGAAGAGATGACCACCACTATGCAGGTGCACCACTTCCAGATCGATGGCCACGCCGGGCTGCTGCCACCCCCCGCGTCGTCCGCTAGTCACCAGATCCGGGATGGGCCCGAGCCGATCGGACTGATACGTCCATTTTGCATCATGCTTTTATATCAATATTTATAGCATTATAGGCTGTTATTACACATTATATATCAATACTTATGGCTATTCTCTCTTATTTTACAAGGTTTACCATGAAGAGGGGGAATGGGGGAGCTGGAATTCTGGCTGGAAAAGGAGCAAACATTGGAAACCTATTCTGCACTGCTCCAAAAATCCTAAAACTCCATGAAACTTATTTTTGGAATTAATAAGAATTATTGAGCGGAAGAAACACCTTAGGGGGCCCACACCCTGGCCAGGAGGGTGGGGGGTGCGCCCACCCCTACTGGGCGCACCCCCTGTCTCCTGGGCCCCTAGTGGCCCTCCGGTGCCCATCTTCTGCTATATGAAGGCTTTTTACCCTGGAAAAAATCGTGGGCAAGCTTACGGGATGAAACTCCGCCGCCACGAGGCGAAACCTTGGCGGAACCAATCTAGGGCTCCAGCGGAGCTATTCTGCCGGGGACACTTCCCTCCGGGAGAGGGAAATCATCACCATCGTCATCACCAACGATCCTCTCATCGGGAGGGGGTCAATCTCCATCAACATCTTCAGCAGCACCAGCTCCTCTCAAAACCCTAGTTCATCTCTTGTATCCAATCTTGTATCCAAACCACAAATTGGTACCCGTGAGTTGCTAGTAGTGTTGATTACTCCTTGTAGTTGATGCTAATTGGTTTACTTGGTGGAAGATCATATGTTCAGATCCTTAATGCATATTATTACTCCTATAATTATGAACATGAATATGCTTTGTGAGTAGTTATGTTTGTTCTTGAGGACATGGGTGAAGTCTTGCTATTAGTAGTCATGTGAATTTGGTATTCGTTCGATATTTTGATGAGATGTATGTTGTCTTTCCTCTAGTGGTGTTATGTGAACGTCGACTACATGACACTTCACCATTATTTGGGCCTAGAGGAAGGCATTGGGATGTAATAAGTAGATGATGGGTTGCTAGAGTGACAGAAGCTTAAACCCTAGTTTATGCGTTGCTTCGTAAGGGGCTGATTTGGATCCATATGTTTAATGATGTGGTTAGGTTTACCTTAATACTTCTTTTGTAGTTGCGGATGCTTGCAATAGGGGTTAATCATAAGTGGGATGCTTGTCCAAGTAAGGGCAGTACCCAAGCACCGGTCCACCCACATATCAAATTATCAAAGTACCGAACGTGAATCATATGAGCGTGATAAAAACTAGCTTGACGATAATTCCCATGTGTCCTCGGGAGCTCTTTTCTCATGATAAGAAATTGTCCAGGCTTATCCTTTGCTACAAAAAGGATTGGGCCACCTTGCTGCACTTTATTTAATTTCATTGCTTGTTACCCGTTACAATTTATCTTATCACAAAACTATCTGTTACCTACAATTTCAGTGCTTGCAGAGAAAACCTTACTGAAAACCGCTTATCATTTCCTTCTGCTCCTCGTTGGGTTCGACACTCTTACTTATCGAAAGGACTACGATAGATCCCCTACACTTGTGGGTCATCAAGACTCTTTTCGAGCGCCGTTGCTGGGGAGTGTAGCGCTTTTGGTGAGTGGAACTTGGTAAGGAAACATTTATATAGTGTGCTGAAATTTTCTGTTACTTGTCACTATGGAAACTAATCCTTTGAGGGGCTTGCTCGGGGTATCTTCACTCCGACCAGAAGAGCAAAGAGTTGCTCCTCAACCTACTGAACTTATTGAAAATATTTACTTTGAGATTGCTTCGGGTATGATAGAGAAACTGCTAGCTAATCCATTTGTAGGAGATGGAACATTGCATCCCGATTTACACCTTATCTTTGTAGATGAAGTTTGTGGATTATTTAAGCTTGCAGGTATTCCCGATGATGTTGTCAAAAGGAAGGTCTTCCCTTTATCTTTGAAGGGAGATGCATTGACATGGTATAGGCTATGTGATGATACGGGATCTTGGAATTATAAACGATTGAAGTTGGAATTTCACCAGAAGTTCTATCCTATGCATCTTGTTCATCGTGATCATAATTACATATATAATTTATGGCCTCGCGAAGGAGAAAGCACCGCTCAAGCTTGGGGGAGGCTTAAGTCAATGTTATATTCATGCCCCAATCATGAGCTCTCCAGAGAAATGATTATTCAAAAATTTTATGCTCGTCTTTCTCTCAGTGATCGCAACATGCTCGATACTTCCTATGCTGGTTCTTATATGCTGAAGACTATTGAATTCTAATGGGACTTATTGGAAAGAATTAAACGCAACTCTAAAGATTGGGGTTCCGATGATGGTAAGGAGTCAGGTATGACACCTAAGTTTGGTTGTGTTAAATCTTTTATGGATACCGATGCTTTTCGTGGATTTAGCGCTAAATATGGACTTGACTCTGAGATAGTATCTTCTTTCTGTGAATCTTTTGATACTCACATTGATCTCCCTAAGGAGAAGTGGTTTAAATATAATCCTCCCATTGAAGTAAAAGTAGTTGCACCTATTATAGTTGAAGAAAAGACTGTCACTTATAGTGATCCTATTGTTCCTACTACTTATGTTGAGAAGTGGTTTTCCCTTGATAGGTTTTCTATTTTACCGGTCTCATGGTGGTAGTTGCGAGACCGGGTTATAGGATCGTTTGCCGTACTATCAAGGGGGGCTCTCAAGTTGGTAGCTTGATCGTATCATTAGTAGAGAGCTCAAACCATTGCATCCTTGCATCTTGTTTCTTGGTTCTTGTTTGGTTCTCTTTGTGAGTCTTAGATCTTATGGTCATCTTGATGACAAGCTTGAGTTCATCGAAAACGGAGTTCGCATGCGTCTTCTATGATGTTTTCGGTGTTGGAGGTTTTACCGGTCTTATCTGAGGAAGGGTTCTCACCTTTTTCTTATGGGCCTTTTCTCATTTGCTTATTCTTGATATTTCTATCAAGATTGTGTTAGCCCTTGTCGTTAGCTTTCCAACAAACTTGGTTTCATCGAATTCGGAGTCTGTTTGCAAAAGTTGTGGCAGTTTTGGTGTTCTCAAAAGGCTGTAGCGGTACTACTGCGAATTGGAGCGGTTGTAATTTTTTACTACCGCTCCAGAGCGGTACTACCGCAGATCCTACAGCGGTAGTACAACTTCGGACCCAAAAAATCGTCCCAAGTCCTGCGGTGGTAGGCCCGGATGTAATTTTTTAGTACCGCTCGCAAGTAGTAGTATCGCTACCCCTAGCGGTAGTACCGTGAGGTCAAGCGGTACTACCACTCCGACGGTTCTTCTGGTCTTTTTGCCTCCTCGCTATTGTGTTTCAAAGGGGTACTACTTCCCTACCGGTAGTACCGCTCCTTGGAGCGGTAGTACCGCTCTATGCGGGTTGTGAGCATAACGGTTGGATTTTCCCCCACCTATAAAAGGGGGTCTTCTTCCCCATTGAACCTTATCCTTTGAGCTTGTGTTCTTCCCCCATTGTTGACCTTCTTCGAGCTTGCTAACTCTCAATCCCTCCATGGATTCTTGCTAGTTTTTGAGGGAAAAGAGAGAGGAGATCTAGATCCACATTTCCACCAATCACTTTCTCCTCTATGTGAGGGGAACCCATTGGATCTAGATCTTGGGGTTCTTGGTGTTCTCTTTCTTGTTCTTCCTCTCATCTTCCTCCCTAGCATTAGTTGCTTCGGTGGGATTTGAGATAGAAAGACTTGGGCACTCCGTGTGCCCTTGCCATTGCATTTGGTGCATCGGTTTGAGTTCTCCACGTGATACGTGGAAGTTACAAGTTGAGAAGCTTATTCTCTTGGGTGCTTGGTACCCTTGAGCTTGTTACTCTTGGGTGTTTGGACACCCTAGAGCTTGTTCCTCTTGGGTGCCTTGGCGCCCTAGACGGTTGGTGTTGTTCGGAGCTTAATCATTGTGGTGTAAAGCTCTGGGCAAGCGTCGGGGTCCCCAATTAGGTTGTGGAGATCGCCCCGAGCAATTTGACGGGTACCAGTGACCGCCCCCAAGGGTTGCCAAAGTGTACGGGTTCGGTGACTGCCCCCACGGGTCACCATTTGTACGGGTTCGGTGACCGCCCTCAAGGGTCCCTTAGTGGAATCACGACATCTTGCATTGTGCGAGGGCGTGAGGAATTACGGTGGCCCTAGTGGCTTCTTGGGGAGCATTGTGCCTCCACACCGCTCCAAACGGATATTAGCATCCGCAAGGGTGTGAACTTCGGGATACATCGTCGTCTTCGCGTGCCTCGGTTATCTCTTACCCGAGCCCTTTACGTATGCACTTTACTTTGTGATAGCCATATTGTTCTTTGTCATATATCTTGCTATCACATAGTTTCTTATCTTGCTTAGCATAAGTTGTTGGTGCACATAGGTGAGCCTAGTTGTTTTAGGTTTTGTGCTTGACAAATTAACCGCTAGGTTTATTCCACATTTATCAAGCGTAAACCGTAATTATTTTAAAGCGCCTATTCACCCCCCTCTAGGCGACATCCTCGATCTTTCAATTGGTATCAGAGCCTCATCTCTCTTTGTTAGGCTTAACCGCCTAGAGAGTAAAGATGTCGACTAGGGGATTAGGATTCTCTAACACTCTTAGTTTCGATGGCACACATTTTGATGTTTGGGTAATTCGCATGCTTAACCTCTTTAGGGTCATGGACCCAAATTTAGAGTGAATTGTAGATATGGGTTTTTCCTCCTCCAAAGGATCCCCAAAGATTATCTTTAGAGGATGAGAAAAACTCTTATCTCAATACTCAAGCTTCTAATGTGCTTTTCGATGCTTTGAGCAATGTAGTTATATTTCAACTCATGCCGTTCCGGGATGCTCATGAGTTATGGACAAAGCTTCAAGATAAATATGGTGTGTCCAAGATTTGTGGGGATGATTGTTCTCCCTCCTCCTCCGGCCGTGTTGCCTTCTCAACTTCTTCTACTTCACCTATATGATGATAGTGTGAGTAGTGGTGGTCACTGCAATGATGATAGTGTGCTTGTTCTTGGTGATTCTTCATCACTATCTTATTGCAATGGTCCTTCTTTGGACTTTAACACTTCGAGCACCTTACATGTTTCACATGCTCGTGTTGGTAGTCCTTGCATATCATGTAGAAATTGCTTGCTCAAATCACATGATGATATGCTTGCTATGTCTTGTTGCCATGATAAAAATGTATCTATTTCCTCGAGTTGTTGTGCTAACAATGTAGAGGAAACTCAACACTCCATGGAACAAGATGTGGTCTTGAATGGTGCTTCAAGGGATCCTACATCATCATCTATTACATTTTGCCTTATGGACAAGGCCTCAAAGGTATCTCCCACTTTGAATCCCAATATATCTTGTGATGATATTGATGATGGCAAGAATGATGATGATGTTGATTATGATGAAGGGAATGATAATGTTGCCTCCTTAAAAATTAAGGGGGAAATGGTTTTTAAAGCTCTTCATAAAAATAAAATTGCTCGTTCCAACTTCATGGAAATTATGTCCATTGCCATTGAGGGCAAGTGTCGGTGTCAAAACCGGCGGATCTCGGGTAGGGGGTCCCGAACTGTGCGTCTAGGCGGATGGTAACAGGAGACAAGGGACACGATGTTTTACCCAGGTTCGGGCCCTCTTGATGGAGGTAAAACCCTACGTCCTGCTTGATTAATATTGATGATGTGTGTTACAAGAGTGGATCTACCACGAGATCAAGGAGGCTAAACCCTAGAAACTAGCCTATGGTATGATTGTTGTTCGCCCTACGGACTAAAGCCATCTGGTTTATATAGACACCGGAGAGGGATAGGGTTACACAGAGTCAGTTACAATGGTAGGAGATCTACATATCCGTATCGCCAAGCTTGCCTTCCACGCCAAGGAAAGTCCCATCCGGGCACGGGATGAAGTCTTCAATCTTGTATCTTCATAGTCTTGGAGTCCGGCCGATCATGATAGTTCGACTGTCCGGACACCCCCTAGTCCGGGACTCCCTCCGTAGCCCCCGAACCAGGCTTCGGCGACGACGAGTCCGGCGCGTACATTGTCTTCGGCGTTGCAAGGCGGGTTCTCCTTCAAACTTCATGTTCATGTCGAATAGTGTCCGGCTTCCTTATAAATGTTGCGCTTCTTGGCTTCTACGCCCAATAATGGCCTATTTCCACGCGTCGTACGAATGCGAAAAGCTAGGGTATTTTTACATTTTACCCCCTAGCCGTGCGAATGAGCCGCCTATAAGAGAGGCGAGGATCTAGATCCAACTCACATCATCCTCCTTCCGCAAGTACTCATCGAAGCGCCTCTGACAAAAATCCATTCTATCATGGATAGTCGACGCGGCTCCTCCTCTCGCGCTCCCAGCCCTAAGCCAGGAGATTGGGGGAGATGCTCAGTTCCACACAGCAAGCTAGTGGCACTCCAAACCGAGGGATATCTTCCCCCAGCCTTCATGGTTCCGGTTCGAGCCGGACTGGCCACCTTCAGGGGTGGAAAGCAGGCGGAGAGCGTCCCCAACCCTTCCAAAGGAGAGCGGGTATGCTTCGTCCCTTATCTAATAAGGGGACTCGGATTTCCCATACATCCGTTTCTCCGGGGGCTCCTGGAGTTCTACGGACTCCAGCTTCACCACCTTACACCTGCCTCCATTTTGCACATCGCGGGCTTTGTAGCTCTTTGCGAGCTGTTCTTGGGCATCGAGCCCCATTTTGCGCTGTGGAAGAGATTGTTTTGCCTCGTACCCCGTTCTCACGAGGGGTCGATATATCAAGTGGGCGGAGCCGAAATATGGCGCATCGCCGGGACCGGATATCTATCCGGCACCCCGAAGAAGGCGTCCGAAGACTGGCCTTCGGAATGGTTCTACATGGAGGACGCCCCTCTGCCGGATCCAGTTCGGATCGGCCTCCCGGAGTTCAGCAATGCTCCCTTGAAGAAACGCCTGAGTTGGCGCCCGCGGAGCCCTCAACGGGAGGATGATGGGAGCGTCCATTATCTGATGGGCCGGATTAGGTTACTGGCCCACTCCGGATTGACCATGATTGGAATCATGGCCACGTGCATTATGCGAGGGGTGCAGCCGCTCCGATATAGGGGCCACCCTATGTGGGATTTCAACGGGGAAGATGACGCCACCCGTCATGGCCGCAGAGGGCCGGGCTCGGCAGCCGATCTGGTAAAGATCCTGTCCGGCTTGTACAAGGGGGAGGAGGAGGACTTCCTCCGCACGAGTCCATTGAATGGATTCTCCATGAATAACCCTCGGAGCTGGGTAAGTGGACGTTTATCTACCCGATCCATACTTCCAAAGTCAAGTATCTTACTTTGTGATTTCGACGCAGGAGCTGCGCCGGGACATGGAGGGCATACAAAGCCTAACTCCACAGCCTGAGGATCCGGAACGATCCCTTGATCTAGCCTCCGAAGAGGATCCGGACATAAAGGTGGAGCTGATTGACGGGGTGTTCCACCAACTTAGCATGGACAATGCTCTAGTCGCCATTACGGCTGACTACCCCGGTTTGTTTCCGGCCTCCCAGGTGACTACGACCGAGGTCTTGACACCATCATTTGATCCATGCTCAATTCTGACCATCCTATACTGATGGTGCATCGCAGGAGGTGCCTTTAAGGCGGGAAGCCGAACCCGCGGCGGCTGACCAGCAAGGGTCAGTTCGGCCCAGCAGGCGGAAGAGGAGTGCGATGCGAATCGAAACGTCGCCGCAACGGTACGGCGCACCGCTGTTTTTAAGGGAAGGATCCCTAGGAGGTATATTAATGCTCATAACTTTTCCAGGAGAAAGAGCGCTCGCCGGACAGTGTCCGGAGAGGTTGCCAATCAAGCCTCCGCCAGCCATGCTCCAACGCGTGGTCCGGAAGGGGAGGCGAACACAAGGCATGAGCCGGATGCTCCTCCGACGGAGGATGCCGACAGGCTGTCCGCCACCCGGTCTGAGGTGGAGAGCGCCATGAATCACAGGCGTCGCCGGACAGTTCTTCGTGACGCGTGTTTCTCCCCGGAGGCGTTGAATGCCTTTGATGCGGGAGACGCGCACCTCCGTGCCGCTCAAGATGGTTTAACCAGAGCCACGGAGCAGTATGTGAAGGACATACGGGTAAGTAATTTTAATAGTTATATATGCCAGTAGCCCCCGAGACTTAAAATAGTTAAAATAACTGATTTAAGGATCATTTATTATGCAGGATCTTACGGAGAAGAATACCCACCTGTCCCAGGAGCTTCAAGAGTGCAAGGCCCAACTTGAGGCCGCACTGGCCGCCACAGGGGGAGCCACAGAGACCCCCGCTGGTAATACGTACTTCGAAAAGATAAGTAGTTAACAAAGTGCGGCGTGTGCGTAAATCTGACAATAATATTGCAGAGGGCGCCGGACTAGATCCGGATAAGCAACAGCTACTGCGTCAGCTGAAGGCCGGTGAGAGGGTGCTTATGAAGGTGCAGCAGGAGAGGAACAAGCTCCAAGATGCCCACACCCAGCTAGGAGAAGAGCTGAAAGATGTTCGGGCCCAGCTGTCTGGCTCCGTGAAGGAGAATCAGCGGCTTCGTCGCGACATTTATAGTAAGCGCTTGAGCAATTTCCTTTGAAAAGAAGAATTCGGCGAGGAAGTCGATTGACAGAAATGTGTCTGTAGGTGTGCTCACAGGTCGTCCGGCGGAGGAGATGCCTGGTTCCACGGGAAACCCTCTTCCCGAGCTGCTGCAGCTGCATGAACGTGTTCGGCAGGCGATGAGCGGCGTCGTGCAGGCCTTATGGCCTTCCGTCTCCCTACCCGAGGGTCTTGGAGGGCTTGCTGAGAAGCGTCAGGGAGTACGGCGGCACCTCCGTCTGTGGAAGATATCGGCCTGCCGTCAAGGCGCCAGGGAGGCCTGGGCCATGGTGAAGACGCGGTACCCGAAGGCTGACCCAAACCACATGGCCGAGGTCGGACCTGTGGGGCCCGATGGGAAGGAGATCCCTGTGAGCCTGATGTACGGCCAAGTAGAGTTGGCCGCGAAATATTCCCAACAGGACTGTAAATTAGACAGCCTGCTAGACGGGATCGAAGAGGAGTACAATCAGTCAATTTGACGATGTATTTTAAAATGACATGTAAAATGCCTTCTAGCCGGGTTGTAGATCGTTTGTCTTTGCCGACCTTTTCGCTTCAACCTCGGGACCCTAGAGTCCGGAGTGTGTCCGAATACCTTCTCAGTTATGAAAAAACCGGGGCATGCATGGAGACCAGGCGTAGGGGTCATTAGTGCTTTATCAGACAAGTGCCCAACTAGTTATGTTATATTACATGGTTAGTAAGAAACATCTTCCAGGGAGAATAGTTCCGTTAGGGGTTCCTTTCCCTGGGAGGCATGCCCTAAAGTGCATGCCCACACTGCGAAAAGAGCAGAAAAAGCATCTGGGGGCAGATAAGTTGAATAAGTAATAAATCATCTTTCAAGTCACCGACCGAATATTCTCTTAAGAACGCTAGCTTTCGGCTTCACCCAGTCTGAGGTACACATCCGGCTGACCCGGCAGTAACAATCGCAGAGGTGCTCCCTTTACCTCCTAGCCGAACAATCGGGAACGTAGGGGTAAGCACAGGAGCCAGGCAACCCAGCTTGGCCAAAACTTAAGTCATATCGATGCATATAATGGTGAATAAAAGGTACATGCGGAAGTATGACACATGTGTTGGGCATGAAGCCCGTATAAATAAGCTTCTGTTAAAGAAGCCCCCAGGTATAATGAGTGCTAGGAGCACATCAAGTGTGTGCGAACGATGCGCAAATCAGCCTATCAAAGGTATTGAAAAAAAGTGGGAAGAAGGAGGGGGACAAGAGACAGTGAAAATGTAAAAAGGTGGACGGAGGAGTGAGACGAACTCTGAGTCCGGCGTTAGGCGTAGAATCTTCGGAGACGGGCTGCGTTCCATGGGTTCGGCTCGAGTCGGTTGTCAGATGCGTTACGTAGACGGTATGCTCCGCCGGTCAGGACTTGGTCGATGATGAAGGGACCTTCCCACTTGGGCTTAAGTTTGTCCTTTTTCTTGTCTGGCAGGCGTAGAACAAGTTCGCCAACATTGTAAGTTTTGGCCCGTACTTCTCTGCTTTGATATCTTCGAGCCTGCTGCTGATAGAATGCGGAACGAGCTTTTGCCACGTCCCGCTCCTCCTCTAAGGCGTCCAAACTGTCCTGCCGATCCAACTCGGCTTCTCTTTCTTCGTACATGCGCACGCGAGGTGAGTCATGAATTATATCGCAGGGCAGAACTGCCTCTGCGCCGTACACCATAAAAAATGGTGTGAATCCGGTAGTGCGGTTTGGCGTGGTCCAAAGCCCCCAGAGTACGGAGTCGAGCTCCTCTACCCAGTGCGTGTTAGATTCCTTGAGGGACCGCACTAGTTTGGGTTTAATGCCGCTCATGATTAGACCATTTGCTCGCTCGACTTGACCGTTAGTTTGGGGGTGATAGACTGAAGCGTAGTCGAGCTTGATGCCCATGTTTTTGCACCAGAGTTTAACCTCGTCGGCCGTGAAATTCGTGTCGTTATCAGTGATGATGTTGTGGGGGACGCCAAAACGGTGTACTACCCCGGATATGAAGTCTATCACAGGTCCAGATTCTGCCGTTTTAACCGGCTTGGCCTCTAACCATTTGGTGAATTTGTCCACCACGACCAATAAGTATTTGTGCTTGTGGGTTCCCCCTTTAGGGGGTCCAACCATGTCAAGCCCCCAGACCGCGAACGGCCAGGTGATGGGTATAGTTTTGAGGGCGGTGGGTGGCATGTGGCTCTGATTAGCGAAGAGCTGGCAACCGACGCATTGTTGGACTAAGTCCTGAGCATCTGCCCGGGCTGTCGGCCAATAAAATCCTGTACGGAAGGCCTTGCCTACAAGGGCCCGGGCTGCAGCGTGGTGCCCGCCGAGTCCAGCATGAATTTCAGCCAGGAGATTTCGCCCTTCCTCTTCGGAGATACACCTTTGAAGGACTCCGGTTGTGCTTTTCTTATAAAGTTCTCCCTCATGGACCTTGTAGGCTTTAGATCGCCGAACTATGCAGCGGGCCTCATTTTGGTCTTCGGGAAGTTCCTGCCTAATTAAGTAGGCTAGGAATGGTTCCGTCCACGGGGCAATTACTGCCATTATTTCGTGGGCTGAAGGTGTTATTTCATTGGCTGAGCCGCCGATTGTGTCAGAATGGTCTGAGTTAGGTGATGCAGCTGGTTCCGGATTGTTATTTCCGGACTCCTCTTCCCATAATACGGATGGCTTAAAGAGCCGTTCCAGGAAGATGTTTGGAGGGACGGCGTCGCGTTTTGCGCCGATGCGTGCCAACACGTCTGCTGCCTGGTTATTATCCCGGGCTACATGGTGGAATTCGAGTCCTTCGAACCGAGATGACATTTTTAGGACGGCGTTGCGGTAGGCTGCCATTTTCGGATCTTTGGCGTCAAAGTCTCCATTTACTTGGGATATTGCGAGGTTTGAATCCCCGCGCACCTCTAGGCGTTGAATGCCCATGGAGATTGCCATCCGGAGGCCATGTAGAAGGGCCTCGTATTCGGCTGCGTTGTTGGAGTCCATGTACATTATTTGAAGTACGTATTGGACTGTGTCTCCGGTTGGGGACGTCAAGACGACGCCAGCCCCCAAGCCAGCCAACATTTTGGATCCGTCGAAATGCATGATCCAATTGGAGTACGCGCCGTACTCTTTAGGGAGTTCGGCTTCGGTCCATTCGGCGACGAAGTCAGCCAGAACTTGCGACTTTATAGCTCGCCGTGGTTTGTAGGTTATGTCAAATGGTAAGAGCTCAATGGCCCATTTTGCAATCCTGCCCGTTGCGTCGCGATTGTTTATAATATCGTTGAGAGGTACTTCGGAGGCCACCGTTATGGAACACTCTTGAAAGTAGTGTCGCAGCTTCCGGGATGCCATGAACACCGCATACGCTATCTTTTGATAATGTGGGTACCGGGACTTGCATGGAGTTAAGACAGTGGATACGTAGTACACTGGTTTTTGAAGAGGGAATCTGTGCCCTTCTGTTTCTCGTTCGACGACGAGTACCGCGCTGACAACTTGATGTGTTGCTGCGATATATAATAACATAGGTTCGCCCAGGTTGGGCGCGGCCAGGACCGGATTTGTTGCCAGTATGGCCTTGATTTCTTCGAGTCCGGCCGTGGCAGCATCCGTCCATTCAAAGTGTTCGGTGCGCCGGAGGAGGCGATAGAGGGGCAGAGCCTTTTCTCCCAAACGGGAGATGAAGCGACTTAGGGCCGCTATGCATCCAGTTAGTTTTTGTATTTGCTTGAGGTCTTTTGGATATCCAATTGTGACAGAGCTCGGATCTTGGCTGGGTTTGCTTCAATTCCTCTACCGGATACAATGAAGCCCAAGAGCTTTCCGGCTGGTACTCCGAAGACACATTTTTCCGGGTTGAGCTTAATGTCATATGCTCGGAGGTTGTCGAATGTCACCCTCAAGTCGTCTACTAGAGTTTCGACGTGTTTGGTCTTGACGACCACATCGTCTACGTATGCCTCTACTGTTTTGCCTATCTGGGTAGCCAGACATGTCTGAATCATGCGCTGATATGTTGCGCCGGCGTTTTTGAGTCCGAAGGGCATTGTGTTGAAGCAGAATGGCCCATATGGAGTAATGAATGCCGTTGCGGCCTGGTCTTTTTCCGCCATCTTGATTTGATGGTATCCGGAGTATGCGTCGAGGAAGCACAATGAATCGTGCCCTGCGGTAGCATCGATGATTTGGTCGATGCGAGGGAGAGGGAAAGGGTCCTTTGGACAGGCCTTGTTAAGGTCTTTGAAATCGACGCAAAGGCGCCAGGATTTGTCCTTTTTTGGTACCATTACTAGGTTGGCTAGCCAGTCCGGATGTTTTATATCTCTGATGAATCCGGCTTCTAAGAGTTTGGCTAGCTCCTCTCCCATTGCCTGTCTTTTGGGTTCGGAAAATCGCCGAAGAGCTTGTTTGACTGGCTTGAATCCTTTTAGGATATTTAGGCTGTGCTCTGCCAGCCTGCGTGGGATTCCTGGCATGTCTGAAGGGTGCCAGGCAAAAATGTCCCAATTTTCCCGAAGGAATTCTCGTAGTGCGGCTTCTACATCAGGATTTAATTGTGCCCCAATGGAGGCCGTCTTTGTGGGGTCCGTTGGATGGACCTGAAATTTGACTATTTCGTCTGCTGGTTTAAAAGAGGTGGACTTGGACCTCTTATCGAGTATCACATCGTCCCTATCCACCGTGGAGCGCAGCGCAGTTAGTTCCTCTGCCGCTAGGGCTTCGGATAATGCCTCTAGGGCCAGTGCGGCTGTCTTACTTTCAGCACGGAGTGCTGTATCTGGATCACTGGCGAGAGTGATTATTCCATTGTGTCCGGGCATTTTGAGCTTCATGTACCCGTAATGGGTATAGCTTGGAAGATTGTGAATGCCTCTCGCCCTAACAAGGCGTGATATCCGCTGCCGAATGGGGCCACTTGGAACATGACCTCTTCGGACCTGTAATTGTCCGGCGAGCCGAACACTACATCTAGTGTGATTTTTCCTGTGCAGCGTACTTCTCGACTAGGGATTATTCCCCTGAAGGTTGTGCTGCTTCGCTCAATGCTGCTCCAGTCAATTTCCATTTTTTGAAGGGTTTCTTCGTAGATGAGGTTTAATCCGCTGCCGCCATCCATGAGTACCTTGGTAAGACGAAAGCCGTCCACTATCGGACTGAGGACCAATGCGGCTGGTGCTCTAGCTGTTCGGAATTTAGGTTCGTCGCTGGCATTGAAGGTGATAGCCGTGTCACTCCATGGATTTGTTGTTGCTACTTGGTAGACTTCGGCGAGGCTGCGGATTGTTCGTTTCCGCATGTTATTTGATGCAAAAGTCTCGAAGACTGTTAATACCGTACTGGTACTGCTGGGCTGGTTGCCCGGGGCTAAAAAGCCTTCGCCACTTTTGGCCACCTGCCGTAGTATCCAACATGCTCGAAGGCTATGTGTTGGAGTGGCGCCCTCCGTACTGTGGATTTTGCAGGGTCCGTTGAGCCATCCCTCCAGTACGGTTCCGTACCCTTTAGGGGGTTTTTGCTTCTTGGTTTTTAACCCAGGCGCTTGAGTATGACGCACCCTTTTATTTCGGACTGGGGTTGTATTCAGGGCCGGATTGTCCCAAAACCTAGTTTCAGTTTTCTAGGCACTCTCCATCGCGCAGTATTTTTGTACAATGGTTGCTAGGTCGGCGAAGCGTGTAACTTCGCGATGACTGATGGCGTTTATGATTCCCTTGTCCGTGCAATTGTTGCAGAAAATTGAAATCGCGCTTTCTTCACGGTAGTCCATTATCCTGTTCATAACCAGGAGGAATATGGTCCAGTAATGATGTACTGTTTCATCGGGCTCTTGCCGTATTTGAGATAGATCGCTTATGTTTGGGTGGGCGGGTGGAATTAAGTTCGGAACCCCGCCCGATCTGAGGCTCAAAGGCCAAGAAGCTTCCGAATTTGGAAGCTTGGTTTGTTGGATGCTTTCCAACAAATCTGGTCCGGTGCCTGACTTGAGGTTCAGTATTTCATTGGCGTCCGTCTCTCCGCGGGAATCCGGCATGGAGGGATCGGGAATCCGGACATAGTTGGTTTTTAACATAGAAGAAGAGTCGCCGCATTGTTCCTCTACCACAACAACATGGTGGGTAACCTGGGGAGAGTTAATTTCTCCCAGATCGGTTTTAAGCTCAATCTGATCATAGTCGTTAGCGACTCCCAGGGCGGCGATGCGATCCAAGAGCTCGTTTACGGAGGAGAGCTCAATCGGATCTAGCTGCTCGGCGAATTCCGAGCTGACGTGAAGATCGCTTTTAATGACCTGAGAGGTCATTGTCGGAGCAGTGGCCGAACAGGCGGTCATAAGAAAACCGCCTAGCCGGATAGTCTGGCCGGTGGCCAAAGCTCCCTTGACGACGGTGCCGTCTTTGAAGACGGGAAAAGGCATCCTTCCTGATGGTGACAGCACAGAGGAACTCTCAATGAAAGCACCAATGTCGGTGTCAAAACCGGCGGATCTCGGGTAGGGGGTCCCGAACTGTGCGTCTAGGCGGATGGTAACAGGAGACAAGGGACACGATGTTTTACCCAGGTTCGGGCCCTCTTGATGGAGGTAGAACCCTACGTCCTGCTTGATAAATATTGATGATGTGTGTTACAAGAGTGGATCTACCACGAGATCAAGGAGGCTAAACCCTAGAAGCTAGCCTATGGTATGATTGTTGTTCGCCCTACGGACTAAAGCCATCCGGTTTATATAGACACCGGAGAGGGCTAGGGTTACACAGAGTCGGTTACAATGGTAGGAGATCTACATATCCGTATCGCCAAGCTTGCCTTCCACGCTAAGGAAAGTCCCATCTGGACACAGGACGAAGTCTTCAATCTTGTATCTTCATAGTCTTGGAGTCCGGCCGATCATGATAGTTTGTCTGTCCGGACCACCCCTAGTCCAGGACTCCCTCAGCAAGAAATATATTGAGGAGTTGGAATCTCATCTCGAGGAGCATGAGGTCACCATTAAGAAAATGGAAGGTCATGAGCGCGATTACGCTAATGAGATTGTGGACCTCTCTCAAGCTCTTGAACTTGAACAAACTACTAAGGAATCTCTTGAGGAGACTTTTGCTCTAGAATTATCTAGAGTAAGGGAATCTCGTGATAGAGCTCTTGAGGTGGCCAATGATTTTGAAACTAAACATGAGGAGCTTGAAGTTGCGCATGCTAAACTCCTTGAGGACTTTGAGCACCTCGAAAATGGCTCAAGGGTCATTAAGAATGAGCTCATCAAACTCACCGAGTCTCATGCTCAACTTAAAGATTCATATTCAAAAGAGCTTGCCAAGTTGTCTTCTCCTCTTGTTGCTAATGATGATGCTTGTGCTACTAACTCTATCTCTTGTGAAGCATCCATATTGAAGGAGAATGTTGAGCTACGGGCTCAACTTGAGTTGCTATCTAGCAAATATGGGAAATTGGAAGAAAGTCATGAAAAGATCTCAAACTCTCATGATGATCTTCTAGTATCCCATAATGTGCTAAAGATAGCTCATGAGGCCATGCTTGCTAAGGTAACATCTAGTGAGCCTCATGTGGATACTAGCACTACATCTAGTCAAAGTGCTATATTGCCATGTGCTAGTCCTTGTAATTCATCTACTCACAATGTTGGTACATCTTGTGATGAATTGCTTTCCTTGCCTTGTTGCTCAAACGATGAAGCTTATACTTTCTCTAGTACTTGTGTTGAGACTAACCATGTAGAGGAAATCAAAGAGCTCAAGGCCCAAGACACTTCTTTGAAGAAAGACTTGGAAAAGTGTCATGAAGGGAAGGCCACACTCAACAATATCTTGAGTGTGCAAAAATCCCCCAATGACAAAGGTGGACATGGATTCAACTCCAATAAGAAGAAGAAGTCCAAGATCAATAAGAAGAAGGGCCAAAAACAAGTCAAGAATTCGGCCAAGATAATTTGCTTCAAGTGCAAAATTAAAGGGCATCATGTTATATCTTTCCCTTTGAAGAATAAGGCCATTAGTGACAAGCAACAAAGGAAGCGGCCACAAGTTCACTCTCATTCGCAATCTCAAGTTGAGAAATCAAGTGAGAAGAAAGTAAAGAGTAGACATTGCTACCTATGTCATGAAAAAGGTCACGTCGCTTCTTCATGCACAAATGGTACCTCATCCAACCCAATTATCATTGATGGTGTCTATTATCTTGGGAAGGATAAGGTTGGCAATGTGTTTGCCAAGTTTGCTGGTACTCAAAGTGGTTTGAAGCAAAGAACCATTTGGGTAGCCAAGCATATTGTGACTAACCTCTTAGGACCCAACTTGGTTGGGGACCAACTAGCTCAAACTTGATCAATAGGTGTTGTTGGAGGGAATTGGACATTTGGCTACATTATGAAGAATTAAGGGGACTTCATCACTCTTATTGCCTCAAGCCAAGTCAATTGAATCATCAAGCTTATATCTTATATCCAATGTGCCTCCTTGCGGTAACTTGTACTTAAGTTGTTTACATTGAAAGTTACTTGCCCACTTGCATGTTTTGGTTTTGTTCCTTGCATGTGTTTGTATATGGTGTGCTTCCAACTTGATTATCTTGAGCAATCAAGTATGTGTGTGTTGGTTTGCACATCATGTATGTGTGTGTCATGCACTGAGCCTTTTGCATCTTGTTTATTTCTTAGTTGGCTCTTGTGAGAGATTAATGGAATATCCCATTATGGGAGAGCGATGTGCTTTGTGCACCTCACAATCCTATAAATGTGTGTACATGAGTAATACAATATAGTATTGATATTTCAAGATTATCTAGTTGCTATGTGGTATGTCTTCTCATGAGAAATTCAAATTCTAAATTGTCCATTAATTATCTCTTGTTGGATCCTCTTATTGCCTCTTGTTAAGTTTTCTTCATTGGTATCACAATATGGGGGAGTAATATGCTATGTATATTACTAGCCTAGAAAATGTGTACATTTGAGATTTTTTCACCTAGTGTTGATATTGTAGATTATCTTGTTCCTAGGTGGCATGTTAGCTCTACAAGTTGCAATTTTCTTGTGTTTGGTGTGAAGATGATGTTGGATATCGAATTATTTCCAAATACTTTTTGTTTTATGACAATTGGTACTCACCTATGTGTGGTACAAATTATTGATCATCTTTACATTGGCCTTTTCTTTTATTTGCCTTATCTCGTGCCTAGGATTGTGTCAACTCCCATTGTTTTCCATACCACTTGTGGATCTTGTTATTTTCTTGATCTTGTTTAGTGTTTTCTAGATATAGTGAAAGTGGTGATCCCACCTTGTGCATTTTGTATTCAAATGCAAATTCTCTATAATGTACTAGTCTTGGGGGAGCTATCCTATTTTTCATAAAACACTCATCTTGTGATCCATATTAAGTGTGTGTTGGTGGATGGCAAGTCGTTTCTTTTGGTACTTTGTGCCAACATGAAACTTTGTAGAGAGCTTGGTTTGTTTGGAACCATCCTCTCCTTTGGGAGTTTGACATCTTTTTTTGTGTGTTCCAATGGATATCTCATTCCTTGATGTATCTTTTAATGATATCTTCCAAGTGATGATTTCTCCATTCGGTATCCTTTTCACTTGGTTTTTCCTTTTATTTTGGTACCGGTTCTTGAAAGTCTTGAGCATGCATATTAACTTCATGTAGTTTCCTTGGCATGCTTTCTCTCTTTGACCCAATATCTAAGGGAAACTCCACCAAGTCTCAAATTGGATGAGATGTGCATGAATTTCATTTCCATATCTATATGCACATATTTATGTGGAGTTTGTCCTATGTATTGTTGGTGTTTCTAACTCTTTGGTCCCAATGAGTTTGGGTACCATTTTGTTTGTGTTGTTGTTCTAGGAACAATTGGAGATGCACTGGATACTTGGCTCATTCAAAAGGAAGGTGGTGTCATCACGTGCTTATTGGAGTCAAGCTAGGATGATCAATGAACTACTTTCTACCTTCAATTGGTACCTACTACATCCTTCCAATGCTATCTCGGTAACAAGTATCATCATCTACTACATGCACACATTATTGCATCAATCGTGTGTAGATTGTATTATGGCATGTTATTCTTTCTTTCTTGTGATACTTGTTTCCTTTCTCAAAGCATCCCAACAATGATCTCTTGTTGCTAATTGTGATGTCTTTGATGGTTGTGTGGTAAGAATTCATTTATATACAATAATACCATATCTAGCCTTGGGCTATGCTTCCAAACACATATCTTATTGGTATATGTATGACTTCCGTTTGGATATCTTGTTCCTTCGTGTTGTAACTATTTCGGGTTTACATCCTTCTTTGTAGATATATATCGTCATGATTTCGTCTACCTAGACCCTTATACACTTGAGAGAAATTACATCTCTAGATGATATCCTTTCTTTCATGACCACCTTGTCCTTCTTTTGTTATTTCTTGGGTGGCTCCGTGAAAGCTTTTGCCTTGAGTGAGTGTGGTGAAGATTATTTTCCTCTTGCTTGTCTTGACGAGGCTTTTGCCATCTTAATTGGTATCCCATGTCTTGATGATGCTTATGGTTTCTATCTTCACCTTGGGTTGTCACAAGTGTTGGTTATTCATTTATCATATTTAGTGTTCTTGTGAACCCATTTGCTTAGTTGTGTGTGAGAATGAAAGGCTTTGCACCATGTATCTCATTCATTCGAGACTATGTTGATGCTTATGCTCATCCGTATATTAGTCTTCTCATGTGCTTTGCCATGACTCACACACATCATTTTGGTTGAGCCTATTCTTAAGTTGCCTCTTTTACATGTTGCTCAACCATGTGTTTGTTTCAAGTGCTAGGCTTAGTTTCCTTTATGCTCACTTGCACTTGTTGTTTGTTTCTATTGATTTTGGGGGAGCTATGATCCTATTTTGTGCACTTTGTATCCAAATACAAAAATTATTATGTGTGCACAAATCATGGGGAGCTTCTCTAGCTTATTTAGAATACTCCTTTGCTCATATCATAATATCCTTCATTCATGTGGCTCATAGGATCTTTGTTCTAGTTGGTTCAGTTGATATCCTTTGATTGCTTGCTTCAATTGGTATCTTTTGATTGCTCGATTTCTTGTTTCTCTCTTTGCTATGTCTTTGTGGCATATCATTCTTTTGCAATCTGTGGGCCTCAATATAGTTTGTCTTCCTCCAAATATTTACTATTGGATATGTGTATTGCATTACACTCTCTTTTTGAGAGATACACAATTTATAGAGGAACACTCTTCATATTGGCCTTCTAAGCTTTTCACCCATTTTGGCAGTCGATGCCAATGGGGGAGGAGTTTCAGAGAGTTTTGTGGAGAAATCTTTAGAGTTTTCTCCTTGCTTTGGTTTTGGTTCCTAAGTATTTGCATCCCATTCTCATGCATCGTTGGTTGTTGCATGCATGGTGATGCATAACTCCTTGTATAAACTCTCTTAAAAGTGATTTTCATCAATTACCAAAATGGGGGAGATTGAAAGAACATGCGGCGCCCCCATGTTTGGTTTTGGTAATTGATGACAATCTCTATGGACTAATGGTTGCCTTGAGTTATATTTGAAGGTTTTGTCCATAGGCTTTTCTTGAAGTCCATGTGTTGGTTTCAAGGAGTTTATGAGTTGACCAAGGTGCTATTAAGGAATTATGCAAAGATTGGTCATGTGAGTGTTGAGCTTATTGCAAGCATGTTTTGAAGAATAAGATTGTGTGATCATTAATGTCTACCTTCAAGACATCACCCAAATGAAGAGAGTTGGAAAGATTCAAGGTTGATCAAGAGTAAGTCAAGAGTGAATCAAGTTGATCAAATCACAAAGCGTAGAAGATGTACCGAGAGGGATCAAGTGATCCCATGGTATGGTAAGCATTGTCAATTACGCTTTGTGTACTAACCCATGGTCTTCGTGAGAGTTCTTTGTGGGGTTAGGATGCGGTGTGCAAGTTCAAGTGATGCATCATGAAGATATCAAGTGCTTGAAGCTTGCCACCCATAATGGACTTGTGAAGATGAGCCAAAGAGTGGCTCACCCATAGTGGACTATGGGGGAGCAATCATCTAGTCTTCATCGAGCCAACACAATCAAGAAAGGTGGTCCAACTTGAGGGAGTCAAGATCGTCATCATCTAGCTCAAGTGAACCATGTGCAAGTGCTATGTCTTGAGCTTGCGTTGGTTTTCCTTGAAGAGGAAAGGGTGATGCAGCAATAGTAGCGTAAGTATTTCCCTCAGTTTTTGAGAACCAAGGTATCAATCTAGTAGGAGGCTCCTCAAAAGTCCCACGCACCTACACAAACCAACAAAGAACTCGCAACCAACGCAATAAAGGGGTTGCCAATCCCTTCACGGACACTTGTGAAAGTGAGATCTGATAGAGATAGTATGATAAGATAAATATATTTTTGGTATTTTATAATATAGATGCAAAAAGTAAAGATGCAAATAAAATTAGATTGGAAGCAAATATGATAAGAGATAGACTCGGGGGCCATAGGTTTCACTAGAGGCTTCTCTCAAGATAGCATAAGTATTATGGTGGGTGAACAAACTACTGTCGAGCAATTGATAGAAAAGCGAATAGTTATGAGATTATCTAGGCATGATCATGTATATAGGCATCACGTCCGCAACAAGTAGACCGACTCCTGCCTGCATCTACTACTATTACTCCACACATCGACTGACTCCCGCCTGCATCTAGAGTATTAAGTTCATAAAGAACAGAGTAACGCATTAAGCAAGATGACATGATGTAGAGGGATAAACTCATGCAATATGATATAAACCCCATCTTTTTATCCTCGATGGCAACAATACAATACGTGCCTTGCAACCCTTTTGGTCACTGGGTAAGGACACCGCAAGATTGAACCCAAAGCTAAGCACTTCTCCCATGGCAAGAAAGATCAATCTAGTAGGCCAAACCAAACTGATAATTCAAAGAGACTTGAAAAGATAACTCAATCATACATAAAAGAATTCAAAGGAGATTCAAATATTTCTCATAGATAAACTTGATCATAAACTCACAATTCATCAGATCTCGACAAACACACCACAAAAAGAGATTACATCGAATAGATCTCCACAAGAGAGGGGGAGAACATTGTATCGAGATCCAAAAATAGAGAAGAAGCCATCTAGCTAATAACTATGGACCCGAAGGTCTGTGGTAAACTACTCACAACTCATCGGAGGGGCTATGGTGTTGATGTAGAAGCTCTCCGTGGTTGATTCCCCCTCCGGCGGAGCACCGACGAAGGCTCCAAGAAGGGATCTCGCGGATACAGAAGGTTACGGCGTTGGAAATTGTGTTTCGGGTGCTCCCTGGATGTTTTTGGGGTATGTAGGCTTATATAGGAGGAAGAAGTACGTCGGTGGCCACCCGAGGGGCCCACGAGATAGGGGGCTCGCCCTATAGGGGGGGCGCCCTACCCTCTCGTGGCCGCCTCGGCTGCTTCTTGACTTGCACTCCAAGTCCTCTCGATCACGTTCGTTCCAAAAATCACGCTCCCGAAGGTTTCATTCTGTTTGGACTTCGTTTGATATTCCTTTTCTTCGAAATACTGAAATAGGCAAAAAAACAGCAATACGGGTTGGGCCTCCGGTTAGTAGGTTAGTCCCAAAAATGATAATAATGTGTAAAATAAAGCCCATAAACATCCAAAAGGGGTAATATAATAACATGGAACGATCAAAAATTATAGATACATTGGAGACGTATCAAGCATCCCCAAGCTTAATTCCTGCTCGTCCTCGAGTAGGTAAATGATAAAAACAGAATTTTTGATGTGGAATGCTACCTAGCATAATTCTCAATGTAATTTTCTTTATTGTAGCATGAATGTTCAGATCCAAATGATTCAAGATAAAATCTTATAAAACATAAAAATAATAATGCTTCAAAGCATACTAACAAATAATCATGTCCTATCAAAATAGGATAGCCAAAGAAAGCTTATCCCTACAAAATCATATAGTTAGGCCATGCTTCATTTTCATTACACAAAATACTCCCATCATGCACAACCCCGATGACGAGCCGAGCAATTGTTTCATACTTTTTAACGCGCTTCAGCTTTTTCAACTCTTACGCAATACATGAGCGTAAGCCATGGACATAGCACTTAGGTGGTAAAAGATGGTGGTTGTGAGGACAAAAAGAGGGAGAAGATAGTCTCACATCAACTAGGCGTATCAACGGTCTATGGAGATGTCCGTCAATAGATATCGATGTGAGTGAGTAGAGATTGCCATGCAAGGGATGCTCTAGAGCTATAAATATATGAAAGCTCAACAAAAAGAACTAAGTGGGTGTGCATCCAACTCGCTTGCTCACGAAGACCTAGGGCATTTTGAGGAAGCCCATCATTGGAATATACAAGCCAAGTTATATAATGAAAAATTCCCACTAGTATATGAAAGTGACAACATAGAAGACTCTCTATCATGAATATCATGGTGCTACTTTGAAGCACAAGTGTGGAAAAAGAGATAGTAGCATTGTCCCTTCTCTCTTTTTCTCTCATTTTTTTTTCTTTGGCCTCTTTTTTTGGCCTCTCTATCACTTTAGCGAAGTCTCATCCCGACTTGTGGGGGAATCATAGTCTTCATCATCCTTTCCTCACCGAGACAATGCTCTAATAATGAAGATCATCACACTTTTATGGATTTACAACTCAAGAATTACAACTCAAAGCTAGAACAAGATATGACTCTATATGAATGCCTCCGGCGGTGTACCGGAATATGCAATGAATCAAGAGTGACATGTATGAAAATTATGAAGGTGGCCTTGCCACAAATACGATGTCAACTACATGATCATGCAAAGAGCAATATGACAATGATGAAACGTGTCATAATAAACGGAATGGTGGAAATTTGCATGGCAATGTATCTCGGAATGGCTATGGAAATGCCATAGTAGGTAGGTATGGTGGCTGTTTTGAGGAAGGTAAATAATGGGTTCAATACCGGCGAAAGTTGCGCGGTAATAAGAAAGGCTAGCAAAGTGGAAGGATGAGTGTGCGTATATCCATGGACTCACATTAGTCATAAAGAACTTGATGTAGGGCGGAACCCTATGGTGACGATGTTTCATGTTTGGAGTGGATCCTACAAGGAATCACGAAGAACACGCGGAAGCACAAAGGGGAAACACGGGGAAAACGAGAGAGAATCACTAAACCGACAAGGGATCAATCACACAAGTGCTAGATCACCAAGAACAAAGAGTAACACATGATCCACAATCAACAAAGGTAAGGATACAAAGGAACCGTTCTTCTCCGTACGGAGGTCTTGATGATCTTCCCTAGAAAGGGGTCTTGAATCCGCTTGGGGGATCTTCTCCGAAGAGGTCGTGAACTCCGAGGAGAAGTATCCAAGTGGATGAGCAAGGCTCTCACACAAATATGAGCTAAACCAATGCTAACCCTAACTAGGAGGAGGTGGAGGAGTATATATAGTCTAGAGCCACGAAGGGGTAAGTGAGGGCGAAGGGGTACATGGGCTCGACCCAATACACTGTGCGCAGACAGGCCGGTTGTACCGGTCGCGGGGGCGGTTGTATCGCTGGTAACTCATGTAGGGTGGAAGTACCGAACGAGGAAGGCGGTACTACCGCTGGGAGGTCAGGCGCTGGCTTATGGACATGGACGTCGGAGGGGCCAGCGGTTGTACCGGTTGTCGGGCGGTAGTACCGGTCATTCGGTAATTACCGGTACATCCGGTGCAGTACCGGCCTTGCACCGCTCGATCACAGAAAGGTGGCCGGTTGTTGGGCGATAGTCGGCCGGTTGTACCGCTCGGGCGGTTGTTGACCGGTTGTACCGCTCGTTCTGGAGCGGCCAGGTTCTCTTCCTCCTTCTCTTCCATGCTTGGCCTCGGTCCTTGGATTCTCCATGGTCGTCTCGATCGTACCTGAGTATATGCAAGATCCATGCATGAGGTAGTAGCCATGTCTCACATGTAGAAAGTGAAGGTTTAAAGAGGAGCGAGTTCACCTTGTGTCCCATGGTGTATATTCGAGGTCTCGTCATATGTCCTCTTGG
The DNA here is from genome assembly GCF_018294505.1 of Triticum aestivum. Classification (NCBI taxonomy): domain Eukaryota; kingdom Viridiplantae; phylum Streptophyta; class Magnoliopsida; order Poales; family Poaceae; genus Triticum; species Triticum aestivum. Next base: position 24,342,341 of record NC_057798.1, on the reverse strand, counting down.
GGCTTGGAGAATAGTCGGAGTGTACATGGGGATGAACGTGGGATGCTCCGCATCATCTCCCCCCCTTGGGAAAGATCCGACCTCGGATCGTGATCCTCATCACCATGGAAATGGTTGTCGTAGACGGACTTGTAGTTGGACGAAGTTGAAGACATGGCGCAATCCAAGTAGTCCAAGGTGTCGCTGGATGATAGACATGCAAAAAGAGCAAACACAAGCAACACTTGGAAATACAATGGTTAGCGCACACAAAGTGTCCATCATGTAAGAATGAGTCCGTGCGGCAAGATTGGTCGTGACAAAGCGCATGAAGCTTATCAAGTTGATCTAGAATGAGATGCAAAGCATTCGTGGGAGGAAAAGCAATCACTGTGTATACAAATGTGTTATGAATATGAGCAATGCAACCACGGTGCAAAATGATGTCATAGTGAGACGGTTTATCAATAGCATGAATATGGCAATGGATGCTCAATATGTGTAAGCTATCATGCAATTGATGGTGGACAATATGATCATGATGTATGAATATGCCATCAAGGTAGATCACAACAAATTTTCTAAGGAAGTGAACAAGCTCATATATCATGGATGACATGGAAATAGATGCAACAAGGCAAGCATAATGTGAGTCAATCCATGCATAGGGTGCAAACTTGTGGTGGGTATGATATGTCCATCGAGCATGACATGTATGAGCACAATCAACAAATATGGAGGTGTTGGTGTACCAAAGCTCGATATCGAGGCATGAGTGGAGTTCCGAAGGTGCATCCAATAAGTGCAAGCGCTCCTCAATGTGAAGGTCCATGTAGCCAATCTCCAATGTCGCTCCTCCGTTCACGAGATGTATCATGTAGACAACAAGAAGGAAACAACAATGAAAGAGTGACCCATCCAATATGCGCATTTGAGGATGGCTCAAAGAGAAGGATTTCACCTCAAGAAAGTTCCCAAAGATGTTGGAGTTGTACATCCTGTATGCCTTCACAACCAATATGTCTCATGACGGTCATGCCTTGTGAATCCTTCAAAATGAAAGAACATGACAAACACTCGGAAAAACAAATGAGGTTAGCGGAAGTGCAAAACCTATCATTCGAGTGGTAAGATACCCAACAAGTGTATGCATCATGCTCATCATAAGAAAGTACAAGGGAGCGTGTCATAGTATGGAGGCATATGATGCAAGAACAACCAAGTACAATAGGCTCAATCAAACAAGCATGCATAAAAAGTAAGGTGTCAAAGTCTCCAAGATCAATAAGCATAGTATGGTTGCACTCAATACAAGTGGATATGAAAGAGGCAACTAATGGACACAAGAGACAATGATCAAGATATAGCATGTGAGAGGCATGAGCATATATGTCATCAACCCAAGAAAGCAAGTAATAGTGGAACATGGGTGATGCAATATAGCAAGCAATCATAGCGATCAAGTCAAGCAAGATAGTAGTGCGAAGATGCAACATACTAGAAGGAATCATGGCAAGCATGTCATGTGTGCAAATAGTGGGCATAAATAATGGACATGACATAGCACAAACATGAAAGCAAGATATGAGCAAAATATCATCAATGTATTGGCGAGAGGCCATATGTGAGTAGCAATGGGGCATCATGACTCTACCAACACAACAAGCATCAATAGCATGGGGCACATGATAAACATGGCAAAAGCAACAAGGATCTCCACCAAGCATGCAAATACACATAGGAGTATCATAATGGTGCATCATGGGTAAATGCAAGCAAGGGTCACAATTGCATGGCAAAGGCATAGAAACAAGTATAGCATGCAAAGTGAACACGATAGTATGGGCATAAGGTGAAAAGTGGTAGATAGCCCATAGTCGTGTGAGAGCCAAGTAAAAGAGATGCGCGTAGTCCTTGCGCGAAGGGAACAGTGGTGAGGATACTCCACGGGATCCCAAGTCATCGTTGCTCTCAAGAGCTCGTTTCGTCAACTCTTGGGATTGAGAGGTTGACGAGTATACATGAGGACCTACACAAAACAAAGACAAAGACAAAATTGTGTGTGCATGGTATATGTACACATCATCCATCATGATGCGCACATGCATGTGTTGGTTAGCACTAAATAGCCAATGCTCAAATAAATGAGATGCGTGATATAGAAACATGTCATCCATCATGAGAGGTTTGTTATGATATATGTCATAATGGAGACTCAAAGGATGTAATGCATCATGAGAAATATCTAGAGCAATGTTATTCATGGAATGCATATGGTGCACGCAATTATGGGAATCATGGGAAGTATGGAATGCATCAAAATCTCCTAATATGTTTGAGGAAACTATGGGGGTCTCCTCATTAGCATGAGTAGAAACATTACATGGAGAATATTGACAACATCCAAAACAATGCATATTTGGAACAATGTGATCATGGCATGGCATAGTAGATGAATTGCGCAAATCATGTAAAGGAAGCATGGCAATATCATCACATGAAAAACAAAAGCCAATGACCATCATCTCGTCATCTATGCCATAAGTGCAAATGGAATTGATTTTAATGGGGCATGCATAGTTACTATGTTGAGATTGTAATGATGCAATATGGGAGATCTCACTCATAGCATATGACAAGTTCAATGGATTGTCAAACATGATGTGACCAAAAGAATTTTCACAAGATATCCTATGGAGCATAGCATCACAACTAGGCAACTCAACATGCTCATCATCATATTCATCATAAATAGGTAAGTCAAGGCATGAAGAAGTCTCACTAGCATGAAGCATGGAAATGGGTGTGTCAACATCATGGGAGCAATCGATGTCAAGAGAGTCCACTAGTGGTACAAGAGAAGCACCATCACCTATGTTACCTTTGGAGCGTCGCTCATGTGTTGTAGGTGAGGTGTTGAAGATCGTCTCGTTGTCATCTTCATCTTGATGGAACCATGTGGGGGGTGCATCATCGTCCACCATGGCCATCGGTTTTCCCCTTGGAGGGATGGACTCGTCGGGGTTAGGCACGTCGTCATGTAGGAGACCTAGCACCAAAGAAGAAAACACACTAGGAGTGGAGGTTAAGTCGTTAGAAATCATAGTGGCCTCACGTGCCGTGTCAACTACCTCACTCTCTAAGTGTTGTGGTTCACTCACTCCCTCAAGGATGCTCTCACTCACATGGTTGGTGGAGTCACTCAAATGGCGCTCAACCTCACATAGGATGTGTGGCATGCTCTCATGTGTGGGGCTAGTGGTGGTCACACTCATCCTCTCATAGGAAATGCTCTCAATGTCACGTATGGTGGAGTCATTCATGTCACTCATGGGGTGGTGGCTCTCCTCACATGACAAATGGGACATCTCAACATATATGGGTGTCGGAGAGATGTAGGTGCAAATGTCTCCATGCGCGGTCACGTAGCTTGACTCGGAGTATGAGTCCAATGTGGGTGTCGTCTTCGTGTTGTTGAAGAGGTTCGCGCTCATAGCCGTGGTCGAAGGGGCTGGCCCTTGCTCGACCGTCTTGTCACCATCTTGGTGTTCGAGGCCCATATGATGTGGCACCTTGTGACGCCCCCGATTCAATCGTACACTAATCATGCACGCAAACGTGTACGATCAAGATCAGGGACTCACGGGAAGATATCACAACACAACTCTAAAAACATAAATAAGTCATATAAGCATCATAATACAAGCCAGGGGGCCTCGAGGGCTCGAATACAAGTGCTCGATCATAGACGAGTCAGCGGAAGCAACAATATCTGAGTACAGACATAAGTTAAACAAGTTGCCATAAGATGGCTAGCACAAACTGGGATACAGATCGAAAGACGCGCGGGCCTCCTGCCTGGGATCCTCCTAACTACTCCTGGTTGTCGTCAGCCGCCTGCACGTAGTAGTAGGCACCTCCAGTGTATTAGTCGTCGTCGACGGTGGCGTCTGGCTCCTGGGCTCCAACGTCTGGTTGCGGCATCCGAGAAGAAGAGGAAAACGGGGGAAAGAGGAAGCAAAGCAACCGTGAGTACTCATCCAAAGTACTTGCAAGCAAGGAGCTACACTACTTATGCATGGGTATATGTGTAAGGAGGCAATATCGGTGGACTGAACTGCAGAATGCCAGAATAAGAGGGGGATAGCTAGTCCTATCGAAGACTACGCTTCTGGCAGCCTCCGTCTTGCAGCATGTAGAAGAGAGTAGAGTGAAGTCCTCTAAGTAGCATCGCATAGCATAATCCTATCAAGCGATCCCCTCCTCGTCGCCCTGTTAGAGAGCGATCACCGGGTTGTATCTGGCACTTGGAAGGGTGTGTTTTATTAAGTATCCGGTTCTAGTTGTCATAATGTCAAGGTACAACTCCAAGTCGTCCTGTTACCGAAGATCACGGCTATTCGAATAGATTAACTTCCCTGCAGGGGTGCACCACATAACCCAACACGCTCGATCCCATTTGGCCAGACACACTTTCCTGGGTCATGCCCGGCCTCGGAAGATCAACACGTCGCAGCCCCACCTAGGCACAACAGAGAGGTCAGCCCGCCGGTCTAAATCCTATGCGCGCAGGGGTCTGGGCCCATCGCCCATTGCACACCTGCACGTTGCGAGGGCGGCCGGAAGCAGACCTAGCAACCTCCATTACAAAGGAAGTCACGTTACGCGGTCCAATCTGGCATGCGCCACTCCGTTGCTGACGTCAAGAAGGCTTCGGCTGATACCACGACGCCGAGTGCCCATAACTGTTCCCGCGTAGTTGGTTAGTGTGTATAGGCCAGTAGCCAGACTCAGATCAAATACCAAGATCTCGTTAAGCGTGTTAAGTATCCACGAATGCCAAACAGGGCCAGGCCCACCTCTCTCCTAGGCAGTCTCAACCTGCCCTGTCGCTCCACCACAAAGTAACAATCAGGGGCCGTCGGGAACCCAGGCCCACCTCTACCGGGATGGAGCCACCTGTCCTTTCAGCCCCCACATCGGAATCACTTGCGAGTACTCAACGAGCTGACCCGACTTTAGTCACCATCTGTATAGTATGTATGTATGTATAGTATATACCCGTGATCACCTCCCAAGTGATCACGGCCCGATAGTATAGCAAGGCAGACTGACAAGAGTGTAGGGCCAATGATGATAAACTAGCATCCTATACTAAGCATTTAGGATTGCGGGTAAGGTATCAATGACTGTAGCAACAATGACAGGCTATGCAACAGAATAGGAGTAACCGAACAGTAACATGCTACACTACTCTAATGCAAGCAGTATAGAGAAGAATAGGCGATATCTGGTGATCAAGGGGGGGCTTTCCTGGTTGCTCTTGCAAGTAGGGGTCGTCAACTCCATAGTCAAACTGGGCAGCAGCAGCGTCGGTCTCGTAGTCTACCGGAGAGAAGAGGGGGAAGAAACAGTAAATACAATGCAAACATAAGCATGACGATGAATGACATGACAATGAGCTATGTTAGGTGTGCCCTAACGCGGTAGTAGGTGATACCGGCGAAAGGGGGAAACATCCGGGAAAGTATCCCCGGCGTTTCACGTTTTTGGACAGATGAACCGGAGGTGAAATGTTGCAGGTTCACTATGCTAGGGACGCGTGGCGGATGAACAGGCTGCGTATCCGGATTCGTCTCATCGTTCTGAGCAACTTTCATGTACAAAGTATTTTCATCCAGATTACGGATTATTTTATATTAATTTTTAAAGATTTAAATCATTTTTAGAATTAACAGATTTAATTAAATTAGAAAATGCAATTATGACGTCAGCATGATGTCAGGGTGATGTTAGCGGTCAACTTTGAACGTTGACCAGTCAAGCTGGCGGGTGGGGTCATTCTGTCATAGACCTAACTAATTAACAGATTTAGTTAACTAAGTTCAGTTAATTAGGTTAACTAACATGATTAATTAAGTTAATTAATTAATGCATTAATGTTTTTAAAATCATTATTATTTTTACATTTTCGTTTCTTTAAAAAAACAGGGGGGCTTGCCCCGTGTGGCAGTGGCCCAGTTGGACGACACACGCACGCACACATTCACAGCCCCGGCCGTGGCCATGGCTGGCGGCAGCGGCGGGAAACGGCAAGGGGCCGTCGACAGGAAGGGGCGGCCGCCGGCGAGGCCAACAGCGCGAGGCTGGGCTACAGTGGAGCTCGCGGCCGGCGCGTACAGAGGGCGGTGGTGCGACCGCTGGTTGCGGGAGTGGGGCGCGGCTCGCGGACGCGCGCTGAGGGCGGCCGGCGAACAGGGCCATGGCGGGCGGCGCATCAACGGCGAGGTCACGACGGGGGGGGGGGGGGTTGCTCACCCGCGTTGAAGGGGAGGCCCGATGCAGGGGAACGCGACGGCGGGGAGGTGGCGCGTCGGGGTCGAGTAGGCGATGGGCGGTGCTGGCAAACGACGACGGCAAGGAAGACACCGGGCGCCGGGCGCGATGGCGGAGCACGGCGACGATGGGGGGAGCGGGATCGGGCCCCTGGGCACAGGCGGGCGCACAGATCGAGCGGGGGATGCAGCGCCAAGGCGGTGGTGTGCGCCTGCGTCGTGGAGGGCAGCGGTGCTAAGGAAGAGCGAGGGGAAGGGAGGTCGGGTGCTCGTCGATGGGGGGAGGGGCGCTCGTCCCTGATCCAGATCGGGACGAGGAGAGGAGAGACGTGGGGAGTGGGAGGAGTGGGTTAGGGTTCGGTGTCCCCTGGGTGGGTTAGTAGGTGAGGTGGGGTGGGCCGGTCCGGCCGAGCCGACCTGTAGCTAGCTGGGCCATTCGGCCCAGGGAGAGGGGTTCTTTTCTTTTGTCTTTTTTATGTTTTGTTTTCTGTTTTTGTAGTTTCTTTTCTTTTTTATTTATTTTCTTATCTGTTTAAAATCATTTTAAATTATCTAGGTATTTTATAAAAATGTGTTTGCTTTATTATATTTACCCAGGCATTTAACTACACACCCGAACATTTTAGTTTAATATTTTGAAAACTTTGTCGTTTGACATTATTTGAATTTGAATTTGAAACGTTTTCGAATCAACCCGAGATTAACTACAATGACCGAGGTGACATGGCATCATTAACGTGAGATTACTGTAGCATGATTATCCGGGCGTCACAATTCTCCTCCACTACAAGAAATCTCATCCCGAGATTTAAGAGGGGAGTAAGGGGGAAAATTCTGGTTACGAAATTTTAACGGGTGTCATCGGTCTTGGTTGCTCTTCTAGAAGAGGTCGATCCATTGTGTTGCTGTCTCCATTCCTCTTCTTCAGGGCATCATGATGAAGTCCTCATCCTTTCTTCGGGGGTTCCATCGTACTTACGAAAAGGATAGTGGGTATCTTCGAAAGAACAGACCTTACAAGGTTGACTATCTAGCAGATAACTCAGGGAATGTGGTAGAAAGTAACTCTCGAATAGATACTTAAGAAAATATCGAGAGTAAAGTAAGAAGGTACCCTGAGAAGTTTCAAACGGATATGCAATCGTTCGATGTCTGAAAGAACATGCGAAAGGGGTCCAAGCAACAAGATTGAATATTGTGTCTGTTACCAGAATAGATCACTAGGACGGTGGCCCGTGAATTACATACGAGGCCATGCGCGAGGAATAATCTTTGGGAACGGGTGGTACAGGAGAGTCAGGTTTCGATCATGTGGAACTGTGGGTTATGGGCCCACCATGTGGTTGAAAGTAGGAAGGGGGCCGACATCTTGCACGGTCACGATAGTAAGGCGTGTCAGAGGGTAGCCTATCAGTTATGTCGGCAACAACATCGATACCAAGGGCGAGGGATGAAGAGAACCATTTTCCTGCTCGTTGAACGAGGCGGGCCAATAGGCAAGGTTCTCGTCCATCGGTGGCTACCGGAATGTCATCAGCAATAGTAACAGGGTCTTACTGACAGAGCGGTACCACGAGGTGTTTACATAAGCAAGAGAATATTACTGCTTAGGTCATATAGATCACAAGAAAGGTTAAATCAAACAATGGGAAGGAAAATATGATTATTAGATTAAACAGAACAATGGAAAGGAAAATGTGTTAAAACACATATTTCGGGGTATTTCCTTCCCAAGGACCAACAGAGCATGATATCCATGACAGGATAGAAAGTAGAAAACCATTTATGTAAGGGGAGAGGAATTTCATGACATTACCCATACAGCGGTGTTTGGATAATTGAGCAGGAAACATTTAGCATTGGGCTTCAAATGTTCTTGTTGAAAATCGGAGTACCACAGACATGCTTCGAGATAGTATTGACATGGTCTTCAAGCAAAGGTCAGACTTTGGATACAGGAAGGATCCATCAGGAACAACTTGTAGAATAAGTCTTACAATTTCCTCATGGAAGAATGGATAACCTTGCTAATAAGGAAACTATAACAGCAGGTCATCCGGCCAGGTGTGCTGGGCATGCCATCACCTTACCGGGTCATAAAAAGATCAATGTTATAACTCTTGGAAATATGTTCCAACCATCATATCTGTCTGAGGTTCAGATCCGATTGGTGTCAGGATACCTCCGACTTAGGATGCGTGAGAAGAAAAGGTGTACCACAAATTGACGAGATGACATTGTAAGATTCTCGGGAAATGAACTATGGAAGCATGTTCCGAAACAAGCGTTCATCATTAAATCAAGGAGAGGGGAGGAGATGGCTGGTGGACTCAGCGCTAATTAATTGAGATTTCCAAAAAAATGGATTTCCACAATTATATGAACAAAGAGATAACATTTGCCAGATCAAATGATATAATGATGTATGCTCGAGGACAGCATACACATTTAAACATTGGTTGAAAGGTGCACCCGAATATGGGCTGGGTTGCACGACCAATGTCGGAATGGTGATTCAATAATCAATAGTCTAAGAATGAACGGCCGACCATTAACTTCAAAGCAAGAGGGTTGCTAGAAGGGCAGAATCCAAACAGCCCCGCTCACTTGTTGGTACCCCGGTTGGAATCAACACGAGGACCCAAGAAAGAATGGTGATGGTGAGAAGTATCACAATACCAAGAATTCCTTAAGTGGTGGAGAAGTCCTCACAATATCCTTGATATTAAAAGATGGTAATACTCCAAGGAAAAGAAGAACAAATGTTGGATAGCAGGGATCTCAAGGTATAACACAAAACATGAACAAGTATGTGTTGAACGGAAGGCAATAAAGTGGTCGATGATAACACAAATCATCGAGGGCCAGGACGGTATTCTCTTCATGAATCTGATTGATATCCTGGAAGAGCTCATAAGGTTGATGAAGATCACGACACATTTGTCGAGAGGTTTCAAGAAGATGTAATCAATTAGCGACGACGTCAAATCAAAGGAATGATGAAGCGAAAGGTTATTGGAACCATGGGTACGACACAAACTCGAAATCAAGCTTGCTGTTCAAGACAAAATGATATGTTGAGGAAAATCGACATAAGCTTAGCTCATCGTCGACAATTTGTGCTTCAGGAAGAAGGACCAGGTAGCACAGTTAAATTTAGCACGATAAGGATATAGCCGATCAGGCTTGGGATGAAGTGATCGGGTAAAAACTTGTAAGCAAGGAAGATTGCTAAGAATGGTTGAATCGTAGAAAGGACATGATTCAGTTATCGATGTATTTGAGTGACTAACCACTCAGAACCTAGGAAACATTGGAATCGGTGAGAATGTAGTACTTGATGAAGAACTCATAAGAAGTTATGGTGTTCCGTGATAACCTTGAGATACCAGGGGGTAATACTCGACGACGGATCAAAGTAGAGGTTGGACTGGGGGATTGCTCTGTAGAAGACAAGTGCTTAAACTTGCATAGGAAATGGTATTTAAAGGAGAACATGCTCGGAACCATGATTGAAAAAGGCCAGATCCCAGATATAAGGTGAACTTATACCAAAGGAATAATTAATTTTAAAAGAAGCTTCGATGAGAAGATCTACATCGTGTCCATGGGTATGAACACAAAGTTCAAGGTCGACTCCCACTTCTCCACTGCATAACCTTTCATTTACTTCTCGCGTTTGATGAAGTTGTAGTGTTGAAATTTTATCTGGCAAAAATACAAGCAGAGTATGACTCGTGAAACTTTCGAGTTCACACATATTAAGGAAGGTATAGGTTCAACCCATCGGGGCATCATGGTAACGTATACCACAAGCTTCAAGAATAAATATCACCAGCTCGAAAGCAAAGCAAGGTTGGCAAAAATCAACGAATAGGATTTACTAATGGCATTATGTATGAGGGAAGAATTCACAAGGCGATTAAATATGAAGGACATTGCTGAATAATAATCCAACAAAGGATCTGACGGTCGATCGCGGAGCTGATGTGAGCATCGGTACGCAACCAGTTGAAGAAAGAATGCGAAGGCATTGGATTATAGAAGCAACTGGCTAATTCAAAGCTCACATGTAAAAGAATTATGATTTCCAAATCAAAGGATCAGAAGCAAAGTTCTGATTAGGGATGGATAAGTTGAATATCCTTAGGGGTACAACCGACGGCAATTGGATTGGTTAAGAACCGGCTCATGTTTAAAATGACGTCTGAGCCGGAAAGATAATTTAAAAGGATCAAATGATGATTGCGTGCATTCGCACTCATGTTGAATCAATAGGATCAAAATGATGGTCCCTAAGGATACTAACGAATATTGCCAGACATATGGAAAGCATCCATAATGCAAGCAGACAAGTATTGCAGAGCAATAAGCTACTAAGGATTCCTGGAGGATCAAATAGTATTTCGAAGACCATTGTGAAACACATGAACAACTGGGGAATGAGCGGATACCCAATAAGGGCGAGAAATTTTCCGTAGGGGTATTCATGTGGCAAGGAATTGCAAGGCAGTAGGCACAAAATATTCTCGGAATAATAAAGAGGATTTCAGGTTATCTTGTAATAACAAGATCAACTGGGAATAAAAGTAAGAATGGCAAGTGTATGTATTTATCCATAGGGATATTTCGGTGGTAGGGAATTGCAAAAGCAACGGGCACAAAGTCTCAAAAGAGTATCGGTGAGTAACTTCGAAATCTTCTGGTGCAGCCGGCAATCATCTGGACTGAAGGGGCTCTCCGGGAGAAAGTGTTCTCGAGAACCTAAAGTTAGATTTTTAGAAAATCATTTAACCCGAATAGAAGAGAGATCAGAGTCCTAGAGTAAGGATCGAGGAGCAAAAAATACTAATACCACCCAATGGCGACGTGGGCCCGTAAGGCACACAACCATGTTAGTAAAAGTTTTGCAATGTCTAGACTCGACTTCGGCCAAGGAGTGTGGAAGGAAGATTCCTACAAGCAGTCGGCTCTGATACCAACTTGTGACGCCCCCGATTGAATCGTACACTAATCATGCATGCAAACGTGTACGATCAAGATCAGGGACTCACGGGAAGATATCACAACACAACTCTAAAAACATAAATAAGTCATACAAGCATCATAATACAAGCCAGGGGACCTCGAGGGCTCGAATACAAGTGCTCGATCATAGATGAGTCAGCGGAAGCAACAATATCTGAGTACAGACATAAGTTAAACAAGTTGCCATAAGATGGCTAGCACAAACTGGGATACAGATCGAAAGAGGCGCATGCCTCCTGCCTGGGATCCTCCTAACTACTCCTGGTCGTCGTCAGCCGCCTGCACGTAGTAGTAGGCACCTCCAGTGTAGTAGTCGTCGTTGACGGTGGCGTCTGGCTCCTGGGCTCCAACGTCTAGTTGCGGCATCCGAGAAGAAGAGGAAAACGGGGGGAAAGAGGAAGCAAATCAACCGTGAGTACTCATCCAAAGTACTCGCAAGCAAGGAGCTACACTACTTATGCATGGGTATATGTGTAAGGAGGCAATATCGGTGGACTGAACTGCAGAATGCCAGAATAAGAGGAGGATAGCTAGTCCTATCAAAGACTACACTTCTGGCAGCCTCCGTCTTGCAGCATGTAGAAGAGATTAGAGTGAAGTCCTCCAAGTAGCATCGCATAGCATAATCCTACCCGGCGATCCCCTCCTAGTCGCCCTGTTACAGAGCGATCACCGGGTTGTATCTGGCATTTGGAAGGGTGTGTTTTATTAAGTATCCGGTTCTAGTTGTCATAAGGTCAAGGTACAACTCCAAGTCGTCCTGTTACCGAAGATCACGGCTATTCGAATAGATTAACTTCCCTGCAGGGGTGCACCACATAACCCAACACGCTCGATCCCATTTGGCCGGACACACTTTCCTGGGTCATGCCCGGCCTCGGAAGATCAACACGTCGCAGCCCCACCTAAGCACAACAGAAAGGTCAGCCCGCCGGTCTAAATCCTATGCGTGCAGGGGTCTGGGCCCATCGCCCATTGCACACCTGCACGTTGTGAGGGCGGCCGGAAGCAGACCTAGCAACCTCCATTACAAAGGAAGTCACGTTACACGGTCCAATCCGGCGCGCGCCGCTCCGTCGCTGACATCAAGAAGGCTTCGACTGATACCACGACACCGAGTGCCCATAACTGTTCCAGCGTAGTTGGTTAGTGCGTATGGGCCAGTAGCCAGACTCAGATCAAATACCAAGATCTCATTAAGCGTGTTAAGTATCCGCGAACGCCGAACAGGGCCAGGCCCACCTCTTTCCTAGGCGGTCTCAACCTGCCCTGTCGCTCCGCCACAAAGTAACAGTTGAGGGCCGTCGGGAACCCAGGCCCACCTCTACCGGGATGGAGCCACCTGTCCTTTCAGCCCCCACATCGGAATCACTTGCGGGTACTCAACAAGCTGACCCGACTTTAGTCACCATCTGTATAGTATGTATGTATGTATAGTATATACCCGTGATCACCTCCCAAGTGATCACGGCCCGATAGTATAGCAAGGCACACTAACAAGAGTGTAGGGCCAATCATGATAAACTAGCATCCTATACTAAGCATTTAGGATTGCGGGTAAGGTATCAATGACTGTAGCAACAATGACAGGCTATGCAACAGAATAGGAGTAACCGAACAGTAACATGCTACACTACTCTAATGCAAGCAGTATAGAGAAGAATAGGCGATATCTGGTGATCAAGGGGGGGGCTTGCCTGGTTGCTCTGGCAAGTAGGGGTCATCAACTCCGTAGTCAAACTGGGCAGCAGCAGCGTCGGTCTCGTAGTCTACCGGAGAGAAGAGGGGGAAGAAACAGTAAATACAATGCAAACATAAGCATGACGATGCATGACATGACAATGAGCGGTGTTAGGTGTGCCCTAATGCGGTAGTAGGTGATACCGGCGAAAGGGGGAAACATCCGGGAAAGTATCCCCGGTGTTTCACGTTTTTAGACAGATGAACCGGAGGTGAAATGTTGCAGGTTCACTATGCTAGGGACGCGTGGCGGATGAACAGGCTGCGTATCCGGATTCGTCTCGTCGTTCTGAGCAACTTTCATGTACAAAGTATTTTCATCCAGATTACGGATTATTTTATATTAATTTTTAAAGATTTAAATCATTTTTAGAATTATCAAATTTAATTAAATTCGAAAATGCAATTATGATGTCAGCATGATGTCAGGGTGATGTCAGCGGTCAACTTTGAACGTTGACCAGTCAAGCTGACGGGTGGGGTCATTCTGTCATAGACCTAACTAATTAACAGATTTAGTTAACTAAGTTCAGTTAATTAGGTTAACTAACATGATTAATTAAGTTAATTAATTAATGCATTAATGTTTTTAAATCATTAGTATTTTTACATTTTCGTTTCTTTAAAAAAACAGGGGGGCTTGCCCCGTGTGGCAGTGGCCCAGTTGGACCACACACGCACACACACATTCACAGCCACGGCCGTGGCCATGGCTGGCGGCAGCGGCGGGAAACGGCAAGGGGCCGTCGACAGGAAGGGGCGGCCGCCGGCGAGGCCAACCGCGCGAGGCTGGGCGACAGTGGGGCTCGCGGCCGGCGCGTATAGAGGGCGATGGTGCGACAGCTGGGTGCGGGAGTGGGGCGCGGCTCGCGGACGCGCGCTGAGGGCGGCCGGCGAATAGGGCCACGGCGGGCGGCGCATCAACGGCGAGGTCACGACGGGGGGGGGGGGTTGCTCACCCGCGTTGAAGGGGAGGCCCGATGCAGGGGAACGCGACGGCGGGGAGGTGGCGCGTCGGGGTCGTGGAGGCGATGGGCGGTGCTGGCAAACGACGACGGCAAGGCAGACACCGGGCGCCGGGCGCGATGGCGGAGCACGGCGACGATGGGGGGAGCGGGATCGGGCCCCTGGGCGCAGGCGGGCGCCCAGATCGAGCGGGGGATGCAGTGCCAAGGCGGTGGCGTGCGCCTGCGTCGTGGAGGGCGGCGGTGCTAAGGAAGAGCGAGGGGAAGGGAGGTCGGGTGCTCGTCGATGGGGGGAGGGGGCGCTCGTCCCTGATCCAGATCGGGACGAGGAGAGGAGAGACGTGGGGAGTGGGAGGAGTGGGTTAGGGTTCGGTGTCCCCTGGGTGGGTTAGTAGGTGAGGTGGGGTGGGCTGGTCCGGCCGAGCCGGCCTGTAGCTAGCTGGGCCATTCGGCCCAGGGAGAGGGGTTCTTTTCTTTTGTCTTTTTTTTGTTTTTTGTTTTTGTAGTTTCTTTTCTTTTTTATTTATTTTCTGTTCTGTTTTAAATCATTTTAAATTATCTAGGTATTTTATAAAAATGTGTTTGCTTTATTATAATTACCCAGGCATTTAACTACACACCCCAAACATTTTAGTTTAATATTTTGAAAACTTTGTCGTTTGACATTATTTGAATTTGAATTTGAAACGTTTTCGAATCAACCCGAGATTAACTACAGTGACCGAGGTGACATGGCATCATTAACGTGAGATTACTGTAGCATGATTATCCGGGCGTCACACACCTCATAGCTTGTCTCCATGACCGAAGGGAATTTCCCATGCTCGGCCATCTTCCTTGGGGGGCTTCCGAAGATGGAAGTGTCACCCTCACTTGTATGTTGTCGCCTTGAACTTGATGAAGTCGATGTAGGTGTACACGTGGGAAGTAGGCGAAGATGTCGTACGTCCAAAGGCGAAGATGCCTTGATAGCACTTGGCGAAGATGCCAAAGTGGTTGTTGTAGCCGTAGCGCCATCTTGGTGGTGCTCGTCTCGCGGTCTTCTCTTGTGCTTATGAAGCTTCGAATTGGCGTGAAGTAGGGCTTGTTGGGACTTGTGCATTTGGGCTTGTGGAGCATCTTCATGATGATGATGTCGTTGTCGTGCTTGAGCTCCTTGGCGTTCGTTGTCGTCGTGCACATGATGCTTGGAGGTGACTTGCCCTTCATGACGATGTTGATCACGAACGTGATGGTGGTCGCCATGTAGATGTTGACTTGGACGACTTGTGCTTGCATCTTGTTTGCGCTCCGAAGACTTGTGGCTTGAATGTCGCCGCCTTGAAGATGATGAAGGGGAAGTAGACTTGAGCAAGGTCAGAATCTCCTCCATCCTTGCATCTTGCTCCTCTTTATGTGCGGCAAGCTTCTCGTCGATGTAGTCCCTTCTCCTTGCTTCGGAGTGATGAATGTCGACGGAGATGTTCTCGATGCGCTCTCACAATCTTGATTGTGTGCCTTGCACTTGTCGTTGTAGATCGAAGATAGACGCTTTGGTGATGTAGTTGTTCACGTCGTCGTTGTTGTCGAGGACCGAAGAGGAAATGCCTTGCCTATCCATCACAACACTCGAGCAAATATGAGTGGGAGAAAGAGAAGAACTTATACCAATGTACCTTGACCGATGTTGACAATGAATCAAGTTCACTCAAATGCGGACAATGAAATAGCACTATTGGTACCAATTCTTGTCGGTTCTCACACCTACACAAGTAAAGCTTTGGGTGGAGCTCAGTGAGGATAGTGGCACAAAAATTTTGTTGCAAAATGTTAGCAAGAGTCAATAATGTTGAAAGAGATTCACAAATTTGCAAGCGAAACAAGTAGACCAATAGCAATGAAATGTACACGGAAACGCACACACGGATAGATAGATGGGGTCGTGCAACCAAGGAATGAGCACAAAATGTGGAATCCACGGAAAACGCTCGTGTTGCACAACTCAAGAGAGATGCTAGCACGATTGCTCAATAGGCAGATACGACACTTGTGCACAACCTATGATATGCAAAATGGATAAACTTCTATCCCAAGTATGCTATGTATGTATAGTTCCCGGTGTTTCTCTCAAGATGATACAAGATGATCGGATATGACAATCTTATATGCAATGTGATATGATGCTATGGCACTTGCTTACAAGCTTCTTTGCTCTCTTTCTTTTGATTAAAAGCTTTATTTCTTTTCTTTTTTTGGCCACTTTTGCACAATTTACAAACCAAGATAGCAATTGTGTATATGCGGGAACAAACTTGTGACACAAGAGATGATACCAATATATGCACCACGATGATATGGTATGTATGCTATGGGAAGTATGATCACTAATGTGCACAAGTTACGTTGCCGGCAATACTCAAATGGCTAGTCTCGATAGACAAGTAATGCAAAATGGGCTAGGGGTTATCAATGCAATTTGCAAGGGGAATATACAATGGTGTCGTCGAGGTTACCGTCCTTTGCGATGATGATTGGCGG
This sequence comes from Triticum aestivum, assembly GCF_018294505.1. Classification (NCBI taxonomy): domain Eukaryota; kingdom Viridiplantae; phylum Streptophyta; class Magnoliopsida; order Poales; family Poaceae; genus Triticum; species Triticum aestivum. The sequence continues at coordinate 24,325,777 of NC_057798.1, read as the reverse complement.
TGTTCTTGATGTAGATACCAAGATGATGGAACTCGTCCCTAAGTAGCCGAAACACCTTAGGAAACGGGAAAACCGCGAACTCAAAATCTCAAATGACAAATGTCAAATGGTGGTAGCGGAAAGCGGTGGTGGTTTTGCACTAGGAAATGCGGAAGTGGGATGATGGGAAAAACACGTGTCGGAGTTGAAGTTGTCGTCCCTAAGTAGCCGAAACACCTTAGGAGACACAATCCACAACTCAAACAAGCTCAAACAACTATTGGGTTAAGTTGGGGGTAGCGGAAGTGTATGGTGGGCACGCCTATGCGTAAGTGGAGGAGGTGGTTGATGAAGAAGCAATTGTCCCTAAGTATCCGAAACACCTTAGGAGACTCGAATCACTACTCAGGCAACCACTAATGCTATATGGAACAAAATGGATTAGGTTGCGGAAGTCGGTGGTGGAGATGCGGATGATATGGTGGAGGGCCTAGGCAAACTTGCCAAATTTTCGAAAATTTGATGGAGTCAAATGGTGCTGGTAGTATTTTTGTGGGATGGGGCATGTCAATAGCTTCAAAAAGAGCTAAAGAACGTCAAAATCGGAGTTCGTATGAATTAGTTATGGCCGAAACGGTGAAACTCGGAACGCTGAAACTGGGAGGGGCGGTAGTACCGCTTGGGAGGGCGGTAGTACCGCTCGTGGTACTCAGCAGTAGTACCGCCCGGAGGGGCGGAAGTACCGCTCATGTCGGGATTTTTCGCAGATCGAATCGGGGCGCAATTTTGGGGCGGAAATGGATGATTTCGGGGGCAAAATTGGATGGATTTCGTGGATGGAAAGAGGGGAAACTTGGGGTAATGCTAGATCCACTTGAAACCAAGCAAATCCACGGATCAAAATCAACAAAACATCATCAAACCAACAAATCACAAAAAAAATTGGGGGCTATTTTTGGTGGGGATTTTCGAATTTAGGACGAAAACAACAAAATCAAGCTAGAAAACACGGGGTAGGGGATCCAAAAACATGATCAACGTGGCTCATGATACCAAGAACTCGCGGATCCCTATGTGGACAATCTTTCATGTTTGGAGAGGATCCTACGGGGAATCACGAAGAACTCGCGGAAGCACAAAGGGGAGACACGGGGAAAACGAGAGAGAATCACTAAACCGACATAGAATCAATCACACAAGTGCTAGATCACCGAACACAAAGAGATACACGAGATCCAAAGTCAACAAAGGTAAGGATACAAAGGAACCGTTCTTCTCCGAGAGGAGGCCTTGAATCCACGAGGGGATCTTCCCGTAAAGGGGCCTTGAATCCAAGTGGATCTTCTCTGAAAAGGCCGCGGTCTCTCACGAGGAGGAGATCCGATGGATGAGCGAGGCTCTATCTCACAAATGAGCTAAATCAACGCTAACCCTAACTAGGAGGAGGTGGAGGAGTATATATAGTCTAGAGCCACGAAGGGGTAAGTGAGGGCGAAGGGGTACACGGGCTCGGCCCAATACACTGTGCGCAGACAGTACGGTTGTACCGGTCGCGGGGGCGGTTCTACCGCTGGTAACTCATGCAGAGCGGAAGCACCGGACGAGGAAGGCGGTAGTACCGCTGGGAGGTCAGGCGCTGGCTTCTGGAGATGGACGTCGGAGGGGCCAGCGGTTGTACTGGTTGTCGGGGCGGTAGTACTGGTCATTTTGTAATTACCGGTACATCCGGTGCAGTACCGGCCTTGCACCGCTCGATCACAGAAAGGTGGCCGGTTGTTGGGCGGTAGTCGGCTGGTTGTACCGCTCGGGCGGTTGTTGACCGGTTGTACCGCTCGTTCTGGAGCGGCCAGGTTCTCTTCCTCCTTCTCTTCCATGCTTGGCCTCGGTCCTTGGATTCTCCATGGTCGTCTCGGTCGTACCTGAGTATATGCAAGATCCATGCATGAGGTAGTAGCCATGTCTCACATGTAGAAAGTGAAGGTTCGGAGAGGAGCGAGTTCACCTTGTGTCCACTGGTGTATATTCGAGGTCTCGTCATATGTCCTATTGGGGCTTGGAGAATAGTCGGAGTGTACATGGGGATGAACGTGGGATGCTCCGCGTCAGAACTCATATATTTATTGCAAAAGTCTACTTAGCCCTTGAAGCAAAGTACTACTACGCATGCCCCAAGAGGGATAGATTGGTAGGAAAAGACCATCGCTCGTCCCCGACTGCCACTCATAAGGAAGACAATCAAAAGAGCATTTCAAGCAACAATTTTGTCACACAACTTTTACCATACATGCATGCTACGGGACTTGCTAACTTCAACAAAAGTATTTCTCAATTTCATAATTATCCACTAGCATGATCCTAACATTACTACCTTTATATCTCAAAACAATTATCAAGCAACAAATTGATCATAGCATCCAATTCACTTCCTATGATAGTTTTTATTATATCCAACTTCGATGCTCATCATTCTAGGACCAAATTTGTAACCATAGAAAATACCATGCTGTTCTAAAATACTCTCAAAATAAAATAAGTGAAGCATGAGAGACTATCAATTTCTTCAAAATTAAGTTACCACCGTGCTCTAAAAAATATAAGTGAAGCACTAGAGCAAAAACTATCAATCTCAAAAGATATAAGTGAAGCACATAGAGTATTCTAGCAAATTCTAATCAAGTGGGCTTCTCCCAAAAGGTGTGTACAGCAAGGATGATTGTGGTAAGCTAGAAAGCAAAGACTAATATAATACACGATACTCCAAGCAAAACACATATCATGTGGCGAATAAAAATATAGCTCCAAGTAAGTTACCAATGAACAAAGACGAAAGTGGGGATGCCTTCCCGGGGCATCCCCAAGCTTAGGCTTTTGGCTATCCATGAATATCTTGGGGTGCCATGGGCATCCCCAAGCTTAGGCGCTTGCCACTTCTTATTCCATAGTCCATAAAAGCTTTACACAAAACTTGAAAACTTCACAACACAAAACTCAATAGGAAATCTTATAAGCTCCGTTAGTGAAAGAAAACAAAACCACCACATAAGGTACTGTAATGAACTCATTCTTTATTTGTTTTGGTGTAAACCTACTGTATTCCAACTTTTCTATGGTCCATACCCTTACATACTAGCCATAGATGCATCAAAATAAGCAAACAACACACGAAAAAACAGAATCTGTCAAAAACAGAACAGTCTATAGCAATATGTAACTAACGCAAACTTATGGAACTCTAAAAATCCTACTAAAATAGGACGTACTGTAAAATTTGTTTATTGATCAGCAACAAAAAGAATCAATGCAAAATCACGTTTCTGTGATTTATTGATTTTTTTCTCGTGAGCGCAAAGTTTCTGTTTTTCAGCAGAATCAAATCAACTATCATCATAGTTTATCCTATAGGTTCTACTTGGCACAAACACTAATTAAAAGATAAAAACACATCTAAACATAAATTAGATCCAAAATTTATTAAATAACAGTAAGGAAAAATATTGGGTTGTCTCCCAACAAGCGCTTTTCTTTAAATCCTTTTAGCTAGGCATTGATAATTTTAATGATGCTCACATGAAAGACAAGAATTGAAGCACAAAGAGAGCATCATGAAACAAGTGACAAACACATCTAAGTCTAACATACTTCCTATGCATAGGCATATTATAAGCAAACAAATTTGCAAGGCAAGCAAAAACTAGCATATGCAAGGAAGAAGAAAGAGACGATAGCAATCTCAACATGGCGAGAGGTAATTTAATAAGATAAAAATTTCTACGACCATATATTCCTCTCTCATAATAATTACATGTAGGATCATAGGAAACTCAACAAAATAGCTACCATAAAAAATATTCTCAACATGATCCACATGCATGCAAAGTTGACACTCTTCCAAGATAGTGGGATTAACATTAACTAAAGTCATGACCTTTCCGAACCCACTTTTATTAAAAATATCATAAGATTGAACATACTCCAAATATGTGGGATCTAAAGTTGAAATTATTCCAAACCCACTTTCAATATTATTGCAGACACTATTATCAATCTCATATTCATCATGGGGGTTAAATAAATTTTCAAGATCAACAGAAGAATCACCCCAATCATGATTATTGAAACAAGTAGTAGACATAGCAAAACTAGCACCCCCAAGCTTAGGGTTTTGCATATTATTAGCATAATTGACATCAAGAGAATTTATAGGAAAATCATTGCAATCATGCTTTTTATTCAAGGAGTTATCGTGAATCTCTTCATAAATTTCTTCATCATAATTTTCAGATTCACAAATCTTGAGCAAAGTTTCATAAAGATAATCTAGTGCATAAAACTCACTAGCAATTGTTTCATCATAATTGGATCTCTTAAAAAGATTAGCAAGTGGATGAGGATCCATAGATCTTAGGTTCTCTGTTTAGCAATAAATAAGCATCTAATCCAATCAAACGAGCAAACGAAAGGGCAAGCAAAAGAGGGAGAGATTGGGAAAGAGAGGGCGAATAAAACGGCAAAGGTGAGGTGGGGGAGACGAAAACGAGAGGAAAATGGCAAATAATGTAAATGCGAGGGAGATGGGTTTGTGATGGGTACTTGGTATGTCTTGACTTGAGCGAAGATCTCCGCGGCAATGGTGCCAGAAATCCTTCTTGCTACGTCTTGAGCTTACGTTGGTTTTCCTTGAAGAGGAAAGGGGTGATGCAGCAATAGTAACGTAAGTATTTCCCTCAGTTTTTGAGAACCAAGGTATCAATCCAGTAGGAGGCTCCTCAAAAGTCCCACGCACCTACACAAACCAACAAAGAACTTGCAACCAACGCAATAAAGGGGTTGTCAATCCCTTCACGGCCACTTGCAAAAGTGAGATCTAATAAAGATAGTATGATAAGATAAATATATTTTTGGTATTTTATAATATAGACGCAAAAAGTAAAGATGCAAATAAAAGTAGATTGGAAGCAAATATGATAAGAGATAGACCCGGGGGCCATAGGTTTCACTAGAGGCTTCTCTCAAGATAGCATAAGTATTACAGTGGGTGAACAAATTACTGTCGAGCAATTGATAGAAAAGCGAATAGTTATGAGATTATCTAGGCATGATCATGTATATAGGCATCACGTCCGCAACAAGTAGACCGACTCCTGCCTGCATCTACTACTATTACTCCACACATCGACCGACTTCTGCATGCATCTAGAGTATTAAGTTCATAAAGAACAGAGTAACGCATTAAGCAAGATGACATGATGTAGAGGGATAAACTCATGCAATATGATATAAACCCCATCTTTTTATCCTCGATGGCAACAATACAATACGTGCCTTGCAACCCTTTTGGTCACTAGGTAAGGACACCGCAAGATTGAACCCAAAGCTAAGCACTTCTCCCATGGCAAGAAAGATCAATCTAGTAGGCCAAACCAAACTGATAATTCAAAGAGACTTGAAAAGATAACTCAATCATACATAAAAGAATTCAAAGGAGATTCAAATATTTCTCATAGATAAACTTGATCATAAACTCACAATTCATCAGATCTCGACAAACACACCGCAAAAAGAGATTACATCGAATAGATCTCCACAAGAGAGGGGGAGAACATTGTATTGAGATCCAAAAAGAGAGAAGAAGCCATCTAGCTAATAACTATGGACCCGAAGGTCTGTGGTAAACTACTTACAACTCATCGGAGGGGTTATGGTGTTGATGTAGAAGCCCTCCGTGGTCGATTCCCCCTTCGACGGAGCGCCGGCGAAGGCTCCAAGTTTACGGCGGTGGAAATTGTGTTCTGGTGCTCCCTGGATGTTTTTGGGGTACGTAGGCTTATATAGGAGGAAGAAGTATGTCGGTGCCCGCCCAAGGGGCCCATGAGACACGGGGCACGCCCTATAGGGGGGGAGCCCTACCCTCTCGTGGCCGCCTCGACTGCTTGTTGACTTGCACTCCAAGTCCCCTGGATCACGTTCGTTCCAAAAATCACGCTCCCGAAGATTTCATTCCGTTTGGAGTCCGTTTGATATTCCTTTTCTTCGAAATACTGAAATAGGCAAAAAAACAGCAATATGGGCTGGGCATCTGGTTAGTAGATTAGTCCCAAAAATGATAATAATGTGTAAAATAAAGCCCATAAACATCCAAAAGGGGTAATATAATAGCATGAAACAATCAAAAATTATAGATACGTTGGAGACGTATCAGCAAGGCAAAGGTTTTCCCTTGATAGGCTTTCTATTTTACCGGTCTCATGGTGGTACTTGGGAGACCGGGTTATATGATCGTTTGTCGTACTATCAAGGGGGGCTCTCAAGTTGGTAGCTTGATCGTATCGTTAGTAGAGAGCTCAAACCATTGCATCCTTGCATCTTGTTTCTTGGTTCTTTTTTGGTTCTCTTTGTGAGTCTTAGATCTTATTGCCATCTTGATGACAAGCTTGAGTTCATTGAAAACGGAGTTCGCATGCGTCTTCTATGATGTTTTCGGTGTTGGAGGTTTTACTGGTCTTGTCTGAGGAAGGGTTCTCACCTTTTTCTTATGGGACTTTTCTCATTTGCTTATTATTGATATTTCTATCAAGATTGTGTTAGCCCTTGTCGTTAGCTTTCCAACAAACTTGGTTTCATCGAATTCGGAGTCTGTTTGCAAAAGTTGTGGCAGTTTTGGTGTTCTGAATAGGCTGCAGCGGTACTACCGCGAATTGGAGCGGATGTAATTTTTTACTACCGCTTCAGAGCGGTACTACCGCAGATCCTACAGAGGTAGTACCACTCCGGACCCAAAAACTCGTCCCAAGTCCTGCGGTGGTAGGCCCAGATGTAATTTTTTAGTACCGCTCGCAAGCAGTAGTACCGCTACCCCTAGCGGTAGTACCGTGAGGTCAAGCGGTACTACCGCTCCGACGGTTCTTCTGGACTTTTTGCCTCCTCATTGTTGTGTTTCAAAGGGGTACTACCGCCCTAGCGGAAGTACCGCTCCTTGGAGCGGTAGTACCGCTATGTGCGGGCTGTGAGCATAACGGTTGGATTTTCCCCCACCTATAAAAGGGGGTCTTCTTCCCCATTGAACCTTATCCTTTGAGCTCATGTTCTTCCTCCATTGTTGACCTTCTTCGAGCTTGCTAACTCTCAATCCCTCCATGGATTCTTGCTAGTTTTTGAGGGAAAAGAGAGAGGAGATCTAGATCCACATTTCCACCAATCACTTTCTCCTCTATGTGAGGGGAACCCATTGGATCTAGATCTTGGAGTTCTCGGTGTTCTCCTTCTTGTTCTTCCTCTCATCTTCCTCCCTAGCATTAGTTGCTTCGGTGGGATTTGAGATAGAAGGACTTGGGCACTCCGTGTGCCCTTGCCATTGCATTTGGTGCATCGGTTTGAGTTCTCCACGTGATACGTGGAAGTTACAAGTTGAGAAGCTTATTACTCTTGGGTGATTGGTACCCTTGAGCTTGTTACTCTTGGGTGTTTGGACACCCTAGAGCTTGTTCCTATTGGGTGCCTTGGCGCCCTAGACGGTTGGTGTTGTTCGGATCTCAATCATTGTGGTGTAAAGCTCCGGGCAAGCGTCGGGATCTCCAATTAGGTTGCGGAGATTGCCCCGAACAATTTGACGGGTACCGGTGACCGCCCCCAAGGGTTTCCAAAGTGTATGGGTTCGGTGACCGCCCCCAAGGGTCGCCATTTGTACGGGCTCGGTGACCGCCCTCAAGGGTACCTTAGTGGAATCATGCCATCTTGCATTGTGCGAGGGCATGAGGAGATTACGATGGCCCTAGTGGCTTCTTAGGGAGCATTGTGCCTCCACACCGCTCCAAACAGAGATTAGCATCTGCAAGGGTGTGAACTTCGGGATACATCGCCGTCTCCGCGTGCCTCGGTTATCTCTTACCCGAGCCCTTTACTTATGCACTTTACTTTGTGATAGCCATATTGTTCTTTGTCATATATCTTGCTATCACATAGTTGCTTATCGTGCTTAGCATAAGTTGTTGGTGCACATAGGTGAGCCTAGTTGTTTTAGGTTTTGTGCTTGAAAAATTAACCGCTAGGTTTATTCCGCATTTGTTCAAGCCTAAGCCGTAATTATTTTAAAGCGCCTATTCACCCCCCTCTAGGCGACATCCTCGACCTTTTAGTTTTGATCACTGCACCTATTGTTCAGCCACCTGATTGGAATTTACCTTTTGAAATTATGTGTGATGCTAGTGATTATGCTGTAGGTGTTGTTCCCGGGCAAAGAGTTGATAAGAAATTGAATGTTATCCAGTATGCTAGTAAGACTCTTGATACTGCCCAGAGAAATTATGCTACTACTGAAAAAGAATTCTTAGCAGTTGTGTTTGCATGTGATAAGTTTAGACCTTATATTGTTGATTCCAAAGTTACTATTCACACTGATCATGCTGCTATTAAATATCTTATGAAAAAGAAAGATGCTAAGCCTAGACTCATTAGATGGGTTCTCTTGCTCCAAGAATTTGAATTGCATATTATTGATAGAAAGGGAGCTGAGAACCCCGTTGCAGACAACTTGTCTAGGTTAGAGAATGTTCTTGATGACCCACTGCCTATTGATGATAGTTTTCCTGATGAACAACTAGCGGTCGTTAATGCTTCTCGTACTGCTCCATGGTATGCTGATTATGCTAATTACATTGTTGCTAAATTTATAGCAACTAGTTTCACATACCAGCAAAAGAAAAAGTTCTTTTATGATTTAAGACATTACTTCTGGGCTGACCCACACCTTTATAAGGAAGGAGTAGATGGTGTTATTAGACGTTGTGTACCTGAGCATGAACAGAAACAGATCCTACACAAGTGTCACTCTGAATCCTATGGAGGACACCACGCTGGAGATAGAACTGCACACAAGGTATTGCAATCCGGTTTTTATTGGCCTACTCTCTTCAAAGATGCTCATAAGTTTGTCTTGTCTTGTGATGAATGTCAAAGAATTGGTAATATTAGTAGACGTCAAGAAATGCCTATGAATTATTCTCTTGTTATTGAACCATTTGATGTTTGGGGCTTTGATTATATGGGACCTTTTCCTGCCTCTAATGGTTATACACATATTTTAGTTGCTGTTGATTACGTTACTAAGTGGGTATAAGCTATTCCAACTAGTAGTGCTGATCATAACACTTCTATTAAAATGCTTAAAGAAGTTATTTTTCCGAGGTTTGGAGTCCCTAGATATCTTATGACTGATGGTGGTTCACATTTTATTCATGGTGCTTTCCGTAAGATGCTTTCTAAGTATGATGTTAATCATAGAATCGCATCTCCTTATCACCCGCAGTCTAGTGGTCAAGTAGAGTTGAGCAATAGAGAGCTCAAATTAATTTTGCAAAAGACTGTCAATAGATCTAGAAAGAATTGGTCCAAGAAACTTGATGATGCATTATGGGCCTATAGAACTGCATACAAAAATCCTATGGGTATGTCTCCGTAGAATATGGTTTATGGAAAAGCCTGTCATTTACCTCTAGAACTTGAACATAAAGCATATTGGGCTATCAAAGAGCTCAACTATGACTTCAAACTTGCCAGTGAGAAGAGGTTGTTTGATATTAGCTCACTTGATGAATGGAGAACCCAAGCCTATGAGAATGCCAAGCTATTCAAAGAAAAAGTCAAACGCTGGCATGACAAAAGGATACAAAAGCCTGAGTTTAACGTAGGTGATTATGTGTTATTATTCAACTCTCGTTTAAGATTTTTTGCAGGAAAACTTCTCTCTAAATGGGAAGGTCCTTATGTTATTGAGGAGGTCTATCGTTCGGGTGCCATAAAAATCAACAACTTTGAAGGCACAAGTCCGAGGGTGGTGAATGGTCAAAGAATTAAACATTATATCTCAGGTAATCCTATCAATATTGAAACTAATATTATTGAAACCGTAACCCCGGAGGAATACATAAGGGACACTTTCCGAAACGTTCCAGACTCCAAAAAGGAATAGGTATGTGGTATGGTAAGTAAACTGACTCCAAAACAATTCTAATGGCAATTTTTATCAGTTTTGGAATATTTAAGAATTTTAGAAAGAAAGAAGTAGTCCGGGAAGGACACGAGGCCTCCACGAGGGTGGAGGGCGCGCCCACCCTTCCTGGGCGCGCCCCCCTATCTCATGGCCACCTCATGTGCCTCCCGGACTTCGTTTTCTTGCACGTTACGTATTTTGCTTGGTAAAAATTCATTATATAAACTCCCTAAGGTTTGACCACCGTATCACGCAATCATCCCTTGTTTTCGTTTCGAGCTGCTCTGTTACAGATTTAGAGCAATATGTCATCTCATGATTCGGAAGGGGAAAGCTATGTGGCTGACTACCTTGCAGACCCTAAGGTCTACGGGGACTTGGAGCATGATGGCTGGACCTCTGAAGAAGAAGAAGACTATGAGCCTAAGGGAAAGGAGGAGACGAGTTCAGACGAGGACGAAGCCCCATTACCTTAGCCTGGGGACATGCATGTGGATTTTAAAAAGTCAAGCCTCCCTGATAGAGCAAAGAAGCCAAAGATCGAGCTTATCCCTTTTCGTCTCTTGCAGGAAAATAAACAGGTATTGTGCAAAAGAATATTAAGCCTTGAGCAGGAGATCGAGGACCTAAAAGAGCAAAATACTATACCCAAGCGTAAATTGAGGAACAAGCCTACATCATCAATGACTCCTACTTCACCACCTCCGAGGACATAATCACCTGGGTATGGGCACTCCCCTTGGCAACTGCCAAGCTTGGGGGAGGTGCCCCTGTATCGTATCACCATCACACTTTTATCTTTACCGTTTTATTTAGTTCGATCCTTTTACTAGTATCTTGATCTAGTAGATTGAAGTTTTGATATCAAGTAGTTTTGAGTTTTGCTTTGTGATCTCTTTATGTAATCGAGTCCGTGAGCTATCTATAATAAATATTAGTGTTGATTCAAGGGCTTTGTTATGTTGCTATGATCTTGAGAAAGTAGAAAGAATAAAAGAGTTCATATTGATCTTATGGATAGTAATGACTTCACACATAGAAAGTATAAGGCATAAAATTTCTTGAGAGTTGATAAACATAGTTTTGGTCATCGTTGCAATTAATAGGAAGTAATAAGGAAAGAGAGGTTTCACATACAAATATATTATCTTGGACATCTTTTATGATTGTGAAGCACTCATTAAGTATGACATGCTAAAAGAGTTGATGTTGGACAAGGAAGACAACGTAATGGTTTATGTTTTCTCACATCTCAGTTAAAGTATATTGTCATTGACCTTCCAAACATGTTGAGCTTGCCTTTCCCCCTCATGCTTGCCAAATTCCTTGCACCAAGTAGAGATACTACTTGTGCTTCCAAATATCCTTAAACCCAGTTTTGTCATGAGAGTCCATCGTACCTACCTATGGATTGAGTAATATCCTTCGAGTAAGTTGTCATGTTGCAGGCATTAAAAGTTGCTCTCTAAGTATGTATGACTTATTAGTGCAGAGAAGATAAGCTTTATACGATCTTGTTGTGGAAGCAATAAAAGCGACGGACTGCGTAATAAAGGTCCACATACAAGTGGCAATATAAAGTGACGTTCTTTTGCATTAAGATTTTGTGCATCCAACCCTAAAAGCACATGACAACCTCTGCTTCCCTCTGCGAAGGGCCTATCTTTTACTTTATGTTTTTACTTTATGCTTGAATCAAGGTGATCTTCACCTTTCCCTTTTTCATTTTATCCTTTGGCAAGCTCCTCGTGTTTGAAAGATCTTGATATATATATATATACACAATTGGATGTAAGTTAGCATGGACTATTATTGTTGACATCACCTAAAGGTGAATACGTTGGGAGGCAACACAATAAGCCCCTATCTTTCTCAGTGTCCGGTTGAAACTCCATAACCACAAGTATTGCGTGAGTGTTAGCAATTGTAGAAGACTACATGATAGTTGAGTATGTGGACTTGCTGAAAAGCTCTATTCTTGACTCTTTCTGATGTTATGACAAATTGCTATTGCTTCAATGATTGAGATTATAGTTTGTTAGTTCCCAATGAAGTTTCTGAACCATACTTGACATTGTGAATTGATTGTAACTTGAGCATAAGAAGTCATATGACAAAATCTATTTATGTTGCTGTTATAAGAATGATCATGATGCCCTCATGTCCATATTTTATTTTTATCGACACCTCTATCTCTAAACATGTGGACATATTTTTCGATTTCGGCTTCCGCTTGAGGACAAGCGAGGTCTAAGCTTGGGGGAGTTGATACGTCCATTTTGCATCATGCTTTTATATCAATATTTATTGCATTATGGGATGTTATTACACATTAAATATCAATACTTATGGCTATTCTCTCTTATTTTACAAGGTTTACCATGAAGAGGGAGAATGCCGGCACCTAGAATTCCTGCTGGAAAAGGAGCAAACATTGGAAACCTATTCTGCACTGCTCCAAAAATCCTGAAACTCTACGAAACTTAATTTTGGAATTAATAAGAATTATTAAGCGGAACAAACACCTCAGGGGGCCCACACCCTGGCCAGGAGGGTGGGGGGCGCGCCCACCCCTACTAGGTGCGCCCCCTGTCTCCTGGGCCCCCTGGTGGCCCTCCGGTGCCCATCTTCTGCTATATGAAGGCTTTTACCCTGGAAAAATTTTTGGGCAAGCTTACGGTACGAAACTCCGCCACCACGAGGCGGAACCTTGGCGGAACCAATTTAGGGCTCCAGCAGAGCTGTTCTGTCGGGGACACTTCCCTCCGGGAGGGGGAAATCATCACCATCGTCATCACCCAACGATCCTCTCATCGGGAGGGGGTCAATCTCCATCAACATTTTCACCAGCACTATCTCCTCTCAAAATCCTAGTTCATCTCTTGTATCCAAACCACAAATTGGTACCTGTGGGTTGCTAGTAGTGTTGATTACTCCTTGTAGTTGATGCTAATTGGTTTACTTGGTAGAAGATCATATGTTCAGATCCTTAATGCATTACTCCTCTGATTATGAACATGAATATGCTTTGTGAGTAGTTACGTTTGTTCCTGAGGACATGGGTGAAGTCTTGCTATTAGTAGTCATGTGAATTTGGTATTCGTTCGATATTTTGATGAGATGTATGTTGTCTTTCCTCTAGTGGTGTTATGTGAACGTCGACTACATGACACTTCACCATTATTTGAGCCTAGAGGAAGGCATTGGGAGATAATAAGTAGATGATGGGTTGCTAGAGTGACAGAAGCTTAAACCCTAGTTTATGCGTTGCTTCGTAAGGGGCTGATTTGGATCCATATGTTTAATCATGTAGTTAGGTTTACCTGAATACTTCTTTTGTAGTTGCGGATGCTTGCAATAGGGGTTAATCATAAGTGGGATGCTTGTCCAAGTAAGGGCAGTACCCAAGCACCGGTCCACCCACATATCAAATTATCAAAGTATCGGACGCGAATCATATGAGCGTGATGAAAACTAGCTTGACGATAATTCTCATGTGTCATCGGGAGCTCTTTTCTCATTATAAGAAATTGTCCAGGATTATCCTTTGCTACAAAAAGGATTGGGCCACCTTGCTGCACTTTATTTACTTTCATTGCTTGTTACCCGTTACAATTTATCTTATCACAAAACTATCTGTTACCTACAATTCCAGTGCTTGCAGAGAAAACCTTACTGAAAACCGCTTATCATTTCCTTCTGCTCCTCGTTGGGTTCGACACTCTTACTTATTGAAAGGACTACGATAGATTCCCTACACTTGTGGGTCATCACGGACCAACGAGCGCGCCGCCACCCAGCCGTGGGGTCGCCGCCCCTGTACATCTGGCCGATCCCCGCCACAAGCACCACCGCAGGCGCCGCCGTCGGGACACCACGCCAGCATGGGCCGAAGTGGGGCTGCACCTCTGCGGATCTAGGCGCTCGCACCACCCTTAGATCCGAGGGAGAGGGGAGAGGCCCTCCGACGCCTCGTTGCATGCACGGGCTTAGCCCGGCGCCGACCACCTGCGGCGGCAAAGGGGAGGACGGGAAAGGGGCGGGTCGCTGGCGGCGGAGGTTGGCTCCTCCCGTGTCGCCCGCGAGGGGAGCGAGGCGAGAGGCGAGCTTAAATTGGGGGAGCCCCGGCCTCCTGGATGAATGTATGACAAAAAGATTATGATGTAGTAGTTGTTTTGTTTTGAGTCGCTTAGTTCTGAACATTTCTGTCCTGGGATTTGCCGGAGCTGGGAGGGGTCCGTCGCTCTGTTTATTCCTGTAGCTTCGAACACTTTGGTTTTCCTTAATGAAAATCAGAAGGGGAGAGCCCTTCTTTCATCCAAAAGAAAAAAAAGAAGCAGCACGGGTTAACGTTGGACCTAGCCTGCGCGCTCCATCTAGAAGGCCGGGCCGTATGGCGCGCACGCGGCACCAACGCTGCTGCGGATAGAATGAACGCACGCACGGGCACGCACGCCCGGTTGCTTCGTCATCAACAAATGTACTGTATTGACAAGGAAAGTGCCACGCCATTGTTCAGCGTCGCGAACCAATTATGTCATAGTACGTGGTATATAGTTAAATTAGCCAGGCCGGCTGCGGCCGTGCTTTGGCTGCTTGTACGGTGACTAGACTGAGATTCTGACTCAGCGCGTCCGTCTGCTTCACAGCTTCCGCTCGCCCCGGCAACCAACACCTGGGCCCCACGTCGCATCCATCCCCGGCAACTTGGCAGCCAAACATCCCCGGCCCAAACATCCACGTCCAAACATGGCAGCGCCGACGGCGAACGCTTGTCTCATTGTTGATGCCCGTCGTAGCACGACTTGTGCTGCGATACGAATCGCACGCTGGCATTTGTGCGTCTCGCCGGCGATTCATCCTTTTCCTTTTCTTTTATTATTATTAGGTGAAATTCGTTTTCCTTTTGGTTCCTGATGAATCTGCTCCTTTTTGGTGTAATTAAAAAAAAAATCCAATAAGCTGCTTCGCGGAGATGACCGCGCCAACTTTTCTACGTATTTTGATTTCGTTGAACTGGGCGCGGTGCAGGCGCGCAGGCGAAGCGCGCTGTGAAGCGGTGACGGGCACCTACCCGTTCATCGTCGATGCAGGGTTAACCGCGGAGCGGCTCGCTTGACCCCGGCACCGGGCAGCCGTTCGTCGTCGATGCACGGTTGCAATGCAAGCTGCTGCTGTTGACCTGGTGAACCCGTCCGGCCGGAGCCACCCTTGCTCGCCTCCAACGCGCGAGTCAGCCAGCATCGTCAACACTAGTACTCCCTCCGTCTAGGTGAGTCATCTTAGCTTGTGCATCATGACCAAGAAGGAGAAGAAAACGAGAAAACTTAATGTTTATTTGCTAATTAATAGCCTTGCATGCAATGAACTAACCACTGCATGTTGTGTTTGGTAGTCTCAAATCATTAAAAACATGCACACCCCACATCTCTTATTGGCTGATATGTCAAGAAACAAAAAACGAGGTAGAAGTTAATGCACCGCGCTTAAGTGTTTTGGGATTATTTGGTTTTCGTAAGATGACTTACACACCTAGACGGAGGAGTAGCATTATTTAGCGAAAAATATCCGTGTTATGGTGGTGAACAATTCCTGGACCCACGTCCATCATTAGCGACAGAGTATATATATATTATACTAACGGCAGCATGTCTGTTAAGGGGGATCGAACGAACGGTGACGCGCCATGAATCTGACAGGGATAAATAACGGCACATGCACCCAATCGAGTGATCCGTTCCAAGCTCAGGGATAAATAACTAGTACATTTTCATCGCAACAGCCTTGCCTAACTCACACGGGCTCTTTAATCAACTACGAACTATCCGTATCGTTGTTTTCTCATTCTTGCTTCGAGGTGTGGTTTGAAATTGATTCCACAATTTTGTAGTAAAAAAAGTAAGTAGGTGTCATGTTAACGTCCGGTGCACCTCGCCTCTGCTTCATATGACGCCTCGCCGTCCACCTCGCCTCTGCTTCAGCTACCTCCCAGTATAAAACACAGCACGCGCGCCATAAAAATCCATCAAGGAAATTCTTCCAGCCAGTTTCGAAAGCCCGCCGCCGCCGTCTGCAGCTTCGTCCCTCTCGCTCGCCCACTCCCACTCCGAAGCCCGACGGGAACGGCTCAAGCAGCGGCATCGACGACGACGGCGAAGCGAACGGGCCGAACTGAACCATCGGCAGGATCGCTTGATCCATGGACATGTTTCGAGGGTCGCTTGATGCTGCCGCCGCAGCCGCAGCTACCATCGGCAGGTATGAATGCATCGATCACCAGTCCTCTTTTTGTTTCCATTCAGTACCGCGCTTTCGCCTCCGCGGCCTGCGCCAGGCCTGTCGCGCCGTCGTCCCTTGACGCCGCTGCGTTGTTTGCCGCGCCACGCCGCTTTAACTCGTCGGTTGCCGGCCCGCCACGCGCCTCGCCGTGCCGCCCAGCACCCTGCACGTCGCGGCGAACTCGTCGATCACCAGTCCTCCTTTCGTTTCAGTTCGGTACCGTGCTTTCGCCCCCGCGGCCGGCACCCGGCCTGCGCCAGCCCAGTCGTGGCATCGAGGGAGCGTCGCCTATTACGCCGCTGCGTTGCTTGACGCGCCACGTCGCTTAACTCGTCGGTTGCCGGCCCGCCGCGCGCCTTGCGGTGCCGCCCAGCACGCCGCGCTCGCCGCTCGCCCAGCAGGCCATGTGTGCGCGTCCACGACGGCCGCGGCATGCCGGGTCGCTCCTCTCCCAGCATGGCACAGGTGCGCTTATGCCACTACCGCAGCTCGCCCCGCATGCCGTAGGTGTGCGTCCGCGACGATCACGACATTCCGGGTAGCTGCTTGCCCAGCATGGCACAGCGACTGCCGGAGCTCGCGCGGTATGCCATTGGTGCGCGTCCGCGGCGGCCGCGGTATGCCAGGCATGCCATGGGTATGCGTCCGCGGCATGGGTGTGGTGCGCGTCCGAGACGGCCACGGCATGCCATGGGTGCGGTGCACGTCCGCGGCATGTCATAGGTGCGCGTCCGAGACGGCCACGGCATGCCATGGGTGCGGTGCGCGTCCGCGGCATGCCATAGGGCGCGGCCGAGACGGCCACGGCATGCCATGGGTGCGGTGCGCGTCCGTGGCGGCGACGGCATGCCGGTTCACATGTCATAGGTGCGCGTCCGCAACTGCCGCAGCTCCGCATGTCGCAGCTGGCTGCGCCGAGCAACTGGGCCACCGCTCCGCGCGTGCTCGCCTCACTGTACCGCCCATATCTTGCCGCGCGTGCTCGCCTCACTGTACCGCCCATATCTTGCCGCGCGTGTGCGCCTCCCGCCTCTCAGCGCTATGATCAGTGGCTGCGCCCTGCGGGGGAATAGCCACCGTGAGATCGGCGAAATACCTAGGACTGTACTACTTTGGAGCAAAATGATCATTCCCCGGCCACAATCAATACTACAATTACGCGATTTCAATTGTCCATTATGGTTCTTAACAGTACGACCTACCTGCTTTTGGACAGATCTGACAAGGTCGCCGGTATTCTTAACAAGAGGTTAGATGATGATCTGGGCGAAATAGTCCTGGAAATCCATAGCAGCGACGAATCTACAGTGCATCCAGCAAATGTCGTTCTCATACAAGCGCTGGCTATTTCCCGTGCTAGTAACACCATTTACCCTTACTCTGATTTGGTTGATTGGTGGGTGTCCAGGCTCGAGAAAGATGCAGAATTGGTACGCCAAGGTGAACAGGGTGGAAAATACATATTCCTCCTGAATAACACATTTGATGTTCTGCAAATGGTGCGGCGTCAAAGAGCATCTTCTGCAAGTGACCAACTCGCGAGTAGGCTCGGTTCAGTGATCGAGGGGTACAAGAGGAGTTACTTGGACGAGTGTTGGGCTCCTCTGAACCGTTTAAACTTGGAGGAGTTTACTGCCCAATTTCTTGCTACATGTGAATGTCAGATGACATGGAAGGTTACAGCTGAGCTCAGGTACCAACTGCGGCGGGAGATCGTGGATCTGATTGTTCCATCGTATGAGGTGTCCTTATCTGCACTGCGGGGCCTGAATGGACCTATGGTGGGCAACAAGAAACAGAAGAAGTATACTGGTGAGCAACTGGAAGAGGAGATCAGAGGATTATTTGAAGGGTGAACGGCTAAGCTGACGGGTGAGGAGAGGACACTGGACCTGTACACGGCCGTGGCATTTAGCATATCTTAAATAAAAATGGCCTCCTGCCATCATGTTGCAGGTTGCACCTGTGCCCATGTAATTTTGTCTCGCGGAAAGGGTCTGTTTTGTTTTGTAATTTGTATTAGTTGCATATATATAGACGCCAACAGTGAGTAGTAGTACATAGGAGACCAGAGTCGGCAAGCCAGCTTAAATTTTGTGAGTCGCAGCAAGAGATTGAATAATACCAGTTATAGAAGGTAGAGTTGGTATCAAGCCATGACGTGTAGGCTAAAGGTAGAGTATATGCAAAGAAAATTGATAGTTTTGTTTCTGTTGTCATGTACTCCCTTCGTTCCTAAATATAAGTCTTTGTAGAGATTCCACTAGGTGATTACATACGAAGCAAAATGAATGAATCTATACTTAGAATGCATCTATATACATCTGTATGTGATTCATAGTGAAATCTCTACAAAGACTTATATTTAGGAACAGGGGGAGTATGACTCATTGGGCATGTTCTGAGATATACTAGTATAAAGAAAAATGAGCACACATTCTCCTCACATTCTCTCCCATGTAAGTACGATTTTTCTTCGGGAAACGTTGCGAGTCGGCAGACCGGCCGAACTTTGGGCCGGCTCGCTCGCCACGCTGGCTCCGACGCCCATGAAAACAAACCCCAGCGTAAGACATGTGTACGTGGTGGACCTCACATAACCGCCCCCCACTCCTATCCTTATCCTTTCCCTGGCCTTTCCTTTTGGCTTTTCTTCAACCTCCAGCCGCATCCTCTGCTCTCTAGAACCATGATTTTCTCTCCTCCACGCTGCTCACCAACCACCACAAGCTCCCCTCACTGGCGGCCAGTTTGTTGTCGCAGAACCAGCAACTGTTGGCGGGGGAGACGGGGGGGGGGGGGGGGGGCTCTGGAGATGCTGGAGCCAGAGTCCACGCGTGCTGCAACCAGCACGACCGGCAGTGAAGGCGACGAGCTCCGATGCTGCAACTAGAGATTTTTATTGCTGGAACCAGACGGTAGAAAAGTTGCAACCACTTTTGCCACGTGTTGGAACTGGACGACGTCGAGTTCGTTTTTTCTGGAACTGGCAAAATAAATTGCTGGAACCGGCAAGATATTTTGCTGCATAGGTAGGTGAGAGTTCATGGCTTACGGCTCCACCGTTGAAGCTTTTTTCATTGTCGGATGAAGCTTTTTTCGTCGCCAGATGAAGCTTTTTTGTCACCGGTTGTAACTTTCCTTTGGTTGTTCATAGTCTCCTGTCGTACGAGTTAGAAACTTTTTTCATAGCCGGTTGAAGCTTTTTTCGTCAGTGATTGTAGCTTTTTCCGTTGTCGGTTGCAGCACTGGGCACCTCTCCGGCGCTTGATTTTTGTTGTTGCAAGCGGGGTATGAGCGCCAGCAAGCACACCGGTGAGCTCCGGTCGTTGCCACCGGAGCTACAACGGTTGCCACGAAAACTACAACCCCGGGTGGGCTATTGCATGGCCGAAGCCGGTGACGAGGACGGCCGCCGAGGGCTGGGACCGGCGACCATGGCGGCCGGCGAGGGCGGCGAGGGTGGCGACGAGAGACGAGGAGGGCAGGCGAAGGGGCGGCGACAAGGAAGAACACACGCGGCCGGCGAGACGCGGTTCCTTTTCTCGTACGCGCTGGCGAGAAGAAGAAGACGATCTGAGCTAGCACGATTTGGTTGGATAAAGATTCAATGGCTCAGGACAGACAGATGTGATGGCTAGGGTGCGACCGGCCGAAACGTTCGGCCAGCGCACCGGCGCCCAACATCGCCCTTTTTCTTCTCTCCTCTGGGATGCTTTACAGATGTTGCTTCTTGCCAGCGCGGTATTTCCACCAACTGTTTGTTTTATTTAGTTATCTCATCAAGTTAATTTTCGTTTGCGGGGACTCAGAAGTTAAATTAATCTCACAACCCAACGGAAGCCTCGCAATGTTGACACCGCATGCACACCTCACCTGATGTTCTTCTTATCCTACAAGGGGAAGAAACTTTAGATAAATAAATGCCTCCTAGTACTCTGCTCAGCTCTGTCCGGTCCTATTTTCTGTTCTTCCGAAGTGTCTGGAAGACATGAAAGATGTGATATCTTTGTGCAAACAAGGATATGGGTTAAATGTCTAACACTCGCTGGCCTTTTCTTATTCATTGATGTGATTGACAGTTTAAATCTTTAAAAATCAAGTATGTCGGGGCAATAATTTATTTGGGCCAATAATTGCTCACATATCAGAAGCTTGACAGGGTATTCATGGATACGACCGGGAGCTAAAAATCCCTATCGTAACCGTACGGACCCACCCTAGGGCGTATAGAGGCGCTATCAGGTCATATGTGACCACCATTCTTGATTCTAACTCTACGAGTCTACCTGCTTGCTGCCCTTTCAAATTTAAATTAGGATGTTTGCACCGGAAAGGCTTTACAGACATACTCCCCGTTGGGCGGATCAGGAATACCCTGATGAACGGGCCCTCATTGGTGATACACCTATTCCGAGATAAAACTTGAAAATAAGGGTTACAAGGCTATTCCTATCTGAATGAGCGAAACACAAAACACAATGTCTCTCTTCTATTATTGACGACATCAAGAAAATCGCAGAGACTCACATCTAGTCACAGGAAGAGATCGAATTTAAAAATGAATCCAATGAGAAGATTGCACGATTTTTGAGAGAAGAAGAAAGCCTGAACTCACTTGCCGCCACCGCTGATGAATTCGTCGCCCGAATTGAGGAGAAGTGGATCTCGGAGAGGGGAGCGGGCGGGGAGCTCTAGATGAGAATGCGAGATGGCGTGCGCACCTCGCAGTCGATTGGGATTAATAAGTGTGACATCACTCCCCCACCCATCGCCATGCTCGTGGATCGAGGAAGACGTCGAGTCGCACCGAATCAGCTCCTCGAGCCGTGCCAAATGAAACAGGAAATGTACCGCGTCGCACGGTACAAACCCCTCATCCTCGCGACATGTATGTGTGTCGACAACATGGCTGGCCTCATCGAGGAGAACCAGTTGCCGCGCCACCACCCGCCAGAGAACCGCCCCTCGTCGGTAAACGCGCCCGGAGCCGGGGACAAACCACGCCGACCACCGTGAGTGGAGACGTGCGTGGTACGAAACCCTCATCCTCGATCGGTCCACGGCCGGCTCATGGATGTCACGAACATGTGTGATGTCCTCATTCTCAGCTCATTGTGATTACGGAGAGGGGTTGTTCTCGGCTACACGGTACTATTTCCACCGACTGTTTTATTAGTAATACCTCGCCAAGTTAATTTAATCTCACAAGACAACGGAAGTCTCGAAATGTTGACACCACATGCACACCTCACCTCCTGATACTCTTCTCAGCTCAGCTCATTCCGGTCCTGTCTTCTCTTCTTCCGAAGTGGCTGGATCCAGGCAGTAAAGATTGGTTTGATATAGAGACACATTTTAAAATGTGTCGACACTTTTCGGCATCATTTTAAAAGCCATTTTCCGTCTGGTCGGGTGATCGCTACTTAAGCTCACCCACCGTCTTCTTCTCCGCACCAGGCGAAGAATAATCCCTCGGCTCTTCTCTTTCTTCTCCCATGGCGACGGCGACGACGGAAGGCCGTGGGCGACAGAGAGCGAGTCCGGACCGCCTCCCCGTGCCTCCCCGCCCCAGCTCTCGGTCCCGCTCCCGCTCCCGGTATCGGCATCGCGCGCCGCCTCGCCACGCTCCCGGGTCCCGGCATGCTCAGGGCCGTCCCCGCGCTGAGCCGTACAAAGGAAGTCCACTTGCAGCTTTCCTGTACTTGTGTGCGGCGCTTGGAGTTGCCGTCGCCATTCGGCTGTGCGCAAGTCCGCCGCCTTCGTACAGCACGTTGCGGGCCTACCGAGGCCTCGCCGCCGCGGTCGTCGGCGCTCTCATCATCGTCCTTTTTCTGAGGCATCCTCCCCGCTGGGCGGATCAGGAATACCCTCATGGACCTAATCAGATCCCGGCGGCTCCGGCTCCGCAGATTCAAACGGAGCAGCCACGCCTCGCTCCCACGCTCTCCATCACCATCACTGGGGGCGTACTGGACGCGAGCCAGGTTGCTGCTGCCATCCGCAGCTCCATGGCAGACAGCACCCGTCCGACTCCCGCCTTCAGTCCACCCCAAGCTGATTCCTCCGATTCCGACTCCGACGGGTGCGGGTCAAGCACCAACGGCGACGAGACCAATAACTTGTGGTATACTCCCGTCCATCTCCTGAAAGCAGGGGATGTCTGTCTCATCCTCCCCGTCTTCATCCAGCAGCTCCAAGAGATGGCTCCAGGGTTAACCGAAGCTGAATCCCTTGAATTGCTGCTGAGAGCGTTCAGAGAAGCCAACAAATCTGAGAGATTCCACAGGTATTAAATCCCCAAGTACTCGTTGATTTATTTCAGCACAGGTTTGGTTCTTCCATCGGCACGATTTTTGTTCTTCCAAGAGGAAAAAACTCCAACTTCTCTACTTTGAGTCCTTGACTTTGCAATACTAGTCGATTTATTTTCTATAGATATACTACTCCCTCCGTCCGAAAATACTTGTCATCAAAATGGATAAAAAAGGTTGTATTTAGAACTAAATACATATAGATACATCCGCTTTTGTTCATTTTGATGACAAGTATTTCCGGACGGAGGGAGTATTTCGTACAATCTGTTTTAAGGACAAGATCAAACTTCAGAGTAGTTGACTTACTTCGGCAATACTTCCAAGTAAGTGTTAAAACCGGCGGTATTTTTCTCGCTCTAAGCTTTTATGAATCATGTTTACTTTACACCTTGGATGGACATTATGACATTATGTGGGCAGGTTTACTCTGCTGGTATGAGAACATCTGCCACGGAATCCTAGTACTAGTATGTTTGTCTTTACATTATGACATTGTGTGGTTTCTTGTGATTGTATCATGCAACCTGTAGTAGGACTGGCAGATAAGAGCGCCTTTGGTGCTATATAATTGATATATGGATATAGACTTGATACATTCTGAAACTGTGTACGTTCTTAGCAGTACATTCTGAAGTTTGATCTTGTTCCTAAAACAGATTGTCCGACGTTGTTGAGGAGAACCAACAGATTATCTATTCGGATCCTCATGCGTTGACAGACAAATCGACAGGGGCTTTGATCATGACGATGAAAATTACTGCAAAACTTGTACATTTGATCTGGTACGAATTAGATGTGCAGAATTGGAAGCTATGTCAGGAAGTCAAAAAGGTATGCTTTCAAGAGGTTGTTGGGCAATCTGTAGAGAAGCTCCTTGATGTTGCACTTTCTTTCAGCAATGAAAGTTGGTCTGCTGATCATCCTTTGCCAATGCTGACTACCTTTGATGCGCTTGTCGATGTCCAACATAACATAAGGGAATTGCCTTTCAGCAGAATCGAGTATATTCCTGATGAGGTCGCTGATATACCGGACTTGCCCTGCAGCAGATATGAGTCCATACATAATGTGGTTGCTCATATTTTTTGTAAGATGGTGGTTGATTTGAAAGGAATACTTGAGGGGACTATCAATGACATGCATATCAGCAGAGAACGTGCTATACATCCAGTAACTGCTCTTCTTGTACGATACCTGGAATTTTTCTATCGTAACGGAGAGATGATGCAGTCAGTTCTTGGCACCGGGGATTGCACTATTGAGCTTATCATGATTGGCTCTTGGGTCTCCAAGCTCACTGAAGATGCAGAGGTAATGTTCCCAGGGAAGGGACAAAGGTGCATATACATGTTGAATAACATGGATTATGTTTATCAACTGAAGCATCATCCTGGAGGATTCCTTTCAAATATAGAACTGCAAAGGGGTCTCTGTTCGCTGATCCATCAATACATTAAGGCCTACCTCGAGGAATACTGGTTTCCACTTATGCTGTCATATCTGGATGGTGATTCTCTGAAGAAGCCACGCCGTTCATCCTTGTATAAATTCACTGAAGAGTTCTTTAGAATCTGTGATGGCCAGATGACATGGAAAGTTCGCACTAAGCTTAAACAGAGACTGCGTGAACAGATAGTGGAATTGATTGTTCCAAAATATGTGAACTTCTTAGAGGCGCTGCAGGACAATCCAAGTTCTTGGTTGAAGAGGATGTGCCGAGCCAGATCTGAGAAACTGGTCTGCACTGCTGCGCGACTGGAAGAGGTGATCAGAGGGCTCTTTGAAAGATAGCATCTAGAGAGCTAGTCAGCTAGAAGGGCGCTAAACTTGTACAGGATCGGTGCATTTATCATATACTCCGTCTTAGCATTTAGAGAGCATTTGGTCTGGTGACCCGGCTGTGTTGCCAAATGGTGTGGTGTATAGTTTTTTTTTTTTTGGGTGAGGGTGGGGTGTAAGAATATTTTATGTGACCAATGTAAATTAGAGTGGGATTTTAATTAAGAGTTCTAGTATGATGGTTGCTAGAAATAATAGATAAAAGTCTGGGTTTTAATTCCCTCTTTTCTTTCTCTATAAGTTTCACACACGTGTAGGTGTGTGTATGTCAAAGCTAGATGGATACATGTATATGAAGCTAGCTAGCTTTGTTATATTCAGTCAACTGCCTGGTGATGGCCAAGAGCATCTTCAGCCGTTTGCACCCCCCCCCCCGCCCGCCGTGGGTTCCCACCCGCCGCCTCAAGTTGGCCCCCAGACACAGTTTTTTGGAATATACTCCCTTCGTTTCTTAATATTTGTCTTTTAAAAGATTTCAAATGGACTACCACATACGAATATATATAGACATATTTTAGAGTGTAGATTCACTTATTTTGCTTCGTATGTAGTCACTTGTTGAAATCTATAGAAAGAAAAATATTTAGGAACGGAGATTCGCTTAGGTAGCTGAAACGTAGGGTCTCTGACAGGGAAGCTTCGGGAGCTAGTTGATGCAGCGGTGAGGAGAGGTGTTGATATCCTTTGCGTCCAAGAAACCAAATGGAGAGGACAAAAGGCGAAGGAGGTGGAGGATACCGGCTTCAAGCTGTGGTACACAGGGACGGCTGCAAACAGAAATGGCGTAGGCATCTTGATCAACAAGAGCCTCAAGTATGGAGTGGTAGACGTCAAGAGACGTGGGGACCGGATTATCCTGGTCAAGCTGGTAGTTGAGGACTTGGTTCTCAATGTTATCAGCGCGTATGCCCCGCAAGTAGGCCACAACGAGAACACCAAGAGGGAGTTCTGGGAAGGCCTGGAAGACATGGTTAGGAGTGTACCGATTGGTGAGAAGCTCTTCATAGGAGGAGACCTCAATGGCCACGTGGGTACATCTAACACAGGTTTTGAAGGGGCGCATGGGGGCTTTGGCTATGGCATCAGGAATCAAGAAGGAGAAGATGTCTTAAGCTTTGCTCTAGCCTACAACATGATTGTAGCTAACACCCTCTTTAGAAAGAGAGAATCACATCTGGTGACTTTTAGTAGTGGCCAACACTCTAGCCAGATTTATTTCATCCTCTCGAGAAGAGAAGATAGGCGTGCGTGCCTAGACTGTAAGGTGATACCTGGAGAGAGTGTTGTACCCCAGCATAAGCTGGTGGTTGCTGACTTTCGCTTTCGAATTCGTGTCCATCGGGATAAGCGTGCCAAAGTCGCTAGAACGAAGTGGTGGAAGCTCAAGGGGGAGGTAGCTCAGGCATTCAAGGAGAGGGTCATTAAGGAGGGCCCTTGGGAGGAAGGAGGGGATGCAGACAATGTGTGGATGAAGATGGCGACTTGCATTCGTAAGGTGGCCTCGGAGGAGTTTGGAGTGTCCAGGGGAAGGAGAAGCGAAGATAAGGATACCTGCTGGTGGAATGATGATGTCCAGAAGGCGATTAAAGAGAAGAAAGATTGCTTCAGACGCCTATACCTGGATAGGAGTGCAGACAACATAGAGAAGTACAAGATGGCGAAGAAGGTCGCAAAGTGAGATGTTGGTGAAGCAAGGGGTCGGGCATATGAGGACCTCTACCAACGGTTAGGCACGAAGGAAGGCGAAAGGGACATCTATAGGATGGCCAAGATCCGAGAGAGGAAGACGAGGGATATTGGCCAAGTCAAATGCATCAAGGACGGAGCAGGCCGGCTCTTGGTGAAGGACGAGGAGATTAAGCATAGATGGCGGGAGTACTTCGACAAGCTATTCAATGGGGAGAACGAGAGTTCTACCATTGAGCTGGATGACTCCTTTGATGAGACCAGCATGCGTTTGTGCGGCGAATCCAGGAGTCTGAGGTCAAGGAGGCTTTAAAAAGGATGAAAGGAGGCAAGGCGATGGGCCCTGACTTTATCCCCATTGAGGTGTGGAAAGGTCTCAGGGACATAGCGATAGTATGGCTAACCAAGCTTTTCAACCTCATTTTTCGGGCAAACAAGATGCCAGAAGAATGCAGACGGAGTATATTAGTACCAATCTTCAAGAACAAGGGGGATGTTCAGAGTTGTACTAATTACTGTGGAATTAAGCTGATGAGCCATACAGTGAAGCTATGGGAGAGAGTCATTGAGCACCGCTTAAGAAGAATGACAAGCGTGACCAAAAATCAGTTTGGTTTCATGCCTGGGAGGTCGACCATGGAAGCCATTTTCTTGGTACGACAACTTATGGAGAGATATAGGGAGCAAAAGAAGGACTTGCATATGGTTTTCATTGACTTGGAGAAGGCCTATGATAAGATACCGCGGAATGTCATGTGGTGGGCCTTGGAGAAACACAAAGTTCCAGCAAAGTACATTACCCTCACCAAGGACATGTACGATAATGTTGTGACAAGTGTTCGAACAAGTGATGTCGACACTGATGACTTCCTTATTAAGATAGGACTGCATCAGGGGTCAGCTTTGAGCCCTTATCTTTTTGGAATTGGTGATGGATGAGGTCACAAGGGATATACAAGGAGATATCCCATGGTGTATGCTCTTTGCGGATGATGTGGTGCTAGTTGACGATAGTCGGACGGGGGTAAATAGGAAGTTAGAGTTATGGAGACAAACCTTGGAATCGAAAGGGTTTAGGCTTAGTAGAACTAAAACCGAGTACATGATGTGCGGTTTCAGTACTACTAGGTGTGAGGAGAAGGAGGTTAGCCTTGATGGCCAGGTGGTACCTCAGAAGGACACTGTCGGTGTCAAAACCGGCGGATCTTGGGTAGGGGGTCCGAACTGTGCATCTAGGCGGGTGGTAACAGGAGACAAGGGACACGATGTTTTTATCCAGGTTCGGGCCCTCTCGATGGAGGTAAAACCCTACTCCTGCTTGATTGATATTGATGATATGGGTAGTACAAGAGTGGATCTACCACGAGATCAAGGAGGCTAAACCCTAGAAGCTAGCCTATGGAATGATTGTTGTTCGTCCTATGGACTAAAACCCTTCGATTTATATAGGCACCGAAGAGGGCTAGGGTTACACAGAGTCGGTTACAATGGTAGGAGATCTACATATCCGTATTGCCAAGCTTGCCTTCCACGCCAAGGAAAGTCCCATCCGGACACGGGGCGAAGTCTTCAATCTTGTATCTTCATAATCTTGGAGTCCGGCCAGTGATGATAGTTCGGCTATCCGGACACCCCCTAATCTAGGACTCCCTCAGTAGCCCCTGAACCAAGCTTCAATGACGACGAGTCCGGCGCGCATATTGTCTTCGGCATTGCAAGGAGGGTTCCTCCTCCGAATAATTCATAGAAGATTGCGAACACCAGGATAGTGTCCGGCTCTGCAAAATAAATTCCATGTACCACCGTAGAGAGAATAATATTCACACAACTTCAATCTGCTGACGTATTTTGTGGCGTGATGTCACACCACTACCAAGCCTTTACTCGAATCGTTTTTATTATACCACCTCAGCGCGTTTAGCGAAGCGGTTTCCTTGGCACGTCTTGTCGAAGCAGAGAGCGTGTTCCCCTTATTCCGGGATTCCCATCAATACGGACGTGGGTAACCCAACCGCGCCATTGATTGTGGCGCTTGGGAGATAAGTGAGTTTTACCAGGCCGGTGGGGACGTATAGTTTCGTCCGCCCATATATAAGGGGATAAGGATCCACCTCTTTCACCTACGCCTTCTTCCTCCTTTGCTTATCCATCTCCGCGCACTCGAGCTCCAGCGCCCAAGTCCGCACATCTCACCTCAAACCTTCTCGAGCCATGTCCGGAGCGGGAGGCAAGTGGATGGCCTCCTCCGTTACGGAGGGGCACATCGAGAAGCTGCGCAGCGCCGGATACCTGTCCAGCGACATCGCGCACCGGCTGCCCGACGAGGGGCAGCTCATCCCCACCCCCAGGCCCCATGAGAGGGTCGTATTCCTTCCCCACTTCCTCCGCGGACTGGGCTTCCCACTTCACCCCTTTGTCCGGGGGCTCATGTACTACTATGGCCTGGATTTCCACGATCTGGCCCCAAATTTCATCCTCAACATCTCGGCGTTTATCGTCGTGTGCGAGGCCTTCCTCTGCATCCAGCCCCACTTCGGCTTGTGGCTAAAGACCTTCAATGTCAAGCCGAAGGTTGTGAAGGGGAGCCAAGCGGAGTGCGGAGGCGCCATGGTGGGCAAAATTCCCAACGTCATTTGGCTCGAGGGTGCCTTCGTGGAATCCATCAAAGGGTGACAATCGGGGTGGTTCTACATCACTGAGCCGCGTGACCCTAAATGGGCAGCGGCCCCCGAATTCAGATCTGGCATCCCCATGCAGCTCACCTCCTGGAAAGAGAAGGGCTTGCTATGGGGTAGTTCAGAAGAGCTGACCGGACTCCAGTCCTGTCTCTAGACCCTGGTGAACAAGAAGCTTAAGCTTCTCAACGTGATCTAGGTCATGCTCGTCCGTCGGATTCTCCCCTGCCAGCAATGGGCCTTCAATTTTTGGGAGTTTGATCCGGCACAGCACCGGACCTTGAGCGGGCTCTTCGACACGACGTACGAAGCTGCCTGGAGGGTGCTGTTCAAGGGCGCCGAAGCTCCCGCATCCGCAACCGAAGATCGCGGATTCAGCACGCAACGCCCGGCTGGCGAGGTAAGCTATGTTATCCTTTATGGGACATTTGCTTTTCATAGTTTGACTCTATGCGGGATCTAAACTCCCAATGCCTTTAACAGGACTGGCAGAAGACGTTCGGACAGGTTAACTGTCCGGATCCCCTTCCAGAAGACCCAGCGGACACCCGTTTGACGGGGCTGCTGGTCCCGGCACTTTACGTGGTGCCGGAGAAGAAGGCCAAGAAGAAGGCCACGGGAACCCGAAGGAGTTCCCGGCGTCAGGTGGTATCGGACTCATCGTCCGATGACTCCGAGGCGGACTCCTCCCCTGAGGACGAGGAGGAGAAGAAAGAGGCCTCTCCCCCAGCGGGGGGAGAGAAAAAGAGGAAGGCCTCCCCAACGAGGGAGGCAGAAGGGTCCAAGAAGGGAAGGACCCTTCCCCCGGACTGCTCCGCCAATGTTGGCGACGACGACGAGGAGTGGCCCTCAAGGGCCAAGCCCCTGGCGAGATCGTAAGTATCCGGACTCCTAGATAATTTATAATTTTTCTTTTTGCCACACGGTGTCTTTCTAATGCCGCATACAACCTGTAGTCCGGCCAAGGATGATCTTCCCGCTTCGTCGAGCGGGTCCTTGGGTACGTCGGATATGGATTCTCTTCCGACCGCCTCAACCCCCCGTGACGCTGACGATGCCGAGGTGGGATCCCGGGAAGGGACCCGCCAAGAGGAGGAGGCCCCGGAGGTGCCGCAAGGCAACCTCCCGGACTCTGCACCGGACTCCGCACCGGAACCTGCAGTGGTTCCGGAGTCCGGCGAGCGGCCCCTTCGTAAGAAGGGCAAGACTGTGACACCGGCGGCCTCTGTCCAACCAGAAGCACCGGATAACTTGCTGGAGGCACTCAACGGCGCTTCCATCGAAGAAGAACACCGCACTCTCATGAGTGCGGTGATTCAGAAGGTTGAGCTCACCAAGAGCGGGCTGACCGAAGCCTGCAGCAGCCTTCTAACAGGCTTTGAGGTAAGAATTTTAAGATATGTAATATAATACCGCATAGACAGTAGCCCCTGATGCTCGGTTCGGTGTTCGGAAAGAAAAGTCGGACTGAGGATCTAAAAAGATATACGCAGGAGTTCTAAAAAATATGTCAATATGGGATTGCAGGCTGTGCTGCTGACCTCTACCGCACTGACTGCGGAGGTCAATGCTTTGAAGCAGAGCCTCGACCGGTCCGAGAGCAAGCTCAGCCGTGCCAAGAAGTAGCTCGAGGACAAGGAAGGTGAGTAACACCGTATTAAATTTGTACCTTACAGAAAAGGATTTGGTTGCAAGAGAAAAACAAGGATAACGTGGGTACTCCATGGGGCCACGAACGAGGCGGCGACCCTGAAGGAGGCGGTGTCCGCGGCCGAGCGCAATGCGGCCGCGGAGCGAGCCGAGCGAGAGAAGCAGGAGGCGCGGGTGGCGGAGGTGCAGCAAGAGCTCCAGGCTCTCATGGAAAAACATGAGAGTTTGGAGCGCGACTCAAAGACTCGAGAGTCCGAGCTTGCATCGGCTCTTGAGAGTGCCAAAGCCGCTAAGGCCAAAGCCCTCAAGGCCCTCCAGGAAATCGAGGCGTTGAAGAAGATAGCGGCGGGTAAGGCATTTTTCATGCAAAGCAAGCATGTGAATGTGAATTACCTATTACTTACCCGAATTCGGAGCTCTCCAGGAGCGTTCGCAGATCTGCCCCGCAGCGTGTCCGATGCTGCCGCTTTCTACCGGGCCGAGGAGGGGAGCTCGACGGAGAAGGTCTTCTGGTCTCAGTATGCTGAGGCCGGACATCCGGTGCCCCTTAGCGACCAGCTGAAGCGGCTGGTCGAGCTCCACAAGGTGGCCGAACAGGCCATGAAGGGCCTCATAGTTCGGCTGTGGCCCAAGGAGGCCATGCCTGGGAGCTACTTCGGCCTGGTTCGGCGGCTGGTGGATGCGTGTCCCTGGGTTGAAGTCGTCAAGCACTCCGTCTGCATTGAAGGTGCCCGTCGGGCCCTTGCCCGTGCAAAGGTGCACTGGGGCAGGATGGACGCTGAGAAGCTTCTGACGGATGCGCCGCCGGCGGGCAAGGAGTATCGCACGCCCGAAATGTATTATAAGAGTGTCCTGAAGGGTGCCCGCATGATTGCGGGTGAGTGCTCCAAAGATGTAATATTTGAGTAGACTCGCATTTTGTTATCCTGTGCGCTGAAGACTTTGTTCATATGCGCTAAGCAACGCTTGTTAATTTAAAATATTACCTTCTGTGCGGCCGTTTATCAAATCTGAGAGATGGCAAGTCGTCGGCTTCAGCCCCCATGCCATGAGTGCTGGGGTGTTCGGGATAAACTTGAGCACTCTTGTTCCCATTTTTGGGTCCATCTAGGGAGGCGCTCAACACAACGAACGAGGCAACCGGACCTATAATGCTTGAACACTCTCACTTAGCCATAGAATTCTATAATTTTAAATTTCGGCGAAGCCCCTAGTGTTCGGAAGACCGAGTTCGGGGCGCTATCCACGCCTGGGCCGGACAAAGCCGGTTCCTCGCTCTAAGTGGCATAAGTCTTTAGGGACTCGAAAAGACCTCTCGAACAACGACCAGCTCTCGCCTTATCATGACGGTCAGTTTTAGCTTTATCCACTGAGGCGCTCGCCCAGCTCAACCGGGGCGCAATCGCAGTGGTTCTCCCAGTGCTACCTTAGCCGATACAACGGAACGTAAGGTACCAAAACATGGGAGCCGGGTAAACCCAACTATTGACCCAAGACATGATTCGGAGCCGATGCATATAATGCTATAAGTTCGGGGTGCCGCACTTGTGAAAGTGTTCGGACTTATCACACCATAATGTGGGGAACTTAAGCCCCTGGTGTATTTAGCCGTACCAAAGTGTACGGATGCAACATGTCATAAATGAACATATGTATAAGAAAGAAATGCAATTATAAGCAAAAAGTGATGCATTGTTTATTCAAGAAATACTGCCATGAATGCCGAACGATACAAATAGTGCGGTAAGCAAGGGATGGGACTGTTAACCATGTCCCCCTCCAGGGGTAGGCTGCGGAATGGTGTATAAAACAGATTTAATGCTCGTAATGGAGACCACCTGGATACTCGTAGTAGCCTTTCTCCTCCCCTGGCTGTTGCATCGTGAGTTCGGCAGGTCTACTGCCGGACAGGGCCTCTGGTGAACGGAGTCCTGTGGGTAAGAAAAAAGAAAAAAGAAAAGGGTGACACACTTGGGAGCCCCTGGTGTGGTTGAGCCGCACTCTGGGCCTGTCGTGGTCGTGCCCCTCCCCCTATGCCCATGGTATCTCCAGAGCGTAATGATTTATGCGAATGACCAGTCTTGCAATTTTGCAAGGGCAGGGGTTGGGGCCGCATTGCTACGCGTGCTCGGAACGTGCCAGGTGGTCTTGTTGTAGGTTACTCCGGGCGCGTTTAGCCGTGTCCGGTCGCTTAAAGGCCGGACTCGAGAATTGCCTTAAGAGGCTGCTCTGTACTTCTGCCGCGAGAGCTGCTGTGTGTTCCTCCGTTCGGAGGGAGCGTTCAGTGTTTCCGTTGACCGTGATGACTCCTCGAGGGCCTGGCATCTTGAGCTTGAGGTATGCGTAGTGCGGCACCGCATTGAACTTTGCAAACGCGGTTCGTCCGAGCAGAGCGTGATAGCCGCTGCGGAATGGAAGTATATCGAAGATTAACTCCTCGCTTCGGAAGTTATCCGGGGATCCGAAGACCACTTCTAGTGTAACTGAGCCTGTACAATTGGCCTCTACACCTGGTATGACGCCCTTTAAGGTCGTCTTTGTTGGTTTAATCCTTGAGGGGTCTATTCCCATCTTGCCCACTGTATCCTGATAAAGCAGGTTCAGGCTGCTGCCGTCGTGCATCAAGACTCTGGTGAGGTGAAATCCATCGACGATTGGGTCTAAAACCAATGCGGCGAATCCGCCGTGACGGATATTGCTGGGGTGGTCCCTTCGATCAAAAGTGATCGGGCAGGAGGACCATGGGTTGAACTTCGGGGCGACTGGCTCCATCGCATATACGTCCCTGAGTGCACGCTTCCGCTCCCTCTTGGGTATGTGGGTTGCGTATATCATGTTTACCGTCCGCACTTGTGGGGGGAAACCCTTCTGTCCTCTATTGTTCGGCGGCCGGGTCTCCTCCTCGTCATCGCTATGCAACCCCTTGTCATTGTTTTCGGCAATTAACTTGCCTGCCTGCTTGAATACCCAACAATCCCTGTTGGTGTGATTAGCTGGCTTTTCGGGGGTGCCATGTATCTGGCAAGAGCGGTCGAGTATTCGGTCCAAATTGGACGGACCCGGAGTAGTTCTTTTGAATGGCTTTTTCCGCTGACCGGGTTTAGAGCCTCTGAATCCGGCGTTGACTGCCGTATCCTCAGTGTTATCGCCGTTGACGCGGCGTTTGTTTTTGTTGCGACGCGACCTGCCATTGCGGTCCTTGGTATCCGGACTGCTAGAATTTTTGCTGAGGTTGTTACTGCGGGCTAGCCAGCTGTCCTCTCCCGCGCAGAAGCGGGTCATAAGTGATGTGAGGGCTGCCATGGATTTCGGCTTTTCCTGTCCTAGGTGCCGGTCAAGCCACTCGTCGCGGATGTTATGTTTGAAGGCTGCGAGGGCCTCTGCATCCGGACAGTCGACGATTTGATTTTTCTTTGTTAAGAACCGTGTCCAGAACTGTCTGGCCGATTCGTCTGGCTGCTGAATTATGTGGCTTAGGTCATCGGCGTCTGGTGGTCGCACATATGTGCCCTGGAAGTTGTCAAGGAATGCGGCTTCCAGGTCTTCCCAACACCCAATTGATTCTGCTGGCAAGCTGTTAAGCCAATGTCGAGCTGGTCCTTTAAGCTTGAGTGGGAGATATTTCATGGCGTGAAGATCATCACCGCGGGCCATGTGGATATGAAGGAGATAGTCTTCGATCCAAACCGCGGGGTCTGTTGTGCCATTGTAGGATTCAATGTTCACGGGTTTAAACCCTTCGGGATTTGATGATCCATTACTTCATCTGTGAAGCATAGTGGGTGTGCGGCGCCTCTATATTGGGCTATATCACGACATAGCTCAAGTGAGCTTTGTCTACTGTGTTCGGCCCGGCCGGAGTTGCTGTATCCGGCGAGACGGTCGTCGTCGCGCATCGTGGGGCACCCACGCAATCCGTAGATCGATCTTGATTGTCTTGCCTTATCCTCCAATATGTCTTGCAAGTCCGGCGCATTCCCCCGTGGCTTCGTACTTTTCGAGCGGTGCCGGTGTACGGTTCTGGTGGAGGGCCTAGAGGCCTCTCTGTCGCGGCCACGAGGTGGTCGGTCAGCCGTATTGTGCGCTGGTGATGGAGGTTTATATGCCTCCTCCTCTAATCGGGGGAGCAACTTGCGTTTGGGGTAGCTTTTGGAGGGGCGTTCGAGTTCATACTCTTCGGCTGCAAGGACTTCAGTCCATCTGTCGGTTAGCAGGTCTTGATCAGCTCTAAGCTATTGCTACTTTTTCTTTAGGCTGTTCGCTGTGGCCATTAGCCTGCGTTTGAAATGCTCTTGTTCGACGGGATCCTCAGGCACGACGAATTCGTCGTCGTTGAGGCTTGCCTCGTCTCCGGAGGGAGGCATGTAATTATCATCCTCTACCTCTTCGTCTTCCGCTCTCTCATGAGGGCTGGCTTCTCTGTCCTCCTGTGCTGAATCTTGCTGGAGGGGGTTGTCTTCGGCACTCTCTAGGGTGTTATTATCTCCGGTGCCGGAATCTCCATTCTTGCTGTGGCGGGATTTAGAGCGGCGCCGCTGACGCCGGCGCTTGGGCTGTTTCTTGGAGGAGTCTTCCTCCGCTGCTTCCTCGCCATTCCCATCCTTTGGGATGTCCACCATGTATATGTCATATGACAAGGTGGTCTTCCAGTGCCCCGTAGGCGCTGGTTCTTGGTCGTCTCCGGCATCGTCGTCCATACCGTCGATGTCTTCGGAGTCGTAGTCTAGCATGTCGGTTAGATCGTCGATAGTGGCTACAAAGTGGGTGGTGGATGGGCTTGGAATTTCTTCGTCGTCCGCATCCCAACCGTCCTGACCGCAGTCTGGCCAGGGCTCTCCTGATAACGAGAGGTACTTTAGCGAGTTCAAGATGTCGCCAAAAGGTGAGTGTTAAAAGATGTCCGCAGCGGTGAACTCCATGATCGGCGCCCAATCGGATTCGATTGGAGGGGGCGCAGAAGGTTCGGAGTCCGACGAGGAGTCCGGCACCTCGGAGTCACGAGCGTCATAAGGGACAAGGTCAGTATTCAGCTCCATCGCTGTAGGGCAGCAGTCCCCGAGGCGGTGTCTAGCCACCCATCCTCGATCTGTGCAATCGGCTCCAAATTAGGGGTCGGAGCGGACTCATGTGCGGCCTCCAGGGCACTGTCCGGCAGCAGAGCTAAATCATGCCCATCGAGACAGTGCGGCGCGCTCGGCTGTGGCTCGAATCCATCGAAGATCAAGTCTCCGCGGATGTCAGCCGTGAAGTTTAGGCTTCCAAATTTGACCTGATGGCCAGGGGCATAGTTTTTGATCTGCTCCAGATGGCCAAGCGAATTGGCCCGCAGTGCAAAGCCGCTGAATACGAAGATCTGTCCGGGGAGAAAAGTCTCACCCTGGACTGCGTCGTTGTTGATGATCGAAGGAGCCATCACGCCTATCAGTGACGACACAGAGGAACTCTCAATGAAAGCACCAAC
This sequence comes from Triticum aestivum, assembly GCF_018294505.1. Lineage (NCBI taxonomy): Eukaryota > Viridiplantae > Streptophyta > Magnoliopsida > Poales > Poaceae > Triticum > Triticum aestivum. The sequence goes on along the minus strand of NC_057798.1, from coordinate 24,289,906 downwards.
GTCGGTGTCAAAACCGGCGGATCTCGGGTAGGGGGTCCCGAACTGTGCGTCTAGGCGGATGGTAACAGGAGACAAGGGACACGATGTTTTTACCCAGGTTCGGGCCCTCTTGATGGAGGTAAAACCCTACTCCTTCTTGATTGATATTGATTATATGGGTAGTACAAGAGTGGATCTACCACGAGATGAAGGAGGCTAAACCCTAGAAGCTAGCCTATGGTATGATTGTTGTTCGTCCTATGGACTAAAACCCTCCGGTTTATATAGGCACCGGAGAGGGCTAGGGTTACACAGAGTCGGTTACAATGGTAGGAGATCTACATATCCGTATTGCCAAGCTTGCCTTCCACGCCAAGGAAAGTCCCATCCGGACATGGGACGAAGTCTTCAATCTTGTATCTTCATAGTCTTGGAGTCCGGCCGGTGATGATAGTTCGACTATCCGGACACCCCCTAATCTAGGACTCCCTCAGACACCTTTCAATATTTGGGGTCAATGCTGCAGGAGGATGGGGGTATTGATGAAGATGTGAACCATCGAATCAAACCTGGATGGATGAAGTGGCGCCAAGCTTCTGGCATTCTCTATGACAAGAGAGTGCCACAAAAGCTAAAAGGAAAGTTCTACAGGACGGCGGTTCGACCTGCAATGTTGTACGGCGCTGAGTGTTGGCCAACTAAAAGGCGACATGTTCGACAGTTAGGTGTGGCGGAGATGCGTATGTTGAGATGGATGTGTGGCCACACGAGGAAGGATCAAGTCCGGAATGATGATATATGATATAGAGTTGGGGTAGCACCAATTGAAGAGAAGCTTGTCCAACATTGTCTGAGATGGTTTGGGCATATTCAGTGCAGGCCTCTAGAAGCTCCAGTGCATAGCGGACGGCTAAAGCGTGCGGATAATGTCAAGAGAGGGCGGGGTAGACCGAATTTGACATGGGAGGAGTCCCTTAAGAGAGATCTGAAGGATTGGAGTATCACCAAAGAGCTAGCTATGGACAGGGGTGCGTGGAAGCTTGCTATCCATGTGCTAGAGCCATGAGCTGGTTGCGAGGTCTTATGGGTTTCACCTCTAGCCTACCCCAACTTGTTTGGGACTAAAGGCTTTGTTGTTGTTGTTGTTGTTGTTGTTGTTGTTGTTGTTGTTGTTGTTGTTGTTGTTGTTGTTGTTGTTGTTGTTGTCATTGTTGTTGTTGTTGTTGTTGTTGTTGTTGTTGTTGTAGGGAGTAGTTCGGCTAAAATTTGAAGAAAATGACACAAGCCCATGACGAATTTGGACGAAATTCAGACGGTTTTCATTCATATTTGTACATAATTTAAAAGACATAATTAAAACCCTAAAAACTACGCCGCCGCCATCCTGAGCCATCTACATGCCGAGGAGCTTGTAGAAGGCGGTGTAGTCGTCGCCGTCGTCGCTGTTGTTGTCCTGCACGCCGTCGTCCCATCTGCATCCCTATCCTGGGTCGCCGAGGCGGACGGGGTTGGACGGCACTGGCGCCTCCTCGTCGCTATCGAGGACGATGACGTTGTCCTTGTCGCGGCTGCGGCGCCGAGCGGTGATCTCCTCCAGGGCGCGGCGCTGGCGCTCCATCTCGTCCCGCGCCCATTTCAGGCCGGTCTCGAGGTTGGCGGCCGTGGCGATGTGTTCCTGCTTGACGACGAAGGGCGGCGTCGCTGGCTCCTTCTTCGGCCTGACCACGCGAAGATGGCCGTGGGGAGGAGGGGAAGGTTGGTGGCAGCGGCCCTCGTTTATGATGAGGTTGCCGCGAGACAGGCCCTCGGGCATCTCTTGGGGCTTGGCCTTGACGTCGGCGAGCGGCGTCGTTGTATCGGAGGAGTGGGAGTGGGAGCCGGAGGAAGAGGAGGTAGCGCCCGCCATGCGCCTCAGCAGCCACAAGCTGCCGCTCCGATGCGAGAAGGATGGAGTCGGGTACTCCATTCGCAGCGAGTTACCCCCCTCGATGTGCTCGAGCACGGCATGGAGAGTGCGCCCGGGGACGCCCCACCATCGGAGTTGTGGCGCCCCGTGGTGCCGGAGCGCCATTCATTGACGCGAGCTAGTCGGCGTGGCGACGCTCAAAGTACGCCGTCCACAAGGCGTTGCTGTCAGGGGCATACCTCACCTACTGCCGCACCTCCCCCGACAGCGCCGACCAGATCTGCGTGATCTCACCGCGTGTTCAGCGCCGGTGGGCGGCAGGGGCACTGATATGTCTCCAGTGTATCTATAATTTTTGATTGTTCCATGCTATTATATTACCCATTTTGGATGTTTATGGGGTTTACTTTACACTTTTATATCATTTTCGGGACTAACCTACTAACCGGAGGCCCAGCCCGTATTGATGTTTTTTTTGCCTATTTCAGTGTTTCGAAGAAAAGGAATATCAAACGGAGTCCAAATGGAATGAAACCTTCGGGAGCGTGATTTTTGGAATGAACGTGATCCAGAGGACTTGGAGTGCAAGTCAAGAAGCAATCGACGAGGCCACGAGGGTGGAGGGCGCGCCACCCCTACTGGGCGTGCCCCCTATCTCGTGGGCCGCTCGGGCGTCTACCGACCTACTTCTTCCTCATATATATACCCACGTACCCCGAGAACATTAGAGGTGACCACGAAAAACTATTTCCACCACCGTAACCTTCTGTATCCGCAAGATCCCATCTTGGAGCCTTCGCCGGTGCTCCGCCAGAGGGGGAATCGACCACAGAGGGCTTCTACATCAACACCATAGCCTCTCCGATGAGTTGTGAGTAGTTTACCACATACCTTCGGGTCCATAGTTATTAGCTAGATGGCTTCTTCTCTCTTTCTGGATCTCAATACCATGTTCTCCTCGATCTTCTTGGAGATCTATTCGATGTAACTCTTTTTGCGGTGTGTTTGTCGAGAACCGATGAATTGTGGGTTTATGATCAAGTTTATCTATGAGAAATATTTGAATCTCCTCTGAATTCTTTTATGTGTGATTAAGTTATCTTTGCAAGTCTCTTCGAATTATCAGTTTGGTTTGGCCCACTAGATTGATCTTTCTTGCAATGGGAGAAGTGCTTAGCTTTGGGTTCAATCCTGCGGTGTCCTTTCCCAGTGACAGCAGGGGCAGCAAGGCACGTATTGTATTGTTGCCATCGAGGATAAAAAGATGGGGTTTATATCATATTGCATGAGTTTGTCCCTCTACATCATGTCATCTTTCTTAATGCTTACTCTGTTCTTTATGAACTTAATACTCTAGATGCATGCTGGATAGCGGTCGATGTGTGGAGTAATAGTAGTAGATGCAGGCAGGAGTCAGTCTACTTGTCACGAACGTGATGCCTATATACATGATCATGCCTAGATAATCTCATAATTATTCGCTTTTCTATCAATTGCTCGACAGTAATTTGTTCACCCACCGTAATACTTATGCTATCTTGAGAGAAGCCACTAGTGGAACCTATGGCCCCTGGGTCTATCTTTTATCATATAAGCTTTCAATCTACTTTTATTTGCATCTTTACTTTTCCAATCTATATTATAAAATACCAAAAATATATTTATCTTATCATATTATCTCTATCAGATCTCACTTTCGCAAGTGGTTGTGAAGGGATTGACAACCCCTTTATTGCGTTGGTTGCGAGTTCTTTGTTTGTTTGTGTAGGTGCGTGGGACTTTTGAGGAGCCTCCTACTGGATTGATACATTGGTTCTAAAAACTAAGGGAAATACTTACGCTACTATTGCTGCATCACCCTTTCCTCTTGAAGGAAAACCAATGCAAGCTCAAGACGTAGAAGGCACGGGGACTCCTCCGGTGCTGAGCCTCCACGAGCCCGACCCACTCATGTCGGGCGACGCCGGGTAGTCCGCCTCATGGAGGAGGCGCGCCTCCCACTCGTGCAGATAGCCGCGGCCGAAGCCCTTGGCCGCCGCTCCGTCGCCGGGGAAACGCTCGACCATCTGGGAAGGAGGAGAGTGGGTGAGCAAAGGGCGTCGAGGGGAAGAAGGTGGTCAGCAGCAAGAGAGTTGTGGGAGGCGGGTGTCGGTGTCAAAACTGGCGGATCTCGGGTAGGGGGTCCCGATCTGTGCATCAAGGCTGATGGTAATAGGAAGCAAGGGACACAGATGTTTACCCAGGTTCGGGCCCTCTCGATGGAGGTAAAACCCTACTTCCTGCTTGATTAATATTGATGATATGGGTAGTACAAGAGTAGATCTACCACGAGATCGTAGAGGCTAAACCCTAAGAGCTAGCCTATGATGGTATGATTGTAATTGTGATCGGCCTTCTAAGGACCAACCTCTCCGGTTTATATAGACACCGGAGAGGGCTAGGGTTTACATGGAGTCGGTTACAAGGAAGGAAATATAATATCCGGATCGCCAAGCTTGCCTTCCACGCAAAGGAGAGTCCCATCTGGACACGGGCCGAAGTCTTGAGTCTTGTGTCTTCACGCTTCAATAGTCCGGACGTTATACACAGTCCGGCAGTCCGGATACCCCCTAATCCAGGACTACCTCAGTAGCCCCTGAACCAGGCTTCAATGACGATGAGTCCGGCACGCAGTATTGTCTTCGGCATTGCAAGGCGGGTTCCTTCTCCGAACACTCCAAAGTAGTCATCGAACACTCAAATCATGTTCGGATCCACAAGATGATCTTCACATGGCATAGATCTGATTTGCTGGCAATCTTCGTGCGTCGTGCCCTTGCATCGTGGCTTGGTCCAACACGAACCGACGTTTCTTACCCCACAACGACTCGTGTTACGAGGCGGTTTTATTGGCACGTCCCGTCGAGGCAGAGATCGTGTTCCCCTTATTACGGGATTTTCCATCAATATGAGCGTGCGTGACCCCACGACGGCTGTTGGTATAACCCCGCGTGTTTTTAGATAAGCCTCAAACGGTCACACTGGGGACTCTTGATATTCACCTTCTTTATAAAGGGGTCGAGACCTACGCCTCTTTTTTCACCTTCATCGCGCCTTCTCGCACCTCGAGCTCTAACACCCAAAACCTAAGCTCCACCCCTCCGGAATCCTCCAGTATGTCCGGATCTGACCCTCAAGGCCGGTGGGTGGCCTCCTCGATTGAAGAGAAGGACATTGCAAAGCATAGGGAGGTCGGATACCTGACTGCAGATATCCAGCACAGGCTTCCTGCTCCAGGGCAGGTCATCCCTACGCCGGAGCCCAATGAGTGTGTCGTTTTCGTCCCACACTTCCTCCGCGGTTTGGGTTTCACCCTTGATCCCTTCGTGAGGGAGCTCATGTTCTATTATGGGTTGGATTTTCATGATCTGGCTCCAGACATTATCTTCCATATCTCGTCATTCATTATCGTGTGCGAGGCTTTTCTCCACGTCACGCCACACTTCGGCTTATGGCTCAAGACCTTCAATGTGAAGCCGAAGATGATCGGGGGACGACGTGTGGAGTGCGGAGGTGCCATAATAAGTAGAAACGCCGACGCCCCATGGCCAGAGGGTTCTTTCCCAGAAGTATCTGATGTATGGCAGCGGAGGTGGTTTTATGTTATGGCCCCAAGGGGCACAAAGTGGGTAGCCGCCCCTGAGTTCCGCTCGGGCCCTCCGTCACAGTTGGCGTCCTGGACAGACGTAGGACGGAATTGGGGGCCCGCAGGTGATGTACTAGTACTGCAGAACCGTATCCGGGAGCTTCTTGAGAGGGATATCAACCTTGTCAGCATAATGCAAGTGATGTTAATCCGGCGGATGTTGCCGTGCCAACGCCGGCCTCTCCGGATGTGGGAGTTCAATCCAGAGGGTCCGCGGACTGTCAAGCACTTCTTCGTCTTGAAGCCCGAAGAGATGTGCAAATTATTCTTCGGACAGAAAGTAGTATGTCCAGACACCACCGAGGATGCGGGCCTAAGCTGTAATCGCCTAGATACCCAAGTAGCCTTGATACCGGACACCCTGTTTTGTATCTATCATGACTATTTGTTCTGACAATCATCCGCGTCCAGGAATGACTCAGCAAGGCGGAGAGAATCAAGTGTCCGGCACCGCTTCCCGAAGGCTCACCCGCCCCTACTATGGCCAAGATGCTCGACCGGGTACTCAGCAGAATGCCCTCGGGGAAAGACAAGGGGAGGGACGAAGAATCCGAACCCCACACGCTACGCATCCGAACGGGGGGAACTGTTACCTCCCCCAAGGAGGATATTCGGGGAGGGGAGGCTAAGGCCTCCTCTCCGCGTGGGAAGAAGAGGGCCGCCTCCGAAGATTTGGAGGCGGAGATGCCCAAATTAGGGAAAAAACATCCCCAGGGGGCCTTGCCTTGACGGGCACCCTCACCGCACCATGCCCTCCAACGGGCCAACCCTCCACCGAGCTGTAAGTCAATCTACAACCCGAAGCTACTATGTTTCTCCTAGATCAATAACCAGGGTTCAACATTTTCAGTCCGTCCAGCAGCTCCTCTCAACAGGGTTCGTCTTCGGGGGACCTTCCTCCGGAGATGATGGAGAGCGAGACCCCACCCCCTTCTCCGACTCATGAAGCGGGTGACACCGAGGTGTCATCACGGAGGAGTCCGGATCTGCCGGAAGTCAATCCATCATCCGCCCTGCACCCGGAGCATTTGGCTACAACGAGGGGCGATGGAAAGAGTCCGGCGCAGTTCGATGTCCGGACGGACATACTGACGGGCTTGCTGGAGCGAGCTGCGCTCTCGGAGGAGCACCGCTCATTAATGAGCACGGTGCTCAAGAAGATTTCATCCGCTACAAGCGGTTTGAATGAAGCATTCACAAGCCTGCTCAGAGGATTTGAGATACGTAATGAAGAATGCACTGTTTCTTTGGCTGTGAGGCACGCGTAGGTGTGCTCCATATAGATAGTAGCCCCTGAGACTCTGGTTGTTTGCCCTAGGCAGCAAATGGAGGATCATAAACCAATGATTTATGTTGTAAATATGTGCAGTTACTTGTGGGTCCGGCAACCGGCCCGTCCGTTCAAGTTGCTGAACTGACGAGGCAAATTGGGTCGATTGATGCCGATATCGCTCTGATGAATGAGCGGCTGGATAAATCACAAGGTATGTGTCCTGTCTTTCCATTGCATAGGAAAATATTAAGGTGGCACATATTAATGTAATATGTTCGGACTGCAGATGGTGCTGCTGCCGTGGAGGCCCTGAGGGCGGAACTTGCTCTAGCCAAGGAACAAGCTCGGGTGAGCAATGCGGTTGCCCTAAAGGCGGCCGAGGAATTGAGAGCTGAACAGGCTGCTCATCGCCAAAGCGAGGAAAAGATAGCCGAAATGGCTATCGAGTTAAAAAAATGCCGCTGACCGGTATGAGCTCCTGAAAAAGGAGCATGAGGATAAATCGGCTGACCTGAGCAAGGCACTTAATGCCACCAAGGAAATACGGACCAAGCTCAGGGGTGCGCGGGAGGAGCTTCAACAGGCTGGTAAAATTGCGGCTGGGGGCTCCTATTTGCTGCGGACGAAGTTCTTCGATCCGAAGTACGCTCCCCTGGATGGATGCTGGAGTTCAGCGGACGCCTACGCGGACTTGGCAAAGAGTACGGCTGATGCTGTGGAGTTCTTCAAAGATCAGGGTGAGAAGGAGGTGGAGAAGCTTTTCTGGTCGCAGTTCAATGCTCCCACTCGCCCGCTGCCGTTAAGTGATAGGATGACTGCTGTAGAGGAGCTTCACAGGCTGTCCGGTCTTGCAATGCGGTCTGTAATAGACCATCTTTGGCTGAAGTGGCCTAAGCCGGACAGTTACTTTGGTTTGGTGCAACAGTTCCTTGGGGCCGTGCCTCAGATCGATGCCATGAGGAGGTCGGCATGCATAGAGGGTGCGCGGATGGCCCTTGCTCGTGTTAAAGCGTATTGGACGGATATGGATGCCACTATGATAGCGTCTCAGGATCCGGTGGGGGGCCAATATCCGGCTGGGCACTACTTGGCGCAGGTCACAGAGGGTGCCCACCTGATAGAGGCGCAGTGCCTGAAGAATCTTCTATTCGAGTGATGATTCAAATCATTGTAAAAACAATGTTTATTTTGATTATATGGCTATATTTATAATGTTTGTCTGAAAAT